>NC_072895.1:27500000-28750000 GCF_027943255.1 Anastrepha obliqua
CGTTGCTTGTTGTGTAAAAGTGTTAAGTGAATAAGTGCATATGAATGCATATATGTGTACACACGTACATACACTATACTGTGTAGAAATTTTCATATGTTTCAAAATATATTTTTATTAAACAAAAAGTGAATAAAAAAAGATAGTGTGCAATACAGTGTTACACAATTTTTTTACAATAAAAGCATTTGAAATTCTTGTACTCCGTAATGGAGGGTGCCCGACCTCTGGAAACGGATACAGCTAATAAGCTAACGAAATTCTCCACTCCCTTTTCCATCGAAAGTCTGATCGCCACTCATCATCACCAGCAGCAGCAGCAGCAGCAACAACAACAACAACAACAGCAACAACACGATCACGAAAGAAGCTCGCAAATGTTGGCAAGTGTCAACAGCCGCGACCAAGACGAGCTGAGTGCACGCGCTTTGGTCGCCACATCTGCCTTAGGACTCACAAACTTCCCCTTCTACAATCCCTGGCTCCACGGCTACTTCGCACAGAATCACGATCGGCTAACGCAGTTGATATCTAGCGGCTGTTACCTTACGAATTTCGCCAAAGCTGAGCAGAATGTAGGTGCGACACCACTGCCACCACCTTTGCTCGCCGCCCAACTAGCGACGAAAAGTGCACCTTCGCTGCCACCTCATCCGCATGCAATGCCAATAAGTGCTACTAGCTCCAGTAATGCCGATCATACGCGGGCGTTACCGTCGGTGCCAACACATCCGCTAGACCCTCAAATGCCAGCGCGTTTTCTCTTCAATCCATCGGATGCGAATTATCGCGATAAGCTTTTGCTAACCAGTTTCGGTGGTCTTCGAGAGGTTAATGCCGCTGCAAGCGCGTCACAACCGACCGTTGCCAGCGATTTAAGTGCCGATCAACAACATTCATATGCGGAATGCATGGGCGATGATTATGTCCACAACTTAACGGTGCATACGCGTCTGCAAAGCCCAAACAAAAGTAGCTCGCTGCCAAGTGAAGCCAATGCTAGTGATTTGACGTTGGGCCCTTCTTCCGCCTCCAGTTGTGGGAATACGAATAGTCGCGACTCGGTGAAATCGCATACGTCCGAAGCGTTGCTGGATGTTGGCATGGATGAGGATTTCGATTGCAGTGGAGATTCCTGTAGTGACATAAGCCTTACGATGTCGCCGAAGAACTACAGCACTGATATGGATAAGAGCAGAGGTACTTACATATATAAATTTATGCTCTGCATAGTTCTACTAGTCCTTACTTACTTCCACTATTTTCTTACTTCATTTACCTTTCGACGGATGCCAGTTGACCACAACCGAAGAATGTGTAAATATAAGTTCAGCTACCCAAGCTCATTTCAATATGCAAAAAACCAATTGGTTAAAATAGGAATTAACCCTTCGTTGGACTCCTGGACATACGTACTTCTACTATGGTTAACGACCTGAGCTTCTAGGTAGCTTCCTAAAATTTAATTTTCTGTCGGGAGTTTTAGATAGCAGAACCGGCTGAGACTGCAGCTTTTTGTCAATATGCATCTGTGCTTTCCCATAATCTTACTAAGAATCACATAGTACCAGATAATGGAAAGAATATGTGAACCTTTACTTCGCCTTTATTACAACGTTTAAGGCATCTAAAGTTTTTACGGCGACTCCGAACAGCAGATGTGGTTTGTGAGATGCTTTTCCAATGCCGCAATGCATTTGGCTGGACGTCATTGGCCGCAACAGAGCGACAACTATTCGAAAAGATCTTTTCTATAGTTTGGTGCTTCATGTTTACATTAGGTTTTGAACCCGGAGCCACCGAGTATTGGTCACACTTAGCTACGGCGATCGCAATTTAATTATTTAAAAAATCGACAACTTTCAATCTGTTCTTATTGAAGCCAACAGATTTCTAAGATTTTAAACTTACATTTTTTGGGCAAATATTTTGATTGAAATTGAAAAATTGAAATTTGAATAGGTCGAGTCAAGGAGCACCAAGAGATTTGGTGGCTCCTAAAACACTCAGGCTAAAAAGCTCATTTTATTTTGAACTCTGGAAAGAGGGTAGATAGTCAAGGAGGGAAGGAGAAAAGTATCAGAGAAAGAGATAGGAAAGAAGAGAGACAGAGACAGAGACAGAGGTAGTTAGTCCTGTGAAAATTTTCCAGATTCTTTGCCAAATCTGTAAATATCCTCCAGTTTTAGAGAACGAATATTACTCGTTCTCACGACATAGTAACCTAAAACTCGTAGCCTTGTTCTAGTAAAGGCAGGCCACTCACAGAGAAAGTGCTCAGTGCTATCCGCCTCCTCGAAGCAAGAAAGGCATATTGGGTCCTCAATGATTCCAATGGAGTTCATATACTGACCTCATAGGTTGTGTGCTGTAATAATACCGGCCATTAATCGCACGTCTTTCCTTCCAAGCTTTAGTAGAAAACTTGACAGTTTTCTGTTCGGACGGAACTTTTTGATAGTTGATACTTGATTGAGACCTTCGAAATTCAATGGCATGCTCCGTTTTATCAGATTGGTTCGAGTTTTCAGAATAACTTTGTTTGTGAAATTTCCCCTCGTCCACTGAGAAGTCTTTTACATAGTAAGAAGATTACATCATTTGTTAAAGAGATCCGATCTTGATAATTTTCGGAAAAAATTCAAGTTATACTAAAAAGCAGTCCTGTGTGCTTTTAGCAGAATGACTATAAAATTGATGGCGTTATTTACAAAGATCCTTGACAAAGATCCTTGTATCGCAGACTAGGTCTTATGATTGTTTTAAAGTTGTACTCTAATTCTATATTAATTCTATCTAATCTAATTTTTTCTGGAATTAATCCTAATATACATAAATTCTTTAAAAAAAAATGAATTTTTCAGTTTCACAATGAATTTTTACGTAATTAAAAAAAATATGACATTGGCAGCAATTGAAGAAACTTCCTCTGGTGAATCTTTCCGCCTGGTGAATAATCGATTGGACTCGCGTCTGGTGAATTTGAGAGCCTTTGTGTGGACGTTATGAAGTTCGGAAGGTGGTTTTTTAGCCATTCTTGGTTCACTCGAGCTTTGTGAGGCGGTGCCGAGCCCAGTTGAAACGTCTATGGTCTGCCACCGAAATGTTCTTCTGCCCACGGCTTCAAACCAACCGCCAGAAATTTTCTTGCCAGAAAACACAATGTACGGAAAGTGACCACTTTCGGCCAAGCGAAGCAAATCTCTTCGCTTGCTACTTTGGTGCGAGACCATGCACCTTTTGGATCTTGTAAGGCTTGATTTTGAGATCGTTTTTCAGTATGCGGCGTATGCTTCGGTCAGATATTTTCAGTTCTTTCGACATTTGATTGGCACTTCGTCGGTGATTTCGCTCAAGATGCTTCTTCATTTTTTGAACCATTTCACGTGACGTTGCAGTCTTTTGATGCCCATCTCCATGGCGTTTCGCGATGCTGCCAGTATCATTGAAACGAGTATTGGTGCGATAAACAAAAACTTTATTTACTTTGAGGTGCTCAAACTCACGATCGCCGGTTGTGATTTTGCAGCCAAATGAAATCCTTTACTGATTTTCTTTTGGCGCGTTTACTCCCTGCAAAATGCTTCCGCGCGCTTGTAAACAATACTCTGGACTGTCATTTAGCCAACTAACAGACAACTGATGCCCGTGAATCACCTGCGCGAGCGGCCTGAAGTTGGTTACATTTCGAATACCGATTCTTTTAAATTATTATAAATTAAACGCCATATGCCTGTACTCGGCTAATTCACAAATTTTCAGCCGCACAGATGTGTGATGTCATAAGATTGAAATATGTTTTTGAAATCACCGTGACTTCGACATTTCAAAAGCTGAAAAAGTTCAAAAAAATTGTTTTTTGTTAAGTTTTAAATTAAATAAGCGGAAAATATCTACCTGCTTTAAAAAAATATATGCAGTGAACCAAAAATAAACTGATACCAAGTGTCCCAGTGTTGTTCCGGCTTCAATCCTCTATAAGTTGAAAACGATCCAACAAATTTTCAAACGGCAAAAGCCAATATAAAGCAATGAATTCAGCGTTTTATTATCAAAAACGGAAACAATGTAATAATAAATTTATTTGGAAGTTTTACAGTAAAAAAAACAATAACTAAATTTTGCAACTCGAACATAAAGTGGGACTGTGATGAAAATATGGAAATGAAGGAAAATTGATGAACTAATAATTTGTGCAGTACCCCTTTGCGCTAGTTGCTGCTTGTAGACGTCGTTGTTCGGAATCTACTAGAGTTTTGGTGATATCTCGTGGAATATTTGCCAATATCTTTTCAATGGGTGATTTCATGTATGTAATTTTTACCACTAATCCGCCGCTTGCGCAATTATCTTTCAAAGTGGGCCCACAAGTGCTCAACGGTATTGAGATCTGGGCTCTGAAGAAGATGTGACAATACGTTTTTAACATTGTAAATCAGCTATTCCCTTACAATCGGCGCAGTATGATTCGGGTCAATGTCGTACATGAAGGTGAACGTTGCTGATAACCGTAATTTTTCGACAGTTTTGGCACTGAGCTCCTTCAATATTTCTATATAACTCATTTTTCTCATAGTACCCACTCAAATTGCCGTTATTGCTACCCAAATCATAACATGCCCGCCACCATGTTTCCCAACCATTCGACGAATTGAGTGCTGTTTCGTCCCTCTCCAGACAAAACTGCGGCCATTCGACCCAAATATGTTGGATTTCGACTCGTCGGTTAAAATAAAGTTGCTCCAAAATTCATTTGGATTGCTAATGTATTCATTAGCATAGTTCAACCTTTTACTCACATTAATCCCTGAAAGAAGGGACCTTTTTCTAGGCGTGTACGCTCTATATTCTGTTGATCACTGTGCAGAGAATTTTCTTTCTTAGTTTTATTGATAGGTAATCTTGTGCCTGAAAGAAGCTTCTTTTCTTTCATAATTAATTAAATTATATTAATATAGCGGCATCAGGAAATATTTTTCAGATTTTCGAGAAAAAAAAACCGACAATTAATAGTTTAAAAAAATCGAAATTTTTGAAAAAAAAATCCTTCGATCAGGCGCGAGTTTTTTATGTTTTTCAAAAGCAGTATACTTTTTATTGAAATCTACCAAGCGGTTTTTAAGTTACAGTGATCACCAGTTCAAAAAACTTAGTTTTGAGAAAAACGCATTTAAAGTTTGGCTATCGACTCCGGAGCGCCCGAGCGCCCTTTGTTGAATAACTCGAAAAGTATTTGTCAGATTTATTTCAAATTTTCACACAATATTTTTAAGATATTATACTTTAAAAAAAGGGTGAAAAAATCCATCTTTTTAAAAATTTTGACTACCCCTAACCCCCTAATTTTGGAAAATCGTCCAGTACCACTTTTTCTAAGAAAATGGTTTTCATTATGCTTTTTTCAATATATTAAATGCTGTCGACTGGGGCCTTTTCAAAATTCCGATTGACACACAATTTTCCTTCCCGGATGGTATGTCAACATCACTTCTTTTTAATCACTCGATGTTTGCTTATTCATCTTCACTCTTAAAAACTTGCAACGCCAATAGCAAAATGTGAGAAATAAAACTAACTTTCGCAGTTCAGTTATGAAAAAATAACGGAAAGCACATAGTGTGCTAAAAAATTAGGGTGCCTCACTTTTTGTTTGACTTTTAAAAATTATGTTGTTGCGGTTCTTACTTAAATGAACGGAGTTACCGTTAATATTAAAACAACAATTATGCATATTGAATAGTTAAAAATTAAATATAAACGCAAATAATTTTTTTAAAATCTGTAAATAATTTCTATATTTATATAAATTTGAATTTTTTTATATTTATAATATTTATTGGTGTCTCAGTTTCCTTTTGGCTCACTTTATAAAGGGGGCATTTTAATTAAAAATGTAAGAGAAACAACAAAATTAAGAAAAACATTTCGGTCGCCCTTCGGCAGGCAATGGCAAACCTCCGAGTGTATTTCTGCCATAAAAAGCTCCTCATAAAAATATCTGCCGTTCGGAGTCGGCTTGAAACTGTAGGTCCCTCCATTTGTGGAACAACATCAAGGGGCGCGCGCTACAAATAGAAAGAGAAGCTCGGTCAAACACCTAAGAGAAGTGTACGCGCCAATTATTTATTTATGTCTTCATAAGTCTCAATGATTCACACGAAATATCCTTCTAAAATTATTTTAATGCAAATGTCAGCCTTTACAAATTTAAAAATTTTTTCAACTAAATTATTTAGAAGTAATTTTTTCACTACTTCACTTTTGCTTCACTGTACTCAGCACAAATTCTAAACGGTTCTCAAACAGCCAGTTATGAATATTTAATTCGTTGAACGACTCTGGCGATGATGATGATGATGATTGCTACAACAAAGACACATCCACACATACTCGTATGTACGCTCATATAAGTGTATATGACTTTTCACTACTTAACGATTAGTTACGCCTCCCAGAGAGCGAACTACAATAACAACGACTATCGCCACCCCACCCCCATCGCAGAAATTAAATTATTTAGTAGCGTCTTGGCAGCGAAACAGCAGATCCTGTTATGTTTGAATTCATGCACCCACCCCATACTCGTACATTGTGTGAGAGGGAGAGTGAGCAACGAAAAAAAACAACTACCAACACCACCAACATGACTTTGACTGCGTGACAGACGGCAGCATGATTTCGAATAGAAATGGCATACAATAGCGAATTCGTTCTTTACTTTTTTACGCTCACTCGATGAGGCGGCATTGCAAATGTCAAAATGTCAGTTAAATATGAAAAGTCCACTCGGCCGTGTGTCCTTCGCTGCTCGACTGAGTTTCAGCGTAGATTCAATTGTTGAAGA
Organism: Anastrepha obliqua; assembly: GCF_027943255.1. Classification (NCBI taxonomy): domain Eukaryota; kingdom Metazoa; phylum Arthropoda; class Insecta; order Diptera; family Tephritidae; genus Anastrepha; species Anastrepha obliqua. The sequence goes on from NC_072895.1 coordinate 27,506,845, forward strand.
GTTGAAAGTTTTGATTGACGCCTAACATTGTGTCTTGAATGCTTTTATGCAAATGCGCAATCATAATTGTTTGCGGAACTGAAAATCTAATGGAAATGTATATTTTCATATTAATTAGCCATAACCATTTCTAGTCAAGCTGTTCTTGGCTTAAATGCAAATGAGCATAGTGCCATGAAATATTATAAATAGGTACACACACACACATACATACCTATGTGCATATGTAAGAAGTGTGCAACAAATCGTTCCGAAATGGTGCTTGAAAAGCTAATTGAGTTGAAAGCCGGAACTCGTTTAGAAGTAGAATTTCTACAGGCAAGTGGCAGCCGTAAAAGAGTTGCGCAATCGCAAAGAAAACGATTGGAAAATCAGTTGTAGGAAATCACTTGGATTGCTACAAAAGAAAAATTAAATAATAAAGTGAGGGTTGCAATAATAAGAGTTGCCTATATTTTTTTACAAAATTAAATAATTTTTTTTTTTATAAAAAAATAACTACCGCATTAATCTAATGCTGGTATCAAGGCGAATCTATTAAAAGTGGTGTTGGTAAATCAGCTGATTTGTGTTTTTTTTTCTTTCGGTGAGTCCATGTGGCTGTCAGCACAGAATAAAACAAGGCGAATTAATTTCTTGTTGTCGAATTTTCCAATACTTCACCGTGGCAATCAAACGTAATATACAAAATATTGTTGTTGGTCTAGTGCCACCGCCTTTACTGATTGCGCCTTGGCTGGTATTCAGCATTTTTTATCATTTATTTATATTTTTCTAACTTGCGACAATTCGGATATTCAACAACTGCAGTCACAAAAAGGTTACCAAATTTTTTGGCCCCAGTGATGAGGCCCATTTTTGGTTTAAGGACTGCGTCGATAAGCAAAATTGCCATTTTTGGACTGAAGAGGAACTCGCAGCCATTCAAGAACAGCCATTACATCCATTGAAAGCAACCGTTTGGTGCGGAATAATCATCGGCCCATATTTCTTCAAAGATAGGCGAAGGCTATCGCGCCATGATACACCACTTTTTGATGCCGGAAATTGGAGCACGTGATCTTCAAACCATTTGGTCCCAATAAGACGACGCTACTTGCAAAAACACAAAATAGATTAACGAAACCAACGCAAGACTGAGTCTTATCGAGGAGCGGAGTGAACAAGGAAACAAAAAAACTTGCGATACAGCCCGTGAAATAATGGATTTACTGCGTCGTCGTTTCGGTGAGCAATTTATCTCTCTTCTCCAATCAGTGGATTTGGCACCAACATCGTGTGATATTACACCTTTGGACACTATTTGTGGGGATATATAAAGTCTAAATGCTTTGTGGATAAACCAGCTTCGATTGAGGTATTGGAAGCCAATATTAATCAAGTTATTCACGAGATACCGACCGACTGACCGAAGTGCTCCAGTGAGTCATTCAAAATTGGTGTTTACGGCACAGTTGCGGCCAACATTTGAAAGAGATTTTCTTTAAAAAATAAATGTCACGAATGGTGCTACACGAAAATAATAAAGATTGCCCAAACAATTTGAATTTACTTTGTTTTATTTCAATTTAAAATTCATTACCTCTACATTGATCACCCTTTATATATATAAAATAATTTTGAGTGATGGAAATCTTTATTTTAATCTTTACGAATACAAATATTAGATTTCGCCATCCCAGATCCGTGACGTCGGCATAGAAAATAATAAAACGAAAAGAAGAGGAAGCATAAGCGAAAGCAGTTGGAAGTCAAAAGTGGCAGATTACTTCGTGATGGGAAACAAAAAACAAAACTGCATTTGCAAGCTTTATTGCCATTCGCGCTTTCACAATTCAACACGCGGTACTTCATTTTTATTCATTTATTTATTTCTATTACTTTGTTTAATTCAAAAATCCCAATATTCACTGATTAGTTTACGTCACTCGAATGTCAAATTCGCTAAGAACAAAGTGTAACGGTTTACGGATGGCGCCACCTTCCATGTGAGTAACGCCAGCACTACTCGTTTTAAAGTAACTTAATATTTGCGCGAGATTTCCCTTGCAAAATTGTGCAAATGGATGGATGGCGAGCAAAGCAAGCCTCGTTCTCATGACAGTCGGTTCTATGTAACCGGAACGGCCCGGCTTTATATCCGTCCAAGGACTGTCACTTCAGCAGCACTCCCCGTATATGTATGGTGGGGAATGCTTATGTTGCTACAACAACAACTGTATATATTAGGCCGGGTCGATTTGTGGAGAGGCAAAAAAATCGCCCATTGCTCTGTGAAAATCATATTCTAGGGATCAAAATAAGAAACTTTGCCGAAGGAACCATACCTCTAAAACGAATTCTGATGCCCCCCAATTTGGGTCGAACTTTTTAGTTTCTTTTTTATAACTCACTTAAATTAATTTTTTCATTTACATATGTTCTGACTAAATAAATTTCTTAAGAGAAAAAATAGATATTATTATAAATAAATAAGAATAAAGAAAAAACATAGCCATTTAGCTGATTTTTTCATGTAAAGGCCAAAAATGGTGATATTTTGGAATTGGGGGACATCAGAATTCGTTTTAGAGGTATGGTTCCTTCGGCAAAGTTTTTTATTTTGATCCCTAGAATACGATTTTCACAGAGCAATGAGCGATTTTTTAATCGACCCGCCCTAGTATATATAGTACATTAAATATTCAGTTAACCCTTTACCGCATATGAGCCCATTTATGGTACTGCCGTTTTTATTCACTTTTATTTCCAAATAAAGTATAATAAAATAATTCAAATTATTTAAATCGAGCAAATATAGATTTAAAGGATTTTCCAATAACAGGAGTTATTTTGAACAGCCCGCTATTTCGGTAGATGTCACTTTTGAAGCTGTAATATTTGGATATTTGACAAGTAGAAACTACGCCATTAATAAAAATGAAACGATACACGCTTAAACAACAACAAACAGCATTGAAATCAAATTCTCTATAAATTGGTGAAAATTTGGCAGAGACGGTTCGTAAAACTCGAACATTTTTTGGTCATAGTGAAGCACCTTGTCGGACCGCAATACAGAAATTGGTGGAAAAATTCGAGCTGTTGGGACAAGTTAGTGATGTGAAGCATAAAACCCGTGCACGTCGCTCAAGAACAGCCGAAAATATTGCTGTTGTAGCCGAAAGTGTTGAAGAAAACCCAGGTTTGTCCATTCCTCGTCGTTCTGTGGAATTAGGCATTCGACAAACGTCATTATACTGTATTTTGCATAAAGATTGGGGTCTTAAGGCTTATAAAGTCCAGTTAACACAAGAACTCAAGCCGGCCGATCATCCACAACGTCGTGTCTATGCTGATTGGGTCGTTGAAATGCATGAAAATGATCGGGAATTCCATCGAAAAATCATCTTGACTGATGAGGCCCATTTCCACTTCGGTAGCTTCGTCAACAAGCAAAATTGTCGGATCTGGGGCTCAGAAAATCCAAGAGTTATTGTTGAAAAGCCTCTCTATCCTCAACGTGGGAACTGTTTGGTGCGGTTTATGGTCCGCCGAAGTTATTGGACCTTACTTTTTCGAAAATGAAACTGGAGCTACAGTTACGATGCATGGATTGCGCTATCGAGAGATGATAAACGATTTTTTACGGCCGGAATTGGATGGTATTGATCTGGACAACGTTTATTTGCAACAAGACGGCTCTACGTGCCACACAAGCAACGAAACCATTGATATTTTACTGGAATAACACCCCTTATTGGAAAACCCTTTATAATAGTGAAATAATTTCCATTATTTAGCATTTAATTTTTTTGTAATTTTTGAAGCATAAATAATTTTTAAAAATTAAATTTTTATAAAGGGTGGTTAAGTTTCAAGGGCCGGTGTTGATTTTGAATAAAATACAATTTTTTACGAAATTATTGTCATTGCTCTTTATTATGATAATACTGGTATGGCTCAATTACGTTTAGAACAAAATATAGGCCGAAAGGCCGCAGCGGCCTCGGCGGCACACCTCCATCCGATGGTCCAAATTTTCGATGGCGCTGAGGCATAATTGAGGTTCTATGCCGCTAATGTGCCGAATTATCTCATCCTTTAGCTCTTGAATTGTTGCTGGCTTATCGACGTACACCTTTTCTTTCAAATAACCCCAAAGAAAGAAATCCAAGGGTGTCGTTAACGTTTAGGTGTGGTTCACATTCAACATCGGCCCTTGAAATTTAACCACCCTTTACTTAAAAATAATATAATATTTTTTAAATTTTTTTTTTAATTAATTTAATAATTTTTTATATATTAATTTAATATTTTTAATTTAATTTGTGTTTATCCTTAAGTTCCATCTTTGCCACTGCCATACTCCCACTCATAAACCTTCTTACATCGACTTTTATGCCTCTGCAGCTCACTTTGGCGCTTTTGAGTTTGTGGTCTTAACTGTTCCTGCTCCATAAATCAATGGGGTGCACAGTTGTTTGCAGATATGTGAATTCAGCTCAAGCGTGCAAGTGTTAAGGCATATTATAATCTCATGCATGGATCGTTTCACTGGCTCAACCCTGGATCGCTGCAAACAAGCCATTCCAACTGAACTTCTTGCGTTTATGACTTCATTTGCGAAGACTTTTAACATTCAATTTGCCTAACTAATGCGCGAACAGAATTTGAAACAAGAATTTGTTGATAATTTCGAAGAATAAAATTTTTCGCACTTTGTTTGCTTGAATTTCACGCTTAAGTGAGATTGATTTTCGCGCAACTTGTTGATGAATGCGAAGGGAGAGGTTGGTGGTGGTGGTGAGTTAGTCGGCAAGTGGGTGTCATATTTCAAACAACCGCAACGAATTCAACCGAAATTCATGCGGCGACCGCCACTAATGCCAAAGCTACTGTCATTTCGCGTTGGCGTCGGCGTTGGCGTTGATGTTGATGTTGTCTTTATTGCTGTCATAACGTTTGCCACAAGCTTTGACACACCCCATTAACCTCTTGCATTCAAGATGTTGCTTTTGTCGCTATCTCCACCGTAGCTTATTTGTTGTTGCCGTTGTCCATAATTTTATTTGACAGGATATTATGGGCGGTGCAATCGTCCGGTTGTTGTTTGCGTTCTCGCCAAGCTTCAATTGCATTTCTGTGTAGTGACAGTAATTCATTTTTTATGACAGCACAGATTACTTAACTGCGCTTAATTTAATTCATATAAATATTTCGATATGTTTTGCGTTGGGGAAATGCGTACGCAAAGGACAAAATAAGACGAGAGTCGGGGGGACACAGATTTTATTTCCGCTCTGAAAATTTGAATATTTGCTAAGGCGTTCAATCTGCATTAAAACATACATACACACAAATGTGTGGCTCTAAACAATTTTGAATAACTTAAAAGTAAAAAAAGATAGCACTCATAATTGACGAGGGGAGGATATGAGCTCTTGATTGAGGGAGTAGTGACGTAGTTTTTATTTTCAGCTCATTTTACTAATGAGAAATAGTAATTTTTTACATGACTGCTGAAGGGCTTAAGAGTTTATTATTATATCTACGAAAGAAGATTTTTTTCGGTTCTATCCTTCGTATCAATCTTAAAAAACTAATTTACATTCTGTAAAAAAACTATCGTGAATTGTTCACTTAAAAAGCGCGCGTTATACATTTCCTCAATTTTTTTTTTGCTGGAGTGTTGGTACAACTGTCCTCTATTGTGCCGCAGAGTTTGAGCGTGATCTGTCAATTAGCTTGGTTTTGGCATTTAATTACCTGTATATCAGTCAAATGTAGGTGTACTCTGCGATTTTCACTATGGATACAAATATCGAACAAAGAATTTGTCTTAAATTTTGTGTTTTGAATGGGATTTCGTGCGCCGAATCGTTGAAAATATTGCAGAAAACTTATGCCGAGTGTGCTTTATCAAAAACACGGGTCTACGAGTGGTATAAGGCTTTTGCAGAGAGCCGAGAAGTCGTGGAAGATTTGGCCTGATTTGGTCGTCCATCAACGTGTTCAATGGATGAAAACGTCGACAAAGTCAAGGAAATGGTGCTGGAAAACCATTAAACCATCATTTATGTTTGAAGGAGGTAGTTCGTGATGAGACGTGGGTGTATGAGTTTGACATGCAAACCAGTCAACAGGCGCCTGAACGACTGAATGGCGCTATCCTCATGAGCCGAAACCCAAAAACCATGTCAGAAGTGAAAGTCATGCTACTCGTTTTTTTTTAATTTCTTTGGTGTTGTGCACTCGGAATTAGTTCCAAATGGTTCTACGGTAAATAAAGAATATTATTTGGAAGTTATGCGACATTTCAGAGAGAAAGTGCGCAGGAAACGGCTCAATTTGTGGAAAGAAAACTCATGGATCTTGCACTGTCTCACAAGGCTTATATTGTGAATACTTTTTGACCAAAAACTAGACAAATATCATCGAACAACCACCGTATTCACCAGATTTAGCCCCCTGTGGCTTTTTCCTTTTCCCAAAACTTAAATTGCCACTCCGCGGACGCCGCTTTGAGTCGAGTTGAGTCGATAGAAGTCATCAAGGAGAATTCGGTGAAGTAGCTGAAGAAGATTTCTTCAAACGCGTTTAAAAGGTGCTTTGATGACTGGACTAATCGTTGGCATTTGGCGTTGGTGTATTGCTTCCAATGGAGCCTATTTTGAAGGCGACAAAATATTTTTTGATGATTAAACAATTATTTTGCGTTTTATTGAACAATTCCTGGTACTTTTTCGACACAATGTACCTTAATATTTTGTGCTTCCAGCCAACGCATCCAGCCTGGCGTTATCTAGACTCTCCAAGTTCTGCTCTATTCCACACCTGTTTTGAAGTAATGAATATTTGACGTAATGGATATTCCATTTCCTTCCTAAGCAGCTGGAGCTGTTCTGCTTACACTTTGACTTTTTCTCATTTCTACAGCTTCTATTGCATCATTGCGCAGATTTCAATAACCCATGGCTGACCAAAGTGAATACAGCTCTTTGTTTTTTTTGTGCAAATACTACCGCTGCTATTATATAATAAGACCTAATTTGCTGAATATCATTATCTTAAGATAGATTGCAAATAAAATACTTACAAAAACAAAAAAAAAAAATTTTATTTTTAACCTAATTACAAGAATTTAGTGTTCTATTATTATTAAATATTTTTTTTTTATTTTTAATGTTTTTTTTTTTTAATTTTTATTGTTTTGTTGGTTGGTTGGTTGGTTTAAGGGTGACCCCGCATCGGAGTGCCACATAGACCGCAAGTTGGGTCCGTTGTGTTGCCCTGGAGCTCATTATGTTACATGATTTCCCCACCTAACCGAGATTTTTATTGTGGATTTTGGTCAAAGATATTAATTCGTTTCGAGAATTTGATGAGAGATTCGATTTTCAGGTTCGAGAGTACTGAAAGATTGTCAATTGTTGGAGAGCCAAGAAGAGCGAGGCGACTTCTGGCTAGACCGGGACAACTGCACAGCAAATGTCTGCTCGATACTTCCTCATCTTCGTCCTCACAGTATCTGCACAGGTCGTTTTGAGGAAACCCGAGCCGACGTGCGTGAGTGCCCAACAGGCAGTGGCCAGTGATAAGAGATATTATATGCCTTAGTTCGTGTTTCGAAAGACTTATAAGGGTTTTTGTCTGTTTCAGATTGTAGGATGGCCAGATTTGTCTGGTCGTAACGCAAGTAGTTTCCACTCGCCACCTCCGATCAGCAATGCTGTGAAATTCTCGATCAATGAGTAATTTACATGTTGAGAGCGGAATGTGGATTGTGGGTAAGTTACTAACATTTGATTGCGCAGCTCCAGCTCTTGCGAGCTCATCAGCTTTGCAGTTACCTTCGAATCCACTGTGACCCGGTATCCAGATAACTTGGACAGAATTCTGAACACTTATCTCGTTAAGAGATAAGAGACAGGATCGAACCACATCTGAGTGGGTATAAGAGGAGCTGAGTGCTCGAACGGCCGCTTGACTGTCGGTGAAAAAGCGGATATCCTCTAGTGATATTCTATTTTCTAAGAGAGTTTTCGCAGCATACCAGATAGCGCATACTTCCGCTTGGAATACGCTACAGTAGTCGGGTAATCTAAATGATAGATTGATGTGAGGGGATTTGGAATCTTGTTTTGAACCATCTGTATATATAATCAGTGGGCCATCGATTTCGGTTAGATTTGTCTTCCATTCTTCCCTAGTTGGGAGTGAACAGGAGAATAGCAAGGGTGGTGATGGAAGACTTACATGATAGTCTATGTCGGAAGAGATAACAGTGTTCCTGTTCAGTATGGCCGGATGGCCAAGATACTTATTCCATTTCGATATAGCATTCATGCGTGTCGCTGCTTTCGCTGCAATCGCTTTGCCAGCCAGATCGATAGGGAACAAGTGAAGCAACGTATTTAAAGCCTTAGTAGGTGTTGTACTTAAGCATCCTGTTATCAGGAGGCAGGCTGTTCTTTGAACTCGATCAATTGTGGCTACTCTGCACCGTTTTTCGAGTGCTGTCCACCATACAACCACACCGTAGAAGAGTATCGGTTTGATGATCGAGGTATATATCCAATAAATGATCCGAGGTGAAAAACCCCAGGTTTTGCCTATAGCTTTCTTACAAGTATAGAGAGCTATGAAAGCTTTTTTACATCTGTTTTCGATGTTCAATTTCCAACTCAACTTCCTATCTAGAATAACTCCTAGATATTTAGCTGAGTCAGATAGGAGTAATGATTCCCCTTTTAAAGTTATTGTTTGCAGTGGAGGAGATTGTTGTTTCCTATTGAAGAGAACAAGATCTGTCTTTGCTGGATTCGCATTTAGTCCGCATTCGGTGCACCATTTTGACAGAATATTGATTGAGCGTTGCATGAGCTCAGTGAGGGTATTCAGGTGTTTGCCTGACACGCAGAGAGCAATATCATCTGCATAGGCTACAACCTTGCAGCCTGCTTTTTCGAGATTTCGAAGCAAACTGTTTACAGCGAGATTCCAGAGAAGGGGTGAAAGTACTCCGCCTTGAGGGGTGCCTTTGACGGCGTACATTCTCATGCGGCTTAGCCCAAGCTCTGAAGTGATTATTCTATTTTGGAGCATTTGTTCGATCATCTTTCGGATGGAGTAATTAATACCCAATTTGGCAATTTCAGATAAAATAGCGTTGGGTTCAATATTATTAAAAGCACCTTCTATGTCCATAAATGCGACAAGAGAGTACTCCTTATTGTGAAGGGAAGTTTCCACTGTTTGCACCAGTGAATGAAGTGCCGTTTCAGTCGATTTCCTTTTAGTGTAGGCATGTTGTGCCTCAGAGATCAACTTAGTATCAAGTTGGGTTTTGTTATGTTATTTCTTTATTTGTTTATTTTATTTTTATTATTTTTTTCAATTTATTTTTTATTTTTTTATTTTTTATCATTCATTATCAAATACTCACATTATCACCATCATTAATTACACAAGTGTTCATTAAGCTACTCATTTTTGTTCTAGCCATGGGAAAGAACTGATAGTTTCCCCTTGTCGGTGTGATGCTCTATCTCTCTTTCACCCATAGCAAAAGGCAAGGTAACTAATCATTTTTATAATGTAATTACTGCTGACGACTAAACTGCTCATTGTCGTCAACGCAAACTTCTCAGCACTAATAATCAAACTTCTCATTTTTGTTATCATAAAGTCCTCAGCAAAGCCAAACTTGCATTTTTGTTATCATAAAATAATCAGCACTGGTAGCCAAACTACACATTTTGGTTATCATAACATGTTTTATTTAGAAATATTTAGATATATTATAAAAATAATATTTTTTTTGTATTCATTAGAAAGTATTTACATATTATTTCGGTGTTCCATCCACAGAGATTCGAATCTATCCATTTTCAATTGGATCTACTCATTCGGCTACGGCGACCATGTAACAAACGCAATAAAATTTCACACTAGTACCTTTTTCAGAGCAGCCACATTATAAGCGTACAAATGAGTTGCCTTGCCATTCAGAATATAGTAGATATATTTTTCCCTTATATGACATTCCTATTAGTAAAAGAGAAATAGTATATCACACCGACAAGGGGAAAGGAATATCAAATAAAATATGTATCTCATATTCTTTCCCGCATGCATTAGAGACTAAGAAAATACTAGTAAATGTGTTGGTATTTTTGTCAAAAGTACTCGGCATTGTCTTGTAGGGATATTTTCTAATTTATATAACAGGTACTTGAGCCTTAAGCGGTTCTGGTGTTATATCCTGACTTGCGAAAATAGAAAATCTACCGGAAATTGCATGTTTGGTCTTCAAGAACCAAAGCTTGTCGAATATCCTTTCCCACAAATTGGTAAATTTCCTCGTTTCCACGAGCCTCGCTATGTTCTGGGATCTGAAAAAGAGTAAATTTCAATATAGTTTAGTAGTTTTTGTTTTTCGTAAAGCATTTCAGTAAATCGTCGGCCGCCGTAGTCGAATGGGTTGGTGCGTGACTACCATTCGGAATTCACAGAGCGAACGTCGGTTCGAATCTCGGTCAAACACAAAAATTAAGAAAAACATTTTTCTCATAGCAGTCGCCCCTCGGCAGGCAATGGCAAACCTCTGAGTGTATTTCTGCTATGAAAAAGCTCCTCATAAAAAAATATCTGCCGTTCGGAGTCGGCTTAAAACTGTAGGTCCCACCATTTGTGGAACAACATCAAGACGCACACCCCAAATAGGAGGAGGAGCTCGGCCAAACACCCAAAAAGGGTGCACGCGCCAATTATATGTATATAGATATATATTTCAGTAAATCATCTAACAACAGGTTACGAAAAGAACTGTTAAAAAACTTGGTTCCACTATTTCAGATAAGAAAAAATGAGCTCATATTATGGAACTAAAGGGTTTTCCAATAAGAGGTGATTTTCCCGTAAAAGATCAATGGTTTCGTTGCTTGTGTGGCACGTAGCGTCGTCTTGTTGAAAATAAACGTTGTCCAGATCAATATCATCCAATTTCGGCCATAAAAAATCGTTTATCATCTCTCTATAGCGCAATCCATTCACCGTAACTGTTGCTCCAGCTTCATTTTCGAAAAAGTAAGGTCCAATGACTCCGCCGGACCATAAACCACACCAAACAGTCACACGTTGAGGACAGAAAGGCTTTTCAAGAATAATTCAACAAACTCAAAAATGTTCGAGTTTTACGAACCGTCTCTGCCAAATTTTCACCATTTTTATAGTGAATTTTAGTAATTTCAATGCGGTTTGTTGTTGTTTAAGCGTGTATCGTTCCATTTTTATTAATGGCGTAGTTTTTACTTGTCAAATATCCAAAAATTACAGCTTCAAAAGTGACATCTACCGAAATAGCGGGCTATTCAAAATAAAATCTGTGCCTGAGATAAGCATTATTTTCATCATTGAGGAATGTTGCTGACAAAAGTGTGAAGTCTCGCGAAGACATGCATTATAAATTATATAAAATAATGATTCGATTCCAAATACACATATACCACTGGTAACACCATGAACCGTATAGGTCTAAGTGAAATATTTTTACAGATCAGCCAACATTACCTATCCTTCAAAATATCTAGGACGTTTTACTCGAACGTTTATTGTCCATTTTTTAGTTTATTGGCCATTTTTTACTATTATGATATATTAGACCAAACGATGGATTCATCTACATACTTATGGTTTAGTCAGCATTGGGACCATTGATTCTTTATATTTCCATGTTTGTTGACTCGCCATCAATTTTTCCAAGCAGAGATTTTTCTTAACTTGATAAAATCTATAAAATTCTAGGCTACACACACTCTGATAGTGAAGACTGTTCCGATGATGAAGCGACGGGTGGTCATAGCGATTTGAATAAGGATTCCGGTAGTAATTGTGGCGGTGGAAATTCCAAATCGCGTCGAAGGCGAACCGCTTTCACCTCCGAGCAACTGCTGGAACTGGAAAGAGAATTCCATGCGAAGAAATATTTAAGCCTGACCGAGAGAAGTCAAATAGCGACAAGCCTTAAACTCAGTGAAGTACAGGTGAGCAGAAATTATTTTAAGGTTTAAATTTCACAAGAAGTTGAAAGAAGAAAATGAAAAATAAAATAAAATAAAAAAATATATAAAATTAAAAAAAACAAATAACATGAATTTAAAGGCACTATAATTCGAATTTAGTTTCTGTCAAAAAAAAATTTATATTGTATGTGTACATAGTATATATAAAACAAAACATCAATTTAATTTAAATTAAAAAAAATTAATACATATGCCAATTTAGTGTTCCTAGTAAAGTATGAGTAGCGTAAAATTATATTTTTAACTGCATATACAGTCCGATCATTCGATTTGAGTCAATAATATTTATTTAAAAAAAAATGTCAGGTATGCAGTTTTACAACCCATTGAATTTTAGTATAATAAAGTGAAAGTCTCAAGTGGCTGGAAAATCGCGTTGATTTTTTGATTTCTCTACGTAATTTTTTTAATATGGAAGAGAACACCCAACGCCGTCCGCAATAAAACTGCTCACTCGAATTTTTTTTTCGCCCTTTAAAGTTTTAAATAACTAGTATTATTACAAGAATTTAACCCTTGAACAATTTCTCTGCGTTAGTTTTGCATCTGAACAAAGCTAAAACACTCTTGGCCACCACTTATGTAATACATACATATCTACACGCATATTTACATTAAAAAACAAGTATTAATATAAAATCGTTTACATCTGTTTTTTGCAGGTGAAAATCTGGTTTCAAAATCGTCGTGCCAAATGGAAGCGCGTGAAAGCTGGCCTCACATCGCATGGCCTCGGCCGTGGTACTGGCGGCGGCACCAAAATTGTCGTACCCATACCAGTGCATGTGAATCGTTTTGCGGTGCGATCGCAACACCAACAATTGGAGAAAATGTGCCTGAGTGGTCCAAAACCTGATCTGCGCAAGAAAATGCCCACCGAACTAAGTGGCTTCGAGAAATTCAATGGCGCCAATGGCGTGGTGGCGAGCTTGAGCAATGGCAGCGCCGCTGGTATTCTGAGCGCTACGGCGACGCCGGCAGCATTAATGGCGGCAGCGAATATGGCGGCGGCGAATACAGTGACGGGTACTTTGGCTTTAGCGCGTAGTATTTATTGAAGTGGTTTCAGTTACTCGACGGTAGTTAGATGATAATTTTATGTTATTTTGAGATTTTAAACTAAATAATTAAATAGTTCTAATTTATTTGGATGTTTTTTTAGTTTTATTTAATTGTGTTTTCTGCAGTTTTATTTAAGTATGAAATCATAAAATATTGAGACAAAATGTAAATGTAAATTGAAATAATTTAAATAAGAAGAATTAAAAAAATTAAAAAAAAATAATAATATTATCTGCTTAATATGAATTTCGTAAACACCAGTGTTCGGCGCTTTTCAGTTTTCGAGGTTTATCTATGAAGATCACTTTAGTACTGCAAAATGCTGAGTAACTACAGAGTAGTTCGACCATTTGCTCTGCCTATTGTCAGTTTATGGTAAGTTACAGTTACCACAGAAAAGTTGTAATTTAGTTTTAGTCTTTTCGTGTTCGAGCCGAACGCAGAAACACCCTGTTTTATAGATTTTTCTGTCAACTATGAGTTGTTGTGAGAGTGCAGAGACATTCAAATTCATATGCCTGCTCTTTCTAACGGTCAATTCGTTTTAAAAGCTACTTCTTTGATGAAAATACCGATCGGTGATGTGTCAGACAGAATACATAACTAACTTCCATTAAACATCTTAAAACACTTATCACTGTTATCGAAACAGCAACAAAGCCGCGTGAGCCGACGGACTGAGCTATTCAAACATGGCGACGAGGAGCTGGTAAGGTAAATGCATCAGCGCCTGTGCAAAATGTGGTCGGATGAAAGCATACTTGCCGATGTGCCAATTACCGCGGGATTATATATGTATATATATAATTGGCGCGTACAGTCTTTTTTTGGGTATTTGGCCGCGCTCCTCCTCCTATTTGTGGCGTGCGTGATGTTCTTCCACAAATGGAGGGACCTACAGTTTCAAGCCGACTCCGGCAGATATTTTTTATGAGGAGCTTTTTCATGGCAGAAATACACTCGGAGGTTTGGCATTGCCTGCCGAGGGGCGACCGCTATTAGAAAAATGTTTTTCTTAATTTTGGTGTTTCACCGAGATTCGAACCAACGTTCTCTCTGTGAATTCCGAATGGTAATCACGCACCAACCCATTCGGCTACGGCGGCCGACTACGTGGGATTAGTCTTTTAAATGTCGCCTGTAATGTCCGAACGAGCGTATTGCGTGAAAGGCTGAAGCCCACCATCAACCAACTGCTTGGACCTTATCAATGTGGCTTGAAAAAAACCCTTGAAAGGAGAATCACACATAACACAGACCATTTTTTTTGTCGATTTTAAAACTGCATTTGACAGGACGAAAAAAAGTTGCCTATATGCTGCGATGCTTGAATTTGGTGTACCCACAAAACTAATACGGTTTTGCAAGATGCCGTTGCTCAACACTAGCACCGCCGTCAGAATTGGGAAGGACCTCTCCGAGCCGTTAGATACCAGACGGGTTTCAGACAGGGTGAATCTCTGTAGTGTGAGTTCTTGAAACTGATGCTGGAAACGATTGCACGAACCGCAGAACTTAATCGCACCCTTAAGAGCGTACAATTGTTGGCTTATGCCGATGATTTTGACAACATCATCCTTAAGAACCGCGCTGTAAGTTCTGCCTTCTCCAAACTGGATAAAGAGGCAAAGCGAATGGGTCTGGCGGTGAACGAGGACAAAACGAAGTACCTCCTGTCTTCAAACGAACAGTCGGCGCACTCGCGTATCGGCACACACGTCACTGTTGATAGTTATAATTTTCAGGTTGTAAAAGACTTCGTATATTTAGGAACCAGCATTAACACCTATATAAATGTCAGCCTGGAAATCTAACGGTGCATCCCCCTTGCCAACACGTGCTACTTTGGACTAAGTAGGCAACTGAGTAGTAAAGTCCTCTCTCGACGAACAAAATTAACACTCTACAAGACTCTCATCATGCCCGTTCTAACGTATGGCGCAGAAGCCTGCACGATGACAACATCCGATGAAGCGACGCTTGGAGTGTTCGAGAGAAAGATTCTGCGTAAGATTTTTGGACCTTTGCACGTTGGCAAAAGCGAATATCGCAGACGATGGAACGATGAGCTGTATGAGCTTTACGACGACATAGACATAGCGCAGCGAATAAAGATCCAGCGGCTACGTTGGTTGGGTCATGTCGTCCGAATGGATACAAACGCTCTGGCTCTGAACGTATTCGATGCGGTACCAGCTGGTGGTAGCAGAAGAAGAGGAAGGCCTCCTCTGCCTTGTAAAGATCAGTTTGGCTTCACTTGGTGTGTCCAAATGACGCCGGGTAGTAAGAGAAAGACCAGTCTTTCGCGATTTGTTAAACTCGGCTAAAATCGGCCAATTAAGAAGAAGAAATATCGATATGGTTACGACCACCTTAACCTTAATACTTTGAATATATGAACTGTGCAAATTATTGTTCAATGAATCCTTAAATGCAAGGAATGTAAATTTTAGGTTTTCTCTCAATATTTGGGGTAAATATTCCATACAACAGTCCTACATTTTCATCCCGGTTTGTACATCAAGCTCTTCCATCTGAAAGCCACTTTTTCTTCCTACTTATTTTATTTCATTCAAAAAAATCAGGCAATCAGCATTAAGACTAGATTATGGTTAGAAATTAAAGCGAACTCTAATATTTTTCTTTAAGGCAGAAGTTTAGAAGACATTTAGAAAAGTTGTCTGAGCCTTCTCTTTAAAAAAATATATGGGTGCTCTATATCGAAAATAAGAGTAGTTTTGAGCGCATTCTAACGTTGCACTCGAACTTTCAATTCTTACGTCCGTATTCGAACATCCTGAGTAAGGAGGCATTGTTGTGCCTCTAGTCATGCAGTACTGTTATGCTATTATACTCAATTCTGACTCTCACGTCCAGATTGGCGTACCTTGTGAAGCGTGAGAAAGCCTTGTGCGAGCAACGCTTTGTGGTAACAAGTCGGAAGTAGCCTTGGACCACGGCAGAAAAAGACGGACTTTTAATTGAGTCACTCCTACGCTTCTGGTTCGCTATATGCATAGAAATGCCCCTGAAATTAAAATCTCATAGAATGCCATTGTGCGCGGGATTTGGGGTTCTTCACTTAAAAAAACCTTTCAATGAAAATGCAAACAAAGAATCGCATGGGACCACACATGATGGCCGTGGGTTGTGTTCCGATGACTCTGACTTGAGAGATGCACCTGAAATGTCGGTCACTTAATGCGAAAGGTGTCCACACTCAGCTATTTAGTGCCCTCGTAAGATTATTTGTAAAGCAACATCAAGCCGCATACCAAAAATAGGAGGAGCTCGCCCACACACCTAACAGAAGTGTACGCGCCACTGATTTATTTATTTTAGGGAGTAAGGGCTGACATTGTCGCCACCCAAGCAACGCATAGGGCACCTACTACATGCCATTTAACTAGAGAGAATTCGGTGTCAGATTTGAGGTTTGGAGTAGGACTTCCAAATTACCTCCAATAAAACATTTATCGAAGTTGATACCTTACCTTTCATTGTGGACTCTGGACGTGCGTGTGCACTATTCAAAGTATGAGAGAAACTATGTAGCTCACGAAACACGGACCACTTTTTCATCAATTCAGTCTCATCTAACGACTCATCGTTGGAAAATGTAGGCTGTTTCTGTTACTTAGGATCCAACCTTGACAAATATGGCGACTCATTGGCATATGTCGTAAGTAGGTAGGTTAGATGGCAAGAGTATCCCAGGTACACTTCAAGTAGCACTTACGTGCCGTTATGATACCATAATGTGGACCAATACCTGTGCAAAGAAAAATTTTAGGAAACCATTTACAGCCATCCAGTGCTGTTGATGCAGTGGAGGAGATAAAAGGGATCTAGGCCGGAGAATTTCTTCAAGCTATCCCCAAAGAGCACGCTAAGGAATCTTAAGCGCCTAGCTGCCAGAGCCGGTTTTGCATAGAAAGTGCTCAGCAGTCTCTTTCTCTGCAGGATCCCCACAGCTTCTGCAATAGGGGTTGTACGGAATTTCAAGCTTCTCTGCATGAGTACCGATCACGCAGTGACCAGTGAACGCCGCAATGAGTTTGGATATTGAATGGCGGGGAATTCCCATCACCTTAAGAGTTCTGTGTCTATCGTATTGAGGCCATAGTGTTTTTGAAATAGCACACGATGAGACAGACCTCCATCTATCTTAGCCTTTGTTTAGAAAGAAATTGTGCAGTTTCCCTTTAACAACGGTCAAGGGGACACCGATGTCTGAGAAGGGGACAACTGAAACCGGTACTGTGGATCGGCAATTTCATTTCCCTCTATATTCCTGTGCCCAGGAACCCAGATAAGGGAATATTTCCTACACGTTCGAGACCTTTGAGTTCCTCCGTACAGGAGTTGGCAGATACGAGTATTTTTAATCGGCTTGCAAAAGTTAGATAAGCTTTCGGCGCCGAAGACCCAGTGTGAAACTCACGCGTCATTTCCCGCCGTATAAAACTAAAAATCTTCGAATCGAACGTAAAATCAACGGATGTATATTGGATTGGACTGGCGGAACGGTTTTGTATGGATGCGTAACATGGAATGCAGCACCAAAAGATAGAAAATGCAAGTATTTGGCAAAAAGTGCCTTCCCCAAACCATCAAAATCTTCTGGCCCAATGCAGTAACAAATGACTATCTGTGGCATTTGACACAACAATAACCGATTAATACAGAAATTGTAAAACGTAAGTGGAATTGGATTGGGCATACCCTACACAAACCACCTGACGAAATCGCTAGACGAGCCATTACATGGAACGCACAAGGCAGTAGATGTAGAGCAAGACCAGCTCATACCTGGAGAAGGCAACTGAAAGTCGTAGTAGAGAATCTCCAGCAAAGTTGGAACGAGAACAAAACTCATGTAAACGACAGGACAGCTTGGAAATAACTTATTAACGGAACGATAAGAACTTACATATATATCATATTAAGTGCGCAACTAAGTTCCCGCTGTTTGTCAAACGAGATTTTCGACGAAGATTTTCGCCTCCTTGTAGACAAAAACGACAACCTCTCTTCGCTGTGACTGTATCGGCTCCGGTTGATTGTTTGACCACAATACTCGCATTCCCAGGGATAGTAATGAAAGGTTTGTTGAAAACTTATGCCATAGCCAACGAGTAATAAATTGAGAAATAACAGCTGTATTATTCAAACGCTTTTCGATTTTCGCAAGGACCCATGTGTTCGATAAAGTCGTCAGAAAATTTTGTCTCGCATCACTTTTTCTGAGCCCATCAACTGCCTTGCAATTCAAAACTTTGCATTAGTTGGCACCATAGGATCCAACAAATGCTGCATTCCATCGGAAATGAAAAAAAAACACATTTCTCGCACAGTGCATTCGTCATTATTTCAGTGAGACCCGAGGTGCCCAACCGAAGGTGTAACTTTTTAAACCCTTTTTTCGTCCTATTCGAGGATACTTTTTAAAAGGTTCTATCCATTAATCGATAGAAAATTAAATTTTAGGAAGCTACCTGGAAGCTCAAGTCGTTAGCTATAAGAAAAAAATGTTAAATTCACGTCCAAAGGCGAAAAAGAGCTGGCCAGACTTGAGGGGAAAAAGCGAATTATTCAGAGTTTTTTCTGATAAAACTTTTCAACTTATTGATCTAACAATGCGTACGCATATTTTGTTATCTTTTAACTGTATTTCAAGACTTAGTATTAGAAAACGACTTAGTCTTGGAAAGGAGCTACAGCTGATCTCCGGGAGCTCCTTCAAAAAAGTCGTTTTGCGGGACACTATATCTCTGAACTGGATCCTTTGAAATTATATTAAAAAACCAAACAGATTTCGTTAAAGTAATGTTAAATCTAGTAATTAATCGAAGGAATAAGTAAAATACATTTTTTGACAAAATGGCGGTTATAAAAAAAAAAAACGATTTTTGACCAACATTTCGGCCTTAAATTATTTAGTAGATGCGCAACTAAGTTCTCGCTGTTTGTCAATAGATGCCGCCAGCAGTGTGTTAGTCGATACTAACATAACCTAAACATCATAAACCAAGCTTAGACATACATATGGTAAACAAACTGCTTCGACACATCAGTGATTTTATTTTGGTATCATATACTTTTGGTTTTGTGAAAATGTCTGATTTTGTGCCGAATAATCGTCATTTGCGGGAAGGGGGGGAAAAAAACGGCAGCTGAAGCGCATCGAGAGCTACAAAAAGCTTATGGAGATGCTGCTTTAAGTGAAAAAACGTGCCGAGATTGGTTCCGTCGCTTCAAAGACGGTGATTTTAATGTTTACGATCGTCCGCGTGAAGGAATGTCAAAAACCTTCGAACAAGCTGAACTGGAGGCATTGCTCAATGCGGATCCGTGTCAAACGCAAGAAGAGCTTGCTTCAGTATTAGGAGTTACCCGTCAATCCATTTCCAACCGATTGCATGCTTTGGGAATGATTCAGAAACAGGGGACTTGGGTTCCTTATGAGTTAAAACTAAGGGATGTTGAACGTCGTTTTTTCGACTGTGAACAACTGCTCCAGCGGCAAAAAAGGAAGGGTCTTCTTCAACGCATCGTGACGAGTGATGAAAAATGGATTCATTACAGCAATCCAAAGAAAAGAAAGTCATGGCGATTGCCGGGTCATGCTTCTACGTTGTCGCCTCGGCCGAATATTCACGCTGCGAAGGTTATGCCATGTATTTGGTGGGACTAAGTTAGTGTTATTTATTATGAACTGTTAAAACCAACGAAACCTTCAGTGGGGATCGGTATCGACTTCAATTGATGCGATTGAGCCGAGTCCTGCACGAGAAGCGGCCGCAATACGCATTCCACAGCATGACAGCCTCACGTTGCCAAACCCGTTAAAACCTACCTGGAAACACTGAAATGGGAAATCCTGCCCCACACGCCATATTCTCCAGATATTGCGCCGTCCGATTATCACCAGTTCCGATCGATGGCCGATGGCACATGGTCTAGCTGAACAGCAGCTCTATTCAAATGAAGACATCAAAAAATGTCTTGGTACGTAGATAGCCTCAAAAGATGAACAGTTTTACCGCGACGGCATATGAGATCTACCAGAAAGATGGGAAAAGTAGTAGCCAGCGATGTGCAATACTTTCAGTGATTCACTTGTAACAATTTGTTTAGAATAAAGTTGTATTTTCATCAAAAAAAAACAGCGAGAACTTAGAGCATGCCACATTTTTTCAAAACAATACCAAAGGAAATTCATTAAAAATCCGGTATTGGTGAGGACCAAAGAATGAAATCTCATGTATTTATTTGAAATTTCGAATGTGCATTTAATCGAGTTTTCCTAAAACTGAGTGGGTACTGTCTGAGTATTTGTTACCTTTTATATCCAAATTTGTCGCTACATCGCCTTTTCAGCATCAGAGGCAAGGGGATGTAGTTCATTGTAATCTGATCACTGCCACTGAAGTCACAGACGCTTCCGCCGCCCCTAATTTCCCCAGAAGCTGACTGTGCATTTGTCTCAGGTGCGACAAAACATAATTTTGATATTTTTCTTATACTAGAGACTGTATTTATTTTCCGAGTTCTCTGACCTAAATAATATTATTTAAAGCAAAAGGTGGAACTCAACTACTCTCTTAGGTGCTCTGCAAATCTTTGAATTCCAACATTGCACAAGACAATTGCTGAGTTCGATATAGAAATTGGAAGAGTCTTATGAAGAGCTTTTGCAAACAACTGCTTCAATTCACATCATTCATTGCACCAATTAAGTAGGAAATTTATAAAATTTATCACGCGCAATACACTTTTATCCAACTAGTCGGTGAACATCGATTTCAAGTGTAAGTAAATAACCCAACAAATTGACGTTGGTGCGTGTGAATTAGTGAGTAAGTGGAAAGTGAGAACAGAAAAGTCAACTGTCAATTTCACACATCGAAAGTCCATGACGAATGGTGTAATTTAACGCACCAAATTGTAGCAATTCACAATTTGGAGAGCCAGCAAAACCAACAAAAAGAAAAAAAAAACACAAACAAAACTAACGATTAGTGAGGCATCGCAGTGCCTACGGAAGTGGTTGAAAAATAAGTATCCGCATGATGGTAATACAGCATAGGATGTATGCACCCGGCAGGGAAAGCCTGGAATTAACGGCAGAATAAATTTAACTTGGAATTTCTTCAACTTCAAAGAAAATTATATGTAAGCAACCGCCATTTTTACACATGACTATCGTGACGTCGGTTGACCGTAAATTGTTGTTTCAGGTCGAGCGGGAAGACAATCTGTGGTACTTTTAAACACAAAGCAAGTGAGTTTGAAGCAAAAGCAAGATTTAAATCTTTAATAAATTGTAAATAAAATTGAGCATAGGGCCTCCACAAGACTCTTTCATCGTACACAGTTTGGGC
Source organism: Anastrepha obliqua (assembly GCF_027943255.1). Classification (NCBI taxonomy): domain Eukaryota; kingdom Metazoa; phylum Arthropoda; class Insecta; order Diptera; family Tephritidae; genus Anastrepha; species Anastrepha obliqua. The sequence goes on from NC_072895.1 coordinate 27,528,359, forward strand.
TGTTGATTTTGCGCCGTTGCAAGTGATATCGGCATCTACCAGCTCGCGCAACAGCGACCTTCTCCAAGTAAACCTTGGCAGACCGCGACCTCTGCTCCTTTGCGGGTTCCAGTCCAGTGTCATTTTTGTGATGCTGGTGGTTTTCTAAGTCTGCAGGTGGCTCGCAGGTGATTAGGTAATCATCGCCATTTTCTGCGTTTGATTTGCCTTAGGATGGGTCCCTCATTCGTTGATCTCCACTGATGCTGATGCTGTTCAGCCAGAATATTCTACAGATGATGCGGAGGCATTTATCGGCGACAGATTGGAGCCTCTGTGTGATGGTGTCAGAGACCACATGACCTGAATATTCGCAGTTTAGAGCACCTGGAGATTTGCGAACTCGCCATACTGTCTGCATTCGCCCTTGCCTGGAATTTTTAAAATTTGCTCTGTTTAGCCTTCAGTTGACATCTTCATCTTCTCCGCCGCCTGCCGCGATAGAGCCGAGGTAGTAGAAGCATTCGACAAATTCCGCCGGACACTCGTCAACCATAAGTCCTGTTTTATTGTGGCTGACTCTCATTGCCTTCCTCTTGGCGATGTTGACCTTCAGTCCGACAGTGGGTGCCAGCTAGTCTGTCCGTCTGCGCTTGCCTGTCGGTGCGTTTGTGAGAGAGGAGGCAGATGCCATCGGTGAAACCCAGGACCTCAAGATATCTGTTAAAACTCCATACGATGCCTCTATCGTGCAAGGTCAATTGTCTCATCACGTTGTCCAGGACGATGGCGAAGAGAAGGGGCGACAGGGGATAACCTTGACTTATGCCTGTGTTGTTGGAAAATGGGTCGTTAAGGTTGCCGTTGTGATGAGGTGAATTATCTTAGCGCGAACTCCCTTTCTCTGAACGCCAGCCTCAGCCTCAGCCTGAGTCTCATTTGATTTGTCGAATGCCTTTTTAAAGTCAACGAACAGCATGTAAAGCGGGGAGTGCCACCCAACTGATTGTTCTACTATGATGCGAAGAGTGTTGGCTTGGTCAACACAGCCTTGGTGAGAGCGAAATCTAGCTTTTTCGTCCCTTAAACGAATTTAATACTTCAAAAAAATAATGAAGTGATTGACTATCGACACTTCCCAGCAAGGCCGAACTATCTTTAAGGCAGTGTAGGTACCAGCCTAGGGCCCCGCATCAGCTACTGATCGCGTGCACTGAAAAAAAACCTTCGCAAATATTTCATCTATTGAAGATTTAATTTGAAAAATTGTATCCTTAGAAAAGATGATGCTTTCGAAGATGTTTGAAACGATTTTGTATTTAAAAGAGTAAGAAGAGTTAATATAAATAAATATATTTCGTTTCATCTCATTAAATTTTGGTATTTTTTTCCTTGATAAATTATACATTTAGAAGACATTCTCAATTGAAAATAAAAAAAACTATTTAAGAAAAACATCATAATGTATATTATATCGGCCCTAGTCGGAACATGTGTCTTATTTGGTTCCAGGTGGCGGTGGCAGGACTCTCGTGGGAGATTGTTCGTATCCAAGTTTGATCTGGACGACCTCTGTGGCGACTTCCTTGCGAATTCCATTGAAAAGCCATTTTGGCAACATTAACGTCTTCTGTACGGAGCGCAAGTCCAATCCAATGTCATTTTGGTCTTTTCATTTCTGAATTAATTAGGCAGCTTTTAGTAAGCAGAAGAAGGTCCATATTGGAGATTGTTTCTACCAAAGTGTACGGCATATAATTCTGCGGCATTTGTTGACAAACGTTTGAACACGTCGACTTATATGGTCAGACACAAGCCAGCTCTCAGAATCATATAGGAAACCGATTTGAAGCTGGTATGTTTTTAGTGAGAGGGTGCTAGAGCCTTCTCTGCTCTGGTTAACTTATGAAGCGCAGTTCGTGGTTTACAAATACGAGCTGCAACTGCGCTACCATCTATTTTTTGATTTGGCTACGAAGGTAGCGGAATTCATCCACAGCTTCGATTGTAGTAAAGGGTCCGCCATATAACTTTACGGAATTAAAAATGCTATAAAAAAGAAACTACTCAATATTTTTCCAAACTGTTTTTTTTTACTTTGAAGTACAATCCTTCCGGTTAATGATGGAACACAACTTCATTCATATGGTTGCCTCGGCTAGCGATGCACCATCCCATACGATCGGCCCAATTTTTCAACACATTTTCGATTGTATGCGGCTGTATTTCAGCTATGACATCGCGTATGTTGGTCTTCAGTGCATCAATTGTTGCTGGTTTGTTGGCATAACACTGGTCTTTGACGGCACCCCAAAGATAATAATCCAACGACGTCAAATCGCAGCTCCGAGGCGGCGATCTTCGAAGACAGTGCGCAAAAGATTGATCGTAGCATGATTTTCAAAGTAATGTCGCAATATTTCCCAGCGCTCTTTGAGCGTATACACAACCATTTTCGTTCAGCGGAAGAATAAAACTAATTTTCTGTCAAATCAGATGAGAGCTAAGTGTTACCATTCTTCAAATAATACCTAGTTCAAATCCGTAACGATAGATGGCGGGCCCTGTATAACAAAGTGCAAGGCGGCCGTCGTAGAAATTTAAAGAGAGAACGTAGGCTCGAATCTCGGTGAAAGATCAAAATGAGGAAGAAAAAAATAATAATTTTTCTATTAGCGGTCGCCCCTTAGCAGACACTGACAAACCTCCGAGTGTATTTCTGCCATGAAAAAAATATCCTCATAAAAAATATCTGCCGTTCGGAGTCGGCTTGAAACTGTAGGTCTCTCCATTTTTGGAACAACATCAAGACGCACACCACAAATAGGAAGAGGAGCTCGGCCAAACACCCAAAAAAGGGTGTACGCGCCAATTATACAAGTATAGAGTTTTCCAATCAGAGCTGTTATTTTGATATTCAAAGAAAATTGCTATTTTTTAATATAATTGATCGGATGTTTATTTCATTATAAAGCGGAGGGTATGCCGTTAATAGTGGAAAATAACATGAGGCAAATGGCCACCACAACCACGCTTACAGGACAATATCCTTTTCATGAAATTTTCCATAACCGAATTGCAAAATGGCTGCCCTATGTCCACGATAGCCTCACGAATTCCATCTTTGAGGTCTTGAATTGACCCTGGGCTGTTGGCGTAGACCTTCTCTTTCACGTGGCCCCAAAGAAAAAAGTCACAAGGAGTTAAATCACAAGATCTCGGTGGCCAATTGTGATCACCTCTTCGAGAGATAAGACGGTCCGGAAACTTTTCCCGTAAAAGATCAATGGTTTCGTTGCTTGTGTGGCACGTAGCGTCGTCTTGTTGAAAATAAACTATGTTCAGATAAATTCCATCCAATTCCGGCCATAAAAAATCGTTAATCATCTCTCGATAGCGATAGATAACACCTGTTATTGGAAAGCTCTTTATATCTATAATACAATATATAAAGTGCAAGTTTGAAGCACCCAAAATTTTCGTTGAGTTTTGATAATTTTTTTTCCTGGCGAAGTTTTGCATTTTCTCCGTAAAAACGAAAAGAAAAGAAAAAAATCTGCATTTATTATAACTGCGTACTCAAATTATTATTATTTTTTTTTATTCTTATTAAAGAGTTTGAAGTTTTGATGAAAATTTGTAAAATTTTTATAAATCCAGCAAAAAGTTTAAAGCTTGGATCGTTAGAGTCTTTCAACTATATTTTTATAAAAAGTATTTCAAATTAAAAAATACGTAAATAAAAAGCGAAAACTTTTCAATAAGCGGGGATTTTATAACTATGCAGCGGGACATATACCTCACCTTTTCCGACTGGGTATGCATTTACATACCATACACCTCTACTTATAGATGACATTCAGGTTCTCATTTACAGCATCAGCAAACAATCACTCCAGGTGTCTCACGTGTCACGCCCCAAAAACGATGCTAACTGCCAAACTGAGACGATTAATCGAATGCGGCTCAACGGCAAAAGGGGGCGATTTACGCTGTACCTACTCAGCGGCTGTGGCAATGCTTTTTCACAGGACGATTTGAAAGGAGTCTGCGGCAGCTAACAGTGGCTTATAAGCGATTGAGGTTGACTTATTAGCTGCGTAATGAATTATGTTTTGAGCGAGCGCTTGCCAGAGTGCCCGGCGCAAGGGAGTTACACATACCTGCACCCGTTTACGCATACACACATACGTACACATTTTCAATTCAATGGAATTAAAAGATTACTTTTGTTGCCCCTGATTTCTTTGTCGTGCGTACAAAATTATAAGTAAAGTGTCGTTTAAATGCGGCAAATTGCCTTTTGTTGTGTTTTTAAATCGCTCTTTGACTAAAAATTTAGAAATGTTGTTTTTGTTGTAGTTGTAAATGTTGTTTTTGTTGTAGTTATTATTGCATTGCCAGCAAAGTGAACAACATTTTCGCTAAGCCATTTGGGCTGGCAACAAATTTGCGTCAACCATCAAACAACCCTCGGCTGGCTTTGGGTGTTGTGTTGTTATTATTGTATTTCGCTGCGTGTCACGCACCACACTGTTTTATGTTGTGACACGCCTCCAAGCGCGCATACATTTGTACATTTATGCATATGCTAGTATCCAACGTATATATGTATGTATGTGTGAATGTGTATATATGTGTGTGTGTGTGTGTGCATGTTTGTTATTGTGTTCTTGTAGCGCAAAGCTGCATAAATTGATTTGCTGTATTTGGAAGATCCAGTTACTCTTTGCCAGCAGCAGCAGCTCATTGCGACACTTTGTTAATTTGTTTCATTTGATGCTTTGTTGGTTTCATTCCTGTTTGTTCATGCCAATAACTGCCTGGCAGTGTGCAAAACTGAAACTTTTTTCAATATAAATATTTTCGCAAATTTTTGAATACGAAAGAGAGCTACATACAATACGTATTTATACCAAAAATATCGGATTAGCTAGGTTTATCTGTCGGTCCGTCTATCCAATATACTAGGTTGTTTAATAAGTTTTGCGGTTCGATACGTAGGTAGGTAGGTAAGTATTGTGGTTGTCAATTGACACACCTAGGCCTTCTGTAGGCCCATTGTGATACCACCAGGGCTGTCCTCTCTCCTCTTTCTACATTGTCCTCATAGAACCAACCTGTGGCCTTAAGGGGGCAGTTACCTGTAAAATTTCGACATTTTTTTTTTCATAAAATGTTAATCCTTTAAGAATATGTCAAAAAAAATTTAAGTATTTCTTATATTATAGATCGTCAACCGTGACGAGTCTATTCTTTACGTTCGACCGCTGGGAGAGGTATAGTTACGTTGCCGACTTTAGACGCGTTTTCTCAAAACTATATTTTTCGAATTGGCGCACACGATAACTCGAAAAGTTATTGACCGATCTCCCTGTAATTTTGCACACATCTTTTTTATGATACTACTTTCTATGTGAATTTAAAAGTTTTCGAAAATTTTTGGAAAAAATAATTTTTTCGAATCAAAAATTGTAAGAAAATTCGCCCGAATATAAATTTTTTTTTAGCATTTTATTCCGCGAATTTTTTTTCCATTTGTTTTGAATTCATATAGAAATTATGACATGAATAAAAAAAAAAAGGTTTGGTTTTTTGGATTCAGTCACTGACGCCGCTGCCACAATGACCGCCGATTGAGAATCCACGCTGCGAACTTCCTGGAAGAATTAAATGATTAAAATAAAAAAAATGTTCTATATTGACTTCTTCATTTTAAATAATTTTAATGAAAATCAGGGAAAATATGGCTGTTTACAGGTATCTGTCCCCTAAAGGGGTTACATGGGTTTCGTCGGGTAAAAAAGGCCTATTTTCAATATTTTTTTTTTTCTATGTAAAAAATTATTTGTTTAATTCAAACTTTTTTCTGTCTTATAGAATAATTTCATATTTAAAGAATAATTTCTGAAATTTTCAAAACAAAAAATTTAAACTCCTCCATTGTGACGTCAATTCCGGTGACCCCTCGAAAAAAAGGTGCGTCCGCGTTGTCAGCATAACTCCTGACAGGATCATCAAAAATGAAAAAACCAAAATAAGTGTTTTAGTTAAAACCATAAACTCGTGCTTGAACGAAGGAAAGAAAAAAAAAGTAAAAATTTTAATTTTGACAGACAGTTTTCCTTAAAAATGAAAATTTCGGTCAAATTTGCTTGACATATGGTTTTTTTTTTTTTAATAGTTGTAATTGAAAAAACAAGCAAAAAACCCTTCGTTCAAGCACGAGTAAATTGTATCTCGAACACCTACGTAAAATTTCATCAAGATCGGTTGAGTAGTTTTCGAGAACATTTGACAACCGACTTGGAAAACACGGTTCCGAAAAAACGCGTTTAAAGTTTTGAGTAACAATAAAAGTGGCTTGGAGCGCACACATTCAAAAGGCTGTATCTCCGAAACTATTATTCGGATCAACTTGAAAATTTAGCATAATATTCTTGAGATGTCGTAGAACTTAATAAGCCAAAAACAAAAATCGATTTTTTGAACTCACGAAACCCATGTAACCCCTTAATATATCAAACAAGGCTTGTTATTTTTTTCCTTTTTCCTAAAATATTGAGCCTTCTTCTATCCAGGCCATGCACCCGCATAGAAAGTATTCTATAGTCTCTTCTTCTTCAATGCCGTTACAGCTTCTGCAATAATCGTTATAGGGCGCTCCCAATCTACTGGCAGGGCTGCCAATCAGACAATGCCCTGTTAGGACCCCGAGAAGACTTTTCATGTTTTTCCTGTTCAGTTTCAACAGTCGGCTTGTGCGGCCCATGTTCCATTCTGGCCACGTCATTCTACTTGTTGCACAGGTCAGGGACCGAGTCCATAGCCCGTTGCCAGCTCTGATAGTGTGTTTGTCTATTAGAATCTTACAAGTTCCTAAAGGTATAGATAGGTATGTTTGCTTTGTCGGGTTGGATCGGTAATGTGGTACCCAATCTCGCTAGTTCACCTGCTTTGCAGTTGCCCGCTATGCAGCTGTACCCGACACCCAGAGCAGGTTTATTAGAAAGTACTGTGATAGTTCTCTCAAAACGTCGATATATTCTTTTAGTGTCTCTGTTAATATTAGGCGATTATAAAGCTTTCAGGACCGATTGGCTATCTGAATATATAGGGTTTTTTAATAAGAGGTGTTATTTTGATATTCAAAGAAAATGTTATTTCTTAACATAAATGATCGGATGTTTATTTCATTACAAAGAGGAAGGTATGCCGTTAATAGTGGAAAATAACGTCAGGCAAATGACCACCACGACCACGCTTACAGGACAATATCCTTTTCATTAAAATTGTCTATTACCGAATTGCAAAGTAGCTGCGCTATGTCCTCGATAGCCTCACTAATACCATCTTTGAGGTCTTGAATCGACCCTGGGCTGTTGGCGTAGACCTTCTCTTTTACGTGGCCCCAGAGAAAAAAGTCACAAGGTGTTAAATCACAAGATCTCAGTGGCCAATTGTAATCACCTCTTCGAGAGATAACACGGTCCGGAAACTTTTCCCGTAAAAGATCAATGGTTTCGTTGCTTGTGTGGCACGTAGCGCCGTCTTGTTGAAAATAGACGTTGTCCAGATCAATTCCATCTAATTCCGGCCATAAAAATCGGTAACCATCTCTCGACAGCGCAGTCCATTCACCAGTAACACCTGTTATTGGGAACCCCTTTATATTTACCTCTCTTGTGGTAAGAACGCTTTTATTTAGAGCTAACAGGCTAATAGCCAGAATTTCAGCTTGAAATACACTGCAGTGATCCGGTAGCCGGCATGAAAGGTTGGCATTCATTGCCTCAGAGTTAAGGCCTCCGCCTATTTGTTCATTTAACTTGGAACTATCAGTATAGATATTGATTCCACTTTTCTTGTCACTTACCCCATTGTCCCAATCTTCTATCGTTGGGAAAGTTGTGGTAAAGGATGTGTTTACATGCAGCTCTACTGAGTTACAAAAGTCTGTCGTTTGATGTAAGAAGGAGTATTCATCTAGTATTCTTGCGTGACCCCTCCTATTGGTAGTTATGTTAGAAAATTCTCTTAACCTAAGTGCCGATTTAGCCGCCAACTGTTTTCTGTAGGCCTCAATCGGTAATAAGTGAAGCATGACATATGCGGCTCTATAAGAAAAACAAATTTTTTGGGTTTGAAATACAATTCATTATTCAGTACAGTATCCCTGAACATCAATAAACTTGTTCCAACGATATTATTCTTCTTCTTCCTCTTTTCCTCCTTCTTTTTCATCTCTCCTCCTTCTCCTTCCCCTTCTCCTCCTTCTTCTTCTCCTTCTCCTCCTTCTTCTTCCCCTTCTCTTCCTTCTATTCCCCCTTCTCCTCCTTCTTCCCCTTCTCCTCCTTCTACTTCTCCTTCTCCTTCTCCTCCTTCTTCTTCCAATTCTTCTCCTTCTTCTTCCCCTTCTGCTTCTTCTTCTTAGCACAGGTATATTTTTCCACTTACGAACGTCCATCACTTTGAAGTCTGACTCGATGTTATCAAGCCATCTCTCACTTTTTTAATTCTTCCAACGAGATCCCAATTTAAGAATTCCATCCCTGAAGTGAGAATCTGGAGAGGCTGGTCTGAAAGGTTACAAATAATATTCAGCATTTATTGTTTTAGCAGTTTGCAAGTAATCCACAAACGAAATTTCTTTCGCATCCCAAAAACTTGATGCTAACACCTTCTTGGCCGATTTCTGGGTACGAACTCGTTTCAGAGCCGAAGAACCAGGTTTCCACTCTTTCTCTGATTTAAGATCATGGGGATAAACCCAAGTCTCATCCATAATGATGAGAGAAAGTCGCATTCGAATGTGTTTATGCTCCATTGTTAGCGAATTCGGCGCACATTACGCTCACAGCTTTCCGAAACCCAATACTTCGGTCAAAATATTGCTTACACTGGCCAATGAGATGCCTAGTATTTTTACGAAATTTCTCCCAATCACTCGACGATTTTCTTATACGATATTCTGTACGATTTCTGGTGTTGTTGCTGTTACTGTTTTTGGACGTCCTTTACGTGGATCGTCTTCAAGGTGTGTACGACCACGTTTAAGTTCAGCAACCCCAAGCCGAAAGCGATCAATTTCCAAACATTGAGTTTTCTGACGAGAAAATTTTTCAAATTGAGCAATTCGTAAACTCCCAAAACGATAGGATTTATTTGACCGACCGTTCATACGAGGATAAAGCACCCGCCACGGGGTAATTGCTTGGGCTGCTGTAACCACAGATGGGCGCTGTCTAATCGTTTTCATCGAGCCTGGCGTCAAGGTAAATGCGAAATATTATCGGGAAAGTATTCTGGAGGCTACTTTGAAGCCGTGGGCAGACAAAGATTTCGGTGGCAGACCATGGACGTTTCAACGGGACTCAGCTCTGTCTCACAAAGCTCGAGTGAACCAAGAATGGCTAAAAAACAACGTTCCGAACTTCATAACGTCCACACAATGGCTCTCAAATTCACCAGACGCGAGTCCAATGGATTATTCTCTTTGGTCCATTTTGGAGAGCAAGGTTCATAGTAAAAGATTCCCCAGTCTCTAGGCGCTGAAAAAAGCCATTGTACGCGAGTTGGCCGAAATGCCTACAAGTCACATTCGGGCAGCTTGCGATTCGTTTCTGGACCGTCTCAAGGCCATAGTCAAGGCAAAAGGTGGTCATATCGAGCGAAAGTAAATTGATTCTTAATTTTGTATTATTATCACGCATTTCTTGCTTTGAATTGAATAAAAGTAATTTTCTAAACTAAATTTATGGCCTTTTTAATTGGTTACACTTCGAGTGCCGAATCTTGTACTTTTAGAGCTGTATAGATTGTATCCATTCACACTGTTTATCGCTCATCGTCCATGGCTTTCGTCTGAGCTCTCTGGATACGATTACGCGGTCGTCTTGTGTATGCCTGAACGGCACTAAAATGATAAAATCATCGCAAATTCTAGCTTTCGCGGATGGCATCGATCTATTGGGTTGGCAACAAAGAAATTCCGGATTTTTTTTTTTAGAAAATCAAAGACGATTTTTTCATGGAACTAAAGAACTTTATTCTGTAATGTTTTGTCCATTTTGATCAATGACATTTTGCCATCAACCATCAATGACCAGGTAGCATCATAATCCCACGTTCATAAGACTTCTGGTTTTTATTAGCAAAAAACTGCATCAGGTCCGATTTGACATCATCATCATTATTGAAATTTTTACCAATCAAGCAATTTTGTAAAGATCGAAACACAAAGTAATCAGAAGGTGTAAGGTCAGGACTATATGGTGGATGTGGCAAAACAAGCTCCAATAATTTTTGCCGAGTGGCCAAAGATGTGTGTGGCCTTGCATTGTCATGATGGAATACAATACTTTTTCGATTTGTCAATTCGGGCCGTTTTTCTTCAACTGGATTGTTAAATTTCGTTAGGTGTTCAATGTAGGCATCAGAATTGATCCTTCGGTTGGGTGGTAGGAGGTAGACAATTCCAGAGGTAAGAGTAGACAATTCCTTTGTAATCCCACCAAACTGATAACAAAACCGTCTTTTGATGAATATCAGCTTTTGATGTTGTTTGAGTTGGTTCACCTGGCCTGCTCCACGATCTTTTCCGCTTGATATTGTTGTAAACAACCCATTTCTCTTCGCCAGTTATAAGTCGTTTTAAAAATGGATCATTTTCATTACGTGTCTTTAGCAAATCGCAACTGTTAATGCGTTGAGTTAAATGCGTTTCTTTCAGTTCGTGAGGAGCCCATGTATCGAGTTTTTGAACATCGCCAAGTTGTTTTAAATGATTTTCAATGCATTTATGGTATACATGAAGCTTCCCTGCAACCTCACATGTTGTACTGTGATGAGCCGAATCGATTATTGCTTTAATTAGGGCGTCATCCACTTCAACTGGTCGACCAGAGCATTTTTTCATCTTTTAGTGAAAAATCACCAGAACGAAATTTGGCAAACCAATTTTGACATTGCCGTTCTTTTGAGGCTTCGTCGCCCTTTGCGGAAATAAAAAAGCAAAATATGACGAAAATGTTCCTTTCGATTTTCCATTTTTCAACAAACGCCAAACGAAAACTACGCAAGCGACCAAAAAACTTTTTTTACTAATTGACAGCTGAATTATATATATATATCTTTCTGGTTGTTTGACCGACCTCCTCCTCCTATTTGTGACGTGCGTCTTGATGTTGTTCCACAAATGGAGGGACCTACAGTTCCAAGTCGACTCCGAACGGCAGATGTTTTTTATGAGGAGCTTTTTCATGGCAGAAATACACTCGGAGGTTTGCCATTACATGCCGAGGGGCGACCACTATTAGAAAAAACGTTTTCTTCAGTTTGGTGTTTGATTACCAACTATCAATTAACAAAATGTGTTTTACATTTGTACTACGTCTGCAAACCTACAAATTCAACCGAAGCAATCTATGAGTGAAATCCGCAATTACTTAGTAGCCAACCCATAATAATGATAACGCAGTCAGAAGCTTGGGCCTCCGCTTAAACGAAGCAAAAACAAAATTTTTGTGCACTGAAAAAGTTCGGAATGAATGTTAATATGGAGCGGATGGCATCGTTCAAATATCTTAGATCTATTATCGTTTCGGACGCAACCGCAAAACAAAAAGTGAGTGCTAGGCCCCAGGCGGGAAACATGACCTTTCTTTTCTGCTATGCAAGGCTCTTCGTTTCTTTCGAAGCGAACGCAGCTAAAACTCTATAAAACAATAATTAGGTCTCGCGTTACTTATGCTTCTGAAACCTGGGAGATGCGTAAGGCGTATGAAGAACTTAACTTATTTGAGCGCAAGTTTCTGCGCCGCATTTTGTGAGCGGTGTGGATAGACTACGTCAACTACCGTCTACGTTGCAACGATGAATACCTGAGCTGAATTACTTCTAAAACTAAACTACTGAGCTAAACGACATCCAAATCGCCGACTTCCTTCAAGCTTCAGCGTCGTAAGTGAGCTGGTCCTGTTCTGTGGCTGGACCCAAACGAAATTGCAAAAAAGATCTACAAGGTGATGTCCCAAATAAACAAGACTGGGGTCTTAAAAATGTTTTTTTATGGCACCATCTTTTTAATGAGTTAGTGCGTTGGGAGTTACATCGCTAGCTGACTTCCAGTGAAAGCTAGGTGACATTCGGTTCAGTGGAAGCGAAGTTATTGCGTCTAAAGTGTCAGTATGCTTGTGTCATCGGTACAAAAATGAGTCTCGAACAAGAGGTAATATCAAATTTTGTTTTAAAATCAGTAAAACGTTTACGAAAACATTTGAATTGATGAAAAAAGTTTATGGTGATGATTGTCTATCCCGTTCCAAAGTTTATGAGTGGTTTACACGTTTCAGAGATGGTTGTGAGGACATAAATAAGAATGAACTTACGGGCCGCCCAAAATCAGTAATCACCGAAACCTCCATCGAAATTGTTCGTAAATTTATCAAAAATGAACCGAAATCATGGTTGAAATTCATGGAGTCGGAGTTGAATATCTCCAAAACATCAATTTATCGCATTTTAATCGATCATTTGGGCTTACGAAAGTTCTGTGCACGTATCAGTCCGCTGAAGTTAACTGAGGATCAAATTTTGCTCAGAACTCAACATTCAAAAGATTTCATTAAAGAGGTGAGAAAAGACGAGAACTTCCTTTACAACGTTGCAACTGGTGATGAAACGTGGCGTTTCCAACATGGACCTGAAACTAAGCGCCAAAGTGTCGAACGGAAGGCCTCAGACGAGCCACCACCCAAAAAATCGCGTTTGGAGAATTCAAAAATCAAGTCGATGCTCAATTGTTTTTATGATTCCAAGAGAGTTGCCCACAAGAAGCTCGGCCAATGGGCCAAACCGTCAATGCAATTTTCTATCTTGGCGTTTCGAAGCGTTTGTTGCATCGCATTCGTCGAATTCGCCCTGAATACCGCGAAGGAGGAAGCTGGCGCTTATTGTATGAGAATGCACCATCTCATCGATCCACTCTTCAGACTGATTTTTTGACTAGAAATCGCATTTTAACCATCAATAACTCACCGTATTCGCCTGGTATGGCTCCCTGCGACTTCTATCTATTCGGAAAATTGCATTTGAATTTGCTCAGAATTGATAAATTTATTTTGTGCGCCGATTCATCACAATGGATAAGACTTGTGCCTATCACCATGATCATAAATTAAAACAAGAGGCTAAAGAGTGAATCTGGTTCTTCGGATAAGAAGGTGTTAGCATCAGTTTGCGTCAGGATACGAAAGGAATTTCGTTTGTAGATTACTTGCAAAACTGGTAAAACAATAAATTCTGAATTTTATTGTAACCTTTAAGAACAGTTGAAGAAAAAGAATCGTGAAAAATACCCAGTTTGCAAAAGAAAAAAATTCTTTTTCATCAGGGCAATGCATCGGGTCTCATCCGAGGCTTTGTACATCTTTTCATTGGGGGGATTTTTAAGTGGTGGGTCTCAAGCCCAGCTCACAACTAGCTATCCTGGGATGCTTCGCCTTTTCACGTTGGCTCACTCCCGAACGGGTGCACGGAAGCTACCCAAAGGATACTTGGGCGAATCCCGGAAGTTGTGAGCTGCTTGAATCATATGTAGAAGAATCGTCCTGGACACTCCCAAGTGAACGGCGATCAGTAACTTTCCCCACTTGCGTGAACTGCTACAAATGGAACCATCTTCCGCAGAAGCGTGGACGATGACAACATCCGATGAAGCGACGCTTGGAGGGTTTGAGAGAAATAGTATGCGGAAGATTTTTGAACCTTTGCACGTTGGCAACGGCGAATATCGCAGACGATGGAACGATGAGCTGTATGAGCTTCACGACAACATGGACATAGTACAGCGAATAAAGATCCAGCGGCTACGTTGGCTGGGTCATGCCGTCCGAATGGATACAAACGCTGCGACCCTGAAAGTATTCGATGCGGTACCAGCTGGTGGTAACAGGGGAAGTGGAAGACCTCCTCTACGTTGGAAAGATCAGGTAGAGAAGGGCTTGGCTTCACTTTGTGTGTCCAACTGGCGTTGGTTAGCACGAGAAAGAAACGACTGGCACATTTTATTAAACTCGCCCAAAATCGCGTAAGCGGTTATCGCGCCAGTTAAGAAGAAGAAAAATGCACCGTGTCACAAGCGGATTTTGACAAAGGCTAAAATCCATGAATTAAAGTTGGAATTGTTGCAGCATCCACGAATTCACTAGATTTGGCTTCTAGCGACTTTCATCTGTTTCCAGACCTAAAAAAATGCATGCTTGGAAAGCGTTTTTACTCAAATGTTGGGGTCATAACAAGGGCTGTGAGGTGAGGTCTGTGAAAGCGTATTTTTCAGTCCTTCCAGATTCTCATTTCAGGGATGTAATTCAAAAAATGGAATCTCGTTGGAACAAGTGTATTGATGTGCAGGGAGACTATCCTGAATAATAAAGTGTTTTTCTTATCGAACCATGAAACTTATTGAGCAACCTACCAAACTTGCGCTATATGAAAAATTTTGCAAATGTGTGTAGAAATGGCAAATTTTGCATGCGTTGTAAACAATCACGGTACACTGTACAATATCTAACATACATATACATACACATACACACATACCCATATATATGTCTGTATATATTACGAAAAAAAACCAAAGTTATGAAGCTTCAGAAAGGATTTGTTTTCCGCTTAATCCATTAGCGCGAGGCTTTGACTTCTCTTCAAGCATCAACTTAATTGCGGGTAGGTATTTCATTTGATTATTTGTTCATGTGGGAAATTAAAACGCATTTATTCTTCTAAAATTTAAACCTGGCACATTTTCAATTGCTCAACTTATTTGTTGCACTTATTGCCCTCGTTGCCAATAAAAGGCTGCTAGCACGGCTGCCATTTCATCTAAGTAATTTTAACGTTTTACATTATTTTGCCATTAATTATGGCAGCGCACAAGAAATTGCAGCGCGCAGCGAGAGTGCTCGTTAATGCCACATTATGTTGCACTTTTAATTTTGTGCGACACATTAACACCCGAACAGCAACAAATTGTTAGCGAATAAGGAAAGGAAGCAGGCGCATTTAAAAGAGTATCTTCATTCGCTATTAACACCCTCCAGTCGGCTGTGTTTGCGTCTTTTGACGTAATCGAGGCATTCAGTCATTCTACCTCGTTAAAAAGCAGTTGCTGGAGCGACACAGCGACACAGTTGCGTTAATAGATTTAGTGGTTAGCTTGCGTAAATACTCACACACACACACACACTCACACTTACACATTAATATACATACATACAGTAGTAATTCGATAAACCGATTACTCAAAGTGAGTATTTTAATTGGACTCAACTTTCTAATGGAATTCTAACGGATAATAGTGCTGATTTATTGTGGGTGGTCAAACTTAAGGTGGATAGTTAACAAGAATAGATGAGTCTATGTTCGGAATTTCGGAAGTACCCTGGTTCGATACTCCGGGCATAAAAGATCAAAGTTTTTTCTCAAAGCAGTCACCGCTCTGCAGGCAATGGCAAACCTCCGGGTGTATTTCTGCCACAAAAAATCTGCTCATAATAAACCAACTGCCATTCGGACGCTGCGTGCAACTGTAGATCTCTCCAAAACATAAAGACGCACGCCACAAATAGGAGGATGAGCTCGGCCAAAACCCAATAAACAGTGTAAGCTCCAATTACATACACATGGTAGAAAAAGTCTGCGTTCACCCACTGTTATAAAGTATTTAAATAATTTAACGTGTTCATCTTAAACCTCTCAGTTATTTCTTTTCACTTATTTCAAAGAAATTTATTCGTAGAGGGTATGAACAAAATTTTTTGGAGTTTAAGCTGCGTCGTGTTCAGATAACGGGATTGTAGTACAGTTACTTAAATAGGCGGAGCAGAAAAAGTGTGCGTTCATTTCGAATAGTGACGATTATTTGCATGGCAATTTCGTTAAATTTAATTTTAAATCATTCATGTAGTTGACGCGGTTAAGAACAAATCTAAAGAGGGAAAAATTGATATTAGAAATACATTTTTTGTTACTATGGACCAAAGGCGAAAAGAAATAGATATTGGTGAAAGGAAAATCATTGTAAGTTTGTGGCAAAATAGTAAGAGCTATCGGGAAATCGCGAAAATTGTTGGGAGGCAATACTCCTCGGTCCAAAGAGTGATAAACAACTTCAAGCAAACGAATTGTTTGGAGTCTAAGCCACTTTCTGGGCGTCTAAAAAAACTGACGGAAAGAGAAGAACGCAACATAACTATTTTTGTGAAGTCTAATCCACGAGTAACAGCAAGCCAAATTTCAAAAGACATAGAAGTAAAATACCAAAAGGAAGTACATCCAGATACAGTAAGAAAAATTCTAAAAAGAATCGGATTTCACGGCAGAGTGGCCCGAAAAAAGCCCTTCATATCGCGAGTAAATCGACTTAAGCGGATGGCTTTCGCCAAGGAATACGTAAACAAGCCACCTGAGTTTTGGGATAGTGTGATTTTTTCAGATGAAAGCAAGTTTTGCATTTTCGGGATAAAAGGTCGTAAAATTATTTGGAGGAAAAACGGAACGGCACTTGGAAAGCAAAATCTGGTACCTACGGTAAAGCATGGGGGAGGAGGTGCCATGATATGGGGGTGTATGGCTAGTTCGGGCGTTGGAAATACACAGTTTATTGAGTCGATAATGAACAAACATGATTATCTCGATATTTTAAAAACGAATTTGAGAGAAAGTGCAATCAAACTGGGATTCGGCGAATGATTTGTTTTCCAACAGGACAACGACCCGGAACACACAGCAGAGATTGTTAGGTTGTGGTTGTTGTATAATGTTCCAAAACAACTTCGCACACCCCTACAATCACCTGACCTTAACCCCATTGAGCACTTATGGGACGTTCTAGAAAATAAAATACGAGAGCGTACAATAACTAGCAAGGAAATGCTTAAGAACGCGCTTAAAGAGGAATGGGAAGCCATAAGTCCAGAAATAACAGCCAAACTAGTTGGAACAATGAAAAGACGCCTTCTAGAAGTCGTAAAAAGGCGTGGATATCCAACTAGCTATTAATTTTAAAACATTTCTATGATCTTAAGCCTTTTATTTTATTATTATTGAAGTGAACGCAAACTTTTTCCGTTTAGTTTGAATGGCCTTTTTAATTTTATGTGATCTCATTTTAAATTTGATTTTGTTATTAGTAGCGAAATATGTGTTTTAGTTACGTTTAAGTGAACTAAATAAAACTCGTTAAAAAAAATTTCTGAAATATTTATTGTTTTGAACTTTTTCTAATGCAAAGAATATTTGCATAGGTGAACGCAGACTTTTTCTACTATGTGTATATATATACAGGGTCCGGCACTCGAAGTGTAACCAATTCAGGACCACTCGTGCAGCTGATGCACGGGCATCAGCTGTCTGTTAGCTCGCTAAATGACAGTCCAGAGTATTGTTTACAAGCGCGCGGAAGCATTTCGCAGGGAGTAAACGCGCCAAAAGAAAATCAGTAAAGGATTTCAAACGTAATAGTGCGACTGCTTTATATTTGGCTGAAAAATCACAACCAGCGAACTTAAAGTAAATAAAGTTTTTGTTTATCGCACCATTACTCGTTACAATGAAACTAAACGTCATGGCGATGTTCATCAAAAGATGCAACGTCACGTGAAATGGTTCAAAAAGTGAAGAAGCGACTTGAGCGAAATTCCCTACGAAGTGCCAATCAAATGGCGAAAGAACTGAGAATATCTGACCGTAACATCCGCCGCATACTGAAAAATGATCTCAAAGTCAAGCCTTACAAAATCCAAAAGGCGCATTTTCGTACACCAAAGCAGCAACAAGTCAGACTTGAGAGAGTGAAAGAGTTTCTTCACATCGCCGAAAGCGGTCAATTTCCGTTTTTCGAACATTCTGTTTTCTGATGAGAAAATTTTTCAAATTAAGCACGTCGGAAACTCCCAAAACAATAGGGGTTATTTGACCGATCGTTCATACGAGAATTCGAGTCATCGATTGACCACCAGGAGGCAGCACCCCCCATAGGTAATGGTTTGGGCCGCTGCAACCACAGATGGGCGCCCTCCAATCGTTTTCATCGAGCCTGGCGTCACGGCAAATGCGAAATATTATCTGGAAAGTACTCTGGAGGTTGCTTTGAAGCCGTGGACCGACAAACATTTCGGTGGCAGACCATGGACGTTTCAACGGGACTCGACACTGTCTCACAAAGCTCGAGTGAACCAAGAATGGCTAAAAAACAACTTTCCGAACTGCATAACGTCCACACAATGACTCTCAGATTCAGCAGACGTGAGTCCGATGGATTATTGCATTCGTGCCATTTTGGAGCGCAAGGTCTGAACTAAAAGACTCACCAGTCTCGATGCGCTGAAGAAAGCCATTGTCCGCTAGTAGGTCAAAATACCTGCAAGTTCCATTTGGGTAGCTTGCGATACGTTTCTGGACCATCTCAAGGCCATAGTCAAGGCAAAAGGTGGTCATATCGAGCAAAAGTGAATTTATTCTTAATTTTGTATTATTTTCACACATTTTTTACTTTGAATTGAATAAAAGTAATTTTCCGAAAAAATTTATGGCCTTTTTAATTGCTCTTTGTGTGCCGGACCTTTAGTAACTACTTTGCTTTTCTTAGGTTCCATTGATTTTTGCACTGCAATTGCAGTTTATATCGTTCTCGGTCCATTCGATTGCTTTATCAAAAATTTTGATGGCTTCAGATGTCTTAATTGCACATTTTTCGTCGCTGGCACTGCTTCTTGGTCTCTTGCTTTTCATTGCAAATTTTCAACAGCCCAATTCCAAATCTAACCTTGAATCCATGAAGCCAACCAGATCTTACTTTAAAGCTATTTCCATTTACATAAATTCTTCCAAGCAGTTGTTCAGCTTTTTCTTTCATAAGACTACCAGATATTTGAATGCGTCGGCTTCTTTGTGTGATGAACCATTTGTAAAGCTTAGTTTCCATATCAGCAAACCCACCCTTCTTCAGAGATATTCGTTTTATAGTGCACGTTCACGATGACTTTAGTAGTATTTTATTGCGAAGATATTGATCCGACAATGATTTTAATGTGAGAATAACTGAAACTACACAGAAATCGCGCAGTTCTCTCCACTGAGTAGTTATCAGATTGAAGGTTGCCTCTACAGAGTACTCAAATAAAGAAATTTTGTGGTCCCCTCGATCGAAACCTACACGACGGGCCAAAAAATTATGTGGCTTTTCGGACTCAGCCGCCTGAGGTCTGGTTCCTGGTCGATTTTTTTTTTCTGTTTTTGCTACAAGCCAGTGTTATTTGCCCTTAATTGTGATTATAAGTGTGCCTTGATTACAGGTAGATAAAGGGTTTCCAAATAAGAGGTGTTATTTTGATATTCAAAGAAAAATTCTATTTTTTATTATAAATGATCGGATGTTTATTTCATTATAAAGAGGAAGGTATGCCGTTAATAGTGGAAAATAACATTAGGCAAATGACCACCACCACGCTTACAGGACAATATCCTTTTCATGAAATTTTCCATAACCGAATTGCAAAGTGGCTGCCTATATCCTCGATAGCCTCACAAATTCCATCTTTGAGGTCTTGAATCCACCCTGGGCTGTTGGCGTAGACCTTCTCTTTCACGCGGCCCCAAAGAAAAAAGTCACAAGGTGTTAAATCACAAGATCTCGGTGGCCAATTGTGATCACCTCTTTGAGAGATAACACGGTCCTGAAAATTTTATCGGAAAAGATCAATGGTTTCGTTGCTTGTATGGGACGTAGCGCCATCTTGTTGAAAATAAACGTTTTCCAGATCAATACCATCCAATTCCGACCATAAAAAATCGTTAATCATCTCTCGATAGCGCAATCCATATTATTGGAAAACCCTTTACAATAAAATAGCAAATGGTAAAACAAAAATATTTTTAGTTTATTTTTTGGATTGTGATATAATATTTATATATCGCTTTCAAATTAAATGGCTGTATTTTTATTGAATTTGCCTCTTTAATAAACTTACATAGCTAAAACAATCCAAATGCGCGATAATCCGATTAGTGGTGGTCATTCATATATTTGCCGATTATCGAATTACTACTGTACATAACTAAAAATACATTTGTGTGTGCGCTTGATTGTTGTTATATGTCCAAAATGTTGCTGCATAAAATCACCTACTTCCAGAAATGTAGCAGTTTTTATTTGAATTTTTTATTCACTTAGAGCTTCCAAGCGTACCTACCACACACCCTTCAAAGAAATTTGCTTTCAACGGCAAGTAGCAGCAGCAGCAGCAGCAACAAAGTCAAGCATCATTGTTGACAGCGACGCATCGCAACGGTGGCATCGGCAGCGTCATAAATCACAGCAAATGCGAACTGTCATAATTTGTCATTGAGGCGTGGAAACGCCTTCCTTTTTGTTGGTGTTCCGTTTGCTATTCAACTTTACGATTTTCCAAATACACCAGAGTAACTTTCTCGTAAAAGGGTGAACGAATAAGAATATTGTAACATTTGTACGTAACCTATACAGTTACTCAGATACTCGTACATGTGTTTATATATATCTATTGACATATGCTTACATATTGTCGGCAGAAGAGAGCAATTTTCATGATCATATTTAACAAAAGGCTGCCGTAGGCGGATGGACTGGTGCGTGACTACCAGCGTAGTTTCAAATCTCCGGGCAAGAAACATCAAATGATAGAAAAAATTGTTTCTAATAACTATCGCACCTCGACAGGCCTTCGATTGTATGCCTGAAAAAAAAGCTCCTCATAAAAAGCCATTTGCCGTTCGGAGTTGGCTTAAAACTGTAGGTCCCTCCGTTTGTAAAACAACATTAACACTCACACCACAAATGGTAGGAGGGGCTCGGCCAAGCGCCCGAAAGGGGTATAAGCGCCAAAAAACTATTTTCAGACTTATCGGAGCTGTAACCGTCTGATCATTTTTGGCTGAGTTCAACGCCGCAAATCTTCTCTTCTTTATAACGCAAATTACAAAAACCAAGTGAGCCAAGGCTTTCTCGATTTGGTATTTTCTCAGCGGTTGAGACCTTCTCCTTTCAGCGTAGCCGGCAGCTGTTACGTCATCGAATGATATCTGGGTTAAAGTTGCATATCCAAGAGGCACGAAATTCCCTGTGCTAGAGAATTTTATTATGATGGGCTCCTTTGCATGGCATTTGCAGTAAAAGTCGCATCGCCAATGGCTTTCTTGCTATGCAGCGGCCATCATACATACAAAAGTATCACTTACACAGTGCCTTTGCCTTCAAATTACAGAGATACGCCCCAAAATCGAGATCCTTTAAACATTGTGCTTGTTTGTCATTCCACAAAGTTTTACTGAACTCTTCATTGGAAGGCCTAGCACTCAACCTGATCCAACGAAGAAGAATCCAGAAGAAAAACATTATAATTATTTTAATATTTTTATTATTAATTGGTTATGGGCGTATGTATGTACATACATATGTATAAGAATTTATAAGTGTTCGTGAACTTTCAAGATTATTCAATTTTTTTTTTTTTTGAATTTGAAAGAAGGCGACCCAAGATGCACCGAGAGTAAAACATTCAGCTTAAAAAGCTGTGGAAAGTGAAAGGGTAGATAGTCAAAGAAGAAAGAATAGAAGTAACAGAAGGAAAAATATAGGATAGAGTAGAGAAATAGAGGTAGCTAGGCCTGTGAGAGTTTTCCAGATCCTTTGGCAAATCTGAAAATATCCTCCAGTTTGAGACAACGAATTTTATTCGTTTTCATGACATCAGAACCAATAATTCGTAGCCTTGCGCTAGCAAATGCAAGACAGTCACAGAAAAAATGCTCAGTGCTATCGGCCTCCTCTAAGCAAGACAGGGAAATCGGGCCCTCTATGATGCCAATGATGGTCATATGTTGACCCCATGAATTGTGTCCCGTAACAATACAGACCACCAAACGAACGCCTTTTCTTCCAAAATTTCCAAATTTTTGAAGAAAGCTCGACAGTTTTCTGTTCGGGCTTGTCACAAACACTTTGCAGTTCTGCAGCGTTCTAGACCGCACCATCGATCTTAATGCAAGTTGCAAACTAATTGCTTATCAAATTCATGATTACTGGTCCGCAGTTAGCCAATTCATCGGCAATTTCATTTCCTTGCACATTGCCGTGTCCTGGAACCCATATAAGTACAAGCTTATTCCATCCTACGACAGAATTAAGCTTCTTCTTGCATTGCACTAAAGACTTCAATCTGTTTCCCGCTTCGTCTCCTCTCAATTATCCATTCTGATACATTCGGATATACTGATATGGAA
Source organism: Anastrepha obliqua (assembly GCF_027943255.1). Taxonomy (NCBI): domain Eukaryota; kingdom Metazoa; phylum Arthropoda; class Insecta; order Diptera; family Tephritidae; genus Anastrepha; species Anastrepha obliqua. The sequence continues at coordinate 27,550,658 of NC_072895.1, forward strand.
ATGATAATGATACTTATTACTGTCGTTTAAGTACCATACCGCTCTAGAGCCTATTTCATTCTTGGACCCATTAGTAAAGAAAATATTCGTCAAACTTCTTTGAATGCGCTCTGGACTACTTCATTGCTCACGCAGTGGTAATTTGATACCAAATTTCCTTCCAAATTAAACTATATCGTTCTTGGGTGCCAAAAACAGTGGATGCTGCTCAGATCGCACCTTAAAGATTTCTCTCTTTCCCGAAGTTCCGTCTTCATGCTGGAAACCATATTTATGGAGTCTTCACATTGGGAGCAAATCAAGCATACCATTTAGGGCATTGCCGAAGTTTGTACTCATGGCACTCGTAATGCATAAACCTACACATAAAATTATTACTTTCTGAGTATAAAGGGTTTTCCAATAATTGGTGTTATTGGTGAATGAATTGCGCTATCGAGAGATGATTAATGATTTTGTATGGCCAGAATTGGATGGTATTGATCTGGACAACGTTTATTTTCAACAAGACGGCGTTACGTGCCACACATGCAACGAAACCATTGATCTTTTACGCGAAAAGTTTCCGGACCGTGTTTTCTCGAAGAAGAGGTGATCACAATTGGCCACCGAGATCTTGTGATTTAACACCTTGTGACTTTTTCCTTTGGGGCCAGCCCAGTTTCGATTCAAAACCTCAAAGATGGAATTCGTGAGGCAGCCACTTTGCAGTTCGGTTATGGAAAATTTCATGAAAATTATATTGTCCTGTAAGCGTGGTTGTTGTGGTCATTTGCCTGATGTTGTTTTCCACATTTAACGGCATACTTTCCTCTTTGTAATGGAATAAACATCCGATCATATATCATATATATCGTATATATATCATATATAAGTATATTAAAAAATAGCAAAATAGCACCTGTGTTTGGATAACCCTATATTCGAAACTCAGGCTTAGATTTTAAGGGACTTTGAAGTACAAATTGTGGATGGGACGCTTTGGAAGGCGAAGGTGTGAATTTGGTCTGAATTAGAAAAACTGGTTATTATCTCTCAAGCGGAGATTTATGCAATAGAAATTTGACAATTAGCTTCATAAAATATGATTATAATAATAATTGGCGCTACAACCTTTGTTGGGTGTTTGACCGAGTACCTCGTCCTATTTGTCGTATTCGTATTGATGTTTTTCCACAAATGGAGTGACCTATAACTTTATGCTGCCCCCGTATGGCAGATGTTTTTTTTTTCATGAGGAGCCTTTTCCAGGCAGAAATAAATACGGGGGCTTGCCATTGTTTGTCGAGGCGAGGCTGCTATTAAAAAAAAACTTTTTTATCATTTCATGTTTTATGCCCGGAGTTTCAAGTTTGGCAGCCAAGAATGCGGCTTAGGGGAAAGGCCTACTTACGATAGAATGTATCGAAGAAATTAGCCTACAATAATAAAGAAATGAGGTTAAAGATAATCTTCACAAGCCTGATTGAACTTTGTAAGGATGCCAAATTCAATTATAGAATAGATTTTTCACAAAAATCTTACAAAACTATTTACAATACTTTTTACTTAATTAAAATGAACATACGGAAATTACTTTGAAAGTCATCTGCCAAAAAAATTAGTGTATATTTTTTTAGGAAACTAAGATGAATAGATGAATAAATTCTATCTATTGGGTATACTAAGGACGGTGTTTTCAAAGAAAGTACAGTGGTATTGCTTTAATATTAGGCATCGCACAGTGCGGTCGATTCCCGAAAAGCTGGCCAAAACTCAAAAAATTAAGTAATTGATTCAAAATTTCTTACTCGGGGGTTGTCGGGGTCGCTGATTACGAATTTGATCTTAAAATTTTGAAAATCCACCCCCTCCACCCCTATTGGCCAACCCCTCACGTGAAATAGCGTATATTCATTCTCTCTTCGTATTTATTTCTTGTGCACAAAAAGTAGCATAAAAGCCAAGGTAGCAAGTGGTAGCAGCTGAATCTTGTTTTATTCAGTAACCATTACTTTTTTGAGTAGCCTTTAATAGGTTTCAAAGCAGCATATGACGGCGTTGTATTACTATACAGTTTGAAAACTCAAATTTTATAAAAAAAATTGCAAAAAATGTATCTACGTATTGCTGCAGCTAAAAATTTTGTGTCGAGGTATTGATATGTACTAAAGATTTCTCGTATTTTACTAACCTTCCGAAGATGATTCCATTTGGTTTTGTTCAATTTACTCCATTAGAAAATCTTTCAAATGTGTACAACTTTCACTACTCATCGACAGTAATACGATGCTCAAACGAAGGCCACGTTGCGACTGAAAATACAGAGGATACTTAGGGTACAGGACGTTGCTATGAACGGTTTTCACTACTCAAGGCATTACTGTAGCCAACCCAAAGACAAAAAAAACTCTATCTAGAAACTTTTTTTTTCGACTTTTGGCCAGCTTTTTGGGAATCGGCCGCACTGTGCATCGTCCAAGAAAATGTTGGATTGTTTCCTTCTCATTTAAGTTACATAAAGAGCAGTTTTTATTGTAAAGGTCATTACGCATAAGGCTATTACTTCTGGCAGGCGGTCGCCGTAGCCGAATGGGTTGGTGCGTGATTACCATTCGGAATTCAGAGAGAACGTAGGTTCGAATCTCGGTGAAACACCAAAATGAAGAAAAACATTTTTCTAATAGCGGTCGCCCTTCGGTAGGCAATGGCAAACCTCCGGGTGTATTTCTGCCTTGAAAAAACTCCTCATAAAAAGTATCTGCCGTTCGCAGTCGGCTTGAAACTGTAGGCCCCTCCATTTGTGGAACAACATCAAGACGCACGCCACAAATAAGATGAGGAGCTAGACCAAACACCCAAAAAGGGTGTACACGACAATAATATATAAATTATTATTATTATTTTGTAAGCATTTCATGCAGCAAAATTTGCTGTGAACTGCTATTGGGAGGAATTTCGCTAAGCCAAAAATCTGTAGTTTACCTCTCAGTGGAATACGAGTAGCATAGAGCGAAACTTCACTCTGAAATTGAATTATGTATTCTATGCCCAAAAACATTGATTAAATATTTATAATCAAATATATCGCACCCTAAATACAAAAGGGTCACAACTCAAAATTTTCCACACTCGAGCTTGACTTGTTTACAGTAGCACAGAAAACAAACTATGTGACATATCACGCTGAAATTTGCCATGTAAGCTTATAACAGTCCTACCAAAAAACAAAAAATTTATTTTTGCCATATGTCATCCGCGGACCGTTTTATTGATAACGTCTCGTTCATATTTGAGCAAATGGTACATTTTGAGTTGTGACCCTTTTGTATTTAGGGTGCGATATGTACATAAGAAACCATGCGCGTAGTATTCAATACAAACTCCATGCATTTTACAGCTTTATAACTTTAAACTTCAACTTTCTACTGCTATAGTCAATTAAAAAAATTGCAAATTACTGCAATAATTGCTATTTATTCAACAAAGAAATTCGCGACAACGTCCCAAGAAGAGAATTTTGCACTCGTCTCGCATTTTAAAACGGCAATAAACTATCGATTATCGTTTACAAAGAACGACCATTTTCGACTTGAAAGTCAGGAGCCGCATTAAGTCATTATAACAACTCATTAATGTTGAAATGTCAGACGACGCTGGGACGATTGGGCGATTGGGCGATCGCAAAATGCAAATCGCAAAAATAGCAAACAGGTACCAATACAACTTTTCGAGTAATTGAACATTAAATGTACACATTTACACTAAATACATTGCAACTTGTCTGCGATCATGTTTGGTGATAATAACTCTGCAAAGAAAGAAGCGCAAGTACCTACTCCTGCGTCCATTGACAGCTGTGTTGAATGATGAGCCCAAATGTTGTGCACGAAAATCGCGTACTGCGATACGGCATTGCGACGTTGCCGCGGTGCATTGATTGGCGATCGACCAATTGATCTGACAGAATTTGTAAAGAATACGAGTATGTACACATCTCTGTAAGGGGTAAGCAATGCTGCTACAGTAGCAGCTATGCGCGTCTGCTGCCACTGCCACTGCGATACGCCGCAAAGGCGCATATTGTTCGCAGCGCGATCGTCGCGTACGGTGCAAGCATGCCAATCTCACCGTCCATATTGCACCCGCTGTGGCTGAGGTTGTTACCGCTGCGTATGTTGAGCGTATACCCCTCAAAAACGTGCTGACAAATGCACCCTCACCTCTGGAATTCTGTTGAAATCCGAAAAATGCAATCACCCACCTGAATTCCTAATTAGGCAATGTCTCTTCTGATTGTCCGCCGGCGAGCCGCAATGACTCGGTGAATTAATTAATTACAATTTTATTGTGGGCATTATTGTTTTATTAGTCGAAAAAACACATGGGAACCAACGAACGATTCATAATTTCGGTGTGCTGTGTGCTACAGTTCATAAGCCATACTTGAGTTTGTGCGCGGCTGTGTGTGTGTGTGTATATGCGCCGCTCTTCCACTTGCACACTCATCATTATATTGATCACAGAAGCATGTAAGTGGCTCTCATTCCCATGGCTTATAGGCACGTACAACATCGCCCCACGTTCTCCCAACTTACCCCTCTGCGCGCACATGCATTTCTCATACGCACTGCACAATAATCATATTTATCTATAGTAAATAATTTTCCATACTCCAATGAGCGACTTAATGTCTCAATTCAGCGTCTTCAAGTCGTTCTCATTGATTTCTTGGGTTGATTACCGCCGCTGGCTGCCTTCGTGTGTGTGTTGTCATCACTGTGATTTGCTTTATGACAAATAGTATTCTTTTAGAATCGCCGAAATGGTCAATTATTGTTTTATAATAATTCCACGTGATCACCTCACCATCGTCGTCGTCGGTCGGCATTCTTTGCGTCGGCTTCTTGCAACGTTTGACTTGGACGACTGATTGCCCGCCGACAACGTGTGGCAGTGGCGGTCACCGAGTCGTGATTGTTTTCAATATTACTAGCGGTAAGTACATACACACACACATACGTATAAGCAAACATATACATACTTTTGTTTCTATTTTATGAGTTTTTCTACATAGTAAAGTCAATTTTACATTTTCCATTTTCATGTAAATTCTCTTACCCGGAATCAGCACCATCAGCATTGCTGGCGCATATTTTATTTTATGTTCGCTGCAATTTAAAGGCAAAAACCATTTTTTCTAGCCTTGGCTGCCATTTTGACACGGAAGCCATTTGTCAAAATACGTCACATTAATTGTGAAAGGTAATTAAATGTAATGGTTATAATTTTTATTAATTAATTGGAGAAATGTCGATGCCCACCTATCGGCCTATGCACCTCATCATGTTTATGGTGAAATTAAAAGCGGGTGTCCGGATGTCTGCTAAATACTCGCACTGAAAATATGAAACGTATGATTACGAGAAGGAGTGTGGATGTGTGTACATATTTGTTGTAAAATGGTGCTTTGGTTTTTTCTTTCCAATGCCGACGGGAAACTTACGCTCACGAAAATGCAAATAAGTTGGTAAAATTTTACAGCTTGGGAAAATACTTTCGGTTTAGGGAAATTTTGAATAAAAAACATTTGTAATTGTTTTTACAAGTGCTAGTAGCAGGCAGCCTGAAAAGTAGGAACTCTTCCAACAGGTGTTTCCGCAGTTATGGAGAGGAATAAGGGAAATGCACTAATGTGTGTCGCCATTTGCTTTTGAGTCACCCTTACAGCGTTGTTGTTTGACTGCTTGTTATGTCTGAGCTGAAGGTTTTACGAGCTGAAATTGCAAAAATCCGTTACCAAAATGTGAAGTTTCGCTCTATGTTACTCGTATTCCAATGAAAGGTAAACTATAGATTATTAACTTAGCGAAATTCCTCCCAAAAGCAGGGGTCACAGCAAATTTTGCTGCATGAAATGCTTAAAAAGTAATATCAAATAAAAGCCTATAAATGATGACTATATGTACAAGTAGTAGTTTTCTCGTACGCGATAGTTTGCACCAATTGTTACTAACTGCCCCGTTTTGCTGTTCTTGTACTCAAAAATGTAAAAAAGAAGGGAAATTGTGAGCGCAAAATAACATTTCATTTTGAGGGGAAGTTGCAAGTTTTTACTTACCGCATAATTCGTGTTAAGAAATTTAAGATGAAATGGGTAAGTATTGAGTAGAGGTCTAGTAGGGGTAATGCAAGTGAATGCAGGGTAATAGCATTATGGAAAGAATAATGAGATGGCGCCTATCGTGGTCCCGTTACTTTGCGCTCAGCGAATTTGACAACTAGTTACGTGATTTTAGCTCCAGTGTGGCCAGATTACCATTTTCGTAACTTGATTTATCTTTTTTTTTTGTTATTTTTATTATTTTTTGTCTCGGAGTTTTAGTTCTTTCTTCATGACATTTTCCTAGCTGTTCTAATTAAAATGTCATGTTTATAATTTTGTAAAATATACTTTTTTTAATAATTATTTAAATAATTCACTCAGTTTTATTTAGCTTTACTTTTTTTTAACATCTGGTGGCATTGCCCGCGATTGCAGGTGTTGTTGGTGTTCTTCTGTTTTCGGCAGTCAAATCTCTCTCTCGCTAATGCAGTGTTGCCTAGCTTTGGATATAAAAACGCACTAAAATGCGCACTAAAATGTGGTGTGCGGTTTCTTCACGCTGTATTGTCGGGCCTTATTTTTTTGAAGAAAATGGTCACACCGTTACGGTTACTGGAGACCGTTATTTGAAAATGCTGAAAGAATTTTTCTATCCAGAACTACGTCGAAAGAGAATTCCTTTCAACTCTGTGTGGTTTCAACAGGATGGGGCAACGTCTCACATAGCCCAGACTGTTATGACAGAGTTGCGACGAAAATTTCCCAATAAACTGATTTCAAGAAACTCCGAATTTCGTTGGCCCCCCAGGTCGCCTGACCTTACTGCACCTGACTTTTTCTTGTGGGGTTTATGTAAACAAGAAGTTTATAAAACAAAGCCAACAAATTTGGATGAACTAAAACAACCCATTCGGGCAACAATTGCGGCTATTCCTGTCGCAACTCTCAAAGCAGCAATGAACAACTTTTTACTAAGATGCCGCACTTGTGTCAACGAACATTTAAATTCAATTATTTTTAAAACTAATATAGTTAAGCTACATTTAATAAAATTTAATGACCTTCAACTTGAAAAAAAATAAATAAATGAATTCCATACACTAAAAAAAAAGTTATTTGAGTTTCTTAATGTAGCAAAATTCATCAGCCACTCTGTATAATTTAATTTATGAGTTTTTTTTAAGCGATACTCTTTTGTTAAGGGAAAGACTTTTTTGCTATATTTGAAGTTATGTAACTAGATAAGGTACTCTTTTTGTAAAAATATCAGTATGGTTTCTTTAGTATTTTCTGGTATTTTCTTGTTTATTTTTACAATGAATATAACTCTTAATGTCCTATGTCTCACTAAGGATTGATGACCGGAAGAAACGATTACACCTCTATGGCTTTAATTCGCATTCAATAAATTCAAAGGCTTTTAAAATGTGTAAAAAGGTGTTCAATCTTAAGAAGAGTTGAGAGAGGGGCATTTAATATTTTTGCATAACCTTAAATGGAGCCAAAAATTAAATTTGCACTTTCAAATTATCAAATTTTATAAGAGTAAAAAAATTTTCATTAGCACTAAAATCTTCTCAGAGTGACCTTTTCTAACCTTTTTTTGTTTAATAATATAGTTTGTTTTTTAACCTAAAGTTTCGGTAGCTTTAAATTAAAAAAAAAGAGACAAACACGAAACTTCAAAATTTTCTCAGAAATAATATACATTTTTGTTCCATAAAATTTTGCCCAAATGACCTAAAACTATTTTGTGATCGATCTTTAGCTTCTGGGCGACGTTACGACTATTAAAATGCCGGTTAACTTCGATTATTTCTGTGTTTTTATCGACATTTTTTGACGGCGCTACCCGTGCGAGGTACATCTTTAACATCCAGCGTGACCGTCGATCCTTGCAGGATGAATTTCATGAAGCCCGTCCAGAAACAGTTGTTGTGCCAGAAATAATCGATGCAAGATCGTCAGCGTACATTCAATATTTCATAAAAACTTGGCCGTCAAGAAGATTTGCTCTCGTTGCGACCACACAATTTGACAATTGTTCAAAAAATACTCGTGTCGAGTGGAGTAAAGAAATGTTGAAGAAATTCAGCCGCGGGTGTTCAAAACACGTCTATGACATCGTAATAGGTGACAAATCCTGGATCTCTGCATGTGAGCCGGAAACAAGGAAGCAAAGGAGAGTAAGAGGGTTCCAAGATGAGCTTAATCCAACAAAAAAGCTTAATCCACAAAACAAATGGTCGCCTGCTTTTTCGGAAAATCTGATCAGATCGCAACTGTACCATTAGAGAAATTTAAAACAATCAATTCTGAGTAGTACACAACCATTTGTTTGCCAGAAGTTTTCGAAGAAATAAGGAAACCCAGCCGCCGAAGACGAATAATTTTTCATCAAGCCAATGTGAGCTGTCACGTATCGGCTCACACAAGAGAGTTCTTGAGCACTCAATAGATCGAATTAATGTGTTAACCACCTTACAGCCCCGATTTGTCACTTAGTGATTTATTTTTGTTCCCGAATATTAAAAATAAAATGCGAGGCCAACATTTTTTAACGCCTGAAGAAGCTATTCCAGTCTGTAAGCAGCGCGTTTTGGAGGTATCCACTTCTAAGTGGCGGAAGTGCTTTGAAAATTTGTTCAAGCGAGTGCAGAGGTGTGTAGGATAATACTTTTATTATTATTTTACTGTGTTTTCATTAATCCCTTTATGAGAACTCCGAACTGGCAGTGCTTCACAACGCCAATATCAGCGATCCATTTATCACCAACGCAGGCGTAAGGCAAGTTTGCCACCCTGTCGGCACTTGCCCTCGCCATCGTTCTAGACGACGTCATGAGCCAATTGGCCCTGCACAAAGGAGGCATCGTATGGAGTTTCACCATACATCTTGACCTAGTCTTCCCCGGTGGCATCTGCCTCCTCTCTCACAAACTCATTGACATGCAAGCTCAGGCGAACAGACTAGTCACGCTGACACGCACTGTCGGACTGGAGGTCAAAATCACCATGTCCAAAACCATGAGAGTCAATCGCAATAAAGCAGGTTGACGGTTGCCGGCTGGAATTTGTCGAAAGCTTCTGCTACCTCGGTAGCACCATCACGACAGAGGACTGAGTAGATGAAGACGTCAACTGCAGGCTAAACAAAGCAAGGGTGGCGTTCGGATGAATGCATACAGGCGATATGGGCGAGTTCGGAAATCTCCAGGCGCTCTAAACTGTGAATATTCAGCTCATGTGTGAAGTCAGTATTGTTGTACGAAAGTAAAACATGGCTGGTCTCTAACACCATCACGCACAGGCTACAAGAGATTCCAAGAAGCTTTGTTCTGAGTCGATATTAGGCACAATCCGAAAGCTTTTCTAACCATCGCTGTTTTCACTTCACTTTCTGTGACAGCCTTGTAGAAAATTTCCCCTTATGCAACCATTTTTTGTGCACATTCATCTCGTCTATGTTTTATTCATGGATTATTGTTGGTGATTTAGTTATGGCTCGCAAATTGTGCTTCAATTTCAAAGTCGCACGCAGCGAAGGGGCGTCGCCAAACAATTCTGTCGCCATACAAACAACGTCATCACTTTTTCGGCCAACGCTGTAGGCAGTGAGTGGGATGGTTGATTGTAGCAACAGCGAAAATTACGACGTAAGCGTGGCATGTGCCTTGGGCATTGAGGTTGGTTTGTATAGGTGGGTGTTGAATTGATACGCATTGAATATTGAGTGTGGGAAGACATTTATGAGTGTTGATTTTTTCGTTTGGTGAGCAGATTTAGAGTGTGAAATTAGATTAACATGTACTGTTGAATTTATTTACTTATATTTTGTTGTTAATTCACAAAAGTAGATGAAAATTTATTTCTTTAACATTGCGGTCCTTTTTGAACTCGCTTGCAAGATTGGGCGGGGCCTAGGAAGAATTTATGTTAAAGTTTTCACGATATAGAGCAGGAGGAGATCATAAAAAACCACTTCTGCCACTGTCCGGCTTTGTCTAAATGAAGAGCTCAAACGCTCTTGAGGATGAAGTTCCTAGTGCCATGAAGTTTTCAGTCCCATGAATATTAGGAACCTAAGCACAAATCGGTTTTTGGCGGACAAAGATCGCCCAGTCTAAGCTAACGCACAGGGTCCGGCACTCGAAGTGTAACTGATTAAAAAGCCATAAATTTAGTTTGGAAAATTACTTTTATTCAATTCAGGGTAAAAAATGTGTGAAAATAATACAAAATTAAGAATCAATTTACTCTTGCTCGATATGACCACCTTTTGCCTTGACTATGGCTTTGGGACGGTCCAGAAATTAATCGCAAGCTGTCCGAATGTGACTTGCAGGTATTTTGGCCCACTCGCGGACAATGACTTTATTCAGCGCCTCGAGACTGGTGAATCTTTTAGTTCGGATTGTGCTCTCCAAAATGGACCAAAGAGAATAATCCATCGGACTCGCGTCTGGTGAATTTGAGAGCCATTGTGTGGACGTTATGAAGTTCGGAACGTTGTTTTTTAGCCATTCTTGGTTCACTCGAGCTTTGTGAGACGGTGCCGAGTCCTGTTGAAACGTCCATGGTCTGCCACCAAAATGTTTGTCTGCCCACGGCTTCAAAGCAACCTCCAGAATACTTTCCCGATAATATCATATTTCGCATTTACCTTGACGCCAGTCTTGATGAAAAGGATTCGCCCATTTGTGGTTCGCCCATTACCTTTGGCGGGTGCTGCCTCCTGGTGACCCATCGATGACTCAAATTCTCGTATGAACAGTCGGTCAAATACACTCTATCGTTTTGGGAGCTTACGAATTGCTCCATTTGAAAAATTTTCTCTTCAGAAAACACAAAAATTGACCGCTTTCGGCTAAGCGAAGTAATTCCTTCGCTCTCTCAAGTCTGACTTGTTGCTACTTTGGTGTGAGATCATGCGCCTTTTGGATCTTGTAAGGCTTGACTTTGAGATCATTTCTCAATATGCAGCGGTTGCTACGGTCAGATATTTTCAGTTAATTTGCCATTTGATTGGTACTTCGTGGGGGATTTCGCTCAAGTCGCTTATTCACTTTTTGAACCATTTCACGTGACGTTGCAGTCTTTTGATGACCACCTCCATGGCGTTTCGCGATGCTATCAGTACCATTGTAACGAGTAAAGGTGCGATAAATAAAAACTTTACTTACTTTAAAGTGCTCGAGCTCTCGAACAATCGCTGGTTGTGATTTTCCAGCCAAATGAAATCCATAGCTGATTTTCTTTTTTCGCGTTTACTCTCAGCAAAATGCTTCCGCGCTTGTAAACAATTTCTGGACTGTCATTTAGCCAACTAACAGGCAGCTGATGCCCGTGCATCAGCGAGCGCGAGCGATCTGAAGTTGGTTACACTTCGAGTGCCGGACCCTGTATATACATATCTAGTGCAACAGAACTTTTGGCAGTGAAGCATTAAAAATTGAAATATAACACATTGCTTCCAATATTCTTCACTTTGTTGTCTTCGATTTAGTTGTCTTTTTTTGTTATATATTTCGACTTCACCTCCGAGGGATGCTAAAAAAGCAACACAATAAACTAGCATAAATGTGTACATATGTACATACAGATGGCAAACCCCAGGCATACTGACAGACAGCAGCAAATTTACTGAGCGGAAATCCGTGGGTGTAACTGGAGCGGTTGCAAGTGGCACCCGCAGCAATCAACACATTTCCAGCAAATTTAGACGCCACGCCGCAGAGAAAGTTGTTAACTGTCTGACGACTCAATAGGAGTAGTGGCCAATATTCGGCAATGACAACACACGCCGCCCCAGCAGCCTGACGCTATGCTAGCAAGTTGTGTATCTTTTTTAAGTGCTTCTCCTAAACGTTACAATTATTTTATTTGCCATTTTTGCACAGTCACCAAATCGCGTGCAATAATGCGCCATGTAGCCAACAACATCAACTTGGCCGGGCAGTGAACGTTGACGGCATTTAATGCCATTGTAATTGTGGGTGGATACCCACTGTGGCATAAATTGCGTCCGGTGCACTTACACCATTACATTTTTATTTTATTTTTTTTTGTTTATGCTTGCTGTTTTTTTATTGTTGTTTTTTTAGGTTGCGCCATATACGCATTTTTTAGACATATCTACTGATGCCTTTGTATTGCGATTGTCCCTGTGCAATATTGAATTTATTGGTGTTTGTGTAGATTTTGTGACTTTTCACTTTGCTGTACGTTTTTCCCAATTGCAAATTGCGTATCATAAGCACCGCGGGTGGTACAGCACTGCCAACGATGTTTGCAACAACAACACTGCTCCTGCTGCAAATGTTCTCGCTCTAATAGTTTCCGTCTGCCCGCCTACGAACGATGTCCTCGAACGGTGAATTGCTTGGACCGCTGCATTTGTCGATAATAACAGAATTCCGTTGTTCAACATTTTTTTTTGCCTATTTACTCCAACCTCGTTAAGTAGTGCAGAGTGAGAGTGATTTTTTCTTTTCGTACAGCACTAAAAAATTAATCACGCATTGAATTCTTAATGTCCTTTCTTTCCCTTTTCGCTGAAGCGCTCAACATTCAGGCAGCAGTAACATCGCGCTGACTACTTTGATTGGTTTGCGCTTTTCTTGTTTTTTTGTTTCTTTGATAAGGCACCACCGTATCACCTGAATCTGCGCTGCGTAATTTGTGAGTCAAAGCGGGTGGTTACCTTCATCATTGACATTGTATCGTATCATCAGTGACGCGGCGGTTAGTCTGTGATTTATTTGTGGCATTTGTGGCATTTTTGGCACTTTTTTATTTCGTTGGTGTTGTCTTACCCGATCACCTGCTTGGCTATGACCTCGTAAAGTATGTTGCCACACGTGCACTTGTACACGGATTGACTGCGGGATGCCATGCCCCACACACCGCTTTGGTACGTGTGATTTTAATGATTACTGTATTTAAACGGCATTAGCTGTAGGAAGTGGATTTTGTTGTTAGAAGGAGGCACATTGCATATTCACTTAAAGGCATGTATTTCACATGAGAGCTGAGGGGAGATGGAGGGAAGGAAGTGAAGGGAATGAAATACAGGGTGGCTGATGAATTTTGCTACATTAAGAAACTCAAATAACTTTTTTTTTAGTGTATGGAATTCATTTTTTTTTTCAAGTTGAAGGTCATTAAATTTTATAAAATGTAGCTTAACTAGTTTTAAAAATAATTGAATTTAAATGCCCCCCATGCTCGTTGACACAAGTGCGGCATCTTAGTAAAAAGTTGTTCATTGCTGCTTTGAGAGTTGCGACAGGAATAGCCGCAATTGTTGCCCGAATGGATTGTTTTAGTTCATCCAAATTTGTTGGCTTTGTTTTATAAACTTCTTGTTTACATCAACCCCACAAGAAAAAGTCAGGTGCAGTAAGGTCAGGCGACCTGGGGGGCCAACGAAATTCGGAGTTTCTTGAAATCAGTTTATTGGGAAATTTTCGTCGCAACTCTGTCATAACAGTCTGGGCTATGTGAGACGTTGCCCCATCTTGTTGAAACCACACAGAGTTGAAAGGAATTCTCTTTCGGCGTAGTTCTGGATAGAAAAATTCTTTCAGCATTTTCAAATAACGGTCTCCAGTAACCGTAACGGTGTGACCATTTTCTTCAAAAAAATAAGGCCCGACAATACAGCGTGAAGAAACCGCACACCACACTGTCACGCGAAGAGGATGCAATTCCGTCTCGTGGAGTATCTGTGGGTTAGAAGTACTCCATATTCGACAATTTTGTTTGTTCACATTGCCGTTTAAATCGAAATGGGCCTCATCAGACATGAAAAGGCAGTTTAACATGTTTTGGTCTTCTTCCACCATTTGCAGGATCTTCTGGCAAAATTCCAAGCGAATCGGCAAGTCTGCTGCATTCAGTTTGTTAACCATTTGAATTTTGTAGGGAAATAAGTCTAAATCTTTGTGCATTATTGTTTGCAAAGACTGTCGGCTGACACCAAGTTGAGCAGATAAGCTTCTTGTTGAAACCCTTGGATTGCTTTGTATAGCTGCAGCTACAGCAGCGATCGTTTCCTCCGTCCGAACTGGTGGGTTTCGATGATAAGGCCTTCTTGCGACTGTTCCTTGCTCAGCAAAATTATTCACCAGTCTCATTATGGTCCATCTGCTCGGGGGATCGCCGCCAAACATCCGCCTGTACTCTATCTGTACCAAAACTACGGACTCCAGTGCGTGATAGCGGCGGACTATCCAAATTCTTGTTTGCGTGTCCCAGTTATCCATTTTAATAAATTTTAAAGATCAATCTGCAAATTAAAACAAAAATGGAACAGATAACTTAAAAAGAAAAAAAGTTATTCAATTTTTTTTTGGTAGCGGCTTTCATCAGCCACCCTGTACATTATAATTAATTGACCTGCGTACCCTTATACGAAGATCAGAGTGAGCCGAATTTAAGGTGGTTTTAAAATATTCAAAATTTTTGAGATTCTATTCTTCGTCTTCTTAATTGGCGCAAAAATCGCTTACGCGATTTTGGTCGAGTTTAACAAAGCGCGCCAGTCGTTTCTTTCTCGTGCTAACCGGCGCCAGTTGGGCACACCAAGTGAAGTCAAGTCCTTCTCCACCTGATCTGTCGAAGGCAGAGGAGGCCTTCCCCTTCCTCTGTTACCACCAGCTGGTACCGCATAGAATACCTTCAGAGCCGGAGTGTTTGTAACCATTCGGACGACATGACCCAGCCAACGTAGCCGCTGGATATTTATTCGCTGTGCTATGTCTATGTCGTCGAAAAGGTCGTACAGCTCAGAGTTCCACCGCCTGCGATATTCGCCATTGCCAATATGCAAAGGTTAAAAAATCTTACGCAGAATCACTTTCTCCCAAACACTCCAAGCGTCGCTTCATCGGATGTTGTCATCGTCCACGCTTCTGTGCCATACGTTAGGACGGGCATGATGAGAGCCTTGTAGAGTGTTAGTTTTGTTCGTCGAGAGAGGACTTTACTACTCATTTGCCTACTTAGTCCAAAGTAGCACTTGTTGGCAAGAGAGATTCTACGTTGGATTTCAAGGCTGACTTTGTTATCGGTGTTAATGCTGGTTCCTAAATACACGAAGTCTTTTAAACCTCGAAATTATAACTGTCACAGTGACGTGGGTGCCGATACGCGAGTGCGCCGACTGTTTGTTTGATGACAGGAGGTACTTCATTTTGTCCTCGTTCACCACCAGACTCATTCGCTTTGCCTCTTTATCCAGTTTGGAGAAGGCAGAACTTACAGCGCGGTTCTTAAGGATGATGTTGTCAATATCATCGGCATACGCCAACAATTGTACGCTCTTACAAAATATTGTACCTGAGCGTATCCGTACCTCCGCGGCTCGTACGATCCTCTCCAACATCAGGTTAAAGAAGTCACACGACAGCGAGTCACACTGTCTGAAACCTCGTTTGGTATCAAACGGATTGGAGAGGTCCTTCCCAATTCTGACGGCGCTGCTGGTGTTGAGCAACGTCATCCTCCATAGCCGTATTATGGTACTTTTGTGGAGACATCGCGGCGTACAGGAAACTCTTTCTCGTACTGTCGAATGCAGCTTTGAATTCAACGGAAAGATGGTGTGTGTCGATTCTTCTTTCATGTGTCTTTTCCAAGATTTGGCGTATTGTGAATATTTGGTCGATGGTAGACTTTCCAGGTCTAAAGCCACACTGATAAGGTCCAATCAGTTGGTTGATGGTGAGCTTCAGTCTTTCACACAATACGCTCGCTAGAACCTTATAGGTGATATTTAGAAAACTAATCCCGCGGTAATTGGCATAGATTACAGGATCGGAACGACAATTCCGTCGTCAACGATTGGGGTATCGGAATCTTCACATTCTCTGTGACATGCGCAGCTATCACTATTTAACAGGTTCGAGAAGTGTTCCCTCCCTAATTTAAGTATGCTCTGGATGTCAGCAACAAGATCGCCGTCTTTGTTCTTACAACAAAACGCCCAGGTCTTAAAACCTTCTGTAAGCCGCCTAACTTTCTGGTAGAATTTTCGGGCGTTGCTCTAATTGGCCAGCATCTCAAGCTCATCGCACTCACGCATTTCGGCCTCTCGAGAAATTTCGCAAGTATTTTTGTGTTGTTGGTGGCACACAGCCTAGTACGGAGGCCTTTCGAAAAATTATTTTTGCAGATAATGATGACCCGTCTTAAGGTGCTGGCTTTGCTTGCTTGGCTTGGATAACTGTCAAAAATGAATAGAAATTAGGAATTCAACAAGTCTGCCTTTCATTTAATTTGAATTGGTTTAGCTTAATTTGTGAATTTTATGTTGCAGACAGAGTGGAAGCGAAGCCGAAGATAAAGAAATATCGTTTCCAGAAAGATCGTTTCCACGACAGTCCGTTCTACGTTACCGAAACGACCCGGATTTATATCCGGCCAAGGACTGTCACTCCAGCAGCATTCCCCGTATGTAAGTATGGGGAATGTTTATGCTGCTACAACAACAACAACAAAGATAAATATAACCTGGGTCTATTGGGTGGAGGCTTCCTCACAAGTGTTTTCAATATGTCTATGGCCACTCTCACAATTGGAGATCAGGGGCAAGTGGAAATCAGGGAGGGTGGTCCCACTACTGAAGCCTGGGAAAGCCCCCAACTAAGGGGATGCTCATCGCCCGACAACTCTCCTTTTCCCAGTAGTGAATACTCTTCAAGCGCTCCAACTCTCACTCTACACGAAACATCTGGCCCAAGCCCCACATCATCATGGTTTCCGAAGAATGTAGAATACTACCACAGCACTCACCGCCATAAACACCCAGGTAAACCGCGGGTTTAACCAAAACCACCCCTGCGAGTTGACTGTCCTAGTTGCGATGGACGTGAAGAAGACTTTGGATGTAGTCAGCCGCTCCTCTAGATGATATTTTACAGTCGACACTCCCGTCAGGGCAGAAAAGGTAGTCCGCGAATTATTTGAGTGGTTGGTACTCGTCAGTAATTTTCCGATACCAAAACTCTAAACAGAGGAGGATAAAGCAAGGTGTTCCACAGGGTGGTATCCTTTCACCCTAGCTTTTCAACTTCTACATATCGAAGCTCCCCCAGTCGCCAGAGGGAGTCTCCCTGGTCTCCTATGCTGACGATTGTACGATAATAGCGTCGGGCAATGACATCGATGGGCTGTGCGCCAAAGTAAACAGTTACCTCACCAGTCTTTCTCGCTTTTTCACTGCTAGGAATCTACAACTTTCAGCCACTAAGTCCATGGCAGCCCTCTTCATCACCTGGACAAAGGAGGTCAAACTACAGCTCAAGGTAAAAGACGATGACACACCAATTCCGACTATTAACAATCCTAAAATTTTGGGTGTAACTTTCAAAAGTTTGCTCTACTTCTCTGCGCACACAATAGCGATTGCCACTAAAGTCCAAAATCGCAACAAAGTCCTCAAGGCAGTACTTGAGGCAAAGAGAAAGAAATGTTACTGGTGACATTTAAAGGAATTGACCAGCCGGTTCAAAATTACGCTGCGCTTTTCTGGTGATACGCAGTGGACAAAGCTTCAGACATGCCAAAACACTACTATTAGAATAGCCACGGGATGCCTCCAGATTGCCCCCCTTCAACACCTGCATAATGAGGCACACAGATGCTCTCTGTTAAAGAACACAAAAAACTGCTCAGCAAACTGTTCCTACTCACCTGCTACCGCAGGTTTCACCCCAGTAAACACCTGCTACAACCTGAAACGCCTTTCAGACACGTCAAGAGGCATTTCTTCAACTATTCCGATGATATCCAGAAGGAAGCTAACCGACATCTACTGGATCCGACAGTGTTTAGACATACGCTCAATGACATTCATCGGGAGGTAAGTGCCTCTTCCTAAACTCTCGATCCCTGAATGCCGTAATCGGAGTCCAACCATCACCCACAGCTGATGAAGAACTCCAGCTACCGCAGGAGGCCGGCGTAAGTTTTGTAAAATTACGTTCTGGATACTATAGCAGACTAGACTCCTGTCTATCCAGAATTGACCCCGACATACCACACATATGTCCAGCATATGAAGGCATCCCGCACGATACTAACCATCACTTCACATGCCCCATCAAATGTACTCATCTAACACCACTCTCCCTCTGGACCCAATCTGTCGAAGCAGCAAGTTTCCTCGGCCTACCGTTAGATGAGCTAGACGAAGACGACCGGTAACTACATTGCACTGACAAGGTTTAGTAAACTGCTACAACAACAACAACGAAGATAAAGACGTTTCGTTACTGCTAGAAACCCAGAGCAGTAGTCAAAAATTGTAAGTTGAAGTAATAGTAAAGAAATTGGAGTCGGTCGGAGTGATCCTTGCGAAATTAATCACGTGGACGAATTTTAGCAGGTAGGCAAGTGATAATGCGGAAAGAATAAAGCATTGAAACTCTTAAAAATACAGGCTAACGACAGCAGGCATCAAGCTAGTTAGCATCATAATTCAAAAATATATTATGCATTATTAAATATGTATTGTTAACATCTCAGTTTCCTTTTACGAATCATCTGACAGCGTTCAAAGCGCCCATTCGGCCATACAAGTTTCCGAAACCAAGCAAAACAGGGACGGCAAACAAATCTAGCATACATTAGGTCAGTACAGTAGAAGCCCGATAAGTACAATTGGAAAATTTCAGCAATGATTGCACTTAGCGAAAAGTTGCACTTTTGCGAATTTCTCCTGTGGATCGAGGAATACCTAGTGAAAAATATTTTAACTCTATCCAATGCAATTAATGAGCTCAAAAGGTCAATATTCAAGAAAAATGAACACATATTTATTGAAATTAATACAAAGAGATCAATGCGGAAGGACATATGAGTGTGTGCTACAAAATTCAATTATTTTTTTTTGGAAAAACTTTGTTATTTTCGATTGCGTTTTCTCGTAACACTTTTCAATTGCTTTTGATCCGATATCATGCAAACAAGCGATCTGATTGAATGACAGTACATCGTTCTGTTCACCCCATTTCAAAATTGTATTGACACAGCCAAAAATCGATTCATGCTGGACTTTTTCGGTTGTTTCTTCTTGAGTAGTATCTTCGGGTTCATTGGCTTCACTATCACCTTCATCTATTCCTAATTCCAAAACCCAATTGCGGATTTCATCTGTGTCTGCTTCACCCACATAGTTTTCGACCATCTCATTTAACCGTTGTAATCCTCCAACAAGAAGGGGGTCGTCAATTTTGATATCCAATGGCATCACCATTTGCGCACAAAACACTGATTCGATCTTTTGAAACTTTGTTGCCTGGAGCACTTTTTTCATCTTTCGAAACGTAGGTTTTATTTGGCAAAAGTTTCCAAAAGAGCCCCGTTTCATCAGCATTATATATTTGTGATGTTACATATCCTTTTTCAGCGATTCTCGCCTTCAATTTTTCCTTAAATGGCTCAATGGCTTCTGGATCACAAGATAATGATTCACCAGTCACGGTCAAATAGCGACGTCCGAAGCGTTTCTTGAATCGCGAAAATCATCCATCACTTGCATTGAATTGTTCTCCATCCTTTTTTATTTCATCAAACATTTTTAATGCTTTGCTTTTCAATATCAAGCTAGGAACAGGAGCATTTCGTCGCCGCTGATTCATGAAAAACTGGTACAAACGCTTCTCGAGCTCTGGATGATTGCCAAACCGCAAAGTTTTCCGTTTATTTCCAAGTGAAAATGAATTGTATGCATTTTCTTTTAATGAACGGGATTGTTTTTTTATTCGGCAAATCGTTGCGCAATCAACTTTGTATTCGAATGCAAGATCTCGTTGTTTAACGCCTTTTTCAATTTTTTGGAGAATCTCATCTCTTTCTTTCAATGTAAGAAAATGTAGATTCTTTTTCACTTTTCCCATGATTCTATTTGATGAAAGCAAAAAAAAAATGATTCAAACTCCGAACGATTGTTTTACTCTCAAGAACCAGCTTGAAACTAACGCGTGTTGAATGTCACAAACGATTCGATGCCATATTTTATGATATCAGCGCTACAATTTTACAGTTATTTGTAAAAATCAAAAATCACAAAGCGTGAGAAGAGTGTTTTTGGTCGCAATAATTCCGAGAACCATAACTGTGCATAGCTATAAAGCTGTGTCTTCGCGCGTGATGAACGCAAATACATTGCCGTATTAAGCAAAAAATTTCTTCGAACAAGAATTCTTTTGCGCCCGAAAATTGCAATTTTTTATTGCTCTTTTCGAGTTTTCTATGGACTCAAAATCGAATTGTACTTTCCGCGAAATTGCAGTTATCGGTATTGCACTTATCGGGTTTCTACTGTACCTTAAGTTCTATTCTACTTTTCGGAAGCGGTACTTTCAACTTGCTTGTGCTGCAGCAGTAAGGTTTTCGTTTTCGGGATTGCTCTCAATCCATTCAAGTAATGCAGGGTGACATTGCTGTTGCTTGTTAAAATTTTTTAATATGTTATTAATAAAATTATTTTTTCGTATACATACATATATATTTAAGGGTGTATATATTTTTTTAGCAATGATGTTTATATTTGTACATTTCCTTCCCTCGTTGTATTTACGCCGGAGACACGGGGAAATAAAAATAAACGAAATGATAGGATCCACCAATCGTACACACCAAGGCGAATCTATTAAAGGTGGTATCGTTAATCAGCTGATTTGTTTTTTTTTCTCATTCGCCGTGTACATTCGGCTGTTAGCATAAAATGAAATGATGAACAGTCGTTCCATTCCAAGGTGGATTTATTAAGGTGACAGCATTCACCCAGCTGAATTTTTCGCCATAGGTATGGCTTACGTCAAAATGATATGCTTTGTTTGTATGTATTGGTATGTTTACATTTGATTACTGATTTTGACGTGATGCTTGGACCAAACGCAACAACAAATACATGTAGCGTTTTACTTATATGTGTTTGCTGTCACCTGTAATAAATTCGCCTTGTTCCATTCGCACTATCGTCGTATGCTTCTAGCTAAAACTTCATTTTGGCTAGGCAGCCAAGGCGAATCTATTAAAAGTGGTATTTAAGAATGATAGAATACACGATTACGCCTTCCGAATTCGCCGTGTCGTAAGAGCCCATGAATAAACAAGCAAAAAGAAGGGCAATTACTGGTTTGTGACAAAGAAGAGTAGGCGAAATCAATGGAAACAACCAAACACAAGAAATTATACGCACACACACATAATTTCTTGCCACGGCGTCTTCCGAATAAAAAATGCAAACAAACTGCATTTGGAGGCTTTTTATTATGCTTTACCAATTTAGCACACGTCACTTCGTTTTCAATAGTTTGATTCATTTAAATCTCACAAATCACATTACTACCAAGTCATTCACTGAATTTTCACCAGTATGTAATTTTTCCTACTTTTGTTTGTTTTGTTCGTTAGCTTTGCCTTGCGTTAGCTTCAGACTTGTCAAAATCGCGAAAAATAGCTTAACTGTTTTTTAAGGGCGCCATCTTATATATCTAATTCGCCTTGGGTGGTATCGGTAAATCAGCTGATTTGTTTTTTCTTTGGCCGTGGCCATGTGGCTACCAGCCCAGAACGAAACAAGGCGAATTCATTCTTTATTTTCTATTTTGCCAATATGTACTTTGCTTTGACAATCAAACGTACTAATCAATTTCGTTGATTTAGCGCTACCACCTTTAATGAATGTGTCTTCGTACACACTAGCACTGAAGAACTGTCCCTCAGTATCATATACATACAGTGGTGAGAAATGAATATTCAATGCCATTGGCTAATTAATTATATTGTATATAGTGGGCTACTTCACCCATGACCCTTCCACAGTTGCTAATTTCGCGCGCCAAAACTCGAAAATACCTTGCTAGATGCTAGCTCGGATATTACTTTGACGAGTTAGACATATTTTTATTTACCACACTTCGATATGAGCGTGGCAGGTATAAATGTCATGCGTTCTACCGGTTCTGAGCATATTTTATATAATATTTTTGGATTTGTCATCTTATTCAATAATGAAGAAGAAAAAAAAAGCAGACAACTTGAATTCAGTGGAAACAATTTTGTTGAATAGTGCAGTGTTGTATTCAGTGGTGTATTCAGAAAAACTTCTATTGCACAATATTATTGCTCAATAATTTTAATTGTGTGGATTTGTGCCTAAAAAAAGATTATGAAAGTTGTTGCAGAGAGCAAAGTAAAAAAGATAACCGCATTTTTAAGTTCAGGATTTAAATTTAGAAAGCATAGTTAAACTAGCTCCGAAAGGCCGGACCTGAATATTCGTACCACCCATACATTTTGAGGAGAAAACATCTTCAATATTTATAGTTTAGGCCATGTCTCCAACGACACAATGCATTGCAATCACAGATCTGCCGTTCTCCGAATAGTAAATTCCATGATTTAACAACCACACACAGAAAACCATTTTCCTTTTTTTTTTCATAGTTATAATTTCATTTTGGCAAATGTGCCTTTTAGGCTCATGCTATTTATTGCTTCAATAACATTGATCGGATTTACCAGCTCTTTGCATATTTTGTTCGGCAATATGCTAAAGTAATTTTTTGTATTTTCCTTGTCAATTTTAATTAAATCTTAAAGTCGTAAATGTATCGTCATAGCAATTTATAAATATTTGCCCTTAAACCCAATATATTTGAATGACTCTTGTTAAAGAAGCAACATTGCAAATGGGGAAATTTCGTCGGAAACGGTAAACAAAACAAAAACGACATAAATTCCACAATGCCGCAGAATTCTGAGCAAACGTCAAACAGCAAACGAAAGCAACAGGAAACAATAACAACAAAGTCAACATTACATTCAACAATTGTGGGTGCAGTAACGATGTTATACGACCGCAAAATTCATTCAACCACTTTTTTTACCAGTCGCCAAAGTGAAACATATTTTTTCTCGCAGCCGGTCAAAAAATAAATGTGAAAATAATACAGTATTTCAGAATTGCATTTAGTACATAGAATACCATTATAGATATATGTAATATTCGCTACTTTGTGTTTTTAAAGGCTTATAAATGGAAAACGCAAAAGGAAAACAAAATTAAAGCTAAATGATTGCATACCTGCGAAACCCAAACTGGTCTGAGAACGTTCAGCAAATTTGTGATGAAAGAGCTAAGCGAAAAGAGCTTTAACAAATAGCAGGAAATAAGAATACTTAAAACAACCATATAAAGCTAAAGAGTAGCCGCTGCGACACTATCACAGTGGTCGTACTGACGTCTCCAGCAGCTGCTTAGCGGTGTAAAAAAGAAGTAAAACGTTAATGCTGTTGTGCTGAGTGGAGATGGTTATGGTGGCGTTGAATCGTGAGCCAGAAGTCGCGGTTTGTGAGACTCAGTTATTATGTTAGTACGTTTTGGCCACATCAAGCAGACGGTCGTGCAGCGACGGTTCGTTCCGATCGATGTAAACACTGTGTTAGCGGTAAAACTGGATTTGGATTTCTAAAAAATTGTGCCATAGCAAAAGAAAGGCAAACTAAACGCCGACTAAGCGAACCAGCCAAACACCTAATGAATTAATATTAGCATAAAGTTCCATTTGGATTGTTCAAGAATTTAAAACGAAAGTTGGAAATTTTGTGATAGCTGCGTCGCAGATGTTTAAGTTGAAATACTTAGACACGTAGCCGCGGACAAACTTTTTTTTTTGTTAGCCCAACTACGTACTGCAGTTCACTAGTGTATGGTGGTAATGCGTATACCGTCGTCAGCGTACAATTCAAATCCCTACTCCTTTCAGTTTCAATACGGGAACATAAATAAAACTACACCCACAATTTGCCATCATTGTACACTCCACCTCGTCTATACTTCATTCAGCTAGCCTTAGCACAATAAACTAACTAAAAATGCTACGTTCCTTTCGTTCCTTCTACGGCAAAATAATCATTTTTGCGTTGGTGGCTCTTTGCTTTATACTTTACATTAAAGTGCTGCAAGTAGAAGACACCGTAAGGCAAACACAGCAACTACAAGCTGCGAAATTGAAGGACCAGCTGGAGGAGAACGATGTACTACCCAAAGAGCGCCAAGCTGAACGTAGAGTGCACACAAATCCACGACATCGTGTACTTGATCGTCCTGAAGACAATGAAATTCTAAAGAAACCAAATCAATCCTCACGTCCAACCGATTCGTCCTATGAGCTAAGCATACGTTTGGATTTGGAAAAGCAGAACCCTGCGCTGGGTGCGCTCGGCACGGCAGCGCATTTGAGTGGAGAAGCGGCACGGCGTGGCGATGAGATCTACAAAAAGATATCGTTAAATGAAGAACTCAGCGAACGGCTGTCGTATAATCGAACTTTAGCTGATTCGCGTCATCCGGCGTGTTTGAAGCAGACCTTCGATGTTTCAACACTACCTAGCGCAAGTGTGATTGTGATTTTTTACAACGAGCCATACTCAGTGCTGGTACGTACGGTGCACAGCACCTTGAATACCTGCAATGACAAAGTGCTGAAGGAAATAATTCTGGTCGACGATGGTAGCGCAAATGAGGAACTGCATGGCAAATTGGACTATTACACCAGTTCAAGAATACCGAATGGAAAAGTGCAGGTGCTGCGTTTGAAGAATCGGTAAGTAGAAGAGATGGTTAGGTTAAGTACTGCTGGCTGATCAGTAAAAGGGACGCACTTAGAGTTGTAGATCAGTAAAAAGATCTCACTTAGAGTTCTAGGCACCATTGTGTTACCGGTGCTATATGTATGTTTGGTGTTCCGATTATTATTTTATGTAATTCGTGATGCACGTTTTCGCGAGCTTTAGCAAGTATAAGAGATAATTGTAGGTGTTTTTAGGAAGTGGTAAATGTAATAGAACGGTAGCTAATATGCTGGCCTAGCTGAGAATCTGTGTATGATGTGTATATATGTGCATATATGCACACAAACTTCAAACTAAGGTGTGCCACACACCTTCATAATACAATCTATTTCATGTAATCATTTCGATAGACAACTACACAATATGAAGAAGCAAAGTGGCTCAAACTATTGAAGCGTGAACAGAGAATGCAGACGACCTACATGCACTCGATTCTGATTAGCCTGTGCTGGCAAAACGTGGCAATTCACAAATCGGAAATTTATTTACAAGACAGTTGGGTCTATGTTTTCGGAACATTTAAAAAAATAAAATAAATAATTAGCGCGCGCACTTCTGTTAGGTGTTTGACTGAGCTCTTCCTCCTATAATTATATCCGGCAAAAGATCGCTCCAGCAAAATTTCGCTGTTGCTCTATATTTTAGCCAGTGTCATTCTAGTAGCAAATTTTTAATTTTTTTGGAGTATACATTTTGTTTTTTATGTTGAGAGAAATCTGTATGTATATGAGAAATCTGTAAAAAAGATAGAGAAATCTGTATCAAATTGCTACTCCATTCAAATAGCAACAATATTTTATATCAATAGCATGATTCAATTATTAAAGGTATGCTCACTACTGACATTCGATTTTTGACACTCCCTTACAAAAGGTTGTATTTAAGAAGGTGAATAAAGTGGAACAAATTAAATCCTTTTTGGTTAAAATGATAGCAAAAAAGTATTTCTTTACTTAAATGGAAAAAAACTGCGAATGGTTTAAAAATAAATTTTAATTAATATTTGAAAGTAAAGAATGGTACAAATAGAAGGTATTAGCGGAAATTTCCAAATCTTATATTCAAACAAGAAATTATTTCACCTAATCCAAGATTTTATTTTCTGAATTAATTTCTAAATTAAAAACCGATCGCGAAGTTGCAAAGTTTCGCCAGTATGAAACTTTTTTGTTAAAAATAAACAAATAATTGGCACGTGCAGTTCTGTTAGGGGTTTCGCTGAGCTCCTCCTCCTATTTG
Source organism: Anastrepha obliqua (assembly GCF_027943255.1). Classification (NCBI taxonomy): domain Eukaryota; kingdom Metazoa; phylum Arthropoda; class Insecta; order Diptera; family Tephritidae; genus Anastrepha; species Anastrepha obliqua. The sequence goes on from NC_072895.1 coordinate 27,576,633, forward strand.
TAGCGCGCGTCTTGATGTTATTCCATAAATGGAAGGACCTACAGTTTTATGTGGAGCTTTTTCATGCTGGTACTGTGCTTTGCTAAGTCTCCTCTGGGCACTTCAGCCATCCATGGGAAGGTGGTCTCACTGGAAACCAGTTCCGTAAATCCTAACTTTTTTATATTGAGGTCTGAAATGTTATCGATCGCGTCGGGACTATCCAATTATACTCCCTGTCGTAGCTCTTTGGGAAATGCTACCTCTTTGCAAAACATGAATTCCGTCTAAATCACCACATCTGATCTCGGATTGCCTCAATTACTCTATCATGTCCCGACTTAAGCGGTATGTATTTCATGTGATACTACCATAGTCCTGAACATACCGATGAAAACTCTTTAGCGAGTTGTTGCTCGTAAACAAACCATTTGAAAATGAAATGTTTTTTCCACAAATTTCACTTTTCCTCCACTTTTACTCAAAATTTCTAGAGCTAGCAACCCAGTGTCTTGCTAAGGGAGCCGATTTGTCAAGAGGGAACGAGAAAGTTGCTTACTGAGCAAACCTTTTATCATTGAATCATGTATCAATAGCAAAATTGAAATAGATCAAAGGCGACACTTTTAAAGCCCAAACCGTATGCCTGTACCTAAGCACACGTGTAAATCTTCTAATAAGGCAGTGATATTTTTGTATTCGACATGACTACTGCTTCGTTTATACTCACACACGTGCTGCTGTCGCTAAGAATTTTACGCTTTTTAACTCCGGAAAGCAATTACTATTTCACACAAAAGTTTATACGATTTTAAAAGTAGCTGCATACACAACTACAATCTAATGAATGAACTGACTCGGATTAATAAATACATACATACATACATATCTACTGTTTACCTAGGAAACAATGTGTACATGATCAGTTCATTGGGTCAAGCTACTCATAAACGGTACTAAAAAGATGCTTCGCGCTTGCTAAGATCAAGCAATAACCGACGGGCCAAAAGCGAATGAGCATTTGCGCAATGAATAGCCGACAGCAATCGCAATAGTCTAACCGAGCTAGCAACAATATTGAGGCGCAACTGGCGTTCTGCTTGCATTTTATTGCACTGCCAATATTTGCGACTAAACAATTCAGCGGTTACGGCGGGTAACTTCCGCGGTGTCGCTAACAAAATATATATTGCCGCTTGGAGGTCAATAAGCTTTTACTTCGCATTTGGCCTAAATGCCACATGTCAACTGTCGTCATAGCGCCGCCGAAGATGCACCGCGCTTTATGGCTACGAGTATTTCGAAACTTGCTCTGCGCTTGTACACACAGATTTGTATATTATGTATGAGTGTAGAGTTGATGCTGTATTCGGTACTCATCGTGTTGTATTTAAATTCATCGAATGGTAATCATCATCTTCAGCATTTCAATACTAAGTCGATTGACGTGTGAAGCGCTAGCCACCGCACCGTGCGTCGCATCCACTCGCCATGGTTTACTAGTTTGCTAAGCAACTTTTCTATTTTGCTTGTACATACAAACATTTGTAGATGGGGGTATGTAACATTTATATGTCTGTAATTTAGTTTGGCTTCGTGGCTAACTTGTCGCTGGCAGTTGCTTAACATTTCTTTACTTTGTGTGTCTGCTTTTAATTTGAATATGTGGCGCAGCGGCTGAAACAAAGTAGCTGTTTTTTTTATTTGTTTTGTTTTCCAAACGTCATTGCACGCAACGGCGACTACTTGGCATACTCACATGCACACGAGCACCGCCGAAACGCACTTTGTGAGAGCAGGAAGTCTTATTAGCGCAATTGTTTTATATTTTTATTATTTTATATTTTTCTAACTCATATTTAGTAGTGCCTTGCTTGCAGTGCAAAATAAAATCTGATACCTGCAATGAAATAGAATACATATTTTATATATATTTGTTGTTGATGCAGTAATTTCAACTGCCCACTTCTTCGCGCTTGTAATTACTGCGTCGCCTCTGTGTCAGTTTACCAAGTTATTTGATATTTTATTTGCAATAATTAGTTAACTTTGTCTTATTTTGCTTGCTCCATCTTCTAGGCTGGGTTTGATACGCGCCCGTTTGGCTGGTGCGCGCATTGCCACCGGCGATGTGCTAATCTTCCTTGACGCCCATTGTGAAGCGAATGTCGGTTGGTGTGAGCCTCTGTTGCAGCGTATCAAGGAGTCACGCACCAGTGTGTTGGTGCCGATTATTGATGTGATCGATTCGAAAGATTTCCAATACAGCACGAACGGCTTCAAATCGTTCCAGGTAGGCGGTTTCGAGTGGTCGGGCCATTTCGATTGGATTGATGTATCGGATCGCGAGAAGAAACGTCAATTGCGTGAATGCAAGCAACCGCGACAAATATGCCCTGCCTACAGTCCGACCATGGCGGGTGGCCTTTTCGCCATCGATCGGCGTTATTTCTGGGAGAGTGGCAGTTATGATGAACAGGTGAGTGGTGTTGGGTGACGGCAGCAATTGGTGTTAGTTGATGCGTTCACAACGGTATTTTGATGGATTAGTTATAGTAAGTTATTTTAGCACTGTAAAGACTTGCACTTTCCATGCATTGTGACTATTAAATAACAGTACTACTGATATTAATGGGAAATGAATTGCGCAATTGCGCATGCGCCAAGCGCCAACCGCCGTCAGCGCTAGCGTGAAGACCTCAAAGTAGTCGATGTCACATTCGTTCGCATTAGAATTGTTTGTTTTTTGTTAGTTTATTAGATGTAACAATAGAGCAACGAAATTTCACACGGATCTTGGAAAACTTGACACTGCATTTATAGAAAAAAAAAATATCTCAATGAATATTTATCGCGTGCTCTGATTGTTGAGGCGGCACGCGTCTTGAGGTAGCTGCAAGAAGACTTTTTTAGCATTTTTGCGATGAACGGTAATTTTGCACAGAGCGTTGTAGGAATAGAGGTTGAGCGTCTATTAAAAGTGATAGTAAAAAATAAGTAAAAAATCAAAAAATGTTTGTTGCTTAATCTTCTTAATTGGCGCGATAACCGCTTACGCGATTTTGTTATTTAAATTTAAATTTTTCTATGTATGTATATATATATATATTAGGGCGGGTCGATTTAAAAATCGCTCATTGCTCTGTCAAAATCGTATTCTATGGATCAAAATAAGAAACTTTGCCGAAGGAACCATACCTCTAAAACGAATTCTGATGTCCCCCAATTTGGGTCGAACGAAAAATCCCACTTTGACCATTTAGAGTGCTCCCCACACAATCATTTCAAAATATCACCATTTTTGGCCTTTACATGAGAAAAGAAACTAAAAAGTTCGACCCAAATTGGGGGACATCAGAATTCGTTTTAGAGGTATGGTTCTTTCGGCAAAGTTTCTTATTGTGATCCCTAGAATATGATTTTCACAGAGCAATGGACGATTTTTTTGCCTCCCCACAAATCGACCCGGCCTAATATATATATATACATATATATACATATATATAATTGGTGCGTACACCCTTTTTGGGTGTTGTGGCGTGCGTGTTGATGTTCCACAAATGGAGAGACCTACAGTTTTAAGCCGACTCCGAACGGCAGATTTTTTGTTTTTTTTATGAGGACCTTTTTTCATGGCAGAAATACACTCGGAGGTTTGCCATTGCCTGCCGAGGGGCGACCGCTATTAGAAAAATGTTTTTCTTAATTTTGGTGTTTTACCGAGATTCGAACCTACCTTCTCTCTGTGAATTCGGAATGGTGGAAAGGGTTCTTTTAGTTTTCTCAAATTAAACTTATGTTTCCTAATACTGGCGAAAATATTGCGGTGAACGTGTCTTTTAACATTAACCTCACATTAATTGCGTCATAGTGAAATATAGGCAATAATTCATATATTTTATTAAACATTTTTTTTTTATTATTACAGATGGATGGCTGGGGCGGTGAAAATCTAGAGATGTCTTTTAGAATCTGGCAATGCGGAGGCACAATTGAGACGATACCTTGTTCGCGTGTGGGCCACGTATTTCGCGATTTTCATCCCTACGAGTAAGTTGAAATAATAACTGTCTCTCCCGACTATAGAAATAACTGTAAAAATACAAATGATTGTATGTATGGTAACTTTTTCCTAAAAGTTGATAAAAAATACGGTATTGTTACGAGACACAATTCATAGGGTCAGCCTATGACCACCATTGGAATCCTTGAGGACCGGATTTGCTTAGGGGAGGCGGATATGTTAGGTTAGGTTGACCTGGCTGGCTGAAAGCCATCACATAGACCTATTGATCCTTAGTGGTACCAGATGTAGCTTGACCCTTAGTAGGGTAGGCTTCTTGTAATAAGCCTACGTCTTTGGCGAATCTAAGTAAGCTCTGAAGCTTTAACCCCGAGAGACATTCTAACCTAAACATTTTATTCGGGTTCTAGCTAATGCAGGGCAAGAACATAGAAGGTGTTCAAGAGTTTCCCTCTCTTCTAGTTCGTTGCAAGGAGGCGGATTGCGGTTTGCGGAGAAGGCGGATAGCAGTGAGCATTTTCTCTCCAATGTCATGAGAATACGTAAAATTTGTTCTCTCAAACTGGAGGATATTTTCAGATTTCCTAAAGTATCTGGAAAATACTCGCAAGACTAGCTATCTCTGTCTGTCTCTATTCTATCCCATCATCTTGCTCTCTGTCACTTCTCTCCTTTCCTCTTTGACTATCTATCTAACTTTCCTGAGCTCTGAATACAATGAGCTTTTTAGACTGAGTGTTTTGGGCAGTTACCATTCTCTCGGTGCTTCTTGGCTGGTCTTTTTCAAATTTCAATTTTCGCAGTGGCGCAGAAAATTAATCGTAATTGTGTCAAATATTGTTTTATTATAGGTTTGTTCATGTAAAAATTATCCAGAAACTTGCCAGTAACTTAGTTTCCGAGGATTCGCTCTCAAAGAGACAAATATCAAAAACAGTACATGAACGCAAAATCAGTAACAATTTGCATGTTTTACAAACAGCTGATTAAATTGTTGGCGGGAAACAAACAAAAAAAAACGAGCTTAGCATCACCTGATTTTATTTTGTCTTCAATAATTTGTTCCATTTCATCACCGTTGTCAGATGAAGGACATTCCATTAGCAATTGTATTGTTGAGGCAATCACGCCTTTCTTCCTTGCTTCCGTCTATGTATGTATGTACATTCTGTCAAAAAAAGTACCGGGAATTGTTCAATAAAACGCAAAATAATTGTTTAATCATCAAAATTCAGTTTGTCGCCTTCAAAATAGGCTCCACTCCAAGCAGTGCACATATGGCAACGATTACTCCAGTCATCAAAGCACCTTCTAAACGCGTTTGAAGAGATCATTTTCTGTTCCTTCAGCGAATTCTTCTTAATGACCTCTATCGACTCAAAGCGGCGGTCGCGGAGTGGCAGTTTAAGTTTTGGGAAAAGGAAAAAGTCACTGGGGGTGGTTGTTCGATGATGTTTCTCGAGTTTTTAGTCAAAAAAGTGTTCACAATATGAGCCTTGTGAGGCGGGGCGTTATCTTGATGCAAGATCCATGAGATTTCTTTCCACAAATTGGGCTGTTTCTTACGCACATTCTCTCTGAAACGTCGCATAACTTCCAAATAATATTCTTTATTTACAGTAGAACCATTTGGAACGAATTTTGAATGCACACCACCAAAGAAAATCAAAGAAAACGAGTGGCCTGATTTTTACTTTTGACCCACTTCGACGTGGTTTTTGGGTTTCGGCTTATGCGTATAGCGCCATTCACCCGCCTGTTGACTGGTTTGCATGTCAAACTCATATACCCACGTTTCATTACCTGTTGTGACTGGTATGATGTGCTGGATAAACGTTCTATCCGAATTCACTTGCTCAAGCATGTCTTCAGCCACCTTCTTCCGATAAATTTTTTGAAAGAAATTCAACTCTTTTGGGACGAGTCGAGCAGGCACGCGTCTCATGCCTCATTGATGGTGTGAAAAGTTGCGAATTGTTTCGTGAGATATGCTAAGATCGCAAGCTACCTCCCTCTAACTTAAATGATGGTTTTCCAGCACCATTTCCCCGACTTTGTCGACGTTTTCATCCTCTGAAGGCGTTGTTGGGCGATCAGATCGGGGTAAATCTTCCACGACTTCTCGGCCCTCTGCAAAAGCCTTATACCACTCGTAGAGCCGTATTTTTGATAAAGCACACTCGCCATAGGCTCTCTGCAATATTTTCAACGATCGGCGCACGAAATCTCTTCAAAACACAAACTTTAAGACAACTTCTTTGTTCGATATTTTTATCCATAGTGAAAATCGCAGAGCATACGCGAGGGTGACTGGTATATTCAGATTCCAAGAACAAGTTAATTGACAGACCTCAAACTCTGCAACACTATAGAGGGCAGTTGTACCAACATTCCAGCAAACAAAAATTAAACAAATGTGTAACGCGCGCTATTTAAATGAACAATTCCCGATATGTTTTTGACGGAATGTATATTGGCAAATTAGTTAATAACCAAGAAGTACAAGCATAAACTACAAAAGTGAACTTTAATGCTTTCGATTTGTATTTCGGAAATTGCAGCAACGGTGACTGGAGGCTGTGGCTTGATTGGGAAAAACCCGAGTTCTTCCGGCAACGTAAAAACGGCTGCCATGGGAATGTGCATACCTCTCATTTCTATTTAAGACTCATTCCTATTTAATATCTGACTTCAAATAAACCTTATCAATTTTATCTAAAATATATTTACTTAGGTTCTCCATTTTAATCACCATTTTAATTTAAAATTAGAACTTTGACTCAATTCCCAAATTTGCATTCGTGTTTATTTTTACTTTTACTTTGTGATCAGCTGTTTTTTTCACTTGCAAATTCTTACAAGTAAAAATGTATCGAGTAAAAACTTGCAACTTCCCCTCAAAATGAATTGTCATTTTGCTCTCTCACTTTCTCCTACTTTGTAAGTTTCCTGGATGCATGAACACCAAAACTTGCTTCATGAACAGACCTACCGCTAATCACTGCATATGTGAACGTACTTTTAGACAGCTTCTGCAGAAGTCATGTATCTATGATTTGTTGTTGTTGTTGTTGTAGCAGCATAAACATTCCCCATACTTACATACGGGGAATGCTGCTGGAGTGACAGTCCTTGGGCGGATATAAATCCGGGTCGTTTCGGTAACGTAGAACCGACTGTCGTGCAAACGATCTATGATTTGTCTATATAACAGAAGTAATGCAGAAAGTAGTGCTGGTAAATGAGTCTCCTCAGAAGAGGAGGAGGGATTGTTTTAGTGGCCACTCCACTCGACGCAGTAGACGACGATCGCTGTAAGTGCGAAGGCATTTCGAACCCTACCTCATCCACCAAAAAAAAAAAATAAAAAAAAAATAAAAATTATTGAAAAAATCTGGCAAGTTTGAATACTCTTCCTTGCATCTTTTAGTTCGACATTAATAAAGCGTTTTTTCACGCATGTGGCCTATTACCCCATATTGTTTAAATAAAAGTATTAAAATCGAATGTCGAATACAAAGAAGAAAAAACACCTGCATAACTTTCTTTGTTACTTAGCAGCTGTTAGCACACAAAAAGCGATATTTCTATACATTTAAGTAAATTTTTTGATTATTGACACTTCCTGTTTTTTGGGTATTCAAGCGATTGTTAAATATTGAAACAAGTACGGCTGTGTTTTATTTGCGGGCATTTCTTTCTGCTCTCAGTTCAATTAAAGTGTGAACATACCAGCATACAAGTACAGGGTGGGCCAAATAAGACCTACTAATGTTAAACACAAATAACTTTTGCAATAATAATTTATTTTGGTTAATTGTTTTTATACATTGAATATATTTTATGGAAATTATATATGAAATATTACATCAGACAAATGTTCACCATTTTTCTCGATACAAAGATTGGCTCTTTTTAATGCGTTTTCCATTACACCATATAATGTTTCTGGTGGAAGGCTACTGAGCCGTCTCGAATATTTTGCTTCAGCTGTCTAATAGTCTCTGGTTTATTAAGATACACTTTGTCTTTTAAATATCCCCATAAAAAGAAGTCGGGCGCAGTCAAATCTGGCGAACGAGGTGGCCAAGGGAAATCTGAATTTTTGGAAATCAGACGTTCGTCAAAAATTTCACGCAGCAGGTCCATAGTTTGCCTAGCAGTATGCGCAGTTGCTCCATCTTGTTGAAACCACAAATTAGGATACTGCTCCGCCATTGGCCGCAAAAAGTTTTCAATCAATGTTCTGTAAGAAGCTCCTGAAATCGATTCCGGCGTTTCATCCTCATTTTCGAAGAAATATGGACCGATAACTCTAGTGGCCATAACACCGCACCAAACAGTACATTTAGATGGGTGCAACTGATGTTGGTTGTTGCCATTGGATTTTCAGAGCCCCACAATCTACAGTTTTGTTTGCTGACTTAACCATTTAAATGGAAATGCGCTTCATCCGACATCAAAACATTATTTAAAAAATCAATTTGTGTGGCTAATTGTGTAAGAAACTAATTTTAACGCGTTGTGTTGTACTGTAGGATTCCATAATAAATTTCCAACAATTCAATTATAACCTACAAAAGGAGAAAAATATATATATTATAATTGGCGCGTACACCCTTTCTGGGTGTTTGGCCCAGCTCCTCCTCCTATTTGTGGTGTGCGCCTTGATGTTGTTCCACAAATGGAGGGACTTAAAGTTTCAAGCCGACTCCGAACGGCAGATATTTTTATGAGGAGCTTTTTCATGGCAGAAATACACTCGGAGGTTTGGCATTGCCTGCCGAGGGGCGACCGCTATTAGAAAAATGTTTTTCTTAATTTTGGTGTTTCACCGAGATTCGAACCGACGTCCGCTCTGTGACTTCCGAATGGTAGTCACGCACCAACCCATTCGGCTACGGCGGCCGCCCAAAAGGAGAAAAATAAATATTATATGTCAAAAAATAAAAAAAGTTATTTGTGCTTAACATTAGTAGTTCTTATTTGGCCCACCCTGTATTTTGCGAATCTCTTTGTTTTCGCTTAATTAAACACTGATTGTTCATTCCCCACTCACTTCCAGATTCCCAAATGATCGGGACACGCATGGCATCAACACGGCACGCATGGCGCTCGTTTGGATGGACGAATACGTAAATCTCTTCTTCCTCAATCGACCCGATATGAAATTTCATCCGGACATTGGCGATGTCACACATCGCGTGATGTTGCGCAAAAAATTGCGTTGCAAAAGTTTCGATTGGTATTTGAAAAATATCTATCCGGAGAAATTCCTACCGAATAAAAATGTTGTCGCATACGGTCGCATACGCGCACTGAGCAAAGACTTGTGTGTGGACGATTTGTCGCAGAGCAATGAGAAACCCTATAATTTGGGCATATTCTGGTGTGCCAAAACGTTGACGAAATCGCAATTCTTCTCGCTCACCAATTCGCAAGTGCTGCGAAATGAGTTAAGCTGTGCTACGGTGCCGCACGGCGATGGGGAGTCGCGAGACGTGAAGATGGTGCCGTGCATGGACAACGATGACTATAATGAACAGTGGGACTATCAGGATGAACGTTTGATACATGTAAATAGCGGCTTGTGTTTGGATCACCAGGAATTGCGCAGTTCGGATTATATACAGGTGACACGCTGCGATAATGACAGCGAAACGCAGCGCTGGACGATACAACACGAGAAGTCGCTGTGAGAGCGAGCGGCGGTGAAGAAGTCGAAAGTCTACTAAACTAATATGTTTAAGTTTAAAGTTAAAGCCATTGTGTAAATATTGAAAACACTACATATACATACATACATACCAACATGTACACATACATTGTAAATTCGGAATGCACAATTTTTGATTGAATTTTGTATTTTTTTTTTGTGTTTTTGTTTTCTTTTTTTGACGACACTATGTACAATAGCTAGGATATGTAAATTATTTTGATATGCAAATATTAATCGCGAAAATGTTGTATAAATGCAAAGTAAATGATTTATTAATTTGAAATTAGTAGCAATGTTTGTAGGAATTAACGTGTGGAATTAAGTGAAAGCAGACATTCCTTGGCCGTCTTGGGCCGTCTGATGAATTGCTCCTGACTAAGAAGTAGTTATTTTGCGCACGAACAAACGCAACACGCTTGTGTGTGTGTGTGCGAAGTGAAGTGTAGTTAGTGAAAATCTATTTAAATTGTAATTTGCTGTTTTATTTTAGGCTAAGCAATTTTTGTATATTTTTTTTTTAAGTCAAACAAATATATTTTTTATTTTAAGGGGACAGATACCTGTAAACGGCCATATTTTCCCTGATTTTCAGTAAAATTATTTAAAATGAAGAAGTCAATATATTTTTTTTTCAAAATTGGCAAACAGTTTATTTATACATTAAAATAATATTATCATTTTTTTTTTATTTTAATCATTTGAAATGGCGGATGTACACTCAATTCTTCCAGGTCGCAGCGGAACTTCTCAATCAGCGTCAGTGACCTGAATACCAAAAAACGAAAATTTTTTTGGTTATTAATGTCATAATTTCTATATGAATTTAAAAAAAAAGTGGAAAAAAAATTCGCGAAATAAAATGCTTAAAAAAATGGATTTTGGGCCGAATTTTCCTACTACTTTTGCTTCGAAAAAATTATTTTTTCGAAAAATTTTCGAAAACTTGTAAATTCACATAGAAAGTAATATCATAAAAAAGATGTGTGCAAAATTTCAGGGAGATCAGTCAATCACTTTTCGAGTTATCGTGCACGCCAATTCGAAAAATATATAATAGTTTTGAGAAAAACGCGTCTAAATTTTGAATACAACGTAACTATACCTCTCCCAGCGCTCGAACGCAAAGCATAGAGTCGTCACGGTTGACGATCTATAATATGAAAAATTTACGTTCTAAACATTTTTTGACATATTCTTAAAGGATTATATTAACATTTTATGAAAAAAAATATTTTTTTATGTCGAAATTTTACAGGTATCTGTCCCCTTAATTGATCAAGAAGAAAGTCAAATTTGTAAAAAAATCGTTTGCAACGCCGCACTACGTTAATTGATAGTTACTAAACTCGAATGATGACAATAACTCATTTTACTATGACAGTGAAAATATTTACGTGCAGTTTGTCTGTATAGAACCTATGGAACTATGCGATTACTATATATTTACTATATATTGCTTATCATTGTGAAATTAGAAATTATTTAAAATTGCATTTACCTCTACATTTATATGCTAAGTAGTATGAAATTAAAAAAAAAAAATGTTTTATATTTAGTTATAATTATATAAAATTATATTGCAAAAGTTATGTAGCTGTGCCCGTCCTCCAACTGATTTTTATTCCCTTTGTATTTTTTACTGTTATTTAATAAAAAAAAATTTTTTTAACAATTTGTGTATTTTAAATTTGGTTGCGCTAAACGAAAGCGTAAAGCACGGTCCTCGCACTTTTCCAAATTTACCTACTTTGCCTGTATCTAAGAAATAAAAAAAATCTCATTCCTCAAACCCAAAAACTTATCCTTTCCATCCGCGCATTATTTGCCTTGTGGCCGCTAAAAACAAGCAAAATCAAATGAAAGCACACAGCTGCATATTGCATCAAGTGGGGCCAGCAAGAGGAAGCGAGCAACCGCGGTAATAGCGCAGACACATCAACTTTAGCGAAGTCCTCAACCATTTGTGTGATCCTTCTGGTAGAAAAATGTGACACACAGATGGCGCTCCAAGCAGTAAGAAGACGTTGTTCCTAAGCAAGGCAAGACAGATGGGTATTCCCGCTACTTAGGACTGATAGCGGCAGTCTAATCACATACCTTGTCAGAAATCAAATAGATTAACGAAACCAACGCAAGGCAAGTCTTGTCGAGGCCCCATGCTCCCGAGAGAAGTGAACTAGGGAAAAAAGCGGTTCGTAGTTTCCTTATGGATAGCTATGGTAAACATGGGCTGAAAAGTACCGGCCCTAACACATGGATGGCACTAGTTTTATTGCATTCACCTCTTTTTCAGTTAGTACTAACCTTAAAAGTCAGTTGTTAAAATTTCATGATATTCCATTCATTAGATCGTGAGTAGTTGTGCTAAGAGTGACGCTACTTTTGTTTTTTCCTAAGCAGTGGATCAAAAATAATTTCGTGTTTTAATTATGCACTGCTTATTGATTTCTTGAAGGGGAAAATGCAGTTCAAGCGAAGCAATGGCTTGAAAAGTGTTGTGGGGACTCCATTCCATTAGAAACAACAATAAAACAATGGTTTGCTGACTTCAAACGTGGTCGTAGAGACACCGACGATGTACAACGCAGTGAACGTCCAAATGAGGCGGTAACACCAGAAAACATTAAAAGAGTTCACAAAATCATTTTGAGTGATCGAAAAGTGAAGTTGCGTGAGTTAGCTGACATCGTAAAGATATCAAAAGAACGTCTTGGCTTTATATTTCATCAGCATTTCACTATGAGAAAGCTGCGTTTGCTCACTATTGACCAAAAACAAGAACGTGTTGATGATTCTGAGTAGTGCTTGGCCATGTTGAAACGTAATAAATCGGAATTTTTGGGTCGGTATGTGACAATGGATGAAACATGGATGCATCACTTCACTCCAGAGTAAAAAAAATGATCGTTATCTGAGTGGACAGTAACTGGTGAACGTCGTCCTAAGCGCCAGAAAGCACAGCAATCGGCTGGAAAGGTTATGGCTTGGGTATTTTGGAATGTGATATTCATTGAATATCTTGAGAAGGAAAATACCATCAAAAGTGAATATAGCATAGCGTTACTGGGGCGTTTGAATTCTGAAATTGCAAAGAAATGTCCGCATATGGCAAAGAGAGAAATTTTGTTTCATCAAAACAACGCACCGTGTCACAAGTCAATCAAAACAATGGCAAAACTATACGAATTGAACTTCAAATTGTTCCCACATCCACCGTATTTGCCAGATTTGGCCTTCAGCGACTACTGGCTGCTCGAAAAGCTAAAAAAAATGCTCGATGCTAATAAATTTTGCTCGAATGAAGAGTTTATCGCTGAAACTGAGGCCCATTTTGGGGCAAAAGATGAATCGTTCTACAAAAGTGGTATTGAAATGTTAGAGCCGAGCTGGAATGATTGCGTTGTTCTTGTTGGAAATTACGTTGATGAATGAAGCTAATTTTGGATAAAACAAAACGTGTTTTCTTTATAAGGCCCGGAACTTTTCAAACCACGTATTAAAAGCGAAATCTCCTAAAATCAGATAAGTAGTTTTGGCAAAAAACCCAAACTTAAATTTGTTGCTTAAGAGAGTTTTTTTTAGTTATTTGAAAATCATATTCATGTGAGAGATAAATAGCACAAATGTGAACCTTATATGTATGTTAAGTAAGTTACATTTTTAGTACGACCTCTGCTTTGATCAAATAAATTTGTTTGTTTACATTTATTACCGTTATTTAATAAAATTTTAAAGTATTTACTAAAAATGGGACGTGGAAAACATTGCACGCCGGAGAAAAGAGCTCTTATATACCGTATGAGTCAAAACGAAAAAAGCCATGCAGAAATAGAGATGATGATGTGCTCTCGGAAAATGGTTTATAATGCTCTTAATTTAGTTAAAAAAGATTCATCCTATCTAAGCAAAAAAAACGGAAAGAAAACCAACGCCGCGAAAAACTGATGTTAATGTGGATGGAGTTGTAATGCGCAAGAGCAAAGTAGATCCTTTTAAGTCGGCACGGCAAATAATGCTTAAAATTAACCAAGAATCTGGTCTACAGGTGTCTAGAAAGCTTATAGGAAGGCGACTTAACGAAACCCAGCTGTTTGGCCGCATAAGCCGAAAAAACCACTCCTCTCAAAAAGACATATCAAACACCGACTTGGCTTTGCAAAAGCCCACAAAGACAAATCTATTCAGTTTTGGAAAAACGTACTTCGGACCGACCAAACCAAAATAAATAGGATGGAACCAGATGGGAAAACTATTGTACGTCGTCCAAAAAATCAAGCCTAAATCCTAGGTTCACAAAAAAAAAAGATTAATCGGCGGTGGAAGCATCATGGTTTGGGGAGCTTTTTCCGGGCATGTGTTTAGAAAATTCAAAACAACCTCAAGTTTTTTATTGATTGTTAAAAACCCGATTTATGGTGTTTTTGATGAAGTAAAAATACATAACTAGCCCATTTTTCAACCGATTTTTTGACGTGATAACGTCTTATAATTCGATTTAACAGGCTGCACGCACGAAAAAATGTGTCGTTACCTTGCTCATTAGTGTTTCCTTGCTCATTGCCGTTACCTTGAATGAACTGCAAGCGAAAGCGCGGAGCGAACGACAAAGCAAACAAAGCAAACGAACGGCAACGTTCGACATCTTGCTCTCTCCTACTTAAGTGAGCGTATATGTGTATGTATATGCGCATATGTACATTTATAAATTCACGTATTTGTACAGTAGGTTCTGTTTTTATGCGGTAGATACGTTCCGCAAGAAACAGCATAAAAAAAGCTACTAGTTCTATAGTAAAACTATAGATACGTTTCAAATGCTAAAATCGCATAAATCTGAAATAATGTAATAAAATCGCATAAAAAAGGGCACTAGTCCCATATTATAACTATAGATACGTTCCATAGACCGCATGAATCTGTGATGAGTTTTTGCTTAGCTGGTTTAGAATCTTGTTTATATGTACAATTCCCGATAGGTAGACATGCATTTTGTAATTAAAAAAAAAAACCGCACTATTTCAAAACCGCATAAAAAAAAGCCGCATAAAAACAGAACCTACTGTATTTGCATATGCCTTCTTATTGATTATTATTAATTTGATTTACTTGAATAATTTAAAATAAAACCAAGTTTGTTAATAATACCTGTTGTTTTAATATTATTATTATTTTTTGACGTGATAACGTCTTATAATTCTATGTAGCCGGCTGCACGCACCAAAAAATGCGTCTTTATCTTGCTCATGCGTCGTTACCTTGCTTGAACAGCATGTTATGTTATGATATGTTATGTTATGTTATGTTATGTTATGTTATGTTATGTTATGTTATGTTATGTTATGTTATGTTATGTTATGTTATGTTATGTTATGTTATGTTATGTTATGTTATGTTATGTTATGTTATGTTATGTTATGTTATGTTATGTTATGTTATGTTATGTTAAAGTATATTATGTTATGTTAATGTTAACTCATTCTCTATATCCATACAAAATATCTATCAAACAAATAAAATTAAAATTTTCTTTTGAAAAATGCAACCATTCAATCAGTATTTTCTTATGACGTTATCACGTTAAACTATCGTCAGTAAACCGACTTTACAGACAACCTCTTTTTTTTATTTCAATATGGTCTTGGGATGGGGAATGTATGTGCGTTATGAATGTAGGTATATAATTCTAATATTGAACGATTGACGTTCAAAAGAAATTTTCAATAACAATCTCTGCAATTGTGCAATTTTTCCACGTTTTTTCAATGTGATGAAATTTTTTGACCACTATTCTCCAACGGGCACCACAAATATATACATATTTTTAAATTCCAATAAAATGTGCTCGAAATAACCTATTTCTCATCTTCATACATTGAAAACTGTAAAAGTTACGATTTTTTTTAAGTTTTTTCCACATTTTTAAAAATCCAGCTGAACCGAGACTGCGAGAGAATACCGCTTGACCAATAGTGCTTTACTGCTCATTGTGGCTAATATTGAAAGACAGCAATAAGTTTACATAACTATGAATACATATAACATATCCAAACTCATTATAACCCAAGCTTACCTAATCCAAACTGACCAACCGAAGCTTGCATGACACAGCAGAACCGTTTGCAACTTCCTGGTAAGCATGTACAATTTAATGAGTGTGAAAAATCATCACTCTTGAATGGTCAAGTCCTATTAAAACTTAGCATAAGTGCATCTAACTTAACCTAACCTAACCTTACCTAACCTTACCTAACCTTATTTAAATGAAGCTAATATACACACAAACGTCAGACAATGAAATTAAGTGTGTTTCAATGCCGAGCGAAAATATGTAAATAAATTCACAGAGCTTGTAAATCATTTCATTTTATTACAGTATTTTATGTTCAAATTAGCTACTCTTGTATTACATGGAAAAAACTCAGCTCAGGTTTCGTTAGATTCGTTCAGGTTAATGAAGTTTGGTTAGGCTGATTTCATTTACGAATTTCCTGTAAGGTTATGTTATTTTGTGTTATGCTAGGTAAGGTACGTTGCGTTTATTTGTAGATGTTTTGAATCGAGTACACATAGAAGTACAATGCAATCGGTTCAATTGTGTTACGTAGGGTTCTGTTTAGTGAAGTGAGATTAGGATAAGTTATTCAAGGTTACGTCGAGTTTGGATAGGTTGGCATTGCAAACTAATCAAAATGACTTCCTTTTGCAATGCAGAAAAGCAGCACAATGGGTTCGATTGTCTCACATTGTGTACGGTTGGATTGATTTCGATAACTTTGGGTTAGGTGAGGTTTAGTTAGGTAATACTACGTCCGGGTAAGTCAGAAAATTGCAGAAGTAAGTCAGCAAATTGCGTTACTTTTTGCATTATTTTTTTTTTTTGACATTATAATATTTTTCTATGGTCTCTGTTCAACTCGAAAATGTTCTGTTTTTATTTTATTTCTACAAAAATCATTTAGATGGATGGAATCATTTGGAAAATTTCTTATCAATTTTGATGAAATAATGCTTGCTAGATTCGGAATGGACACAGGTATGAGTAAATATAAAGGGTGTTTTTTTAGAGGTTAGGTTTTCAAGTTGGCACTACTTTTTTCGTAGATGGTCTTTTTGACAGCTGTCACTTGATTTATGCTCAGTTTGGTTTGCCATTTCATAATGAATAGATTTACATCTGAACAACGTTTGCAAATCGTGCAAATTTATTACGAAAATAATGGTTCGGTTCGCGCGACGCATCGAAGAAAATTTTGTTCAGCGATGAAGCTCACTTTTGGTTGAATGGGTATGTCAATAAGCAAAATTGTCGCATTTGGAGTGAACATAATCCACAAGCCATTGCTGAGACGCCGTTACATCCTCAAAAAGTCACTGTTTGGTGTGCTCTATGGGCAGAGGGAATCATTGGTCCATATTTCTTTAAAAATGAAGCCGGCCATAATGTTACAGTCAATGGAGAGCGCTATAGAGCCATGATTAATGACTTTTTCGTGCCTGAATTAGACGATGTTGATGTGGACGACCTTTGGTTCCAACAAGACGGCGCTACATGCCATACAGCCAACGCAACAATCGATTTATTGAAGGAAACTTTTGGTGAGCGCATTATCTCGCGCCGTGGACCTGTGGCGTGGCCTCCAAGATCGTGCGATATAACACCGCTGGACTATTTCTTGTGGGGCTATGTGAAGTCGCTTGTCTACGCAGATAAGCCCGAGACGATTGACGTCTTGGAAGAGAATATTCGGCGCGTTATTGCTCACATACGGCCTCAATTGCTGCAAAAAGTGGTCGAAAATTGGGCCTCTTGGCTGGAATTTATTCGAGCCAGCCGCGGCGGCCACTTGCCCGAAATCATTTTTAAAACATAATGGCAAACCCTTATCTTGATAATAAAGCTAAATTCTTGGCCATAACATTAAATTATATACGTTTTATTTCATCTTGAAAACCTAACCTCTAAAAAAAACACCCTTCACTTAATTATACACGTATTTCGCGAATAATAACGGAGAACTGCATTAAATTTGCAAATATGAAAGTAGTGAGCAAAACTTTTGTTTTACAAAAAAATTCGTTACTTCCACACATTTTTATCGATTTTTGAAATTAAATGCTTTTTAAATTCGGAATAGACACAGCTATAATGGTTGGTTGGTTAATGGTAGTAAAGGGTTAAGGTATGGATCTTTAGCACTGCGACCATATTGATCTATTGTGCACCCTATGCTGTCTATTGACTGTTAAGTATGCTTATGAATTGTACCAGCTCCTTCTGAGGGAGTGATTGTAGGTCTTCATCTATAAGCATGAACTTGTTTAAAAACTTTTTCCTTCTATGTGTCAACCCCGGACATTCGATGATGAGATGTTCTATAGCCTCCTCATCTTCGCAGCAAAATCTGCAGGTGCTGGTGCATGCCTAATTTATGTAAGTGTTTGTTGCAGGTGAAGTGACCCGTGAGGGTGCCTGTGAAAGTGCGAATGCTCTTTTTGTTTAACGTGAGGGCCATGTTAGCTCTTTTAGCATTGAAACTTAGGAAATTTTTGAAGTGTCTAAGACCCTCTACGTTTTTCCAAGGCTGATTTAATAGAGTTTTGGCCCAGTATTTTACTTTTTGTTTTAGGCTGTTTTTGTTAAATCCAAACATGGTACTAGATCCGATGAAATTTACATCTGCCCCTATTTTGACTTGAAAGTCTGCCTTATCGTTGCCGTCATATCCCTCATGTCCTGGTACCCAAATTAATGAGACATTGTGTTTGGATTCCAGGTTATTGAGTGCCTTGTGGCATTCTAAGAAAGTTTTTGAGTTGTATGTATAGCTATCTGAGGTTTTTAGAACTGATTGGCTGTCCGAGAGTATTCTAATCTTTACTCTCTTGTGGTTTCTACGTTGTATGATGTTTGCTGCTTCCATTATTGGCGTATAATTCCGCTTGGAATATGGTGATGTCCCTGGTGAGAGCGAATGATTTGTGGATTCTGGGCCCCACTACTCTTGCTCCTACACCATAAGGTGTTTTTGATCCATCAGTGTAGACACAGCTATAAGACTTTCTTCTAATAAATAAACCTTTCATTTCAATATTATCGACAACATCTCGTTAAACTCGCAAAAATTGGAAAAATTGACTACTATTTAAGTTTAGTGTTGAAAAATCAGTGGTTATCTTTGCTTAGCGTGAAAAATAGAAGACATACGTCATAAGGACTAACATTTACCTTAAGGGGGGGTAAGGGATAAAAATCGATTTTTTTTTTGCATGTTATTGTAGTAAAACATTTCAAAAATACCGTGTTAAAATTTTAAGTCAATCCGAGCAAAACTTTTTAAGTTATAGAGCATAAAGCCGAGCCGCCTCAAACATCTGCCGAGACGCAGCAGTTGCGCGCGTAGTCCGTTACAAACTTTAAACGCGGTTTTCTCGAACCTTTTTTTTTAAAGTGCGTAGTCATTGGCATTTGAAAACTACTCAACCGATCCTTTTGAAATTTTGCACACATATTTTACACATAAAAAACCTCCTCCCAACGTTTTTTTTTCGCCATTTTTTTTATATTAAGGTGGTTTTACACCTACAAAATGGCGGAATTTTTTCGTCAAAAATCACTTTTTACTTCAAACGACTACCAAATGGCTGAAAATGAAAATAAATCGTCAAAATAAACGTTGGGGGGAAGTTTAACTCATACTTTAACTAAATTATTCGATTTTTTTGATTTCAGATGATTCTACGCTAAGATATGCTGACTGCTGCAAAATGTATTTTTGAAAAGACGTCTACGTAAATGTGCTCTCATTCGCTCATTTTGCAATATTTTTACATGAAAATTTTATCAAATATTCTTGAAATGTTACTTTATAATATGCAACAACTTTTAATAAACTGACTTGAACCGTTTCGCTACAATAAATTCATGAAAAAAGTGTTTTTTTTAGCGTTTATCCCTTACCCCCACCCTTAACAAAACTGTTTCAAGATTGGAAATCGGATAAAACGCAGACGAGCTACGAATTTTTAAGTGTCGGAAAACACGCAAAATCGGTTTTTTAACGATAAATAAAAAAATTGAGGGTGTTAAAAATTTTTTTAACACGTTTCCGCTCCGTTCTCGGCTAGATCTATAGTGCTCATCATGTCACTTCAAAAGTTCTGATTCACTGTATCAACGTGTAATTGAGGAATGGAATCCTGTTTCCTGATGAACATAGGAAAAAATAATTTCGAAAGTGCCCTGCAACAAACTAAACTAAATGTATAAAATAGTTGAAATAAAAACTCCATAGTGCAATAATTCAATAAAATTCCATTTAATAAAAGAGAACAAGTTCGTTTGTTTGTTTCCTCACTGTATAATTTACTCTTTATTCTTCATATTTCATACATTATTTTGTATCGTTTATTTGTTTGCTTGTATGTATATTATAAGTTTTAAGTTACTTTTGCAATATTTTTAAGTATTAATAATGTTTGACTTTTTGGTTTTGGGGGAGTTCTCTGCTTGCTTTTAGGACATCAAAATTGGAGTTCAATATTTATTTAAATGTATTTTGTATAATTAAATGTTTATTTACTTGTGTTAACATTTTGGTTTCTTGTGGAGTCCTGTCAGAATGCTTCGTATATGTATGCGTACTACTTATGTGTGTATCAAAGTGTGAGTGTGTGTGTGGTGAGTCGTTATTTGTTATTTGTTGTTGTTTTGTTTTTCTTTGTCTCTCAATATCGGCATGCACTTCCATATCTGTAAATGTCTTTTTTGTTTGCTTTTTGCCATAATATTTTAGGTATAACAATAATTCATATTTCATATTTATTAATTGTATTCTGTTGGCTGTAGTTTTGTTTTAGCTCTATTTTTAATATTTTTCATAAACTCTATTTTTGCGTTTTAACACCACATATAATATTTTGCTGTAATAAAATATGTAATGTATTTATTTTTCTCATTCGTTTGTCAGCAAAATTTCGTACTTTTATTTTGTATTATTCCAATCTTGAAATGCAGTAAATATTTTTGTTGTTGTTCCTTGTTTGTAAAGAGTCATCATTTAGTGCACGAATTGCTTAGGCAAATATATTTTTTTTGTAAATATTTATTATATATTTTATATTAGACATTGCAAACATTAGCGTAGGGCAAATATATTTTTGTTTTATTTTAATTTTTCTTTTTTGTTTTTGGAAATTTGCAGTGAACATTTTGTCCATTTTTGTCAGCTTGTTTAAAAAGTTCAGATTGAAAATATACGTGAAATTGTGAAAAGCGCTTTGCGCGCTTTTCTTGACTTTAGGGGACAGATACCTGTAAAATTTCAAAAAACAAAATTTTTTTTTCTTAAATTTTAATGAAAATCAAGGAAAATATGGCCGTTTACAGGTATCTGTCCCTTTACTCATACGCAAACTAAAGACTTAAGCAGCGAACTTGCAATATGACTTACTCATACATATGCACGTATATGTATGCACACATTTCTTTGACTCAAGTAAATTATTTACATTTTGTGCATATTGCCACTCTATATTAAAATTTCTTGCTTCAACGCTAATATGAAATAAACAAATTTTAAATGCCCTACGATTTGTATTTGCAAGTATTTATTTCCACCTTTAACTTTTCCATTCAATTTCTCGTTTTCCATCTCAAATGCGCAACTGAAAAATGATCAAACTATGCAACATATACATATGTAATGTAAATTTTTTCTTCTAATCTTCCATTTTCTCATTTATATTAACATTTTTTTGTTCAACTACTTACAGTAAATTGCCAAATGCTTAAGCTTAAGTGCCAGTCTAGAACGGAGGAAAACGTTTCTGTGTGTATTTGTGCAAAGCTCTTAAGTCTCTATAAAGACAATAATCTACATATTCGCATATTTGCATGTATTTGTATTTTTTATTTTTATTTATTTTCAGAAAAAAAGCAATAAAATGAGTTCCATAACGTATTTTATTCATAGATATTTTTTATTTTATTTTTTTAAGCATATTTTAGTATCTAAAATATTTTTTTCTCACATATTTCACACACAATTTTTATTAATATTCATATTTTCTATGTGTGCATGTATGTGCACTATAAACATTGCAAATTTCTTCCACTCTTTTCATGTGCAATTTTACTTCTTCTTCGTATTTTGGACTAAAATGTTCTGCACGTTCTCACTAAACTTCTTAATTCTTCAGCGCCGAGCTGGAGCCTAACTTGTACTGCTTGTATTATTCAGCTTTATGCTTAATTTTTTTGCCGCACACTTTTAACTATTTATATAATAATTTCCGACTCTTGCTATTCTAAATTCTAGGAATAAGAATAATTTATATAGCAGCATAATTTGGTTTATTATAATAACTTTTTATTTTGCTGTTTCCATCGTGTGAATGCCGAAATTCTTGTGTTTCTTCTACGTGTGTAACTTTTTCTGGCTAATGGCTTTTATATATACACTTTATAATTTATAAATATGTAAGCATGCATGCGGGGATGGCGTTAATGTTGTTAGCGCCGATTGGTATGACATTTTCCGGATTATTTGCTCTCTTAAAAGGGAATCAAGTAGGATTGCAGACCAATTTTTTATTTTAAACAATTATTTTTAATTTTGCTTGTTAATTTTTTTTGTCGCAATATTCAATCCGCTTAACTGAATTTTTCAAATTTTCATCAATCTCTGCCGCAAATATTATTTCGTATATGAAGAAGGGCTATATTTTTGGTATTAAGAAGTTAGTACTAAATTTTTAGTATAAAGGAATTAGTGCTTAATTTTTAGTATTAGAAAGTACTACATTTTTTGTACTAAAAAATTTGTACTAAATTAGTAATAAAAAATTAAAACTACATCAGTACTAAACAATGAGTACTAAATTAGTAATACAAATTAGTACTAAATCAGTACTAAATTTCAGGCACGAAAAAATTAGTACTAAAAATAAGTACTAAATTTCAGTATGAAATTTTAGTACTAAACATCGGTATTCAATTTTTAACATCCAAAAATAATACCAAATTTTTAATATAAAAAGTTGGTACTAAGTTTTTAATTTTTAAAAATAGTACTAAATGCTCAGTACTGGAAAATAGTACTAAACTTTTAGTATACAAACTTTGTATTAATTTTTAAATTTGAATAAGTAGGTATTTAATGCTTAAAAATATAGTACTAAAATTTTAGTATTTAAAAATTAGTAATAAATTTTTAGTATAATAAAATGAGTAGTAAAGTTTTAATATTTAAGAAGAGTACTACGGTTTTAGTACTAAAATGTGTTACTAATTTTTAATTTTGAAAAATAGTACTAGATGTTTAGTATTAAAAAATACCACTAAATTTTTAATATTTCAAATGTATTAAATTTTTAATTTTGAAATAAAAAAATAATAATAAATTTTTAATACAATACCTACAAAAAGTAGTACTAAATTTTTAGTATAGAAAGTTAGTGGTAAACTTTTAATTTTGAAAAATAGTACTAAATACTAAAGAGTAGTACTAAATTTTTATTATTGTTCATTTTGAACAATAGTGCTATATTATATTCATTTTGAACAATACTGCTAAATGTTTAGTACTAAAAGAAAGTTCTAAACTTTTAGTATTAAAATTAGTATTAAATTCTTGGTATACAAAATTAATATTAAACTTCTTATTTTTAAAAATAGTACTAAATGTTTAGTACTAAAAGAAAATTCTAAAATTTTAGTATTAAAATTAGTTCTAAATTTTTGGTATACATAATTAATATTAAACTTTTAATTTTGAAAAATAGTACTAAATGTTTTTTACTCAAAGAAAGTCTTAAAATTTTAGTACCAAAATTAGTACTAAATTTTTAGTACAAAAATTAATGTTTATCTTTTAATTCTGAAAAATAGTACTAAATTTTTAGTACTCAAAGAAAGTCCAAAAGTTTTAGTACTTAAATTAGCACTAAATTTTTGGTACAAAAATTAATGTTTAACTTTTAATTTTGAAAAATAGTACTATAGTTTTAGTTTTAAAAAATTAGCACTCAGCATTTAGCATCAAATTATGTACCTTTTTAGTACTTTTTGGTACTCTTGCTATTTATGAAATTACGATCTTTCATAGCGTAGCTTTTACGCAAGAGATTCAGTAATGTAAGTTAAAATACGAATAGCCTTAAATTTTATGCGGATAGTAGGAAAACTAGCTGCTCTGCAGCGTACACAAAGAGGTTAGAACCAATTCGTGATGGGAGACTCTATGAACAAAACTTAAATAGGCCATTGTAGGTCCTACTTGAATATCCCCATAACAGTTAAGTGTTTTTTGAAACGGACACATAAGAAAAAAATAACGATGTCTTGTGTTAAACTTGAATGGGGACTCTGGCTCCATTCTAATCAGATATGAGTCTATGTATCTAAGAATGGCTCAAAAAAGTTGAAGGTTTTGGAAAGAAGAAAGAAAGAAGGTAAAAGAAATTTTTGATAACATTTTCAATACGAAGGTTGTCTGAAATATGTTTCATTTTAGGTTTTTGAATAATGAAGCGAATCATTGAAAATTAATAAAAATTCGTAAATGATTCAGTGATCGACAGTCCTTTAATATTTCATTCAGATTTTGAGGATTTAATTAGTGAAAGAACACCAGTTAATTGTATTTTTGTATGCATGCCTTACTTGCTATAGTTGCTAACAAAATTGAGGAGTATTTTTTTAAGAACGAAGCTGCTTTCAACTATTTAATAGTAAACTTTCAAGAGCATTCTACAACATACAAACATTCGTTAAGCGAAATGTGTCTTTGCAGGTAAGTATTCAGCAACATTTTCTAAGTATTCGCGTTTTTGGCTAGGATAATTTTGTATTTCACTATGTCTAAGTGAGCTGGGTTAGAGACCGTCTGCCACTTCTACCTAAGTTAATATTATATGTAGTCATGCTGCTCGTTTATGTACATATGTATATGTAATGTAAGACTTTATGCAGTCATATTGAAGCTCTGCTATTTTTACGTGTTTGCCATCATCTAAATGAAACATTTAAATTTATGGTATTTTTGCGTGGTTAGATATTTTCGCAAGTTCAGCACAAAATGTATTCGAACATCTCGCTACACGTCTACATTAAATGCATTAGAATTCATTCCTGAATTTCGTTTGATGTACATATGTATGTGTGTAAGTGTAGGTATGTGTGCAAGCTAAGGATGGTAGCAATAGCGAGTATTATAAATCCCGAAATTTCGGAATCACGATAATTCTTGGAATTAATGTATCAGATTGTAAACAGTAGCGATAATCATTAATCCCGATATTTCGGGATTGTGAAAAATAAAGCTTTCGGGATTCTAAAATTTCGGAACTGCTAGCAATAATCTAGCCCGATCAGTTTAAAACGATCGTTTGATTCTTTACTCTAATGTTGTATCATCAACTTTTATAAGGAAATTAGTGCCTAATGTTTAGTACTAAAAAATGAGTACTAAATTTTTAGTATAAAACAATTAGTACCAAAAAATTAGTATTTTATTTTTTAGTATAAAAAATTAGTACTCAAATTTTAGTATAAAAAATTAGTACTCAAATTTTAGTACAAAAAATTAGTACTCAAATTTTAGTATAAAAAATAGTACTAAAATTTTAATACAAAAACTTGGTACTAAAATTTTAGTATAAAAAATTAGTACTCAAATTTTAGTCTTAAAAAATCGGTATTCAAATAAAATGAAATCTTTCGGGATTCCGAAATTTCGAGAGTACCAGCAATAATCAAAACTCATGCCCGATCATCTTAAAACGATCGCTTCATTCCTCACTCTAATGGTGTATCATCAAATTTTATAAAGAAATTAGTGCTTAATTTTTAGTATTAAAAAATTAGTACTAAAAAATTAGTACTTTATCTTTAGTACAAAAAAATTAGTACTAAAATTTTAGTATAAAAATGAGTACTAAAATTTTTGTATAAAAAAGTTAGTACTAAAATTTTTTTAGCATAAAAAATTAGTACTAAAATTTTAGTCTTAAAAAATCGGTATTCAAATAAAATAACATTATTTCGGGATCCCGAAGTTTCGAGAGGGTCAGCAATAATCAAAACTCATGCCCGATCAGCTTAAAACGAGCGCTTACACTAAAGCCGTATCATCAAATGTTATAAAGTGAAACTATTTTCTCTTTTTTTATTTATTTCGATGAGTTTTTGCGTTCTTCCAGACTTAATTTTTCTTTTCATTGTTTACAACTACATTTAAATGCTGACTATTTGCATCATTTTTGGCTTGCATCATATTTCTCGAATTTCCCACTTTTTGCGTGTATGTGAATGTGTGCGTGTATGAGTGTGACGGTGCAATCGGATGCAAAGTGCTTTGTTGTAATTGTAGTAGTTTAAAGTATTTAGTTTGTAATTATAAAAAATTATTTATTTTATTTTGGAAATTTTTAAATGACTCAAAGTGCAACTGAAGTTTAGTGGTCGTACTCTAAAATATTTCAAATATTTCAAATACTTACAAATATTTAAGTTTATTTAAATGATTTATTGTTTAGATATATAATAATTTCATTAAGTTTATTACATTTGTTAGAAGTAAATAATTTATTTGCTTTGTTCATTTATTGTTCGTTTACTGTTGGTTTTTGTTCGTTTTGGATTTTATGTAATTTTTGTAAGTGTGTATAAAAAAATACCATAAGTACATACATACATATTTAGCATATCATAATTCATGTGTATGTATGTATTTAATAATCGTTTTAATTACTTGTTCACATTTGTCTTTTGCGTTTTTTACATTTGCTTTCGTAAATTTGGACGTTTTGTTTGCAGTTGCTTATGAGATTTGTCTAATTGTTTGTGTTTTTTTTTTGGTTTTTTTGTTTTGTTTGTTTGCTTATTTTTGGATATTTGTAAATATTTTTGTTTTCATTTGCCTTTGGCCCGTTAAATTACATGAGTTTATTTTACAAATACAAATAGATTTGGTCGTGCACGCGCATTTTTACATATTTTAGTGTGGCAAATAATTTTGCAAAACTTGGTTTTCCATTTGAATGCTGATGAATATTTCGTTTTTGGCGGCGTACTGAACAACAACACAACTGTATTTTATGTACACTTGTATGCATATGTATGTGAGTTGGATTGTATAAGTATGTCTATGTATGTTTTTTTTAATTGCCTTTTTTTGTTGTGGTAAAACTATTTTGTAAAAATATGTACGAAGTGTCAAAGTGTAGCGCTGATTGCATGTCTGGTGAGTATGCAAGTATTGTTTTTGTAATGAGCAATTTTGTTTGTAAATACTTCTTCATTTTGTGTTGCATTTTTACATATTTTATAAATTTACTTATTTGTTCGTTTTCGACTGGCTGAGCTGTAAAGAGATCTCACTTAGACCTCTGGGGTCCAGTGTTGTGTTACCAGTGCTTTGTATTTGGAGTCGAAGATATTACAATATTCTATGTAATTCTTAAGAGTTCAGCCATTTTGGATCTGCATTGTTGTACATTTCGGCGAATAAAATGTGAAATAATTAAAATATTATATGCAAATGCAGGTGAATTGTCAGAGTTTATTGGAACTTTTCGGATTTGAAGTAGCTTTCACAGTTCATTAAGAGCTTTTCACTTTATCTTTACGAAAGTACGAGCTTTCACAGTGTTTGAGTGGAGTATGAATTTCGTAAAACATAGTCGTCCAAATTGAACTTCAGATGTACGCAGGATTCAATTCTTAAAGGTTTGCGCTCATTTGAGATATTCGAGTTTTCACACTCCCTTACAAAGATTTTCCCTGGCCTAACACATAGATGGCACTAGTTTTATTGCATTCGCCTATTTCTCAGTTAGTACTAACCTTAAAAGACAGTTGTTAAAATTTCAAGATATTTTACTCATTAGTTCGTGAGTTATTGTGCTAAGAGTGACGCTACTTTTGTGATTTCTTAAGCAGTGGATCAAAAAGAAGTTCCGTTTTGAATGTCGAAATGTGAAGTTGCGTGCATTAGCTGACATCGTAAAGAAATCAAAGGAAGGTGTTGACCTTTTATTTCATCAGCATTTGATTATGAGAAAGCTCTGCCCAAAGTGGGTGCCGCGTTTGCTCACTATTGACCAAAAACAAGAACGTGTTGATGATTCTGAGCAGTGGTTGGCCATCTTTAAATGTAATGAACTGGAATTTTCGCGTCGATATGTGACAATGGATGAAACATGGATGCATCACTTCACTCAAGAATAAAAAAACGATCGTTATCTGAGTGGACAGTAACTTGCAAATCTCGACCTAAGCGCCCGAAAGCACATCAATCGGCTGGAAAGGTTATGGCCTCGGTATTTTGGGATAGGCGTGTTGTAATATTCATTAAATATCTTGAGAAGGAAAATACCATCAACAGTGAATATAGCGTTACTTGGAGCGTATTCCCAGATTTGGCTCTCAGCGACTACTGGCTGTTCGCAGATCGAAAAATATCGCCGGTAAGAAATTTCGATCGAATGAAGAGATTATCGCTGAAACTGAGGAATATTTTGAGGCAAAAGATGAATCGTACTACAAGGTGAAGTCCAAAATAAACAAGACTGGCGTCATAAGAATATTTTTGATAGCGCCATCTTTTTAATGAGTTGGAAGTTACATCCATACTCAGCTATGGAGCTTTGCAGTCAGAGCTTGGAGTGTCAGTTTGTCTGAGTCATCGGTACAAAAATGAGTTTCGGACAAAGAGCTCATATCAAATTTTGTTTTAAAATCGGTAAAACTTTACCGAAACATTTGAATTGATGAAAAACGTTTATGGCGATGGTTGTCTATCTCGTGCCAGAATTCATAAGTGGTTTACACGTTGTGATGGTTGTGAGGACATAAATGACAATGAACATACGGGCCGCCCAAAATCAGTAATCACCGAAAGCTCCATCGAAATTGATCGTAAATTTATCGAAAATGAACCGAAATCATCGGTGAAATTCATAGGATTTCTATCTTGGAATCGTACAACTTAACTGAGGACCGAAAATTTCTCAGAATTCAACATTCGGAAGATTTCATTAAAGAGCTGAGAAAAGACGAGAACTTCCTTTACAACGTTGTAACTGGTGATGAAAACTGAAACTAAGCGTCAAAGTGCCGAACGGAAGGCCCAGACGAGCCACCACCCAATAAATCGTGTTTGAGAAGTCAAAAATCAAGTCGATGCTTTTTTGTTTTCACGATTCCAAGGGAATTGTACACAAGAAGTTCGTGCCAATGGACCAAACCGTCAATGCAATTTTCTATCCTGACATTTTGAAGCGTTTGTTGGATCGCATTCGTCGAATTCGCCCTGAATACCACGAAGGAGGAAGCTGGCGCTTATGGCATGATAATCCACCATCTCATCGATCCACTCTTGTGATTGATTTCTTGACTAGAAATCGCATTTTAACCATCAATAACTCATCGTATTCGTCTGATTTGGCTCCCTGTGACTTCTACCTATTCGGAAAATAGCATTTTGCCATGAAAGGAAAACGTTTTGCGTTCGTAGAGGCCATCCAAAAGGCTTGTACCGACACCCTGAAGGGCATTCCGGTCAATGTTCTGAAACATTCTTTCGGAAAGCTTTTAGATCGCGCAAAATAGGGTATCGAGGACAGAAGGGACTATTTTGAATAAATAAACTCGAAGTTATCGGAACAAAGTTGCTGTCGTTTCTACTTTAGCTCAGTCACTTTTTATGGACTTCACCTTGTACAAAAGTGGTATTGAAATGTTAGAACAGCGCTGGAATGATTGCGTTGTTCTTGATGAAAATTAGGTTGATGAACCAAGCTAATTTTGAACAAAGAAAAAAACGGATTTTCTTTGTTAGGACCGGGACTTTTCAGCCCATGTGTTAGTAAGTAGGTATGTGTTAATAATTTGAATACCTCCCCTTTTTGAATACAAGCAAGCAGCTTTCACACGCCAGAAACAGCTTTCATACATAGCAGACGTACATGAGGAGAAAATAACCTACAACAGAGATAAATGGCGAATTAAGAAGTTAGCAAAAAATCTATTATGAGAAAGTTTTTCGATGATTAATTGGGTACTGTTTAAGCGACTTCCGTTAATTTAACTTAATTTAGCATAAAAAATGTGCAACTTTAATCATAACTCAAGCGTGCCTTTCTTGGTATTTGTGTATGCATGTGTGTGTGTGTGTGGGTGTGTATGTACATGGTTATAACTAATTTTGAACACCTAATAATACATATTTTTTCATAAACAACCTTTTTTCTTAAAATTTCTAGGGTTAGCGTATTTTTGCAAAATATTTTATAGATTTCAGGCCGCTAGCCGCAGCTGCTAGTTTTCTTACTGCTGCCATGCAATTACGCGTATTTGTAATTATTTTTCATTTAATTAGGTAAATAAATATACGAATTTCATAAATTATATTAATAAGAGGCGTAGTAATAAAATCAATCTCTTTGAAGCATTTTTAATATTTTTCTATAAAATGCACAATGAATATTTTTATTTACATATGGGTGTATGTGTGTCGCTATATACTAAATATTTATATGCATAATTTTTTTGAGATGAAAATTTTATTGTTTCATAATTTCATACTTATCTTAGACATGCTACGAAATCTCATTTGGATGGACATTTGTGTATATGTATGTGTGTATGTATGTATGTATAAATTAGTCATTTCACAAACAGTCGAACATTCAATTGTTGCACTTTTTGTAGTACAAATGTATGTGGGTAAATATAAAATTGAGTTTGTTTGTGTGTGTGCCTTTCAGGTCCTTCAACTCAAAGGTAGTATAGAATTTTTGAAATGAAAAAAATATACAATATTGTCTGTCGATTGGTTGTTGTAAAAGGACTGGCAAGGATGCACAATTTTATAGAGTATTTCACTACTCTGCATTTCTTAAAATTTTGTTGTTGTTTAATAAACGTTCGTATTTATTTTATTTTATATTTATTAACTACTAACATACAACTATTCACAAATATGTTGTGTAAATATGTATACGTATTGGCTGTTTGCTTGTAAGTGTTACGTCGGAGTGGTATGTGAAAATATATTTGTTGGTTTTTATTATTCGAAAAAAGTTTTTTTTTTGTGTTTTGATAGTTCAGTAAATTTTCACTAGGTCGGCTTAGTTTGCATTTCTGGAATTTTATTTTCATGCTGAAATCTGTATACTTGATTTTTAATTTGGCTGTAAGTTATTTTTGTTTTCATTAAACTTTTATAGAGAACACACATACTCGTATATGTATGTATGCATGTATTTGTGAGTAATAGTCTCCTATTAAACTTGACATTCATTGCTTTGAGGTCTTACCCAACATTTCTCTTGTTTATGTGTGGTGCTGTTTCTCCCATTTGCTTATTGGTTCTCGACTTTAGTTGTTTTTTTTTTTGTTCTTGTTTTAATTACCTTTGTGGAGTATTTACGCGATTTGTTTGTGTTGTATTATTCCCTTTATAGCTTAATAGTATGGCAAACTTCTTCTACTTTATGCTTACTAGCTTTTTCTGTTTTTTTTTTAAGTGCGCTTTTGTAAACTTTTCTTTCTCTGCTCTCTAGTCTAAGTCGGCTACACTGTGGCGCAAAAGCTTTCTAGTTCACTGCAAGGCGAATTGAATACATCAATCATAGTTTCACTGCCTTAGTTAAAGCCTCACTCTACTTACTGCAGCTACATATTTTTAGTAGAAGTTTCCTACCGAATTTAGCTAAAGCGCCTTTTGCGTTTTTTTGTTTGTTCAATTATTTTTCATGAAGTTTAAGCTGAGTATCGATTTCGTCAATTTTTTCCTTCTAAGCTTGCTCTTAAACCGTTTTTACACCAACACACACTATTTCACACACTACTCGTATCTCTATCATTTACTAAGCACTACACTCTCGCAAATTCTGCATTTTCTAGTTTCTCCAAAAGAGAGCTTTGTAATAATAACAATTTCTTCTTATACTCGCATGCTTCTGAAATACCGGTGGCAGTTATTCTTGTTTTAGTTGTTATTTTAGCAAGTAGCAACACATGTGCACATATATGCATATATATAAACGTATACATTTACATATATACTTTCCTGTTTTATTTTGTTGAAATTTAAGAGGTGGCATCATGGCTTGACTCCTCAAGTTTAAAAGTGATTCGATTAGTTATTTCAACTTACGGCTGTGTCAATCAATAAAATGTGTAGATACAGTAGAAACTCGTACTTGCACACCTCGATAGGTTAAGGGGGGAAGTCCATGTAAAATTTTCAAAAAATCGATTTTTTTTTCGATATTTAGAAAGTATAGTGTCTTAAGAATATTATGTGAAATTTTCATGCGAAAGCTCTCAATATTATAGCTTCTACAGCTCATTAACTAGTTAGAGAGCCGTCCGCGCGCTCCTGTACCGCAAACTTTAAACTCATTTATCTCGAAACTGTATTTTTAAAAACTGCTCGTGTTGTAACTCAAAAAGTTATCGACCGATTTGGTGAGGCCTTTCTTTACATTAGTATCGTAAGGATAAACATAAAATTTCAGATATTTCGCGTTGATAAATTACTTTTTGGGGGTTAAAGATGTCAATAAAATAGCCCTAAATTATGACTTTTTTTTCAAAGGCTTATTTTATAATTAATTTTACACTTGTTTTTTAATTTTATAGGTTCATTCTTTCCGTTAATATGTTATAAAAAAAACCAATTTCATTTTTTTGTTTCAGATCGATTGATTAAGAGTAAAAAATAAAGCAGTTTGGGACCTCGTGCCGTAGGCAGCCATCAAGAAATGATCCTGAGCCGCTCTGAAGCGCTAACCCCCGAGAGGCATTCTAACTTCTCATATTGTAGAGCTCCTAAGAATTTCAAACTGGATTCATAGGAGGTGTTCTAACGTTTCCATCTTTTCCAGTTCATTGCAAAATCTGCAGTTATCGTTGTTTGTAATTCCTTTTTGTATGCGTGTGCCGCTAGCAAATTGTGGCCTGTCAGTATACCCACGATAGTCCTGATTTCTTTTTTAGACAGGGCTAGTACGAATGTGGCGGATATATCTGCATTCTATGTACACATGATTTTCGCGGACCTCGATACTTGTGACTCAATTGTTTTTTTGTTTTTTTTTTTCATTGCATACTCCGTACTTCCGACAGTGGAAAATTTTTACCTCGATACTTGCGAAACAATTTTTTTGGCTTTCTCTTTTACGTTGTATTTTTCGCTCTTTTTACGTTGTATTTTTGAGAATAAAGTTTGGGGAAGTATCGGCGATGTCATTTTGTAATAACATCTTTTGAATTGATTCAGCTGAATGAATTTATGGGAAGTACCGTCTAATTCCTTTGCTGACGAATTGCCATTTTTTCATTAACTTTTGCTTGATGTGACCTCAAAATGGCAAAGCGAAAATTTACGCTGCCTGCAATCAAAGAAAAAGTTGACATTCTGGACAAATTAAATGCGGGAATTTCTATTAATGCATTAGCTAAAAACTTTCACGTGCATAGAGCAACAATAACTCGTATTAATAAAAATTGAACGGTTCATAAAGAACTTTGCTAAGCGATCTGAGTACGGCCCAGGTAAAACAAAAACTCTTAAGATTTCTGAGTTTTCAAAAATTAAAATGGTGTTGTTCAATTGGTTTGCGGTTCAAAGGGTCAAAAACTTACCAATTGCCAGCGATATACAAAAAGAGAAAGCCAAGTTATTACAGGCCAAAATTCAGAAAGCGTCTGAAGGCTTTAACGCTGGTTGTGGATGGTTGGGTTGCAAACATCAAAAAGAAGCTTGGCATACGATGGCTAGTTAATTTTTAATTTCAAATGAAATTAACGCTTTAAAGAGTATTTAGTTAATAGAATCAAAACAAATAAACTTGAATTGCTGTCAGTAAAAAAACTATTTTAATTTGTATGGAAAAAAACTTCAGTACTTGGGACAACCTCGAAGAATCGAGTTTCTACAGTATATGGTTGTATGGTTATGTAGTAATTAAAGCTGCAATTAGTGGTGCCGCAGCCAAAGTGCCATAGCCGTAACCATAACCATAGCCGATTAGTCACGCCATAACCATAAGCAGCTGCTACTGAAGTAGAATTAATAACAAGATTTGCATTTTGTCATATAAACACGGCTAATTTTCCACTAAGTCAATTAATTTTTCGTCGTTCCTTTTTAATATTCAAATTTTTATCCCAATATCAAAACAAATGTAAAGTATTTCATAGCTGCTTACAGTTACGTGGTAGAACCAAAATTCAATAGATACCCTATGATCCAAAAGTACCGAGAATGTTTGAGAGATGCTCAATATCGCAAACGGCCGGAAACGTGGGCAAACAATTCTTGGATTTTGCATGATGGACTATTTGACCAAACACCAAGTAAATACCATCGTGCAAGCAGCGTATTCACCTGATATGGCCCCGTGCGACTTCTTTCTGCTTCCCAAGTTGAAGTTACCACTTCGTGGAAGGAGATTTCAGTCGATAGAGGAGATCAAAGAGAATGCGACGAAGGAGCTGAAGGCCATCCCTTTGTCGGCCTACCAGGGGTGCATGGAGGACTGGGTTAAATGTTGGAGCATGTCCGTTGCTTCAGACGGGTCATATTTTGAAGGAGATAAAATAAATTTGCCTGAAATTTAACTCTGTTTTGTTTTATTTAAACATTCCCGGGACTGTTTGATCATAGGGTACATACGGCTACGGCTACGGTTACGGCGTTATGGCGCGGCACCTATTAACGTTTATAGTGATGCCCATAGGTTTGATCAGAACAGCTGATTGCTATGGTTGCGGATATGGCCAGGGTACGACACCACTAATCGCTGCTTTAGTTCCATATTTTCGCAGGTTCAGACGCAATTCATTTGAATCTCTACACGCACATTTATAATATAATATTATAAGTAAATGCATTTGAATCTATTTTTGTATTTTTAATCTGGAGGGCTGATATCCCGCTTGATCTTCATACAGGCTTAAATGCATTTTAATTGAATCCCGAAATTTGTTAATATGTTGTTTCGGGATTCACATATCTAAAGTACTCTGTAGGGCTGATATACGATATACAAGTTTTAATGCATTTTAATAAATCCCGAAATTTCAGGATTAAAAAGTTTCGGGAACTGCAAATTTGCAATTTCTATCCCTAAAGTATACTCTAGGACCGATATTCCCTTAAATCGTTGCTTAAATCCACTTTACTAATCTTATCGTGTAAGTACAAAAAGTACATTCAATACTTATAAAATAAACAAGACTACCGACGTATGTAGGGGCTTAAGGGGGGAAGCTGGTCTAGAATTTTGAAAAAATCGAAAAATTTTTTTTTGTCTTAAAAGGTGCTTTAGGGTCTTAGAAATAATATACCAAATGAGGGATGCCAGCAAAAATGTCTAAATGCCCAAATTTTTCATTCGACGGCAGTGCCTCGCAGGTATGCCCCGAACGCTACTTACAACTTTAAACGCGTTTTTCTCGAAATCACTTTTTTTAAACTGGCCGAAGACATAACTCGAACAAATCTTTACCGATTCTTACGAAATTTTGATAATACATTCGAAATACCTTTCTCCGGAGACGTACGTAGGATTTTTTATTTATATTACATAGTTTTTTTTTTTAATCAACAATTTTATGTCGTTCTTTATAGTGAAAATTGTAACTTTTTGTTCAAACGTGCACCATTTCGCGAAAAAACAAAATATCGAAAAAATCCTACGTACGTCTCTTTCTGTTGTTATATAGAAACTAAAAAAATTTTATTTTTTGATCCAGGACAAAAATTAAGGAGTTTACGTCTTCGGCAATGGACCCACTAGAAAAAAAGGCGCCTTAGGAGAACTGCTGGACAGCGGCCATTTTGAAATTAATTCAGACGAAAAATTTTGTATTTGTACCATGAAAGCTATATTATTAAACCTATTTCACAGATTTTAGATTGATTCCTTTGTTGAGTCAAAATAAATTCATAAAATATGCCCATTTTTTGCGCTCTAGACCAGCTTCCCCCCTTAAAGCAGATATAGACAAATTTGTTATGTGATGTCAAAAATCTCAACTTTCTTTAAATATCAAAAAATGTCACTTTATCCGAAATTCCTATCTGTCGTTTATACTTTTTATTGCATATCCGGAATTGTACTTCAATCCGTTAAAGAAGCTAAAGATTTAGGTGTAATTTTTAACAGCCGTTTTTCATTTAACAGTCACAATAATTTCATCTTAACGAAATCGTATTCTGTCTTAGGCTTTATACAACGGAATAGCTCACATTTTTGGGGACCCTTTCACCCTGAAATTGCTGTTTACTGTATTCATTTGCTCTACGTTGGAAAGCCATAACATAAATTTCGAATGCGCGCAAAAGGTATCCCTGAAATTTATGCTAGGATCAATTTTCTGAGCACAAAAAACTATTAGGTCGAAGTGCAAACCTCATTCATTCCTTCAAATCTTTCTAATCCTATCCCATCTTATACATCCCGTTTGCTATTGATCAGCTGGAAGCCTTTAGAAAGTAGCAGATCGATTCTTGAACTCTCATTTGTTTTCTCTGTTATTGAGCGTAACATTGATTGCCCCTTTCTGCTTCAATGTATTAATTTCCTTACACCTCCTAGAATTCTTTGTAACGCTCTTCCTTTCTATTAAAATAAGCACAATACGAGTTAGGCGCGCCATGCTCCTATCGAACGCGCTCTTCGTGATTTTAATGAGATCTGCAAGTCTAATTTGCTAGGTTTCTCATTTTCTATGAAAGAATTTTCTGTACTCTTGAACTCGTATCTTTTAGTTTAGTTTGATTTAGTTTAGATGTAAGTTTGTAATTTTATTATGTACAATATATATTTTCACGATTCTTTAGTTTTAGTAGTCAGTTTGAAATTATTTTTCCTAGACTTTTTAAAATATAAAAAATAAATAAGAAATAACACAACACCATTATTAACATTCTTTTTATATGAAATGTTAGACGATACGCTCATGAGTGACCATACGTTTAATGTTCTCACACTGCTTTCTCTGCCACTCTGTTTCCTCATTTCAAAATTTTCAATGTAATTGCTATGGTTTTTAGACAATGTCTTCATATTGCACACAAGTATTTGTAATCACAAAATCACAAAAAAAAAATTACATTTTTCCATATGTTCTTTCTTGGGATAAGTCAGTTATATTAAAGGAGTTACACCGTAAATGAACACATTTTTAGCTCACACATTTGTACTTTAACATACAAACCCAATTTTTCTTCTTCATATGCTTATACCATAACTGTATGGATAAGTGCATAGCTATGTTGAGCGCACATAAGCTACTGTTAAAGAACTGTTAGATAACATTGCATAAATTTAGACGAGCTGCACGTGAATTTACGCGCCTAATAAAAATGCTGCTGAGCAATGAGCTGCGACTTGTGCTCATTATTCTCAAAGGTTTCTTTCGGATAAATAATCCGATAAAACTAAATCTCATTAACCATTTAAACGCGAGCGCCTTTTACTTCTGTGTGCTAACATTATTTCGAGTTCAACAGCGTGTTTTTTTATGAATTTCTCTTTTCTCATGAAGAGCTTTACATCAATAGCGAGACAAAAACAACGCATTGACTGTAACATTGACAAGTTCTTATCAAAAAATTTGCTTATATTGTAGAATTTGTTCATAGAGTCGATGCGAGTTCACGCCAATTCATTGAGCGATTTATCGCAATGGAGATTGAGAGAGCTTGCAGCTGTTAAAATTTTAGTGTCGGCATATGCGGCAACACTCTGTATTTTAATAAATATTTTATTTCTGTTATATTTGTGAACTGATGTGGCATACGCGTAGCAAAGAAATGATGACGTATGTATGTATGTACTTGTAAAAAATAATGTTTGTATGAAAACAACCTTAAGTAAATCTGGACGGATAAATTGATGAAAATTCTTTAGTAAGTCCGTATTTGTCGGTTAGTAAATGCCACAAAGGTTGCACGCAAAATAATTGCGGATACAAATTGAGCAAAATTCTTTTTTCTTTCATTTATGTATGTCAAAAAAATAAATTTTTTTTAGAATTTGCAGACTTTTGCTGTGCATTAAAATATTTCTAAAAATGCAAAAAGATAGTGAAAAATGAAATTCAAATAAAAAAATAATAATAAATATTGGAGTTGCTATGTGTGTGTGTGTGCGTATATTAAAATATAAAAAAATGTATTATTCAAATATACAGAGTTGCAGTACTCAATGGTGAGGATTTGCAGTTCTGTAGTTTCTCTTTAAATCAATAGGCCTGCTTTCCATTTCAGCTCTGAAAAACTTGTAAAGATTTTTCTTAAAAAAATTAAAATAAATAATTGGCGCTTACACTGTTTTTGGGTGTTTGGAGTGCTTCTTCTCCTATTTTTGGTGAGCGTTTTGATGTTGTTCCACAAATAGAGGGACCTACAGTTTTAAGCTGACTCCGAACGGTAGATATTTTTTTTTATGAGGAGGTTTTTCATGGCAGAAATACACCCGGAGGTTTGCCGTTGCCTGCCGAGGGACGATTTGTTCTATAATTTTGGTGTATCATGCACGGAGATTCGAATCTACGTACTTCCAAATGGTAGTCACACACAAACCCATTCGGCTACAGTGCCTCTTCTATTACTGTTAGAACAACAACAAGCTACAGTGTCCGCCGTGATAATCCAATTGTCGTCGAAATGCACAACCCAATTTAAATCCTTATAATTAATAGCACACATTTTCTAATAGGGAAGAAGCAAAGCTCTCTCGGAGCAATTCTTCCAATTATTTTTCAAATTTTTTTCCTGGATTTTATTATGTTAATATATGTTTATATGCATGTAAAAATGTGTAATGAATAAAATAAATTAAATTAAAAATTAAAATAAAATAAAAACGAAAGTTCAATTTTTACACGCAATTTTTATTTTGCAAAAAATAAAGGCAAACTAAGAAATACATCACATTAAATTAGTTCGTTTACGCGCATTTCAAATTGGATACTTGATTTAAGCTACTTTACTTAACTTTTGATTGTTGTTCAGATATTTCGCATTGGAAGTTTCGCTGCACACAAATTTTTTTTATTTTTTTTTTTATATTTTTTTTTTTCAAACCATTTACATACACTTAGGAAACTTTATACGTATGCCCAAATACACTTATGTATGTATGTGCATATATTTATTTCTTGTATGCATAAATGCGCTACTAAATGTATATTTTTTAACAAAATTACATGAGATAGTATGCAGAAAAAAATTTACATTGTATATTAAATTTATAAAATAAAATAAAATCAGCATAATAAAATAACATTTTCATAGTAGCGCAGTAGCTAAGAAATAGTTGATAAATATACAATTTAATTAAATAAAATTTCTTTAATATTAATGGAAAATTTATTTAGTATTAATAAAAACTTCACATAGTATACAAATTATTTAAAACTGGTTTAAAACATATTTCTAGTTAAATTAAATTTAAAGCATTGCATAGCTACATAGCAAATCGGCATATAAACGCTATGCAATAATGCTTGGCTAACTTTGTGGCATTACAAATGAATTCATGAAAATCGCAAAGT
Organism: Anastrepha obliqua; assembly: GCF_027943255.1. Taxonomy (NCBI): domain Eukaryota; kingdom Metazoa; phylum Arthropoda; class Insecta; order Diptera; family Tephritidae; genus Anastrepha; species Anastrepha obliqua. The sequence goes on from NC_072895.1 coordinate 27,615,936, forward strand.
TGCAATGAGAAAAAGAAAAAAACAAACAAAAAAATTGAAATACACTACATATATCTATATATAATTTTTCAATAATTGTAAAAATAACTACAGCGCTGTGTATAGTTTGAAAGCGTCTGCGCAATAAATACTTGAGGGTACGACTGTAACTACAATAATACTTCGGCTGTTCAAAGCATGGAAGTTTGCAATAACAGCGATTGCCGTACTCTGCGCATGCCACTACACAGTTTTGTATTAAATAAATCACACACTTTTGTAACTTAAATATAATGCAATCAAATAAAACACTTACGCAACATTACAAATTATTAGTAGGTAGGTAGGTAGGTACAGGTAATACAAAAGAACTTAATAGCAAGTTTAAGTGCGATTACCTCTTCTATTATTCTATTTCTTTACATATAGGAATATTACCTGAAAGCAACAACAATTAACGCAGCACACACCCTATGATTGCAATGCGTTTATTTCATTTGTTATTTTCCCATTCATGCTAATCACATTAACATAACATTCGTATTAACATAGCAATGTTACGAAGTTAGTCTGGGATATTGCGCTGTAAGCATTTAAGCTGCGCGCACACACATAAAATATAACGAATTCGTTTAACTTTTTTAACAGATCACGAAACAATGACATGTATTGCGTTTGTGTCAAGTGACAATGAAATAATTACAAGGGAATATAAAAAGAGAAACATCTTTTATGAAATAGATAAAATGCATTCTCATTCATTTGTTGTAGATGTACGAACTGTTATTTTTGTATTCACTTGCAGGGCATTTTAGCAGTAGCAGCCGAACGTGCTCTCAATAATTTAATGCTAATCACATTAATACAACAATGTTACGAAGTAAGTCTGCGATATTGCTCTGTAAGCATTTAAGCTACACGCACACATAAAATATAACGAATTCGGTTAACTCATCTAACAGAACACGAAGCAATTATATTGCGATTGTGTCAAGTGGCAACAAAATTATAAATATAATAATTACAAGGAAATGTATAGTAATAACAGGAAAACCTTTTATGAATTAGATAAAATTCGCTCTCACTCAAAGATTTGTTGTTTCTAAGTAATCTGTTATTTGTATACACTTTTTTCTTGCAACATTTTTTACAGCAGCAGCCGAACGTGCTCTTTCAGAATTAGCGTAGTGTTGCAAAGTAGCGGATAACGAGTTCATACTGTGTATTTGTGTGTGTATACGATTCTGTTAGCTACAATAATTCGAATTAAGCAAACACGATTCTTAAATGTGACGTTAAGTGAAAGGATTAATAGAAAAAATTACACAAAATGTTTTACACTTCATACACTTTACGTATTTGGATATGTGTTTTATGTTGGACGTTTTTTATTTTACTTTTCAGTACAATGAATTTTAAATTTGAGCTGGTGTATGTATGAGTATAAGTTGAAAAACGCAGCGCAGACAGATGCTACGAAGACGTGAGATAGAAAAAAATTTAGATACAAAACGCAGAACGCAGAACAAAGAAATATAATTTTATTTTGACAAAAAAAAAAAACACAGTTAAAACAGAAAATTTAAGATGCATTGCTTAGGAAATATGATTGAGCGGCTTAAGTGAAATATATGCAAATATATTCCACATTTTTGAACGATTATCCCCACGAGTAGGACACTTTCACTTTAGCTTCTATATCTATTGCATATACATATTAACTATGAATGTACATTAGGATGGCCCAAAAAACAATTTTTTTTTTCAACTAGCAACAACAATTTTTTTTTTTTTCGCACCTCGGTAGAACCTCATTGGTTACGATATCGCCTCTGCGCAAAGCTAACAATTTTTTTATATACCGTCCCCTTTCTGTGTTAACGTCGTAACTTAATTTTTTTCGAAATTGAGATTTTTAGTGAAAAACACTCCTGTTACGTAAAACAAAACATACAATGTTCATAATGATTATAGAATTTTTTTCAGAGCGTTTCAATTTTTCTCGTATCTACATGTTCGAATTCGAAAACCTCGTATCTACTATAAGTATCGTGTCAAATAAGTTATAACTTTTCATAGAAGTTAAGTAACTCTAAACATTTTTATCGATTTACTGAAAATTATGATTTTATAGATACGAGGTTAACAAAGAAAGGGGACGATATGTTGATGCTACTCCCTAATTTCTTCTATGGTTAGAAAAATTAATCACCTAATTGCTTTTTTTATTTTTATTTTATATGTACCTGTGCCACCAATACTTTGAAATTTACCATTGAACTTCCATCGGAAAAATTTACTTTTCTGTAAATGTGGCATAAAATGTTTTGGGTTCTCCTGTTTTTTGACCATACCATAAATTTAGGGGGTATCACAAAAAAATTTGCTTCTTGAACCATCCTAATGTATATATCTGTGCAACAACGAATTGAGTAATCTTCAAACCTTTGAAGATGTGATTCACTAAAACTTAACTTCTGTGCAAGGAAAGGCTCTGAGCTGAACCTTCATTGAGTGGTTGAGGACATAAGCTTCCTCTAAGCAACTTCTGCACGGCCATTGAACCTTTCCTGAACCTTCAGTGAGTGGTTGAGGACATAAGCATTCCTCTAAACGACCTATGCACTGCCATTGACCTGAGTGTATTCTTGGAAACCAATAAAAGTTGGTCTCTGTCAAACAAACTGTATGGCCTCCAAAGCGCTCTGGTCAAAACTTATTCTTAAAAAGGACAGAATGTCTGCTTGGATTCAACAGATCAACTACCAGCGTCCTGATAAGTGCTATAACGGATCACTGCATTCTAGTCAATAAAATGGATGTACCTCATAATGACTTCTGCACCAGTTGTGGAGATGAAGAAGAAATTAAGTTGGTACAACACCTCGCAACTATAGGGCCACCTAGTGTCTTGCCTTAGACAAGCAATCTGACTAACCTAACCTAACCTATTGCAATAGCATAAAACATTCCTTACAAATCGTTGAATACTGAGTGACCAGATCCTTGTGGCCAGATATGAATCCGAGTAGTTTCAGCTCAGTATCGAGGTTATATTGAAAACTTCTCTGATTTACTGTTATAAAAATACCACTCATTACAGCTGCTCAAAGACAAGGATAATAAATATTTTATGGTTCTTGCGTTTTTTCGATTTTCTGCAACCGTTCGGAATATCTGAAGACTAACGCAGAACCCATTACTTTCGGAATGGGAGTTAGTGCGACTGAATACCGTTAACGGGTATATCCTATGCATATATATATATATACATACAGGGTTGCCAATATTCGACGGACCCATCTGGCAACCCTGTATCTTTTGACAGAGACGGCAGATCGCTTAATGACATACCGCGTTGGAAGCGTCAGTCCAAGCAGATTTATACCATGCGAGCGCTCCCAAATTGTTGAAATTTACATTCAACAAAAGAAGTCAATTGTGAAAACTCAACGTGCGTATAAAAAATTAAATAATGTGAAAAGTGCGCCTTCTAAGAACACCATTAAACGTTTGTACGAAAGGTTTTCGACTAGTGATGCTCTTTCTAATCCAAAGAGGCCAAATCAAAACCGACCAATGCATCGCCAAGGACTTCCCAAAATCTCCGTTCTCAGCAGTTGGGAATTGCTCGGACCACTTTACAACGAATTATCCGCATTGATTTGCATTTATTCCCGTATAAGATTCAATTGACGCAAAGATTGTTGCCTGCGGACAAGCCTCGTCGATTTGAATGGGCCCAGAGAGTCATCGAAATCTGTCGGGTCCGTCGAATATGGGCAACCCTTATATATATAATATATAATTGGCGCTTACACTCTTTTTGGGTGTTTCGCCGAGCTCCTCCTCCTATTTGTGGTGTGCGTCTTGATGTTGTTCCACAAATGGAGGGACCTACAGTTTCAAGCCGACTCCGAACGGCAAACGGTTTTTATGAGGAGCTTTTTTATGGCAGAAATACACTCGGAGGCTTGCCCTTACCTGCCAAGGGGCAACTGTTGTTAGAAAAAACTTTTTCTATAATTTGGTTTTTTCATCGTTTTTTTCGGAACTTACGCACTCCCGAATGGTAGTCACGCATTAACCCATTCGGCTATGGCGGTCACCCACGCACTATACACGGCTTCCTGCATGTGAAGGCACCCCGCACGACACTAACCACCTTTTCACATGAACCACTAAACACATTCATCTTATACCTCTCTCTGAGTTAGACGAAGACGTCCGGTGGTATACACTACACTGATAGGGCTTAGTATTGCTGCTACAACAACAACAACACGGCTATAAATTTCCAGCCATGGCTGATGCTATTGATGTTAGTCATAAATGCCGCATCCGTAATCGGTAGCATAAAAATGATCTTTAGTTTATTTAAAGCTTCCCTGTTAAAGCTGCTTCTGTGCTGCAAAGATGTTCAAATTATGTTTACAACACTCAATCGAACTCAGCCGCGTAAAATTCTCACTAAGCAATGCATCCTTTCATTCACTAAATAAAATATTTGTAAAAAAAATTCTCAAAAAGTGTTTTTGAATTGCTTATATCTTGAATTCTCTTCGATAAGTAAGGCTTCGTAGAAAGTAAGAAAAAATGTTCGCCTTTTAATTGTACACACACACACATTTAAAACCCTAAACTATTAAGCGTTCTACAAACTACCAATTGGACACTGCATTTTCAACCTAAAAGTCTCACAATTTAATTGATCTACTGCCCAGGACAGTTCTACTACGCGCAACACGTTCTAACGAATCTGGCGAGTTTTGGATGGAATGGGGTTGGGCGGAGTTTGGGAATGTGTGGAACGTGTTTACTATATAATAAATTACAATAATACCGTCATCGAGCACTGCCCCGTGGTGTGTATTAGTCATTATAATTAAGTAATGTTACCTAGCCACTAATTACATTCATATTTTTCATTTATGTGTATGATTGCAATTCGTTTGTTCGTTCTCTTAATCGTTCGTGTGTTTGTTGGTAAAACTTAATGTGCACGTATGTGTGCCTTACTCATCAATGTGGTTGAGAATGAGTTTTTATTTTTATTTCTTTCGGAACGTTTAAAGGGTACGCTACACGCGGCATTTTAGCAACGCAGCAACTATCTGCTTCGGCTGCTGTGCGCGGCGACTTGTTGCTGCTTGCCTTTTGCTGCGTTGCATTTAAAATGCTGTTGAGCGTCGTTTGAAACGTCTAGTGTTCGCATCGCCGGCGGTGACATGTGTCGTGGCCGTCACCGTCGCGACATCTGCTGCGGCTGCTGTGCTGGTTGCACGCAATTTTGTGCATGTGCGCGTTGGTGCAGCAGCGCCTCGGACATGTGCTGCAGTTGGAGCGTTTGTTGTTGTTGCGTTTACAGTTGCCGTAGCCACTGTTGCTGCTGTGGCTGCTGTCACCAATGTGGATTGCTTGCAATTAGCCCAGCGGTGCATTTGATGCGAACATTTGGGATATAATCATTTGCGTGACGACGTGGCGCCACCTACGCTGGCCAAAGATTCACCGCGACTCTTTGAGCGCGTCATAGCCGATTCTGTGTAAGAAATGTGAATATTTATTAAGTTTTTTGGTTGTTTTTCAAATAAACTGAAATATTCATGTCTGCTCACCTTTACTGCTGATTTTCTCCGCTTTGTAGGCGCGCATAGCTTTGCCGCGCTTGTCCAGTATCAACTTGTCGTAGCGCACAAATATGCCATGCTTGGATTTACATTGGAAATATTGTATACCCTGCACGGTGCCATCGTTCTTGCCAGTGGGAGTGTCCAGCTCTACGCCAATCCAAGTGCCAGCTTGGAAATGTGTGGTGCCGATATAGCTGATCACGCCGCTCGTATTGTAAGGTCGAATTAGCACTGATTCACCAACTTGCACCCAGTCAGGAAGTGAAACCTCGATTTCTGCAAAATTCAAATTTTATTAAATGTTAAGTTAAATTAAAAATTAATACAAAGAAACAAATATTAGTTTGGGGAAAAAGAAATCGATTATTTTCTCGTTCGATGGCTGTAACGAACGATAACTCGTAAGATATCGATCAAATAATTTAAAATTTATTTTTATTTTATTTCTTTTTTATTTTATAAAGGTTTACATAATAATAAAATTATTATACAAACTGAAAGTAGTGCAGCGCTAGCATCAGAGGCTTTCGGCTAGAAAAATTATGCTGTTCCTAAGGAGACATTCCGCAAAAACAATTTTTTTTTGTTTTTGCAAATTAAATGGTGCAAATTAAGTTGTGAGTTACAGGGTGTTAACAATGGAAGTCAACAAAGAGAAAATTCGGCACATTTTACAGTTTTTCTTTGATAAAGGCGGAAAGGCGAAAACGCAAGCCAGGCCGGCTGCTGAAATTGTGAATGGTGTTTATGGTGCCGTTATTGTAACAGCTGATTATGTGCAATTTCGGTTTAATCGATTCCGTTTAGGAATTTTTGATGTTAAAGAAAATGTCGTAAATGTTTGTAAAATCACAGAAATAATCGAAAATGACCGGCATGATAGTAGTCGCAGCATCGCCCAGAGCAACCATAAACAGTAGCTGAGGTTAAAAAGTTGCCGAAGCAGCCCGGCACATTTGCGACTTGTAAGGAAAAGTTATCATCGATGAGTCTAGAGCATGGAAATGGTTTGCAAAGTTCAAAACTGCCGACTTTGACGTCGATGATACGTCCCGGAAGGCGAAAGGCCTTCTGAATTCGATGAAGAACGTCCCAAATCACTTTTGAAAGGGAATGATCGCCAAACCAGTCGTGAATTGGCGGAAAAAATGAACTGCGATCATAAAACGATTCTCATTCACTTTCATTCAATGTGATTTAACGCAAAATTGGCAGCCTGGGTGCCTTACGAGCTCAACGAAAACAACAAAGAAAGTCGCCTCCCATGTGCTCTTCAGCATCTCGCGTACCACCGAGCAACACGCGGTCATAAACGACGTTTTTTGTACCGAATCGTCAAGGGAGATGAGAAATGGTGCCTATAAATCAATATGAAGCAAAGAAAGTAGTGGGTGGCTCTATGAAATACGCCAAAGCCGAGAGTTAAGCCGAAATTTCATCCAAGGAAGAAGTAATTGTTGGGTCTGGGAGGGCATGATGCACTGGGAAATGCTCGAAAAGAATGCCAAGGTCAACAAGGGGCTCTACATTGCCCACCTATACCGCGTGAATAAGGATATTCGGCTATTCCACTCAAAAGACCAGATGGACATGGTCAAACCATACTTTTTCACGACAACGCCAGGCCCAGGCCCCTTATGGATGCAAGGTGAACCCATAGAAAAAGTATCCAAATTCAGATACCTTTGGATGTTGGATTAATGAGAACTGGGACTGCATCGAAGAAATTAAAACATGAATAGAAATGGCAAGATCGGCGTTCTGCAACTATAAAAAAGTGATCTGCAGTAATGAAATTAACATACAGTTAAACATTCGTTTCATCAAATGTTATGTATGGTCAGCACTTTTGCATGCCATGGAAATATGGACCCTTTAAGTGGGTGGCTGACAAGAATAGGGATAGAAGCGTATGAAATGTGAATATTCAGGCGAATGTGGGAAATCTCATAGACTGATCACGTTTCCAACAGTGATGTTCTTCAATTCAGGCAGCTTCTCACGGCGGTGAAGAGAAGGAAGAAAGCTTAGCTTACTTAGGGCATATTCTGCGAAATATATTATTATAGCAAGTAAAAAATGTTGCAACTCATCCTGAAAGGTAACATAGAAGGAAGGCAAGATATTGGAAGAAAACAAATATCTTGGTTGCATATAAATTAAATACTGGACAGGCATTGGAAACATCAGAGAGTTGGAGAGATGGAATGTGGCAAGAGACGCGAGAAGCTTTCAACGACATCACAAACAATATTTTTTAGAAACTTTAAAATGTAAATTGCAATTGAATTGTAATGAACTTGAATGAAGAATGCATGAACGTTCGAAAACGAACAAGCAAATAAAGAAGAATATGTATATACAGTCACTCACACCTCATTTGATACAGATACGATGTTTTTGTAAAGTGTTCTAAATTTTATAATACAAGGTGAAGTCCAAAATAAACAATAAGGAGCTAAAGTAGAAACGATAGGAGCTTTGTTCTGATAGCTTCGAGTTTATTTATTCAAAATAGTCCCCTCTGGGCTCGACACACTGTTTTGCGCGATCTAAAAGCTTTTCGAAAGAGTGTTTCAGGTCATTGACCAGAATGTACTTCAGGATGTCGGTACAAGCCTTTTCGATGGCCTCTAGGGACGCAAAACGTTTTCCTTTCATGGCCAAATACAATTTTCCGAATAGGTCGAAGTCACAGGGAGCCATACCAAGCATATCCGGTGAGTGATGCTTAAAATGCGATTTCTAGTCAAAAAATCAAGAAATCAAAATAAGCGCTAGCTTTCTCCTTCGCTTCAAATGCCAAGATAGCAAATTGCATTGACGATTTGGCCTGTTGACACGAACTATTAGTGTGCAATTCCCTTGGAATCGTTAAAGCAAATGAACATCAACTTGATTTTTGACTTCTCCAAACGCGAGTTTTTGGGTGGTGGCTCGTCTGGGGCCTTCCATTCGGCATTTTGACTGTTTTGACTTAGTTTCAGGTTCATGTTGGAAACCCCACGTTCCAATACCAGTTACAATGTTGCAAAGGAAGTTCTCGTCTTTTCTCGCCTCTTTAATGAGGTCTTTCGAATGTCGAATTCTGAGCAATTTTTGGTCCTCAGTTAACTTGTGCATAATGAATCGGGCATAGACCTTTCGTAAGTCCAAATGATCACTTAAAAAGCGATAAATCGATGTTTTGGAGATATTCAACTTCGATTCCATGTATTTCAACGATGATTTCGGTTAATTTTTGATAAATGTACAAACAATTTTGATGAAGTTTTCGGTGATTGGGTGGGCCGTATGTTCATTCTCATTCATGTGCTCACAACCTTCTCTGAAACGTGTAAACCACTCATGAACTCTGGCACGAGATAGACAATCATCGCCATCAACTTTATTCATCAATTCAAATGTTTCGGTAAACGTTTTGCCGATTTTAAAACAAAATTTGAGATTAGCTTGTTGTTCGAAACTCATTTTTGTACCGATGACACACGGTACCGAATATCCACTGAAAGTCAGTTAGGGGTGTAACTTCAGTTCAGTTAGGGATGTAGGGACGAATGTCACTGGAAGTCAGTTAGGGTTGTCACTTCCAACGCACTAACTCATTAAGAAAATGGCGCCATCGAAAACATTTTTATGAGGCCAGTCTTGTTTATTTTGGACTTCACCTTGTATAACAGATGAAGAAAAAGTTGTGGTCGGTTCTAAAGGCAAATATTAGAAAATATGACACCCATAGCAAATCTGATCTTAAAAAGGCGACACTTGAAGAGTGGAACCAAATTGGAACCAGCAAGTACTAAATACCTTAAAGTTTTAAAAATTACAGTAAAAACATTAAAAATACCGTAAAGTTTTAAAAAGTAGATATAAATATTTGCGCTTTTTCAACTGTATCATTTAAGCTGCGGCGTGATTTCTCTGCGTGTTTTAATTTTTTTGAGTGGGCCTTTTGATATATTTTATGTTGATTTTTATTTATTAAATTTTTTTTTTGTGTGGACACTTTTGTATATTTTATGTTGAGAGATGAAATAAAGCAAAATAAATAAAATATCTGCATTTTCTTTTTTCCCCCACACTATCTGTATCAAATTAAGTGTGAGTGACTGTATTTTGATATAAAGTTAACGGATTTTCGCAAATGATGAAGTGCTATAAGGCCCTTCTATTACATACCAGCTTCCAGTTCCATGCTGCCTGTCATCGACACATCCAGCCGATCATTTGACGACGTCATTATGCCCTCCATTTGTGCCACTGAGGCGCGTTGCAATTGTGTACGCGACGCACCGCCATTGTTGTTCGTACTTATAACACTGCTGGACATAGCATTAACACCTTGAGGCGGTGTCTTTTTGCGGCGCACCACTTTTCCGGGCGGCAGTTGGCCGCGCACTATACCATTACCCTCCAATGTCTGTTGGTGTTGTTGTTGTTGTTCACCCTCCAACGCCGGTGCAGTGTTCATCGTGTCATTGCCATTTTGATTGTCTGTAGCAATGTTCATGCTGATACATTTTTCTGTTGTATTTGTTGTATTTTTGTTGTTCTCACTATTGTTGTGCTTGTTATTCAGCAGGGCTGCTGTAGTTGTTGTCTCGCAATTATTATTGTTTTTAAGTTCAACAACATCATCATCGTTTATGGTGTTTGCCATGAATGCGGTGACGTCAGCATTGGCAGCTGTGTATTGTGCTTTTGGTATAGTGTTTGGCAGCATTGCATTGTTTGTGTTGTTGGCGTCATTGTCATTGAGTGTTGCTATGATTTCTGCAGTTGGTTCTGTGTGTGTTGCGGTTTCCGGTGTTACTTTCAATTGTGTTTGTGGCATTTCGTTCTGCTCTTCGTTTGCCGCTGGATGTGGTGTCGTTGATTGCGTTTGCTGTTGTTGTTTATTCCCATTTGACTTGGGCATGTCTTTCAGGAAAGGATTGAAACGCGCCTGACGGTTGGGAGGCGAATTGGAATTAAAGTCTGAAATAGGAAAAGAAAATTTAATATGGGTGGGAGTTTGCTTAAAATGTCTGGATCTCCTGAAAAAAAAAACTTAACTGCGTTCAGAGAATTTCAACTAAAAAGTGGCAACCCAGGTTCCACTCGACCATGCTAAAAGCTCTGAATCTGTAGATACCAGCCGCAAAGAGTCTACAGATACCCATCAACAGAGAGCCGCAAACAACCGAAGCATACCCACAATGGTTGATTAACAACGTCAAACCAATAATCAAGGCTCTGCAACTGCCCAAAGCAAGCAGTCCAATAGAGAAGTACATCAAACTCTTCGGCATAAAACTCGTTTGGTTGAACTTTGGTCTCCGTACTCCGTACCGTTCGGAGGAAGGAAGAATGATCACTGGACAATACTACAGTGAATTATTGGACCGCTTTCACAAAAACTTGAAGGAGACGCGGTCGCATTTGGCTGCGACTTTTTCTTGTTCCCTAACATAAAGAAATGGCACGCGGGGAAAAAATTTAGTTCAAACGAGGAAGGCATCGCCGAGACAGATGCGTATTTTGGAGAGTTTGACAAATCCTTTTGAAATATCGAACGCTCTTTAAGAGACGAGCAAGCTAGTTTTCGCACTCACCGAAGCTGTGTTGACCAAGCCAACACACTTCGGATTATAGTAGAACAATCAGTTGAGCGGCGCTTCCCGCTCTACATACTATTCGTAGACTTTAAGAAGGCGTTCGACACTATCAAACGATACGCAATAAGACGCAATATGGCTGGCACTGAGTAGAAAGGGAGTTCCCGCCAAGATAATCCGCCTCATCAAAGCTCTCTACGAGAACCTCGTACTGGCAATGCTTCACAGAGGCGATATCAGCCATCCATTCACTACCAATGCAGGCGTTAGGCAAGGTTGTCCCCTGTCGCTCCCTATCTTCGCCATCGTCCTTGATGACGCATCATGAGCCAACTGACCCTGCACAGAAAAGCCATCGTATGGAGTTTCACCAGACATCTTGAGGACCTGGACTTCGCCGATGACATCTGCCTCCTCTCTCACAAACTTTCCGACATGCAAGCGCAGGCGGACAAACTAGTCGCGCTGGCACGCACTGTCGGACTAGAGGAGGTCAACATCGCTAAGACCAAGGCCATGAGAGTTAACCATAATAACGCAAGGCAGATATTGGTTGACGGATGCCCGGTGGAATTCGATGAAAGCTTCTGCTACCTCGGCTGCATCATCACGGCAGATGGTGGAGCACGTGAAGATGTCAACTGCAGGCTAAACAAAGCAAGGGCGGCATTCGGGCGAATGCATACGGTGGTGTGGGAGAGTTCGCAAATCACCAGGCGCACTAAAATACGAATATTCGGCTCATGTGTGAAGTTAGTATTGTTGTACGGAAACGAAACATGGCTGGTCTCTAACACCATCATACAGATTCTACAATCCTTCATCAACAAATGCCTCCGCATCATCTCCAGAATATTCCGGCCAAACACCATCAGTAATGACGTACTTTGGAGATAAACGAACGAGGAACCCATGCTTAGACAAATCAAACGCAGAAAGTGGCGATGGATGATAGGTCACACACTGTGAAAACCACCAGATAGCGAGGATGGCACTTGACTGGAACCCGCAAGGGAGCAGAGGTCTTGGTCGACCAAAGAACACTTGGAGAATCGGAGAAGGTCAATGCTGCGCGAACTAACAGATGCCGACATCTTATGGGTCGGTGCAAAACCAACAGCACCGAACGGTGTACGATGGAAGAGTCTGGTCGAGGCCCTATGTTCCCGAGAGGAGTGAACAAGGGGAAAAATTAAAAAATTGTTTTTAAGGGGTTAAAAAAATGAGCGGAGCTTGGGAGAAGTGTAGCTTTTTAAAACGTTGTTAAAAAATAAAACAAAATTTTTTTGAAAAAATTGTGTTTTCATTTCAAACACACGTACTTATCGTACCCCCCTCGTATACTACACATAAATCTTCAATTCAACTATGTTCGAACTCACCTGGTGTCTCATCAATGCTCATCGAACGCATAGAAGCGATATCATCGTTCGTCAAATTGCTGCACGATACCGCCTACAACAACAATTAAATATTTTGCCATTGAAAAGGAGATTTATTTTTTAGTTACATTCGATTGACGAATTACCTGCGATCCATAGCCGCTCGATGTGGACGAACTCATGCTGGGCGTAGCCAGGCCGGTTAAATGCTTCATATTCGCATTGGCACTGGACGTGTAACTCAAGTAGCTGTTATTGGAATGATTGCTGACGTCCATGAACGAGTCCATTGTTTTCGAGGCGGTGAGCCGCGAGCGCGTATGATAGTTGTTCTGTTGGTTCTTCTCCAGCTCATATTCGGCTGTGTATTCCGAATCGCTGTAGCTGTCTTCGGGCTCTTCGGCCAGTGCGCGATGCACGCCCAGCGGTTCTTCGTGCAGTGTCGTCATGCGCATGCCCAGCAGCTTGCTGGTGGCCGGCGAAGCTGTATTACAATAGGAGATCATTAACAGGTTGGTTGGTGATAATTTATTTAAAATTGAAATGTGTTAAAATCAAATTACTTTAACTCAACAACTGTGAGTAAATATTTATTTGTTTACATAAATACATTTTTTTTATTTCTCTTGCTTTGTTTGTGGATAAAGACATTTGGTTAACACCTACGCTTGGTCGGCGGAATACGTTGATTGAAATTTAAGTTCAAATTCAAGAATGTCGGACGCGCTGCATTCCAGAAGTGTGGCACGAAATATTTATACAAAGAAATTTTATGTTATTAATGGGTAAAACAAACATGCACACATACATATGTACATATAAGTGGTAGGTACTTATATATGGCTGAGTGTGGTAGGAACACAAAAAACTAAACTAAAATATTTTTTTGTTGTGGTGCACGGCGGCAGCATCAACAACAGCAAACTAAAGGTACACAACAACAATTCAATGCGAATGGTGCGTACTCGGAACGATTTTGAATAGTTATGTGAAGATATATGTATAGGAAATAAATAGATACATATTTGTAATTCAACTAGAATCGATAAAGGTAAATGCTAAATGCTGAATGCTAAATATATAAAATCTAGAAATGCTAGAAACGTGTGGCTACAATTCAAAATTATGCGCATACTCAAACGCCTAGGCTGCTGCTATAATATTTATAAATATATATGTATGTATGTATAGGTATGAATGATGTAAATATAAATGAAACACACATAGCATTACTGCGAAAATTAATTACAACAGTTAAATGGCAGTAAATGATTGTGAAACGGTTAACGAACGATTCAATTACGTTTGAATAAATAACAAAAACAAAAACACAAAAAAAAAACGAAATTTAAGTATTCAATTCAAGAGTACAGCTAAGACTGTGAATCTTCCAAGTTTCAGTTTATAACAAAAAAATATTATTTAACCCTTAACAGCCGAAAAGCCCCGCTACGAGACTTTGATTCAAAAGTAATGAGCCTTCCCGGCCGGAGCGTCTGCCAAGCGATCAACCGAATCGGCTTGAGGGGGAAAATGATCATTGGACCTTCCCCTTCCACTAGAAAGCGGTCCCGGTTCGCTCGCAACAGCGGTGCAGTCAACATCGCTCCGCGCGTGAAACCTGTTTTAAAAGTGTGTTAGGATTTTGCAGTAGCAAAAATGTAGCGATCGTTGGAGCAACGTTACTCGATCAAATTTTACGTAAAGCTAAACAAAACGAGTGCCGAAACCATTGGGCTACTACTCAAGGAGGCTTACGAGGACCAATCTCTGTCCAGTGGCCAAGTAAAACGGTGGCACAAGTCGTTCAAGGAAGGCCGGGAGGACGTCAAAGACGAACAGCGATCTGGAAGGCCTTCGACGACGCAAACAGACGAAGATGTGAACCGGGTTCGTGAATTTTTGAACATTAACCGTCGTGCTAGCCTACGTGAGATCAGTGAAGAGTTAAATTTAACTTATTACAATGTGCGGGAAATCGTGACCGGAAAACTTGAAATGCGCAAAGTGTGTGCCAAATTGGTTCCAAAGGTTTTGACTGATGAACAAAAGCAATTGCGTGTGGAAAAGAGCCGTGAAGTATTGGAAAGAAAAACTTTGATTCTTCTTGTGGATTATTTTTATTTGGTCTTTTAATTTTTTTTACATCAAGTCGAGAATATGATGTCATGCAAATGGCCGACGCCACCGTTGATTGCCATTTGAGCTTTTTTTATGGCATTTTCCATCACTTTGGCCAAAACTTCCGGCGATAGGTCCTCACATTCTTGACGGATATTGTCTTTAAAAGCTGCAAGAGTCTGAGGCTTGTTGACATAAACCCGCGACTTCAAAAAGCCCCACAAAAAGAAGTCTGGAGCGGTAAAATCAGGCGATCTTGCTGGCCAGTGCAAATCGCAAAAGCGGAAGATTAGGCGCCCGGGAAATGCATCCTTCAGCATATCGGTTGTGGCACGTGCAGTGTGTGCCGTTGCACCGTCCTGTTGGAACCACATGTTTTCCAATCCCAATTCATCAAGTTGCGGCAAAAAGAACTCGTTGATCATTGCTCTGTAGCGCTCACCATTCACAGTAACTGTTTGGCCCTCGACGTCTTCGAAGAAAAAAGTTCCGATGACTCCTCCAGCGAAAACAGCACACCATACAGTGACTTTGAGCGGGTGTAATGGATCTTCGTGGGTTACACGCGGATTTTCAGTGCCCCAGAAGCGTAAATTTTGCTTATTTACGTACCCGCTAAGATGGAAATGGGCCTCATCACTCATGATTATTTTTGATGAAAAATCATCTTCCTCTTGGTGGTGATTAAGGATGGTTTGAGCGTATGTTAGACGCGATTAGTGGTCAGCAGCTAACAGCTGATGCACCGTCTGGACTTTGTACGGAAACATCTTCAAATTTTGCACCAAAATTCGCTGTAAAGACCGTCGACTGATACCCATTTGCGTGGCACGTCGTCTGGTCGATGTCGACGGCGCTTCCATGACATCCTCGGCTACAGCAGCAATATTCTCTGCAGAACGGCTACTCCGGGGTCTGCCACGCCAGAAAGCATCTCGTGTTGTGCCAGTCTCTTCGAGGCGAGCGGCTAAACGTCGCAGTGTTTCACCAGTAGGCGTTGGACGGCGAGATAATCTGCGACGAAATTCACGCTGTGCCAAAGTCAACGACCGATTATTGGTCAAATAAATAGTCAGCAGTATTCCGCGTTCTGGAGCAGTGCAGCGTAACATTGTTTATTAACGTGTATTTCGCATGTGTTTACTACTCAAATGTCAAAACAGAACTGACATTAGGGGCCAATCGCAAAATTTATACCATTTTCTGATAGGAGGATTGCTTTAGCGCCACCTGTTACTTTAGACAATTGTATCACAGGAGATGAAACCTGGTGCTTTGAGTACGATCCTGGGGGCAAGAGAGAGAGAGAGTGCAGAGTGGCACAGACGCCATCGAGGCGATCCAAAAAACTGTGACAGCCGAATTGAACGCGATTCCGGCGGATGAGTTTAAAAAATGTTTCCTGCTGTGGAAGGACCGCTACCAGCGGTGTATTGACGCTCAAGGGTCTTATTTTGAAGAATATTAGTTGTATAAGCCAAAAGGATTAATAAAACTGCTTATAAAAAATAAGGCTCATTACTTTCCAATCAAACCCTGTACTTATGCGATAGAAAACGAAAGACCCCAATACGGGGACATGAAAAGAATTCAGTTTTCATTTCATTTATTTATCATCGCTGTAGTTTTCTTTAACAAATACTGCAACTTTGTACATCCCTGGTTTGTTGATTATACAAAATTATAAATCAAGTAAATATATTGAATTCATATCTAAATAAACCAGTTCAAATTTTTAGTTTAAGTTTGCATCCTTGGAATTTCACCTGACTTTCCGTCGTCTTATGGGCGAGTATTACGAAAAAAAGCTCTCGTCCGTTAAGGGTTCAAATCCTTCAAATAGAGAGCAGCAGTATACTTGCTATTTTTTTTACTATTATTACACAGTCCGGTACACGCGATTAGAGGCAATAATTTTTATGGCAGAAAATGATTATTAAAACATTAAAGTATTTCTGATAATTCAAGTGAAGACTGTTTTTTGCTCGAAAATAAGCAAGCAACAAAAAAGTAGGCCTCTTCTTATTATTCTAATCAAGTGAACCGAACTGTATGTACGATGGTCGATTAATAAGTAACGGTATTTGCCGACAGTTGGCGCTGCTGACGGAATTTGAAATTACCGTGGCGCATCGTCACTGCAATCTGTTAAACGGTACTTGAAAGGTTAATTAACGCTATGATATTTGATAGTCAAATCTAAGATAAAGGGTGTTTTTTTTAGAGGTTAGGTTTTCAAGATGAAATAAAACGTATATAATTTAATGTTATGGCCAGGAATTTAGCTTTATTATAAAGATAAGGGTTTGCCATTATGTTTTAAAAATGATTTCGGGCAAGTGGCCGCCGCGGCTGGCTCGAATAAAATCCAGTCGAGAGGCCCAATTTTCGACCACTTTTTGCAGCAATTGGGGCCGTATGTCAGCAATAACGCGCCGAATATTCTCTTCCAAGACGTCAATCGTCTCGGGCTTATCTGCGTAGACAAGCGACTTCACATAGCCCCACAAGAAATAGTCCAGCGGTGTTATATCGCACGATCTTGGAGGCCACGCCACAGGTCCACGGCGCGAGATAATGCGCTCTCCAAAAGTTTCCTTCAATAAATCGATTGTTGCGTTGGCTGTATGGCATGTAGCGCCGTCTTGTTGGAAGCAAAGGTCGTCCACATCAACATCGTCCAATTCAGGCACGAAAAAGTCATTAATCATGGCTCTATATCGCTCTCCATTGACTGTAACATTATGGCCGGCTTCATTTTTAAAGAAATATGGACCAATGATTCCCTCTGCCCATAGAGCACACCAAACAGTGACTTTTTGAGGATGTAACGGCGTCTCAGCAATGGCTTGTGGATTATGTTCACTCCAAATGCGACAATTTTGCTTATTGACATACCCATTCAACCAAAAGTGAGCTTCATCGCTGAACAAAATTTTCTTCGATGCGTCGCGCGAACCGAACCATTATTTTCGTAATAAATTTGCACGATTTGCAAACGTTCTTCAGGTGTAAGTCTATTCATTATGAAATGGCAAACCAAACTGAGCATAAATCAAATGACAGCTGTCAAAAAGACCATCTACGAAAAAAGTAGTGCCAACTTGAAAACCTTACCTCTAAAAAAACACCCTTTATTTGTAGGGTTTTCCAATAACAGGTGTTACAGGCGAATGGATTTCGCTATCGGGAGATGATTAACGATTTTTTATGACCGGAATTGGATGGTATTGACCTGCACAACGTTTACTTTCAACAAGACGGCGCTACGTGCCACACAAGCAACGAAACCATTGATCTTTTACGGGAAAAGTTTCCGGACCGAAGAGGTGATCACAATTGGCCATCGAGATCTTGTCATTTAACACCTTGTGGGTTTATTCTTTGGGGCCACGTGAAAGACATTTTCAGGGTATACTACTGAAGAGACAGTCCTTGGCCATATATAATATAAGTTTGGGGAAAAAGAAGTCCATTATTTTTTATTTTTTATTTTGCGCAAATGATTTAAAACTGTTTTATGGTCGATCTTTAGTTCTTGGGCGATGCTACGACTACTAACATGCCGGTCAATTTCGATTATTTCTGTGATTTTATCGACATTTTCGAAGCCGGGCCTGCCTGTACGAGGTGCATCTTTAACATCAAAAATACCTGTATGGAATCAACGAAACCGAAATTGCACGTAATTAACTGTTAGAGTATCAGCACCAAAAACACCATTCACAATTTCAGCGGCCGGCCTAGCTTGCATTTTCGCATTCCCGCCTTTATCAAAGAAAAACTGTGAAACGTATGTCCTTGTTGACCCCCACTGTTAACGCCCTATAACTCACAACTTAATGGAGCAAACAAAAAACAGGCAAATATTTTTTTTAGTGCGAAATGGCACCTTGACAACGAGCATAAACCCTAAATTCTTTGATCGATATCTTAAGAGTTATCGTTCATTACAGCCATAGGCCGAGAAAATAGTGATCTGTGATCTGTCGATGAGCTTGTTTCTGGCATTTAATTATATCAGTCAACCGCAGTCACTATGAATAAAAATATCGAACAAAGAATTTGTCTTAAGTTTTGCGTATTGAATGGGATTTCGTGTGCCGAATCGTTGAAAATATTGCAGAAAGCCTATGGCGAATGTGCTTTATAAAAAATACGGGTCTACGAGTGATATAAGGCTTTTGCAGAGGGCCGAGAGGTCGTGGAAGATTTGCCCCGATCTGGTCGCCCATGAACGTCTTCAACGGATGAAAACAAAGTCGTCGACAAAGTCAAAGAAATGGTGCTGGAAAACCATCACTTAAGTTTGAGGGAGGTAGCTCGTGACCTTAGCGTGTCTCACGAATCAATTTGCAACATTTTACACCATCAATTGGGCATGAGACGCGTCTCTGCTCGACTCGTTGCAAGAGAGTTGAATTTCTTTAAATAAATTCATCGGTAGAAGGTGACGGAAGACATGCTTGAGCAAATGAATTTGGACACAACGTGTATCCAGCGCATTATAACAAGTGATGACACGTGAATGTATGAGTTTGACATGCAAACTAGTCAACAGGCGGCTGAATGGCGCTATCCACATGAGCCGAAACCCAAAAACCATGTCAAAAGTGAAAGTCATGCTACTCGTTTTCTTTGATTTTCTTTGGTGTTGTGCACTCGGAATTCGTACCAAATGGTTCTACAGTAAATAGAGATTATTATTTGGAAGTTATACGACGTTTGAGAGAGAAAGTGCCCAGGAAACGGCCCAATTTGTGGAAAGAAAACTCATGGATCTTGCACCATGATAACGCACCGCCTCACAAGGCTCATATGTGAACACTTTGCTGACCAAAAACTCGACAAATATCATCGAACAACCAGCGTATTCACCGGGTTTAGCCCCCTGTGACTTTTTCCTTTTCCCAAAACTTAATTGACCACTCCGCGTTCGCCGCTTTGAATCGATAGAGGCCATTAAGGAGAATTCGCTGAAGGAGCTGAAGAAGATCTCTTCAAACGCGTTTAAAAGGAGCTTTGATGACTGGACTAATCGTTGGCATATCTGTATTGCTTCGAATGGAGCTTATTTTGAGGGTGACAAAATAAATGTTGATGCTTAAACAAATATTTTGCGTTTTATTGAACGATTCCCGGTACTTTTTTGACAGAATGTATTTCTCTAGTTTACCCAGTTTATATATATATATATATATATAATTGGCGCGTACACTTCTGTTAGGTGTTTGGCCGAGCTCCTCCTCCTATTTGTGGTGTGCGTCTTGATGTTGTTCCACAAATGGAGGGACCTACAGTTCCAAGTCGACTCCGAACGGCTGATATTTTTATGAGGAGCTTTTTCATGGCAGAAATACACTCGGAGGTTTGCCATTGCCTGCCGAGGGGTGACCGCTATTAGAAAAATGTTTTTATTAAATTTGCTTTCACCGAGATTCGAACCAACGACCTCTCAGTGAATTCCGAATGGTGATCACGCACCAACCCATTCGGCTACGGCGGCCGCCAGTTTACCCAGTTTAAAAGTTAAAAAAAAATATATTTTAAAGAATTCATTAAATTCACACTAAATAAATACAAGGCAAAGCAAAAAAATGTAGGGCTAAAAATTTTGTGACTCACACAAATTACAAAAATGCGGTACTTTTGTGCGCTAATGTCTGTGTGCTGCGATAATAGACGTGTCAATTAGAATTTAAATATTAATATAACGTTAATCAATCTTCAGTAGTGGTTAAAAGGGAAATTTTTATGAATGTCGCTTATTTACACCGCGATATGTGAATTTCCTGCCACTAGAGTTTTGCTAGCAAACATCAAACTAAATGAGGCTAAATCAATAACATCATAATTTGACAAATTGAGACAGAAAACAAAAGTAACTAAATTAAGAAAAAGCAAAAACATTAAGCATTCAAAGTTTTATGGTTTACTATATACACCATTTTCGAGCTGTGCTCTGGTGACTCAAATGACGTTTGTCTACAACCGGAATATTTGATGGCCAAGCTTAGTGGACGGGGGCAATGGTCCTATCTTGTGTAGAGACTTGTTTCTGGTCTGTTAACCATCGCACGCTAATACCACATGACCCGCTTATTGACACAATAATGCTAATGTTCATAATAGGTAAAACATATTTGACACCATTATTTATTTATCTGTCTATCAGCCGAATTGTCAGCCGTCAAAGGACTTGTGAATTAAATACATACATGAAAATGTATGTCTCATTGGTAAGAAACGTTGTATATTCAGTTTGTAAATTAATTTCTGGCCTACTTGCAGACATATGTACACATTCATATATACGCGCATATTTACTTAGTGCTGGTTCATTGAGCTGCTTGATTGGTTTCCACTGTTGATTTACTAGTGAATAGCAGGCAGATAATAACCGGCGCACTCACAATATTGATTAATTGGATCAAATAGGTTAGATAAAATGGGTTCAACAGCATTAAATGAGGGAAACCGTAGTATTTAAGAGCAAATTTGTATTGCATTGCAGAGCTGCGGCCAGTAGCGTCGGCAGGATTTTGAGGAGATCTGTTAAGAAAAAAAAAAAACTCGATGTCAACGTTAGCGCATTTTTCGATGCGCTTTGGCAGTTAATGAGTTAGCTTTCGATTGGTGTCATTGAGCGTACAGGCTCAAGTTAAACGGAGTCTGGGAAAACAAAAAAAAAAACAATTGGCATCGTCAGATATGCCTCCAGTTGTCGGAGCAGTGTGCACTGTTCTCGGTGCCAGCGGACAACCGGGTGTCTTGGGTTAGCTTCGGTAGGAAGTATGACGATTTGATCCCAGATAGAGATCAATGGTTAAGTACAAAGAACCTATTAAGGGGATTTCAGCACACTTTCTACACCGACGGATGCAAAACCAGTGATGGTAGCGGATCTGGATGGTACTTAGGCGAAGACACTAAGTACTCCTACGCTACACGACAGATGACTTTGGTATTCTTAACGGAAGTCTATGACATCTTGAATGCAGCATACTGGCTAATTGAGAAAAAGTGCCCGGGTAGTAGTATTGGAATTTGTTGTGACAGTCAAGCTGAACTAAGAACCCTTGTTAACCCACGCTGCTCTTCGAAATTAGTCGACGAATGTAAGACAAAACTGAACAGTGTTGACAAACACAATAAAGTTAGCTTTATTTGGGTGTCTGGACATTGTGGTATTACAGGGAACGAGTTGGCTGATAACCTGCCTAATAAAGGCTCTACAAGTATGCCACTAGGCCCTGAATCCTTTCTAGGTGTCAATTCTGCATCGATTAAACAATGCATCCATTTTGTATCTATCCTGTCTCTCTATTCCTTCCATTGAAATCTATCCAGGTGTAGTACAATGGCCTTCCTGACTAAGTGCTTGGACTTGACCAACCTCGCACAAACTTAATCTAATCTAATCCAATAGTCATTGAGCAAGAAATATGTAAGCCTTAAAGCTCGCAAAGCGCTCTGTGAAATATTCAGGATTTTGAATAAATTTTCACGTTTTGTAAACGCAATGGAGGTGTTTGCCTTTATATGCATATAATTGGCGCATACACCCTTTTTGGGTGTTTGTTTTTTCTAGCTGGTAGAAATCGGGTGGAAATTCCATCGCAAAATAACCTAGTTCAAATAAATTTAGAACAAATTAGTTTTCAAACTATTTTAATGACTTCCAAATACCCTTATGGTGAATATGAATACGGAGCATTTGTCTCGGGCATGCAATCGATCTCGCACCCGGATCGGGAGGTTATTGCAGCTAATGGAAATTTTATTGAATGATTTTATAGATATATAATAAGGGGTTAGGCGTAGTCGGAATTTTCAAAAAACTGGATTTCTTCATTTTCTTAAAGTATAACATCTTAAAAATGTTGTGTAAAAATTTGAAGTGAATCCGACAAATACTTTTCGAGTTATTCAAAAATTAACAAAGGGCGCTTGGGCGTACCGAAGCGTTCGCAAAACTTTAAATGCATTTTTTTTTTTCAAAACTATATTTTTTGAACTGGTGATTACTGTAACTTAAAAACCGCTTGGTAGATTTCAATAAAATGTATACTGCTTTTGAAAAACATAAAAAACTCGTGCCTGATCGAAGGGCCGCCGTAGCAGAGAGAACGAAGGTTCGAATCTCAGCGAAACACCAAAATGAAGAAAAAGTTTTTTCTAGTAGACATGAAAAAGCTTCTTATAAAAAATATCTGCCGTTCGGAGTCAGCTTGAAACTGTGGGTCCCTCCATTTGTGGAACAATATTAAGAAGCACGCCACAAATAGGAGGAGGAGCACGGCCAAACACCCAAAAAGAGTGTACGCGTCAATTATATAATGTAGATCGAAGGATTTTTTTTTTTTCAAAAATTTAGATTTTTTTTAACAATTAATTGTCGGGTTTTTTCTCGAAATTCTGAAAAATATTTCCTGAGACCGCCATATTGTTAATTTCGAAAAAAACTTCGATCAGGCACAAGATTATCTATTAATAAAACTAATTTCTCTTACCCGATTGACTGAGATTTAGATGTGGAGCCCCCACACAAACAGCGATAACTTTTACAATTATTAATTTTTTTTTTTTGAAATTTTGCTAAAATCAAGTCAAAACGTGATGTATATATCGAGCCATAACCGCCGAAAAAATGTATCCCACAAACTCGAAATTTTACAGGGGAAGGTTTTTTTTAAATTAAATCAGTTTAAATAAAGCCATTATTTTAAAATTTATAATGTAAATATTTTTTTGTGTAATACATTTCATTTTAATAATTTTAAATATATATTTGCATCATAAGGGTTGTTTTTGTGGGATACATTTTTTTTGCTTTCCTTCTGGCAACCTATTATTAAAAAAGTGTGTGGGTTACACAAAAATTTATTTTAAGGATGTGACTTCCCGTTTGTTTTTATTTAATTTTTTTTACTTAGTCCTTCAAATTAAATTACATTTGATTTAAAAAAATAAATGTATACATTTCTTAGTATATTCGATAAAACAAAAATAAAGTAATGTACTTCATATATTTAAAGTTTCCTGTTAAGAAAGTAATGTTATTCATATTAAAATCTTGTAAACTTGAATAACGATAGATAAAAATATATAAAAAACGCTAAATACTATCTTCCTGGTCGGTTTCAGGTAGCAAATCTTTAACAGATCCATCCCATTTTAAATTCAAATACTCGTGTTGGAATTTTACGGGTAAAGTTTTTCTATCGCAAAGCGTTTTCAAATCCTTATATTTAGCAGAAGAAATGTTTAATATATCATCATATAATTGAGTAGGTCCCTCACAAACTATTTCCTAGTTTCGTCTGGATCGTGGAATTGAATCTAGATCACAATTTATGGTTTGAGATTCATCAAAGTAGCCATATTTAAGAGTAATATTTGGAATATTTTTTTCCAATGTAACAGAGCGTAATTTTGTAAATTGAATTTTCACTGAATTTGGAAGTAACGCCTGTGAAAATGTCTTCCAGTCTTTAAAACCACTGTTAGTTAATTCAATACAATTATATTTTCTTGGGTTAGTTCTTGCATTTGATATTATGGTGTACCACTCACTTGGAGCCCAAATAGTCCTATTCCGAATAAACGATTCAATTGTACTATGTATCGAATCAACAGGCATGATGGTGTGTCCAGGCAACAAGTATGTGATTTTTATATTAGTCACAAAATTAGAATTTTCAACAAAATAGGTTAATGTCGCAAGCATAGCTCTGTTTTTGTTCTGCCCTGCGCAGCTATCACAATAAAGATGAACTATCGATATGCTTGCTTCCTCAGATTTGTTGTGTGCAGTTGGCTTTTTTATATTTTCAAGGCAAGTTTTATACGAACTTCTATTTTTTATTACGGATATTAAAATCGTTTGTGAAATGTTCAACGTTTTCAATAAAAATTGTTGACAAACTTTAAAACTGCTATTATTGATATTGATAAAATAATTAAAGCTGCACTTTTTACTGTCACTTTCTCCATATGGCCTTTTAATATCGACTTGTTTAACACAAGAAGACAGCCAATCTTTCTGTCTAATTTTGTTGCCGATTCCCCAAAAATGTTCATTTATTCTTACTCTTTCATCTTCAGAAATTTTATCATGACACGAATTTGGACATTTTTTCTTTAGGCACGGGTTGGGCAAAACACTCGTATATTTTTTCTTAACTTTTTGCAGCCTTTTAGGTATTCTCTTTTGCTTTCTGTAGCCCCTTTTCCCAACACACGTTTCCTCCTCGACTTCTTTTAAACTTTCCAAACCATTTAAATCAACGAAAGATTCATCTGAATCGCTATACGGTACCAGGGAGAGCTGTAAAAATATCGAATAATTGAAAACAAAAACATATTTTGCAAAAAAAAACAAATTCATACCTTCCTATATACCTTTAATTAAAGTCTCAAAAAATTGGGTTTTTTTTATTTTTTTCCCTTGTGTTTCATTTATTTTAAAAGAGAATTTAATTGTATCCCACACAAGCGTTCAAAGAAAATGTAAACAAGTCACCATATGCATTTACATTAAAATTGTTTTTGTTATAAAATCATAACGGTTTAATCTACAGCCATGAAATTTTGACAGATGATGCAAATGATGTTGAACTATCGATTTCGACAACAAAACAAAAATCGATTATGGTGTGGGATACATTATTTTGGCGGTAATGGCTCGATATAATACTATGTTTTTATTTTTGTAAAATAAAGCAATTGAGCAGCAAAAAAAAAAAAAATTGAAAATCATCATGTTTTAGGCCTCTGACTACCCGACAACCCTAACCTCATAAGTTAATGCAGTGTAAAAAATTTGTGAAGTTTCATTAAATTTTGTTCAAAATAAAAGCTAATTAGTTTTACACTCAAGTTGCCCTCAAATACTGTGCACACCCTGTATCTTTGTTAGGATAAAAAGGTGGCATATGCAAATCAATTATTTCTCAAGTCGAGTTAGCTGGAATACGTAAATATGGAAAACGACATGACAAAACTCGTTGGAAAATCAAAATCATATTTAAATTAAAGAGTACATAAAAATTAAGCAAATTTAAACAAACAACCAAAAAAAAAAAACAACTGCTAAATATGTACTATGTTCATGAATAATATGCAATCTAAAAGCGCTAGAGAAATAAGCACTAGTTCAAATGAATTTAAATAGCATCTAAAACAACCCAATAATCAATGCAACATTCATGAAATGGAATGGAGTGGAGTGGGCGAACAATGCATAGACACCAATGCAAATGTATGAGGAGATGAGCAGAGTGGAGGTATGAAATGCGTTTGATTTGTTCTTTTTTTTTTTTGATCTTGAAATGAGTTCGTCAGATATCGGACTTATAATTACAACTGCGACATTTTTCGACTGATGTGATTAGATCGAAAATCTTTAGTTTTTCACACACTGACAGTACATACAGACTATAGAGACGAGTGATCGCTAAAAGGTTAGTGATAGTATTCTGAGCTAAATGTTTGTACGAGTACGAGTACGAGTTGTTTGGTGTAATGGGGTTGCTGCTATACATACATAGCACTTCTGACACGCAAATATACATACATATTTGGTTGATAGAGTGTATTTATATATTTTTTGTATATAAGGAAAATATAGAGTGCAGTAGAAATGGAAGAGACGGCACATGAACACTTTGTTGTTTGTTTTTTTTTTTGGTACTTTTGACGACACCTTTGATTTGAGTTGAGTTTGTTTTGTTGTTTTAATGCTTGTTGCTAGTTGCCTTGCATAACTAGGGTAAAATGTACTATGTACAAAATTGTTAGTGTTGCTAATTTATATTTGTGTTTGCATATGTTGAGTTTTTGAATAAATACGAACAAACAATATTCAACTAATGATGATATCGTTCAATTGACAATTTTCACAACGATATAACAAATTCAAATCAATTCAAGTTGGGATGCTGATTTTGTTTTTACAAATATCTTAATTGCAATGTGAACGAGCGAACGAACGAACGAACGAACGAGCGACGTAGTCGTAACTAAGTTGTTGCTTTCTAGCTTCACGTTTAATTTGTTTGCTTTGTGCTTTACCTGACAAAATAGAGCCTGGCGTTTGGGTGAATTGATTCGATTGGTTAGTTGGTTGGTTGTTTGGTTGGTTGATTGATTGGAAACAGAAACAACGTTGCATTAGAAGGATTTTAAATGAGTAAACGAATGAATACAACCAAAAGCGCGTTAGAATACAAGCGAGTTGTTGTAGCAGTAGTTGTTTTTTGTTTTTTTTAGAAGTTGGAGCAGAGGAGTAGAGGTACAAGAGTTGTCGAACGCATCAGACAATTGCGATGTTAGCGGAAACAGAGAGAGATAGAAAGTAGTAATGGTAAAAAGTGTTCAATTAAAAATCAAATTGTTTTACAATAAAAAATCGCTAAATTTGAAAGGAGTCAAATTATAATAGGGTTCGTTTTGAATAAACAAAAAAATTATATATACTCCAAATTGGACAACAAATGATGTATGCGCTTTGGGCTTGTTACAACTTAAATATGTATATATAGACTAGACTTAGATAAAGTATGCGATTGCGCAACCAACCTAATTGTAAAATTAGTAAAGAGCGCTAAAGAAAAATACTGTATGAACACACGAATGTGTGAAAAAATAATTCTGTAGCACTAAGGGTATTCACGAAACTGCATACAAACAAATGTATTTAATGCAGTGACCGTTTTCGTTATAACGGTATTTTGTACTGCTATTGAACGTTATCCATTCTGTTTATAAGTGAGTTGTTTTTTTTTTATTTCCAATTTTAAATCATAATCTGTTAAATTTAAACACTAAGTAATTATTTTTAAAATAGTATTGGATTTCTTTGTTCTCTAACCAATATTAGATAAACATTCAATTTTGCTTCAGATTAAATTCTGAGATCTGTGAGTGAGTTCTGTTGAAGTTAATCGTTTTAATCTCTGTTTGCCTATTTTCTCCGATTTTGGTAGTTTGCGCATTTGTCCAAATATATATTATAAATAAACAAGACTGAGCCAAAATAGAAACGACAGGAGCTTTGTTCTGATAACTTCGAGTTTATTTATTTAAAATAGTCTCCTCTGGCCTCGATACACTGTTTTGCGCGATTTAAAAGTTTTTCGAAAGATTATTTCAGGTCATTGACCGGAATGTCCTTCAGGATGTCGGTACAAGCTTTTTGGATGGCCACTACGGACACAAAACGTTTTACTTGCATGGCCAAATGCAATTTTCCGAATAGGTAGAAATCACAGGGAGCCGTATCAGACAAATCAGGTGAGTAATGGATTGTTAAAATGTGATTTCTAGACTAAAAATCCGTCACAAGAGTGGATCGATGAGACGGTTCATTACCATGCAATAAGCACCAGCTTCCTCCTTCGCGGTATTCAGGGTGAATTGGACGAATGCGATGCAACAAATGCTTCAAAGCTCCAAGATAGAAAACTGCATTGACGAATTAACGGTTTGGCCCGTCGGCACGAACTCCTAGTGGGCAATTCCGTTGCAATCGTAAAAACAAATGAGCATCGACTTGATTTTTGACTTCTCCAAACGCGTTTTGTTGGGCGGTGGCTCGCCTGGGGCCTTCCATTCGGCACATTGACGCTTAGTTTCAGGTTCGTAGTGGAAGCATCACGTTTCATCACCAGTTACAATGTTTTAAAGGAAGTTCTCGTCTTTTCTCGCCTCTTTAATGAGATCTTTCGAATGTTGAATTCTGAGCAATTTTTGGTCCTTAGTTTACTTGTGCGGAATGAAACGTGCACAGAACTTTCGTAAGTCCAAATGATCAGTTAAAATGCGATAAATCGATGTTTTGGAGATATTCAACTCCGATAGATTTAGAAACAATTTCGGTGATTACTGATTTTGGGGGCTCCGGTCCGTATGTTCATTGTTATTTATGTCCTCACAACAATCTCAGAAACGTGTAAACCACTCATGAACTCTGGCACGAGATAGACAATCATCGCCATAACCTTTTTTCATCAATTCAAATGTTTCGGTAAAGGTTTTACCGATTCTAAAACAAAATTTGATATTAGCTCTTTGTTCGAAACTCATTTTTGTACCGATGACAAAAACATACTGACACTTTAGGCACAATAACTTCGCTTCCACTGAACCGTATGTCACCAAGCTTTCACTGGAAGTCAGCTAGGGATGCAACTTCAAGCACACTAACTCATTAAAAACATGGTGCCATCAAAAACATTTGTATGACATCAGTTTTGTTTATTTTGGATTTCTTCTTGTATATAAAATCAGCCTCAAATGTCACGGCTCTCACTTCATGTTCGGGAAGTTATTTCCATCATTAAGCAAATCCATTAGGTGAACTTGAACCTTGAAAGGTTTCAAATTGTATCTTCAAATGTGTGGTGACCACTGCAGCCGCATGGTTTGTGCAAGACTACCATTGATACTGGCTTCGCTTTCCAATCTCTTGTTATATCCTTGTTCACTCGGCTCGGGAACATAGGGCCTTGAAAGACTCTTCCTTCCATCGTACACAGTTCTAGGCTGTTGTTTTTGCTCTTCCCCATGAGATGTCGCTGTCCATAGTGTACACAAAATAACAAATAATATACTTTTTTATTTTTTACGGTGCTTGATTGCCGAATAATGATTTTAGTTCATCCGTGCATTGTCGTCTCGTTTATGCAAGTCGAATAATAATCCCATGAAAATGCCCACTGTGAACACAACTAATACATACACATCATTTTTCTGGGCGCATTTATGGTAAAATATGTCAAACTGTCCAAAGGAAACGTCAGATGGCGTCTGACAACATTAGATGTACCCAAGGCCAGTAATATAATTTGCAACCCTTGTACCAGCCAATGAAAGTTTAATCGAAATAAGCATAGCTTTTTTTACTGGGTCCGAGTTGGATATACAATCCATAGTACGCGTACTTTATGGGGCCAAAAGATTCACAAGACGCGGCGCAACCGTCTTGATTGCTGCGGTTACTTTCCATTTATAGTTCCGCAAAAATTTTGCTGTATCTTGGCGAATACTTTTGAGGCATCATCTCTTGGTCGGTTTCAAATTCGAATCGTACCGATACTAATTATTCTAATTGTCGTGAGAATTATTTAGTTTCGTGAATACCCGTAAGAGCTTAGATACTAAGGATACTAAGTATTCAACTAAATTTGCTAACTTATAATTACGAAGGATATTTTATTTTTCGATGAATGACGTAAATGTTTTGATGTGCGATTTGATGCGCTTGATTTCATTTTATTCGAATTCTATTTTATTTATTTATTTATATATTATTTTTTTTTTGATTTGCATTAAGAACAAGAAAACAATTCATCAAATGCCTTAGCGAATTTTGAGAAAAGCTGCAGTAACTGGGAAGCGTGAACATCAAAAAATGATTTGCAAAAGCACGATAGCTAATAAAACGGCTATACGAATAATATTTGAAGCGAAAAAGTGAAACGTTTTTATCTCAGACAGAGTGTTGAGCGAATCTTAGGAGGTGATTTATTACTTTAAAACTGCTGGGATAGAAGAGCGGACGGGTGGGGTAGTTGAATAACAAAAAGGTGCTGGAACTAGCATTTAAATTTTTTGTCAGCCACTAATTGCACTCAAATGATTTACAGCTCAAGTAATGAGGACTAAATGGAAGTAGAAAATAAACTGATATGAAATTGTAGCGAATGCTAGTTAGAATGAAGTCGTAACTGTAGTGATGCTGTCTGGCCTCAGTCATATTATTAAAATAAAAAAAGGTTTTGAAAGGCTGGGGGTAAGTTTTTACTAGAAGCATATCAAAGTTTGATTGGGGTGTCAATGATTTTTCCGGCACTTCGACTTGAACATGACCCTTTTTATAAGTTGGCTAGCAAGAAAAAAATTTCGGTTTAAACAAAATGTTAATATCAGTTTGGTTTCGATGGCCCGCGCGATGGCCCGAAGATCTTCAAACGCAATCAAATCGACGCTTTTGTCAGGTGAATCAACGCAGGTGATGTTAAACCATAATCGATAGGATGGTCGCCTACGCGAATAGAGC
Source organism: Anastrepha obliqua (assembly GCF_027943255.1). Lineage (NCBI taxonomy): Eukaryota > Metazoa > Arthropoda > Insecta > Diptera > Tephritidae > Anastrepha > Anastrepha obliqua. Next base: position 27,646,711 of record NC_072895.1, read on the forward strand.
CAGGAAAAACTATAATGAGAACTGAATTGCATCAAAACAAGAACATAAGTTGTTGTAGCAACATTTTAAGTCCAGTCTAGACCGGCGACCAATTAAACGGGCTCAACCAAAGAGAGAGGGTTGTTAAATGAATTGCTCACTTAGGTAGGTAGGGGAAATGGTTGAAGTACCACTCTGGCACACCCCAAGTAGCACTAAAGCGCCGTTCTGATACGATTTTGAGACCTACAAAAAGCAAAATTCTATATCCAATCAGAGCTGTTGATGTAATGAAGAAGATTGATGGGATTTAGGTGGGCGCACTGCCCCAGGCGGTCGAAGAAAGGAGCACCCTTAGGAGTGACCTTAATCGTCTAGCTGCCAAACGCGGACATTTACAAAGAGAGTTTTTTTTTCGCCGGGACAGACTAGCAAGTACAGCACTCAGACACAATTAAGTCCAATGTACTGCACTCGGGTTCCCTTCGACCTCCGAAGAAATCTGAGCAGATCTTGTGGTGCCAAGGAGCTAAGGTGGTCGCTTCTTAACACAACAGTACCAAACACCTCAAGCCGATTCGAGCGAAGGTTGGGCAGACGCACAGAAAGTGGTCCGCCGTCTCATCCTTCTCTTCACATGCTGAGCAGAGTGCGTTGTTTGAGACCTTTTCTATGTGCTTCGCTGATAGAAAGTGGCCCGTCCTCAGTCCAACCAGCCGCCTACAGTCTCCTCTGCTTAGTGACAGGAGGAACTGCGACAGTCGGTCGGGCATGTCAATTAACATCAATTTTGTCTATCTGCAGTTTCTTTCAGCCTGCTAAGCTCGCTTATGGGTTAGAGTAACCCGTTTGCTAACCGTGGCTTTGATGGCTACAGAAGGGAGTGGCAGAACGGGCTCCGAGCCAAAGAAGTTGGCTTGAAAGTACTTAACAGTCTACTTCTCTGAATGGTCATCAGAGCTTAAATGACAACCTTAGCTTTGTGTGAGCTATGTGAGCGTGTGAGCCTATCGTCCAATGATCGGTAAGCTACGAGTTTGGAAAGTGAGTGGCGGGGAGTCTACAGGACTTTCTGAGACCGACCTCCATTTATTGTACTGTGGCCAAAGGGTTTTCGAAAACCACATGAAGGAATGGAGCTCCGCCTCTCTGAGAAATAAATTTTGCAATTAAATTTTAACAACAATTACGGGGCTGCCGATGACCGGGTAGGTGGTTTCTGAGACCAATTCAGCTTAAGTTTTAAAATAGCCTTGAATTATTATTTATATGTGTGTGTTCTAGGAGTCAACCCAGGCAAAACACCACTCATATTGTTCACTAGGAAACACAGAATCCCTCAGCTTGAAAGTCTAACATCTTAGAAAGAGTTAGGAAAGCGAACCTAACTTGTTATGCCTGTAAGAGAGCTTTAGGTAAGACCTGGGGAATTAAACCTAAGGTTGCTCATTGGCTTTACACTGCTGTCGTCAGACCCATTCTTCTACATGGAAATGTTGTCTGGTGGTGTGCTATGCAGAAAAAAACCGATTCTAATTTATTGAATAAGGTGCAGAGATGAGCGGAATTAGCAATATGTATCGCCATGAAAACCACGCCATCCATGGCTTTGGACATCATGCTACATCTGCCACCCCTAGATCTCTTCTGCAAATACTCAGCGGCCTGCGCCGCTTTAAGGCTCAAAGCGAGCTCACAGTGGAAGACTGTCACACATGGACATTCAACCATCTTAGAGCCCTACACGGATATATCCAGCGATTGTGATTATCACCCTCCCATTCTCTGCTTCGAAAGGAATTGTTTAATGCAAATCCCTTCTAGACTGGAATGGCTTGAAGAAGATCCATCACTCAACAAACCCGTTAAGATATACAGGGACGGATCTAAAATAAACACCGGTGTAGGATCAGGGTTATATTGCGAAGAGCTTTCTATCAGTGAATCCTTTAAACTACCGGATCACTATAGTGTTTTTCAAGCGGAAATACACGCTATTCCTGAAGCCTTAAAATGGTTCGAGATAAATAGAATATCATCAACGGATATCTGCATTCTATTAGACAGCCAAGCTGCCCTACCGCCCCTGGATGCATTCCAAATAACATCGAGGAGTGTCTTACGTCGTCGCCAATCTCTTAATGAGATGGCCAAACAATATCGGATTATCTTATGTAGGGTTCCGGGCCACGGAGATATGGCAGGCAACTGTACGGCTGACCAACTTGCAAGAGAAGGTACCTATGTAAATGCCAAACATAAGTAATTTTATGCAGGTACCTCTCGCAACTTGTAAGCTTCTCATTAAAGACGCACTAAACAGTTCGGCAAATCAAATGGATTAACGTCAATACCTGTGTAATTGCTAGGCAAACGTGGCCAAGGCTAAATCTACGTCTGTCCAAGATTATTATAAAATTGAGTAGACTTCAAATTAGGACCTGAGGGCCCTCACAGGGCATTGTCTCATAGGAAATCATGCAAGGAGATTAGGTGTTTACACGCATGACTTCTGCCGTAGCTGCAGGAATGAGGAGGAGTTGGAAACAATTCAACACCTTTTTTGCACATGCCCGGCTCTAGCCAGAAGCAGGAACCGATATTTAAGTTCTTCCTACGTCTGAATGAATATGGGTAATGTATACACTTTTGGTATCAACAACCTTTTACGCTTTGTCCAAAGCTCAGGATGATTTGGTTCAATCTGGAAGAGAAAATGTAGCCCAGCCCAGCCCCTGCGGCTCACAACGGATCCATTTCGTGATTTAAGTGGCATTGCTGTCTCTATGTGCGATGCGGCTGCCAAACCTAAGCCTAACCTAACTAAATAAATGGGATTTTTTTGTTTGTAACAATGAGCTTCAACGAGTTGCTTCACAAATATAGCAAACGAAAAGACTTTACTACAAAATTCATACATTAAATGTCAGCTGAAAACCGGCCCGTCGCAATTGTGTTTAACCGCCCGAATTTGTCGTCACATTGCATCAGCTGATCAGGACGCATCAAGCCGTTACCCGCTGCAATTCTCTTCCGGGCCTCACACAACAAACTCGAAATTACTTTCTTGCCACTTATAGGACATATCTCTGCCTACTCATGTCGATAAGCCATAAAATCATGCGAATCTTCCACAAAGATCAGCGTGGCACAAGAAAATGCACGCCCCAAACGAGGGTGAAAAGTTCGAGTATAGATATTTAAAGGGTTCACATGTCATTAAGAGACTAGAGGGTAACTAAAAATATTCTTAAAATACTCCTCAGGCCATCCAGGCCTCACAGCGCTGTTGTTTTTTGTGTTGCTTACAGTTGCTACATGTCAACAAATATATAATAACTTACAAACGGTAGAGCGGAAACTATTGGCACATACTGTCTATCATCTATACTGTCGCTAATTTATTATAAATCACATACAGAAGAGTAAGGAAATGCAGAAATTTTAACTAAATACTTTTAACGCCAGTTACACGGATTGTATGAATGGTTCTATGTCGCTGCTGAAACAGCCTCGAACATCTAAAAGTTAACGCTTTCTACAGTGTGAGTGAAAAAGCAGTTTGATATTAATGAGTTTACCAATTGGCACCTAATTATGACAGGAGAAAATAAAAATAAAAATTTGCCAGCAATTTATGTAAAACGCAGAATAAATTTTGCGCACAAGCAAAATTTTAAGCTACAATCCTTACTTAATAAAGGTGAATACAAGAAACATGATAAATTCCTAGAAAATACGTAGGTGGAATATTTTATAGAGTTTATGTTAAATAGTTTGTAAATCAAATAAGTGGTTTAAGTGGTGGTCTTGCGCTGTTTGCAAAAAGTTGTAAAATAAACCAAGAAAACCAAATCGAGTTCAGAAATTTCGCAAAAAAAAAAAATTCACGGTTAAATAATAGAAAATAGGCTTGTGCTTGAGCGCACATGAAGCCATTCTTACCAATGCCAAATGGTTTGCACGGTGGGTCATCGTTGCTCGATTTGCCGCCAAAGCTATGCCGATTGCGTGTGCCAAAGTCGCGTATTGCTTGATGTGCTGTAGACGTTGGATGGATGGATATGGAAAGCAGTAGAATAAATGCATTAATATATTATAAAAAAATTTTAATAACTGTTTAATATATTTTAAATTTTTTTTATAAATTTTAGTACAGTAGAAACTCGATTATTCCACGTAATGAAAGCAGGACTCGATGCAAGTTTCGAGGTTGTCGCAAGTACTAAGGTTTTCTTGCCATACAAATTAAAATGGTTTTTTTTACTGATAGCAACCCAAGTTTATTTGTTTTTATTCTATTACTTAAATACTTCGTTTTTTTTAGGAACCAGTATTAGCACGGAGACACGTGGGTATCGCGGGTAACGAGATCTCTGTAATCTTTTAGCTAGGATGGGCTTTGAGGCCAACTTCTTTGCCCCGGAGCCCGTTCTGCCACTCCCTTCTGTAGCCATCAAAGCCACGGTTAGCAAACGGATTACTTCAACCCATAAGCGAGCTTGGCAGGTTGAGAGAGGCTGCAGATGGACACAATTGATGTTACCTGTCATGTTCGACCGACTGTCGCAGAACTGATAACAGGCCACTTTCTGTGGGCAAAGCATATGGAAAGGTAGGCATTTCAGACAGTGTACTCTGCCCAGCTTGTGTGCGTCTGCCCTGCCTTCGCTCGAATCAGGCCTGAGGTCGTGGGCACTGGTGTGGATAGAAGCGATTCCCTTGGCTCCTTGGCATCACAAGATCTACTCAGATTTCTTCGGAGGTCTTTGATTAAAACAGGATTCTTTGTTTTGACAAATAATGAACATGCCTCTGGAACCAATGTTCTGTGGAACCATTCTTGAAATAAAGCTAAGATCATCCACACACTTTTATTTTCTTTTTTTTTTAATGAACGCGAATTCGCCGATTTCCCAATAAAAATTATTTTTACTTTATGATTTCCAGCAGCCTTTGTACAAGCCTCTGCTTACTGATCTTATGCCCCGGAGCCGAGGTTTCTTTTAAGCGCACAAGAGTTTTAACGGCTAAGAGCTTTCACAATAAGAAGGCATTGTATATCTGCTCTTTGGTCCAACTTAAAGTAATACTTGTTTTGTTAAATTTGCCCAAAAATGGGTTGATGAAAAGAGCAAAAGAGAAAACCAAAACAATTGTGTTGCAAGTATTGAAGCAAACATTTTCTAGGATCTTAAGTACTACGTACGCAACGAAACAAAAAATTGTGTCGCAAGCATCGAGTTTCTGCTGTATTTCATTTATATATAGTGCAAAGTCGTTTAGCTGCAAGTTTACCTGGAAATTTGCCGTTTAGCGTTTGATTGTTGAGATCAGCGAATGATTCAGAGCGTCCAACATTTAGCAGCGATTCCATAGAGGCATCGAAACGCATAAGCTAAGGTGGTAATACAAAAAGAAATGGTTTAAAAATATGCACACCAATTCTGATAATATATTTATTTTCTAGTGACTAATAGATATATATACATACATACATAGTAAAAAGTACTTGATTCTATATGTACATTAATAAAAGTAAAGTAGAAGGGAATCCAAAAAGTTGTGTAACCAAAGTTAAACATAGAAAAAAGTATGAAACAAACACATACATACATATAAAACACACACATTTAAAAGTGGCACATAAAAAGTGGATTGGAAAGTGACCTTTGGCGTTGACGTGGAACACTGACGCTGTGTGGGCTGAGCGACATTTATTAGCTGATTGATTTTATTTTTTTAATTTGAGTGCTTTAACCTTTATTTTTGATAAGAGTACAGGACTCAAGTAATTGTAATCGATTACTACAACAACATTGCTGTGATTTTAGGGAAGCGCGAATAAAATAAAATTAAAGCTGCATTTGATTTTTTTTGCACATAAAAATTGCAACATTTCATTTCATTGTGTATTGGATGACTTAGTTATTGTATTTTACTTTTTCAAATAAAAAAAACAACCTCAGTCAGTCATATAACCAACTCAGTGAGACTACAAGGTGGGAGTGTTGAATGTTCTTCCTATGTACAGACTTGAGTAGAGCATTTGATACGATGGATCCTAAGATGATAGCAGCCACTGCGTGCCATTTTGACGGCTGACTGTGCTCGTTATTGTTGACGTAGTTCGGTCCACTGTCCAGGTGGGCAGTGCGATAGCGCAGAATGGCGGTGCAGATGCTGACGTAAAGTTCCGGCGTACTTACAGCGACTCATTGGCGACTATTTCAACAATAGGCTGCTGTTCTACAACGCGGAGGCTGACATTAGACAATATAATGTGACTGGTGGTGTGGTATGTGGTCCAACGCTATGGAACGCAAAGAGAAAGCGTACGACGGTGTTCTTAAAATGGCCCTTCCCGCTGTAGCAACACTTGTTGGGTACGCTGATGATATCGCGCTGATGGTTGTAGATAAAAAGCGCAGCCAGTACACAGTGCGCTTCCCAGACTTATGCCAAATATATGTAGGAGGACCTCGGAAAGAGAAACAACTGCTGCGTTCAATTATCAAGACATCCGTGATTACAAACGCAGCGCCGATCTGGGCGAATTCGAAAAAAACATCGGGTATGAAAGAAATAAAAACCACACATAGACGAAGCGCGCTTAGAGTTGCGAGCGCTTACCGCATAGTTTCAGACGATGCCATACCAGTCATATTGAGGAAAATCCGTATAGATCTCTCGGTCAAAGAACTGCAGTAGAGGCTGTATAATTTAGCGCGAGAAATACCGCTCGGCGTTATTAAAGAAGAAGAGAGGCAGCCAACCATCAGAGAGGGGCAGCAACGCTGGAACCTTTCCAAAACAAGGGTGCGGAAGCATTAATTGGATTCTTGGTGAATCACCACTTCGACAAACCAGCCAACTTATGGACAGAGAAGAGCACATTTGTTGCCTCCACCTCCTCTTAGATATCAAAAGTTCATCTATAATAAAGTCTAGTATAGTAAAAATACTTCCTGTATTGGCATTTCGGAAAAAAATAGTGATCATGTAGCGATGTAAAAAAGTGCAATATTCATGTGGAAAACAATGAATGAAAAATGTAGAAAATAATTGAACCGTACCAGGTGTAGTAGGTGCATATGCAAATAGGTGTGTGTGCATATTTAGGTGTGTGTGCACATTCTTCAACTTTATGCAACATGAAGGTTTCATTGTATGGAAATTGTAGTAAATATTCTGTACATTAAACTGCATTTAGTGCTGCCGTAACCATAACGCCATAGCCGTAACCATAACCATAGCCGCAACATTACAGCAACACGTCGATTAGTCACGCCATAACCAGAAACAGCTGATATTTAGTTATTGGGTTGGGGAATAAGTTTATAGCGTTTTTATATTTTTTTATTTATTTTACAACGATTTGTTTGCTGTTTGGCAAAGGGTAAGTATTCATTCGATAAAACTCTTTTTGCTCTACAAAACTCTGTTAATGGTATTTTTGAGTTATTTAATTTTTTATTAGTCTTGACGCTTAGAAATGGAGTACCCACGAGGAAAAAATCAACATTTTCAACACCTGCTCTTCTTTGCTTTTCATCGAGGTCAAAAAGCTACCGCAGCAGTTCAAAAATGAGGACTTTGATGTCGATGACACGTTCCGGAAGGCGAAAGACCTTCTGAATTCGATGAGGAACGTCTCAAACCACTTTTGAAAGACAACGACCGCCAAACAAGTCGTCATCGGTGGAAAAAATGAACTGCAATCATAGAGCGATTCTCAATCACCTTCATTCAATGGGATTTACCGAAAAGTTGGGAGCGTGAGTGCTCACGAGCTCAACGAAAACCCCGATGAAAGTCGCCTTCAAAATGCTTCTCAGCATCTCGCCCGCCATCGAGCAATACGCGGTTATAAACAGCGTACCGAATCGTCACGGGAGATAAGAAATGGTGTCTCAATCACATCAATAGGAAGCAAAGAAAGGAGTGGGTGGCATCGGCAGATACGCCAAAGTCGAGAGTCAAGCCGGATTTTCATTCAAAGAAGATCATGATATGGGTTTGGTGGGACTGGGAGGGTGTGGTACACTGGTAAATGCTCGAAAAGAATGCCACGGTCAACAAGGAGCTCTACATTGCCCAGCTACACCGCGTGAACGAGGCTATTCGGCTATTCGACTGAAAATACCTGATCGACATGGTCAAACCATACTCATTCACGACAACGCCAGGCCCCATGTTGCACAAGTCGTCAAAGCCACACTCCAAGAGCTCGAATGTGAGGTGCTTCAACATCCGCCGTATTTTCTGGGCATTGCATCGACCGATTACCATCTTTTCCGCTCCCTGTCAAACCATATGAAGGGCGTTACCCTCGATAACAAAGAGGTCCGCACGTTTAAAAACTGACTCAACAACTTTTTTGACTTCAGAACAAACGATTTTTGACGAAACGCCATCAACAAATTGGTCGCGAGGTGGGAAGAGGTTGTAAGCAGCAACAGCGAATATATAATTGATTAATTTATTGTTATAATTGATGTTTTTTTGTTTAAATAAAAGCCTTTGGTAAAACGCTACGAACTTATTCCCCAACCTTATTCCCCAAAATTAGCGACAACATTGCATTTTGTCTTAAAACACGGATAATTCTCCACTTTAGGTTAGGTTAGGTTTGGCAGCCGCATCGCACATAGAGACAGCGATGCCACTTAGACCCCGAAATGGGTCCGTTGTGCACCGCAGGGGCTGGGCTACATTTCCCATTCCATATTGAACCATCCTGAGCTTTTGACAAAGCGTAAAAGGTTATTGAAACTTTAAGTGTATAGATTATCTATATTCATTAAGAAGTAGGCTCTTAAATATCGGTTCCTGCGTATGGCTAGAGCCGGGTATGTGCAAAAAAGGTGTTGAATTGTTTCCAACTCCTACTCATTCCTGCAGCTACGACAGAAATCATGCGTGTGAACGCCTAATCGCCTTGCATGATTTCCTATGACACAATGTCCTGTGAGCGCCCCTACTAAGGTCCTAATTTGAAGTTTACTCAATTTTATAATAATCTTGGACAAACGTAGATTTAGCCTTGGCCATGTTTGCCTAGCAATTTCACAGGTATTGTCACTAATCCATCTTTGATTTACATAACTGATTAGTGTGTCCTTAATAAGAAGCTTACAAGTTGCGAGAGGTACCTCCATAAAATTACTTATGTTTGGCATACAGGTACCTTCACTTACAAGTTGATCAGCCCTACAGTTCCCTGGTATATCTCTGTGGCCTGGAACCCAACATAAGAAGATAAGATATTGTTTGGCCATCTCATTAAGAGATTGGCGACAATGTAAGACACTCCTCGATGTTATTTGGAATACATGAAGGGCCCGTAGGGCAGCTTGGCTGTCTGATAGAATGTAGATATCTGTTGATGATATTCTGTTTAACTCTAACCATTTTAAGGCTTCATTAATAGCGCATATTTCCGCTTGAAAAACACTACAGTGATCAGGTAGTTTAGCACTCTATCCAGCAGAGACATAAATAATCGTCAAAAAATCATGTAAAATTCATATAACGTTAATTTTGGTACGCTAGAAACGAAAATTTTTATTCACTTTTACTGTACCAAAAAGTGCACAAAAAGTGTCACATGTGTTTATGAAAAATTAGCCGTAATGCGGAATAACCGTCTGTAGACGGTCAATAAAAACTTCACAAAAATCACTTTTCTTTTTTCAGTTTCACTATAACTAATAGTGGCATTGAGAAATATACAGAAAAACATGCCTGTTTTGAATTTTTGAAGAAATTTCTGCAATGTTTGGTCACTTTTTTTTCACAAACGAAAAGAAATTTTTCAACTGTAATTTTTTCGACTGATTTCAACGACGGCCATTACTAAACTGACGACAAACATCAAAATGAAACAAATGAACACTATAAATGATTTGGAATGGTTCCGTCATAGTAGTTTCAAGGCAGCCATGCCGGCTCACACGAAAAAGAAAATTACATATAAAACCCAGGAGAGGGTTTTATAATGACCGTCTGTAGACGGTCTTACTGGATAGAGGGTTAAAGGATTCACTGAAAAAAGGCTCTTCGCAATATAACCCAGATCATACAATTGTGTCCATTTTAGATCCGTCCGTGTAGATCTTAACGATCAACACTTAGTCAATAAATTTTGTCTGCCTCATTTCTAATATTCAAATTTTTCCCGCTAATATGAAAACAAATGCAAAATATTTCACAGCTGCTTACGGTTACGGGGTAGGACCAAAAAACCAATAGATACATGCGGCTACGGTTATGATTACGGCGTTATGGTGCGGCACCTATAATCGTTTACAGTGCTGCCCATATGTTTGATCAGAACAGCTGATTGCTATGTTTACGGTTGTGGCTACGGTACGGCACCACTAATTGCAGTTTTAAGCTAAATTACGCCTCGTCAGCTCGCGTTTGTCATAAATCTGCTCGGCTCTTGCGTCTGAAAAATCACGTAATTTATGATACATTCGTGGCGTTTCGACTTCAGATACCAGCAAATGCAACATTAGACTCCTCTCAAATCCACTTTTGATGATTTACTTTGGTTTTTTGTTTTCTTTTGTTTTGTTTTGTAAAGATTATTCTGATTTTGTAATTTCACTTTTGCATACTTACACTTCCAGTTGTTGTCTCTTTAACCGCCTATTTACAGACAATTACAAATTTACGTACGTATATCGAATGTGTTTATGTGCAATCGGCGGTTATTTCATAATTTTCAGAATTTTCGTTTTCATTTTTATCATTAATGTGGTTTGTTTCAAGTTTTTTGGTTTGTTTAAATTTTGTTGGTGGAAAATATATTTGTTAATAATTGTAGTACATAGGTGAGGTGGTAGAATTTGAATTTTGTTCGACATTTGGTGAGGTTAAAAACACATATTTATTATATCAATTTGTTTAGATTAGTTAAGTTTTGGTTTTTAGGTGAAAGCGCAAAAAAGTGAGAAAAAGAAGAATTTCGTTTTAGAGCTCGGTATAGTTAATAGATACGAATTCAAATCAGCAATTTCATTGAGTTAAATAATTTGTTATATAGAAGCAGCTAAATTGTGAACGAGTATTTGCCAAAAATAATAAAGCGTCATTGAACACAACTAACTACGATGTGTCTTGTGGTGACTTGATGCGTAGCTGCTAATGTGAAAAAAGTAAGGGCATATCTGACGGCATACAGTACCTGTGAGAAATTGGGCACACTGACAGTCTTGCGCATCGACAGCGGTTGGCCGTGCGCAGTTTCCAACTCCTTGACCGCCACACTTTGACGCAAGCGATCGAGCGTCAATATGCTCTCCACAGCAGACACGCCGCGTGTGTATTTTTCTACGAAGCGCAAGAGACAAAGCAAGCAATAAGGAATTTAATTAGTTACATATTTTTATTTATGCATTTTTTCTAGACACTCACCGATGTACGTTTCGCCATCGCTTGCGGAGCAGTCATCGCCGCTTGCGGCCAGCTGTGCCAACGACTCGCGATCCTCCAACTCCTCCGATGCTTTTGGTATGTTTGAGACCACTTCATAGGTGACACCCGTTTGCAAAATGGCATTCTCACCACGCACCAAACGGAACTTTTTCAGCCGATCTGTAATACTTTGGCCCTTCTTTATGTTTATGCTAATGCGTTTGCGCAGCACCAGATCCATGGGCGCCGGATGTGAGAGACGCACAGTTGTGCGCAATATTAAGTAGACCCGCTCATTAGCCTCGGTAACACGATTCAATGCCTGACTGTCGTGCATCGACGAATCCCAACTGGCAATCGAGCACACATCCTTCTCCAGATGTTGCAGTATTTGTAGAGTATAGAATTTATGACCATGTTCTTTGGAGAGTATCGAGTTTAGCCCAGCAACCGAGAATTCGTCATTGGTATTCTGTGCTGACATATCATCGGCATTTAGATTGAGGAACAACACGGGCACATGAGGCTCCATGCCGGCTGGCGGGTCCCAAGAGGCTGGCGCACCTGGTATGCCAGAGCCTGGCGCGGGCACCAACACGGCATTCCGCTCCTCGGTCAGCGACACCCATTGATGCACCAAACTCAACTCACGTTCACGCTCCTCTTCGCTCTTATCCTCCTTCTTAATCAGCTTTTGTATCTGCTGATCCAGATACTGCCGCCGTCGGCCAAGCGCTTCACTCCATTTTTCGCGCAGCACTGTGAGATCTTCCTCCTGGTACGAGTCTAGTGGGCGTTGTAGCCGTGAACGTACACAAATACTGCCAATTGCAATATTTACAATGGACTGACAAATAATGGGCAATGTGCCCGAATTTTGTACAGGTTTGACGCGCACATTAACGCGCCGCTGTTGTCCTTGCCTTAGCTGATAGATACCACCAGTGAGTACCTCCGTGCGATTTGTCACTTCCACAGGCGAATATTCACCGTTGTCATTCAGCTCGTGTATTTCCACCCAGAGTTCGATTTTACGCGACAACTCCGCCCAACGGTCGACTAGCGAGCGCGCTTTAGCCTGCTGTTGCTCGACTTCCCAGCCCTTGGTTTTGGAGAAACCGGCGCTGCGGTGACCCCAAACCTCAATCGATAAAGCACCTTCGATGCAGTGCTCAAGAAACTCCTCATTGATGGTCACAGTGAAATCTTTACTATGTTCGAATTTAAAAACCATATTTTGATCGTGCGACGGCGCTTCGGCATTGATGACAGGCACCACAGTCTCTTGATTGCCCCAAAAAGTGTATTGGCAGAAAACGAAATTGGAGAGGGAGAGTGGCAAGCCGGTGGCGCTTTTTATGGAGACACGGCAAGTTATTTGATTGGACATTGGATCGACGGGATCATCGTATTCGTCACGCGAATCGGTCGATGACTCGGAAATCGATTCGCACATGCGATCTTGTGGCATTTGACCGGCAATGCGTTGAATTTCGACTTGAAGTCGGCCAGCAACTTCACCTTGTTGACTAATGATGGGCGTGTGATAGTCCAATTTCACATCATGGAAGAGTACTTCAAGGAAAATATTGGCGACACCGATCAAATTGTGATTCTCCTGCGACTCATAGAACGGATCCAACGATTTGGAATTCTCACTTTCCTGGAAATTAACGAAAAATTAGTGACAATGTAGAGTTGGGCTGACTTCTTAAACTCATGAATGCCAAGCATCAGCATCTCTTCTTTCTAAACTTTAAGAGCTGATCTCGGCGGAATGCTAACTTCCAACAAAGTTACGCAAATTTGGACACTTTCAGCTCAGGGGGTTTAGAAATGAAACAGTCCTGATGTTTTGCATAAATGCGTTTATAAAGTCACCCTTCGGTGCGAAGAAATGCAGGGAATGTATGTAAAGGCGCAATAGTATTTGGGAGGCATGTGAAAGGAGTAGTAAGTGGACAATTACCTCGTCACTATCTTCATCGTCTGAGTACGTTTCAACGACAGGCTTTTATGTTTGCCAATCGCCAAAAGATTTGAGCGAATTGTAATGGGTGTTAGTAAAAATGTAGAAATGCAGAAATGTAGAAATGTTTAAATTGATGAGCAAAGTTAGCAAGTTTACAAATTAAAAGCTATGCGCATGGAGAGAATGAAATGAGTTGCATGGAAAAACTTACCAAACCATTTAGAATGCGCTCCTTGTGTTCCTGATACATTTCGCGCATATCAATCAACTTGTTTTCCAATTTCTCCATGGTCCAAATTTGACTGCCGGAATTAGTGCGTTTAACCAAGATGGCCGGCTCACTAACAAAGGCGCCGCGCTATGCAAAGAAAAAAGAAAAGTTTGAGTTTAAAAAAATGTGTGTAGGTTAGCTTAGGTTATAGTGGTAATCGGTCTGTACGCCCAACTCATTTAGACCTTACAGGCCCGTTGTGACGCCGCTGTGCGACACGGGAATCTAATTTTTCTTTGTGGAAGCATTTTGTTGCTCTTTTGAAGCGCAGGATTGGTACAATCCACACGCCAGACAGGCTGAGAGATTCGGATTTCAAACTTGACCTCACTTACGGACAATCAAGGATCCTTAGAAGCTTTGAGTTCATCCAGCTGACAACGGATCAGTGTATATATACATATATAATTGGCGCGTACACCCTTTTTGGGCGTTTGGCCGAGCTCCTACTCCTATTTGTGGCGTATGTCTTGATGTTGTTGCACAAATGGAGGGACCTACAGTTTCAAGCCGACTCCGAACGGCAAATGGTTTTTATGAGGAGCTTTTTCATGCCAGAAATACACTCGGAGGTTTGCCATTGCCTGCCGAGGGGTCAGTGTATACTCTCGTTTAATCTAAGCGGAACTTTTTCCACCCACATTCCATCAAGGGAGTAGTGGACTCAGTGCAACACTTGGGGAAAGGGCTTGGTGAACCTCTTCACGGATGGCTCGAAGTTGGACGGAAGGGTTGGCGGCGGAGTATTCTGCGAAGAGCTCACATCAGACTCAAATTCAGATTACCGGATTACTACAGTGTGTAGCCAAGCGGCATTTAGGACCCTGGGCTCAATTATGGTGCGCTCGAAACTGGTCAGGGAATGCCTGGTTTCATTTTCGACTGCATCCCAATTATTTGTCATAAGGCTAATCTGGGTACTTGGTCATGGCAACATCGCGGAAAACTGCGAAGCGGAAGAGCTGGACAGACAAGGGACCTATGAGGTAGTTTCCCCGCGAAAGTACTGGATCGGGATCCCCTTGACAACCGATCTACTCCTGAAACGATGGGCTTTGCGTAAACTCAGCGAGCGCTGGGCGAGTACACAAACTTGTAAGGTCGCGAAATCCTTCTGCCCACGTGTGGATCGGAGACGTTCGAGGAATATTCTGAGGTTGACAAAACCTCAGCTCTCAAACTTCGTGGATGTCCTCACGGGACACTATCCGCGAGGTGTGCATGCCGTGAGACTTGGAATTTCTTCTAATCCTTTTTGCGTCAGCTGTATGGAGGATGAGGTAGAATCATCTCAGCACATTCTCATTAGCTGTTAGGTCTTGCGGGACTAAGATTGAAGCATCTTGGTTGTCACTTCTTTCCTACCCCTCCTGATATATCAGCCCTCGATATCAAAACTCTGGAGAACTTCATCAGCAACATAGCATAAGCGCAAATTAGTCACCTTATAATAAGGTTTCCTTCACCTCTTTTCTCTTGCAATGGCATCACAAAGGATGAACTAAAATTCTTCGTCTAAGTGGGCCCACTTTCAGGGCAATCATTATAACCTAACCCAACCTTAATTGACAATCTCGGCTTTAACTGAGCTCATTGGTGAATTAATGTAAATCTTTCAAAAGTTGGGACTTTCCCGCTTTTGTTTGGCAAAGTGACCTATTAAATCACTATGGACGACTTCAAAAAAGCGCATTTGAATTTTCTCCTTTGTTATGCTAACTGACACCAATTGAAGATGCCACTGACACTGAGGACGCTAGAGGGAAGCTGAATCAAGTCATGATAAGGACGCAAATATGGCTTGAGGACCACGGCCTCGAACTCGCCAAACATAAAACCGAAGTCATCCTTATGACACGAGGCACCATGCTACTCGACGCCAACATACAAATAGGCGACACGTCCTTAGTGACCCAAAAAGTAGTAAAATACTTAGGTATTCAACTTGACTGCAGGCTTACTTTCTGGGCCCAGCGGCATGCGGCTACTAAAGCAGCAAAGGTCACGAGTATGCTAAGTAGATTAATGGCAAACATCGGCGGACCAACACAGAGCAAAATAAAGCTATTTATGGCGGCTACAAGCTCAATTCTCCTATACGGCAGCGCAGTATGTGGAATTGTGCTAAACTGCAAAGCCAAGCGCAAAGCACTGGTAGCCGTGCAACGAACAGCGGCACTCGGAGTTGCCTCAGCCTACCGCACTGTATCAGGCGCTGCAATCTTCGTGATCAGCGGTCAGATACCCATCGCCAAATCTTGCTGCGGTGGCAAAGCCGATGGGATACTGAACCACCGAGTGGCAGATGGACGGCGGAACTTATTCCATCAATTGACAAATGGGTGGTCCAAAGGAACTTCGGAGAAGTGAACTACTTCTTAACTTAGTTCCTCTCGGGTCACGGATACTTCCGGAGTTACCTATACCGTATGGGCAAGGTAACCGATTCCAAGTGCATATACTGCGAAGCACCGAGCAATGACGGTGAACACACGTTTTTTAGTAGTGACAGATAGCTCGCGGAAAGAAATGCTCTGAGGGAGCAGATTGGCGACTTCGCGCCAAGCAACATGATCAGCAAAATGCTCGAACGTGGGGACAGCTGGAACGCGGTAATGAAATACATCGAGATCGTACTACGGAAAAAAAAGATTGACCTCGACACAGCGCAACAAAGTGAAGCCGCCCAGATAGAGACATAAGAAGACAAGCCTATAGCATGAAAGCTGGCTACAAATATGGTGGACCCAGGTGGGTGAATAGAATTGGTCTTTATGGATGACGTTCTGGGCCCTCTAGAAGTAATATAGAAAGCAGTTCCGGGAAGGGTGTCTCCCCAAAGGGAGAGAAAGGATCGTTTTAGTGGCCACACTACACGACGGTCGCTGTAAGTGCGAAGCCATTTTGAACCCTACCTCACCCACCAAAAAAAAAACAAAATATAAAAAATGGCAAGTAAACCGTGGCTCTTAATCTGCTTGCGTTCTCTATAGCAGCCTCCATCGCCTGCCTCCTCAGCTGCCACCATTTGCAGGTGCAGCAGCGAATGCTTTCATTGGAGGCTAAGCGCCCATTCGTATGACAGGGCCTAGCTAACCGAGTCGCTGGATTTTTATTTTCACTACTCTGCCTATGTGTGGCTGTGTGTGTGTGTAAAAACTGTAAACTACTTACCCTTCTATTTGGGCTAAGATTGGCTGGCGGTATTTGCAGCGTCACTGAGAATTTTGTTTTCTTCTCCATCTCCTCGGCAAGGAAGTTGGCCTCCTGCACCAATGCATTAGCGCGCATAATATCGTTTTTCAGTTGGCCCAGTGAACGCTTGAACATCTCATCGCGTTCCTGTACATGAAAATAAGTTGAAATATGCGAAAATAAAGTGAAAGCTAATATGTGACAATGAATTTCCATATACACACCTGCGCCCACTTCTCTACGCGCATTTGCGACGTAGGTGTGTTCGGTGTAATTTTACCCAAACGCAAAGGATCATATGGCGCATATGGCGCGTAAGGTGTGCTGGGCGATAATGTGTTGCGCAACTGCTGGAATTGCCGCTCGTACTCCTGCAAAGGCAATAAATCAAAAAGTTGAATATATTATTTTCTCCGTTTTGGCGAGTTGAAAGTAGTCAGCACATTTATTGCGTATTGTCAACTGATGCCGCACTTGCTGCTCACCTGTCTCTGCTTCTCCAACGCCACCTGCTTGTCCTCCTCGTGCTGGCGCTCTAGCCGCGCAATGGCGGTTTGTATGGGATCATTGCTCAGCTCGTTTTGCATGATCTCATCGCGCGCAAAGTTATAGTCAATTAGCTGCGCTGGTGTTTGTGGCTCCGAAATCATATTGGCATTGGCGCTTTTCGGGCAATTAACACGGAAGAAATGATGATTGCCCCACAGTATACGGTCGCCATTGTGCAGTGGGATTTTCTCCAGCACTGCCGAGCCATTCACAAAGCAACGTGCACCCTGTATGGGCTCCATGAAAAGGCCGCCATCTTCAATTACAATGACACAGTGTTCAGGTTGTATACCAAGGCCGGATAGTTGTATGTCAGGTTGTTGGCCGGAAATGCTATGACCACCAATTAAAGTGCGCTCCTGCAAAGGAAAAGGGTCTGTTCAAAATGTCCACCCGCAGTGGCTATTTAAGACTCACCTTCAAATAATAAACCAACAATTCATTGAGGGACGGATCAGCGTTCAAATTAACTAAATAGTATTTATTCTTCTCCACTTTAATGCCGCTCGCCTGCACGCTGATGCCCATCTTTTCGAGCGCCTGCTGACGTTCATTTTGTATGCGTTCGGTTTTCACCAGTTTCTCCTCCCACGTTTGTGAGATTTGCTTCATTAGATTCTCACTTTCGGCCAACTTGTCGTGTATGTCCACGCGCTGCACATCGCCCACAGGCGAACCGGTGGCATGCTTTAACATATTGCGCAACGCCTCCACTTCTAGTCGCAATTCGCGTATGATGCGCGCATTCGGGTCCTCGTTGACCACAGCGTGATTGACAATGCGTTTGGCGCGATCGGCATAGCGCAGCGTGGAAAGTGTCTCTTCGTAGTTATCGGCTGAAGGTGAAATGGTGGCAACCATTACCGTCTTTGAGTTGCCACCCAAATTGTCCTTCAGCAGCCAAGTGAGCACTGAATCGCGATAGGGTACAAATTTGTCGTTGCCGCCCTTCTTGCCGTTCGATTGATCGGCCAGCTTCGAGATAACCAAACCCAAGGTGGTAAGTGATCTGGAAAAGAATTAAAAGTGCGCTTGTTAAGTAAAAATAATTCGCATCTAAAAAAATTAAATAAAAATAAACGAAACATAGAAAAAAACATTAAAATTGTATAGCAGGTTCTGCATTTCATTCTGAAAAATTTGAACGCATCTAATCCAAGGCACATTAAACAGGTAGGAGCAGAAGAGTAGCAATTTTGGGTGTTTTTTATGTATTTGGCCTCTAAATTGCCAAATTTTGTTTAAATTACTCTAAACTGCCTTTGTTTTAGATTTTCAAATTCGGAGAGCAAAAGCAAAGTTGCTCATATTTTTTTTTCTTAATTTCGATTCCGATCATAGGTTTTGATTTCAAAATTTCATTCTCTCTTTATAATCATGAATTTTGACAATTAATTTTAACTAATACGAGGGGTGCCTTTTATATTTCGGGATTAGAGAACAAAAACACATTTTAATCATCGAAAATCACTTTATTGTTGTTCAAAATATTCTCCATGAAGATCTATACACTTTTGCTGCATTTGAACCAATTGTCGAAGCACTTTTGCCACTCTGAATGAGGTACCTCCAAAACATGCATTCTGAATGCCGCAACCGCTTCTTCAAGTGTCGAAAAACGTTGACCTCTCAGTTTGTTTTTTACGTACGGGAATAAAAAGAAGTCATTCGGTGCCAAGTCAGGACTATACGGCGGATGACCCATTAATTCGATGTTTTGGGTGCTCAAAAATGCAGTTGTTTGAGCCGATATGTGAGAGCTCGCATTGTCCTGGTGAAGAGTGATCCCTCTTTGGCGATTGGTTTTCCTAATTTCTTGTAAGACAACTGGCAAACAAATGGTTGTGTACCACTCAGAATTTACTGTTCTGCGTTGTTCTAGTGGTACGGTTGCGACATGTCCAGTTTTTTTGAAAAAACAGGCGACCATTTGCTTGGAAGTGCTTCGTGCGCGAACAACTTTTGTTGGATTTGGCTCATCTTGAAACACCCATACAGTCGATTGCTGTTTACTTTCGGGCTCATACGCGTAAATCCATGATTCATCACCTGTCACGATGTCAGAGACGTGTTTCGAAGCCCCGCGATCGTATTTTTTGAGCATTTCCTTCGACCAATCGACACGAGCCTTTTTTTGAGCGATTGACAAATTGTGTGGGATCCAACGCGAACAAATTTTTTTGACAGTCAAATGTTTATGCAATATTGAATGTACCTATGCTGGTCCCACTAATGGCTAAGATTGTCTCAATCTCACGATAGGTCACATGACGATCTTGCAATATCAGTTCGCGCACAGCATCAATGGTTTTCGGAACAACTAATTTTGGACGACCTTCACGAAATTCGTCGAGTGAACTACGACCACGATTGAATTCACCATACCATCGATAAACACTGGTACTTGATGGAGCTTCATCGCCAAAAAATGAATTAAGTTCATCCATGCAATGTTGCTGAGTTAATCCACGTCGAAAGTTGTAAAAAATAATCGCACGAAAAGGTTCACGATTTAATTTCATTTTTGGACCGAGATGAATCTTTTAAGTTACGGTAAACAACACAAATAGCACTGGTATTTCAAACCGTTCTGAGTACGTAAAAGCCAAAAAATGTCAAACTTTGCGATACAGCTGTCAGTTGCCAGATTGCAACACCAGGGTTGCCAAATACCGAAATATAAAAGGCACCCCTCGTACTAAGTCGAAGTATAAGACTGGCATTCCCCAAGTAGCACTAAAGCGCCGATTTGATACCATTATGAGACCTCCAATGGGCAGATATCCGCAGCCAATCAGAGCTGTACCCTATGATCAAAAAGTACCGGGAATGTTTAATTGATTATTTTCTTCGATTGCCAAGGCTTAGTGCACCATGAGTACCTTCCATCGGGCCAGGCAGTTAATAAAGAAAATTGTTTATCCGTTTTGAAGCGTTTGAGAAATGCTGTACGTCGCAAACTTCCGGAAATATGGGCAAACAATTCTTGGATTTTGCATGATGATAACGCGCCATCACACCGACCCCAAATTGTGCTGGATTATTTGACCAAACACCAAGTAAATACCATCGTGCAAGCACCGTATTCACCTGATATGGCCCCGTGCGACTTCCTTTTACTTCCTTTTGTGACCCAAGTTGAAGTTACCACTTTGTGGAAGGAGATTTCAGTCGATAGAGATCAAAGAGAATGCGACGAAGGAGCTGAAGGCAATCCCTTCGTCGGCCTACCAGTGGTGCATGCAGGACTGGGTTAAGCGTTGGCACATGTGTGTTGCTTCAGACGGGTCATATTTTGAAGAAGATAAAATAAATTTGCCTGAAATTTAACTCTGTTTTGTTTTATTTAAACATTCCCGATACTTTCTGATCATAGGGAATATCAAATATATTAATGGTAGGTTGGAGCACTGCTCTATGCTGTGAAAGAAAGGAGCTCCTAGTGATCTTAATCGTCTGGTTGCCAAGCCCGGATATTTACAGAGAAAGTGCTCAACAGCCTCCTTCTCTGATAGGTCCCAGAGCTTCTGCAATGGGGATTAAATGACAAACATCGCTTTTCCGCCTGTGAGCCGATCGTCCAATAAGCGGTAAGCACAGCTAAGAGTTTGGAAATTGAGTGGCGTGGAGTCCCAAGGACTTTCTGAGCCCTCCATATATTGTATTGAGATGGAGCTCCATCTTTTCTGCGCTTTCCTGAGAAATAAGTTGTGCAATTCCCTTTTAACAACAGTCAGGGGGAGGCCGATGATCGGGTAGGTGGTCTCTTAGACCAATTCAGGTGGAGTCGCCTGGCAAGTTCATGAGCAATTTCATTTCTCTCTATGTTTCTATGTCCTGAACTGAGATCAAAGATTTAATCCCCTCCTTACAGGAGTTCACTAGTTTGGATCTGTACCATGACGTTTGTAAGAGCCCTGATCGTGGTTTGACCATCAGAAAAAATTTTAATATCGCCCGCGCTCTCAAGTTTTCTAAGCATTTTGCTTGTCTGCAGGAGCGCAAAGACTTCAGCAGTATTTGGATATTTTAAGGAAATATATAATTTGACTGATTTAGAGAAAACCCCTGCTCCGACTCCCGATTCCAATTTCGAGCCATCACTGAAGACAGAGGTAACGGCCTCAGTACAGATTTCCCCCTCGTTCCAATCTAAAGTTTTCGGATAGAGATCTGTACGAAGTTCAGAGAAATACGGTGTTGACTGCCCGAAAATGTTACCATGTCCCTTGAGAGATTTGCACCAGAGGCCAAACTCCTTTAGCCGGATTGCACTGTGAGCAGCGAGTAAAATAACGTAAAAGTCGAAGGGCAGTAAGTGCAAAACGACATTCAGGGCAGCATTGGGTCGAGTTCTATATGCTCCGGTGATGCCAATACAAGCAGTCTTTGGAACCCTCCCCAGTTTAGCCCGTCCGAAAAACTTCTCACGTTAAAAGTGGCAGAACCACTTCCTTTTACACCCAAAGCACGACTGGTGGCTTGAATTCCCACTTCTTAGGCTATTAAATTAATAAATAAATACCCATAAACACGCACATTCTAAACATTGTTAATACTTTATAATGCATTTTGCTTTTCTGAGGTTTCTATTGGGTTGTTCGGAAAGTAATTTCAATTTTTTGTGGATATATCGAGCTTTGAGGTTAAACCCAGGCCTTTCAGGTGGTCATAAACAGTTGAATTCGATAAATTTAATCTATCACCGATCTCACGTGTTGTTGTTCACCGATCTGCATCAACTAATGCCTTTATCGCGCCTTTATTAGCT
The DNA here is from genome assembly GCF_027943255.1 of Anastrepha obliqua. NCBI lineage: Eukaryota > Metazoa > Arthropoda > Insecta > Diptera > Tephritidae > Anastrepha > Anastrepha obliqua. The sequence continues at coordinate 27,668,872 of NC_072895.1, forward strand.
TCAACCGGCCTTCCAGAACGTGGTGCACCTTTGACATCAAAATTGCCGCATCGAAAATTTGCAAACCAGTTTTGACACTGGTGTATTGTCAACACATCTTTTCTCCATACACATCGGTTAATTTCTTTCCGGCTTGAACAGCATTTTTACCTTTTCTATAGTAAAAAAGTAAAATATGACGAAAATGGTGCTTATTGCTCTCCGTATTTAAAAGAGTTAATTTACACACAAGCCTTGCTCTATCAGCTGCCAAAACATATTGGGTAGTCAAAAAAGTCTTTTCGTATTTCTAATCAAACTTCAACTCATTTTTTTTATATTTATAATGAACTTTATTAAACCAAATATGTACCTTTTTGGTCGACCACCTTTTGCCATTTTTCTTCTAGAGACATTATTCCATCAGTGTAAAACTTTTGTGGTTTCTCGGCGAAAAACTGCGAGGCTTCTCTTGGAGCCAACTTTACTCCATTAAGGGAGTTCTGCATTGACCGAAACAAATGGTAGTCCGATGGTGCAAGGTCAGGGCTATATGGTGAATGCATCAAAACTTCCCAGCCAAGTTCTTCCAGTTTTTGCCGAGTCATCAAAGATGTGTGTGGCCTAGCGTTGTCCTGGTGGAAGATGACGCCCTTTCTGCTGATTAGTTCTGGCCGTTTTTTTTCGATTGCTTGCTTCAATCTCATCAGTTGTTGACAGTAAAGTGTAGAAACAATCGTTCGAGTAGGCTGGAGCTGCTCATAGTGGATGATTCCTTTCCAATCCCACCCAACACACAGCATAACCTTTCGAGGCGTCAATCCTGGCTTTGCGACCATTTGTTGAGCTTCACCACCTTTGCACCATGATCTTTTTCGCACATTATTGCCGTATTTGAGACACTTTTCGTCTCCTGTTACCATTCGCTTCAAAAATGGTTCGATTTCATTTCGTTTCAGCAAAGAATGGCAGATGTTAATTCGGTCCATTAAATTTTTCACAGACAATCCATGGGGTACCACAACAGCGAGCTTCTTTTTGTAACCAGCCTTTTTTAAATAGTTCAAAACCGTTTGATGATGAATGTTTAGTGCCTTGGCGATGTCATGGCAGCTTATGTGACAGTCCTGGTCCATCTTTTCCATAATTTCCTCGACTTTTTCAGCGATAGGTCGACCGGAGCGAGGTGCATCTTTCACATCGAGACTTCCAGAACGGAAGCGAGCGAACCATTGTTGTGCTCCACGAACTGATACAGCATCGTCTCCGTAAACTTCACAAATTTCATTGGTGGCTTGCGTGGCATTTTTCCCTTTTTTATAAAAAAATTTCAAAATATAGCGAATTTCTTCATTATTTTCACTAATTTTTGAACAGTTATAACTTTTTTTCAACTTCTCCGAATTAAATGTTTTTTTGGCTAAATGAAGCTTAAAATGTCACCTTTCTAACACCATATGACATGACACAATGTGATTGGTAGCACTGGAGATAGATGACTCCAACGACATCTATTGACAAAATACGAAAAGACTTTTTCCATTACCCAATATAATGACAATGCCACGTGAAGTGTGAAGTTAGCTGTGAAAAAATACAATTAAATCATCTGTAGCGAAAAAACGACATGACTTTCCGAACAACCCAATACATCCTACAATTCTTCAAAAACCTGCTTAACCTGACTTTTTTCTCAATCACAAACTTACTTATTAATGTTGGAACCCTCTTTCAGCCGATCACCCACAGCACCCGTCTTTACAGCGCGCTCCGAACCAGCCAAATCCACTAGCGACATTCGTGACACTTTTTCACCACTCACACCAGTCGCCTGATCGGTCAGAATCTGTGTTAGCACCACCGAGAAAACGGCATGCGAACGTGACGATTCCGCATTCATGTTGGTAGCAGCTACTGTACGCGATTTGTTGCCCTCCGTCATCAGATTATCGATGTCCTTGTACGAGGACACTGCCAATTGGGACAAGCCGTCCACATACGGGCCGAGCACATTGTGCTCACGCACTTTAAGCGACTGTTTATTTGGTTTGGGATCGAGTAGGTCGTGCACTTTCTCATTGTAAATTTCCATATAGGACACTTCCACTTTGTACATGAGATCCTGTGTGGTTTTGTTGGCAATAGCAGAGAAGAGTTCATCGCACAGGCGTGGTATGATGCCTTTGGACTCAAGTGAACCCATCATCGTATATGATTTGCCGGAGCCTATGAAGTAGAAAAATGTATGTTAGTATTAAAAATTTATGTTCTTTTTTGTGTTTTGTGTGTTTTGTTTGCTTGCATGTAAGCAAGTAAGTGTGCGTGTTGGACTCACCTGTTTGACCGTAGGCAAATATGCAGGCATTGTAGCCTTGGAATGCATTATCGAGTATATCACGTCCCACACAATTGAATACGGATTCTTGTGAAGCGAAATTCGTATCTTCGGGATTTAAAGAGTAGAAGCAATGATCGAATGCAAATGTCTTGGGAGGCTTCCTGTAAAAAGAAATAAAAAAAACAAAAAACAACAATTATACGATACATTTTCAAAAAAGGCTACAAGTGTGAGTGAATCAGCGCGCATAACGAGCAGCAAACTGCTACAGCAACAAGCGACAAATCAACGAGGCGCAATCAATAGTCAAATAGGCTTAGTTATGCAAATGCGCACGTAAATACTAAATAACATAAAGATATATGTAAGTACAGCTGAATCGGTATGCACTGAGCTGAGGATATACGCCACCTGAAGCACTGAGACGAATTTCTAGTTTATTGCGGTAAGGGGACTAGTTTGGTAATGACTACATTTTCGCCAGTTATAGAAAGAGTTCATAAGCTACAACAAAGCAGCAAAAAATCTATTTTTCTATTGTAAATCAGACTGCTTCGGGAAATATTTCCAAGATGAATAAATATTGAATTTATTGAGAAGATAAGCTTGGCCGAAATGGAGCACCAAATTTGTCTAAGAGCAGCTGGGAGAAGCTCACAGTACGGCCATTATCGTCGTACAGCGCGAAGATCTCGGATTACTCGCTCACAAGGTAGAATTAACTCAGCTATGTATTTAAGGGGTCAGTCTACTTTGGAGACTCGAAAAAAAGGCTATATTCGTGATTTTTTTTGTTGAGAAAACTATAAATGATAGTAATATAACATTTGTTTGATTTATTAAATAAAGTCTTAAAATTCAGAAATAAATTTTTTTTTATTCAATTTTATAGTATTTTTAGTAAAAAAATAGCAGTGAAGCGTAACGTCTCAAACATGGGTTGGTGAGGCAGCTCCATCAGAACTCAAGAACGGCTTGTCTGAAACAAAAAAATCAAAATGTTTCAGATTCAGTAAGATACTGGCTACAAAATGACCCTCGGTTATTAGGTTTTAATGAAGACAAAAAAAATGGCTGATAAAAATGGAAAATTTTTGATAGAACGGTTTTTTTTTCGCATATTTAAAAAAAATATATAGTAAAAATTTTAAATTTCAAAACCCCCGAGCGTCAATTTGGTGCAAATTATGTCTAGAATAGGTGATCCAAATTTTATGAAAATCGGTTGATTAGTTTTTGAGATACAGTGGAGCTAGATTTTGAAAACGTTGTTTTGAGAAAAACGCGTTTAAAGTTTTTAATGCACGCTATACGCGCAGGTAGACGAAATGATGTTCAGGTAAAAAAAAAATAGTTAGAGTGCTCGGATTTTCTTAAAATTTTTACACAATATTTCTGGATATATATACTTTCAAATTATGCAAAAAAAAAAATTGAAAAATTTTAAAGTGACAAAGTAGACTAGCCCCTTAAGGCAAACGGCCATGAACTCCGTTATCGCTTCTCAGTTTGGAGAAGACAAATCGAAGTAGGCGTCTTATTTGCCCAAAAAATCATCTTTTCTGACGAACAACATTTGCATTTAGACTGCTTTCACTACGGCTATGCTGATAAACGAAATTCGGATCAGAAAACACGCATGTGAATGTCGAGTAGTCAATCCATTCTGCAAGAGAGTGACGACGGTTTGGTCAGTTTGTTTATATTTTTCATTTCTACCCATTTCTCCGCTCAGACGTTACGTCTTTGTAACATTTATTGGCCATCTCGGAAATGTGTTCTGACTCAGGGTAGTCTTCTGAGCATTGATGTTAGGCGGACAATCCAAAAATGAAGCAGACCTTTAAGGTAAATAATGTCGGACCTTTGCACGTAGGCGATGGAACAATGAGTTGTATGAGCTTTACGGCGCCATAGACACAGTGCAGCGAATAAAGATACAACGAGGGTCGTTGATAGGGTCATGTCGTCCGAATGGTTACAAAGGCGCTGGCTCTCAAAGTATTCGATGCGGTACCAGTAGGTGGTGGCAGAGGAAGAGGAACGCCTCCTCTGCGTTGAAAAGATGAGGTGGAGAAGAACTTGGCTTCATTCGGTGCGCTTTGTTAAACTCGGCCAAAATCACGTAATCGCCAATTAAGAAGAAGAGAAGAATGTCTAGTTCTTCCGTCATATAGCGTCGGGAAGCGTGAAGTTAGCCACATGAATAAAGTTGCATTCTATTGGCCAGGTTAGGCTACGCGGGCTATTCTTTAAGAAGAGTTTACTCGGTGCCTACTGAGGTAATACCACGAAAATATTTTTCCAGCTCCATCTCATTGTCACCTTAAATTATCCTGGTCTTATGACGAATCCAAAGACTTCTTCCAGCTATACTTTGCTTATACCTTTTAGATTTTTTAGAATGTGGTTTCCCAGAAATCTTTGAAGTAGAGAGCATACACAAACGAAGGGCTGGATGGGCTCTGAAGCTCGTATTGTATTGTGTGTGAGAAGCTCCGAATTTCGAGAAGTGAAATATTCGGTCTTGTGAACTTGTGTTAATTTCATGTTCTTTGCTCATCTAGTGTTGGTCAAAGATAATTTAATATTCTGCAGGTGGTCAGGTTAGTCCCACCATCTAATAGAACACTAATTAATTCTTCTTGATTTATGAATTCAAACTACTCAGAGCCCAGATGGTCTTGAATATTCGATCTCGAACCTGTAAACCTTGTCTCTCACTCCTTCTTCGCACACTTATGCACTCCTCATTTGCCGGAACCCCAATATGTCCATGTCCCGGATCCCAATATATTGCCGTTTTTAAAAGCAATATGTGTTGGTAGCTACAATCCTCTGATGTGGGCTCTGATGCCGACAGAAAATACAAGCAAGACCAATTGTGAAGGGCAACAAGGACAACAAGCTTATAGCCACGCCGATTCCATAGGTATCGACAAGAAAAACGCTGTAGTGGTTTGTAAGGAAACGGTCTACCACCACTTGAGGATTTCATCCAAGGGGAGGCGTTGAAGGCCATCTGCAGGCTGAAACACAATGGGAATTGGTACGGCCCCTGTACGGTATTGGTTAACAGAGTAGCCATGCCAACCAGAGTCGTACTTGACAAGAAATACAGTGTGCACCACACCCAGAGGCTCAACTGTGGTCAAACTCAGAAAGTGAGCCGGCAAACGCTGTTTTAGCATGTTCAAGGATGGCTCCAGGAACGAGCAAGGCTCCGGCTTTGGGGTCTACGTGGAATCCAAAGGGACAAAACTGCACTTTGCTCTTGGAATCATGCATCTGTGTTTCAAGCGGAGGTGTATGCTGTTCAAGAAGCGATGAACTTTGTTGTGGAAAACAGATAGTGAGGCAGATCTGTATGTGTCTGCAGTGACAGCCAAGCTGAGCTCATGGCCTTAGACAAGCCACCAACCATTTCCAGAGTAGTCGAGTCCTGTAAATCCAGGCTGAACTATGTCGATAGACACAATATCCTGATGCTAACATGGGTCCCGGAACACGGGGGTATCGCGGATAACGAGATCTCTGACTATTTAGCCAGAAAGGCCTCTGAGACCAATTTCCTTGGCCCGGAGCCCATTCTGCCACTCCCTTCTGCAGCCATCAAATCCACGGTTAGCAAACGGATTACTTCAACCCACAAGCGGGCTTGGCAGGCTGAGAGAGGCTGCAGATGGACAAAACTGATGTTACCTGTCATATTTGACTGACTTTCGCAGATCCTCCTGTCGCTAAGCAGAGGGGACTGTAGGAGGTTATTGGCACTGATGTGTTAAGAAGCGACCATCTTGGCTCCTTGGCATCACAAGATCTACTCAGAGTGTTTCGGAGGCCGAGTGGATTGAAGAAAAGGGAATTTGCGTAAAGTACAATGGTTTTAATTGTGTCTCGAGTGCTGTACTTGCTAGTCGTTCCCGAAAAAAAAACCAAAATAAAAAAAAAAGATAAAAAAAATTAAACGACAGATCTTCCATTCTTGGCAGATTGCAGATTGGGAAATTTTGCGCTTTCTAATAGAATTTAATTTTCCCTTTATGTTTCCATTTTCTCAACAAATTACGCATGCATGTTTTATGGCAATCACAAGTCATGTTGCTGTCTTAGCTGATTATTTGCCTTTGACTCTTAGTAAAAATCGAAAATATTTGCAGAAAATGTGAAACCTCGAAAATGGTTGTTTAAGTTGACCAAATCTTGTCTAACGCATCAAACACAGTTCCGGAGTTCTAAAAAATACGTTCCAATTGTGGAACAAGTTACAGCATTCACTGGCTGCCTGTGTGGAATAAAGTAGCAACAGCAACTAGTCATGGCTCTGATTTCACTAGTAAGTATTATTTTGCAACCAGTGGATTTCTCTACTGGGTGGGAATGCATACATATTATATTATATATACACATTTTTTTTTTTTGTTTTTTCTGTAAGCATTACTGGGTATGCCTTACTCACCTCTCTAATTTGTCCAGTGATGGTGGATTTTGCAGAATTGTCTGCTGTTTTTCCATCTCCACAATGCATTTTGTGCCCAGCTCGATTTCTGCAACCAAAAGAGGAAATACAAATTAACAATTTTATGGAATATTTAATGGTTTATGCAGTGAAGATAGTTTTGTAATATTTTTATGATTGCAGTGGGAATGATTCATCGAAAAATCTATTTGTTTGGGTGCAAATAAATTGATAAAAAAAAATTTGTAAGTTGTCATCTCGTTCGCAGGGGATTTTGGGGTTAAATTGTTATTTGCGAATATGAATACAAGTTTGGAATTAATTTGCTAAAAAAGCTCATACATATACCTATATATATGTATGTACAATATATTAGGACGCACCCCTCTCCATAGGAGCAAAAAAATATATAAAATTTATTATACCTCAGGTTAGGTTGTGCTAGCCAGGTTGCTTGTCTCATACAAGACACTCGGTAGACCTGAGACCTATTGTGGTACCTGCATTTAGATCTTTTTAAGAAGGTACCTAGTCCCTCCAGTGAAATATTTTGTAAATTTTGCACGTCTTCAAAGAAATAATCGCCCAGATATTTGGCACGGCTTCTTTGAAGTGTATTCTGATGAATTTGAGACCCATTGTGTGGACGTTATGAAGTTCGGAACGTTGTTTTTTAGCTATTCTTGGATCACTGGAGCTTTGTGAGACGGTGCAGAGCCCTGTTGAATCGTTCATGGTCTGCCACCGAAATGTTTGTCTGCCTACGGCTTCAAAGCAACATTCAGAGTACTTTCCCGATAATATTTCGCATTTACCTTGACGCCAGGCTCGATGAAAACGATTGGAGAGCGCCCATCTACGGTTACAGGGGCCCAAACCATAATCTGTGGCGGGTGCTGCTTCTTGGTGGCCAATCGATGACTCAAATTCTCGTATGAACGGTCGGTCAAATAAACCCTATCGTTTTGGGAGTTTACGAATTGTTCAATGTGAAAAATTTGCTCGTCAGAAAACACAAAAATTTATCGCTTTCAGCCAAGCGAAGCAACTCCTTCGTTCTCTCAAGTTTGACTTGCTGCCGCTTTGGTGAGATCATCCGCCTCTTGGATCTTGTAAGGCTTGACTTTGAGATAATTTTTCAGTATGCGGCGGATGCTACGGTCTGATATTTTCAGTTCTTTCGCCATTTTATTGGTACTTCATCGGGATTTCGTTCAAGTCGCTTCTTCACTTTTTTAACCATTGCACGTGACGTTGCAGTCTTTCGATGACCACCTCCATGACGTTTCGGGATGCTACCAGTACCATTGTAACGAGTAATGGTGAGATAAACAAAAACTTTATTTACTTTAAGAAGCTCGAGCTCCCGAACAATCGCTGGTTGTGATTTTCCAGCCAAATATAATGCAATGAAACGATTACGTTTAAAATCCATTACTGGTTTTTTTTCGCGTTTACTCTCGGCAAAATGCTTCCGAGCGTTTGTAAAAAATACTCTGAGCTGTCATTTAGCCAATTAACAGACAGCTGCCCATGCATCATTGATATTACTTAAGGTGTTGTAGATTTCCACTTCTTTCTGGAACGAATCTAGCACATATAGCACATTTTGAGCGTTTCGTAATTTATATTTTTTCATATTGGCTTCACAATAACTCTGTACGTAAGGAGAGCTCTGATCGAATTCAATACTATTTACATATTTAATGGGTTGATTTTGCTTATTCTAAATACTCTTGCCATGAACTTCTTAATATTGCCTCTAAATGAATTAATTTAGTATTTTTTTTTTTGTCTTTTGTTATATTTTTTTTCTTACGTATTAATTTTGCTATTATGTTATTGTTAAAACATCTGTAAGACAATTTGCGTTTGTTGACTAAGTTTTACTTTACTAAAAATAAGAAAAAAATAAGATATATATGTACATTAGGGTGCATCACTTTCCGCACTAATCTTCCGTCGGAATTGTACAATAAAATGTCTTATACCTTATGATCAGAAAGTAACGGGAATGTTTAAATAAAACAAATAAAATAAATTTCAGACAAATTTATTTTATCTCCTTCAAAATATGACCCGTCTGAACCAACACACATGTGCCAACGTCTAACCCAGTCCTCCATGCACCCCTGGTAGGCCAACGAAGGGATGGCATTTACTTGGTGTTTGGTCAAATAATCCAGCACAATTTGGGCTCGGTGCGATGGCGCGTTATTATCATGCAAAATCCAAGAATTGTTTACCCACATTTCCTGCCGTTTGCAACGTACAGTATCTCTCAAATGCTTGAAAACGGATAAATAATATTCTTTATTGACTGTCTGGCCCGGTGGAAGGTACTCATGGTGCACTACGCCTTGGCAATCGAAGAAAACAGTCAACATCCCCTTCCCGGTACTTTTTGATCATAAGGTATCTTAAAATTTACGCCAAAATATTGCGGAAACATATTAAGATTTGCGTGCACTGGACGTTGTGAAAGTACCCCCAAAAATCTCATTATTTTGATTCTATTAATACAATTTTTTTTAACATTTTATACAGACCTTTTAATAATAAATTTTGCTATCATTTGAGGGGATTTGTTGGAAAAATTATTTTATTTAAAAAAAATCTCGATGCTGGAGGTATTTTCAAATCGACCCGTATTTTCAAATTTGGGTGGAAAACCAACATTTTTTTTTCGGTGAGTCACCCTAATGACCTATCTACCTCTGGATCTCGTCCCTGCTTGGCGGTAGGGAAATAAATGCTGTGGCAGGAGGGGCTAGAATCACTAGGTTCGTTCATAGAGGTACACCACAGGGCGGCGTCTTCTCGCCTCTCCTTTGGCTAGTAGCTATGGATGAAGCTTTAACTCGCTTAAACAGGGGAAAAGTAAAGGTGGTAGCATATGCCGATGACTTGATCCTATTGGTCTCAGAACCCTTCCCATCAGTAATGGCTGAAATTTTGGAAAGTGCACTGGCTACACTCAGTAGTTGGGCTGACAGTTGCGGTCTCACAGTCAACTCTGATAAAACGGAGTTGATGCTGAAATACAAGTCTCCGCCTTTTAAGCTTCTAAGACTAAACAACCAGTGTCTTACCCTCGCATTGGAAGTCAGGTATCTTGGTGTAATCGAGTTAAGAAGGCCAGTATTGCCTTCTACGCCTGTAAATTTATGTTCGGCAAAAAATGGGGTATCACGCCACGTGTCGTACTTTGGATGTACAACTTAGTGGTTCTGCCAATTTTAACATATGGTTATCTAGTTTGGTGCATAGCTCTTCAGAAGGGCTACAACACCACTAAACTAGAGAGAGTGCTGAGAACTGCTTGTGTGGGCATCACTGGTGCTTGTAGAACATGTCCCACTGCTGCGCTCAACGTTATTCTGAGCTTACTTGCTGTGGATCTGCAAGTTAAATCCATTGCTGCTCAGAGCGCTATTATGTTGAATGAGCTTGGCCTCTGGAGACAATTTTCTGTAGGACATAGTAGCATCTTGAAGCAGATCTCCCCTTCCTTCTCTGTTCTTCGCACTGATCTCTCCATCCGCAAACTGTGTTTTGAGGGTTGTGCTAGGGCTATCTTTCCGAGCAGGCAAGACTAGAAGGAGGGGAGAGTCGGCACTGATATAGGCACCTCTGTTTTCACTGACGGATTCAAGATGGAGTTTGGAGTGGGAGCGGGGGTTTCCTCTAAATCAGCCAGCATTTAGGTCTCCTTTAAACTGTCGGAAACGAGCAGCGTTTTTCAACTAGAGGTCTTCGCGATACCGCAGGCATGTAAAATGCTTCGGGATCGCTTTTGGGAGAAAGACATTAATATTTTTTCTGATAGCCAAGCTGCGATCAAGGCCCTGTCGTCGCCGTATTGCTCTCTTTTGGTGAACTCCTGTAAGGAGGAACTCAAACATCTTCCTGGGCACAAGAATATAGAGGGAAATGAACTTGCCGACGAGCTTGCCAGGAAGGGGTCGACAGAACTGTCCCCCTCTCAGACATCGGTGTCTCTTTGTCCGTTGTTAAGGGGAAACTGCACAATTTCTTTCTGAAAAAAGCGCAAGACAGATGGAGGTCTGTCTCATCGTGTGCTATTTCGAAAACACTATGGCCTCAGTACGATAGAAACAGAACGCTTAAGGTGATGGGAGTCTCCCGCCATTCAACTTCCAAACTCATTGCGGTGTTCACTGGTTACTGAGTGATCGGTACTCATGCGGAGAAGCTTGGAATTCCGTACAACCCCTATTGCAGAAGCTGTGGGGATCCCTCAGAGAAAGAGACTGTTGAAATTTTTCTTTACACAGGTAATGGTCCACATTATGGTATTAAAACGGCACGTAAGTGCTACTTGAAGCATTACCTACCTACCACCCTAATGTACAAATTGACATACATTTGTAAGGTTTTTTTTTTCATTTTTCTTTGTTCATGTTTTTTTATGCAATGAATATATTTCTTTGTTGTTTTTTTATCCAGCAAATATAGAAATTTGCTTAGCTTAGCGTAAAGAAAAATATAAAAACGTTGCCAAATACGATTACCCTCACATGCTTTTGATTAATTTCGCTTTATTGTTTAATCGCATTCTGCGTGCATATGCACATACACACATATATTTATATTTCATTCGGTAAACATTTACAAAGCGTGAGATAACAAAATGTATTCGCGTTTAAGTATTAACTGAAGACCAAAAAAAAATTCAGTTTAATGCTCAGCTCAGATTGGGGAAAACGCAAGCCTCGCCAGAAAGCTGCGCGAAAGTCACACAGTACCTACGGAAATATAAATGTACGTAAATAATATCCGAAAATAGCATGCTTTGTTTGTAGACAAAAAAAAATATATACGAAGAGTAATAAATAACAAAAAAGTATAACAAAAATAATAATAAATAATAAAAAAATAAAAATATAAAAACAAACATAGAAGAGCTTACGTTCGACTTGAAGCGAGGCTCATAATTCCAGTGCACACTTGAAATGTGATCACGACAGCTGATAAATTTCGATATTGAGTTTCGCTATCTTTGCGTGAAAACATGTCGCTTTTTTACGAGTGTATGGCAATTTTAGCTAACTAACGATTTTGTTGACTTTGAAATTTAATTTATAGTTGGGCATCTGGAAATGGCTAAAGCCACGCGACCATAAGCTGCGTTTTCAGTTCGCCTGATACTCGTATATAGAAGAACGCTTCGTTGAAGTTAAGTATTCTTTACCGAAAAATCATCTTTCTAAGTTGAACTCATTTCCCCCTAGGTAGAGGTATGTTAATGTTAACAAACAGAATTGTCGCACTTGGAGATCGGAAAATTAAGAACAAAAAAAAAAAAAAAAACGGGGAAGCTAAAGCATCCGCAACTAGTGATGTTTGGTTCGAAATTTGGTCCGAGAGTTTAAACATAAAATCAAAATTTTCATACGAAAAAATTGAGTTGAGTTCCCATATAAGTCATTTGAATGAAACTGTATTCCATCACAAGAATGACACTTTACAATAAAAAAAAATTATTGGAGCCGAATTTCCAAACGTTAGATGGATCAAGCGCCGCATATCTTGCATTGAGGAGGAAAAACTAGAAGTTGTCCAATCTCTATGAATCTTTGCAAATATATTTTTTCGCCTATGCTAGGTTTATGAGAAAACATAAAAAATTTACTCATATGTGTTGCACTATACTAAACAAGGAACAACATCAAGGCGCACACCACAAATAGGGGGAGGAGCTCGGCCAAACACCCAAAAAGGGTGTAAGCGCCAATTATATATATACTAAACAAGGCTAATAGATTACTAGGTTTGGCCAATACTATGGGGGAAAACCAAAAGGTGAAGTCCAAAATAAAAAAGACTGGCGTCATAAAAATGTTTTTGAAGGCGCCATCTTTTTAATGAGTGAAAGCTTGGTGACATTCGGTTCAGTGGAAGCGGTACAAAAATGAGTTTCGAACAAGGAGCTAATGTCAAATTTTGTTTTAAAATCGGTAAAACGTTTACATTTGAATTGATAAAAAAAGTTTATGGCGATGGTTGTCTATCTCCATCACGTTTCTGAGATGGTTGTGAGGACATAAATAACAATGAACATACGGACCGCCCAAATCAGTAATCACCGAAAACTCCATCGAAATTCTTCGTAAATTTATCAAAAATGAACCGAAATCATTGAAATTCATGGAATCGGAATTGAACATCTCCAAAACACCGATTTATCGCATTTTAACTCATCATTTGGGCTTACGAAAGGTCTGTGCCCGATTCATTCCGCACAAGTTAACTGAGGACCAAAAATTGCTCAGAATTCAACATTCGAAAGGCCTCATTAAAGAGGCGAGAAAAGACGACAACTTCCTTTGCAACATTGTAACTGGTGATGAAACGTGGTGGTGTTTCCAATATGAACCTGAAACTAAGTGTTAAAGTGCCGAATGGAAGGCCCCAGACGAGCCACCACCCAAAAAAATCGCGTTTGGAGAAGTCAAAAATCAAGTCGATGCTCATTTGTTTTAACGATTCCAAGATAATTGTCCACAAGGAATTCGTGCCAAGGGTCCAAATCGTCAACGCAATTTTCTATCATGGCGCTTTGCAGCGTTTGTTGCTTGCATGCCCTGAATACCGCGAAGGAGGAAGTTGGCACTTATTGCATGGTAATGCACCTTCTCAGCGATCCACTCTTGGGACTGATTTCTTGACTAGAAAACGCATTTTAACCATCAATCACTTAACGCATTCGCCTAATATGGCTCCCTGTAACTTCTACCTATTCGGATATTTGCATTTGGCCAGGAAAGGAAAACGTTTTGCGTCCGTAGAGGCCATACCGGAGGCTTGTACCAACATCCTGAAGGACATTTCGGATTCCAGTCAATGACCTGAAACACTCTTTCGAAAAGCTTTTAGATCGCACAAAACAGTGTATCGACTATTTTGAATAAATAAACTCGAAGTTATCAGAACAAAGCTCCTTTCGTTTCTATTTTAGCTCAATCTTGTTTGTTTTGGACTGAACCTTGTATATTCACACATAATGTCAAATGCGAGGTCTGCTCAAAAAATAAGATGAATTTTCAAATTTCGGGACTACGTACATTCGACTTTTGATTATTTTTTTTATGTTAGTACACTCGTCTCGAAGATATGTTCATGGTTTTAGCAATATCGCAACTTTAATTTGTTTTCCGTATTCGGCGATTTTCTGCTACCGACTCTTGGCTCTCCTGGACTCTTCCATTGGGACGATTGGGCTTTAATTTCGGTGTCGTCACCATATACCCATGTTTCGTCATCAGTTATGACCCTTTTAAGCAAATCTGGATTATCGTTGATGTCATTCAACAATTCCTGAGCGATGCTCATACCCACAATTTCCGAAAAGATTGCATGACATGAGCCAAACGATATGCGGCCATCCTCAGCAACTTCTCTAATTAAGATTCAACATAGAGAATCCATAACAATTTTCTTGACTTTCTCAACATTTTCATCGGTTGTTGATGTGCTGGGGCGTCTAGAGCGAGCGTCGTCATTCACAACTTCTCGACCTTCTGTGTACCATTTGTAAGTTCCCGGTCACAGGAACATACGGGGTAATGACATAGCGGATGAGCTAGCAAGAAAAGGTTCGACACTAGAAATAGCAGAAGTGGTGGCAGTCTCCACCCCACTGAACACATTAAAAGCATCCATTGCTTCATACTATCATGCTTTAGCCGAAAGAAGATGGAAGCAAATAACTACTTGTACTACAACAAAAAACACATGGACGTCATACAAAATCCAAAGGACGAATGATCTGTTAGGATGATCTGTTAGGATGCTCCCGGCCAAACATCTCACGCATCACTGCCTTCAATCTACCCTTCAATCCTATCTGCAGGAGCTGTCAAGCTAAAGCGGTGAAGGAAAGTCTTTTCCACTACTTATGTGAATGTCCAGGGCTAGGTAGGGCACGATTCCGCTCCTTTGGTAAGCCTTTTTTACAGCAAATTAATGAGATCTCAGACATCGGGATAAAGGATTTGCTGTTATACTAGGACCTCACTAAATGGATCTGTCTTGGAAAAAGAATAAACAAAAAACGACATCATCACATGAGAAAGAGGTAGTAAAACGGTGCTGGTGACTAATTAGGAGTATTTCAGTGGAATTATTCAACCACTTCAACAACAACAACAACCACTTATAAACATTTTTTTGATTCGGGGTACTCTCACCGTATGCCACTGTCAACATTTCAATGGTTTTTGAGCACTCAAAACTTTAAATTTGAAACCTTTAACTTGTTTTTTGAACACACCCCGTATATATACATTATATACTTTCGATTGTAGTCATTTGAATAATGTTGCTGTTAGTTTTACTTGCAGTTACCCAGATTTCTATGCCTAGATTGGCACGATCACAGTTTTGTATGTTTATTTTATTCAGCAATGCCAGTTTCGAGTGCCTGCCAAGTTAGCCAATATAGTTTTCGGAATCTGTTTTTTACCTCATTTCTTTTCATCCTGACCAAATTGTTAAACAACATACTTCATGTCAATGGACAGATGTATAAAATAAATGAGGAGTAAAAAAAAAAAAAATCTTTTCAACGTCTGATAAAATGGGGACTAAAACAAAAAAAAAATATATTTTCAACGTTGATAGTTCTTTCTTTCCAGAGATGTTTCGAGTCAACAGTCATTCCAAGGTATCCTGCTTTGGTGGCTATCGGGATTTGTGAACTGTTTATTGTGAAATTCTTATGCCCAACTTTCTTGTTAAAGTAAACTACATGATTTGTTTGCCTCTATTTGCCTCAAGCATTACACCATTTCAAAGTTTTGTCCAAAAGCTGTTGTAATTTGTTTGTTGCTGCTTCTAAGATTTTAGGAGTTGCCAATAGTTGCTCTCATGCTTGAGGTACCCCGGCTTTCATGAGTTGAATATTAAAGTATTTGTCTCCATATTTTACATAAAAATATCCGATTGTTAAACAGTTCTTCATTATCCAGTCCAGTAGTCCAGTGGAAGATACTGTTTAAATTTAAATAATAGCCCCTTGTCCAACACCCCATGAAAAGCTTTCGCTACATCAAGACACACAGCAACACAGGTATTCCTTTCATCGATTTCTGACACTATTCTATTTGTTAGTATAAAAATAAAGTTCATACCACAACAAAAACCATATAACGCAAAGTTTCAAACTTTGTAAAAAATGTTCCAAAATTCCATCGAAACTTTCAAGTTTTTAACTAGAAATTCTGGGTATGCACTTTTATCGCCCAATGAATTTTAGTGCAACTTTCAAGTGACTACAAAATACCTCTGGTTTTTTGGCATTTTTGCTTTTGTCGATGCTAGGACTTTTCTTTCACATAAAAAACTTTGAGCATCTACTTTAGAAGACGCACAATCAGCCATAGAAGCTTCGAAGTGCTTGATTGCATTTGCCACCTCCTACTTGAATGAGTTGACCTTTTCATCGATGGTTCAAATAATAGGTAAACAGAGAAATCGGCTAAAATTAGAAAACGTTTTAATTCTATGCTTAGCAAAAACGCATTCGAGATGGGAAAGGTGGTTAAGTCTTGTGAATTTTTGCCTATTCCACTTCACATTAATGATAGGCGGATGTGTTCGTAGGTATTTGTTGATTTGTGCTCCCCTCAGCCTTACTTTTCATTTGAAGACACACACACAAATTTTATTTCGATCTGTTATTTCATTCTTTGTTTACAAGCAATTTGAGGTTGACGTGTCAGGGCAAATATTTTTGCAATGGAAAGAACCGAATGGCGGCAGTGATTAAATTCTTTCTTTTCGAACTTTTATCAGCAACGAAATTTCACAAGAAAAATGTAAAATTGTCAAAGGAGTCTGCGTCGATTTGACGAGGCTTATTTTAATTTGATGTGGCCTATTTTAATTTCAGATGCAGAATAAATTCGGATTTTTTTATGCATTTAATCAAATGGTTTTTTTCTCTATATATTAGTTGATTTCTTCAGTTTTTATGTACATTTTTTAACTTTTAGATTAAATAAACAAATACACCTTTTTTTAGTCAACTTAAATCCAAAAATGCGTGTCAGCTAGCCGAGAAATGCCCTCTAGAGCTAAGCAGGTTATTCAGCTGCGAACCAGTGGAAACCGCAGCGATTCGCGAAAAGAGTCTGATACCAGTTTTTTGGCATGCAACTGGGATTTTGTTAAGTGATTATCTTGAGAAAGTATCATTATTGGGCAGTTAACATCGTATTTCTCTGAACTTCGTACAGATCTCTCTATCCGCAAACTGGAGTTAGAGCGTCGTGCCAGGGCAATCTTTCCAAATAGGCCGGACTGGAACGAGGAGAAAATCTGTACCGAAGCTGGTACCTCTGTCTGCGCTGACAGGTCCACGATAGAAACGGGAAACGGAACAGAGATTTTCTCCCAACCAGCCAATTTATCTACAATATTTCCTTAAAACTGCCGCATACTGCTAGTGTTTTTCAGGCAGGCGTCTTTCCGATGCTGCAGGTAGGCATGCGAAATGCTTTGGAAACGTGGAAGCCATGGAGATATTAGCCTTTTTTCCGATAGTCAACCCACGAGCAGAGCTCTGCCGACGCCATGGTGCAGATCCAAACTAGTCAACTCCTGTAAGGAGGAGATCAAATCGATTGGGTGTACAGGTAACATTTCTCTGATCTGGGTTCCAGGACATAGGAACATAGAGGGAAATATAATTGGTGATGGAGTTGTCAGAAAGGGGTCGACTGAATTGGTCTCACAGACCACCTATCCGGCCATCGGCATCCCCCTGACTGTTATTAAATGGAAATTGCACAACTTATTTCTCAGAAAGGCGCAGATAAGATGGAGCTCCATTTCTTCATGTGCTATTGGACGGACGGCTCCCCTCATTGCAGAAGCTATGGAGAGAAGGAGGCTGTCGAGTACTTTCTCTGTAAATGTCCGAGTTTGGCAGCTAGACGATTAAGGTCACTGAGTGCTCCTTTCTTCGACAACCTGGGGCAGTGCGCCAACCTAAATCCCATCAATCTTATTCGCGTTTTGACGATGGCCAAATTCAATGAATTAAAGTACGAATTGCTTGAACCCTCACCGTATCCCAGCAAATTTGGCTCCCAGTGACTACTACCTTTTCGGAAATTTGAAACAATGAAGAAGTTAATGCAGCTGTGGAACACTACTTTTTTCCGGATAGTCATTATTGAAATTAGATTATTGAAACAAGTGTATTGAAGTTGTTATGTATTGAAGAAAAACAAAAAAAACCATGAGAAGTAACACTGTCACCTCACTTGGGTTGAAGCGAAGTGCGAGGAGATTTGAAGTTCTGGGTTAAATTCTTGGGAGAGGCCAGATGAATTTTCAGTAATTTTTTATATGCAGAAAAATGCTTGGTAAGATTTGGGGCAGTGAAGCTGTGAAGGAAGCAATGGTTCACCAAGAACTGTGATGCTAAGAAGAAGAAGAAGATTTGGGGCTTATCTCCTTGACTCACACATTGGATATACATGGCAGTCATTAGACCAATCTATGCTCTATGGTTCGTGAAGATTGGAGAGCGTGCAAAGAATTGCAGGAATATGTGTAACCGGCGCTATGAGCACAACTCCAACAGCGGCGATAGAAAGACTTGTCCAGACTTACCGAATTAGTAGTAAGAAACTCAGCCAAAAGATCTGCACTAAAACTGAGGAATTCTCACAAAGGCTTTTTGGTTACAGTAACATACCGGACATATATGGAAGGTCGAACTGGGTTATTCGACAAGTAAGCTTTGGCAAGAAGGCCTGGCCTTGTAATAGAACACAAAGACTGACAGTAGTGTTTAGAATCCGATTACCACGCATACAATGTTTTTACAGATGGGTCCAAAAAGGCAGAAAGAGTAGGAGCGGCTGTCTTCTGTCTGCAATTTGAGCTCCAAAAGTTTCTCAGGCTTCCTAATAGCTATAGCTGAGATCTCTGCTGTAACCAAACCAGCTGAATTAGCGTTGGAGTTCACTCTCTTCGACACTTGCACAAACAGTTTCATCGACAGTCAATGGCTATAATTACTAGCTGGGAGTGCGTGCAACACTGTGAATCCAAATGGACGAGCTCTGCGAGAATAGACACGTCACAATTTACTGCGTACGAGAGCACAAGGGAATAAAAGGAAATGGGAGAGTTGACGAGTTTGCTAACGCAGGCACTCGCTTGCCTAGGATGAGTACGTCGAGCAGACAAGATGAAATCCAAAATAAACAAGACTGGCGTCATATATCGACCGCCTCCCAAAATCAGTAATCACCGAAACCTCCTTCGAAATTGTTCTTAAATTTATCAAAAATGATCCGAAACCATCGTTCAAAATCATGGAATCGGAGTTGAATATCTCCAAAACATCGATTTATCGCATTTTAACTCATCATTTGGACTTACGAAAGGTCTGTGCACGTTTCATTCCGCACAAGTTAACTGAGCACCAAAAATTGCTCAGAATTCAACATTCAAAAGATCTCATTAAAGAGGCGAGAAAAGACGAGAACTTCCTTTACAACGTTGCAACTGGTGATGAAACGTGGTTTTTCCAACATGGACCTGAAACTAAGCGTCAAAGTGCCGAATGGAAGGCTCCAGGCGAGCCACCACCCAAAAAATCACGTTTAGAGAAATCAAAAATCAAGACGAGGCTCTTTTGTTTTTAACATTCCAAGGGAATTGTCCACAAGGAGTTCGTACCAACGGGCCAAGCCGTCAATGCAATTTTCTATCTTGGCGTTTTGAAGCGGTTGTTGCAATGCATTCGTCAAATTCGCCCTGAATACCGCGAAGGAGGAAGCTGGCGCTTATTGCATGACAATCCACCTATTCGCTTGTTATGGCTTCCTGTGACTTCTACCTATTCGAAAAATTGCTTTTGGCTAGGAAAGGAAAACTTCTTGCGTTTGTAGAGGCCATCCAAGAGGCTTGTACCGACATCCTGAATGACTTTCCGGTCAATGACCTGAAATACTCTTTCGAAAAGCTTTTAGATCGCGAAAAACAGTGTATTGAGGCCAGAAGTTATCAGAGAAAAGTTTCTTTCGTTTTTATTTTAGCTCAATTTTGTTTATTTTGGACTTCACCTTTTATATTTAAAAACTCTCAGTTTTGAAGACAGATCTAGACGAGGAACCAACTCTGGAAGCACAGCCTATATGGGAAGCCTTGACCTCCCACAGGATTACCAAAATAATGCTACGAATTTGCAACACGAAAACAACCAACTTTATTTTATTAACCCCAAGGAAGGGTTGGAGTACTGACGGGATATTGCCACTGCGCTGCTTTAGGCCGAACTCGTTACAACTGCCTGGGATTGGTATACTTTTCATCTCTTAAGGATATCGCTGACAAAAATTTATTCATGAACAATGTTTAACATGACGCCAACAACATGGTAACACTACAGACCAAGGCGAATCTATTGAAGGTGGTATCGGTAAATCAGCTGATATGTTTTTTTTTTCTTTCGCCGTGACCGTGTGGCTGTCAGCCCAGAATGAAACAAGGCGAATTCGTTCTTTGTTTTCTACTTTGCCAATACTTTGCTTTGACAATTAAACGGACAAAACATTGTTGTTGGTCTATTGCCAACACCTTTAATGAATGTGCTTTAACTACAGACCCTTGTGGTCTATGTGAGATCTATGAAGATCCGACAGATATACCGAACCTTATTTTATGTGGATTTCTATCTAATAAATTAAATATACATTTTTCAATAAAACCATTCATATTTTATTATAATTCAAGTACTACAGCAGTACTCGTGATGCCCGATAAGGATTATTGCTGCGTTGTTTGCACTTTTCGGCTGGAAGATGAGTAGCGAAGTAGTTCGTAATTGACGAAATAGTGCACCATTACTGTATTACTGCGCTGAGTATAAAAATGTGATTTTGGTGAGCCCAGCAGAAATTCGATTGTAGTCAAAAATAGCGATGAAAAATAAAAGCAATTTATATGATTTATCGTTTTGTTTGTTGGTTGTTGCAACAATGAGAAGGTCAAAAGTCAAACTATGCCAACGCGCAACGCGCAACGCCGCATGACAGTTGAACATTAACCGAAACGATTGCAACAGTTCAACTCAACAGCAACAACAAGTAGGCTGAACTCATAACACGAGTGAATTTGAACAACCATTCAAGCACACTCGTACTCACACACTTATAAATGCATACGAGTATATGTGTGTTGTTGTATATGTACATATGTATGTATGTGCTCGTATATTTTATTGGTGCATATCATAAGTTTACCCTACATTCGTGTATTTTTAATTTTACGGAAAAAGCAATAAAAATACACACTCGTGTAATAAAAATCAGCTAAACAAAAAAAAAAAAAAACTGAAAAACTACCAGCTGATAGAGCAACTGCGCCTCACAAACTGGCAAGTGCATGGGTGTGTGTATGTGTGTATGTGCTCAGTGACGAAGGAGCAAGAGAAGGGGACAGCAGCTCATGTATAGTAATTGCTACTATGCGCAGCTAACTGATTAGCTGTTTGTCTGTAAATTGTCTGTCTGTGCGTCTATGCGCCCGATCGTCTGCCAGCCTGTCTATCAGCGTGCAAGTGCAAGCTCATGTCAGCGCGCTAAGTCAACTAGACGACAAAGGGGTGCTTGACGTTGGTTTTCGCAGTCTAAAAGTATTTACAACGAAGCGCTTTCATTGTGTGCGTATGCATTTGTGTATGTGTATTTGATTGTGCATTAGCGTATTTATGGCGGTGGCACAATGGGGGAAACCTTGAAACCATGGAATATGAATAAAAATATAAAATATATAACGCTAAAAGGGATGTCCTTCCCCCTCAAGTTCTCAGCTTCAAATATTGACGAATAACAAAACTGTGAATTTTAGAGCTTTGAGCATTGCACGTGCTATATATGTATGACTATATATGTATGTATAAGTGTTTGTGTGTGTGTGAATGCGAGAGCATTTAATCGAATAACAATGCCTCGATGCGACACTTTGCACTGGAACGCTGATATTGATTTCAGCAGCCGAATTAACATTGCATTTGCGTGGAGGGGCGCACGAAGGACCCCGCATTCGTGTGAGTTGCTTAATTGCTGAAAGTGTGATAATTTGCCACATTAGCGTCCGCCCAAAGATTAATAACAACAATAATACTGCGAATTGGAATATGGAGTGGCGGCGAGACAAGGGGAACAGCTACACCACAACACAAACGGATGGCTGGCGTAGCGCAACAGTGGAATGTAATATAACAACAAAAACATCGAAACTGCTGACACATGCAAATAGCATCACAACAATGGCGAACGAAAATTTGGATTTTCGGGGAAGGCGGCGCATATGAACGGCATTTGTGCTATTGCGTTCTTCTGTATTTTTATTTACATTTCTTTCTTTGTTTATAGCCTTTAAAAAAATAAGTTCGTTACGAAGAAAAAGGTCAATGGGGCTCAGTGGACGTACATAGAAAATCCCCCGGCGCTTCATCAAACTTGAGTATGGGAATATACATTCATGTGAAAATTAATAGGGACACGACCTTTGAAAAATTTCAAAACATAACTCTGCTTCAGCTTTACTAAATTGTACGAGGTTATTTGTGTGATTGCTTGCTGGGATGCCGTTGAAGTAAAACACCGTTATCAAAGCAAAAACTTTTTGCGTCGTTTCATAATTTTTGATCATTTTCTGAAGTGAGTTTAATTTAGTGTGTGCGAAATAATAGGGCCACGAAAATTAAATTAATATTTATTCAAAAATACTGAGGATTTTAAAGAACTACAAAGAATAAAAGTATTATATAAAAGATAGAGTGTGTGCATAAATTAAAGAGATAAGCAAATAATACAATTTATTCAACCGTAATGGGCAGAGGAAAACATTGCAGCGTCCAGCTTCGAGAGCAGATAAAAGCATTGCGAAAAAAGGAACTTTCATATAGACAGATAGCCGAAATATTGAACTGTTCTAAGAGAATGGTAGAAAATGCCGTAAAATACACGCCTCATAAGGAAACACATGGACAAAAAAACAAATATATCTCCAAGTCTTGAAAACAATATAGTGAGATATGTTAAAAAGAACCCCTTTGCAACCGCAACTAATATTAAAAGTGAATTTTCCTTAAATGTCGGCACATCTACTATTCGCAAAAGAATAATTGAAAAAAATCTAGAGTCAAAAAGACCACGTAAAGTACCTCTTCTGTCGAAAAACAATATTACTTAAGGGTTATTTTTTGCGAACAAGCATATCAACTGGTCACTGCAGAAATGGCGGAATATCCTGTGGTCGGATGAGTCTAAATTTAATATGTTTTATCCTGACTGTGGTTCCCAACACGTTCGCAGGACAGTGAACACCGCTTTCAAACCGCAATATACAATTAAAACCATCAAACATGGTGGAGGCTCAATTATGGTATGGGGATGTTTCTCCTACCAAGGTGTTGGTCCGGTATACCGAATCGAGGAGAAAATAACAGCGGCGACTTATTGTACTATTTTAAATGAGGTAATGCTGCCTTATACTGAGGATAATATGCCATTTCGATGAGTGTTTCAGCAAGACAACGATCCGAAGTACACATCGAAGCTGGCCAAGAAATGGTTCACCAATATAAAAATAAACATACTGGATTGGCCTTCTCAATCACCGGATCTAAATCCTATTGAGAACTTGTGGCAACATGTAAAGGTAGCTTTGAGAGGGAAAAAAGCGACCAACAAAGGCCAACTCTGGTCAATAATAAAGGAAGCTGGGAAAGTATTCCTCAGGCCACATACCAGAAGTTGGTTGACTCCATACCTCGATAGTGCATGGCTGTTATACAAAGCAAAGGCTGTGCCACAAAATATTAAAAAGCGAAAATAATTTAATTTATAAACAATTTATAAATGTTGAACTTTTGTAGCTGTCCCTATTTTTTTTCACAGCGTGAAATAACTTCAGCTTTTAAAATTTTGTTTATTTTTATTGTTTGCAAAGAATTTGAGTATTTTATTTTATTATTTTTAAGCTATATTATTGGCCTATTTAAAAATAAAACACTAACCTGAAATAACAGAAAATAATGGTTTTATTTGTATTCGTATGAAATATTTCTGTGTGACCTTATTATTTTTTACATAACTGTATGTATGTCAATGTGCGAGTGTGCGTGAGAGTTGAAAATAAAAATTTGAGAAACGAAAAATAATATGTAAAATGAAGCACGTAACCGGGTCATAGGATGTTTAAAAAAATAGTGTATAAAGAAATACGAAATTATTGATTTATTGATAAAAAACTACACTAAAAGAAATAAAATTTGCTTAAGGGGTTATATACCTTGTGTTTTTCAAAAAAATCAAAATAAATTTTATTTCTTTATCGTAAAGTACAATCCCTTGAGAACATTTTCCAAAAATTTCATAGAGATCTGAGCAATAGATCGAAAGTTACAGCGTTTTAAATTGTGCGTCGTCACGTCCTGAGCGTACGGCCTCATGCGGCGCTTGAAACTTTAAACGCGATTATCTCAAAAACGTGTTTTTCCAAAAATACTTTTGCGGTGGACGCGATTGCAAAAAAAGTATTCAACCGATTTTTATAATTTTTTTTTTTAAATTGTTCGTAATTGATGTCGCCTCTTAGTGAACGATCAACTTTTTATGTATAAATTTTTATTTTGCAGATATGAATTTTTTAATGCCAATTTTAGGACTGTAGAAGTGGAGTTTTTTAAAAACATGTTCCTATTTTCACAAAAATCAAAATATTTAATATATTGATCGTTCACTAAGAAGATATAACCCTATACTAATGAAATCTTTTCGATTTTTTGATTTCAGTTGACTTGGTGGACTTGAATCGCGTCCACCGCAAGCCTCTTCCAAAAAAAGGGTCTTGGGGGAAAACGCCATAACTCCGCCATTTTTAAATATTTTTACACAAACAAAGCCTTTTTTTTCTTTAAACATTGTAATATCCAATAATAAAAACTTTTATACAATAAAATTATTGCTACATATCTTAAAAAAAAACCCAACTTTCGCTAATTTCACCGGACCACAAGGTATATAACCCCTTAATCTAGATACTGAGGGTCTCTGAATAAGAGCTCGTACCAATTTGTTCTTGGGCACGGAAATACGGGGAGTCTTGTGGTGGTTGTGGCTGAACACTTTATTCCACTACGTCCACTATGATCATGCTAAGATATCACAGTCATGCGTTTGCGGTCTCAATCACGATGAAACGGCAACAAATTGATTGGGAAAGTAAAGCCCAACAGCGACAACAGCAGCAGCATACCACCACCGGAGACGAACTTCTTTAGGCAAACAAACAATCGAACAGACGCTTGCGATAAGCACTCACTACAGTATCAGACAGATTGCAGACGATGTATCATTTACTCCAAAAAGACTAAGGATGAAATGGACATTACCGAAGGCATGGAGTATCCATACTCCCACAAGAGCGGAACCTGGATGCAGGTAGTTGCTGTGTCAGCAGACATAAATGGGGCTCCATTCTGATGTAATATCTTTAAGTTTATTTGTTTTTTTCCCCCTTCTTCACTCCACTCGGGAGCATAGGGCCTCGACAAGACTCAGTATTGCGTTGGTTTCGTTAATCTATTTTGCTTTCTGGCAGGGTGAATGATTAGCCATATTTTTAGGTACCGAAGTGGAATGTAGTCAAGCTGGAGGATTATTATAAAGGGTGGTTAAACTTCAAGGCCCGATGTTGAATGTGGACCACACCTAAACGTTAAGTTTTTTTCCGCATTTCATTTGACATTTTTCAATTTCAGACTAACTCAATTTGAACCATGGAAAGATACACAATCGAGCAACGCGTTAAAGTCATTCAGGCTTATTATGAAAACGGACGTTCAAATCAAAATGCATATCGCGCACTTCGTGAAGAAAATCATCTTCAGTGATGAGGCACACTTTCACCTCAGTGGATTTGCCAATAAGCAGAATTGCTACATTTGGGCGAATGATAATCCAAGAGTGATTGCCGAAAAACCAATGCACCCACAAAGAGTGTCTGTTTGGAGCGGTTTATGGGCCGGCGGCATCATTGGGCCGTATTTTTTCCAAAATGAGGCCGGTCAAGCAGTTACTGTGAATAGTGTTCGCTATCGTGAGATGATAACGAACTTTTTATGGGCCGAATTGGAAGATATGGATATGGACGATATGTGATTTCAACAGGACGGTGCCACTTGTCACACAGCTAACGAAACAATGGCTCTTTTGCGCGAAAAATTTGATGGCCGAATAATCTCACGTCGCGGCGATGTCAATTGACCGCCAAGATCATGTGATTTGACACCGTTGGACTTCTTTCTTTGGGGTTATTTGAAAGGAAAGGTGTACGTCGATAAGCCAGCAACAATTAACGGCATAGAACCTCAATTATGCCTCAGCGTCATCGAAAATTTGGACCATCGGATGGAGGTGTGCCGCCGAGGCCGCCGAGGCCGCGGTAGCCATTTGGCCAATATTTTCTTCCGTGCGTAATTGAGTCATACCAATATTATCATAATAGAGAGAAATGACAATAATTTCCTAAAAAAATTGTATTTTATTCAAAATCAACACCGGCCCTTGAAACTTAACCACCGTTAGTATTAGTGGGAGCACACGCGGGTGGGTGTGACGTCGCCTTTGATGGTGTTTATGACATTTTAATTTAAACCTCCTTCCAAAAAAAGAACACAGATATTACAGTCACCTCCGCTGGCTTTTAACTTCATTATTTGATAAACAGCAACGAAATATTTGATAATGAATTAAGTAGGTGACATTAGACCAACACAGGCTAGCACTGAGAACCAGACTGAAAAAAGTACAACGAATAATCAACAACTTTGCTGTCATCTGATCGTAACATAAACAAGCCCAAGTGCTCTTGTCGACTCACATTAACGACAATTTCAAATAAAAGTTGAAAGTTTTGAAGACATTTTTTAAACTTTTTTAAAATTCCTGTGAATTCTATATACAGTTTGGAAGTTCCAATTCACTTTGCCTTTATAGATATAGAGGGTGCTTTTAATAACGTTAAGACGGAGTTAATTGTCACTGCGTTAGATAGACTCGAGGTCAGATCTATCTGTCTCTGGATCTCGTCCCTGGTAGGCTGTAGGGAATGCAGAATGTTTGAGGATCGCGGCAGCGAGGGACATATCAAAATTTTTTCCGATAGTCAAGCCGTAATCAAGGCTCTGTGGACGCCATGGTGCAGATCCAAATCGGTAAACTCCTGTAAGCAGATAAAATCTATTGGGTGTGCAAGTAGCAACTCTCGGATCTGGGTTTCAAGGCATAGGAACATAGAGGGAAATGAAATTGCTGATGAGCTTGTGAGGTAGTGATCGTCTGAACTGGTGTCAGATACCTCCTACCCGGTCATCGGCATCCCCTTGGCTGTTGTTAAAGGGGAATTGGACAACTTATTTCTCGGGAAAGCGCAGAAAAGATGGAGCTCCATTTCTTCATGTGCTATCTCGAAAACCCTGTGGCCCCAATGCAATATATGGAGGGCTCAGAAAGACATGGGGACTTTACGCTACTCAATTTCCGCACTCGTAGCTCGACGTTTTCTTACCGGTCATTGGACGATCGGCACACACGCAGAAAAGCTGGTGTGCCCATTTGATTCCCATTGCAAAAGCTGTGGGGACCTTTCAGAGAAGGATACTGTTGAGCACTTTTTCTATAAATGTTCGGGTTTGGCAGCTAGACGATTAAGATCACTGGGTGCTCCTTTCTTCGACAGCCTGGGCTAGTGCGCCAACCTAAGTCTCATCAACTTTCTCCGTTACATCAAGCGCTCTGGGGTTGGCTGTACTTATCCTCCCATTGCAGGTCTCCTAATAGTAACAAAACGGCGCTTTAGTGCTACTTGGTGGTGCCAGTCTGGTACTTAACGACTTCACCTACTTACCTGCCTTGGAAGTTTAATTCGTAAAGATTTCGTTATGCACTGAACAATATTTTTATAAAAAATTAACGGAACAAATTTAGATTGAAAAATTTTGCGAACCTTGTAAAAAGATAAAGTAGCTTAATAATGTTAGACCCTTGAGAGGAAGGCAGAAAAAACTAATATTGAAGTATCTAATATTTTTAATTTATCCCCTGATTTTTTTTTTCTAAAGTCTGCATTTTTTCTGTGTGCAGCTTTTGAGTCACCGCACGCCAAGCAACAGAAATTGACGCGCTCACTGGAAAATCTTGTGCGAATTCCGTTGTTTCTAAAACAAGAGAAACGAACAATGGATGGCGACTACCTTGTGTGTGTGCGTGTGCATGCGAATACTCGCATGCGACAAAAGTGAAGATATGTCACAGAAACACAAGCTGTGGTGGAACCTCAAGAGGACGACATTGAGGAGTAGCACAACCACGAATTGATGATAAAAGCAAACACATCAAAGTGATTTGTGTCAATATGCGCAGGCCGGCCACATACTCATGAACACAGACGAGTGTGAGCGGAAATTCAAATGAATAACTAAAGGATAACTCACCCCGTGAAGGCCACAATGAAGGCTAACACGATGGTTGTGTCAATAAAAGCATATGGGCCAAAAATAGATATGTAGAGAGAGCTGACTCGGCTGACTTCTTTTTCATTCAACATTTTTCAAATGTTTTCTGCTTTATTGGAAATAATAATTAAACTTTGCGAATAATTGTGAGATAGAACTTCATTCAAGTAGCTGTTTCGGTTGTCTCTGCAATAGACTCTGCTGACAATTCAATTTTCCGCATCTCCGGCTATATCTTACGAAGGGCTTCTGGCTTAATGATATGAAACGTTTCTGGGTTATTCATATAAAATTTATCTTTAGCGACAACTCACACAAAAGTTTGATGCGATCTCATCCCAGCTCTGTGGGGTGCAATCGACATTGTTAAGATGGGTGTTTGGCCAAGCTCCTCCTCCTATTTGTGGTGTGCGCCTTGATGTTGTTCAACAAATGGAGGGACCTACAGTTTCAAACCGACTCCGAACGGCAAATGGTTTTTTTATGAAGACCTTTTTCATGGCAGAAATACACAGTATGTTCAATAAATAACAGAACTTTTTATTTAAATCATGGAACACGTAGAGCTATCTATTAAACTTTGATCATATTGAAAAGTTACAAGCGTCAGCTTTCAACCGCAGCCAACTTCATGTAAATCGTTTGACAGGTTAAAAAGTTACGCGCCTTTTATTGACAGTATGTTTCGTGCTTCTGTCGTAAAACTACAATGGAGCAAAGAGCAAATATTAAATTCTGTGTTAAACTTGGAAAAACATTTAGTGAGACGTGCGAATTGATGCAAAAAGTTTATGGTGATGATTGTTTAGCTCGTTCAAATGTATACTATATAATTGGTTTAAACGATTTAAAAATGGTCGTGAAGATTTTAATGATGATGAAAGACCTTGTCGTCCAGAAGCAAGTAATCGTGCTGAATTGGTGGAAAAAGTCCGCGAAATCATTGCTGTTGACGGAAATTTCACTGTAAGAATGTTGGCTGAAGAATTAAATTCATCTACTGGTATTATTTGGAAAATTTTAACTGCCGATTTCGGTAAAAGAAAGGTTTGTGCACGCTTTGTTCCACACCAATTAAATGAAGATAAAAAAATCGCTCGTGTAGAGCATTGTAAAGACATCATTTCAACGGCTGAAAACGATCCAGGTTTTCTTGATTCGATCATAATTGCGGCTTCAGATGGCAAGAATCAAAACAATGTTGATCACGTTCTACGATTCCAAGGGTATTGCACACAAGGAATTTGTTGCAGAAGGTCAAACTATTAATGGAGAATACTATTTACAAGTTTTACATCGTTTGTGGTCAAGAATTGTTCGTGTAAGACCTGAATATCCAGAGGGGAAACCGCTGTTTTTATTGCATGATAATGCACCACTTCACAAAACCAAAAATGTTCGTGAATTTTTGATGCAAAAACATATTTGTGTCATCGACCACCCTCCGTATTCTCCTGATCTATCACCATGCGACTATTTACTGTTCCCTAAATTGAAAGCTGACATGAAAGGTGCGTTTTATGATGATATTCCAGCCATTCAAGCAGCCGTGACACAGGTGTTAAAGAACATTCCCTTAGATGACACAAAAAAGTCCATGCAGAAATTGGTTGATCGTTCTGAACGTTGTATCGGGTTAAATGGAGACTATTTTGAATAAAAAAAAAACTTTCAAACACAGTACGATACGTGTTTTATTCTACATCTGAAAAGTTATGTTATTTATTGAACAAGAACTGTGTACAGTCGGAGGTTTCCCATTGCCTGCCGAGGGGCGACCGCTATTAGAAAAAACTTCTTCTTCGTTTTGATATTTTTCCGAGATTCGAACCTACGTTCTCTCTGAATTCCGAATGGTAGTCACGCACCAACCCATTTGGCTATGGCGGCCGCCGCCGGTAAACCCATTAGTTTTATCGTTTTTGCTGCTTTGTCTATGGCGTAGATCTCAGCTGGGAAGACGCTACACAAGTTTGGGAGCCTAAAAGAGCAATTTAAGGATAATTGTTCGGAGTACACTCCCGACCCAGTGCCATTGTCCATCATTGAGCCGTCAGCTGCTCCTTCAATTTGTGGTTTTCGAGATAATCTTTTCTAATAAATAGTTTCGTGATGCACCATTCTTTGGTGTGACAAGAAATTTTATGACGTACAGGTAATTCACAGCTTGAAATGGCCTGTCGAGTAGCGTCGAGTTGTTCGAACAATCTTTTTTTGATCGATTTGATTTTTCATTTTTTCACACAGTAATCGAAACCAGAAATCTATGCAAATAAGGATACCCCTAACACTTACACACACAAAATAAGGGGAGTTGACCAAAAAATCATAAAAAGTTATAAATAAGTTAAGAGAAGCCAAAAAAGCTAAGCGACTTGAAACGTTAGTAATTTTGTTAAAACGAAACGTGTTACCACAAGCAGTGTAGGCTAAACAGGCACCATTTATACACATACACTCACTTAGGCGTGTGTCACACGTCTAACGGGGAAATGTCGCTGAAACACGCCACTAATTAATTGACCCGAATGTTTCACGCAGGGGTCAGCTATGGTATTACGAACAAGCGAAAAACATGAAGGCGTAAGTCGATAACCATCCGACCGACAGACCAACCAGCCGGGCGAGCGACCGAGCGACCGAACCACTGTCGCTTCTGTCGACCACTTGACATAACAAACAAAGGCTCAAACTGAAGTTACCACCGACTGGTTGAATGCTTATGTCGGCCACGGTAAGTTGCAAATACGCGGCGAATGCCACAATGGCAATACCCACTGCCCCACCTCTTCTCTATGGACGCGCATTTACTCTGTTTCAGTTACTCTGCCTGTACAGTCAGTACGTGGGTAAATGGGTGCTCGGTTTATATGTAGACCAAAAACCAACAAGTTGGTGCGTCAGTCGGGCGATGGGGCGAAAAGCCTAATACTAAATTAATACCTTAGCGGTAATCCATTACTCATACCTTATCGAAGGTAAGACGCATTTAACAAATTATGCTTTTACTCCTGCCGCCGCTCGATGGTTACTATTACACATTTTTGTAAGGCGCATAGGCAGAGTCCTTCCTAGGTGAGTTTCGGCGCTCTGTGGCATCGAAAATTTCGTGCGAAGCAGTCGTGTCGCTTTACACAGCCACACACATACATAAATATTTTTAATTTTTTCTTTATGTGCATGCATAATTTGGTGTGGGAATTTCCTGATTAAGTATACAATACAATTTCGGCCAGACTGTAATAAAAAAGCAAATAGCCACTGCTGAGTATTCATTGTTCGCAAGAAAAGAGGTTTAATTGCTTTAGCACACAGTTAAACAGAGGATACCAGAGCACTGAGACTGCGAGAGGGAGGAGCGTAGTGCGGCAGCCTGCAGGCTTAGCGGTGTTAAATTTTGATATGTGTAAGTGCTTTACGGCCAACGAATGCAGAAAAAGAAGAAAAAAATAACACACCTTTCGAACTTGTTTGGCTGCTTAAACGACTTTTCGTGCGTTTATTGTGTTTTATTCGTATTTTTCGCCGTTTCGTGCTAACTTTTTGTTGAAAATATTCTTCTGAAGTTTTAACTAAAATAGCAATTTTACGCTAAATATTCTGAAAGAATGCAAAATATGGCTTAAATCAGCTCACGCATTTATATTTAGTAAGTAATGGGTGGCAGGTTAATCACCTACCCTGTCAGAAAGCAAATAGATTAACGAAACCAACGCAAGGCACAGCCTCGGAGTACGATGGAAGAGTCTTGTCGAGGCCCTATGCTTCCGAGAGGAGTGAACAAGGAAAAAAAAAGTAATGGGTGCTCTTTTAACTGTCAAACCAGAATGGTTTTGGTACTAGGCTTCAGTATTACTTGACAAAGGTAAAAATTTACTTAGAACTAAACATTCTTCGGGTTATAAGCTACGGACACTCAAGTATTTCTAAAAATTTTGAGTTCATCCCCAATGTGCTGGATGTTGTTGTTGTTGTTGCTTTAACAGTAATAGAATGCTGGATCATTGTACACCCTTGGATATGTCCGAGCGGAACTTTTTCCATTCATATTCCCTCAAGCGAAGAGTGGGCGGGGTGTAACATTTGGAGGCTCGTCATGCCAAACATGTTTACGGATGGCTCGAAGTTGGAGGAAAGAGCTGGTGGGAAAGTATTCTGCGAGGAGCTCCCAGTCAAGCTCAAATTTAGACTTCCGGATCACTGCAGTGTGTTCCAAGCAGAGGTGGCCCCAATTAATGAAGCTGTGTATTAGTTGCTCGCTTCTGTAATTACAGTAAAGATTGTAAATATCTACTCCGACAGACAAGCGGCAATTAGGGCCTTGGGCTTGTTGTTTGTGCGTTGGAAAATTGTCGGGGAATGCCTGAATTTTCTCTCGAATGCAACGAAATATTTCGAAATTAGGCTCATTTGGGTTGCTGGTCACAGCTGATAGAAGGAAACTGCTGAGCTGTTAAGCCGGCTAGATAGGGGACCCTGGAGACGGTTTCATCGCAAAACGAGAGAATTGGCGTTCCGTTGAGAACCTGTGGCCTGCTACTAGTAAGATGGGCCTCGCGTCAGCTCAACCAGCGCTTCTGGCCACGGGTAAATCGGGGAGCTCGAGGGAACTTCTAAGTCTAACAAAGCCGCAGCTCTCGTATTTGGTAGGTATCCTTACCGGGCATTATTCCCGAGGTGTTCATGCGGTGCGGCTATTGGGATTGCTTCAAATTCGTTCTGCTGAAGGTGTCTGGAGAACGAGGTGGAGTTATCTCAGCACCACTCACGTTTTTTTTACAAAATGAGTTCCGTGTATGAAAAACATCTCCAAGCTGTGTTTCTATGTACACACCCTAAAGTCCAAAACAAGTCACATGCAGCTGCAGCAAAAAAAAAATATTTGAAGAAGCCGAAAACGCTCATAAATAAATGGGTGCAACGGTATACCGAAGTTAAAAACGTTGACGACTTCCTCGGACGAGGCCCAGAAAAATACCTCTCCAAGGCGAGATCAAAAGAGCAAGGATTTGTTTGTGACAAAGCGAAACTTGTTGCGTGAAGCTCCAAATTCGGAACGGAATCGCGCAAACGTAATATTCAAGAATAAATCTTCCTTCTAGGTGAATAGCTGCATATGTCGATCCTGATGTACTGCTGTTAAACAACAACTTGAACGAACTGTTAAGCATCCAGTTAAAGTTCATGTTTGGGGCTGCTTCTCCGAAAAAGGATTTGGCCATTTATTTGTTTTTACCGCCAATTCGAATGCAGCTGCGAAGATGTTTCGAAGCACTAAACAACCTTGGATTTTACAAGAAGACGACGATCCCAAGCATTGAAGCCGAAGATGTGTTGAATGGAATCAACAAAATGGGATTGAAATGTTGGATTGGCGTTCATAGTCGCCTGATGCCACTCACTGACAATTACAACCGATGGTCGGTTTTGGCCACTACCAAAATGCTACGCCAATCGCCACTGCATTGCGCGCGTTGACGCCAGTTAGAAACACCAAGGGCGGTCAGGTCGTCGTCGACTTGGTCTTTCCAATGTAGATGAGGACGTCTTTTTTGGCGAGTTCCACCAGTGCATTTCGAAAAGAATATCTTATTTGCTGGAGCGTTATTGTCCATTCGCTCAACGTGACCTAGCCAGCGCAGTCGGTGAATTTAAATGTGCTTCACTACTACGACAATGTCGGTGTACTGCTCGTGGTTCCATCTTATTCGATATGCATCACAAATCAGACCATGGGTCGTGCGAAGAATCGTATAGCACCATACAGTAAGACCGGGAGAATGGGTGATTGATAGAGCTTTCGTGCATCGTGCTTACTTTTCAATTGCTCACCCAGCCCAAAGTAGCACCTGTTGGTACGAGTTATTCTTCTCTGGATTTCTTGACTGACGTTGTGGTTGCTGTTAATGCTATGGATCCTAGGTAGACAAAGTCTTTGACTACGCCGAGCTCGTAATTGTCAATCGCAGCCTGCCGTCCAATATGCGTAGACTTTTTGGTTGTTGACACAAGATACTTTGTCTTGCATTCGTTTACCGCAAGACCCACTCGACGGGATTATTTTCCAATAATGGTGAATGTTGCACTGACTGCCCGCTGACTAATGCTTACAATGCCTGATGCCATTCTATTGAAAATGTTTGGGCAATAGGTAAGCCAAAATTCAACGAAAAACAAAGATGGACGGACAAACAATTATCAAGTTCAATTCGGCTCATTTGGAGCCAATTACATCCACAGCTGGCGCAGAAATTAACACAAAATATAACTCGAAGATGTGAAGCCATTATGGTCAATGGTGGTGCCCATAGATTTTATTGAGTAGGTTGCGTATAAAAAAATGTTACATTATAAATTCATACAATGCAGTTTTGATTTATTATCGATTGGCTGTTTGTGCACTGCGACCTGAAGAGATCTATTGTGCAGCCATGTAGCCTACTCGAACAGATTTAGGCAGTTAATAAATCCTAAAACTGCTGTAGGCTTAATTTCTACTAGGAGGTTGGGATCTACAGCCCCATTTCCCAGGTAATTTAGTCTGCGTCATGCCACTGCTGGGCAGTCACATAGAACGTGTTTTGCTGTTTTTTTGTGCCTCTTTGCAGAGTCTACAGGAATCGTGTTCTATCGAACCTTTTACCTTTTTCATGTGATAATTGAGTTTGCAGTGTCCTGTTAGTAGTTTAGTGTAAAGTTTTTTGTCCAGTAGTCGTGCTTACGCAGAAAGGCACTTTTGAAGCTGTTATTTACCTTGCTGAAGGGTTCTATGGACCTATAAAGGGAGTGTTTGCCCCCTTTTTTGCTAACGGATCCGCAATTTCATTCCCTTCGTGCCCCTCATGTCTCGGAACTCACATCAAAGTAACAAAGTTGTTTGATGCTAGGGTGTTGAGGGTTTTAAAACATTTCCAGACCAACCTTGATTGGAATGAGAAGTTATCCAGCGACTTTAGAGCTGTTTGACTGTCGGAGAGAATGTTAATATTGGCACCGCGCGTGCCTCTCCGTAGACATTCTCTGGCACACAGCTCTAAGGCGTAGACCTTCGCCTGGAAAATGAAAGTGGGTTTTCCCAATGCAATTGCTTTTTTGAAATGTGGTCCGACGACACGCTGAGCGGTCACCACTTTGAATTTCTTGGAGAATTCTAGTTTCCTTTCCATCTTGTCGTGGATTGTCAGGCACGGAGAGTTCAGGATTGAACTCAGAATTCTTACATGTCCTGTAAGATTGTACAATGCAGTTTGTTTTTTAGGTTCTAAGTTATGGCGGTCAGGCTTTGATTAGACAGACTGTATACCTTAAATACTCACGTTTTTTGTTATTAAATTCTCTATTTTATCATTTCTGACAATACATAAACGTCAAATTTCCAACCCGCGCAAGGGCGGAAATGCGCTAAATATTGGGTTGGGGAAAAAGAAATATCGTATTTGTGATCGAAATTTGACGCTTTATTTAACGTACTTAGAATTATCCGATTCAAGTCAAATAAGCCCCGCTTTGTTCGCAAACTTGTTACCATTTAGAAGGCAACTTCGTTATCCGCCTTTATAAAACCTCCCTCCTTATTTGCAAAAAACTCAGACAACCAGTTTTCGCAAGCCTCTTTTGAGGCTAACTTGGTATCACCAAGGGCGTGTTGCATGGACCGAAAGAGATGATAGTCACTTGGTGCCAGGTCTGGACTATATGGTGGGTGCGATAGGACATCCCATCCGAACTCCTGTAGCTCTGGCGGGTCATCAAAGATGTGTGAGGACGAGCGTTGTCCTGGTGGAACACAACACCATTCCTATTGACCAATTCTGGCCGCTTCTGGTCAATCGCCTGCTTCAAACGGTCAAGTTGCTCACAGTAGAGGACCGAATTAAGGTCTGGCCATAGTTGAGCAGCTCATAGTGGATAATTCCCTTCCAAAACCACAAAACACACAGCAAAACCTTCATTGCGGTCAATCCGGGCTTGGCGATGGTTTGGGCCGGCTCGCCGCTTCTCGACCACGATCTTTTTCGCTTGGCGTTGTCGTACGTGATTCACTTTTCATCACCAGTCACATTCCGCTTCAAAAATGGGTCAAGTTCGTTCCGTTTAGGTAGAGAATCGCAAGCGTTGATTCGGTCCAAGAGATTTTTTTGCGTCAACACGTGTGGCAGCCAAACATCCAGCTTTTTTTGGAATTCAATCTTCTGCAAATGGTTCCAAAAGGTTTTGTGGTCTACACCTAGTTCCTGACTACTCGAGCGATTGCTCATATGCCGGTCTCTTTGGATAATTTCAACGATTTTATCAGTCTCTACGACGATTGGCCTACCAGTACGGCGTGCATCTTCGACATCTACTACACCAGAACGCAATCGATCGAACCAACGCTGTGCTGTGCGAATCGTTACAGTAACAGGTCCATAAATTTCACAAATTTTTGCCGCCGCCTTCGTTGCATTTTTGCCTCTAAGGTAGTAAAAACGTGAAATATGACGAATTTCTTGCTTGGTGGACTCCATCTTTGACGCGCTATAACTTAAGACTGAAATGTACGATCACAACATTGTTAAAGAGACACTTGTAGTACAGATTGTCGTCTTCAAATCGCCGTTTAGTGTGACCCGATGCAATAAGGGCGATTACAACGCAAGATATGTTTAAATGTCGCGCTCAATTGACAAAATACGACATTATTTTTTCCCCAACCCAATATCAGATTCCACCACCAAAATAAATGCCTTCGGTTACTCAAACTGCAGCCATATGCTTTTTTTGTGCATAAGTAAGATTTGCTACAGTATATTCAAATGAAGGCACTCTTTGTACGAAATTATTAAATTTGTACATGAAATCTAGTAGATTTATAATTTTTCCATGAAAGGGTTAAAGCGCAAACATTTGAGCACAACATTTCATAAACATTTCGTGCTAAGTACAATTGCAGTTCGCTTTAAAAAATTCCATCTTATCACTATTGACGCTGATAAGAGTTATCAGCGAAAAATTACTGATTACTATGATTAAGCAGCCTTTCAGACTGACTACGTTTTTTAAAAGTAGTAAACATTAGTCAAAGGCAAGCATAGCGCACATTCTGATATCATTAACGAATTGGCTAACTGAAATTTCTTTGAAAACGCGATTTACAGTAATAGTAAAAATAAACAATTTGTAGTAGGCTATTTACTAAGCACAAGTTCCGGTTGAGAACAAGAGAGCATGCGTATGTGTGTATGTGTTACATGCACAATCTTCAGCTGTTGTTTGAATGGTTGCATTATAGTATATATGCATGTGTTTGCCTTTTGAAGTTACTGTGATTGCGATTGCAGAAGCATTTTGTGCATTTGTGTTCGCTCACTCTCTCTCTCTCTCGCTCTCTACCTCACCCACACTCTCTTTCACTATGTCAGCGCTCGCTGCTACCAAACGTGTAGCTTCAGTCAATATTTTCTCACTTTACCGGTTATAGTGGTTGGGGAAAAAATGACATAAGATCCATTTTGAGCAAGTGAAAATAAAAGCTAGCAAAACCATAAATTATTGATGGCGAAAGCATATGATCGCATGCAATACTCGCACAAATCAGGCGAGACAACACGAAGTGGCGCTCGTTTGATTTCGTTTCGTTTGGTAGAAGGTGAAGTGAAACGAATGAAGTATGAGGCGCTCGATGGTAAAATACCAAATAGAGCTTAACTAGATAAATTAGCAAAAAAGAGCACGAGTGATGGCGAAGAGGGAGAGCAGCATAACAGCGGTAGAGTTAAAGCCAGTTGAGCACACAGTGTTGTGACAGTGAAGGCAGCGATGACGATGGCGGCAGTGGCATTTAGCTAAAAATGTAATCAATGACTCATAATAACAAATGAGTAACCACTGACTGATAGCCTTTGTTGATGTAGTATTTTATAAATGCTGGCTGGCTATGGGTATTTGCCAAGAGGTGTCCCCAAAATAGAGAGAATTTACAATAATTCAGATTAACTGCTGCAATCTTTGATTATGGGGTTGAACTTGTAGGCATACACACATACCTACATACATATATACGTATAAGCCAATACATTTATAAGGTAAGATATTGAGACATGCCAATAACGGCAGCCGTCACCGCAAATACGCTTGTGTTGTTTACAGGCATGTCGATGGCGGTTTTGTAATATAAGTTAGACTATGACGACATTGGCTTTGGCTCATGAAAATCAGACCTTTACGCTACGGATGAGAATGAATATGTATGTATGTAATTATAATGAGGCGCGCATAACAAAAGGTAAGTGAAGAGGTAAAGAGGCAGAAACAAAGCGAAAAATGTTGCAAAACGCTTGTGAAACTCGTGTAAAGCAGCGCGCCTCCTTACAACAAGCAAAGCTTTATCAAAAAAAAAAAATAATAATAATAATAATAGTAGTAAGAGACAAAAAAAAAATACTAAAAATGCTAAATAAAAAAATTTAAGTACAAAATAAAAATATAAAAATGTAAAAAAAAAACAAAATAACAAATGACAAAAGAAAAGCTTAGACTTGACTATATAAACCGCTATGGATGGCAATAACAAAGCAAGGCAATAAGCAAAGGTTAGCGACGGCATTGTACAAAAGTATATATAAATTGTGTGTATGTATGTACATATGTATGCATGGATGTATGTATGTATGCATGCATGCATGTTTGTGTACCGCATATTATGTGGCAAGTATACGCCTTTGTTTATTGCATATTTATGTACAACTACTTAAGCAGACTGCGCTACTTATTATTATATTGGACTGACAGCCAAGTGCCTCCTTTTCCCACAACCCAACGAGGTCACAATCATCGTTTATTGTTTTCGACACTTTACTGCAATGAAGGCAAATTAAAATCTTGTTGTTGGTAGGGAAAAGTGAAAAATAAGTTAGAAATATGAGAATATAGAAAATAGAATTCTACAGCCAAGTAAAATAGAAACCGATACTTAGGAGGCAAGAAAAAAAATAAATAAATGCAAAGTTAGTGGCGCAAAATTAATCATCGACTGGATGTACGCCGCCAATTGCAAAAATTATAAAACTGCCGATAGATAGGGTGATTTTTGACTCAATAAGAAACCCAGAGGATGTGCTTAGGCTCCAAGCTGACCTTAAGGGGTTAGAATTTTCAAGAAATCGATTTTATTTTTATTTTATTTTTTCTTAATGTAGGTAGATATTTTTTAAGAATACACACAGAAAATTTAATATCGTTCCGGTGAATATTTTCGAAGTTACACGCAAATTTGAAAACGCGTTTCAGAGCGCTTGAAAGTACAAGGCAAATTTTAAACGCGTTTTTCTCAAAATGGTGTTTTCAAAGTCGGTGACCAACTTTACTCGAAAACGGCTTAAGCGATTAGTCTTAAATTTTAACACGAGCTTCTTAAATATTATTTTTTAGAAATTAATCGGAAATGTTTTCTCACCGATATATATATTTTTTATACACAATTTAAGGCCGAAATATTGGTCAAAAATGGTTTTTGTTTTTGAGAAACCGCCATTTTGTCAAAAAATTTATTTTGCTTATTCCTTCGATTAACCTTTTGGGGACGGAGCCGCTCGACGGCAAGCGTCGCTGAGGACGCGAGGTATTGAATTGTGCAGTAAAAAAAATAAATACGTTGAACGTTATAAAAACTAAGGTTTTATTTAGCACAAGAAATTTTTTTCATAAATTCAAAAAATAATTATAAACAAACTGCTATCACTGCTAATGTTGAAATGCTTGAGTGGATTCCTTATTCCACGGATTTCACTTCTAATTGACGAAGTAATGCCGTCATCTTCCGTCTTATCAGATTCAAAGTAATATTTGTCAGAACTATCTAACGTATCATCTCTAGATCGCTTAGCCATCGTGCATAGGATGAAATAAAAAATATAAAAAAAGCCTGCTGGTTTCTCTAGCAGTGACACTGAGAGACTGAATCGAAGAAGTGAAATTCGTTCTGACTCTACCATCGTCTCACATAGTAAGTTTACATTATAAGGAAGATAAGACTTCTCGACTTACTCGCAGTTTGTTCGATCGATTTCGTTCTGGTGTAGTAGATGTCGAAGATGCACCCCGTACTGGTAGGCCAATCGTCGTAGAGACTGATAAAATCGTTGAAATTATCCAAAGAGACCGGCATGTGAGCAATCGCTCGATTAGTCAGGAACTAGGTGTAGACCACAAAACCGTTTGGAACCATTTGCAGAAGATTGGATTCCAAAAAAAGCTGGATGTTTGGGTGCCAAACGTGTTGACGCAAAAAAATCTCTTGGACTGAATCAACGCTCGCGATTCTCTACCTAAACGGAACGAACTTGACCCATTTTTTAAGCGGATGGTGACTGGCGATGAAAAGTGGATCACGTAGAGGGGGGGGGTTTTATAAAGGGGGATAATGAAGTTGCCTTCTAAATGGCAAAAAGTTTACTAACAAAACGGGGCATATTTGACTTGAATCGGATAATTCTAAGTCGTTAAATAAAGCGTAAAATTTCGATCACAAATACGACATTTCTTTTTCACTAACCATTTTTCTGACACAGACTATGCCAAACTTAATTGAGTTCTATTACTTTTACGAGTATTCCATTTTCAAAAGAATAACTTAGTGTTATGTCAAGGAAGTTAGCTGAGAGTGCCATTAATGCTGTGCCAGAAAGTTTACCGAGCTGTGCAAAACTCCTTAACGAAGCACGACCAATTCGATTCATTTTTAATTCACTCTCACAGCGGAAATGCAAATAAAAACGAAAAGCAAAAATAGAAATAGAAATTTCGCAAGCTTTTCTTTGTGCGAAATTATGGAAATTTCTTAATGTAAACACTTTACGCACACAATCGAATGGCTTTAGAAACCAACAACACTTTAAAAGCACTGAAGCAAACGCTGAAAAACCGAAAAACCTGCACAAAGTTAATGCGGAGAGGTGGAGGTTGGGCTCAAAAGCCAACACTCACTCTGCGCGAATGCAAGAAAATGCTGAATTTGCTGTTCACTACCCATCGACTTGCCTGCCTGCCTGTGTTTGTGGTTATTATACATTGTGGCTGTTGAGCGTTTTATACGATTTGTAGTTTTAATTTTTTTTTTATATTTACTCATTGCTTCTTACTTGCTTTTTCTTCACAATAATGAACTATGTTTTTGTTGTGTCTCGTTTAACGAGAAAGAACTTGAGTGGCTCATTCACACAGCAAGCAAAGTATTAAGCAGTGGGGGTGAAGGGGAATTGGGGTTTTGTATGCGGCATGGTGGCAATGGCGCTTGATTGTTACAACGCTCCAGCTGCTGCTGTTACCTTCTCCGAAAGCCTTTGCTTTTCTACCAGTGTTTGACATAATAAAATTTCGTTTGCTAGGGATTCACAATGCCAACAGCATGCACAACAACAACAAACAACAAAAAGAATAATAACAAAAGTATAAAACGATATAAATCGACATAGAAAGTAGAGAAGGCCAATGCAACAATGCGCTCGCACTTTGCATACACACTAATACACACACATAAGATGTATAAATGTAACGGGTATTTCAAGATCGAGTTAAGACATATTTTTTTAATGGCAGTCCATTGGGATTTACTGATATTTCTAATGGGCCGTATCAAATTTATGAATGTTAAATTAGATTTTCCAAATATCTCCCGAAAAATATGAAATTTTTTCGTGACATTTGGCCACAATTGGACGTCTATCGAGGCAATTCCGCGCCGAATATTATCTTTCAAAGCTTTGATTGTCTCTGGTGAATTTAAACAAACTGTATCGCTGAGATGGCCATGAAGTAATTAGTTCAAAATATAATAGTTTTTGGGCCAGGTCCTCATCATCTTCTATTAGCGTTATAGCCTCCCGGGGTGGGCTTTAGCTGGTTCAATATGATCCAGCGCTAGAGTGACGCCAGTTTTTGACGCCTATTTTTTTCAAAATGTCCTCGATCTGGCACAGGGTGTTGAGCATAAAGGATTGTAGTGGTCCAGCCTACCGTTGTTGTGGCCTACCGTCATTCAAGCGGTTGTTATGACCTGCCCATCTGATGCGTTGCGATTTGATAAAT
Source organism: Anastrepha obliqua (assembly GCF_027943255.1). NCBI lineage: Eukaryota > Metazoa > Arthropoda > Insecta > Diptera > Tephritidae > Anastrepha > Anastrepha obliqua. The sequence goes on from NC_072895.1 coordinate 27,711,283, forward strand.
CTTACAATATCTTCGCGTCATTGCAGAGACTCTCTTAACTGCTATCCTCCTTGATGGGACATAGGGACTCTACAAAACGCTTTCACTCCCCAGTTATTGACATTTTGAAGGCAGAGACTCCTTATTGTACCTGATTCTGTACTCGCCATCTTCTTAGCATTTCTTTCGTATTTTGAAAGGAAAAAGTTATTTTGTTATGTTAGTGTGGTTAAGTGCTAAAGAGCTAGCAAACCTGCAGCGCGCGAAATAAGGGATGAAACGCTAAGGCTATGGCAGGACCGCTGGATTAACGAAACACGCGGCAGATGGACGGCTAGGCTCATAAAAGACGTCGCCACATGAAAAAGCGGTGAAGTAAATTTTTATGCAACCCAAATGCCAATGCTTTCGGGGCATGGTATTTCCAGAAATACCTGTTCAAAATAGAAAAATGCGATTACCCCCCTGCATGTACGGAGATGCCGCCGAAGACACATTTTTCCAATGTATGCGTTGCGAACAAGAACGTCGAGCGCTGGAGAATGCAGTCGTTCACATAACCACCAGAAATGTAATCGACAAGATGCTAAGTAGCGCAGAAACGTGGGAGATCATCAGTGGCTTCGCGGAAAGAATTATCCGTATAAACAAGCGGACCCAGACCCGTCTATGGTGAACCCAGACGTGGGTGAATAGAATTGGTCCTTTTTATGGATGCCGTTTTGGGGCCTCCCGAAATAATGCAGAAGGAAGGAGTGTCTCCCCAGAAGAAGAGGAGGGATTATTTGAGTGTCTACACCACTAGACAACGGTCGCTGTAAGTCCGCAGGCATTTCGAGCCCTACCTCTCCCACCAAATATATCGTTAGAATCCATACCATCATACGTTAACAACTACTGGACCAGACGGACTGCAGACTAACACTAAACGACATCGGGAGAGGGACTCTCTCCACCTGTTTTAAACTCCCGACCTCTGAAGGCTGTTATCGCAGTTCAAGCATCACGTATTGCAGACAAAGAGTTTCAGCTTGCTCGCGAAACTTCCACAACTTTGACCCAATTGCGTTATGGATATTGCAGCAGGTTAAACTCCTACTTATCGACCCAGAAAAAAAAAAACAATTGGCACATACACTTCTATTAAGTGTTTGGCCGAGTTTCTTCTCCTATTTTTGATTTGCGTCTGGATGTTGTTCCACAAATGGAGGAACCTACAGTTTTAAGCCGACTCCGAATGTCAAATTGTTTTTTATGAGGCGCTTTTTCATAGTAGAAATACACTCGGATGTTTGCCATTGCCTGCCGAGAGGCGACCGCTATTAGAAAAAACTTTGTTTATCATTTTGCTGTTTCATGCGCGGAGATTCGAACCTATCCACTCTCGAATGGTAGTCACGCACCAATGACATTCGGTTACGTCGGTCGCTCGTCAAACCAAAGCACTGCTAGAAAATAGTATCAAACTTGAAAGACCCTGTACATGCACTTAATAGTTACAAGGGAGATGTAAGCGAAGCGAATACAAAAAATAGGAAATAGAAAGTTGAAGAAATATGTATGCGTTCAATGCAAGGGGATTAAATAGTGCGCCGGGAGGCGGAACCAAGGCGGTGAAGAAACTAATCAAAATCGGAACTATTGTTAACTATTTGTTGTTAAGAAAATGTCGATAGCAGCAAATCCGGCAGCGGATAGTGGAAAATGGAAATCGCGCACTCAATTGTTAAACCTGATTGATTAAATTGCCAACACGAACGCGAGAACGAATCAATAACCAAACAGCGAAGCAGCCAACAAATAAGCGAACAGACAAATAAATATGGGCCTTGACAGACTGACTGACAGCCGAACAGCTGAGCCAAATAGCAGCACATGCCAGCATTGAAGTTGTTGCCAGTTTAAGCAACAAATTTACACCTTCGATTTCAGCAGCGCTAATAACTTCGTCTTTTGTTGTTACTGTTTTCCAAATATTATATGCAATTTCGCTTGGATTAATTTCAATTTGCGTTTCTATTTTTTACAGCCATATTTAATTGCAGACGCATTAAACGTAGCAGGTAAAGTGAAAATTTGCGTGAAATGACGGAATGTAATGTCAAATTCGAGACGTGGCGTTAGCACCAAAAGAGTGAATGTGTGCGTATGTGTGTGCGTACTACGTAGCTGTGAGTGTGTGTGTATGCGAAATAAGTAGAGTAAAGCCAAGCGAAATTCGGTCAAACCACAAACGAACTGAAATAAGAAAGAAGCCTCAACACATTTGCGAACTAACAATAAAAAAAAATATATAAAATGTGCGACAATTCTAAAGCTGAGGGCTGACACTAAGGTGGTAAATCAAATAGAATCCAACTGATATTCCGAATGTGTTCACACACACATACCAGAGGGAGCGTAATACCGATGTACAGGATGGCATGTAGGCACCAATACGAGGGCGACCATGTATGCCGAGAGCCCAGTAAAAGGAAACGCTTTAAACATACAAACATACATAGATTCATGATTCGGTACCCGCCACGATTTTATGGACGTCTTTTGCAGCACATTGGCTAATTAATTTTTTGACTACTAACGCAAGCACCATTGAAATGGTTTGCCCAAGTATGTGAGATCTGACGGTAATAAATATTTTTCGCTACTAAATAATTCAGAATGCGCTAATGAATAACGCCGTATACAGTGAGCGAAAGCTGGTTAGCTGCGTTCACAAACCGAGAAAAAATAACTGTTTATGTGTCCACTCTAAATAACTTTTGTTCTGTGTTTACTTCTCTCGGGAGCATAGGCCCTCGACACGACTTTTCTTGCGTTGGTTTCGTTAATCTATTTTGCTTTCTGGCAGGGTAGGTGATTAACCTGTGGCTTATAACTAATTACTGCTATTTTTATTAAGCGCGTTGGTAAATAATCAGCAGTGAGTACCATAATTAGCCCAAACAAGAACCCAACTGTAGCGAAATACTAAAATGTGCCTAATTCGTTGATTAACGGCGCATAATTTGATTAAATGCAGTCTTATTTTTTTTTTGTTCTGGTGGTAAGTTATCCGTTATTTTTGAGTTTTTTAAGCTTACTTTTCTACAGACTAGCAAATATAGCACTCGGACACAATTAAGTCAATTGTACTGCACTCGGGTTCCCTTTTGACATTTCTTTAAATCCACCCGACCTTCGAAGAAATCTGAGAGTAGATCTATTGGTGCCAAAGAGCCCAACTGGTCGCTTCTTAACACATCAGCGCCAAAGACCTCAAGCCTGATTCGAGGGAAAGCAGGGCAGACGCACAGAAAGTGGTTCGCAGTCTCACCCTCCTCTCCATATGCTGGGCAGAGTGCGCTGTATGAGATGCCTACCTTTTCCATGTGCTTTGCCGATAGAAAGTGGCCCGTCATCAGTCCAACCAGCTGCTTACAGTCTCTTCTGCTTAATGACAGGAGCATCTGCGACAGTCGGTCGGACATGACAGGTAAGATCAGTTGTGTCCATTTGCAGCCTCTCTCAGCCTGTTAGGCTCACTTGTGGATTAGCGTAACCCGTTTCCTAACCGTGGCTTTGATGGGTGCAGAAGGGAGTGGTTGAACGGGCTCCGGGCCAAAAAAATGGCCTTAGAACCAATTCTAGCTAAAGAGTCAGAGGTCTCGTTAACCACGATACCCACGTGTCCCGGGACCCATGTTAGCATCAGCATATTATGTGCACCGACACAGCTCAGCCTGGATTCTCAGGACTCAACTACCCTTGATGTAACCATGAGCGCAGCTTTCCTGTCGCTGCAGACACATACAGATTTGCCTCTCCACCTGTTTTCCACAACAAAGTTCATCGCTTCTTGAACAGCATACTCCTCTGCCTGAAACACAGATGCGTACATTCCAAGGGCTAAGTGTAGTTTTGTCCCGCTTGATTCCACGTAAACACCAGAGCCGGAGCAGTGCTCGGTCTTGGAGTCATCCGTGAAAATGCGAGAACAGTGTTTGCCGGGCTCATTTTCTAAGTTTGACCACAGTTAAGCCTCTGTATCTCTTGTCACGTACGACTCTGGATGGTATGGAGTCAAGGAGCATGGCGAGGATCGTTGGATCGAAGTCCATGCCTACTCTGTTGTCCAATGCCGGACAGGGGCCGTACCAATTCCCATTGTGTTTCAGCCTGCGGAGACGCTTCGCCTTCTATGACCACAGTTAGATATTAGTTCAACGAATTTAAAAGTGGGTGAACATCCATTTTTGATAAGGAGCGATCAGGATGCTCGACAGACATGGTTACCGAGAAAACCATTCAAGAAGTCCGCGACATGATTTTTGCTTATCGACAGACGAAAGTGCGCAAAGTAGCAGAGGCCATGGGTGTGTCGACCCGAACGACAATTAATATAATATTTTACGTGATAAGTTGACGATGAAAAAGTTGTCGGCCCGATGGGTGCCGCGATTGCTCACAAGCAACAACAAGCGGATGCGGCTGTTAACTTCGAGGCAGTGTTTGGAGCAATTTAAGCGAGATCCGCAGGAATTTTTGTGACGAGTTGTCACCGTTGAAGAAACTTGAGGACGCATAATTGCACACCACCAACTAAGCAACAATCAAAACAATGAATTTCTTCCGGTGAATCCGTTCCAAAGAAGGCGAAGACAGCCCCATCGGCAGGAAAGTTCATGCCGATGCTTGTTTGGGATGCGAATGGCGTTATCCTTATGAATTTTTTAGAAAAAGGAAGAACGATCACTGGACAATACTGTAGTGAGTTATTGCACCTTGGACCTTCACAAAGAATTGAAGGAGGCACAGCCACATTTAGTGAAAAGGAAGGACCTGTTTCACCACGATAACGTACCAGCACATTCATCCGGAGTTGTCTGCATGTATTGCGTAATGAATTGCTGCCGCACCCCCCGTTTTCCTTCGAACTGACTCCCTGCGACATTTTCTTGTTTCCTAACATGAAGAAATGTCTCGCGGGAAAAAAATTTAGTTCAAACGAGGAAGTCAGCGTCAAGACACGAGAAGCGTATTTTGCAGAGTTCGTAAAATCCTATTTTTTGGAGGCGTGTATCTTTCTAAAAGGTCCCCTAGGTTGAACAATTTTTTTTTTTTAATTTGTCTTATTTCTAACATAGGTACTTATTGCACCCCTCTCGTATTGAGATGTTAGATAATATGCTCCTTGACCATTTGGAAGAGAACGCGGATGCTGAGTTTAAATTTCAAAAGGACAAGGCCAGTATCAACGCTTCCAGGAAGTCAAAGGAGTTCTTTTCTTCCCGATCGACAACCCCTTGCCAATAATTTTTTATTTTTAAATATGCTACCTTTATCATCTAGTTCAAGCGATTATCAGCATTTCAGACTTTACAAAATTTTCTCAAATGCCAACGAACTGGCCTCAAGAGCGGTTGCCGAAAAGAAATTGATGAAGTCTGTTGCCAATTCGAACGAAAATTTCTTTAATCCCCGAATTATAAAATTGGCACAATTAAAAGTGGCAAAAGATGTCGAACGAAACGTCGCATATTTCATCTAAATTCGAGAATCCTAATTATGAATATTTGTCGTCCAAACAAAACGAATCCTTTTGCAGAACTTTGCACTCGGCTTGAAGTTTTTGTTACGACAGATACGACAACTTCTGAGGAAAGAAACATGCCTTGGTTGCCTTTTTAGAAGAATAATTGCCACTTTAAATAAGCCAAGAAGCTGCAATCCTGGTACCTTTCCTATAACAAAACTCGAGTAGAAAAATATAAAGAAGATTTCATCCACTCATTGACCCGCCATGACGTTTTCATGCTCCAGCTTCGAAAAGACTAGACATACATATGCACATACATACACATCCATGTTTTTTTATTTTCTGAGACATTCGTCATTCAATGCCCTTCCTTGTTTATTTAACTCTGCGTTGATAAACAAATCCGAATCAGCAACGCTTCAGATACAAAAATTGCCGGAAAGCTGTGTAAACATAAGTAAGTGTGTCTTGGTCTGAACTCTCTATTCGTACTTTTATTGCTGACCCAAACATACTGGCTGAAGCCGCAAGTTGACTAATAAACCACCAAAATCGAGTGTCAAAAATCATATCAAAAAACCGATCAGAAGAGGAAAGAAAATAAAAGCCATCATGAAAATAAAAAACAAATTGAGTGCGGAGCATACCTACAGTTTCCACATTCGCAGAAGACAAAAAAAAAAAACCAAATAGCTGGTGCCATTTTTTCTTCTTTCTTTTCTGCCCATGGGACGTTTCCGCCGAGTTTTTTTTATTGGTTTGTCGTGCAAAATCAAGTGGGCATTGAACTCCCAAGTGTAATCTATGAGCTACCTCGTTGCCACATACATACATACATCTAGACAGTTTCATGTGTGACAGGCGAGTTGCCTACCATTTCAAATATGGAACATAGAGGCGATAAGCGTAGAAGTTGCCAAATAGCCGACGCAAAAAGGAAGTGGCTACGCTGCTACACATCCAAATTCACAAAAAGTGGAAACGAACTACATTATTTTCGGTTATTTCGCATCATTGGGCAGGCAATCGCTGCTTTTGGAGAGAAATCTGGAGCCAGCAGGAGCTGCATTTAGTGCAGTGGCGTGCAAAATATATGAAAGTCTAACAAATTAGTATTCAAGCCCTTAACCCTTTAACCGAGTGGGTCAGGAATAAATTAAAATGAAAATCAAAATAATGAAAGGCTGAATGAAATTGAATTTGTTGTAAGTTATCACATTTCGGACTGAAAACAACGCTAACTTGCAGTTGGTCAGGATGCATTAAATAATAGGCAATAGAATGCAAAATAGTTGGAATTAAGAATTGTAAAGAATGTTGCTGAAAATCTGTGCCCATGAGGAAGGCCGACGAATATGCAACTCTGGCAATCGACCAGTAGAACAAATGTGAAAACTGGAAGATGTCAAGATCGTTCTGTCAAAGGTTAGTCCCGATTTACACAGAGTCATTTGGAAGGGAGTAACTGGAAATTATCTTGTGATGTTTCATTTGCAGTCACACGGGCAAAATTGTTTTCGGCAACATTCGTTGCTTTTGTTTACTTCTTTAAGGGGTTAAGGGTAGTCAGAGGCCCGAAAAAATTAGAATTTTCAATACTTTTTTTTGCTGGTCAATTGCTTTATTTTAAAAAAATAAAAACATAGCATTAATACATCATGTTTCGACTTGACTTTAGGAAAATTTCAACAAAAAAATTAATAATTGCAAAAGTTATCGCTATTTGTGTGGAGCCCGTTTCTCCAGAAGTCCCTTGCGGTGATCATCACAAGTCCTTGGAGATTCATCTAAAATCAATCGGACAACAGAAATAAGTTTTATTAATAGATAATCTTGTGCCTGATCAAAGCTTTTTTTTGTTAAAATTAACAATTTGACGGCCTCAGGACATATTTTTCAGTTTTTCGAGAAAAAAAAAACCGACAATTGATTGTTTAAAAAAAATTGAAATTTTTGAAATAAAAAAACTCCTTCGATTAAGCACGAATTTTTTGTGTTTTTCGAAAGCAGTATGAATTTTATTGAAATCTACAAAGCGGTTTTTAAGTTACAGTGATCACCAGTTCAAAACACATAGTTTTGAGAAAAGCGCATTTAAAGTTTTGCAATCGAGCTCCGGAGCGCCCGAGCGCCCTTTGTTAATTGTTGAATAACTCGAAAAGTATTTGTCGGATTCGCTTCAAATTTTCACACAATATTTTTAAGATATTACACTTTAAGAAAACGCAAAAAAATCCATTTTTTTTTTGAAAATTTTGACTACCCCTAACCCCTTAAGTTTGCCAATACGAATAAGAAGAATAAAGCGTGTCGCTTGTACAGGAAACAAAAGCCCCTCTTTTTTCCCCGTCCGTCCTTCTCCCACGAACAAAATGTTTCCCTGTGTAAATTGGGACTTAGACAAAAAGGTTGAATACACAGCTAAGATTGGACAAGTCCGAGTCCTTATTCAGCACTGCAATCAATATCGTTAAGATCTTCGTCTAAGAGAGTTGCAATTTTAACTGTAATTGATTTGACAAAACAGAATTTCCGTTTATTAGAGATAAATCGAAAACCTTAGCCGCTTTTTAAGCATATTTATAAAATATAATTTATTATATAAAAATAAAATTTATTTTATAAATATTGAAATAAAAAATAAATAATTAAGCTTTCACCCTTTATTAGGTGTTTGGCCGAGCTCCTCCTCCTATTTGTGGTGTTGGCACGACATTATCGGCAATCTTTTGGCAATTTTCGGTAAGAGATAATATTTCATCAGTACAAAACTTCGGATGTTTTTTAAGCAGTAAACTGGTTACAGCATTCAACTTTACTCAACTAAGAGAGTTTATTTTCTGAAATTCCTTTTTAATATTTCAATATTTCGAACTAAAAAACAAACGAACTGTTTCGCTGCCATATTTTGTATGCTTCAATTTATGCTCTTAAGTACCAGAAATTATCTTTTAACTGCTTGCTGAAGGCGATGGAGGAAGGAATATGGGTCGCAACAACAGTCCACTTAAATTTAACAGGAAAGTAGAAGTCCTATCTGGACAATGTCTTATAGAAAGTCATGCCAGTACCATATTTTGACTTTTGAAGAGGCTGTCAAGATGTAGAAAAGGAAGAGACACTTGAACACCTTCTATGCGGGTGCAAGGCTCGCTTTTCTGGACAGCATCGTGGATGTTACAGATATAAAATTAGCTAGACTAACTAGGTTTATAAAGTCCGCAGGAGGATATAAGGAGGACCAAGTTGAGTAAGGATCCTACCACCAGGCGTCTCTATTTGGCCTAGGTGCGACGTAAAACAGCCACTGTACCTAAGGCCTAGACTAACAATAACGTTTTGTACATTAGAAAGTCACGACAAAAACAAAAAAAATGAAAAGGGGGAACTGCGTTGAATAGCCCACATGCAGTAGGAGTTAGAAACAAAAGACGACGGTGCGAATGGAACGACCTTGCCTTATTTCATTTTGTGCTGAGATCCTCCTAATGCACATCATTATAAGGAGCCTTACAGTATTGTGCAGATCATTGCAGATACACAAATACTGTTCTCCACTCCGATCGATCCTCTGCTACGCCTTTTTAGTTTGCGATCCCTATTCTCCGCATGTCGTAAGTCGGCTGTGACCTCATCAATCCAGCGTTGGTTTGGTCTCCGTCGACCTCTCCGTCCAACCACTGGCCTATGGAACGCTATGCTGGCAGTTCTCCATTTGGACATTCCGTAAACGTGTCCCAGCCATCTGATTCGTTCACTTTTTATAAAGCATATTGCCATTTTGAACCAATGCATCGAGTTCGGGATTGTATCTTATCCGATATGCTCCGTCGTCTTAGCGAACAAAATTATGTTGGTCTACTGGTATCACCGTGATGGAAAGATTTTTAGAGGTGTGCCCTTTAACAGACCATTATACGGCTCTGAGCGAATCCGGCAGAATCAGCTGATAGACTGAAATCACTTGGGATGTGTTTACAAATGAGATTGTGTTGGTGATATACGAAAGAAAATCAACCATTGACACTTCGTTGCTGTCCGAACAACGACTGCTTCGACGAGTGTGTGAACGCTCCCACGACAGTTGGTTCTACATAACCGGAACGACCCGGATTTATATCCGGCCAAGGACTGTCACTTCAGCAGCATTCCTCGTATATGCACGGGGAAAGTTTATGCTGCTACAACAACAACAACGAGTTTGTGAATGCATGTGAAATGGTCGTGCGGAATTCGGCTGCCGAATCTCTAATGTGACGTGATAGCATCACATCTCACATATTTCTTTTTCACCATAGCTAAATAGCAGACCTGGTAAATCTATCATCTGTGTGATATCACTTTTAATATATTCACCTTGACCTTGCTTGACATTTTCATTATTTTTATTACACTTTGGTAGGCAAGATGGAACTCTGAACGGTACGGTAGATGGACAGCGAGACTAATACCCGATCTACAAAAGTGGGTAGAAAGAAAGCACGGTGAGGTTAACTATTACCTCACACAGTTAATGTCTGAAACATGGGTCCTTTCGCAAGTATTTGTGGCGAATGGGGAAAGTGAGCCAACCAAACCGCATATATGGAGACACTGAGTATGATGATGCGGATCACACTTCTTTAAATGCGAGAGGTGGAACATAGAGAGAACAGCTCTGCAACGAGCTTGTATATACACCTGAAGAAATAATCGAGAAAATTATGATAGTCGAAGAAAAATGGAATGCCGTCGCAAATTTTGTGGAGGATATTATCCGAAAAAAGAAGCGTGAAATGGAAACTTATGCTGAAGATAGGTTTCTCAAAACAGGCGACCCTTGACGTAGGACGAGTAAGTAAGTGTCTTTCTTAGGACGCCGTCTTGGGCCTCTACCTCGAAGCAAAGCGTAGGCATTCCCGAGGTGGAAGGAAAAATCCTAGAGAAAAGGAGGCATATTTTTAGTTGAATCACTACACACGTAGTAGCGACAGTTACTATATGGTGCGAAAGCATTTTCAACCCAACGATGCGGCAAAATTAGAATAAAAGTTGTAAAATACTCACTCGTCTTTAACACGTTGACTGCCGCGCCGGCACCCATTGCCCGGCGCATGGCTTTTCAATGGCGCCGCGCCGGGCAATGGGTGCCGGCGCATTGTTTTTGGTGTGGTGGTGATGCACACTTGCGGCGCTGTGTGATAACCAGCAAATTTCGCTCGGCAGTCAACGTGTTAAAAACAATTAGCATTCTTTTAAATAATCCAACTGCTTCATTTGTTTGGGCTTTATTTGGATTTACAAAATTTTACTGCTAGAGCTTACAACCATTCGGTGCGCGGCAGTACAAACAGTTCCAATGAATTTTAAATTAAATTAATTAATATTAAAAAATTAAAAGACTAAAAAAATAGTAATAAATAAAAAAATATATATAAAAAAATAAAATATATAAAAAAATATAAAAAAATTAATAAATAAAAATTATAAAAATTTTAAAAATTTATAAAAAAAAACTTAAAAAAGAAAAAAAATATATATAAAAAAAGTTACAGAAAACTCTTAATTATTTTTATAAATTTATTTAAATTAAAAAAGTAAAAGACGAAAAAAATAATAATACATAAAAAAAGAAGAAATATATTTAATCTTTCTTTTTAAGTTTTTTCTTATAATTTTTTTTAATTTTTATATTTTTTTTATTTATTTTTTTTATTACTTTTTTATATTTTTTTTTTATTTATTTTTTTTATTACTTTTTATATTTTTTTTATTTATTATTATTTTTTTCGTCTTTTAAATATATTTCTTCTTTTTTTTAAGTTTTTTCTTATATTTTTTTTTTTAAGTTACAGTTCTTAATAACAAATATTGCTCATTTAGATATATATAAACTATAGTATACAAAAGATAGGTATAAAAAAATTCTACACATTTTTCGGACATTTGATTTTTAAATACATATTTCAAATTCTAAATAAATCGGCTGAAAATTGTTTGAGTTATAATATCATTTTTGAAGCCCTACATAGACCTTAACACAAATATTTTTCAGTTTCAAAGTCCTAGGTGAATCTTTAAATTTTTTTTAACCAGAGTAGCCTAACCCTTTAAATGATTTCTAGAATTTTTCTCAGCACTGTGTGTTTACTTCACTAAGCAAACCTGCAAAAAATTGTTGGCAAGTGTAATACTGCATATAGCCTGTGTGCTTGATTGTAGATAAGGAATCGTTGCCAAATCGTTACAAATGTAATATTTTTTGGTGTAACTTTGAGAAACAATAGCAAAAAATAAAACAAAAATATGTGAAATAAAATGACAAAGCATGAATTATTAGGATTTACTTATTTATGACCAAATGCCCTTCTTTAAGTAGTCATAAATGTCGGGTAATTTATTGCCCTGAAATGCGTGTTGTCGTTTATAGCGATGCTACCATCCGCACATTTGATATCCACCAAAAACAAAATGCCGCTGGTTTAGTTTGTTATGCAATAATTTAATACTGAAATGAAGCTATTCGATATTGATCTTGATGATATTTTCCAGGACCAACCTAACGCCATACATTATTCATGTACATAAATTGTTTTTGTGGTATTAGAAATAGGTAAATATTCGTAATAGCTTGAGAAAAACATGCAACGCACGCAGATGTACACTAAGCGAAATATGTAGCCATAAGGGACAAACCAACTTCATAGTTTTTCATCTAAAATAGCGGGTCAATATTTTCTTGAGTTGCCTATTTATTTAAGTCTAGAGTGAAATGGTACAGACATTAGGAAAAATTAAAAAATACAAAAATTTGGGATACTAAATTATTACACAATAAATAGTACTTCAATCTAAAGGGTTTTCCAATAACAGGTGTTATATATCGCTATCGAGAGAGGATTTACGATTTTTTATGGCCAGAATTGGATGGCATTGACCTCCACAACGTTTATTTTCAACAAGACGGCGCTACGTGCCACACAAGCAACGAAATCATTGATCTTTTACGCGAAAAGTTTCCGGACCGTGTTTTCTCGAAGAAGAGGTGATCACAGTAGGCCACCGAGAACTTGTGATTTAACACCTTGTGACTTTTTTCTTTGGGGCCACGTCAAAGAGAAGGTCTACGCCAACAGCCAACAGCCGAGGGACGATTCAACACCTCACAGATGGAATTCATGAGGCTATGGGCGGCCGCCGTAGCCGAATGGGTTGGTGCGTGATTACCATTCGGAATTCACAGAGAGGTCGTTGGTTCGAATCTCGGTGAAAGCAAAATTAATAAAAACATGTTTCTAATAGCGGTCGCCCCTCGGCAGGCAATGGCAAACCTCCGAGTGTATTTCTGCCATGAAAAAGCTCCTCATAAAAATATCTGCCGTTTGGAGCTCGGTCAAACACCTAACAGAAGTGTACGCGCCAATTATTTATTTTATTTTTTTTATGCTATCGAGGACATAGGGCAGCCACTTTGCAATTCGGTTATGGAAAATTTCATGAAAAGGATATTGTCCTGTAAGCGAGCTCGGCGTGGTCCTTTGCCTCATGTTATTTTCCACTATTAACGGCGTACCTTCCTCTTTATAATGAAATAAACATCCGATCATTTATATTAAAAAATAGCATTTTTCTTTGAATATCAAATCAACACCTCTTATTTGAAAACCCTTTATTATAGAGTATTGAGTTTGGATCCAATAAGTCTAGCACTAAAATTTTTTAAAAATAATTCAAGTCAGTCAAAGTTCGATTTATTGGAGCATTAGCTTCTAAAGCGTTTTATTTAAGCCTATACGAAAAATTTGAAATTTGCGAAGATTTCTAGGTTAGGTTATCCTGGCCGAAGCCATTTTGGTCCATCAGATTTTTATTTTTATTAAAATTTTCTTTTATTTTTATTTTTTTATTATTTTTTTTTTTGTTTTTCATTTTTTTTTTTTATTATAATATGTTTTTTGTTTTTTTATTTTATATTTTATTTAATTTTTTTATTTTTAATTTTTTTAATTTTTTTTAATTTTTTACTTTTCTTTGTATTTTTTTTTATTTTTATTTATTTTTTTGTTTTTGGTTTTTTTTATTATTATTATTATTTTTTTTTTTATATAGCGAAAATATGTTACCCAAGATGCGTCCTGTTCGCGAATTTCACGAGTCGTTCAAGCTCCATTCCAGGGATAGGGATACATTCTAGTCTTTCAAAACTAAGAGCACCCAGGTAGCATAGTCTAGTTTTGGTCAGGGTTTGTCTTGTACCCGGCTCATTACATTTTCTGTAGGCATCGTCAAGAGTTGGATTTAGCTTGTAAGCATGAGCTGCAACTAGACAGTGTCCTGTTAGTAGACCAACTACAGTTCTACAGCTCCTTCTATCGAACGATATAACCGATTATACCTGTTACCTTTTTCTCTTCAGGTCCTTAATCCCTCATGGAACATAGGGCGTCATTGTTTCCTGCAATTGGTTAAACTAAGCCGTCTGCCTTTCGTCTTTCTCAACATGTGCTCCTCTAGTTCTTCTCGAATTGTGCGCAGGGATTTAAGTACCTAACCTGATTTGATCACCTGCAAGAATCGCGCCTGCTTTAGTCATTTCGTCCACTATCTCAATTTCCTCTATGCCTTTATGCTCCGGAACCCAATATACACAAAGTCTGCGATTACGAGCGAGCTTTTTAATTGCATCCTTAAATTCATGGACATTTTTGGATGATAGACAATATGATTTGATCGCTTTTACACCCGCTTGCTTATCTTCGTAGAAGTTTATTGCGCAGTTAATTGTTGTTTCTGCACATAGCAGCTCTGCTGCTTTCTTTAGAGAAAGGATCTCAGCTTGAAAAACAGTGCAATAGTTAGGGAGTTTAACTTATTTGCAAAGGTTTCTACATAGCACACTAAAACCAATTTACCCAAGAAGGGCAGAGCAATCAGTTTCACCCGAAAGTATGCCGAGAAGAAATGAAAAAGACAAATGAGATCGTCTGGTATTTAATGATAATAAACCAATTAATTGGCAAACTCGCGTTGGAGATGGAATCGATTGAGAAAAATTTAAGAAGTGCAAGGCAAAACGTAGCAATATTTTCTGCACTCTCCCCAGTCGACATGAACAGTTTGATAAGGCTCCAGACAACAGCAGCGTATTCCAATTTAGACCGGTGAAATGAAGAGTACAGAATCTTGAGTGAGATCAGGGGTCAGGGAATTGCGAAGAATAACGCCTAACAAATGCTCGGCATTTCCTTCTCAAGCTAGTCGATGAATATTACACCACGCACATCCCAAAATACCGAGGTCACATAACCTTTCCAGCCGATTGTTAAGCTTTCGGGTGCTCGGAGGAGGTGCACCAGTACCACTCAGGTGGCGATCGATTTGATTACGGAGTGAAATAATGGATTCATGTTTGATCCATTGTCACATACCGACCCAAAAATTCAGGTTTATTACGTTTAAACATGGCCAAGCACTGCTCAGAATCAGCAACATGTTGTTGTTTTTGGTCAACAGTAAGCAAACGCTTTCTTGTGTTGTCGCCTCATTTAGACGTCCAGACGTCCACTGCATTGTGCCTCATCGATGTCTCTACGACTAAGTTTGAGGCCAGCAAATCATTGCTTTATTGTTGTTTCTAATGGAGTGGAGTCTCCACAACACTTTTCAAGCCATTGCTTCGCTTGAACGGTATTTTTTCACATCAAGAAACAGAGTAATATGAGAACGCGAAATTCTTTTTGATCTATTGCTTTGAAAATAACAAAAGTAGCGCCACTCTTAGCACAATAACTCACGAACTAATTAATGAAATATCATGAAATTTGAACAGCTGTCTGTTGAAGGTTAGTACTAACGGAAAAAGAGGTGAATGCAATAAAGCTAGTGCCATCTATGTGTTAGGCCAGGGACTTTTCAGCCCATGTGTACATTTTTTGTTTTAATTCCATAAAAATTGTTAACTTTTCAACTAGAATTTTTAGGATTTTTCTGGTGAAACAGTGTTAGAGCCCAATTTTAGTATAAGCAGTTTGCAAATTTCAAGTGACTACAAAATAAAAAACAAAAAAAAGAAGTTTTGCCAATTTCGTATCGAAAAAAAAGCGTGAGACCTAAAAAAAAAAAATTAATGGGCTATAAAACTGCATGCCAAGAAAAAATTCCTTATTGGTCGAGTAGCTGTAATAACAGCAGTCTACAAGGTGGCACAAAATTAATCACCCTATCGGAAGATCTATAATTTTTACACGCGTGAACTAGACAGCTGCAGCATACAAACAGACAAGCAATGGTGGTGGCGTAAAGGTGAAAATAAAGATTTCCCTTACAAAAAATTAAAAAAAAAATTTAGTTAAAGTTATTAAAAACATTTATTAAAAGCTATGCAAAAACCAATTAGGATGATTAATTTTGCGCCACCTTGTACAATTACATGAATAATTGTTGCTGTTTTTCTGTACAGCAGCAACAATCACAAGCTAATCCCGGTAATTTTTTTATGTAGTAAAAAATTTATTCGAAAACCAGTTTTGATGATTAATTTTGCGCCACCTTGTACAATTATAAAAATATTTGATGCGTTTTTCTGTACAGCTACAACAATCACAAGTTAATCCTGGTAATGTTTTTATTTAGTAAAAAAGTTACTCAAAAACTCATTTGGATGATTAATTTTGCGCCACCTTGTACAATTATAAAAAATATTTGTCTGTACAGTTACAACAATCACAAGCTAAACCCAGTCATTTCTACATTTAGTAAAAAAAGTTACTCAAAAACCTATTTGGATGATTAATTTTGCGCCACCTTGTACAATTGTAAAATTAATTGTTGCAATTTTTCTGTACAGATACAACCATCACAAACTAATACAACCATCACCATCCTAATTCTAATCCAAAAAGTTGCTCAAAAACCCATTTGGATAATATATTTTGCGCCACCTTGTAAAATTACATAAATAATTGTTGCGTTTTTCCTAGTAATTTTTTTTACTTAGTAAGAAAGTTATTCGAAAACCCATTTGGTTGATTAATTTTGCGCCACCTTGTACAATTATAAAAAGTATTTTTCTGCACAGCTACAACAATTACAAGCTAACCCTAGTCGTGAAAAGTCCTTTCACGGTATTGATTTTTACTTTGGGTTATCACCTCTGCCATGAAAAAGCTCCTCATAAAAAATATCTGCCGTTCGGAATCGGCTTAAAACTTTAGGTCCCTCCATTTGTGGAACAACATCAAGACGCACACCACAAATAGGAGGAGGAGCTCGACCAAACACCCAAAAAGGGTGTACGCGCCAATTATATATATATAGGTATATATTATATATCATCTCAATATTTTTATTGTCAAATTTACGTGTGGAACTCATTAAAATAATATATTTACCTTCGCCCCCCTCCCTCATCATTTTACTTCCCATTTTTATTGCTTAATTATCTTGTACCTACTTGGAAACTTTGCTGTCCCATCGACTTAATAGCGACATACGCAAATACGGTTTGGCTATGAATTATAATCAAGAGTGACAGCTCCTAACTTATTCATGGAGTAAATATTGGACATAAAAACAGGCGCGTATCTACATATGTACACAAGTGTAAGCTACCGTGGTGAAAACAAGAAATTGCTTAAATCGGTTTACGCATAAATAGAGATAAGAACGCTAACGCAGAGTTTCGGATATGGAAAACTTCTGCATATCGCGCTTGAAGTGTTAATTGCGATTCGAATAACTTAAGCTTTGGTATACTAGGTTGTTTAATAAGTTTTGCGGTTCGATTGAACATATTGATTTATGTTGGTACACTCATCATATGAACGTACGCGAAGTTTCATTTCAATCTGTCCATTCATTCTTTGTTTACAAGCCATTTAGTAGCGACGTGTCCCAGTATTTTCCGCAGTGGAAAAAATAAAGTATCGCCGAATAATTGAATTTTTATTTTTGGAAGGTTTAAAAGCAGCGGAAATTTATGAACGAACTTTTCGCCATCAAGTAAATAGTATAGAAGAAAAATGGGTTGCTGAATTAGTGGTCGTACAAGCCTTGAAGACAATTCACGTCAAGAACGTCCAAAAACAGCAACAACACGAGAAATCGTAGAGAAAATGCAGGAAATCGTATTGGAAAAGCATCGAGTGATTGAAAAAGATTCAGTAGAAGCCTTAGGATTCTCATTGGGCAGTGTAAGCAATATTTTGACTGAAGTATTGGGTTTCAGAAAGGTGTGTGCAAATTGGGTGCCGAATTCGCTAGCAACGGAACAAAAACACATTAGAAAGCGACTTTCTCAGCAACATTTAGAGCGTTTTCGAACAAATAAAGTGCATTTTGAACTTCGATTCATCACTATGGATGAGATATGGGTCTATCAACATGATCTTTAATCAAAGCCAAGGGCTAAAGACTGGTGTGAAGCTGGTTCTTAGGCTCCAAAACGAGTTCGTGTCCAGAAATCGATCAATCGGCTAATAAGGATCTGTTTTTTGGGATGCAAAAGGAATTTTGTTTGTGGTTGACTTGCAAACTGGTAAAACAACAAATTCTTAATATTATTGTAACTTTTTAGACCAGCTGTGGGAAAAACTTCGTGAAAACAGTTGACAAAAGAAAAAAATATTTTTCATCAGGAAAAGAGGAGTTTGTCAATGGCTCAAATCGATGAATTAAAGTTCGAATTATTGGAGCATCCACCGAATTCACCAGATTTGGCCCCTAGCGACTGCCAGCTGTTTGAAAACCTAAAAAAAATCATGCGTGAAAAGCGTTTTTCATCAAAAGATGAGGTCATAACAGCATATTTTGCAGCGCTTCCAGAATCTCACTTCAGCGATGGAATACATAAATTGAAATCTCACTGGTACAAGTTCATTGATGTTTAGGGAGTCTATACTGAATAATAAACTGTATTTCGAGCCATAAAATTGTGGTTTTCTTATCGAACCGCATGGCCGCAAATAAACATGAAAAAGACAAAAGAATTGCTTAGCCTCTCAAGAAATTATGTCTCAAAGGTCGTGGCTTGTGTCACCGGTCATTGGCTATTTGGCAGGCATTCCTTGTGGAGTATTCTCCCATGAATATTGTAGAAGTTGTAGAGATGAGGATGAAACAGTTGAGCACTTCCTTTGCAATTGTCCAGCCTTAGCTAAAATCAGAGTAGGTTGTCTAGGTAAACGCGTTTTCAATTCTCTTCCCCTCTGGCGTGGGGATTAGACCAATACTGCGCTTCATAAGAGCCTCAAAATGGTTTCATAAAGATAAAAGAACAAGGTTACCGTGTCGCACAGTGGTATCACAACGAACATCTACGGTCTAAGTGATTTGGTCGTACAGACCGACTACCACCATAAACTAACCTAAGCTATCGAACCGCAAACTTTATTAAACAACCTGGTATATAAAATTGTGTCGAGGAACGAGAGCTTAAAACCACACGGAAATAATTAATTGAAAACATCTTAAATTGTCATAAGTCTTTTTTTATGGCTTTATGTAAATCAATCTTATCTGGTAAAGCAAATAATTCTAGGCCTTAGAGTCGAAACGATTTTAACCTACTACATGGTCCAATAAGCTCATAAGGTGGGGCATAGATGGCGGCGTCAATATCAAAAGCATATGGTATTTAGTGAGAACCGCCCTTTAGGAGCTACTTGTCAAATTTTCATGACATTTTGCCGATTAGTTTGTGAACTACAGTCGTTTAAGTGAAGCTACTTTTGGTTTTGTGAAAAAATGGATTCAAAAGAATTTCGTGTATTGATAAAACACTGTTTTTTAATTAAAAAAAAACACTGTGGAAAGTATTATTCGGACTCCGCTCAGTCGATCGGAACCTTTGAACGATGGTTTCGTGAATTTACATGCGGTCGTACGGGCACTGAGGACGCAGCGCGTTCAGGACGTCCAAATGAAGCAGTTGTTCCAGAAAACATCAAAAAAATCAGTAGGACCGATTTTGCATGAACATTTGGGTGTGAAAAAGCTAGTCGGAAAATGGGTGCCGCGTTTTCTCACAATGAACCAAAAATAACAACGAATAATGGATTCTGAGCATTTTTTGAAGCTGTTTCGCCGCAATCCAAGCGAGTTTTTGCGTCCATTCATAACAATGGACGAAACATGGATCCATCACTACACGCCACAGTCGAATAAACAGTTGGCAGAGTGGTTGGAAGCCGGCCAAATCCGACCAAAACGTCCAAAGACGCAATAATCGGCTGGAAAGGTCTTGGCCAGCATTTTTTGGGATGCTTGCGGTGTAATCTTCATCGACTATCTTGAAAAGGGCAAAACGGTCACCGGCGAGTATTATGCCAGCTTGTTGGACCGTTTGCAAAGAAAAAAGTGTTGTTCCACTAAATGAAATGTGGTTGAAAAAATAGTTTTTACCCTCTCACCTTATGAGCTTATTGGACCATGTAGTATTTTCAAACTTTAAATGGGTAAGAACCTCACGTTTCTTGATATGAAGTTTGAGGTTATGATATAATGTGCACAGTGGGCCACTTTTGGTAAGCAGAACTGGCGCTGTGGGATGAACCAAACGTTATGTTACGGTGCCTAACTCATGGCGCATAAAATAAATTCAGGATTCACCCTCCGTTGGACACCCATTTTAAAACCTTTGGTTGGGCACCCGGATCTGGCCTTTTTTCGTGCTGTTTGTCCATACTTTTTTAAAAGGTTATTTACATAAATCGATAGAAAACTAAATTTTAGGAAGCTATCTGGAATTTCAAGTCGTTAGTTATAAAAGAAAAATGTTAAAATCACGTCCAAAGTCGAAAAAGCCAGTCTGGCCAGACCTGGGTACCCAAGGCAGGGTTAAACGTATACCTTTCGTTGCATGGGATTTAGTAACCTGCACTAAAATCAAGACAAATTTATAAATAAATAGTTTTAACTTTGAAAGAGCTCCCCTGCAAAACGAAAAATTGAACTTCAACAACTTCTTGCATTTAGCGCAGATTATATAATTTTTAGGACCAAAGAAACATATGTACCTGTATGTATGTATGTACGTGTACAAATATGTTAATAAGATATATGGATGCATGCAGCATACGTACATACATACGCACATATTTAATCATGTAATGAATAATCTTCATAGTGTACTGTGTTAGACTTACCGCGACGATTGAAGGGTCGCACCCTCACAGCAACTTTGATTTTATCAGTTGACATGGTGTACTTTAGTTAAGTATATATTCCTTTTGGTGTAAGCCTGTTTACACTCTCCACGTCAATGTGCGATTTTATGTATACTCGAGTTTTTCTGTGGCTATGCGGATTTAATTCCACAAAGCATGGAATGGCGAAAACGCAGAAATTACCCACAAAACCAAAAAAACAGCTCTGAATAACGCGCGCGAAACAGAGTTTTTCAGTTTGTGTGAACCGCCGCTTGGCCTTACTGCTGGTGGTGGTGGTGCGCCACTGAATGCCGCGGCCTCCAAAGACGGCTGCTATTCTATCGCTGCGGCGCTGGGGCGCTGTGGGAGTATAGTGAATAGTTTTGCTTGTGAATATATCCTCCGGCGAACGCCGCACTTGACGTGCTCCACCCCCCCAACAGGCAGTCGGTGAGTGTTGTTAACGTTCCAGTTGTTGTTGTGGTTGTTGTTGTAGTTATTATTGTTGTTGACTTTGACGACAACGGAAACAACGTTGACGATATGAATGACGGTCGGATGTGCGATAAGTGAGAACGCCAAACAGCACGACAACGGCGAACGGTGAACGGCGTAGCAAACGAGTGACGAAGTCGACGTTGGAGCCTTGCGACGCGTTAACAACAACTAGCGAAATACTATATTTGTTATTAGCCTTTGCTTCGTGTGCACCACAAAGCGCTGCTCTAAGCACTGCGCCGCACCTTCCCCACTTTCTTTTTTTATTACACAAAAATCAAATGAAACTTGAATGGATTACGTTTGCGTTGTTTGGAATATTTTATATTTGGACTTAATTCCTTTGATTATTTTTTAGTTTTATGCTTTTGCGTTTTAGTTCTTTCTTTTTTCACATAAACCGGACATATTTCAATGCATTCAACTGCTTCGACGACATAGAAAATATACCTGAAAAGCGAAAAAAATTTATTAACACTTTGCGCCGACTGCTACAGGCCACAGCGAGGACTCGTTCGCAGGCATTGAAGCACAAATGCAGCAAAATAATGAAGTAGAGGAGCACACACGCGAATGTCAGGCAATAAGCCGCCTACTGCTGCCGGACGGGTGCTGGTGGGAATGGTTCAAGCTGAAACGTTGCAAGTTGGTTGTCGCATTCATTTTTTGTTTTGGTCTTGACGATGATGGACAAGCAAATATGGCTTGACAGTTTTTTTGGTTTGTTTTCGTTTTCAGGTGACTCAGTCGTATGAGCGTTTCAATTTAATTAAAAGGGATGGGTTATTGAGTGAAAAGGTGAAAAGTGTGTATATACACACACACTTATTGTACCTACAAACAGACTAGAATCTAAATATGTACATATGTTAACGAAATGTAATAAAATATCTACCCTCGAAATAAAAATATTCATATGAATGTTTACGCAAGACACGCGAAGTTTCTTTCGTCAGTTCAGTTCCGCGCAACACCAAAGCAACGGACGTTTCATTGCAGCCTTTTATTAAATTATTGCTGTTTTGTGGACAGCGAGCCATTTGGAAGTGTGGCTTTTTATAGTTGCAGCATTGCTACTAATTAATGGAGTATTGTCCGCATAAATTTTTGTTGTCTCATATGCTTTTTAAAACCATTAAAAGTGCCTGATTCTGTCTTGACAATTAGTCAGTCAGTCGCTGTAATGCAGATATAACAGTGGAGTTTTCTCTCTAACAGAGTTTGGGCTAACAACAGCACGAACGGTTGTTCAAGTCTTACAGATTTTCGCACAAGCGCCACAGTCTGCTATAATTTTTCGCATGCCTTTCATACACATTTGTAATTTGCCTACAACTTCACTTATAAAATTTGTTTTTTTTTTCCTTTTTTGAAATTACTCGCACCAAAATTGGCTTCATAAGCAGAATACAAAGCGAAAAAAGTAACGCAGCTGTAGTTTCGAAGACGTGCTGCTATGGCTCGTCTGCTCGTTGGTGTGTTGATTGTTGAAGGACATCAATTCGCGCAGCAAGGTGCGCAGTTCGCGTGCCAACCAAGCGTTCGTTTGTTTAGCCTGGCACACTTCATTGTAGGTAGGTATGTATTTTTTATATATTTGCTCTAGTAATTCCAACTAATATTTGCTTCAAATTAGAATGTTTTCCTATTCATTACCACATCACTTGAATATTAAAGCAGCAAATTTCGTGTAATTAATTGCACAAGCCCAAGTAGAGGGCGAAATTTCGCTTACTATTTTTGTTTTTTTTTTTTTTTGTTCAGTATGTATTTAACACTATTAAATAAAAGTTGTATGGTTTACATGAAATTGCACCAATTCTATGTTCACATTTATTTTCTCTTTCCATATGCGAATTTTCTTTGTTGCGGCGCCTAATCTGCTATTCATCGGAAGCAGCGCTCCACTTTTTCACAGCTTCACAATGCACTAGGCCAATTGTGGCCCACTACCACACCAAATCCGCATTAGGAGCAGGCGTAATTGCATGACTATTTTGAAGCGCCATCAACATCACCACCGCCACCACCCTCCAATATTTGCAATAGTTTGAAAGGAAATAATACAAACCGCATTTCAAAGGGGGCAAAGAAACACAAAATGTTCGCAAAACAGCGCATATAAATCGCAATGGGGACTTAAAACATAAATACACATACACAAAATCACTTTACTTTCTCTCACACTCTACACACGTTCTTTAATCTTCCTTTGGTGTTTGTTTTTTTATTGCTATGTGCCCATTTACACGATGTCTCCACTGGAAGGGAAACATTTTGTTCGAGGGTGAAGGACGGCCGGGGAAGAGGGAAGGGAATTTGTCTCCTGTACTGGCGACACGCTTTGCTCTTCTTATTCGTATTTCCAATCTTAAAGCAATTTTTGACAGATGCTTCATTCGTTTTCTGCTTTTGTGGAAGAAAGTTCTAAGTTATGTGTTGGTTTTCATACAAACGGAAGAAAACAACGATGACAAACATCCGAACGCTGCTTGGGAAATGCACGATAATTTTTGCTAGTAAATTAGGTATAATTTAAAATAGTTATGGGACATGTTTATGTTGATTTCTAATTTTTCCCTGCATTTCTAGATACTCAAGTTAATTTTAAGTTAATTATTTACATATGAAGTATTTTTAATTTAATTTTTTTTATTCAAGTATAAGAATTTATAAATATATTTCAATAAAAAAAACAACAAATTATTTATTATTTAACCAGTTTGCATTTTTCATTCATATATTTAAGAAATTGTTGACGAACGTTTTCCGCTTTACATGTAAGCGCGTGCGAGAATACATCCGAACCATACGATGCTAAAGTATTAAATGTCAAAATGTCGCCGAAAACAATTTTGCCCGTGTGCCCGCGAATGAGACATGAAAAGAGAATTTCCAGTGTCTCCCTTCCAGATGTCTCCGTGTGTAAATGGGGTGTATCTTTCAAGCGTAGTAGTTGTTGTTGGCTTTTAACTGCTCGCCCATCGCCTGCCCCGGCAAATACCAAATACACAACTCAACAGAAGAAGAATGAAAAAGCACAGCTCCTTCGTCCCACCAACACCCTTCCACAACAACAACAACTATCACTTCTATGCTCTTTTGTGCTAACTTTTGCTCTCTCTTCCTCTTCTTACACACACACGCACACACACAATTTTTCTCATATATTCCTTCACTGGCTTTATGAATCGATTTTATCGCTGCTTTGGCAAATTGCTTTATTTGCTTCAACATCTAAAATTTGCTAATTTTCACATTAATTCAACACACTAACACTTTACGCGTACATTCAATATCGATTTGCTGCTTATGGACGCGTATATAACAAGTTTTTGCAAATAATTCTAGTGTTTTATTGCAATTTTTCACAATTCTTTAGCAGGTAAAATAGCGACGTATAAAAGAAAAACACTTGACACGAGCGCCATGTTTGACGGATAGACTCTTTATAGACAACCTTTATTTCTACTGCTGTTGCTACTGCTTCTGCCTGGAATCGCAGACGGAATTCAACCAAACGCAAGGCAACTGTGTCGCGCGACATCTACTGGTAGCGTACTTTGAGCGAATATGCCAAAAAGAAGAACGCAAAGATATGTGTTCAGTGAGGAAATAATACAAATTTTCCATAACAAAGCAGTTTAGCAAATTTATTACAGCTGGGTTTGTTTCACGATGAACAGAATATAAAGGCATAGCCCACATCAGAGCGTTGTTAGGCGCTCAGCGGAAAATGTGCAGGAATTAGTTGATTTGAAGGAAGCGTGAATTTTTTGTATAAAAATTAATATTTAAATAAGGTGTGCGATTCACAACTGTGCCAGCGAGAAACGCACAGCCGCTAAGTGTGTAAGCTCTTTGAATTTATCATTGGACGCGGCTTTATTGGAAAAGTGGATTCATTGCTGCCGCACGGAAGAAGAATTCAACCCGAACCGGGGCTGCATATGCATAAATCATTTCGCAAGTGAGGAAAAGCAATAAGATGCAATTCAATATGGGTAAAAAATAATGTATAAATGGTTTAGGTATAAATTTAATAATGAAAAGTTTTTTGAAAATATTTTGGTTTAGAATAGGCGATATCTAAACAAAGGCACTGTCGTAAAATAATTTCTTCTTGCTCCTCAGGTTCTTGAAAGGTGTTGGCTTTTCATTACTACCACGATGAAGTTTCTTATAATGTCTAAGTGCGTGGGTCGAATTTAAAAATTATAACACACAAATGAAGTCACTATATCAACGTTTTGATTTATAGTACTTTTTATAAATTACCATTAAGAATTAATAGCGATATTTAACGTTAAAAATGCTTAATTTTTGCATAAGCTTGAAAAAATGTTCTATTACAGACGCTTATTTTACTTAAATACAAACACAGAGAAGTAACAATTTTCACTTATAAACACTCCTTATTAATTAAAGATTTGATTTAAAGCTATTTTTACTCAATAATACTACGAATTTTATTAAAATTCTATTATTACAAATGTTCTTCTAATATTCTGATACTAATACCTAATATTCTGATCTAATACTGTGCAAAATAAGTGTGCATGAGGGAAGAACTACCAAAGGAACGATAATGAGAAAAAACCCGGTCAACCATCACTGAGATTCGATAGAACTTTTGTAGTTTTTAATTAATTAAAAAATTATTAGTTAAAATATTCTTTGGCCTTCGATGAATCATTATTTTTAAAAATAGTGAAAATTTGTACTAAAAAATCGCGATAAAATAATATTTTCATAAAAAGTGAAAATTTGGAATAAAAAAAATCGCGCTAATTTTTAAGCTTTTCCTGGTGGTTCTATAGGGACCCTAGGAAGTTGTGACTTTCATAGTTACAATGGTGTGACCTTGCTCTTTCTATTGGGACTGGTGGGTGGCGCCACGCCCCATCCCCCTCCGCCACTCAGCCAACTATATCGTGGTAGTAATGGAAAGTTTAGCACTTGAAAGCACTCAAGAGATTAATAAAAACCTGGTTTAAGATTCGATTTTATTTTAACCATACAGTTTTCATGCGAATCTCAAATCTACCACTTGTGGAGCAACCTCCCAAATCCTATATATCAATGCGTTGACATCACCAAACCGGCAGCTTTTTATTATGACAGCAACTTGCGGGAAGTGGAAAGAGTTGGAATCGAAAAAGTAAGTTTTTTCCATATTACTACGTAATAAGTTTAATATTAATTATTATTTTAAAGTTACTTGCAGAGACGCTTTAGATTGCGAATATTCTGTTCTCAAAAAAGAGAATAGAAAGCAAAGCAGCGAGCTTGTGGCATTGCAATGGAAATACAAGTTGAAGAAGCATCAGAGATACAAGTTTATCTTCCCATCTAGGGAAGAGTGGAACACTAACCGAACATGGATAAATGATGGCTCACACAAATGGTACACAGATGGTTCCAAAACGCTCCAAGGAGTAGGAGTAGGAATAGTGGGGCCTAGAGCAAACAAATCCCTAACCCTAAGTATAGATACCACAATTTTCCATGCGGAGTTCTTCGCCATAATGGAAAAAGTAGAAAACATATCCAAAAGAGGGTGCGAAAAAGTAAAAATTCAAATATTTTCAGTCCTCAAAGCTTTGAATAGCTTCACATTCAAGTCAAAAGTCCTCATAGAGTGTAACAATGCACTCAACAAACTGGCGACTTTTAATCAGGTCCCCCTGATTTGTGTACTAGGACATGAGGGACACGAAGGAAACGAAAAGGTAGACTTTTATGCTAAAGAGGAGCGAAAGGGTCATTTATTGGATCAACCACATTTTCGGCTATAAAACAAAAACAACAAAACAGGAAACCCAAAAATTTATCCAAATAAAACCCAAGGAATACTAGAACGGCACAAACGTCATTAATCGCTCCAAAAAGTCCCAGAACTTTGATGCCAACAGAGCAAAATCTGCTCTAACCCTAGACTAGAAGGGCCTCAGATTACTCTGTGGAGCACTTACAGGCCACTTTATCTGCAATAAACATTTCAATACAAGAGGACAATCTAGCACTAGTTTTTGCAGGTTCTGCTGTGATGAAAATGAGTCGCTTAATCACCAATTGTGAAGCATTATGCCACAGGCGACACAGAATCCTCGGCTCGCACCTACTACAATCGTTCCCTCCTAAGGAGCTGGTTCCCCGGTATACTAAATAATTAAGCACTTTGGGGCGCACAATAGATCAGCCTGGTCGCAGTGCATAAAGGCCTTAGCCCATATAATCATTACCATTACCAAGAAGCATCATGTGATAGAGGCAGAAATTGGTTACATGGGGAGGAGAGGGAGCTCAATTTTTGCAAAAGGTCATGAACGATGCTAAAAATAGAAAAAAAAAACACCAAGCTGATCTGAGGAGGACATTGCTCAGTCAATTACTTTATATGTTGCACGTCCCAAAGCCTATCGATTACCCTATACAAAAAATATTCCCGCTACACTCACTGGGCGGGTGAAAAAACTTCATATGCCAAAAAGTGTAATACAACTTGAGAACCTCCACGGAAATGGATTCAATCCAAAACTGAAAATTAACAGAAAGAAAGAACTGTTTGGAAATAACCGCAAAAGAAAAGTAAAAAATAATAAATAGTGTCGTAGTCCGGGGTAATAATAACAAATATTCAAGGTTAAGGGATAAACGCTAAAAAAAAAACTTTTTTCATGAATTTATTGTAGCGAAACGGTTCAAGTCAGTTTATTAAAAGTTGTTGCATATTATAAAGTAACATTTCGAGAATATTTGATAAAATTTTCATGTAAAAATATTGCAAAATGAGCGAATGAGAGCACATTTACGTAGACGTCTTTTAAAAATACATTTTGCAGTAGTCAGCATATCTCAGCGTAGAATCATCTGAAATCAAAAAAATCGAATAATTTAGTTAAAGTATGAGTTAAACTTCCCCCCAACGTTTATTTTGACGATTTATTTTCATTTTCAGCCATTTGGTAGTCGTTTAAAGTAAAAAGTGATTTTTGACGAAAAAATGCCGCCATTCTGTAGGTGTAAAACCACCTTAATATAAAAAAAAAATGGCGAAAAAAAAACGTTGGGGGGAGGTTTTTTATATGTAAAATATGTGTGCAAAATTTCAAAAGGATCGGTTGAGTAGTTTTCAAATGCCAATGACTACGCACTTAAAAAAAAAAGGTTCGAGAAAACCGCGTTTAAAGTTTGTAACGGACTACGCGCGCAACTGTTGCGTCTCGGCAGATGTTTGAGGCGGCTCGGCTTTATGCTCTATAACTTAAAAAGTTTTGCTCGGATTGACTTAAAATTTTAACACGGTATTTTTAAAATGTTTTACTACAATAACATGCAAAAAAAAAATCGATTTTTATACCCCTCTTGATACCCTGTGTCCCACTAAGGATTGAGGACCGGAAGAAATGATTACACCTCTATGGTTTTAATTCGCATTCAGTAAATTCAAACGTTTTTTAAAATGTGTAAAATGGTTTTCAATGTTAAGAGGAGTTGAGAGAAGAAGATTTAATATTCTAACATAACCTTAAAAGCAGCAAAAAATTAAATTTACACTTTCAAAATATCAAATTTTATAAGAATCAACAAATTTTCATTAACACTAAAAACTTCTCAGAGCGACCTTTTTCAACATTCTTTTGTTTAATAAAAAATTTTTTTTTTTTTAACTTTAGTTTCGGTAGCTTTAAATTAAAAATAAGAAACAAAACCAAAATTAAGTTAATTAAATTAAATAATTAAAAATTTTCGCATTTTGATATAAAGGGTAATTTTTTTAGCTATTATCTTTTTAAACAGTTGGTTTAAACAGCTGACGCACGTTTCGTGTTTTGTTTCACTGTCAAACATCTTCAGTTTGGTCTATAATTTAACCATGAATCGTCTTACAAACGAACAACGTTTGCAAATCATTGAATTATATTATAAAAATGCGTGTTCTGTTAAGAAAGTTTAAGATCCACTTTTTGATCGAAAAATTCTGTTCAGCAACGAAGCTCATTTTTGGATCAATGGGTACGTAAATAAGCAGAATTGTCGATTTTAGAGTGAAGATCAGCCAGAAGAATTGCAAGAGCTACCAATGTATCCAGAAAAGGTCACAGTTTGGAGCGGGTTTATGGGCTTAAGGTATCATTGGACCGTACTTCTTCAAAGATGCTGCGAATCGTAACGTAACTGTGAATGGTGAGCGCTACCGTGAAATGATATCCAACTTTTTTTTGCCCAAAATGCAAGAGCTTGACTTGCATGACATGTGGTTTCAGCAAGACGGTGCCACATGCCACACAGCACGCATAACAATGGACTCGTTGAGAGGCGAGTTCGGTGAACATTTTATTTCACGTTCGGGACCTGTCAATTGGCGACCCAGATCGTGCAATATAACGCCTTTACATTATTTTTTGTGGGGCTATGTTAAAGCTCATGTCTATAGAGACAGGCTCGCTTCAATTAACGCATTGGAAGACAACATTAAAGCATTTATAGTATATGTGAGATACCGGCCGAAACATTGGAAAGAGAATGCCAAAATTGGACTAAGCGGATGGACCATTTGAGGCGCAGTCGCGGTCAACATTTGCATGAAATAATCTTCAAACATTAAATTACATGGACTGTACTATCGATTTAAATAAAAATTTCATGCACTTTTCTGAATTTTGCGTGTGTTTTTTTGAAAAACTTTTCTATAACTCTTAAAAAATCACCATTTCTCTGAGTTTCGTTTATAATAGGTCTATGAATAAGTTCGTGCGGTTTTTTCGAAATTTGAATTTCGGATCATTCCCATGGCTTTTAAACGTTTGGAAATGGTTGATTGATCAACTCCCAAAGTTTTTGCAACCTCTTCTTGCGTTTGAGCCGGATCTTGATCGAGCAATTCCTCCAATTCGGTATCCATGAACTTTGGCGGCGCGGCCAAAATCACCACTTTTAAAGCGTGCAAACCACTTCTGGCACGTTCGCTCAGCTAGAGCATGCTCACCATAAACTTCCACCAAGATACGATGACTTTCGGCTGCTTTTTTCTTCATATTAAAGAATTCCCCGCAAAAACACATTATTTGGCACGAAATTCGACATTTTCAAGTGTGGTAAAAATATTGGTGTTTACGCTTCAAATAAAAAACTTATACTGACGTTTGTGCCTTACGACAGTAGCTCTCCAATGAATGTTTGGAAATGTGGATCGATGGAATAATAATCAAGTTACGCCATCTGTTGTAAAACCGTAGACATTTTTAAAACTGTATTCAGCCAATTCCAGTGGAGACGGACTTCGCTTTACTTGCCGTTTCCAACTGGTGCCGATTAACACGAGAAAGAAACGACTGGCGTGCTTTGTTAAACTCGGCCACAATCGTTTAAGCGGTCATCGCGCCAATCAAGAAGAACTGTAGAGGTTTGGTCAACATCAGACCGTTACCTGGCTCTCAGCGATTTTGGCAGACTCAGCTGAGAGGCTGACGTAACTGGGCTTACGAAGCGATTTGCTTACGAAAAATCTAAGAATGTGGTAGTGATATCTATATGAAAAAAAAAAAAAATCAACACAGTCTCACTTATGTTGCTTCGTTGGAATCTGAATAACGACTGATTGGACGAGTGTGTGAATACATGTGAAATGATCGTGCAGAATTCGACTGGCGAATCACTGCCGTGACGTGACAGCCGAAATTCTCCTCACAATTTTCTTTTTCACCATAGCTAAATAGCAAACCTGGCAAAACCCAAGGATAATTCCAGGTTTGCTCGTTAGGTATGGTGAAAAAAAATTTTTTGCAAGGGAACTTTGGATTCTACGTCGTTCGTTCTGTGTTTCACAAAAATTAGCTTTAGCTTAGTAAAACGCAAAACGAATGACGTCGGCGTATCTGTCAAATTCGCTCAGAGCCGAATAACAGTCTGTTAGGTAGTGCACCTCCAAAAATCTTTTCACCATGTGGTAAGCCTATCACCCTTGGTTTTCTTAATAGAAAAACGCAACGTACCGTTATCGGATATCCGTTATTTTTGGTGAATTATGCTATTTTAATATGGCATTTCAATCATCTGCAAGAATGAGTGGAAATACTAAACATGGCAAATTATTTGAGTAGTTTAAAGTAGGCCAATAATTATATGTAATTAATTTTTGTAGTATATAAATATGTATTGCGCTCTTTTAAGCTGCGTGTTCACCTTTAGGTCCGTACAGTTTTTTTCCACATTTTCACATACTTGGATTGCAAACTAAATTCTGTCAATATTCCCGCTTCATCATATCAGGGCCGAAACGTCAATGCTCGCTGAACCTGCCAATCGCAGCGGGTCAATTGGCCTTGTTCCGAAGAGTATCGACATAATCAATAAGTTTGATATGAATATTTTTTAAAAAATGTAAGAACAGAATGAAATCTTAAATGCGGTTGCGGAAATATAACAGAGAAAAGCAAAATAAAAAGAAGAATGAGGCAGGCATCGCGCAAGGACTAGCACCGCAATGCGCTGCATGACCTGCTATGCGCACATACACACACATACATACGGGTATGCGCGTGCGCGTGCTGATTGTATTGCTGCTGTTACATAAATTATTATACGATGCGATCGTGTGAACCTTGCGTAATTATTTTCGCATCTTGTATCTTGGTTGGTAGTGATGGTGAAGTACATACATACCTACTATTAAAAATAAATATGCTTGGAAGTACAAATACACATCGATTTGAAAGTATCACCAAAAATCCTATTTTTTATAAATCAAATTTTGTAGTTTTCAGAAATATTATTTTTCAAAATATCAGTTCAGATAAAAGAAGAATTTAAGCTTAAAATATCTGCATAAAAATATTTAAAAATTTTATGAATGAAATCAAAATAATAAAACATTTTATATAATTTTTGACTTCTACACTTTGGAAGATTGGATTAACAAAAACTTGATTATCTTCGCCAATTCTTGACGACTTTAAGCTTTTAAGATATCATTGGAATCTTATAGGGTGAAGGGCAGCGGCTATAAGTGTGTCCTAAGTGATCTTTTGTTTAGCCGGCTTTACCTTCGGTCAGGGAGTGGGCAGTGGTTTTCTTCCCTTGCTCCGTCCATCGTATCTCAGTGGAGTTTCGGCGATACTAGCTTCTACTTCATACGTATAGTTGATACACCTTCCCTATTGAGGTGCATGTAGTCCAAGTGTATGCTTTCGAATCATGTCCCTAAAACATTTTCCTTGCTCATTATTAAAAGTGAACCCATTTTCCTCATATGAGGGATTGCGCTACACATCATTCGAAGTTGCTTTTATGTTGCTCGTATTAAACCTGATACACAACCACATTTTGGTGCGTTTTATTGGGTAAAGGAATAAGTTTTCAACTAAATAATATATGATATCATTTTGAATTAAGTGCCATTGCAAGCTACAACTTTACTCCATCTTTCAGGCGGCATACGGATCTCTCTAACGAAAAATTCGAGTTCTTTTGACTTGATACATTCATTGAGCCAGTTGCGATGCTCTCGTAAGAAGTGAACCGTTCTCCAATAAGGGCTGACTGCATTAATCGGAACAGATGGTAATCCGAAGGTGCAATGTCTGGGGAATACGGCGGGTGGGGCAATATTTCCCAATTCTGTCCCTCTAAATATTTCTGCACCGATTTAGCAACGTCTACGGTCCCATTCCGGCCACTTTTCTTTGAGAGCTCGATTCAAACGCATTCGCTGCAGTCGGTAACGATCACCAGTGATGGGTTTAGATGGTTTAAAGAGTTCATAATAGATGACACCCTTCTGATCGCACCAGATGTACAACATAATCTTTGAAGCATGAATATTTTTTTTCGTTGTCGATGGACCTGGTTCACCTGACAGGCTCTACTTTTTCGACGATTAAGGTTATCATAATATACCTATTTTTCATCGCCAGTGACGATATGCTGCAGAAAACTTTTTCTTTTCTGCCGATCAAGAAGCATCTCACACGTGACCAATCGTCTATCGACCTCCCGCCCCTTCAATTGATGTGACACTCAGTTACCTGCATTCTGGACCATTCTTATTGCAAGCAAACGTTTACCGACAGTTGATCTGTCAACATCCAACCCAAAGACATATCATCAAGTGTTCGACATGCGTCTTCATCCAATAATTGTTGCAGTTGAGTATCTTCGAATTTTTTCGTTGCCCCTTGGCGATCTCATCACTCACGTCGAAATTGCCACTTTGGAAACGTCGAAACTACTCTTTACAAGTTGTATTTGATGGAGCGTGACTACCGTAAATATTGATCAAAACACGACACGTTTCAGCTGCACTTTTCTTTAAAAGATAATAATGAAGCATGACCACCCGAAAATGCTGTTTTTTCGGGACGAACGTAGACATTTTTGACATCAGATAAAAATGGATCTTTACGCTTCAAACGAATGTCAACTACTGCAATCGAGATCTCAAATATACACCTTCAAATCACCAGTACATTACTAGAGCCCACCCAAAAATAATATCAGCGGAGGGCGGAAACTTATTCCCATACCCAATATACGTAGCAATTCAACGAGCTGCTTGCTTCAAGACATATGCCCGCTTGCAGTAGTGCCAACTGATGGACAGATGCTGCGGATTCTGGTGAGTATTTTTGTCGAATAGGTCCGCGTAGTGCTTCCAGGATTCGCCTTCCCATTTCAACTCGCCCTAAGCGTATGTTGGATTGCTACCCAAAGCATACTTGTGAGGTCCTTGAACTGATTGTCAAAAACTTCGACCACTTGAGTGGTCTTATGCAGACTTTTTATTATAAAAGGAAATACTTTGTTCATTCCACTTATTCTCAGTTTAAGAAAATTCAATTCTGTGGTAGATCGCGAAATATCGGGATTATCAATAAACATTTCGGGATTCCTAATATTCACATCGTTCACGCGCAGCTCGCTGCATGTATGTATGTGTGCTTGTATCTGTCCGAGCTGTAACGCATTTATGCTGGCTGCACCAACAGCCGTTTGAAGGGCCATCGCTGCTCCATCGAAAGCAATCGTCCGACTATGGACGTTGCGCGTGCGCTCGCACTTTTACCTGTACGCCATTTGTGCTTAAGTTGTTGCTGCTACTGCAGCGCACAGCTCTTTTTTATTACTTCATTCCACGCTCATGGGTAAACAAAAGACCGAGCGCGCAGCCGAAACTCTACATTTTTTGGTGCTCTGTAAATAATAAGAAATTCAAAAAAAAACAAAAGAATCCCGAATAACCCTAACTTATGTTGAGAGCTTAAATTTTGTTGGAGCAGCAAGATTGGGTCAACTGTGGGGAACAGCGCGTGCAGCGGTCCACTTATGATTGAGTGCAGATCGAAATCAAGTAGTTTTAAATGCACTAGCGGTGATTATACAACAACAACAATAAGTGCAGTAGGTAGTGACGGGCGGCAGAAGCTGTGGCGGTGAGCGAGTGAGCGAGGACGGCAACACCAACAAAGCAAATGCCAAATCAGAGTTGCTAGTGTCGAAGTCACATTCATACAGAGTCAAAGTCGGAGTTGCTGGTCTTTAGGCGGAGACCTTTAATTGCGCTTCGCATTGACTACTCCCTACAATGCGATACGACGTCGACAATGACGACGACGGCGACGCAACGCAGAAACTTTATAAAAGTTTGAGCATATCGATCGTACGCAGCATTTGCACGGAACTACTCGCGGTACGCGGTACGACATTTAAATGTCGAGACAGTAACGAAAAAGAAAAAAAAATCAGTTGGGTTTTTGTACGTGCGGAAAGAAAATAAAAGTGGATGGAATTCGGTGTGATTGGCGGAACAAAAAAAAAAAACAGTAATAATAAAAAAGTAAATAAAAGAAATCACTTTTTCGTTGTTTTGAAAAGGGAAAGAAGCCAAAGTATGCAGCAATGAATTTGCTGAATGTTTGAAGGCCAAAGACAACAAAAAAGTGATATGTAACAATAGCTAAACAACAACACCGCAGTGACAAAATTTTCAATGCGTCCATTTGTTGTTGAACAGCAAATGGTTATAGCAACAACAACAACAACTATAGTTACCTACTTATATTAGGGAGTAAACCGCGGCGCAACCATCAGCGCTGATGAGTGAATAAATATTTATTTAAATGAGCGAGCAACAAAAAATGGTAAAGAGCTGATTGCTTAATCGATACGCACGGCAAAAAACAAAAACAAAAAAACCAACAAAAAAAAAAACAAAAATAAATTAAAAGTGGTGCAGCCAGACACAGAGTCGTGACGCCGGTAGGGAACAAATTTGTGACTTCCAATATCCAACATTCACTCATTTACACACATACACACACACATCTAATGCGCAAATATTGAATAGAATTGGCATCAATGAAGCTGATGCGTTTCCCCAATTCAGTACGCAAAGTGTGCAGTTGGTGCTTGGTTCTTGATTAAGCGGCGAACAGTTTGAGAGCCAATGTGCTCAGTTAGTGAAAGCACAAGGAAAAATTGTGTGTAGCTGTAAATAAAATAAAATATCAAAGAAATAAATAAAATAATAACAAAAAAAAAAACTACGATTTGTTGCGCGTTTTTTTAGTTTAAACAGTGAATTTAATTTAAAAAAAAATATAATAAGAATATTTTATTACATAATTTTAATATAGAAGTGCCAGAAAAGTTATTGAAGCGAAATATTTTGACAAAACAAACAAAGGAGCATCGTTAACTGCCTCCAGTTTGCAGTTTCAGTCTAAATTTTGATCAGCGGAAGTGGACGGACAGCTACCTTGGAATTTTTGCAGGCTGCCATACATTTCCTGTAAGTTTGTACGCTTATTAAAAGCACCCGTACATATATTTCTATATGTGTGTATGTATGTATGTTCAGTTAATTTGTAAACTCGAAAATATTAATTTAAAAAAAATAATTCAGTAAAATTACATTTACATAAATATGCAAGTACCGTCTTTTTCCGAAAATAAGACATTGCCTTACTTTCTTTAGCTAGGGCTTATTTTGGGGAGAGGGCAAAAATAAAAGTATATTTATATATTTTTATTTAATAGATGTTTGCCATTACAATTCAACCTGGCTATTCGGGTCAGGTTCTTCGATTTCGATGTAACTCAAATATGTTGCTCTCTGGTCAAAATAATGAGACACGTATTTTTTTGTTGGCCCGAAAATTTTTTTTTTCATTTATCGGCAATTTTGTTTTTCGGCTCAAAATCGATTTTTTTTTAATTATATAAGAAATTTTTTTTAAATGCTCATAACTTAGTCAAAAATTAATCGATTTTAATAATTTTGGGTTCAAAATGATCGCCATTACTTGCACGAGCGATTTCATGTAGAAACAATTGCAAAAACGTAGTTGAAAATTTTTAATTTTGCAAAAACAAAAAAGATTTGAAACGTTTTCCAAATTCAATATTTCAAAAAGTGTATTTTTTTTTTTAACTTTTTCCAAATCAAGAGGACACCTCAAATTTCAATTGAGCTGAATGTTCAGTAGCTAAAATGAGTTGTTTTTGAGTAATGAATTTTTGAGTAAAAAATCTGTTTCGCACTTTTTGTTTTTTGCAAAATAAAAAATGTTCGACTACTTTTTTGCAATTGTTTCTACATGAAGTCGCTCGGGTAAGTAATGATGATCATTTTGAACCCAGAATCATTAAAATCGGTTCATTTTTGACTAAGTTATGAACATTTAAAAAAAAAAAATTTCTTATATAAATAAAAAAATCGACTTTGAGTCGAAAAACAAAATTGGCGATAAGTCTTCAAAAAATTTTTTTTCGGGCGAACAAAAAAATACGTGTCTCATTATTTTGACCAGAGAGCAACATATTTGAGTTACATCGAAATCGAAGAACCTGACCCGAATAGCCCGGTTGAATTGAAATGGAAAGCACCAATATTTATTTTACACAGAATACAGAAATTTAAACTTATTCAATTACAGTCATGTCATCTTCTTCTGGAACATCGTTATAAATAAAATTCTGAATTATATTCGGATTTTCCTCCAAATCCATCTCCTGTTAAATCATTGGCCCATATCTCTCATGGCTTGCGATATAGCTATCGTTAAGTGAATACTTCATGTCTAAGTAGCCTGCTCGTAGTGCATTGGAAACATCACTATCAGTTATTTTGCCCCATGAATTGTTTACCCAATTCTCAAATTCTTGTAAGCCTGGTTTTACCAAATTACCTCGATGATTTCTCACCATTCTGTTTCCAATATATTCATTGATTTCCAACCGCAAATGATCCTTGAATGGCTTGTTTATTGCAATGTCAAGTGTCTGGAAGTAACCAGGCATCCTGCCGGAATCATAATTTGATCAATCTTCCTTTCAGCGAGAAAGTTTTTCATGTCTTTAGCGCGGTGAGCACTGACTGAATCCCAAACTAGCCTATTCTGACCCCTCAAGAGTGGTGGCAGCATAAAATCAACCCACTTCTTTTATAACTGCTTGGGTGCACAAGGCTTTTTTACTTTCAATGACATAAATTCCTGAAAAACGTTGAATCTGGTCTTTTTTACCTTTAGTGATTAAAAATGGCGATACTTTCTTGCGATCTAGAAGAATCGCCAAAATACAGGTGACGCGTGCACTATCGTAACCGATAGAAGGAACGTAAATTGACGAAGAAGCCTTGTGATGAACTGTCGTTTGAGCTTCTTGGCCTAGGAATACCGCGGTCACATCCATAGCAATCATGTTGGAGAGTTGGTATTTCGAAAAATCGATGCCATCAACAAAAAGCTTAGACGCAAGTGCACGCTTAATAACTTCATTGTAGTCCAGCTTAACCCTTTATAAGGCAGAAGGATTCAGAGTAATAAAATAACTTGCGCTTATATTTTTGGCAGGTTTTTATTTATATAACAAAAAAAAAAACTTAAAAGAAAAACACTAATTATTTCGGAAGTTTTGGAAAAATAGGTGGTAAAAATATTTCCACTGCCCGTCAACAGAGCCACATGCAAGCTGAATTTGAGACATTATTTTCTATGAAATTGTGCAAAACAAGGCGTGATGCAAAGAGGGACATTACACTTTCTACATTTTTTTTCTACGCTTATCTTTGACCTTTGTGCTGCACAATTTACAGCGTCGGTAAGTCTCCAACTCTGCTGGCATATGGTCACCTACGTTTACAAACCGCAGTTCTTCAGGTACAGCATTTACAGTTTTTTGATATACCTCTGGGCGTGCTATGCGTGATTTCTTGCCGATATATATAGGCAAGCTTGATCTTCTTTTTCTGCTGCTATAGCCACTAATCAATCCTCTGGCAACAGCCACCCGTAATTCTAAGTTGGTAAGCTGTTCTACTCTCGACGTTAGGGAATATAAAATGAAAGATTTTGTCAAACTTGCGTCCATCAAGAAGTAGAATATCTGCAACCACCAGCGTTTACTTTTCCTTCCGACAGCATACGTTCCCTTCACTTGGTCAAAACGGTCGACACCGCCCATTCTTTTGGTGTATTCTTTCACAACCATAGGACAACTTACAGTTTCCCTGGAGCCATTTTTTTGCGTTCTTTGTACAGTTATTACTTCCACTTTAGGATGAAATGCAGTCAACAATAAAACCCGTTTAGTATCTTGCCACACAGTAAATGCTACACCTTGTTTAGTTCTCCACTTGAATTCAACCTTTTTCAACTTTAGGCTTTTGTTTCTGCCGTTTCTTTTTGTGTTATTTTTTATTATATTAGGTAAAATTGTTTTGCTTCAAACTGAACCTTCCTTTGAATAGTATCATGCTCTCATCGATACTTTGGGAAGAGGAATTGAAGGCATTGTTTTGAAATGATTGACTAAGTAATGATATAAGAGGACGAATTTTATACAATTTATCAAAATTTACATCTTCTCTACTTGGTTGTTGACTATTATCGTTCAAATGCAAAGTCTCTTGAAGCGTTTTACTGGCATAACTTCAGCTATTTCATTCACACGAAATCCAGGATCCGATGACCAGTATAAATCGATATGTGGAAGAATATGACTACCCATTATAACGAGAATGCCTAAAAAGCACTAATTTCCTGTGTGTCAACAGGCTGCAAATTTTTTATATTTTGCTGCTCCGCATACAAGTTTGTCTGAGTAACAATCAAATCGAAGACTTCATCACTAAAAAACTTTTTGAAATTAGCTACTGGACGTGCTCTCCTATTCAATAAATACCGAGGTTTTATTGTCACCTTATCAAATTCATCGGGATCTGGCGTGGTTGCCCAGAAAACCTTCCCCCATGACTCATCTTCACATTCAGATTCATCAGTCAATTCATGTTCTAAGGGTGATGATGACTGCACTATCAAAGGATCTTCTGGCTTTGAGTTATCTAATTATGAACATAGTGCTATTGTAGATGTACCTGACTCGGAACAACTGTTAGGTGTGGAATTCAAATGAGTGGGAGAATTTTGTAAAAGGTCACTTGAATCATCAGGTGCTTGAAGTAACCGTTGTATTGTATTCACGTTGAACTCTTCTGCCTCATTAGACTCAAATCCGTCTTCTGAGCCATCATCGGGCATGTCCAACATCTGCTCAATATCATTTTCATTCAAATAGCGCGGCATTTTTCATGAAAATCTGAGAAAAAAAAAGGAATTAGTTCAACAAATGTACATAACACGCTACGGGCAGCGGGAATATTTTTCCCACCTAGTAAAAAGTCTTATCACATCTAAATACGATAGTAACTTGTAAGGTATAGCAAACAACTTGTAGAATAAACATAAATACATAATAAAAAAACAGTTTCTTAACTCTTTTCGAATAAAAAATATGAAGATTCACGGAGTAACAAATTTTCTTTCAAAATTACCGCAATTTTTGACAGCTTGTAGCGCCAAGAAAAAATATGTCACACAAACGTCATTTTTTTTTATAATAATGAACCAGACCTCCTTTAACCAGTGTGACAATGTTTTAAATTCTTCTGTGGATGTATCAAATTCAATTGCTGTTTGAAGGGAACATTTTTGAATATCAGCCCTGGGCAGAACCAAAGTCATTGCTCTCCTTCCTTCAATCCATACCCGATGTTGTATAGGGGGCGTCCATAAATTACGTGAGATGTTTAAGGGGGGAGGGGGTCGAGTCAAATCTCATCTAATCTTACGGAGGAGAGAGGGGGGGGGGGGGGGTCTCGGCAAATATCACGCAATTTTTTTTCTGATTAAAAGAAAAAAAATTATACTATTTTGGTCCATTATCCAGATTGTACATGCTTAAGATTTAATTTTAAGCGTAATCGTAGTATGACTAAGATCATTCACTAATTCGTTCGAAAGAAAATAATTTCATTCATACTTCGACGTTATACATTACTACTGTCAAACCACCATATTTGTTTTATACCAAACGAACGAAAACCCGCCCGTTCCGCTGGTCGTCTCTAAAAAAATCTAGATTAATTAATTAAATTAAGCCGAAAAATACTGTGTGTTTTTTATAAAAATTCTCGCGCATAAATAGTAGTGAAAGAAGTTTTGAATAGTAGTAGCAATTAAAAAACGTTTGATGTGATTTACTTTATAACTTTTTTATTGTAATGCTCTTTGATATACAATATTCTTCGTTTTTCCATGCGTTGTTGAATATTTCAAGTTTAGCATGTGCATAGATGCGCTCCCCTTTACATAAGAAACCCACATTTTGAAAAATCTCACGTGAGATTGGGGGATGGGGGAGGGGGTTGAATAAAATCTCACGACATCTCACCAGGGGGGAGGGAGGTACAGAAAATTTAAAAAAACACCTCACGTAATTTATGGACGCCCCCATACCTGCACTTTCGTCTTATGTTATATTTTTAAGATAAATTCCAAAAATTAACTTGAAACGAACTGTAGAGGTAAACAATTAATTTCTCGGAATATTTTGTTCCAAACATTTCTCTGAAATACGAGTATTAGGACAACTAAACATGTTACCATGATCACGACCGCCGTAGCCGGATTGGTTGGTGCGTGATCACCATTCGGAATTCACTGAGAGGTCGTTGGTTCGAATCTCGGTGAAAGCAAAATTAATAAAAACATTTTTCTAATAGCGGTCGCCCCTCGGCAGGCAATGGCAAACCTCCGAGTGTATTTCTGCCATGAAAAAGCTCCTCATAAAAATATCTGCCGTTCGGAGTCGGCTTTAAACTGTAGGTCCCTCCATTTGTGGAACAACACCAAGACGCACACCACAAATAGGAGGAGGAGCTCGGCCAAACACCTAACAGAAGTGTACGCGCCAATTATTTATTTATTTTAAACATGTTACCATATTATATTTAGAACTAGAAATGTTGTTTTTTAAGTGTTACTTTAAAAGAGTGTAAAAAATAAACAGTATTTTATTTTTTGATCCATTGTTAAAAACTAAAAAAATAAAAATTTGTTTTTGGTCATACGAGGTTCGTTCAAATAGTTGTCAGCCTTAAAAAAAAATGGTCTTCCCAAAAAAGGTATGTCGCGACATGGATTCCGGGACTCACAGGTGTCTGAAATCAAAAAGACAGGAAGGATCTGGTTCAGTATGAATTTCGTTATCGTGTGAACTACGATCATTCGGAAAAAAAATTTTTACCATTTTTTTCGGACCTTTAAAGTCAAAAAAAAAAAAAATCAAAACACGGTTTTTCATCTTTGAACGGCTGCCATTTTGTCAAATTAATTTTTTTTAAAGATCATCTGTCTAGGCTATTACGGACTTGAGAAGTGACGCACTACACAATTTTCCAACTAATTCGAATATTTAACTTTATTAGTACGATGGCAACGCGCAGTCGAGCCCCACTGCATTAGAGAGCCGGCTGGGTTGGCACCAAATATTGAATGGAATCGAAAAATTCTTAAAAATAAAATTTGCTTAATTAATAAGATTTGCATTCGAAAATATGCATCGCAGATACACCAAATATTGAAAAATTGTCTACTAATAAAATTTTCCGTTGGAAAATATGCACCGCGAATGTTTAAATCCGATTCACTTAAAATTCAAAATAGCAGATAAATGACACCAGGTTCAAACAATCAACTTTTTATAAGGAACCAATTTAAATGCTTATTTTTCTTCTTTGAGCTTCGTACTCTTTTTGTTCTTTTTGGATGAGTGTAGAGTTTTTCGAATAAGGTTTGCAAATTGATTTCAATATCAATCAATATTGCCATTGTTCCGAGCTTTATTTTGTTGCATTTGTCAGATGTTCACCAAATTGTTCGAAAATCGATAGCGTCAAAAATATATATAAAAACTCAATTGAAATTCTAAATCGTATTAACTTTCTATGATAGTACAATATTCTCCCTATTCAAATATCTGTCTCCTCTACTTCCCGACAATTATTGGAAATGTTAAAATGTCCACTCATTGAATTTGCTTGTAATTAGTAAAATCAAATATTGTAAACATTTGTAAATAAACAAAGTCGTTCTAGTTAAATGTCATATATGTACAAATATGTGCGTATGAATGTATGAATTTACATTAGGCCAGACTGACTTTTTTTGCCTGCCTGTTACGCGGTAGGGCTTTTTAGCCTTAAGGGGGTATTCTGGTCTGGACGCCTTAATTTTAGGTATTTTGAAAACAAATTAAAAAAAAATGAAAAACATTTTTGCTATCCATTTTTTTTTTGGTTTTTATTAATATTGGAAAAGTATAAAAAAATTAATAAAAGAAAAAAAATCGTGGAATTACAGGCTGGCGTAGTGGGGGCTACATAAAAAACGGTGCTCCATGGTTGACATGATTACAACCCTTATAGTATCTAAAACAGACAAATTAAAAAAATTCTTCATTAGTTAGGATGTCGCTATCGGATTACGCCAAATCAAAGAAAAAAAATTCACAAAATGGCGTCAGGCGCAGATGTATAATAAAAAATTCTTATCAATCTTCAAAGCGATCGGTCAAGTAGAACTTAAGATATCATGACGACCATCTCAAAAAAAGTAGTTTTGAGAAAATCGCGTTTGAAGTTTGAGCAACAATTCCAATAGAATAACTTAGACCATAATATTTACTACTCACTCTGGATATATAATATTTCCAAGTATATATTATAGAAGTATAAAGTATATATATATGTATAGAATAAATAAAAGTTGTGTGGGATACAAAAGATTTTCTGGAAAGAACGAGTCCTCAAATCGTCCGGTAACATCTGCCTTTCATTGTGCGATTCGCTCCACTCGGCCGGCTTAGATGCCACGTCACAAAATCCGCTCTATCTCCGGAAATAATTCGAATTTTGAAAAATCCGTTGGAGGGCATATTTTTGAAGATCTAAACTTTGAAAATATGCAAAAAAAATCGATTTTTTCAAATTTGTAGACCGGAATACTCCCTTAAATCTAAACAATTTTTGAAAGCTAAAAATCCCAGTTATATCGATTCTATGCCAAGATATTCGAGTATTTTGAATATTATCGTGAAATTTTCGGAAAATTGGTTTAATCGAGGGTTTGACTATAATAA
The DNA here is from genome assembly GCF_027943255.1 of Anastrepha obliqua. Lineage (NCBI taxonomy): Eukaryota > Metazoa > Arthropoda > Insecta > Diptera > Tephritidae > Anastrepha > Anastrepha obliqua. Next base: position 27,754,885 of record NC_072895.1, read on the forward strand.
GAAGTAAACCGCAAACAGTTTTCAAAAAAAGCATTTGAGATTTATTCAATGTTGAATATTTTTGTATAGAGTTTTTTAAATATCTTCGGTTCTGTTTAACATTTTAAAATTTTTATATTTTTTAATTTTTTAGGAAAAAAATATACCTTTAAGAAATTTTTTATTTTTGGAAAAAATATAATTGTTTTGTTAAACATTTGTGAAGAGAAATATAAAAAAAAAAAAATTTATTCCTTTATTCAAAATATTTCGGAAGATTTTTTTAGTAATTTTTGAAAAACATTCACTCGCAGATGTTTTCTCATCGCTTTTTTTTCTTATAAGTAAACTCAATAATAAATGAAAGTTTCATAGAGGGATTCCCATAACTTTTTGAATTATATTCAAATACATACAGTGAACCAGTGCTAAATACCGCATGGCCAAAAAAATTTATGCGGTGTGCGAAAGATCAGACCGATAACTGACTCTTAGCGAACTTGAAAGAATTAGCTGTTGAACTGACGTCACATGGGTTATGATAACAAGGTGAAAAGATTTTTAGAGGTGTACATTACCTAGCAGATCGTTATTCGGCTCTGAGCGAATTTGACAGATATGCCGACGTCATTCGTTTTATGTTTCACTAAGCTAAAGCTAAATTTTGTGAAACACAAAACGAATGACATAGAAACCAAAGCTCTCCTCAAAATTTGTTTTTTTCACCATACCTAAAGAGCAAATCTGGTATCTATCATCCTTGTTGTGATGGGGGCATTGCACGGAAATACAAGTAAAACCACTCTTCTTCTTCCTGTTTTTTTTTTTACAGCCACCTAGATGTGTAATGGAGTCTAGATGTGCTTGAACGTATCGGCAGAGTTGCTATGTCAAATTAGAATTTTTATGGCAGCATTAAATTAAATTGAATAACGACAAAAAAAAAAAGAAAAAATACAAAATAATATCTTTGATTTGGAAAATTTACAATAACAAATATTTTCAATCGATTTCTTAGCTATTTTTTATTAAGAAATAGCTAAATTTTTATGTAATTTTTTGGAATCTTTTCTATGAATTTTAATAATTTCTTATGCAACCAGGTTACATAAAAGCGCGTTTTTGAATCATGTGATTTTAGATGTTGCCATTTTTTGACGACCAGACGTACTTATGGATCTGTACAATGGACGTGGCAGCCGAAGTTCCGCTCAGAATTTTCTTATCACCAAAGCGGTTGGTCAAACATGGTAATCTACCATCCTTTGGTGGAGGCTCATATCTATAGCACATCATTTCCTCCCGTTATTTTGAATGTTTTATGTGTACAATAAAGTTATAAAAACTGCTTCCCTTCACACTACAATAGAAAGGTGAAAAGCATTACTATTTTTTTGCGATCCGAAGGGATCTTAAGGCGACCTGGTGGCCTAGAAATTTCAAAAAATTGTTTTTTTGCTTTTTCGATATTTCGAAAGTATAGTATCTTAAGAATATACTGTGAAATTTCCATGCAGAGATTCCCAATATTGTAGCTTCTATAGCTCACTAAATAGGTAGAGAGCGGTTCGCGCGCTCCTGTTCCTCAAACTTTAAACCCAATTATCTCGAAACGATTTTTTTCGGTCTGGTGTTGTCAAAAAAAAAAAAAAAAAAAAAACAATTCAACCGAATCGTCTGAAACTGTAATATGTTGTTGACAACATCAATGGCTATTTTTGCGCCATTTTCTGAATTTTTTTTGTTCTAGTAGCGGGACATAGTTACAGTCATTTTTTTTTTCCTTGTTTACTCCACTCGGGAGCATAGGGCCCCGACAAGACTCAGTCTTGCGTTGGTTTCGTTAATCAATTTTGCTTTCTGACAGAGTAGGTGATTAGCCTGACCCTACCAGTCCTAAGTAGTGGGAATGCCCACCTTAGGAACAGCGCCTTTTTACTGCTTGGAGCGCCATCTGGGTTACACATTTTTCTGGCAGAAGGATCACACAGATGGTTGAGGACTTCGCTAAATTTAGTGTGTCTGCTCTATTACCGCGATTGCCCGCTTCCTCTTGCTGGGACTACTGATGCAATGTGTAATTGTGTTTTTTTTTCCTTGTTTTTTTGCTTGTTTTAGCAGCCACAATGCAAGTAATGCGCTGACTTTTGTGCAGGAGTAAGGATTAGAAGGATAATTTGTTGGGTTTGAGGAATAAAAGTATTATTATTTATTTATTTTTTTATAGAAACTAGAAAAGTAGGTAAGTTTGGAAAAATGCGAGGACCGCGCTTTACGTGGGTCAGTCATACCGATTAATAATTTTTTTTGGTTTTTGTGTTTCAGATAAATGGAAGAGCCAAAATGGACAACATCGTCCAGGTCCAACTTTACGGGAGGGTCAACTTCAGCGGAATTTTTAAAATTAAAATTTTTTTTTTATTTTTGTGTAAAAGAAGTTAAATGAAAACCTAAATATTCAATATCGATTATCATTGTTTTATTGTAAAAAAAAAATCCTGAAAATACCCTAAATTTACGAGCTCTAGACCACCGGGGCCCCTTAATGAAAAAATATATAAAGGGTGGTTACATTTCAAGGGATTCAAGAGCTAAAGGATGAGATAATTCGGCACATTAACGGCATAGAACCTCAATTATGCCTCAGCGTCATCGAAAATTTGGACCATCAGATGGAGGTGTGCCGCCGAAGCCACGGCGGTCATTTGGCGAATATTTTGTTCCATACGTAATTGAGCCATACCAGTATTATCATAATAAAGAGAAATGACAATAATTTTTTAAAACAATTGTATTTTATTCAAAATCAACACTGGCCCTTGAAACTTAACCACCCTTTATTTTAACTGAAATGAGGAATGAAACAACATATTAAGATTTCATCTATTTCATTTTCATATTTTTGTTTCATAAGATAACTGGCACAAATCTTACAACTGGCTCAAAAAAAAATGTTATAGAATTTCTTTTCGCGAAACAAATTTATTTTCGTCTCATGCCTTTCGATTCGCCCTAATTCGTTCATACAGATATATGTATTTTCTACAAATAGGGAACGGAAAAAATACTTAAGTGATTTTAAAGTGCTTGAGTCCACTTAGTACACCCAATATTTGTTTATTTACATATTAAGTATATATTTATGTAATTTCCGACTATTTGTAAAGTTCAAGAGCAGGCGCACACTCAAAAACTCACCGGGTGGGAAAAATTCATTTATATGCTTCATTGGCAAACTGAGTGCCGGTTGATAGTAACTCGATTTCATGGTTGAAATGGGAGGTAATTACGATTTTATATTCTTTTTTTATTAATTTTCATTCAGCAAGAATTTTTTAACAAAAAACAAGAAGGAGTGTGTGGGCTTGCTGTTCAGAGGTTTTGATGTGAAGCATTTTGCCTACGTAACTTTAAAGGGATAGGTAAATAATTATTTAAAAAATGCAGTGAAACTGTTATAGTGAAGTTCAAAGTGGTGAGCAATACTTCGTTTTAGTAATGGTTTGTTATATTGGGAAAAAATTTTAAAACAATTCGTTACAATATTTTCTACTTTCGTGAATCAGTCGGATGCTGCTTTTGCAAAGTGCTCTTATTTCGCTCCTTAAATGGCGTTTTAAGCGCAGAAGCATTTTAACAGACTTCGAAAAAAAATTATTTTACTATGCCTTTTCACCAAAAACTCGATGAAAGTCGTGGCAAATGAACAAAAGTCCTACATTGAAATTTTTCAGAAGAAAAAGGGGCAGAAAATTAAATTATAAAAATTTTGACTATGCTTCAGTTTTTCCACTAAAAAATCGATGAAAGTCGTGGCAAATGAACAACAGTTCTCGTATACAAATTTTTAATAAAAAAAATTGGCAGAAAATAAAATTTGAGAAATGTTTATTATGCCTCAGTTTTTTTCACTAAAAACTCGATGAAAGTCGTGGCAAATGAAAAAAAATCCTGCATTAAAATTTTTCAAAAAAAAAAGGCAGAAAATTAAATTAAAAAAATGTTTCTATGCCTAAGTTTTTTTTACTAAAAACTTGATCAATGCCTTGGCAATGGAACAAAAGTCCTACATTAACATTTTTCAGAAAAAAAGGCAGAAAATTAAATATTGTTTCTGTTTATGGTTTTCTTAACTCCACAATTTTATTCATTTGCTCTAAAAAATTGTCTGCTGAATATTGCAGAGCTGCACTAGAGTTATTGGAGCGCCTTGCTGATGTACTGGGTTTCAACGGCTGGTTTTTCATGTTAAAAAACGCCGAGGCTTACACTAAATCTCACCTAATTACAGTTGAAGCTGGTGACTGCTCCTGGACTGTCTGTGGTATGCTTGAAAATGTTCTATAGTATACAAATTGACACACATAAATATTGAAGAAAAAAATTTTAGAATATTTATAATACAAGGGGGGTTCAATGAGTACCCGTGTTAGAAATGAAAACACCATTTTTTCAAAATTTTTTTTCTTTTTCAACATTGCCCCGTTTTAGAAAGATACACTTCTCTCAACCCTCTGACCATTTTTTAACTCCTCCAAGAAATATGATTTGACGAACTCTCCAAAATCCGCATCTGTCTCTGCGATGACTTCCTCGTTTAAACTAAATTTTTTCCCCGCGAGACATTCCTTCATGTTAGGAAACAAGAAAATGTCGCAGGGAGCCAGATCGGGTGAAAACGGGGGATGCGGCAGCAATTTATTACGCAATTCATGCAGTTTGGCGGCGACAACTCCGGATGCATGTGCTGGTGCGTTATTGTGGTGAAACAGCACCTTCTTTTTCGCCAAATGCGACCACGTCTACTTAAATTTTTTGTGAAAGCGGTCCAATAACTCACTGTAGTATAGTCCAGTGCTCGTTCTTCCTTTTTCTAAAAAAATCCATGAGGATGACGCCGTTTGCATCCCAAACAATCGACGCCAAGACCTTTCCGGCCAATGGGACTGTCTTCGCGTGCTTTGGAGCAAATACACCGGGAGAAATCTATTGTTTTGATTGTTGCTTAGTTTCTGGTGTGCAATGATGAGTCCTCAAGTTTCTTTAACGGTGACAACTCGTCACAAAAATTCCTGCGGATCTCGCTTAAATTGCTCCAAACACTGCTTCGAAGTTAAGAGTCGCATCCGCTTGTTGTTTCTTGTGAGCTGGTTGGTTGGTTGGTTAAAGTGGTGATTCTTCCAGAATCTAACTAGCGCTTTCGCGCCATTTTGTTGCCACATCCTCGTTGCCAACTTGTTTAACGGTTTTTTACAGCATAACTATATCCAGTCTGTGCGGTTAAGGAACCTTATTAGGTTGTTAACGTCGACGCCAGATAGTTGCTCGAGATTCTCGAACAGCGGTTGGCCCAGGGTTAACAGTCTGTCCTTCCATAGGGCAGGGCATTCACAGAGGAAATGGAAGATTGTCTCCTTTTTCTCCGGTTGTTTGCAACTGTGACAGTATGTATTGTGAGGGATACCCATTTTGGCTGCTTGTTCTCCGATAGACCAAAAGCCAGTTATGACCGCCGTTAGTCTCCAGGCATCCCGTCGTTTCATTCTTATTAATGCCGACGATTGCTTGAGGTTGTAGGTGGGCCATAACGTTCTGCTAATATTGCATTTCGTCTGGACTTTCCACCTACAGTCAGCGATTCGGAGGTATTTTTGGGAAATTGTGCTCTTGACTGCACCTAATGGTGTGAGTACCAATTCTGCAAGAGCGTTATTCATGGCAGATCCCCCTCTTGCCAGTTCATCTGCTTTTTCGTTACCTTCAATGTTCCGATGTCCCGGGACCCAGATTAAGGTAACTTTATGGTTTTCACTCAAGATGGTGAGGCTATTCCTACTTTGTTCCACCACTTTGGAGGTTGTTGTGGCCGAACCCAGTGCCTGGATTGCAGCTTGGCTATCCGAGAGAATAGCGATATTACCCTTAAAAGAGAAATCTGCGATTAGTAACCTGCAAGCTTCCCCAATCGCCAGTACTTCCGCCTGGAAGACACTGCTGGTATTAGGGAGCCGCACAGATTTCTCAATTTTAAGTCTGTAAGAATATATACCAGCTCCAACACCGCAGTCCATTTTACTTCCATCCGTATAGACTGTAGTGTCGAAGTTGTTTAGAGAGAATCCCTTATTCCATTCTTCCTTAGTTGGAAAGAGAGTGGCAAAATTCCTATTGAAAGTTACCGTCGGGACGATGTAGTCAGTTCTCACCGAGATTAACTGAGTTTGTCGCAATAATAGACTAGCATGACCATAAGTTTTTTCTCTCCAGCGACCCGCTTCGTTTAACCTAAATGCACTCATGGTTGCCGTCTTCTTAATATGTAGGTCTATTGGAATAACGTGTGTCAGTACATTGAGAGCCTCTCTAGGACATGATCTGATTGCACCGACCGTTATTGCACATGCTGATCTTTGTATTCTGCCGAGTAGTTTGGTATTGTACTCTCTCCCTAGAGCTTTCCACCAAACTATCGAACCATACGATAAAATAGGTCGTATAACCGCCTTATACAGCCATAATGTATGCTTAGGTTGAAGACCCCATCTTCTTCCAAGCATACGTTTACAGGCATATAAAGCAATTTCTGCCTTCCTTACCCGTTCTTCAACATTTAATTTCCAGCTTAGTTTGGAGTCCAGAATTACCCCTAAGTACTTTGCGCTGGGTGATAGTGAGAGAGTTTGTCCGTTAATATTTGGTAAGGTAAAAGGTGGTACCTTATATCTGGTGGTGAAAAGCATAAGCTCTGTTTTACGTGGGTTTAAACCTAGGCCACAGCCTGTGGCCCAAGAGTTAAGCTCGCCTAATGCCCTCTGGATGATCCCACTGATCGTATTAGGACACAGTCCTGACGCCATTAACACCACATCATCAGCGTACGCCACCGCTTTTACCCCACCTCTATTAAGTTTTATTAAGATTTTGCTAATAACGCATAACCAGAGAAGTGGAGACAGTACTCCCCCCTGTGGGGTGCCTCTGTGGACCTTCTTGGTTATACTGATATTGCCCATATTAGCTTTGATGATCCTGGTTTTTAGCATAGAGATGACCCAATTACTGATGCAATTGTCCACCTCTAAGTCTATCAACGCCCGTTGGATCGCATCTGTACTAACATTGTTAAAGGCGCCTTCTATGTCCAAGAATGCCGCCATGGTATAATGTTTGTTCTCTAGAGAGCCCTCTATTGTTCCGATTACCTCGTGAAGCGCTGTCTCCGTAGATTTGCCTTTAAGGTATGCGTGTTGTGCAGTAGATATACCAGAGCTCTCCAAAGAGCTTCTAAGATATATATCCAAAAGTCTTTCAAAGGTTTTTAACAGGAAAGACGAAAGACTGATTGGCCTATAGTCCTTCGCTGATTCATGTCCCCTCCTGCCTATTTTTGGAATGAAGACGACCTTGACTAGTTTCCAACTATCTGGAATATGACCTAGGTTTAAACACGCTTTAAAAATTTCCTCTAGCCATGGTAGGATACAGTCCAAGGTTTCCTGTAACATCTTTGGGATGATCCCATCTGGCCCTGGAGATTTAAAAGGTGAAAAAGATTTAATTGCCCATGCAACTTTCTCCTTTGTAATTATTTCTTTTGCGAGGTGCTGTGGATTATATTGGCTCCGCCTAATACTTCCCCTCCCACTTTCGTGGACGCTGCACCCCGGAAAATGCGTGTTTAGCAGAAGTTCTAGCGATTCCTCTGTCGTAGCTGTCCAAGTACCATCAGGTTTCTTGACCCAAGAAGCCATTGAATGATCTTTGGACAGAACACGGCTAAGCCTGGCAGAATCCCTGGTGGATTCGATTGACGAACAGAATTCGCTCCAGCTCTCTTTCTTGGCGGCTCTAATTGCCTTCTTGTACTGTCTCCGACTCTCTTTGTACAATTGCCAATTTCCTGTCGAGTAGCTGAGGTTAAACGTTGATCTGGATTTTTCCCTTAGTTTTGAGAGCTCACTGCTCCACTCCTTGTGAGCAATCGCGGCACAATTTTTTCATCGCCAATTTAACATGTAATCATCATCGGTCGACACGCCTATGACCTCTGTTACTTCACGCATTCTAGTTCGGCGATCAGCAAGAATCATGTCGTGGACTTTTTGAATGATTTCCTCGGTAACCACGTCTGCTTGGCGTCCTGGTCGCTCCAAATCAAAAACAGATGTTTGCCCACGTTTAAAATTCTTGAACCAATATCTAACTGTGGACATAGGTGGCGAAGCATCCGCATAGACAGCATCCAACTTTGCTTTCATCTTCTCTCATTTTTCCCCAGCGAAAAACAAAAAGTGGGTTACCGAACGATTCTGCTCTTTTTTCATCTTAGCGAAAACCACGAAACACTTCATACTCGAATAGCTGTCAAATCCAAACCAACCTATCAATCAGTCTGAAATTTGTTTTGCCGTCGTTCGATAGATGACAGTACACAATGCTAATAACAACTTCGCTCAGGAACGTCCTCTGTCATCAAACGCGGACATTTATTGAGCCACTCTTGTACTTAGACTTGCGAAGACGTTTCGCTTAAAAATGCCATGTCTTCGGAGTATTCGAACTCAGGCCCTTAACTCGCAAGGAAACTGTCACTTTTCGCTCAATTTTTACCCCTATGTGGAACATAGGTATATGGAACATAGGGCCTCCAGGGACTTTGCCATGAAATACATATGAAACTTCACGCATATTTCACGTCAATGCAATTTGTATGGATCTTGACAGCCGTTTCACGTGAATTGCGAACTTAGTGCTATGCTTAAATCTTAAATGTCACTTTTATTCTCATGCCACTTTAATATATTCATGAAAAAAGGGCTGGTTTGATTCACTGGTGGCTATGCGAGTGGTAGTAATACACTCGTCTAGTTTAAGGAAGCGATTCAAAGGCGGAATGAATATTTGTATATGGAAATGCATACCCACATTTGTAAACATACATACGTAAGTGAGTGTACTATATATGGATATGCACTAAAAACTGTGAATGATTCGCTTTACATTTTAATTATTCTTGTTTTTGTTTCGTGTGGCATCTGATAATCCAAAGCGAAGAAAATCTTTGGCGTTTATTTTAGAGTTGGTTTGTTTTTGGATTGAAGCTAAGATTTTAGATATGTTTTTGATTTTCTCTTCCTGAAAATGAATAGGCGCTCTCGTGCATATGAATTCCGAAGTATGCCTTAAAAAATTGAGCAAATGGTTGCTTCTACGCTGCTCTTACAGAAACTTCAATATTACGCTTTGACTTGATAATTGATAGGCCACGCGCAGAAGTTCGTTAATATGGAGCAGTAGTAAAGTATGAGCAAGCAGACAGAGTAGTTAGTATAAAAAATATACGAGATTTTACAATAAGTGAGCCGTTTAAAGCAGTAAATATTTCAGACATAACCTCAATACGTCTTAGGTGGGTAGGTGGGTTAGATGGCAAGAGTACTACGGGTACATTACATAGTGCTATGGAGACTATTGGAGTGCTGTTTTGATACCAGAATGTATACCACTACCTTCGAAAAATTTCAAAAACTTAAAAGAAAGAAAAACCATCTACAGCCATCCAGTACTTTTGATGTACTGGAGGAGAGAATCAGAATCTAGACTCGAGAACTGTCTCAGCCTAGCCGCTAAAGGCACAGTAAGGAACCTCAAGCGCCTAGCCGCCTGACACGGACATTTTCAAAGAAAGTGTTCAACAGCTTCTTTCTCTGCCGGGAAGTTCAAGCTCCACCGCATCAGTTACAATCACCTAGTGACCAGTAACTACCGCTATGTGTTTATAAATTAAGTGGCGTGGGATCCCCGCATTTTAAGCATCTTGCTTCTGTCATGCTGAGGCCAAAGAGTTTTTAAAATAGCACACGATAAAATGAATATCAGCGGAAATTTTTCATCCCCACATCAACGCCGTCTGGAGCAACGAAAAGCTTCCTCTATCCTGGACAAAAGGCATCATAGTGAAGCTTCCCAAGAAAGGCGATCTTCGTGTTTGCGCCAACTGACGAGGAATAACCCTACTTAATACCATCTACAAAATTGTAGCCGTGATCATACAAAGCAGGCTCAAAAATATATCAAACGCTCCTTAAGAGACGAGCAAGCTGGCTTTCACCCTTACCGAAGCTGCGTTGACCAAGCTAACACACTTCGGATTATAGTAGAACAATCAGTTGAGTGGCTCTCCTCGCTCTACATGCTGTTCGTAGACATTAAGAAGACGTTCGACACTATCAAACGAGACAAAATATGGCTGGCACTGAGTAGAAAGGGAGTTCCCGACAAGATAACCCGCCTCATCAAAGCCCTATACGTGAACTCCGGACTGGCAGTGCTTCACAATATTCAGCGAGCCATTCATTACTAACGCAGACGTAAGACAAGGTTGGCCCCTGTCGCCCCTTCTCTTCCCATCGTCCTTGATGACGTCATGAGCAAACTGACACTGCACAAAACAAGCATCGTATGGAGTTTCACCAGACATCTTGAGGACCTGGACTTCGCCGATGACATCTGCTTCCCCTCTCACAAACTCTCTGACATGCAAGCGAAGGTGGACAAACTAGTCGCGCTGGCACGCACTTCCGGACTGAAGGTCAACATCGCCAAGACCAAGGCCATGTGAGTTAACCACAATACTGCAATGTAGATATTAGTGGACGGATGCCCGGTTGAGGGTGTCGAAAGCTTCTGCTACCTCGGCTGCATCATCACGGCAGATGGTGGAGCAAATGAAGATGTCAACTACAGGCTAAACAAGGAAAAACTATGAATATTCGGCTCAGGCGTAAAGTCAGTATTGTTATACGAAAGCGAATCATGGCTGGTCTTTAACACTACAATCCGTCATCAACAAATCCCTCCGCATCATCTGCAGAATATTCTGGCCAAACACCATAAGTAATAACGCACTGTGGATATTAACCAACGAGGAACACCTCCTTAGGCAAATCAAACGCAGAAAGTGGCGATGGATAGGTCACTCATTGAGAAAACCACCAGATAGCACCACGAGAATGGCTCTGAACTAGAACCCGCAAGGGAGCAGAGGGCGCGGGGAAAAAAATATTCCAGCTGTCTTATGCACTTTCCCTTTAACAATGGTCAAGGGGATTCCGATGTTTGAGATATAGGGACAACTGAAACTGGTTCTGTGGACCCTTTTCTGGCAAGCTTATCGGCAGTCTTATTTTCCTCTATGTTTCCATGCCCTGGAAGCCAGATAAAAGAAATGTTTCTTGCACGCTTTCCGAGACGCTTGATTTCCTCCGTACAGGAGTTGACCTGAAGAGAGCAAACAAATAGCGCCGACATCCAGGCGGAAGTACTGAAAATTGGGGAAGATTGTAGGCTACTAATCGCAGATTTCCTTTTTAAGGGCAATAGCGCTATTCCTTCGGATAGCCAAGCTGCCATCTAGGCATTGGTTTCGGCTACAATAGCCTCTAAACTGGTGGAACAAAGTAGGAAAAGCCGTGCCACCTTGAGTGAAAACCTTAACGTAGCCTTAATCTGGGCCATAACATGAAACGATGGGACGCTTGAAGACTCACGGCAGTCATAACGGGCTTTTGGTCTGTCGAAGAACAATCAGCCAAAAGGGGCATTCCTCACAATACACAGAGGCACAGTTGTAAACAATCAGAGAAAAAGAAAACGATTTTCCATTTCCACTGCGAATGCCCTACCTTAAGGAAGCAGAAAATGTGAACCTTTGGAAAACCACTGTTCGAGAGTCTCGAACAACTGTCTGGCTGAGATTTCAAGGATTTGAGGATTCTGGATGAACCACCACTTTAACCAACCAACTAACATCCCAACAGCGATCTCTCAGCATTTTGCATGCCTGCGGGACTGCGAAGACTTCTGCTTGAAAAACACTACTAGTTTTCGGCAGCTTAAAAGAGACTGAAATATTCGCTGATCTAGGGAAAACCCCCGTTAGAATTCTAGATTTCATTTGGAACCGTCAGTGAAAACAGAGGTACCTATGCTCATACGGACTTTCCTCTTTCATCTAAACCAGCATGCTTGGAAAGATAGCCCTAGTACATCCCTCAAACCCAGTTTCTGGATGGAGGTACGAAGTACAGCGAAGGAAGGCGGGCGAAATCTGCCTGAAAATGCGACCATGTCTAACGGGAGATTGCTGTCAGAGGCCAATTTCCATCAACCTAATAGGGCTGCTCTGAGCGGTAATGGATTGAACTTGCAGATCAACGGTGATGTAGGTACAGAATGACGTTAAGGGCGGCAATGAGGCATGTTCTACACGCCCAAGGGATGTCAATACATGCAATCCTCGTCATTCTCTCTTATTTAGTGGTGTTATAGCCCTTTCGAAGAGCTACCCACTAAACTAGGCAGCTATATGTCACTAAGTTGCACATCCAGAGTACGACACGTAGCTTGAGACCCCATATTTTTGTCGATCGCAGATTTACAGAAGTAGAAAGCTATACTGGCCTCGATTTTCGAAGTGCAGCTTCCGATGAAGCCCAACTCCACTTAATTCACCCAAAAAAGTATACCAAAAAATTATATCGGTCGAAAATCAAACTCAACTTACTCAAATCAATTCACTTGTGAGTGAATCAGCAAAGAATTTATTGCATGAACTAGTATTTAATTGAATAAGTCCAACTAGTTCGCGAGTGACTAGAATTGTACTAGTTGCAAAGCGACCAGTCGGAGGTGTATGTGAAACAAAAATGCTTCTATTAAATGGGAATGCTTCAAATGTTAGTGAATATAAATGTTAATGAAGTCCATCATCTGCGTAGTGAGCTCTAAAAGTATCTACAACTTATCCTTCTTTCAAAGATTTTCTAAAGATTTTATCAGTGCAATCAATCGTAAAACAAACTAGAAGAGAAAAGAGTATTTAAATAAAATATCAAATATAATTGAATGGATTTTAATTTAAATTTAATGAAAAAAATGATGTGTGTGTAGCTGTTTGTTCCTTCCTAGAACCAGTAGGAAATAATAATAATAATTCGGGTAATGTTTTTCAAAGGTGGATGCTTTAATTTTTGTTCATTTTTCAACTCGCCCAAAACTAGTGAATTTCGCCACAAATTGGGCTAACATTTTTGTTTTTGTCAATTATGAACTCACTCATGAACTGTAAGTATTTAGACACCGACTTGCATATGAATTCTATTATAACAATTTTCGCAAAATAATTTGCGTACGAAGCTCTGCAACAATGTTGTAACACTCGGATGTGTTAATTGGCAAATCACGTGCTCATGAGTTCGTGTGCACATACACTCACACACATATGTCTAGAGGTTTGCATTGGTGTAATATTTGTTGTAAAACACCTACGGGAAATTGCGAAAAAATTTTGAAAAATGAAGTCAAGCAAGTTGGATTCTGATGAAGACTTATGAACTGTATTCTTACACAAACACATACGAGGGTCGTTTGAAAAGTACAAGCAAAGTATGAGAGACGAGACTACTGGCGCGTATCGAGGTTATGTTTAGTTAGTAGCATCTCTTGGCAGAGCACACGCCAAGTTTCAGCCAGATCGGTTCATTTTTTTGTGTTTGGCATTCGTTTGAATTCAGGAAGTCGAGTGATTTTCCATTGCCATCACGACAACGCACCAGCAGTCCCGCCTCAGCAGTTCTGGCCGCAAAATTAATGGAAATAGAGTTCGAACTCGTTTCACATCCCCTTATTCCTCAGACTTGGCTTCCTCTGAACCCACTCCAACTACTATTTGCTCCCCAATTCGAAGAAATGGCTGGCGTGGAAAAAAAAACGAAAAAATTGCGAAAGTCTGAGAGACATGAGGCTTCATCAAATAATTGCTCTTCAACCAACTCGTCTGATTTCATAATAAGCTAGAGAAATCTGCCGAGAAGTCTCACTCTTGCTTATATTCATATTTTTTATATCCTTATTCACTCCGCGCGGGAGCAGAGGTCCTCGACAAGACTATTCCATTGTACACGGTTCTGGGCTGTTGTTTTTGCGCCGTCCCATCTGATGTCGGCATCTGCTAGTTCGCGCAACATCGACCCTCTCCAAGTAATCTTTGGCCGACTGCGTCATCTGCTCCTTTGTGGGTTTCAGTCCAGTGCCATTATTGTGATGATATCGGGTGGTTTATTAAGCTTGTGACCTAACCATCGTCATTTTCTGCTTTTGATTTGCCATAGGATGGGTGCCTCATTCGTTGATTTCCACAGCACGTCATTGCTGATTGTGTTCGGCCAGAAAATCCTACAGATGATGCGGTGGAATTTGTGCACGAAAGATTGTAGCCTCTGTGTGATGTTGTTGGAGACCAGAGATGTTTTGTCACTTCCGTACAACAATACTGCCTTTACACATGAGCTGAATATTCGCAGCTTAGAGCGCCTGGAGTTTCGCGAACTGGCTCATACTGCATGCGTTCGTCCGAACGCCGCCTTTGCTCCGTTTAGACTGCAGTTGACATCTCCATCTACTCCGCCGTCTGTCGAAGTAACAGAAGCTTTCGACAAATTCCACCGGAAATCCGCCACCCCGGTAGCCGAATGGGTTGGTGCGTGACTAGGATTAGGAATTCAGAGAGAACGTAGATTCGAATCTCGGTGAAACACCAAAATTAAGAAAACCTTTTTTCTAATAGCGGTCGCCTCTCGGCAGGCAATGGCAAACCTCCGAGTTTATTTCTGCCACGAAAAAGCTCCTCATAAAAATATCTGCCGTTCGAAGTCGGCTTGAAACTGTAGGTCCCTCCATTTGTGGATCAACATCAAGACACATGCAACAAATAAAAGGAGGAGCTCGGCCAAACACGCAAGAAGGGTGCCGCGTCATCCGTCTTGCTTTATAGTGGTTGACTCTCATAGCCTTCGTCTTGGCGATGTTGACCTCCAGCCCCACAGTGCGTGCCGGCGTGAATATTCTGTCCGCCTTCGCTGGCATGTCAGTGACCTTGTGAGAGCGGAGGCAGATGTCATCGGCGAAGTACAGGCCTTCAAGATGTCTTGTGCAATTCCATACGATGCCTCTTGTGTGCAAGGTCAATTGACTCATAGCGTACCCTAGGATAACCTTAGTCTAGCAAAAGTTACAGAAACTCAGACGAAGATTTACAATATTCGGCCGTATGTTTTCAACATTGTTGGACTAGACAATAAGACAAGTAATAATTGGGACTCCCAGAAAATTTCCAGTAAGGCATCATTTTATCATAGAAATTCCACGCTTGTCCATTAGCTTTTCTGGAAACCAATAAAAAAATGTTAACAAATGTCGAATTCAAAATAGGCCGTTCAAGGATTCCATATAACTGCTTGACTTAAAAACTCTTTTGACTTGTCGGATTCAAACCTATTTACCAAATTTGTAAACTCGTGTGTCGAGATACTAAAGGGTGGTTAAATTTCAAGGGCCGATGTTGAATGTGAACCACACCTAAACGTCAACGACACCGTTGGACTTCTTTCTTTGGGGTTATTTGAAAGAAAAGGTGTACCTCGATAAGCCAGCAAAAATTCAAGAGCTAAAAGATGAGATAATTCGGCACATTAACGCCATAGAACCTCAATTATGCCTCAGCGTCATCGAAAATTTGGACCATCGGATGGAGGTGTGCCGCCGAGGCCGCGGTCGCCATTTAGCCGATATTTTGTGCCATACCAATATTATCATAATAAAGAGAAATGACCTAAAATGACCCTAAAAAAATTGTATTTTATCATTTAAAGAGCTCTAACTTTTACAAGTGAAATATTTAAACTTTCTTTGTCGCACGCAGGTGTTAGGTTAGAACTGTGAATTTGCCAACAGGTATGAGAATCGTTTTACTCTTCAAATTGCTTACAAAACTAGGAATATATATACATACATACATGCACATATAAATATGTTATAGGATGCCACTACAACCATTTATAGCTATTACATTTATACTTTTTGGAAGATGTGGGCAACTATTTACAGTTTATCTTAAAATTTTTGTAGTATATTGAAGTGTTAAACGTCAACCGAACTTATGCAAGCCACCACATCTAAGCTAATAATTTGTGAAACTAATCTGAAATGTTGACTCGAACAATTAGGGAGTCAACTGTTTACAGCAATAAAAGTACCATGTACCCAATGTTTTACTCATCTCAAATGTTATACCCAGTTTCCGCCGTAGGCGAATGGGTTGGTGCGTGACTACCGTTCGAAAGTGCACGGGTTCTTATCTGCGTGCATGAAACACCAAATGGTAGAAAATTTGTTTTTTTTTTTGCAATGGCAATGACAAATATCTGAGTGTATTTCTGCCATGTAACATCTCCTCATAAAAAACCATTTGCCGTTCGGAGGAGGCATGAAAACTGTAAGGCCCTTCCATTTGTGGAACAACATCAAGACGCACGCCACAAATAGGAGAAGGAGCTTGGCCAAATACCCAATAAATGGTGAGAGTGTCAATATGTAAGTAAATATATCTACTGGTGTTTAGTAGATACATAAAAGTGCGGGATTTTAATATAAATAAACAAGTCAATATGTACAGCGACGGTCATAATAATAGCAACGCGACATATATATTTAGTTTTCATTTAATTTTTTCGTAAAAATATAGTTCATACTACAGAAAGTGATTACTCAACATGTTTTATATACAAGGTCTGGCACTCGAAGTATAACCACTAAAAAGACTAAAAATTTAGTTTGGAAAAAAACTTTTTTTCAATTCAAAGTAAAAAATGTGTGAAAATATAAAAAATTAGGAATCAATTTACTTCCACTTAATATGACCACCTTTTGCCTTGACTACGGCCTCGAGACGGTCCAGAAATGAATCGCAAGCTGCCCAAATGTGACTTGCAGATATTTTGGCTCACTCGCGCATAATGACTTTTTTCAGCGCCTCGAGACTGGTGAATATTTTAGTTCGGACTTTGCTCTCCAAAATGGCCCAACGATAATAATCCATCGGACTCGCGTCTGTTGAATTTGAGAGCCATTGTGTGGACGTTATGAAGTTCGGAACGTTGTTTTTTAGCCATTCTTGGTTCGCTCGAGCTTTGTGAGACGGTGCCGAGTCCTGTTGACTCCCACGGCTTCACAGCAACCTCCAGAATACTTCCCCGATAATATTTTGTATTTACCTTGACGTCAGGCTCGATGAAAATGATTGGATAGCGCCCATCTGCGGGTACAGCGGCCCAAACCATTCCCTGTGGCAGGTGCTGCCTCCTGGTGGCCAATCGACGACTCGAATTCTCGTATGAACGATCGGTCAAATAACCCCTATCGTATTGGGAGTTTCCGACGTGCTTAATTTGAAAAAATTTCTCATCAGAAAACAAAATATTGGGAAATTGCAAGCGAAGCAACTCCTTTGCTCTCTCAAGTCTGACTTGTTGCTGCTTTGGTGTACGAAAATGCGCCTTTTGGATCTTGTAAGGCTTGACTTTGAGATCATTTGTATGCGGCGGATGCTACGGTCAGATATTTTCAGTTCTTTCGCCATTTGATTGACACTCCGTCGGGGATTTCGCTCAAGTCGCTTCTTCACTTTTTGAACCATTTCACGTGACGTTGCAGTCTTTTTATGGCCACCTCCATGACGTTTCGCGATACTACCAGTATCATTGTGACGAGTAATGGTGCGATAAACAAAAACTTGATTTACTTTAAGGAGCTCGAGCTCACGAACAATCACTGGTTGTGATTTTCCTACCAAATATAATGCAGTCGCACTATTACGTTTGAAATCCATTACTGCTTTTCTTTATTCGCGTTTACTCTCTGCAAAATGCTTCCGCGCGCTTGTAAACAATTCTCTAGGCTGTCATTTAGCGAACTAACAGACTGCTGATGCCCGTGCATCGATCCCCCCATCTGAATTTGGTCACCGAATTCCGTCAACAAAAAAATGTGTCAAAAATCAACGTGAATTTCAAGCCACTTTAAACCTTGACAAAATCTAAACTTAATAAATGGACTATAAAACTTCATACGCAGGCTTTTATTTACAAATTTTTATTAAAAATTTTGAATTTTTTAATTAATTTCCGATTTTTTCAGGAATTTTGTGCAAAGTGTGAATCTTTGAGTTATATTGTTTTTGTTGTAATATGAACTATCTTCTTATAACAACAAAAGTAAATAAATGGTAAAAAATCTAAAATATGTCGCGGTACTATTATTGTTACCTCCACTGTATGTACTTATACTTAAATGGTGGCTTTCCCGTAGAACTTAATTAGTCAGAATATATGGAATGAGGGCAACTTTCTATGACGATATGCAAATGCAGAGGTGTGGCCAACATCACACCGTTAAGCGGCTCCATTTTAAGGGAATCAGCCAGCAAATTTGCTTACTCATGGGGTTATGACGGCTGTACGAAGAAGC
Source organism: Anastrepha obliqua (assembly GCF_027943255.1). Lineage (NCBI taxonomy): Eukaryota > Metazoa > Arthropoda > Insecta > Diptera > Tephritidae > Anastrepha > Anastrepha obliqua. The sequence continues at coordinate 27,773,227 of NC_072895.1, forward strand.
TGGGGTTGTGTTGGGGATATACGAAAAAAAACACAACACAGTCTCCGCTCATGTTAGTTCGTGTGTGGCGAGTTTGTGAATACGTGTGAAATGAGCGTGTAAAACTCAACTGCCGTATCGCCGGAGACATCGCAGCCGAAGTTACTCTCACAATTTTGCTTCGGATGACCTGGTAATCTAGCAAGAATGATAGAAAAAAGATTGCACCCATCAGTGAGTGCGTGACGTCACGTTTTGCCAAGTTGTGCAGTGTTGCCAACCATTTGCTCTTCACAATAAATTTAGTGCTTTTTTATATCCAAAATTCAAAAATTTTTAAGTTTGGAGTTTGTTTCTTTTTGTTTTTAATTTAAAGCTACCGAAACTCTAAGTTAAAAGAAAAACTGTATTATTAAACAAAAGAATGTTTAAAAGGTCACTCTGAGAAGATTTTAGTCCTAATGCCAATTTGTTGATTCTTATAAAGTTTGATATTTTGAAAGTCAAATTTAATTTATTGCTCATTTTAAGGTTATGCAAGAATATTAAACGCCCTTCTCTCAACTATTCGTAACCTTGAACACCTTTTTAAAAGCGTTTGAATTTGCTGAATGCGAATTAAAACCATAGAGGTGCAATTGTTTCGTCCGGTTCTCAATCCTTAGTGGGACATAGGGCATCACAGTAAAAATAAGCAAAAAAATACCAGAAAATTCTGAAAAAACCATAACGATATTTTTACAAAAAGAGTACTTTATTTTGTTACATAATCTGAAATACGGCAAATAAGTCGTTCCGTTAACAAAAGAGTTTCTTTTATTTGTTATTTTTGTTTTATTTTTTTTAAATGGGCATTTTAGTGCGTTTTCATATCCAAAGCTAGGCAGCACCGCAGTAGCAGGAGAGAGATTTGACTGCTGAAAGCAGAAGAACACCAACAACAACTACAATCGCGGACAATGCTACCAGATGTTAAAATTATGTAAAGCTAAGTAAAACGGAGGGCATTAGTGAACTAATTAAAAAAAAAAGTATATTTTACAAAATTATAAACATTACTTTTAATTAGAACAGACTAGAAAAATATCATGAAGGAAGAACTAAAACTCCGACACTAAATAACAAAAAAAAAACCAAATCAAGTTACGAAAATGGTAATCTGGCCATACTGGTGCTAAAACCACGTAACTTATTGTGAAATTCGCTGAGAGCAAAGTAACGGTACCACGATAGGCGCCATCTTATTATTCTTTCCATCATGGTAATCTATCATGTCTGATTTTCTATAATAGAGTCAGAGGGGATACTGTAGGTATGCTCTGGTAACTAATTCGAACACGAGAGCAACTCTTTTTCGGATCACTTTTGCATAGTGTTTGTCTTAATTGCTCTCATAATGATGTATGTATGTATGTCTGAAAATCTGCCCCCACTACAAAACTCGAAAAAAAAAACACGTGAGAACAGTCTCATAAACCTCACAATTGAGGAGATGCCTCTCTAAGAGTGCCGCTCCTTCCAGTTTTCTCGTAAAACCAAGCGCAAGTCATTGGAGAGTCCCCTTGAAACACCTTAACTTCTAAGGAACGTTAACTTTAATGCAATTGAGATTGTAGTTAGAGCAAGCGCTAAAAATTGAAGGCAAAATCACCATTTATTTGCGACTAAAATTGTTTTTATTATTATTTTTATGCAATAACAGTTGTCATAAAACATGACGACTGATGCTTATACGCTGTATTTTTTTAGATGACAAAAATTAAGTAAGAAATAATTCTTACAGAGTGTAGTGTTACGGTAACTCCATATCATCCACCAAACACTCGCCCTTTGCAGTTTTCATGTGCAAGTTTCGCTTCGTTTATTTATTAAAGGTAACACAAGTCAAAGCTTAAAAGTGTGAAACAACGTTCGAACTTTCAATTTAAGTACCAAAATTTAAAATAATTTGCACACACACTTAGTAGTGATAAATATATTAATTGTTCAGAAAATTTGGCAAAAGTGCAAAAATTTGCTCGCGCTTAGTAGGTAAGTAGGGGAAATAGTTGAAGTACCAGTCTTGCACTCCCCAAGTAGCACTAAAGCGTCGTTTTAATACCATTTTGAGACCTACAACAAGCAGATATCTACAACCAACCAGAGTTGTTGATGTAACTGAGAAGGTTAATGAGAGCATTTCCCCAGGCTGTCAAGGAAACATTTAAACAGCGGGCTTAATTGTCTGGCTGTCAAGCACGAATATTTACAGAGAAAGTTCCCAACATTCTCCTTCTCTGAAAGTTCCCCACAGCTACTGCAATGGGGATTAAACGGTAAATCTAGCTTTTTGCATGTGTGCCGATCGTCTAATGATCGGTAAATACAGCTACGAGTGTGGAAATTGTCTAAATATATTTGGAAAATAGTGAGTATGTAAGTTGTTGTTGTTGTTGTAGTTGTAGCAGCATAAACATTCCCCATATTTACATACGAGGAATGCTGCTGGAGTGCCAGTCTTTGGTCGGATATAAATCCGGGTCGTTTCGGTAACGTAGAACCGACTGTCGTAGAAACGTACGTATGTATGTATGTCTATATATGTTTAATTACATTGTTGTGTGAGGAGCTCCCAACTTCTGCAGCAGCTATTGGAAATTGCGCAAATTTACGCAGCGTTGCAGGCTGTTGCAGTTTGTCATCAAATGCATTTTTAAATATTTCTTATGCTACTCGGCCATAACTGTTTTTAAAGACTTTAAGACACTTTTTCAAAAAATTTCAGCTTAATGTTTAAATGCATAAAAGTACTCTTAGGTAGCCACGATGTGGTTATTTGTAAGTCTATTGTCTGCAACGAAAAAGTTATCTCTTGCTTCAAATCTCATGTCAACGTTTGATCAATACATACTTACACACATACATACATTTATACAGTAATTACGTGGACGAAGGTGCCTTTATGCATTTATGCTGTCGTCTCAGAGAAAGCCTTTCAAAAACATCGAACATTACGAAATTGCTATTTTTAAATCTTACACACACACATACATCCATTGTAGTTTTTGTTATTGCTTGCATGCATGTCAACTGCTGTATAAAATACAGACTCCGAACGTCATTGGCAGTTGCTTGATTTAAAAAAAACACACACACACACAAAAAACGCAAAATTAAACGAAACAAGAAAGGAAAATTAAAAGCCGCATAACTAAACTGTTACTACAGTCGTTGCTGCTGCGTTATTAATGTTGTTGCTATTTTTCGCTCGCTTTCTGTCAACTCTTGCCACCACCAGCTATGCCACTGTGTCAAAAAAACTGACTTCGTATGTAGATAAAAATGTGTGTTAGCTACATCATCTCGATTGCATGCATTTATTATGCTTTATTGTTGGTGGTACTTGGAACAATTGCTGTTACTTACTGTGCTTGTAGCAGTTTTGTTATTTGCAATTAACATTATTGTTGCCTGCATTTATTGTTGCCATTCCCGCTTTTTGGAAACACCACACTTGCACTTGCTCACTCTCGTTTAATGGTATTTCTACAGCATATCGCACCTCATGTTCCCCGTACCTCGCTCACACAGCTGACTTCATGCACGGCTCTACAATTTCTCTCTTTTACTTAACCAATTTATTAACTTCCTTTCCCCTATCCTATCTGCTGAAAATCTTTTGCTCTTTTATGCATCTGACACATGTATTCGCTCTTACACACATCGCAATTTTTCATTGAATGCAACAACTACATAACATATGTATATGATATCAACCTCTTCTTTTTTGTTTTTTGCTTTGCACAATCATTGGTTTTAATAGCTCCGCTCAAATTGGGTTAAATACCACAATATAATGTAATAAAAAGTGAATCTTGTTTTCATTGCTCTCGAAATAGCAATAAAAAAAACCAACCACAACTCATTTTCTCCTACTGGCTTTTTACCCTCTTTCTCCTTTCCACTCTCACAAGCTCTTCTACACTCTTGCATTTCCACTTTTGCTGCTGGCGGTAATGAAACCCGGCTTTACCACACGCTAGTAGATTGATTGTCTGTGGTTATGGCCATTGGCCGCCAGCGCCATATCCAGTGATATTGTCAATACCTCTCCATTACCTATGTACACTTTTGTTCACTTACTCGTGTGTACCTATGTGCAGTGTGCTCACGTTATTTTGTAATACTTACCTTTGGATTGTGTTGCGATGTCAATCAGTGAGTCAGTGGGCCAGGTTTGTTTATATCGTTTGCGAACTCAATGGAAATTATTGGGTGTGCGTGTGTATATATGTTAGAGCTTTTGTATGAATTTTCAAGTTTTGCATGCCGTATGTCAGTGCATACTTTTTGGTGGTTGAGTGATACATATCGCTTCGATTTCTTAATAGATTCTGTTTGGAGGATCATAAGAATATGCCGCTTCATGTAATGATTATAAAAAATTTTGTTAAGCGTTTTTAGATAGGAACTTAACACTTTTGTATTTAAATGAAACTCCAGCATATATTCCAAGTTTGTGGTGCATAGATATTTACGTGTGTAATTAAAATCACTGATAAAATCCATTTGCAGCGATCTATTCTTTCGACTCTGTTTTCCACCATAGTGCCACATAAAGTGTGGTTAAGTTTTAAGGGCCGGTGTTGATTTTGAATAAAATACAATTTTTTAGAAAATTATTGTTATTTCTCTTTACTATGACAATACTGGTATAGCTCAATTACTTATGGAAGAAAATATTGGCCAAATGACCGCCGCGGCCTCAGGGGCACACCTCCAAAGGCCACTAAATGCAAATAGTTCCTTATCTAAAGAATGGTTAAGTTTCAAGGGCCGGTGTTGATTTCCAATACAATACATTTTTTTAGGAAATTATTGTCATTTCTCTTTGTTATGATAATACTAATATGGCTCAATTACGTATGGAATAAAATATTGGCCAAATGGTCGCCGCGGTCTCGGCGGCACACCTCCATCCGATGGTCCAAGTTTTCGATGACGCTGAGGCATAATAGAGGTTCTATGCCGTTAATCTGCTGAATTATCTCATTCTTTAGCTCTTAACCAGTTAACTGTGATTGACGAGTATACTCGTCATGGAGAAGTGGCAAAATTTTGTGTATTGACGAGTATACTCGTCATGCGTATAAATTAGTGACCATTGGCTATTTAAATTACAATTTTTGAGAAAAACAACACATATTCTCAAATTTCAAGATGTTTAGAATATTTTGAGGCTATGCCGGAATAAAACAAACAAATAGAAAATATAAACAGTTTGAGATAATGTCATGCTTCCCCGTATGCACTGGTTGAAAAAGTTCACCAGTTCCCATAATGAATTTATTTATGAGCGATGATAACGTTTTTTAGATGTTAACCTAAAAGGGGCAAAGGCAAATATCAAAAAGTGGATTTATAAACTAGATAGCTAACACGTGTGTGTCAGTGCATATCTTACCAAGTGTCGGCGGTTCTTATCAAATAAGTACAGTGCAACGTAAGAATTTCAAGTGCGTAAATATTATAAAGTTGTCCAGAAGTTCTGTAAATTACTATTTTTTTATTTTTAGTTCATTTGTCCCCAAAATGAGCAACTATCCAACTATCTTTTTCATCCAATATCTTACCAGCACAACTTACTCTGTGATTGACGAATATACTCGTCATAGCTCAATTCTGACGACACAAAACTGTGCGCACTTTTAAATGGGAGCGCCACAGTTAACTGGTTAAATTGTTACTGGCTCATGGACGTACACCTTTTCTTTCAAATAACCCCAAAGAAAGAAGTCCAACGGTGTCGTTGACCTTTAGGTGTGGTTCACATTTAACATCGGCCCTTGAAATTGAACCACCCTTTACATCGGTTGGAACGTAGGCATTTTGATATTATTTCTCAACTCTGTGAGGCCAGTGACGTTGGCCTATTGATGTAATACGGCGTTAAATTACTTGAGGGGAGATTACTGAACTTCCCCTCTTAAGTGTTTCACTAATTTGTTCGAATAACATTTTACTGATGTCCAGTCAAACCAATTATGGCCTGTTAAGTGTTTTTTTGCTACTTGGTTTGATAGCAAAATCTATTTATCATAACATCGCAATTATTTTCATTGGCAAAAGTATGGTAATCGTTCCTCCATCAAATTCCCCTTCAAGGAGTCGCTTTTGGTTGTGTAACGGGAGGTTATTGAGTTACATATGAAAATAGTTCTGTACAACACCTTCTCCTGATTGATAAAAGCCGTTAAGCCTAAAATGAACTTCAACGCAGGATATGACTTTTCGCTGAAATACAAGATTTTATTTAACCTTTGCAGAGCCTAATTGGCGCAGTTTAGCAGCTCAAGATGATAAGGTATTTTAATTCCTTGAATTTGTGTGATCCTGTAAGGATGTAAGTTTTCATCTTTATACAAAAATTTGTTATAATGTGGATAGAGATTGCCAATGCTAATAGAATCCACTGCTTTGGATCATGTTGCACTGTTGTGGACTGAGACTTCCAACACCAATGTAATCGACTGCCTTGGATCATTTTCTACTGAATATCTTATGATGATTATTATGATCAACTTAAATGAAATGGTAGTAATTTTTAAACTTTGTTGACTCCTAAATTTCACAATGGTGCTCGTTGAACCTTGAATAACGTTTTCACTTAGCCAGGTCATAAAAAAGATTCCAAAAGTAATTAAACAAAAACATGTTTACGTCCCTATTGAAAAACCCATTATACATAAGATAATTATTACTCATACGCCTAGGCTATCGAAGGGCTCGATTTGAATATCGAATATGATTTTGCAATTAATTTTTACAATTGTTAAAAAATAAAACAAATAATAAAATACAGTGCGTTAAACAACAACTGGGACTAATTGACAAGTTTTGACAATTTTTTATTTCTCACTTATTTTTTATATTTTTTTTATGAAAATATAGTTCATTCTATAACCAAAACCCTATATGTAAATCTAAGTTTCAAAATTAAAAAAAAAAAATTAAAAAATTGTAAGCAGAGTTTTTAAAAATATCTCAACTACACAGTTTAATAGCCCTTCGAATTTTGGTACATTAAAGTGTGAATTTTAAATGGCTCAAAGAATGTTTTTTTTTCAATTTTTGTTTTTGCTGGTGGTCTCGTCATATAACGAGAGCTCTACCAACACCGTCAGCAAAAAAGTTTTAAACAATTAATGCAATTTTTGCGCCCAAAATTCAATGGGCTATGAAACTGCGAAATTTCTTTAAAAATTCTGATTAAAAAGTGTGAGGTTTTAATGAAAATTTGTTGATTTTGACGTGATAACGTCTTATAATTCGATTTAGCCGGCTTCACGCACGAAAAAATGTGTCGTTATCTTGCTCAATGGTCGTTACCTTGCTCATTTGTCGTTACCTTACTTGAACTGCAAGCGAGAGCGCGGAACGAACGACGAAGAGCACAATCGGCAGCCACGTTCGGTAACGTTCGACATCTAGCGCTCTCCTACTTGAGTGAGCTTACATAAATATGTATGTATATGCGCATATGTACAGGTATATAAATTCACATATTTGTATTTGCATATGCCTTCTTCCTGTGTGCATGGTAATGAACCATTTCTCTGTTGAGAATAGGACGATGATAGGAAAAGTAGGAAATGAAAGCGAAATGTTTCGAGTGTAAAGTGTCTTAAAAAAGGCAATTCGATGATGGTGCCTCTTAGTGTTGTTTACTTATTAACGTCTGATGCACAATCGAAATTGAACATATATTTCATGAATTTGATAAATGTTTCGACATTTTTAACGTTTGTGTAAATGTAACTTGACCCATACCTCCTTCTCTATATCCATACAAAATATCTATCAAACAAATAAAATTAAAATTTTCTTTTGAAAAATGCAACCATTCCATCAGTATTTTCTTATGACGTTGTCACGTTAAACTATCGCCAGTAAACTGACTTTACAGACAACCTATTTTTTTTTCTTTCGCCGCGTCCATGTGGCTGCCAGCCCCAAATGAAACATAGCGAATTCATTCTTTAAATTCTACTTTGCCAATACTTTGCTTTGACAATCAAACGCGCCATACATTGCTGTTGGTCTAATGCCAGCATCTTTACGGGGACAGATACCTGTAAACGGCCATATTTTCCCTGATTTTCAGTAAAATTATTTAAAATGAAGAAATCAATATATTTTTTTCAAAATTGGCACACACTTTATTTATACATTAAAATAATATAACAATTTTTTTTATTTTAATCATTTAAAATGGCGGATGTACACTCAATTCTTCTAGAGAGGTCGCAGCGGGGCTTCTCAACCGGCATTGTAGCATCGGCGTCAATGACCTAAATACAAAAAAACGACATTAACATAATTTCTATGTAAATTAAACAAAAATGGAAACAAAATCGCGGAATAAAATGATAAAAAAATTAGTTTTGCGCCGGATTTTCCTACTATTTTTACTTCGAAAGCAAAGAATAGAGTCGTCACGGTTGACGATCTATAATATAAATTTACGTTCTAAAATTTTATTGACATATTCTTGAAGGCACACGTACAAAGAATGGCCAGTCTTTGCATCTGTGGGGCCCTCAGAACCACACCCACAGATGCACTAAATATCATGCTTAACATTTTACCAATAGAGCAGTATGGTAAGCAAACAGCTGCCAAAGCAACTCTCAGACTAAGAGAAATCGGCCTACTCAGAACGAACCGAAGAGGACACTCCTCAATTTTAGAACAATTCCCCTGCATTCCCAACACAACGGATTTCTGTAGGACCAAGGACATCAATTTTAATAAATCCTTCGTCACAGTATTTCCTTCCAAAGAGGAATGGGATAACGGGCTCATTGTTAAGATAAATGACTTAAACATCTACACAGATGGCTCAAAACTGGATAATAAAGTAGGTGGAGGGGTCTACTCCGACAAACTCGGAGTACGCCAATCATTTCGCTTACCTGATCATTGCAGTGTATTTCAGGCGGAAGTCACTGCCATAAAAGAGGGGCTTAAAGAAATAAAAACGAGAGTATTATCCACAAATGAAATCTTCATTTACTCGGACAGTCAAGCAGCAATAAAAGCGCTGGAATCAAAAACGCACTCGTCAAAAACAGTTCTAGAATGTTTTAAACTACTAGATGACGTATCTAAGTGCTACAAGGTGCACCTTATCTGGGTACCAGGCCACAGGGACATTCCAGGAAATTGTAAGGCGGATGAACTTGCAAGAGCCGGTACAACGCTCGATCTCGAACCGGATAAGGCGCTGATACCCATGCCTATAGCCACTTGTAAATTACTTATAGACAGGGAAACCATCAAAAAGGTAAATACAATCTGGCAAAACCTCACAACATGCGAACTAAGCAGACAGACATGGCCGAACTGGAACAGCGGTCGATCGAAGATCTTGCTAAGATTCAACAGGGAATCTATAAGAAAAATGATAGGTGTATTAACAGGTCATTGTTTAATAGGCAGCCACGCTAGAAGGTTAGGACTACCTTACTTCGATTTCTGTAGAAGCTGTCTAAATACAGAAGAAGAGGAAACAGTCAGACACCTTTTATGTGAGTGTGAAAGCCTAGCTAGGAGAAGGCTGCGCACCCTCGATACAGCATTTCTAACCGATGTAGCGGATATAGCGCATCTAAAACTAACGAAGCTCTGCTCGTTTATTAAAGCAACCGGATGGTTTGAAAGGGAACACGTAGAGTAAGGATAAGCTCCAGTGGTATCACAATGGACCTGCCGAAGGTCTAAGTGTGTCTCACGACAACCACCCTACCTACCTACCTACCTTCTTGAAGGATTATATTAACATTTTATTAAAAAAAAAATTGTTTCGAAATTTTACAGGTATCTGCCCCTTTAATAAATGCGCCTTGTTTCGAACGATTTATTTAAACGATAGCGCCTCTTCACGGCATGCTTTGAGGGTGTAATTACAGTCAGTGAAAACATAGGAAGTAAACGAATGCTGTGAGGCTGCAAATAATCATTATTCATACTTTTATTTCAAACCTAGTGCAAATAAAATTTTACCATATCGACCAAATATAATTGGAAAAATTCTCATACATCAATATTTAACGTTGAAAAGTTGTTGTTTTTGGTTCTAAGTATGCCCAACTTAGGTTCTATAGGCTTAACTTTCCTGCTTCTTCTCCTCGTGACAAATCGACGCACTCAGTAACTAACTAAAAAATTGCTCAAAATTTGTGAAGTTGTTATTGTTTGCCCAATCAATTAGCGGCAAATAGGTTTTCTGCTCTTTCACATGCTTTTTTTTGTTGCTCTCTTTGCAGCGGCATTGACAGCAACCCAACAATGTACAAAAAATACGAATACGTATGTACTACTGTGTCCAAAAAATAAGGTGACATGGTATTTATTTTGAAAATTCTTTATTTATTCTTCCAAATCAATTTCATCCCCTTCAAAGTAATCCCCTCCCGACACAATGCACTTATGCCAACGTTTTTTCCAATTTTCGAAACACTGGTTGTAGTCACTTTCCGGGATGGCCTTCAGTTCCGTCTTCGTTGCGGCTTGAATCTCCTCTATCGTGTCAAAACGGTGTCCCCGGAGCGGTCTTTTGAGCCTGCTGAACAGCCAGAAGTCGCACGGTGCCAGATCAGGTGAATACGGTGGTTGCGGAACGATATGGGTTGAGTTTTTGATGAAATGATCACGAATTACGAGTCCAAAAAATTCAATGTTTTCGGTACCAGTCGAGATTTGACGCGCTTGAGGCCCAAAACATCCTTCAAAATGGTATTGACTGAGCCTTTCGATATGCCAACATCATCAGCAAGGTCTCTAATCGTTAATCGACGGTTTTTCAACACCAAATCTTTGATTTGTTGGACGTGAGCTTCGTCAGTTGAGGTTGATGGTCGCCAGGACGCTCTTCGTCTTCGACACGTTCACGACCGGCTTGGAACTCACTATACCACTTGTAAACATTTTTTTTAGACATAGCCTCATCACCAAAGGCTTTCTGCACCATCCTCAACGTATCCGAAAATTGATTCCGCAAACAAAATTTAATGCAAATTCTTTGCTCAACAAATTTCGACATTGCAAAAAACGAGAAACTCACTTTTAGCAGCTCACAAAACGACGCGTATCTCAAACAGTAAATGAATATTTCACATGAAATTTGACATAGATGTCACTCACAGTACTACCAACCTAAAAAAAAAAAGAATTCTCCTAATCCTTCAAAGCGCGCAGTTTAAAATCAAATGTCACCTTATTTTTTGGACACAGTAGTATGTATGTATGTAGATGCAGTTGACAGATGTGGGGAATTTCAAGCGAACACTTTTCGTTGGAAAACAAAAATAATAAATAAAAAAAAGCTTCAAGTGGCAATGCTAATGTCAAAAAACGTATTAAAAAATATAAAGGAACAAAAGTGCATGACCAGTTTACGCATATATTGTACTTATGTATGTATATGTGTATGTTACTGCTCAAGTGTTTGTTTTTGTATTTGGTAAAACGTCGCTTGCCTTAGAAGTGATTTGGGCACTACTTAAGGCCGGCTTCGCAATGAAATTAGTCGGGTGATTTGAAAGATTCATTATACCAAAACAGGCAGACAACAGTTGAAGGTAAAGTTGACAGTGAGACGCTTGCACGCTTACACGCTTAGGCGCGATGCTGCTCGAGCCGGTAAAGTGCATTTAAACGCCCCACTTGTGACCTTAGCTAACGCATAAATATTTTTGTTTGCATGTGTGTGTGTATGTACCATATGTGTAATGGCTATTAATTTGTTGCTATGTTTGAATATTTGTGTGTTGGTTGTTTGGCTAGTTTTCTTATTGGCTTAATGGTTTTTTCTTTATTTTTTGGTTGCGACGTCGAATTAGACCGCTCCGTATTCACACGCAGCCGAGCATCAGGTATCAAGCATCAAGCGTCAAGGTCGAGGTGCACCAAAGTTGTAACGGCAGGCTTAACAAAAGCAAAACGCGTTTGTGAAAGATACATAATAAAATCCATCTGCCTTGCTTTTAGATGTTTTATTGAAAAACGAAAAAATATATTATATTTAACTATACAAATACTCGTACCATATCGAGTCGCCTTTCCACCCGCACTTATCGGTAGATGTTGCGCAATTGGCCAATTTTGCACTTAACGCCTTTCATTCATTAGCTTTTATACAACTACACAGAGCACAAATACGAAAGGTCATCGCTTTGAATGGCGCATGCGTGTGGATAGCCTCTTTTCAGATGCATACAGGGTAGGCCAAATAAGGGTTTATGCTTTAATCTTGGAATGGTATGACACTGACAGCACTTTTTTTTTGCCGAGACAACTAGCAAGGACAGCACTCAGACAACTTTGAGTCCACTGTACAGCACTCAGGCTCCCTTTTTAATTTTCTTCAAATCTACTCGACCTCCGAAGAAATCTGAGTAGATCTTGTGGTGCCAAGGAGCCCAAGTGGTCGCTTCTTAACACATCAGTGCCAAAGACCTCAAGCGAAGGCGGGGCAGACGCACAGGAAATGGTACACCGTCTCACTCTCCTCTCCACATGTTGAACAGAGTGCGCTGTCTGAGATGTCTACCTTCCCCGCCATCAGTCCAACCACACAACTGGATACAGTCTATTATGCTTCAAAACAAGAGAAACTGCGACAGGCAAATCAAGAAGATCATGACAGTTAACATCAGTTTCGTCCATATGCAGCCTCTCTCAGCCTGCCAGATTACCTGCCGAGGGGCGACCGCTATTAGAAAAAACTTTTTCTTAATTTTGTTGTTTCACCGAGATTCGAACGCACGTTCTCTCTGAATTCCGAATGGTATTCATGCACCAACGCACCAATTCGGCTACGGCGGCCGTCATTAGAGGGGACTACTGTATGGAATAATGACGGAGTGGGGTAATTTCTAGTTACTTCTAAAAGACCTCCCCTCAATTGGCGCACCCGGTATGGTTGTTATCATCTGGCTTGTTCGTTTTGTTACGACTGCTGCTAAGTGCACGAAATTCAGCTATTAAATTTCGTACTTCACGCTTTGGGTTATTAAAGTTCATTGAGCTAATTTTGATATTTGCCTCTTTCGCTTTCGACTTACACATGCATTTTATTATATTTGTAGCTTAACTTTTTTTTCAGATTTTTCATATCTTACATATCTTACAGTTTCGAATATTAATTCATGTTTGGCAATTCGATTTCTTGTAAAAAATGTATGTATATGAAGCAAAGTAAAATAAATTTAAAAAAACACACAATGAGCAAAAATAGCATCAGGGCCATTCGATCATTTAGGTTTGGCGCTATTTGTGTTTGTTGGCTAATTTTCTTGTCTTAAATTTGAAATCGCACTCATTCCGCCAACACTTCCTCGCTTCCCTCGCCCATTCGCCTGTTGCCTAATGCCAACGGCTCGTTTAACTCTTAACTGGGCAGTCATGCAAATGGACATTTCTACATATTTTACAGACCAATCCATGTTGGGTATTCACTCGACCGACTTTATGTGCTAATTATATATTTATGAATGTATGTATATATGTATGTATGTATGTATGTATGTATGAATGTATGTATATATGGAAACTGCCATCTCATCGTTTGACATCATTTGCTTTGGTGCACTCAATTTAAATTTTCAAGGGCAATAGATGCTGTAGATTTACTTGGGTGAGGCCAAAAGGTGCAAACAGTGGCTTACAAATGTTAGTAAACACATTGGCAAAGAAAAAATTTCGTATTGGTGCTAACACACACAAATGCAATTGAAATTATGCACTAGCAGTTATTTGCCATCCACATGTAAATCAAATTAATTCATTATGCGGGGTATATTCATATTTACATACTTAAGCGCTCTTCGGCATACCTTACAAAATATTTGATTTGTGTTTCTCCATTAACGTCAACTAACACCAAACCTAATTTAATTACTTGCTCAGTTAGCTATGCAGCAACTGCAAGCGAGTAAACAATAATTGGTTTCATATTTTTAGTAGTGGGCATGTAAAAAAAAAACACTGTCCAACTGGTTTCGATCGTTCCACTATTTGACATAATTTACAAAACAAACAAAAATAATAATTTACAATAAAAAAAGCTTAGTATTTCTAGACAATTCTGTGCATATGTATGTACATATACCAGCTACCTTTATAAGCACGATGCCAAGAATCAGCTAAAAATTTCTTTTGCTTGCGGGCTGATGTTCTAGGGTTCGTTCGAAAGAAATATTCCATTATTCCACATACACCCCGCACCAAAACGATAGCTCATCAACATTTTGCCTACCCATGACTATCTTTGACTACTTTTCATGCTTTCATTTTTTCATTTCCATTGATTTGGAGTCCGTGCTGCTCTTGCGTGCTGCTCTGCCATGCAGTCCAGATTCGACCAGACGCCGAGCAATTGTCCTCTTGGATATTTCGAAATTATATTGATCCTGAATTTCCCGTTGGATGTCAATTTCTGCTGAAGTTTTCCGGGGCCTTTTCTTACGTGGAACATTATCAACAGTCTTAAAAAGTTGGATATGCTTTAAGGCGTTAAAAACCATTTTTTTCGAGCATTTGACTTGCTTAGAAATTTCACTGTACGACTTTCCAGCTTTACGAAGGTCAAAAATGGAGCTGCGCAGGGCAGGTGTACAGCTGCTGCTTTTTCCCATTACACATCTTGAAGACGAATATTTTAGTTGCTTTTAAACAACCAATTTAAAATATATACATACCAAAAAGTCGATTATATTACTATTAAAATAACACAACTTGCCGAATATGCTTCCATTGAACAACTGTTTCTAATTACTCGTCTCAGTTTATTTACCTTGAACTAAGTAACCCATGCACTGCGTTGGATAATATTAACGGTACTTCAATTTCACAACTACAAAACTAGGCGCATTGGGTAGTAAATAGAGTAACAAAAGCAATGCAAATGATTTTAAGAGAAAAAATAACGGTAAATTTAAACAGTTTAATATTATGCTCATCAAGCGTTTATCAAAAGGGATCGTTTCTAATTAGCTGACAACAGCTGTAAATCCGATATTCAAATTTTGTACAAAAATTCGGAAAATTCCCAAAAAATTTCATCCCAATTTCGCGTTTTTTAATTAAAATGTCTGGAACGATTTTGGCATGCTACTTCGTAACTTATTACATCTTAGTATAATAAAGTCCAAATTTGAAATTGCTAAAAAATCCTGTTAGTTTTTCATAATGTTTTCCCCAATAAATAAAAAAAATGCTGTAAGTTAGTTGAGAGTCCGTTGTGATGCATCTGGAGAAAAAATTAAGGAGAAGAGAAAGCGCAATCTCTCATTTTCTTATTGTTATTGTTCTGTTGTTATTTCTGTTGAAGGTAGTAGTCTGGTCAAATACTCATTTTTTATATATATTTTTTAGGAATTTTTTGTTTTTAACAAAATTTTTTTAAGAAAATTTAAATTACGTCGGTTATATTTTATAGTATGTTATTATTGACATCAAATATGTAGTATACAAAAAAAAATTTTTTTTCGACTTATTTTTTTTGTAGTAGGGTGGCACCAAAGTGGGCGTCTTAAAAAAAAAATAGGTGGCTTGTCACCGGGATTTTGGCTCTTCAGGACATCTGAAACGAAAAAGTTAAACTGATTATTATTCTGTAGGCTTGTCATTCTGGCAGGTGCCATTTTGTTATTTTTCAAAAAAATGTTCCCATTGTAGCATCTGCCAGAAGGGTGGATCTAGCATGATTAGCAGAGTGATAAAACCGATATATTTGAACTTTAGCCTTGCAAAAGTAGGGCAGTGAGGGAAGAAATTATGGATAATGTCAGTTCAATATCTTGCACACAGTTATCAAACTAGCGGCCAGAATCAATACCAAGGCAAACTAAAATTAGTTTCATTGATTCAGTCATTTGCTGTGCGTATTTGAATATATAATATTTGCATATTCGATTAACTCGTAAAGTTATGAATGTTATGTGATTGCAAAAAAAAAAATAATAAAAAATAACTGAAGAAAGGTGTTTTTCAATTATGACTAAACATTTTTTTTTTCTAAATATCCTGAATTTTTTTTCTACCTCTTTTGTTCCTAACAATTTTTCTTATTCTTAAAAATTCGAATAATTGTATTTATAAACATTAAGAAATGTACTGAAAATATTTCTCTTTAAAAACTTTATAGAATAATTTTCAGCAATAACATTCAGAGTGACCAAATATTTTTTTTTAAATCAAAAACAACTTTTTCTTATTAAAATCAAAAAGAATTTTTTTATTAAAATCAAACAAAAAAAAATTTGTTTGTATTTTTTTCGAAAAAAAATTTTCCAATATTTTTTTCCTAAATTAGTGTTTTCACCTAAAAGTTTATAAAAATTCTGAAATGAGTCCAAAACATTTCGCTTAAAGAAAAACTCTTTACAATAATTTCCAGCAATGAAACTCAGAGTGGCCAAAGAATGTTTTGTTTTTTCATTTATCAATTAACAATATTCTTTTCAAAATCAAAATTTTTTTCCAAATATTTTTTTCTTAAATAATTTTTTTATCTTAAATAAACTGAAACTAAAATCAAAATTTTTTTCGAAAAATTGTTTTTTCCAAATTCGTTTTCTTAAATAATTTTTTGTTCTAAAAAATTGTATATAAATTCTGCCTAAATTAGCCTAAAACATTTCACTTAAAGAAAAACTGTATCTAATAATTTTTAACAATGATTAAACTGAAAATGACAAATTAATTATTCTTTTTAAAAACTTTTTATCCAAAAAAATGCGCTTAGAAGATACTCTATGCAATAATTTTCATCAATGAATAAATCTCAAAAGGCCCAAATTGTTTTTTTTATTTGCAACATTTTTTTTTAATTATTTTTTTGAAAGAGTTTATAAAAATTCTGAAATGAGCCTAAGACATTTCGCTTAAAGAAAAACTCTATACAATAATTTGCAACAGTGAATAAATCTCAAAAGGGCCAAAATTTTTATTTTTTGAAAAATTCTTTTTTAAATTATTTTTTTTTATTTCGAAAAATTAAAAACAAAACTTTGGAAACATTTTAAAATATTTGCAAATGTTTCACTTCAAAAAACTATACAATAATTTTCATCAATGAATAAATCTTAAAACGACAAACACATTTTTTTTCTAAATTTTGTTTTTCTTAAATAATTCCTTTCTCCTAAAAATTAAAAAAATAGTACAATATATAAATTAAAAAAGTCTCAATACAATAATTTTAAATAATTCATAAATCTCAAAATGACCAACAATTTTTTTTTAGATTTTTTTTCTTAAATAATCTTTTATCCAAAAAAATTAAAATAAAAATTATAAAAATTTTTAAAGTAACCATAAATGTTTCACATCAAAAAACTCTGTCCAATAATTTCCAAGAACAAGTAAATCTTAACATTCCCAAATTTATATAACATAAACCAATTTGTGGAAGAATTGATGGCAATGTCCATTTTACATTTGGATCACTTAACATGGAAGCGCTCACCTGTTACCTTGTACGAGTATATACTTATGTAATTATTTACATACACTGAATGACGACCACTTATACGTACATATGCATATCTGTTATACAGCTGCATTTCATGGGCTTTGTTCGTCATTTATTCTTCTACTGACATTGGCCGTGAAAACCATACTAATGGCACTACCGCGTATGCTTGTGTGTACGAGTATATGAACCGTTTTATGAATCGTTGCGTCGCCACCAGATCACCGTCTACGTTTTGTACTGCCGTATTGTGCAATCGCATGCAACAATCGCCCAAGGCGCAACGCGTTATTAAAAGAATAGAAGATCATTAAACTACTATGAAATTGTTGACGAACGAATGCCAAAGCTTTCATTTCGCTTTTGTTGATTGCAAAAATATCTACATTACCAATGAAATTCCAAAATTGTGTTCCATATAAGTAAATATGTGTGTATATATGTACATATTTCCAACTACTTGTTTACCTAATCTCGTCTTGCATTGCGCATGTGCGCCTATTTCTCACCGATGCGGGTGTGTGTGCGTTCAACCCATTTATTCTGACTTTGAATAATTGAGTGCCCATCAAGACGATTTCTGTCAGACTTCAAAGTATTCGACAATTGATGAATTGTTGAAACAAAAAATACCACAAGCAGTGCGAGTCTCAAATATTTTTTTTTTTTTTCGTATGTTATTTTTGCAAAAACAGGTGTTTTGCTTATGCCTTTTTGAATAATCTGTGCGTGCATATTTCGGATTAATACAATATTTTGAGTTTGGTATACCCAAGGTTTTATATTAAATTCGCATTTCCTTGCTATGGAGCATCAAAATGATAGAGAAGTTATTTCTATAGCCGTACTTCCTCGGTAGAGAACGGCACATCTTCGATAATCTTCCTTTTAAACAGCATGAAACTCTATGCAACATCAAGTCCTACATCAAAAATCCGTAGAACCTTTTATGGATCTCCATATGTATGTATGTTGTTGTTGTTGTTGTTGCAGTGGTTGAATATTTCTTAATTAGTGGCCAGCACCGTTTTACTATAACTGTCCTCGTGTAATGATGTTTTTTGTTCTAAGTCAGATTCATTTAGTGAGGTCCAAGTATAGCAGCAAATTCTTTATCTCGATGTCTGAGATCTCATTAATTTGCTGCAAGAAAGGCTTACCGTTGGAGCGGAGTCGTGCCCTAGTTAGCTCTGGACATTCACATAAGCAGTGGAGAAGTCTATCCTTCGCCCCTTCCGCTTGACAGCTTCTGCAGATGGGATTGAAGGGTAGGTTGAGTCTAGCTGCATGATCCCATACTTTCCAATGGCCTGTAAGGGTTGCAGTGATGTGTGAAATGTTTGGCCGAGAACAACCTAACAGGTGATTCGTCGTTTGGATTTTGTACGACGGCCATGTGTTTTTTGTTGTAATACATGTAGTTAATTCCTTCCATCTTCTTTCGGCTAAAGCATGATAGTGTGAAGCAGTGAATGCTTTTAATGTATTGAGTGGGGTGGAGACTGCAACCGCCTCTGCTATGTCTAGTGTCGAACCTTTTCTTGCTAGCTCATTCGCTATTTCAGTACCCCGTATGTTCTTGTGATCGGGAACCCATATCATAGTAATTTCAAGCCGATGACTAAGTAATTCTAGTTCCTCTCTACACTTTAAGATAAGCTTGGATGAAATGGAGTTGGAGTCTAAGATCTTGATAGCTGCTTGACTGTCTGAAAAGATAGCTACCTTGCCACCAACTTCCTTGTAGAGTTTTAGTGATTTGCATGCTTCTCTCATCGCCAACGGTTCTGCCTGGAACACGCTGGCATGCCAGGAAGTCTAATTGACTGAGATAGGTTGAGTAGCTCCGAATGGAAGCCAGCTCCCACACCACAGTTCATCGTAGAACCGTCAGTGTATATTTCAATGTCATATCTTCCGATCACCTTCCCTTTGTTCCATTCGGCTCTCGGTGGAAAACGTACCATAAAGGCTTTCTTGAAATTAAGGTCGGGGACTGTGTAGTCTGATCTGTTTATGTATGTGGCAGCGTGTTTTTTTATGGCGTGGCAAAAAGCATTGAAAACCGAAAAGTGTGAGATTTGTATTTCCACTCACCCTCTAAAAGCCCACCCCAGCTCTGTTTTCCTCCCGCGGGACGACCGTTAGGTAATACTTCACGAAAGGGGCAGCGGCCTATTGCCTTTACGTGAGAGTCTGCGCTTTGTTCAGCGCGACGCAGTTTGGTAATTACTACATATTCTTGCCATATTACTGACATCGGACCAATGTTCTCCTGAGTCAAGCTTGATATCTACTAGGTTACTAACCATTATTGGCTTCCTAACCCTATCAGTCAAATCATCTCTTTCCCACTCAAAACGAGGGCAGACAAAGAAAACTTGCTCTGCATCTTCAACCAGACTGTCACAAAAGTGCAGTACGGGTCGTCTTCATGCTTAAATCTATGCAGATAAGCTTTAAAGCATCCATACCCATTAAGTATGATACTTGGGTCAGGTAGAAATCTGTCTGCCGATGCTTCCCATTTATACATTTGGTGATATTCGGAATCAATCGATACGTCTGTCGTCCGTTCATGGAGTTCCTCCATTCCTCCTGCCACGTCAGCCATGCTGGATCCGCTCGATATTTTTTTATTTCCGCGAATTCGAGTGCAATCAGTTTAACCGGTAGCATACCCGCGAGGACTAATACAGCATCCTCCGATACTGTGCGGAATGCGCTGTACACCCTGAGGGCAAATAACCGGTATCCCAATTTAATGCCTGTCATGTATGAGCTGCAGTTTGTTACTTCGACCCAGGCTGGTACCGCATATAGCTAGATAGACGGTACCACACTGCTAAGCAGCTTCCTAGAAGCCTGCATTGATCCTTTTGTATTCATCATAATACATGTCAATGCAGTTACTGCCTTCGCTGCTTTACCGCTGGCGTATGTTAGGTGGTGCTTAAAGCTCAACCTGTGGTCAATCATTACTCCAAGATATTTGATGCACAGCTTAGACTCGAGTACGTGATCACCTACTCTGAGGTTTGCTGTCTGAACTATTTTCCTGCTACTGATAAGAACTGCTTCTATTTTATGGTTTGCAAGGCTTCAACCAATATTGCGCAGCCAATCTTTTATGATTTCGAGCACTTGGTTGAAGATCGCTTCAGCCTGGTTAAGGAATTTAGCAAGGACCACGATCGATGTGGCAGTCTGTAGTTTCACCTGTGCATCAGAAGTGTGCTTGCATGTCAAACATTAAAGGTCAGTTCACATTTAAAGTTAAGTCTAAATGCTTTGTGGATAAACCAGCTTCGATTGAAGCAGTGGAAGGTAACATTACTAGAATTATTCACGAGATGCCGACCGAAATTCTCCGGCGAGTCATTCAAAATTGGTGATTACGGATGGCCGAATTACGGCGCAGTTGCGGCCAACATTTTGAACATCTTTAAAAAATAAATGTCATGAATGGTTCTACACAAAAATAATAAAGATCGCCCAATCAATTTAATTTTCGTTGTTTTATTTCAATTTATAATCCGATACCTCTAAATTGATCACCATTTAGAGTAGGAAATAAAACATTTGATATGGAGTAGGAAATTTCCAATGTATATATATACTACTGTGTCCAAAAAATAAGGTGACATTGTATTTATTTTGAAAATTCTTTATTTATTCTTCCAAATCAATTTCATCCCCTTCAAAGTAATCCCCTCCCGACACAATGCACTTATGCCAACGTTTTTTCCAATTTTCGAAACACTGGTTGTAGTCACTTTCCGGGATGGCCTTCAGTTCCGTCTTCGTTGCGGCTTGAATCTCCTCTATCGTGTCAAAACGGTGTCCCCGGAGCGGTCTTTTGAGCCTGCTGAACAGCCAGAAGTCGCACGGTGCCAGATCAGGTGAATACGGTGGTTGCGGAACGATATGGGTTGAGTTTTTGATGAAATGATCACGAATTACGAGTCCAAAAAATTCAATGTTTTCGGTACCAGTCGAGATTTGACGCGCTTGAGGCCCAAAACATCCTTCAAAATGGTATTGACTGAGCCTTTCGATATGCCAACATCATCAGCAAGGTCTCTAATCGTTAATCGACGGTTTTTCAACACCAAATCTTTGATTTGTTGGACGTGAGCTTCGTCAGTTTAGGTTGACGCTCTTCGTCTTCTACACGTTCACGACCGGCTTGGAACTCACTATACCACTTGTAAACATTTTTTTTAGACATAGCCTCATCACCAAAGGCTTTCTGCACCATCCTCAACGTATCCGAAAATTGATTCCGCAAACAAAATTTAATGCAAATTCTTTGCTCAACAAATTTCGACATTGCAAAAAACGAGAAACTCACTTTTAGCAGCTCACAAAACGACGCGTATCTCAAACAGTAAATGAATATTTCACATGAAATTTGACATAGATGTCACTCACAGTACTACCAACCTAAAAAAAAAAAGAATTCTCCTAATCCTTCAAAGCGCGCAGTTTAAAATCAAATGTCACCTTATTTTTTGGACACAGTAGTAAGTGGCAAGTTTTGTTAGGAAAGAGGCGCCCGTGTTGCATATTATTTTTTATTTCTTTATTTATTTATTTATTTTTGCAGCGAACGTTGCTCTTGGCACGTTCTCGCTCCATTCTCTTAAGCTATTCTAACTACAACAATTGTGCCATTTATGAAAATTGCTGAAAGAGACCAAAAAAAAAAACAAACAATTGCCTAACAATAGGGACAAACAAGCCCCCCAGATGATTAGTTGATGATGTGTCATGTGATAGCTTTTTTCATGAAAAATATGTTTATATGTATGTATGTAAGTATGCTCGTGTACCTATGCCTTCAATACTCTACAAAACACAAGTAACTACCCAAATATGTCTGTTTGTATGTATGTAGAGTTTCTATTACATTTTTGTGACTGTGCCATATATCACCCATTTTTGGCTGTCATGTGGAAGAGCTCGTGTCGTAAAGAATACCCTCAATGGCGCTTAGCATAAGCGATTTGTAGCATGACTTTGGCTTTTTGTTTTGTAAATTTATGTCAGTGCAGCATTTTACAATAAAAGGCAATGAGATGCGCGCGAAAGAACATTTCTAATTTGTATTTACTCCCGGATGCGTACCGCGCACTGTAAGTTTAAGTAAATACTACTTATAAATATCAATTTCACATTTTACTTTAATAATTTCGACATTGATTTTTCTATTGGTTATGTTTGCAGGCAGCAGAAAATAGTGCGCTCTGGCGTCATTTGGAATACACCGACATCTCCGTTCAGCAGAATGTACAAAAAGTGGTTAATTTGGTCCTGTTTCATCTGCTTGCGGTTCATGGTTGATGCTCAGCACAATAGCTCGCGTTACTATGTAAATCACAACAGTTCGAGCGATTCATCAGCGCATCCCTACAACAACTTGAACTCAAGCGACCACACATATCGAGATGCTATAGAAATCTCTCGATCGTTGAACTCCAGCCGTTATGCTTACGATGATGAGTATGAGGACGATTTGGATTTTGTGATAAGCGATAAGGACTTTGGGGTGTATGAGTACTTGAGACATACCTCAATCATTTTTGGCTTGACCAGTGTGGCGAATGACAGCAATGTGAATTTGGCGTGCCATCGACAAATGAGACAAATTCAACATGGAATTCTGCGGAAGGAGCCCTGGGCGATGAAAGGTGAGTTGCGAATTATTGAATGGTGCATAAACAAAATTATTTACTTAAAAAAGTTAGACTACACAAGTTTAAGAGAAATTAAACAGGGCCGATTAATGAGCTATACATTGAGGTAGGCACGAGAAGGAAGCTTAGACGCTGCAGCTTCATCGACCGGCCTGCGCCATAAATGTCGATTATTTATTTATTTCAAATTTGTCTATAAATTTATAAGTCGAGTTGCGGTTCTTATAGACTAGTCACAAGTAAGAGATTGGAGCTTACACTCATTGCTTTGCTTTTGGCCGAGCTTTTAGAAAAAATTGATTTCATTTGGTTGTTAAAACGCGTTCCTCGTAGTTTTTTTTTGACTGGATCAAACTGAAAAAAAAAATCGGAAAGAGCCAGATCAGGGGAATTTGATGGCTGTTAGTGGTATTCGTTTCTTTCTTGTTCATAAATTCACGTTTTTTTTTCGGGATAACGCCCGTGAAGAGGAAACTCTTATGAGTACAGCTATACCGGCATAGCAGTGTGCTCGACTTGTAGCCTCACAGCTACTAGTACCTACTAAACACCTCTCCACTATCTACCACTCTCCCCGCGAAACTGTCCAAAAAGGAATTACCTCACAGGGCTGGTTAGCTCATAGGCTGCTTGTTATTTCGTCTACGAACCTCCGCGCGTCTTAGATCAATGTGGATATATTTTGCATGCACGCAGATTCGCTTCGAGTTATCACCCGATTTTAACATAAAATCTATAATATTCTCTCCGTTTAATATGCTTCAAGTTTCGGGAGCATAGCGTGGATATTGGAACAAGACGTGCTCAGCGTCTTCTTCCCTATCCGTGCAGATTGGGCAGTTTGGGGAGCTGCCATGGCCGAATCTATGGAGGTATTTTCGAAATACTCTGTGCCCTGAAAGGAATCGGGATAGGTGGAAGTTTGTTTCCCCATGGTGACTTTCTAACCACGTCGTAAGAATGGGTACTAGCCCATACGTCCATCTACTTTTCGGTGATCTGTTCCACCGGTCTTGCCAGTGGGCGATCGAACGACGCCTTTCTTCTTCTGCAATAGTTTTACGACTTGCTATAATGAAGGAAGCATCGACCCAAATGGTACGGAGGCCGCATAAAGTTCGCAAAGCGCTTAGCTGATAGACGGCTATAAGTTTTTTTGTGTAGCTATTTAAGTTCAGTTCATCAGCACAGATCGGTGCGGCATATAAAAGAACCGAGCTGACTTGCCTGCTTGCTGTGGCTAGGTCCGCCGTTGTTTGGCATTATTCGCGAGATACAGGACTGCACAATCGATGCCTTCTTCACAGCATATTCCAGGTGTGTTTTGAAGTTTAAACGACTGTCAATCATAACTCTTACTCCAGAACTGATCCTTGAGGAAACTCTGCTGTCACGAGCGCCTTTGTCGCTTCTAAACCGCAGTTTACGGTCCGTGAAATAGCTCTCAGTTATTCTGATAATATAACTAGGCGACCCTATTTTTGCGAGGGTTTCCAGTATACGTTGCCAGCTAGCTGTGTTAAAAGCGTTTCTAACGTCCAGAGTTACAACAGCGCAATAATCTTTTTTTCCGTCGCGCTATCTCTTGCCTTCAATGGTATGTGGATAGAATACCTTTATCTTTAGCGAAAGATGACAATCTGTCGCAAATAATACTCTCGATACTTTGTCCCATTGTGTCTAGTAGACATATTGGTCGGTAAGATTCGGGCTCGCCAGACTTTTTGTTGCCCTTGGGTAAAAGCACAAGTGTTTGCTTTTCCACCTCTTCGGGAAAAAGCCTTCGTTAAGACAGGTTGCGAATACTGCTAGAAATATGTGTGGGCATTGGGAAATCGCTAATTTCAGGGCTCTATTTAGTATACGATCTGGACCTGTAGCTTTCTAAGTCTTTATTTTATTACACGCCGCTTGGAGTTCTTGTTCGGTGACTCGAGGAATGTCATCTGCTTCGTGTTGCGTGCAAGATGGCAAAATGTTTTCAGATCTTTGAGCAACCTTACTGGGCAAGTAGTTCGGGGTGTGTGTACGCTTTTCGCTTGGAGTAATACGACCCGGTACGCGGTGCCCCAGGGATTGATATCAACTTACTCACAAAGCTTCTTGAAACTTACATAAATTCACGTATAATGATGGCACCGTGGTGCAAAATCGGTTTTGTTGGTAGTTGAAGCTGTGATGAAGGAACGATGGGAGCCAAAAGTAGTATTTTCCCCTCCACTGTAACAGCCCCACCCGTGGCAAGGCTGGTTGTTGGTATTACAGACTACTATTTTTAGATAGCACACATAAGTTAAGCGGGAAACATGAGACAAGAGATATATAAGACTTGATGAAGTTCAACGTAGAAAATTAATAGTTCACAAAGAGAACCAAAATGAAATGTTGTCATCACAATAGGTCTCTCTTTGGAGCCCTTTGTTAGGTTCACGAATGATAGATTACAAGGGTTGCCCATTCTAAGCCAAATTGTGAGAGCAATTTCGGCTGCCACGCCATCGGAAATTCGGCAGCAGAACGCTGCTCACTCATTTCACACATATTCACATACTCCTCGGATCAGTCACTGTTCAGACGGCAACGAAATGAAATGAGGCATCGTTATATTGTTTTTTTTTTTATGCCACCAATAAAATCTCAGTTTCTTCGTAAACAAACTGTCGTCAAACCCCCCATGACGTAAGCAAATCAACTGATCCTAATGTTTGTCACACCTTCTGAGTTATTTTCACCCAGGGATATAATCGCTCGGTGCTCACAGAGCCGAAAGTTTTCCCCAGTTCTATCACCACACCTCGACCTTTGGTGAATACTCATTGCTACAACTCTTTTCCTATATCTAACATCTATAGCTAGCCTCATCTCTACGCTGAGAAAACACTATGGATGTGATCCCCGCTCATTCCATAACTATGGATACGGTATACAAGTTTTAATATTAATATAATGTGACAAGTAGAAAAAGATATCGTTTCAATAGGTAACGGATTAGCTAGAACTATCAATTATTGGCATGGCATTAAAGCGTTTTCTAAGAAATTGATGAAGAGAATTCCGAACTTGGTGACCATAGGACCAGTAGTCCAATGACACTTTAAAATTTCCAATTTTATTGATTACACAGCCCAACAAACTTAAATTTTTCGATTGAAATATAAAAGCACAAATATACGAAGTCCGGCACTCGAAGTGTAACCAATTAAAAAGGCCATAAATTTAGTTTGAAAATTACTTTTATTCAATTCAAAGTAAAAAATGTGTGAAAATAATACAAAATTAAGAATAAATTTACTTTTGCTCGATATGACCACTTTTGCCTTGTCTATAATCTTGAGACGGTCCAGAAACGAATCGTAAGCTGCCCGAATGTGACTGGTGAATCTTTTAGCTCGGACCTGGCTCTCCAAAATGGCCCAAAGAGAATAATCCATCGGACTCGCGTTTGGGGAATTTGAAAGCCATTATGTGGACAATGGGAAATTCGGAACGTTGTTTTTTAGCTATTCTTGGTTCACTCGAGCTTTGTGAATCTGTGCCGAGTCCTGTTGAAACGTCCATGGTCTGCTACCGAAATGTTTGTCTGCTCACGGCTTCAAAGCAACCTCCAGAATACTTTTCCGATAATATTTCGTATTTACCTTGACAACAGGCTCGATGAAAACGATTGGAAAGCGCCCATCTGCGGTTACAGCGGCCCAAACCATTACTTGTGGCGGGTGCTACCTCCTGGTGGCCAATCGATGACTCAAATTCTCGTACGAACGGTCGGTCAAATAAACCTTATCGTTTTAGGAGTTTACGAATTGCTCAATTTGAAAAATTTTCTCGACAGAAAACACAATGCTCGGAAAATGGAAAGTGACCGCTTTCGGCCAAGCGCAGCAACTCCTTCGCTCTCTCAAGTCTGACTTGTTGCTGCTTTGGTGTACGAAAATGCGCCTTTTGGATCTTGTAAGGCTTGACTTTGAGATCATTTTTCAGTAGCGGTGGATGCTACGGTCAGATATTTTCAGTTCTTTCTTCATTTGATTGGCACTTCGTCGGGGATTTCGCTCATGTCGCTTCTTCACTTTTTGAACCATTTCACGTGAATTTGCAGTCTTCTGATGACCACCTCCATGACGTTTCGCGATGCTATCGGTATCATTGTAAGAAGTAATAGGTCGATAAAACAAAAAACTTTATTTACTTTAAGGTGCTCGAGCTCACGAACAATCGCTGGTTGTGATTTTCGAGCCAAATATAAATCAAGCAGACTATTACGTTTGGATTCTATTACTGATTTTCTTTTTTCGCGTTTACTCTCGGCAAAATGCTTCCGTGCGCTTGTAAACAATACTCTGGACTGTCATACCCGTGCATCAGGTGCACGAGCGGTCTGAAGTTGGTTACACCTCGAGTGCCGGACCCTGTATTCCTGAAAGTAGAAGAAGTAGTAAGTAGACCACTATTATAGAACCACTTTTTAATTTCTTTACAGTGGGTCAAAGCTTCCAAATTTTGATGATAAAAGTCTTTACACTCCCTGGCTTGTGATAGAAATATTACGAATATTATTTTTGTGCGATATATCAAACTCGTGGCTTTACTTTTGATATGTAAATTTTATCTCTTTTTTAAGAAAAAACCAGAATGTTCACGAAATATTTGTCAAAAGAAAACGGAGTCGTGCTAGACTATAACTTTGCTATACAAAAGTGGTCTACTCGAGATCCACTTTCAGGATTACATGGTCACTTCCCTGTTCCAAAAATAATGGAGTATAGTTAGTTTTTGCTTTGCAATTTTTTTTTTATTTTTTTATTATTATTATTATACTCTTTTTTTATTTTATTTTTTTTTATAAAGGGTTTTCCAATAACAGATGTTATTTCTATTTGATTATTAACGATTTTTTATGGCGGGAATTGGATGGTATTGATCTGGACAACGTTTATCTTCAACAAGACGGCGCTACGTGCCACACAAGCAACGAAACCATTGATCTTTTACGGGAAAAGTTTCCGGACCGTGTTTTCTCGAAGAAGAGGTGATCACAATTGGCCACCGAGATCTTGTGATTTAACACCTTGTGACTTTTTTCTTTGGAGCCACGTGAAAGAGCAGGTCTACGCCAACAGCCCAG
Organism: Anastrepha obliqua; assembly: GCF_027943255.1. NCBI lineage: Eukaryota > Metazoa > Arthropoda > Insecta > Diptera > Tephritidae > Anastrepha > Anastrepha obliqua. Next base: position 27,801,548 of record NC_072895.1, read on the forward strand.
GGTAGTTTAAGACCTCAAAGATGGAATTCTTGAGGCTATCGAGGACATAGGGCAGCCACCTTGCAATTCGGTTATCGAAAATTTCATGAAAAGGATATTGTCCTGTAAGCGAGGTCGGGATGGTCCTTTGCCTGATGTTGTTTTCCACTATTAACGGCATACCTTCCTCTTTATAATGAAATAAACATCCGATCATTTATATTAAAAAATATAATTTTTCTTTGAATATCAAAGTAACACCTCTCATTGGATAACCCTTTATTTTTTTATCACTGGTGTTATTTTTTTTTTGTCTTTAGTTTTTTAATAATGTTTGCAACATGAAAATTATTTTCTATAACTTTCGCCATTTCTGTATACATTTCAGTCCTGGACGCTTCCGCCACCAAACCATCAGGTTTCGTCTTTGGCCAGAATTTTTGGTTGGGCAGCCGCGAAGCTTGCGGTACTGTCAAAAGTCCAGTCGCCATCACACTCTCGAAGAACTATCAACGCATCATGCACTTTGCCCTCATCACCGAACGGGCACCATTCGATGTGGACTATCGCGTAGTCTATTTGCGTCATCACTCACCTTGGCAGGTGGAGATCAAAATGATGTCAGAGGAAATCATACACGTTGGACTTTGCCTGCCCACCACCTGCACAACGCATGAAATCGAAGAAATGTCGAGAGCATATTTGGAACGTAGCTTATTTGTGGAGAATGACATTTACGATATACGACCGCAAGTGGTTTACGTGAAAGATTTGAAATTGAATGCTAGTTTCTTCGAGAAGCGCACATTCAAGATGATGTCTGTGTTTCTAGCATTCACGAGCCTAATGCTTTTGGTCGCAGCTTTCTTGCGCGTGAAACCGTTGATGGATACTAAGCAGGAAAACAGTTTGATGGTGGCCAAGACAAACGCGAATGTTATTTCGCAAGAGCTGCTAGCCACTAATGCCAATAATGATGCTGCCCAAACTGCGGATGTTTCTGCGCCTGGCTACAGTTCACTGCCCGACTTGCGTGGTTTTGTTAAATGCTTTGACTTGGTGGAAAATTATGATAAAATGTTTACGTTGAAAGAATGTACGACGCGTGAAATTCCAGTCATAAATGGTTTGCGTTCGGTGTGTGCGATGTGGATTGTGCTCTTCCATGTGACGTGGTACATGTACTTTACGGTGAACAATAAGGCCTTCCTGATTTCCTACGCCGAGCGAGTTTTCTTTCAATATGTCAGCTCGGCGCCGCTCTTGGTGGATGTCTTCTTCACTATAAGGTAAGGGAAATTGTTTGTTTGAATTGTTTGCTTGAATAATCTTTACGAAAAATGTCTTATTTTAGTGGTTTCCTGCAAACCTATAACTTCATGCGAAATACCAAGCAGATGGAAATGATACGCACGAATAGCCTGATGCAGAATGTCAAACAATTCTTCAAATTGCTGTTCCATCGCTATCTCAGGTAAATAAATGAAAATGTTTTGAAATGATTTTTATTACTGAAGGTGATCAGCTACATACCTTCCAAAAGAATTCTCTATAAAAATATATGCTTCTTAAAACTTAGAAGCCCTTACCATTTGGCTGAAAGAATTGATATCTGAAATCAAACATTCTTGAGAAAACCGTGAAAGAGAACTGAATATTTCATTTCTCAAATGTGCTAGTCGCCAACAATTTGGGACAGTTTATGCTCAAAGGCAAAACAAAGTGATTTAAATATATTAATAATGGGTGTAATAGTACAGGGCAGATAAGCTTGACAGACCTATTTGATCGTTTCTATTACGGTCACGGTAAAATCCTGGTTGGCATTTTGGAACTTCCAGGACTGGTGGACTATGCACTACCGCTTACACTTGCCATTCACAACGTTCACGACCCTTTTAGCCTCAAGGGAAGAGTGAGAACGGGACGATGTAAAACAGAACAAGTCCTTCGTGTACGAGGTGTGTTCAAAAAGTATCGCGAATTTTGAGTTTTCGCAGGCTACGTATATTCGAATTTCGAATTTTTTGGGGCGATATGTTAGTACTCATGTCTCTCACTCATGCCGACGAGTTCGGCCATTTTTCAGTTAATTGTTGACAGCTGCTTTGCTTGCACGTGTTTCGGTTCGTCTTCGATTTTTACCTATTCAAAAAGATGGATCAAAGAACCTGTATCAAATTTTGTGTGAAAAACGAAATTAAGTGCGCGGATGCATTCCGAATGTTGACTATGTCATACGGAGAAGCTACTTTGGACCAAAGCAACGTTTATCGGTGGTACAAAATGTTCTCAGAAGGCCGAGAAGATGTGAACGACGAAAAGCGTGCCGGACGCCCGAGCACTTCAACAACAGACGAAAAAATTTATGAAGTGAAGAAAATGGTTTTGGCCAATGGTCGAATCACCGTTAGAGAAGTTGCTGAGGACCTAGACCTAGACCTAGACCTAGACATACCGATTGGCTCGTGCCATTCGATTTTTTTCAATGATTTGGGCATGAGACGGGCCAATAACTACACACTAATGATGCCACAGCCACAGTATTCCCCAGATCTGGCCCCTGTGACTTTTTCTTGTTCCCGAAAACGAAGAGGCCCATGAAAGGACGCCGCTACGCTACGATTGATGAGATAAACACGGCATCGAAGGAGGAGCTGAACAAGATAAAAAAAATGATTTTTGAAGTGCTTCGAAGATTGGAAAAAACGTTGGCACAAGTGCATAATATCTCATGGGGATTACTTTGAAGGGACAAAATAGATATTAATGAATAAATAAATAATTTTTGAAAAAACACAAAATTCGCGATACTTTTTGAACATACCTCGTATGGCTCAAAGCCCGAGGACAGAGTAGACGGAGGTATATATTTCAAACATCTGGAAATCTCCTTCAGTTTTCGGCTCCCCGACCACTGCAGTGTCTTTCCGGCTGAACTGATGGCAATAATGAAAGCTGCGACACTGGTACATTGTGAATGAAAGATAGCATAAGGAAACTGCATGCAGAATCGCCCGACAATTGTGGCCGACTCTCAATTCTAAACGCACAGAATCTCTGCTAAGGCTAGATACGCACAGTCTGGTCTCAGTTATAACGGGGCACTCACTGGCCAATACGACCCAGAGGGTGGGTATGCAAATATATGACTTCTACAGAAGCTGTCTAGATGAGGAAGAGGAAGAGACGCACCTTCTGTGCGATTATTCTGCTCTATCCCGACGTAGCTTTACTATTGTAGGTAGCCAATGTTTTAATGAATTGGAAACTCTCAGTTCTGCATAAATCAGGGATATTCTAACGTTTTTGAAAAGCTCTCACTGGTTTTAAGAGAGATAAAAACAAGCTCCCCACGCGGCATCACAATGGGCTATTAAGCTGAGTGCGTCCCACACGACAACCGCTTCAACCTAAAACCTAACCTTCTACAAAGTCAAACTTACTACAGTTAAACCTCCTTTGGGTGTACAGTCAGCGGCAGTCAACTAAATTCAATTGGCTTTGGCTTTCCATCTTTTTTAACAATTTAACAATGCAGTAAAGTCATCGCTTCAAGTTTGAAACTGTGTTCAATTCGTTTCGCTTGGGAAAATTTCGTTAGGTTCTTCGGTAATTCTCTTAGTGTTAGTACTATTATCGCACATGAAAAGGGTGTGCACCTCAGACAGTGTACTCTGCCCAGCTTGTGAAGAGGAGGATGAGACGGCGGACCACTTCCTGTGCATCTGTCCCGCCTTCACTCGAATCAGGTTTGACGTCTTTGGCACTGATTTGTTATGAAGCGACCACCTTGGCTCCTTGGCACCACAAGATCTACTCAGATTTCTTCGGAGTTCGGGTAGATTTTAAGAAAATTAAAAGGGGAATCCAAGTGAAGTACAATGGACTTAATTAATGTTTGAGTGCTGCACTGGCTAGTTGTCCCAAAAAAAAAAAAACAAAGAGCCCACAGCCATTAGAGAAAAAAAATCAGAAAAAATCTGAGAGGTATTTTTCACAAGTCACAAAAAAAACTCCTTCCAAAAATTTTTAACAAAAATATTAAATTTTCTTCCATACGAATTTCTTTAAAAGGTATTTTTGCAGGTTAAAAAAAATGCATAAATGTATTAATCTTAACTTTAGATTTAGATTTAGATTTATTGGAGGTTTTGCACTTCGATCCATTGTCTTTGAGTAGAGGGCACACTCATCCGAGCACTCATCCAGACCCAGTTCCCTTATTAAGCTTAAGATAGAGCTGGGTTGGACTCAGAATGTGTGTATTTCTTCTGCCAGCAAATGACCAAGAAGTCTCAACCTTCTTCGCGCTAGAGAAGGTGCATTGGAATTTTTTGGGATTGATTGAAGAAAAGACAAGAATCAGTGGACCATATTCCGATCATGAGCAGATGATTGCGCAGTCCTGTAATGACCTGTGAGAATGCCTGTGAGCATTCATAGTTCATTCTTGTGAAGAGTTATGAGTTTTTAAACCTCTTTTGATTGTACTCCCTAGTAAATACTTCGCCCGGCGTACCCCCTACTTTGATGGTGTGTTATCCCATAGCAAGAAGGGACTCGGGTCTTATTGGTACCGAGGCCTCTCTCGCCAAAGCATCCCCTAGTAAGGACTTAATCTCACAGTATGACAAAGTCTTGAGTGACGCCTGAGAGTCGCTCAGAATGACAATTTGCTCATTCCGGAAGTTCCAGTCTAAGTTAATCTGGACAAAAACAGATGGCAAACACCTCCGTTGGAACTTTTAATAAATAACTTAAGAATAAATATTAACTTTAGAATAAATATTAAAATAATACATTTTTTTTATATTAATTTTTTCAGTTTACTTATTTTTACATTCGAGTTCACAAATAAGCCAATTTTCAGAAAAATTCAAAATCCTTTCCAAAATACTTGGATCACTTGACATGGAATCGCTGTAAAAAAATGCACTCGGTAGTTCACCATTGTTTGCAGGAACACCCAGCCTTTAGAAACAAATTCTTGATACCCAAGATAGTTGGATGTAAGCTACCGATAGGTTTTATATGATTGAAGTCTAAATAATACAATCTTTTATTCTGATAGAAGTGAAAAAATAAGTATAATATGGCCGTGCCGCAAGAAGAGAATGTCAAACTAGTCAGCTTTGGTAAGCAAAAGTGAAGACTTAGTTTAGGTTAATAATAAAAAAGATAAAAAACCATCATTACTTGCAAACGACGGGCGTCTCTTAAAGAAATGACGGAATATTTGCGCATCCATTTGATATGGGTGCCAGGGCATAGTGACTTACCAGGGAATTGTAAGCCAGACAAATTAGCGAGAGAGAGCACACCCACTCGCCTCCCTCTGGGTATGGTGATTGTGGATAAGCCCCTCTCAACCTGCGTAGTGCAAGTAGTATTATCACTTCAGCCAACATGGGTTGATGAAAAAGAATTTGGCTAAAATGGGACGCTAGGCGCTACTTAACCGGTCAAGAAGAAACGCCTCTATGTTAGTTGCTTTGATCACAGATCACTGTTTCCTAGGTCGACAAGCTCAAATATTGAGGTACGACTATTATAGAAGCTGCAGGAATGAGGAGGATAAAGAGTGTGTCAGACAACTTCTCTGTTTCTGTCCCGCGTGGCGTCCCATTATGTTTAGCTACTTTGGTTCAGCGTTCTTAAGGGGGTCTTCTGGTCTCGAGGCCCTGAAATGAAGGGTTTTTTTGGGGATTGATTGTGACAAATCCTGTGAATATTTAAAAAAATTTTTTTTTTTTATTTTAAAGGTACATGTCTTGGCTTTTAAAAAATGGTTTTGACTTTGAAAAAAATTAACACCCGCGACCTTGAAATGGCGCTGAAGACGTCCACCTCCAAACGAAACAGGTCTCCATTTTGGTCACGGTTTTTCCACCTGGGTAATCAGAAAGCAAAAATTAGATATGCGTTGTCTTCAGAGTTGCCCTGGTTAAGTTTTCCCGTGACAGATTTTTTTTTTTAAATTTTTTTCAAAAGTTATGCAACAATTTGCAAAAAAAATTTTTTTTTGCTCATTTTTTGAACTTTAAAAGGTTATAAAAATGGAATGAAAAAAAATTTCAAAAATCGTACACGGGGAAACTTAGCGGTAAGTTTTCCGAACCTTTTAAGACCAAAACCATTGAAATCGGAGTATAACTACTATGAAAAGTGTGACCAAAATGCTTAAAAAACACCATTTTCGGGGAAACGCGTTTAAAGATAAAGTTTATGATAAAACGGCCGGAGGAGGGTACACTTCGGTGCCCAGAAAAATGTGAAAAAATACGATTTTCAAAAAATCCTTTCTGTGGCGTATTCTCGCATACACATACAACAAAATTATGCAAAAAAAAGAATCGATTTTTTTTTCGCTGGAGACCAGAAGACCCCCTTAAATGATACTCAATGGGTTGGGAATTCAAATAAAATGGTTTAACGAGAAATGGCAGATGAACAGCTACTGTGGTATCACAGTGGATCGGCAACGGTCTAAATGAGTTGATTTAGAGACCACCTGCCTTAGATAAAAAAAATAGGTTAACAAAAATTTACAATTAGGTCAATTCAGCAGCTGATTCTGTCCAATTCCCTGAGAGCAGATTAGCGGTGCAAGATTTTCACAACCGCGGCTTGAAGTGGATTTCTAATGCGCTATCGCAGAATCGCTTAGCGAATCGCATAGAGCACAAGGCTTATATGCGTGAATCTAGGACTCCACATCTGTCAGTTTTCGCGTATTCAAATCCCATGGTGAACAGATTTTTACAGGTGTGGCCAATATCAGGTGGTTAACCGGCTCTCTACGAATTTGACACACTCAGCTGATAGGCTGACGTAGCAGGGGAAGTGTTTACAAAACAAAACAAAAACTGAGATTGTGTTGGTGGTATACGAAATAAATCAACGAAGTCTTCGCTCATTTTGCTTCGTTGCCGTTTGAAGAATGACTGATTGGACGAGTGTGTAAATACGTGCGAAATGAGCGGGTAGAATTTGGCTGCCGAATACCGCGTGACGTGACAGCCGAAGTTGCTGGCACGATTTTGTTTTTCACCATAGCTAATGGGGAAGCTGGGTAAATCTATAATTCCTGTTCAAATTCAATTTCAGAGCGGCCTTCTGATAGAAAATGCTTTAAGGGTGTAAAGCTCGAAAATTTAGGGTATTTTCAAGAATTTTTTTACAGTAAAAAAAATGAAAAACGATATATAAATTTTTTAGGCTTTTTATTTCACTTCTTTTACATACAAAAACGAAATCTTTTTTTAATTTTATAAATTAAAAAATTACGTTGAAGTTGACCCTCTCGAAAAATTGGTCATGGACGGTGTTGTCCATTTGGCTCTTTTATTTATCTGAAACACAAACACCAAAAAAGTTATTAATTAGTATGACTGTAGCTATTTCCCGCCATTGAAAAAAAAAGAAAAATGAATAAAATGGCGCGGTTTTGAATTTGATACTCTAAAAATCGGGATTTTTTTTCAGTTTTTTAATCAAAAAAATACGAAATCATTGAAATAATAATATGGTTCTAGTACGGGCGATAGCCATTGATGTTATGAATAACATATTAAAATTTCAGACGATTCGGTTGAATAGTTTTTTTTTCAACACCAGGCCGAAAAAAGTCGTTTCGAGATAAATGAGTTTAAAGTTTGAGGTACAGGAGCGCGCGAACCGCTCTCTACTTAGTTAACAGGCTGAGGAAGCTATAATATTGGGAATATCTGCATGAACTTTCGAAATATGGAAAAAACAAAAAATCGATTTTTTTTTAATTTCTACACCGAGCACTTTTTGACGGTGAATAAAAAAAGCTATTGATATTTTTACTATCCATTTTTTTATCATTTATTTATTTATATATTAAGAGCACACAAAATGAATTAAAAAAAAATGTTAATGGAATTATGCGTCCTTGAAGTGGAAGGGGAAAACAAAGGGCAGTGTCCTCGTCGTTACGATTTCTACCTTTGTGGTTATTTGAAAAAAAAAAAGATGACAAATTCTTAATTAATATGAATGTCATTATCGCATGACGCAGAAAAAAAGAGAAAAAACATTTTTTTTTATAAAATGGCGGCTACTCAAAAATTGAGGTCGATTTTACCCTAATTTTTAAGCTTTCTCAAATTGTTTACACATATTAAAAATTTTGAAATTTCCAATTTTTCGTGCGTCATGCGATAGAGATATATTTAAAGAATATTCATGATAAGCTTCAAGCAAATCGGTTGATTAGAACTTGAGATATCGTGCCGACCGTATCGAAAGAAGTAGTTTCGAGAAAATCACGTTTGAAGTTCGCCGTCCGCTCAAGCCAGTCTAGCTGTCGCGTCACTAAAATAAGTGTAACTTCGAAAATAATTCGAATTTTGAAAAATCCTTTTAGGGAGATATTTTTGAATACTTAAACTATCGAATTTTGAAAAAAAAATTCTTTAGATAAAAAAAATTAATTGTTCTAAAATACTATTTTATTTGTTATTCTCTAAATGCATGCATAGCTTTTTTTCATAGAAAATAATTGAAATTTCACCACTTTCCAGGCTAGGCCCTCTGTACTTGGTCATAATGGGCACAGTGGACTTATTCTATGCCTATATAGCCGACGTGTCTGTCTATCACATCAGCGAACGCTTCGACGAGAAGTGCACACAATATTGGTGGCGTAATTTGCTCTTCATACAGAATCTGTTTAGTCACAACGACATGTGCCTCAACTGGACTTGGTCGCTGGCGTGCGAAATGCAATATTTTGTTTTGGCCACAATACTACTCTTCACCTACGCCAAGTAAGTTATGCGAAATACATAAATTTTTTTTATTATATATTAGTTTTTTTTTATCAGCATTTCAAAGCATCTAATTCCATTCCGCATTTTCCAGAAATCCACGTTTGGTTAAAGGTTTTACGTCTGCTATTTTTGTTGGCACAATTTTCTGGAGTTATTCAATCGGCTTGGGTGCGAAATTTCAGTTGTCCTTTGACTCTGCTTTTGCCACGGGCACTGAGGTCTACATTAGTCCCTTCGTGCGCATTTTACCTTACGTACAGGGTGCTGCAACGGCGTGGTATCTGCTGGAACGACAGTCACCAATCGAAATGAGTGAGATGAAGGAAAAGTGTATTTGGAATTTGGCCATTTTGGTGTTCTTCTCCTGCATTTATTCAACCATCAAACGGGATATGTCAGTGCTGTCGGCGATTTCGCTCTTCATCATCGGACGCCTACTCTTCTCGCTGAGCGTTTGCTGGATGATTGTGGGTAGCGCGACCGGGCATGGGGTTTGGTGGTCGCGCATTTTAGAGGCGAAGGTGTTTCAGCACATCAATCGGGTGTCGTATGCCATATATTTGCTGAATCCATTTGTGATAGCATTCTTCTTTAGCTTGACGAATGCGAGCACGCATGCCGATCCGTTGATGTTGGTGAGTGAAGGAGCTAAAAAAAACTTAGAATGCATTTATTGTAGGAGTAATAAAATTGCTTGGATTATTTTTATTATAATTCTTTTTTTTTTTTTTTGTTTCTTTTTTTCTTGCAGTGCGTGCTCACATCGGGTTTTGTGGTGATTATATATCTGGCCTCTGTCGTTTTCTCGCTGGCCTTCGAAATGCCCTACTGTAATTGGTCCAGTTTGATGATTAAGCGGGGCAGTAAGAAGAAACGCCTATAAATATGCAACTAGTTGTAGGAAGATTTAAGTTTTAACTGTGAATGTGTAAATATTGTGGCTATTTGTTGGAAGGTGCTTTTTGACGCTTCGAAATCTTAGCGTTTACTTGATTAGCGTAAACGCTTTGCTTTTCTGTTTTGCCGTTAGTGCCTTAACTTTTTTTTATTACTTTTGTATTGAATTGATTGTGATCGTAATCCATCCAGTTTGGTAGCTATGTAAGTTTAATATTAGAGTTATACTACTGTGTCCAAAAAATAAGGTGACATTTGATTTTAAACTGCGCGCTTTGAAGGATTAGGAGAATTCTTTTTTTTTTTAGGTTGGTAGTACTGTGAGTGACATCTATGTCAAATTTCATGTGAAATATTCATTTACTGTTTGAGATACGCGTCGTTTTGTGAGCTGCTAAAAGTGAGTTTCTCGTTTTTTGCAATGTCGAAATTTGTTGAGCAAAGAATTTGCATTAAATTTTGTTTGCGGAATCAATTTTCGGATACGTTGAGGATGGTGCAGAAAGCCTTTGGTGATGAGGCTATGTCTAAAAAAAATGTTTACAAGTGGTATAGTGAGTTCCAAGCCGGTCGTGAACGTGTGGAAGACGAAGAGCGTCCTGGGCGACCATCAACCTCAACTGACGAAGCTCACGTCCAACAAATCAAAGATTTGGTGTTGAAAAACCGTCGATTAACGATTAGAGACCTTGCTGATGATGTTGGCATATCGAAAGGCTCAGTCAATACCATTTTGAAGGATGTTTTGGGCCTCAAGCGCGTCAAATCTCGACTGGTACCGAAAACATTGAATTTTTTGGACTCGTAATTCGTGATCATTTCATCAAAAACTCAACCCATATCGTTCCGCAACCACCGTATTCACCTGATCTGGCACCGTGCGACTTCTGGCTGTTCAGCAGGCTCAAAAGACCGCTCCGGGGACACCGTTTTGACACGATAGAGGAGATTCAAGCCGCAACGAAGACGGAACTGAAGGCCATCCCGGAAAGTGACTACAACCAGTGTTTCGAAAATTGGAAAAAACGTTGGCATACGTGCATTGTGTCGGGAGGGGATTACTTTGAAGGGGATGAAATTGATTTGGAAGAATAAATAAAGAATTTTCAAAATAAATACAATGTCACCTTATTTTTTGGACACAGTAGTAAGTTTAATCTACATGGAATAGCATTAAAATTGCTCACAGCTTGGTGAAGTCAAATATGTATGTATGTATATGTTTTTAATATATTTCTTTTAAGTAAAAAATGGTACTTGTAAAAAAGATGTATACTTTTTTCTTTGCCCATTTCGTTTGTATTTTGCCTATAAAAATATACTTAGCCCAGGACTTATGAAGGAGATTTGTGGGATCAAAGAATCTATTATAAATAATATAAAATATATATAAACATATAAATATTGCGAAATGGTGATGTAAATATACTTATGTGACAAATATAAATTTAGGCATAAATTTAAAAATATAAAAAAAAATTGTTTACTCCTTGCATTTTGTATACCATCGGCATACCCTTCAATATCATCATCATCATTGTTGGCTGGACAACGCTGTTAGGGTCTTCGCCTGTTGTAGCATATATCTCCAATTGTCTCGGTTTCGTACCTGTGTCCTCCATGTCATGAAATCCCAATAAGCCTCCGCCTTCTTCTACACCGTCTAACCATCTAATCAATCTGTTGATCATGATTATGGTTATCACAGATAGGTGCGCACATCATTTTTCGAGTTCATGATTGTAGGGTTTCCGCCACTCGCCTTTATCGCACATCGCGCCAAAACTTTTTCGCAGAACTCTCCTCTCGAAAATCAGCGGTTTCTGTTTATCTGCATCTCTGAGTGTCCACGGTTCACAAGATGGAAATTATAATTGAGCCAAGAAAGATAGAAAGTAGATTGCGCCCATCAGAAAGAGCGTGACGTCACGTTTTTCCGAGTTGTGCAGTATTGCCAACCATTTGCTCTTCGCAATAAGTTTAGCGCTTTTTTATACAGAAAATGCGAAAATTTTGAAGTTTCGTGTTTGTTTTTTTTTTTTTTTTAATTTAAAGCTACCGAAACTTTAAGTTAAAAAAACTGTATTATTATACAAAAGAAGGTTAAAAAAGGCCACTCTGAGAAGATTTCAGTGCTAATGAAAATTAGTTGGTTCTTATAAAATTTTAATTTTAATGAATTTAATTTTTTGCGGATTAAAACCATAGATGTGTATGTAATCGTTTCTTCCGACCATCAATACTAAGAGGTTTATGCAGTCCTTCACTCGCTTACATACAAAGATTATCCCACTTTCAACCGCAGGTTGCCCATCTGCAGCTACATTTTTTTTAAGAAAGAGTTAATGGGCATAACTGTCACTAACAATTCTCTTAATGTGCAGTTACTTTTATATTAAAACCAAAATTACCAATTGACGGTTAGGTTAGGTTGAAGCAGTTGTCCTGTGTGCTTTTCAAAAATTTGTCTGCCTAGAATAGCAAGACTCCATCTGAATAGCGCAGAACAATGTCACAGAAGGTACAAGATTGTCTCTTTCTCTTCCTCATCTAGACAACTTCTGCAGAAGTCTGCCTACGTATTGGGCAGTGCTCCGTTATGACTGAAATCAGTGTGCCAAGACTGTGGTTATTTTGGCTTAGCAGAGATTCTGTGCGTTTAGCATTGAGAGTCGGCCACTTTTGACGGGCGATTTTGCAGGTGGCTTCATTACGCCATCTTTCGTTTGCTTAAGGATAAGTAGCTTACATGTTTGAGAGCGTATGCCTATGTCATTGGCTACGTACTCATCGATCACTTTTCTGTCGAGTCTCGCTAGTTCATCGGCTCTCCAGTTACTCTCAATGTTGCAATGGCCAGGTACCCATGTTACCTTTTGGTAAAATGACTCAGCCATCTCTTGAAGAGATGAGCGGCATTTCATGGCTACCTCGGAGGTTGTGGACTGCTTTGTGAGAGGTTTTATCGTCGCCTGGCTTTCAGTGAAAATGTAGATATCATTTCCAAGTATCGCATCACAATGTACCAGTGTCGCAGCTTTCATTATTGCCATCAGTTCAGCCGGAAAGACACTGCAGTGGACGGGGAGCCGAAAACTGAAGGAGATCCCCAGATGCTCGGAGTATACACCTCCGCCCACCCTGCCCTCGAGCTTTGAGCCATCTGTGTATACATGGATAGACTCGCCAATTGAAAGTAAAATCAATTGCCAGACTTTTGTAAGCAAAATAGGAAAATTATTTTTTTTTTTGTATTTTTAAATAAAAGGCAATACTTTGAAATTTAAAAATCATACAAATTTCTCAACTATTTAAAAAAATTCTTTTGGAAAGAATCGGATCAATGAAGTTTAAAGATCTGAGTATAAAACGAAGAAATTTCTTTTGAGGGCGCGAATACGATTTGGCTATAAAAGATTACTTCCAAATCAGTAATTTCATTAAAAGTACTTAGACCCGATTTCTTTTTAAAATATGAGGTAGAGAGAACATTTCCTAATATTGTTGAAGTCTGATTGAAGAACGAATGAATCAGATAGGTTTAGAACAGTTTTAAAAATTTTTAAGTCGTCTGCATATAAAAGAAACCCAGAGAAATGGAAATATTCAGATACATCATTAATGAAAATGACAAAGAACAAAGAACTCAAAATGCTGGCCTGACGGGCACCGGAAGAGAAGATAGGAAAATACTTTTTCCGCAACAACTGCACATTCACGATTGGAAAGGAACGTCTCTATCTATTTAAGGAAAATAGAGTGAAATCCAAAAATTTATTTCTTTGAAGATTAAAGTTGAGTGGCAGCCTTTATCGAAGACCTTGGAGAAATCCATATAAACCAAATCAACTTGAAGACTATTATTGAAAGCCGCCATGCAAAAATCTGAAAAAACTCCAAGATCAGTGACAGTTGACCTATTAAATTAAAAACTATAAAAACTATGCTGATTAATTGATATGACGTCCTCCCAAAGTGACGATTTGGTAAGGATTGCCAAGCAGTTGACCATTTAAACCATATTTTTTTGAAAACTGGCGAGCGTAAGAAATTTCTGTGAATGCCACCTTTTGTCGGCGCATGCTGAACGATTACTATATTTTCTGCCAACAATGAAAGAACATCCTTCCCTCAGTACATACAAATGTTTCAAATGGCGCCACGCCGCACACAGTCAGAGAGACCATGGCGATACTGCGTGATTTCTTTCTTAAGGGGTTACATACTATACGTCCAGAATTTTCAAAAAATCGATTATTTTTTTTGACAGATAATTATTCTTTATAGTTTTAGGCATATTTCTGTGGAAGTCGATTGTAAAAATTCCCCATAGATACAAAGTTGTTTGATGCGCACAGGTAGTTGTCCTTCGTTAGAGGCAGCGAAAATGCACTTGAAAGTTTAATCTCGTTTTTCTCGAAACTACTTTTGCCGGCATGGTCTGCATGATAACTCATACAGTTTTTAATAGTTTTTGATGCGGTGTTTTTAAATATTCGAAAGTGTTTTCTCTATAGCCTGTCGAGCCGAATTTTTGATATTTTTATTAACAAATTTTATAAAAATAATTAGAATGTTGCATTTATGACCTAAAACGCATACTTTTTTTTAAAATGCCGTAAATGGCATAATTTTCCAAAATTCAAACATCCGCCTCGACACATTATAGCTACAAATTTATTTTACAAGAATTTTTTATTAGGTGCGCAACTAAAGTCTCTCTGTTTTTTTTTTTTGTTTTTTGAGACTATCCACGGATCAAGCCATTTTCTGATGTCTTCATATCAATGGAATTGCTGGTCAGCTAGACCCTGTGCCATCGATCGCAACAGGTGATAATCGGACGGCGCAACATCTGAAGAATATGGCGAGTGGGGTAGGATTTCCCATTTCAGTGTTTCCAGGTAGGTTTTAACGGGTTTGGCAACGTGAGGCCGAGCGTTGTCATGCTGTAGAATCACTTTTTCATGCCTCTCCGCGTATTGCGGCCGCTTCTCGCACGGTGCTCGGCTCAATCGCATCAATTGAAGTCGATACCGATCACCAGTGATGGTTCCGCTTGGTTTTAACAGTTCATAATAAATAACACCAACTTGGTCCCACCAAATACATATCATAACCTTCGCAGCGTGAATATTCGGCCGAGGCGACGACATAGAAGCATGACCGGGTAGTCCCCATAACTTTCTTTTCTTTGGATTGCTGTAATTAATCCATTTTTTATTACCCGTCACGATGCGTTGAAGAAAACTCTTCCTTTTTTGTCGCTGGAGCAGTTGTTCACAGGCGAAAAAACGACATTCAACATTCCTTGGTTTTAACTTATAAGGAACCCAAGTCCCCTGTTTCTGAATCATTCCCAAAGCATGCAATCGCTTGGAAATGGATTGACGGGTAACTCCTAATACTGAAGCATGCTCTTCTTGCGCTTGACACAAATCCTCATTGAGCAATGCCTTCAATTCAGCGTCTTCGAAGGTTTTTGGTCTGGGGACGGTCAACGTTAAAATCACCGTCTTTGAAGCGACGGAATCAATCTCCGCACGTTATTTCACTTAAAGCAGCATCTCCATAAACATTTTGTAGCTCTCGATGCGTTTCAGCCGCCGTTTTTTTCGAATGAAAGAGACAGACATTTGCACAAAACCAAAAGTATATGATAACAAAACAAAATCACTAATGTGTCGAAGCAGTTTGTTTACCATATGTCTAAGCTTGATTTATGATGTTTAGGTTAGGTTAGGTTAGCCTGGTTGGCAATAAGCCGCGCATAGACCTTTTGGTCCGTAGCAATACCAGATGGAGACCGACCTCTATGAATACCTGAAGTAGACATCATGTAGGATGTCAGCGCTTTTAGCGAATCTAAGTAGGGCTGAGAGCTCCGCTTTAGAGACGTCTTCCAGACCCTCAAACAGTGGGGTTCCAGGTATTTTAGTCGCGATTTTAGTAATGCCGGACAAGCGCACAGAAGGTGTTCTAGAGTCTCCTCAACATCCTCTCTGCATTTCCTGCATTTGTCCGTGTTAGCAATCCCTATCTTGTACGCATATGCAGCCAGTAGATTGTGGCCTGTTAGCATACCTATGATAGTTCTGCATTCCTTTCGCGAGAGCGTAAGTACGAATAGAGTCAGTTTTTTGTCGTTAGTTCTACACATTACTTTTGCTGTTTTGCATATGGTCAAGTTAGTCCACCTAGCTTCCACTTCCCTTTTCATGTAGTCATCCATTTCGTTGTATATTGTGTTTAGCGGTTTTGGTATGTCATTCTCTTGTTCAAATGGTAGCCTCACAGCACTTTTTGCTATCTCATCTACTATTTCGTTCCCCATAATGCCTTTGTGACCAGGTATCCAGTAGATATGCAGCCTATTGTTTCCGGCTAGCCTTTCTATGGCCTCCCTGCTCCGTCGAACATTTTTGAACTTAATACAATATGAGCTTATTGCTCTTATTGCTGCTTGACTATCCACGTATATATTAATTGTTGAGTTCTTTCTTGTTCTAGAGTAGGCTAGCTCCGCGGCCTTCCCCACAGCAAAAACTTCCGCTTGGAAAATACTGCTGTGGTATGGCAGCTTGATAGGCTGCCTTATTCCTAGTTTTGAGCAGTAAATACCCGCTCCCACTCCGTCTGGAGTTTTCGAGCCGTCTGTATAGATGTGAAAAGTTCTATGGCCAGGCTTCATGCCTTTGTGCCATCCCTCCTCTTCAATTGTAGTGCGAAACCTTCTCTCCCAATTAAAGTACGGAGTCATGTAGTCCGTGCCACCTGAGCTCCACTTTCCTATTGAGCTGTGACCGAAGGTTCTGTAGGTGAATACCCCCGCAGCCATTAGCCTCCTCGCGGATTTCCCTGCCAGGTTTTCCGCCATGAGGTCAATAGGTGGCATGCTGAGTATCTTTTCCAGCGCCGCCGTTGGAGTGGTCTTCATCGCTCCTGTTATGCACAGAGCAGCGAGGCGTTGAATCCTTTCTAGCGGCATTAAGTATGTCAGTTTTTTTGTCGCAGTCCACCATACTAAGGTTCCATACAGCAATATCGGTCTGACTACTGCTGTGTAGCACCAATGCATCAGAGAGGGTGATAGACCCCAAGTAACGCCCAGCATTCTTTTACATGCGTACAATGCATTACTGGCCTTCTTCACCCTCTCCTCAACGTTGTGCTTCAACAGCAATTTGCTGTCCAGTATTACTCCGAGGTACCTCGCATAGTCTTTGAGATGTTTAGGTTAGGTTAGAATCGACTAGCACACACTGCTGGCGGCATCTATTGACAAACAGCGGGAACTTAGTTGCACTCCTAATACTTTTTACAAATCCATCATCATTTCAAGGAGAAATGATGCAGGCGGTGGAGCGACTTTTTTTCAGTGTACTTTGGGTCACGTGATTTTTTATATTCTAATTTTTGCAATGGCCTTACAGCATCACTTAACTATTAAAATATCTTTGAAACAAATTACTTATTGTTAATATAGGCAAGTGAAATATTTTTTGTAAGCAATAAAAAAAAAAAATTTTAAAGAAAAGTTTAAATTCATTTTTTTATAAAGTTTGAAACTAATAAACAATGTAGAAAATTTTTTTAGATTTATTTCTATTGCTATCCCTTCTAAAAACAGTTTTTCTTTTAGCGCATTTTTGGCGTTGCTGGATGTATGTAACGCCTTAATAAACTTATAAGCCGTTTCTGTGGCATATCCCGGCCACGCAGGTCACCCGATGTTATCATTTTGGACTTTTTCTGTGAGCGTGCCCCAGAAATAAAGCCCATAAAACAAACCAAGCGACCATTTCAGCACAAAAAGAAAATATCGGAGTTAATGACATTCCGACATCCCGACTTCACTTCTCAAGATTCCAAAAGAGCAGCCGAGTTTAACATTTAGAGGAAATAATTAAAAATAAAAATCCGCACTTGTCTTTTTTGTAATATTTATTAATATTAATATTTTTTTAATTAAAAATTAATATTTTTTTAATTAAAAATTAATATTTTTTTAAGTAAAAATTAATATATTTTTTTAATTAAAAATATTAATATTTCTTAATAACTTCTCGAGCTTCAGTTCTCGAAACATTCTGCGACATTTATTCCATACGAGTATATTTCTACATAAATTGCGAAAAATGGCAAGTAAATGTTAATAGATAAAATAATATTTATGCGCCTTTGATGCCGTCGCCCAACTTAGTCATTTTCTAATTTGATTTGCAAATATTTTGCGTGGGTTTTCCAGTAATTAATAACTTTATGTACTTATCCCTTCCAAGTGTTTGCAAAAATATAAAAGTGATACTTAAATCTATTTGCTACAGAGACGACGACGTAAAGCCGGAATAGGCAACTTAAAAATAAAACTGATGGAGATGCACTCACAAATAATTCAATTTTTAAGCACGGGTGCCCGTGTAGGTGCTTGAAGCGTCCACATGCACAGGCCAACTCTTCTTTCTCCATTGTGGTCATGACTTCGGAATGGAAACCTTCAATGCTTTCTTAGTGAAATGAGACTTCGTGTTAACCCCTGTTTCAACTGCGCCTATAAGTAATAATAGTAATAATACAGTCCGGTTCAGTGATCAAATTTGATGAAATTTGGTAAGGAAGATTGTCTGAGTCTTCTTTATTAGAAGACACAGTTGAAGAACCTTGGTAATATCCTAAACTTGTATTACTTTCTTTAGCCAAACTACGCAATTTTCTGCTTTTTGCTTTTTCCAGTATCGTAGCTCTTCCGCCTTTGCTCGCTGCTCATTGTTACATCAGCACTTACTAGGTTGTTCAATAAGTTTTGCGGTTGTTATGACCTCATCATTTGATGAAAAATGCTTTCCACGCATGCATTTTCTTAGGTCTGCAACAGATGGGGGTCGCTAGGGGCCAAATCTGATGAATTCGGTGAATGCTCCAACAATTCGAACTTTAATTCATCGATTTGAACCATTGTCAAAATCCTCTTGTCCTGACGAAAAATAATAATTTTCTTTTGTAAACTGCGTATTTTTTCACGATTTTTTTCCTTCAGCGGGTCTAAAAGATTACAATAATATTTAGAATTTATTGTTTTACCAGTTTGGAAGTAGTCCACAAAGACAAATTACTTTCGCATCTCAAAAAACTGATGCTAACATCTTCTTGGCTAATGCTAAATGCTGGGTTAAGGTAGTAGCATACGCCGATGACTTGGTCCTAATGGTATCGGGATCGTTTTCCTCAGTCATGGATGAGATTTTGAAAAGGTCACCGGCCTCCGAGTCAATTCTGACAAAACGGAGCTGGTGCTATTTACCAGAAAATATAAACCTCCACCGTTTCGACCCAAATTAAACAACCACGTTCTCCCGCTTTCATCGGAAGTTAGGTGATACTTGACTCCAAACTCCATTGAAAGCTACACATTGAAAATCGGGTAAAGAAGGCCAGCATAGCCTCTTACTCCTGCGAATCTATGTTCGGTAGGCAATGGGGACTCAAGCCACAGGTCGTGCTGTGGATGCCCTTGCGTTGTACATCCACATCAATTTACCAATTGTATCGTATGGATGCCTGGTTTGGTGGGAAGCTCTTCGGAAGGGCTATAATATCACTAAACTGGGGAGGGTGCAAAGAACTGCATACATAGGCATCACCGAACTTGCCCCAGTGCTGCCCTGAATGCCGTTTTGCGCTTACTTCCCATTGACTTTTACATTATTTCCATCGCAGCTCAAAGTGCAATCAGGTTAAAGGAGGTTGGCCTCTGGAGGTAATCTCTCAAGGGACATGGTAGCATTTTCGGGCAGTTAACACTGAACATCGAGCAGATCTATGTATCTACCCGTAAATTAGAGTTTGAGGGTCGTGCTACGGCAATTTTTCCAAATAAGCAGGACTGGATCGATGAGAAAATCTGCACCGACGCTTGTACCTCTGTCTTCACAGACGGTTCCAAGATGGAATCGGGAGGCGAAACATGGGTTTTCTCTAAATCAGCCAATTTATCTATCTCCTTTAAACTGCCGGATATTGCTAGTGTTTTTCAAGCAGAAGTCTTTGCGATTCTGCAGGGATGCAAAATGCTTAGGGAACGCGGAGGCGAGGGAGATATTCACATTTTCTCCAATAGTCAAGCCGCTATCAAGGCTCTGACAACGCCATGGTGCAGAACGAATCTACTAAACTCCTGTAAGATGGAGATCAAATCTCTTTGGTGTGCAGGTAGCATTTCTCTGATCTGGGTTCCAGGACATACGAACATAGAGGGAAATGAAATTGCTGATAAGCTTGCCACGAAGGGTACTGAATTGGCTTCAGAGACCCCCTACCTGGTCATCGGCATCCCCCCGACAGTTGTTAAAGAGGAACTGCACCAATTATTTCTCAGGAAAGCGCAGAAAAGATGGAGCTCCATTTCTTCATGTGCTATTTCTAAAACCCTTTGGCCACAGTTCAATAAACGAAGGACTCATAAAGTCCTTTGGACTCCTTGTCATTCAATTTCCAAACTCGTAGCTTTTTTTACCGGTCACTGGACGATCGGCACACAAGCGGAAAAGCTAGAGTTACCATTTAACCCCCGTTGCAGAAGCTGTGGGGGCCTTTCAGATAAGAAGACTGTTTGAGACGAGTTTGGCAGCTAGACGATTAAGATCACTGGGTTCGCCTGGGGCAGTGCGCCAACCTAAATCCCACAAATCTTCTCCATTATATCAACAGATCTGGCTGGATGTAGATATTAACCTGTTGGAGGTCTCATAATGGTATCAAAACGACCATTTCACCCACGTGCCTACTTACCTTCTTGACCGATTTTTGCACACGAACTCGTTTTAGAACCTAAAAACCCGGTTAATACCATTCTTTAGCCTCTTGTTTTGATTAAGGATCGTGCTGATAGACCCAAGTCTCATCTAAAGTAATGAATCGATGCACAAAATCTACTTTTCCCTTTCGAAAACGCGCTAAATGTTGCTGAGTCACTCTAAAGTCGCATTCGAATGTGTTTTTGTTCCGTTACTAGCGAATGCGGCACCCATTACACACACAGCTTTCTGAAAGCCAATGCTTCACTCAAAATATTACTTGGGCTGCCCAATGAGAATCCTTAGGCTTCTACTAAATCCTTTTCAGTCACTCGACGATTTTCCAAAACGATTTCCTGTTTTTTTCAACGATTTCTGATGTTGTTGCTCTAATTGGACGTCCTTGCCGTGGATCGTCTTCAAGGCTTGTACTACCACATCTAAATTCAGCAACTCATTTTTCTTCTATACTAATATATGGTGAAAAGTCCTTATACACTTTTAACATTTGTTCATAAAATTTGTGTGGACGTTATAAAGTTCGGAAAGTTGTTTTTTAGCTATTCTTGGTTCACTCGAGCTTTGTGAGACGATGCCGAGTCTACTTGAAACGTCCATGGTCTGCCACCGAAGTGTTTGTCTGCCCACGGCTTCAAAGCAACCTCCAGAATAATTTCCCGATAATATTTCGCATTTACCTTGAGGCCAGGCTCGATGAAAACGATTGGAGAGCGCCCATCTACGGTTACAGCGGCTCAAACCATTACCTGTGGCGGGTACTGCCTCCTGGTGGCCAATCGATAACTCAAATTCACGTATGAACGGTCGATCAGATAAACCCTATAGTTTTGGGAGTTTACGAATTACTCAATTTGAGAAGTTTGCTCGTCAGAAAACGCAATGTTCGGAAATTGACCGCTTTCGGCCAAGCGAAGCAACTCCTTCGCTCTCTCAAGTCTGACTTGTTGCTACTTTGGTGTGAGATCATGCGCCTTTTGGATCTTGTAAGGCTTGACTTTGAGGTCATTTTTTAGTATGCGGCGGATGTTACGGACAGAAATTTTCAGTTCTTTCGCCATTTGATTGACACTTCGTCGGGGATTTCGCTCAAGTCGCTTCTTCACTTTTCGAAGCATTTCACGTGAATTTGCAGTCTTTTGATGACCACCTCCATGACGTTTCGCGATGCTCCAGTATCACTGTAAAGAGTAATGGTGCGATAAACAAAATCTTTATTTACTTTAAGGTGCTCGAGCTCACGAACAATCGCTGGTTGTAATTTTCGAGCCAATTATAAGGCAATCACACTATTACGTTTGAAATCCATTACTAGACTGTTATCGAACTGCAAAACTTATTGAACAACGTACTACCATCACTCTCTACTGTTCCTCAAGAAAGAATTATCGAAAAATATGTCTCCTAATCAGAAATTTTGTCCGAACACCGGATTTACTTAGACGACCCTGTACTACGTTTTTGCAACAGTATTAATAAAAAACATTTTATTCGAATTCCACACTTTGTTAGGAGTTTATGGGTAATTAATGTTGTTTTCTCCCTCTGTAAATTTTGCTTTATTATTTGTGTGGCAATATTTTATGTATTACTCCAAGGCGCGGAAAAAGTCATTATTATTATTAATTTTTTTTTGTTTTTTATTAAATTTGTACACAATTTGCTCGCCACATCGTATTTCATATGAGTATAATATTTACGATATTGGCATAGTTTGCAATGAAACGAAACTGTCTGCATAACTCGCTTCTTTTCTTTACTTATTCTCAATTCCCCAGTTGATGACCCATTCGTTAAATTGATCAATTGATCTTCGCATCTCAACGTTGCGTTTGAAAGCAAATATCTGTAAGCAGCTATATTTATGCAAGTGTGTATGTGTGAATGTATGTGAGTGCGAATTGTAGACCACTGAAACTCGGTACAATTTAATAGAATTGATTTAAACTAAGTACATACACACATACATATCTATATATGTAGGTGTAGGTATGTGTCGAATAAACACAAACAAATGTGGACTTATGTACAGTGCATGGCAGTGTTTTGGGGTTTGATAGAGGCGCTTGTCTCCTTCTTGGCTTGTACTTGTACTTGTCTACTCGTCTTTTTGGGGAACACCAATTAGATTTAGATTTATTGCAGGTTTGCATTGCGACCTCTTGATCTTTTGTGGAATACTTATACAGAACTTCTACTTATCGATACTTTCCTGGTTTGCATCAGATATAATTGCCGACTCCATCACTGGTACCGGGTCTTCGATTTTGCATCTCCAAAGTTGCCACTATGGTTAAATGAGCACCCCATGGCAAATACCCTACAAGTCAGCTGTTTTTAATTGTACAAACTAGAACCAAAAAATGCCGAGATAAAGTAAACAACATAAACTTCTTCAATTACTGGAAATTATAGCGCCGAATGATGTATTGATTGTAGAATTTTTTGTTTCTTTTTTAGAAGAAGGAGGTATAAATTTGTTTTTAATGATTTTTTATTTCTCGTTTCTAAACCTAGATTTGCCCATAGAAGGTGAAGTATTGGACGTGCAGAACGCTTGATATTCCGAAAATTGGATCAAAACCCGAGAATTCCATTGAGAAAACCTGTGAAGAAGCTCAACGAGGAGTGTGGCATTGTTGTCTCCCATGAAGCAGTTCATCAAGCCATACCACATCACAAATATTCATCGAGAACAGCACACAAGAAACCATTGCTGCATTGCTCAAAATTTATTAGGTCCCGCGTCATATGCGGAAAGTGTTGATTTTCCTTTTTCATTCGAAAAAACGGCGGTTGAAGCGCATCGAGAGCTACAAAAAGTTCATGGAGATGCTGCTTGAAATGAAATAACATGCGAAGATTGATTCTGTCGCTTCAAAGACGGTGATTTTAATGTTGACCGTCCGCAGGCCAAAAACCTTCGGAGACGCTGAATTGGAGGTATTCCTCAATGAGGATCCATGTCAAACGCAAGAAGAGCTTGCTTCAATATTAGGAGTTACCCGCCAATCCATTTTCAAGCGATTGCATGCTTTGGGAATGATTCAGAAACAGGGTACTTGGGTTCCTTATGAGTTAAAACCATGGGATGTTGAGCGTCGTTTTCTCGACGTTTCGCCTGTGAACAACTGCTCCAGCGACAAAAAAGAAAGTGTTTTCTTCATCGCATCGTGACGGGTGATGAAAAATGGATTCATTACAGTAATTCAAAGAAAATAAAGTCATGGGGACTACCCGGTCATGTTTCTACGTCGTCGCCTCGGCCGAATATTCACGCTGCGAAGCTTATGCTACGTATTTGGTGGGACCAAGTTGGTGTTATTTATTATAAACTGTTAAAACCAAGCGGAACCATCACTGGTGATCGGTATCGACTTCAATTGATGTGATTGAGCCGAGCACTGCGCGAGAAACGGCCGCAATACGCGGAGAGGCATGAAAAAGTGGTTCTACAGCATGACAACGCTCGGCCTTACGTTGCTAAACCCGTTAAAACCTACCTGAAAACACTGAAATGGGAAATCCTACCCCACTCGCTACATTCGCCAGATTTTGAGCCGTCCGATTATCACCTGTTCCGATCGATGGCACAGGGTCTAGCTGACCAGCTGTTCCATTCATATGAAGACATCAAAAAATGGCTTGATCCGTGGATACCCTTAAAAGATGAACAGTTTTACGGCGACGGTGTACGAGATCCACCAGAAAGATGGGAAAAAGTAGTAGCCAGCGATGGGCAATATTTTCTATGATTCACTTGTAACCATTTTTTCAGAATAAAGTATTATTTTCATCGAAAAAACGGCGAGAACTTAGTTGCGCACCTAATAGAAAAAATCCTATCTTTTCCATTGAATCACATTTGCGAACCAGAAGATTTTTTGGACGACGTTGTATTTATTTTGCGACAAGGTAAAGTTAAGGCTTTATTACAACGATAGACCGATGGCGCAAGCCCTTGACAGCTTCACAAAATCGGTATATAATTTCCACATTGAATTTTGGGAAAATTTCCAAATTATGGTTTGGGGGTGCATTTCAAGTAAAGGAGTAGGGTGGTTGGTGTTTACTTACTGTAAGCCAAAAAATTTTAAATATATTGAAAAAAAACTTAGTCGGCAGTGCTAAAAGGTTTGGGCTTATCACTGAGACGAAACCAAATTTGAAATTCTACCAAGACAACGATCCTAAGCATACGGAGCATAACGTGCAGATGTGGCTTCTCTACAATTGTGGTAAAGCTACAAATGCACCCGCCCAGAGTCCCGACATAAGCGCGCTTGAAAATTTGTGGGCCTTTTTGATGAAAAATGTCGCTTAAAGACATCTATAGAATGCAGCAGCATTAAAAACTGCAATAATAAAGGAAATGCAGAATCAACAAATTGGTCCATGCCATTAAACAGCGCAAGAAAAAACAAAATGTTACTGAAGCTAGCAGTTATCATACCAAATATTAAATTAATCTAAAAGTTACCTATTCACATTATGTGTTAAACAAAAAGCCTGTATTTAAGATCGTAAAAACAGTTCATTGACAGTGTCGAAATAGGGTTGTTACTTGTTTTTGGTGCTTTAGTTGTTGTTTTCCAAAGAATTTGAAGTTTTTGCTATTAACTCCCTTTACTTGCTGTGAATAAATATGAATCAGTACAAAAAAGAAATCAAAGATTAATAAAGAGTGCTATTTTTCCTTATTGAAGTCGAAGAATTGAATTTATTTTCTATCTCAAAACTCATTTTTCATATACTGTAAGTACACTATTTGGAATGAATGGCACACTGTATCTGCATTCTACACCCATAGCCAATACAATCAGTAGCTGCACCAATATTTCATCCTCTTTTCTCCTCTGTAGGAAAAACCAAGTTTAGACACGGGAAATAAAATATCATTTAATACAAATTTATCAATACATCATTCCGCGCTGTAATTTCAATAATTTGAGAAGTTTCTGTTTTTCACTTAATCTCGGCATTTTTTGTTTCTAGTTTGGACCATTAAAAAAACAGCTGATTTTTAAGGTACATATTTGCCATGGGGCGCTCATTTAACCGTAGTGGCAACTTTGCAGCGTTGCCATTATTACATAAATGCCACATTAAATGAGTACCATTAATACCATAGTATAATGCTATTGATACTAACTGTACTTACATCTGCATATTATACGAGTAACGTAAAACAAAAAGCGTCTACTTTGGTTAACAACTAATAGTGATTTGCGACAATTTGCATTGGATGCCATTAGAAGAGTGTCGCATAATTGCAATTTTGTCGCTAAATAAATTTCGTATAGTCAAAATAAATGGCATGGCATAAAATAAATAAAAAATTTTGAAAAGGGGGAAGTAATTTTTTACTAACATATCAAAGTTTGATTGGGATGCCACTGATTTTACAGCACTTCGACTTGAACATGACCTTTTTTATGAGTTGGCTAGCAAGAAAGTAATTTGGGTTTAAACAAAATGTTGATATCAGTTTGGTTTCTATATTTGTACTCCGCGTGAAATATAAAGATCTTCAAATGCAATGAATTCGAAACTTTTGTCAAGTGGATCAGCGCAGGTGATGTAAAACCATATCCGAAAGGAATGGTGGCCAACGCGAGTAGAACCAGCAACAACCATAAAGAGACCTGAATTGTATCGAAACAAGAACATACTATATATAAGTTGTTGTAGCAACATTTGAAGTCCAGTCTAGACCGGCGATCAATTAAACGGACTCAACCAAAGGGAGAGGGTTGTTAATGGATTAGGGGTAGTCAGAATTAAAAAAATTTGGATTTTCTTGCATTTTCTTAAAGTATAATATCTTAAAAATATTGTGTGAACTTTTGAATGTGAATCCGATGAAAACTTTTCGAGTTTTTAACAATTAACAAAGGGCGCTCGGGCAAAAACAAACACAAACAAAAGTTTAAAATGATTTTTTCTCAAAACTATGTTTTTTGAACTGGTGATGACTGTAACTTAAAAACCGCTTGGTAGATTTCAATAAAATTTATACTGCTTTTGAAAAACATAAAAAACTCGTGTCTGATCGAAAGATTTTTTTTTCAAAAATTTCGATTTTTTTTTCAAAAATTTCGATTTTTTTTAACAAATAATTGTCGGTTTTTTTCTCGAAAATCTGATAAATATTTTCTAAGGCCGCCATATTGTTAATTTTGAAAAACAAAAACAAAAAACTTCGATCAGGCTAAGAATTATTATAGAAGATTACATAAAGGGTGGTTAGGTTTCAAGGGCCGATGTTGATTTTGAATAAAATACAATTTTTTTAAGAAATTATTGTCATTTCTCTTTATTATGATAACGTTGGTATGGCTCAATTATGGTCAAAAAGTGAATGGTCAAAATTTTGGATGACGCTGAGGCATAATTGAGAATCTATGCCGTTAATGTGCCGAATTATCTCATCCTTTAGCTCTTGAATTGTTGCTGTCTTATCGACGTACACCTTTTCTTTCAAATAACCCCAAAGAAAGAAGTCCAACGGTGTCGTTGACGTTTAGGTGTGGTTCACATTCAACATCGGCCCATCGGCCCTTGAAATTTAACCACCCTTTATTAATAAAACTAATTTCTCTTGTCCGATTGATTTTAGATGAATCTCTAAGGACTTGTGATGATCACCGCAAGGGACTTCTGGAGAAACGGGCTCCACACAAACAGCGATAACTTTTGCAATTATGAATTTTTTTTTTTGTTTTTGAAATTTTGCTTAAGTCAAGTCGAAACATGTTGTATTAATGCTATGTTTTTATCTTTGTAAAATAAGGCAACTGACTAGCAACAAAAAAAAATTATTGAAAATCATCATTTTTTCGGGCCTCTGACTACCCCTAACCCCATAACAACTGACAGATGATTTTCGACCTTGCCATTTTGTGCTGTTTGCACAGAAATTAAATGAGTATCACGAGCGTAGCGCTCGTAAACCACCCACTACGAGCCCGCTTGCAAATCGATCGCTGCTATGCATGCATGATAAGTGTGTGTGTATGTTAATTAGTAAGCACATACACGGTTTTCTCACTGGTTAGCTGCAAGTGTTTGAGTATAACTCTTAAAGTTACGGGAATCATCGCACTATGCAGCTTTCAGAAATTATCGAGCAAAGTCTCAACTATTAAGAAAAAGAAATAAGAAAAAATCTGAAGAGGGGTGTTTTTTAAACAGGACAAAAAACACGTTTTTCTTCTAAAATTAAACTATTGTTCGTCTAGTTAATAAAACAACAAGGTAGGTAGATAGGTGGGGTGGCTGTCGCAATGACACACTTAGACCTTTCATAGGCCCATTGTGATACCACTGCAACTTATCCTTACCCTATGGGTTCCTTTTCAAACCATCCGGTAGCTATAATAAACGAGCAAAGCTTCGTTAGTTTTAGATGCGCTATGTCCGCTACATCAATTAAAAATGCCATGTCAAGAGTGCGGAGCCTCGTTGCCACTCAGCTTTCACATTCACATAAAAGGTACCTGACTGTTTCCTCTTCTTCTGTACTTAGAGAGCTTCTACAGAAATCGAAGTACGGGAGTCCTAACCTAAAACAACAAACTATCTACTATAAATATTTTGACATTCAGAAAATAGTAAAATTATGAATAAATTTCGGAATTTCACAAATATTGCCTTAGGTAGGCATGCCTAAAAAATACCTTTGATAAAAGGTGAGCCAGGCCCTCCATTAAAGATTTTTTGTGGCACTATATGTATATGCGAACGCATACCAAAATGTAAACAACAAATTCACCTTTATTGATAATCTATCAAAATATTTGTCAAGCCATTTTGCCAATCCCTTCTTGATGAACGAGTGCAATTCAATTTGCATGCCATTGAGTTGATCAACTGCGATTGCGGTTGTACGCACTTCCGATGCGCGATCACAGTGGGTTGATTTTGTTATTAATGTTAGACTCAACAGCATTAATTCTCTGAAAGATCGCTCTCAGCTTCTGCAATGGGGATTAAATGGTAAACATGGCTTTTCTGCGTGTGTGCCGATCGTCCAATGTCCGGTAAGCACAGCTACGAGTTTGGAAATTGAATGGCGTGGAGTCGCCAGGACTTTCAGCGTCTATTTATTAGAAAAGCCTAGCAATGAAAGTGCTTCTGTAAAAATTTATTAAAATATTTTTTCTAAAACCTTTAGCTGAAGGATAGCTGAAGAAAAGAGAGAAGTTTATTTGAGAAGCTTAAGATGTTTCCACGACAATCGGTTCTAAGTTACCGGAACGACTCTGATTTACATCCGGCTAAGGACTATCACTTCAGGAGCATCCCCACATATGTATGGGATGAAAAATTTAAGAAATAAAAAATATAAAAAAATCGACCTTTACTGAGTTTTTTGTAATATTAGATTACTTTCAAAATTTTGTTAGCCACAATTTTATTGAATTAGTCCAACTGAAATCAATGTATTTTTAGAATATTTTTTTTACTTTCGTATAGCATTTGAATTCCTCATAGATAAAACACCAAAGTTGTGGAGTAAATAATAGCGTATTAAGAATTTATGGCAACTAAATCAGCTTTTATTAAAAAAAAAAAATTTTTTTTTGCTAATTTTTATTTATTTTTATTTTTTTATTTATTTTTTGCTGATAAAGGGTTTTTCAATTGGCACGGGTCGATTTTGGCGCCCTGTGGCAGCCATTTTGTTTTGGTGACATCTGTCAAATCTTTTGTTTATTATTCAGTTGTTTATGCCAAATCATCATGGCAAGTTACACGATTGAACAGCACGTTTAAATGATAAAACTTTATTATCAAAATGAGTGTTCATTAACGCAAACGTTGCGCACATTGCGCCCATTGAACCATATGGACCTAGACGACATCTGGTTCCAGCAGGACGGCGCTACATGCCACACAGCAAACGCCATTTTATTCCATTTCAACATCTACCCGCCCTTATGGAAAACCCCTATATTTATAATTTTTATTTATTTATTTTTTTTACTTTACCTTTTTATTATAGGAAAAAATGTCTCACACAAAAAAACGAAAAAAAAAGAAAACGGTTAACAAATTTTCTCAACTAAATTACCCTTTGCGTTTAATAGTAATTTTTGCACGTAATTGAAGTCCCTGGTTAGGAAGTCCCTTATTTATTTTGACAAAAGCTCCATTAGCTTCTTCTAAAAAACTTAAAAACTCAGCTTTTGTTTGAAATAGCCCCGCTTCCGAAAATAAATTTGCGTACTTCAGATTTATACTATTTTCAGCAGATTTTCTGCATTCAAATTGGCTTAAGCCGATTTTTGAAATAATAAAATGGGCACTTTTCCAAGCATATTTCAAGCGGTGGTGTATGCCATCTGTCTGTGTGCAGAGATTAGCTTAGACAGAAAGAAGCTTCCGAAATTAGCGAATTGTCAATCTGAGCGACAGTCAGACGGCACTCAAAGCTTTGTCATCCTGTGATATTACGTTCTCACTGGTCCTTGAGTGTATAAGGAGAAACTGAATCTACTAGGAACGCACAATCGCATCCGGCGAATTTGGGCCCCAGGACACATAGGTATAACTGAAAAAGAAGTAGCGGACGCATTGGAAAGAGAGACTGCGGCTTCGTCATTAAAAGAACCTGAGCCCTTTCTTGCTAAGGTTCAAGGCTAACGAAGGTTAGCTGGCACCAAATTATGAGGCGAAATCCTTACTGGTGGCGTAAAACCAAAAGAGGTTTAAAAAACTCGTAAGTCTCCACAAGGATAAACTAAAAATGCTCGCGGGCATTCTTACAGGGAACTACTGACTGCGTAGTCATCTGCACATGATCAGCATATGGTCCACTGATTCTTATCGTTTCTGCAACCAATCACAGGGGACTCCAATGCACCTTCTTCTTGAATGTGGCGTTAAAGCGCGGAGAAGGTAGAGACATCTCGGCCATCTGCAGCCAAAAGAAAGGGTACATATGCTCAGTCCAATCCAGCTCTATCTTAGGTTTAATAAGGGAACTGGGTTTGGATGAGGTACTGCGATAAGTAGAAGAAACAAAAGACCATGAGGCCGGGGGGCAAACCTCAATATCATCCATCGAACTCAATATCATTTAGTGCGGTTACATGATCTCAAAAAATCGTTGGCTTCTTGCTGATCTTCAAGCCAGAACAGATATCTACGAGGTGTGTTCAAAAAGTATCGAGATTTTGAATTTTCGCAGGTTACGTGTATTTAAATTTCGATTTTTTTGTGGCGAAATGTTGTCTCTCATGTTGTCATGTCTCTCACTCATGCTGACGAGTTCGGCCATTTTGAATATTCAGTTAATTGTTGACAGCTGCTTTGCTTGCACGTGTTTCGGTCGTCTTCGATTTTTGCCTATTCAAAAAGATGGATCAAAGAACCTGTATCAAATTTTGTGTGAAAAACGAAATTAAGTGCGCGGATGCATTCCGAATGTTGACTGTGTCATACGGAGAAGCTACTTTGGACCAAAGCAACGTTTATCGGTGGTACAAAATGTTCTCAGAAGGCCGAGAAGATGTGAACGACGAAAAGCGTGCCGGACGCCCGAGCACTTCAACAACAGACGAAAAAATTTATGAAGTGAAGAAAATGGTGTAGGACAATCGTCGAATCACCGTTAGAAAAGTTGCTGAGGACCTAGACATATCGATTGGCTCGTGCCATTCGATTTTTTTCAATGATTTGGGCAAGAGACGGGTCGCCGCGAAATTCGTCCACGACGACCCAAATTTGCTCTGGAGGGTCATAACTTGTGACAAATCGTGGGTTTATGGTTATGACGTGGAAACCAAAGCTCAATCATCTCAATGGAAGCTGCCGCACGAACCAAGACCGAAAAAACGCGCCAAGTTCGGTCGAATGTTACCGTTTTCTTCGATTGCAGGGGCGTTGTGTGTCATGAGTTCTTGCCACAGGGTAAAACGGTCAATAAGGAATATTACCTGCAAGTTACAGACAATTTGTGCGAAGCAATCCACCAAAAACGCCCGGATTTGTGGAAGAACAAAAATTAGCTCTTGCATCTGATAAGGCCCCTGCTCACACTTCGTTGCTTGTGCGCGACTTTTTGGCTAAAAACAACATTCTAATGATGCCACAGCCACCGTATTCCCTAGATCTGGCCCCCTATGACTTTTTCTTGTTCCCGAAACTGAAAAGGCCCACGCTACGATTGAGGACATAAAGACGGAATCGAAGGAGGAGCTGAACAAAATAAAAAAAATGATTTTTTGAAGTTGCTAGATTGGAAGGGGACAAAATAGATATTAATGAATAAATAAATAATTTTTGAAAAAACACAAAGTTCGCGATACTTTTTCAACATACCTCGTGTATTCAATACACACAATACAATCAAATTGAAAATAATAAAGGTAGAAACTTGTGCATTTCGAGGATATTTTTTATTATTTTTCTTTTTTTTTGGGTTCAAACAACGCACAATATTTTATTTTTTTGCTACAAAATTACATGAAAAAGAATGGATTCATAACCTCTTTAATTGTCTGTTTGGTCAATTTGACGACCGAAAAGTGACAATGGACTACCTGCTTTATTGTGTCATACTATGGATCAGAATCAGAAGTCAATGCTTTAAATTCAAAATTAAAATCAGAAAAATTATTCGGCCTCCCGCACACGCGAGGACAAGTCCACATCTTTAAATGTTTGTCTTCAGTTTTATTCGTATTGATGACCTATGTACGTATGTATGTATGTACATATATGTATGTGTGTGTAGGTGTGTAAATAATAAAATCCAAGGCAAATCATAAAGTTGATCTGCACCATAAAGGACAAAGTTACATTTTTGAAGTTTGCGCTTCCACTGGAATATTTCCTCACACATATAAAGGGTGATTTTTTAAGAGCTATAGGAAAGTTTTACAAAAAACACACGTAAAATTAAGAAAAATACATGAAATTTATATTTAAATCGATAGTACAGTCCATATAATTTAATGTTTGAAGATTATTTCATGCAAATGTTGACCGCGACTGCGGTTCAAATGGTCCATCCGCTTAGTCCAATTTTGGCATACTCTTTCCAATGTTTCGACAGGTATCTCACATATAAATTTTTTAATGTTGTCTTCCAATGCGTTAATTGAAGCGAGCCTGTCTCTGAATAGACATGAGCTTTAACATAGCCCCACAAAAAATAATCTAAAGACGTTATACCGCACGATCTGGGTGGCTAATTTACAGGTCCCGAACGTGAAATAAAATGTTCACCGAACTCGCCTCTCAACAAGTCCATTGTTACGCGTGCTGTGTGGCATGTGGCACCGTCTTGCTGAAACCACATGTCATGCAAGTCAAGCTCTTGCATTTTGGGCAAAAAAAAGTTGGATATCATTTCACGGTAGCGCTCACCATTCACAGTTACGTTACGACTCGCTGTATCTTTGAAGAAGTACGGTCCAATGATACATTGGTAGCTCTTGCAATTCTTCTGGCTGATCTTCACTCCAAAATCGACAATTCTGCTTATTTAGGTACCCATTGATTCAAAAATGAGCTTCGTCGCAGAACACAATTTTTCGATAAAAAAGTGGATCTTAAACTTTCTTAACAGATCACGCATTTTTATAATAAAATTCAATGATTTGCACCCGTTGTTCGTTTGTAAGACGATTCATGGTTAAATTGAAGACCAAACTGAAGATGTTTGACAGTGAAACAAAACACGAAACGTGCGTCAGCTGTTTAAACCAACTGTTTGAAAAGATAATAGCTAAAAAATCACCCGTTCGTTATATAATTACATACTTACATACATGCATGTGACATTCTGCGCATACAACGCTTCCAAACTGGTTTGCGGCTGTAGTCTTTGCATCTGTCTCCTTTTTTTTCCTTTCGTGTTTTAATCACAAAATACTTAATTCCATCCAAAAAATTAAGCACACGAAATGTTCGAATATTGAAAAATTCCTTTAAGCAAATATGAAGTGAAAAGTTCCTAACGATTTTTTTTTTTTCTTAAAAATATTTTTTTTCTCGGTGTGGCCTCCATTCAGAGCAAAGCTCTCCAACATTTGGATACTTAAAAAAAGAAAAGGTTTTTCAAGTTCTTTAAAATACGCCTCTATTGCGAATGGCCTCAGAATTCGATGTTACTTTCTTTCCCTGAAGGAATGTCTTCGTGTGTGGAAACAAATCAAAATGGCGGTTTCTCAAAAAAAAAATCGATTTTTGACCAAAATTTAGGCCTCAAATTATTTATAAAAAAATATATTTACCGATGCGAAAAAAAACTTCGATTAATTACTAGAAATATATTTAAGAAGCTCGTGTTAAAATTCAAGATTAATCGGTTTAGCCGTTTTCGAGTAATGTTGGTCACCGACTTTGAAAACATCATTTGGAGAAAAACGCGCTGCCGCTCCTTGTACTTTCAAGCATTCTGAAACGCCTTTTCAAATTTTCCTGTAACTTCGAAAATATTCACCGCAACGATATTAAATTTTCTGTGCGTATTCTTAAATAGCCGAGTGCAAAAATTGTAAGGGATCACGCTGTTAAGTATGATAAATAAAGTTATAGCTCTCATAATTCACAAAAGGCTATCCAACTCATTGATGCAGGGATTACGCAAGGAGCAAGCCGGCTTTCGCCCACATTGCGCGTGCGTTGATCATGTTAACACCTTGCGAGTAATCGCGGAGCAGTCAGTAGAGTGGCGGACGCCTCTTTATTTATGCTTCATTGACTTCGAGAAAGCTTTCGTTACTCTTAAGCACGCAGCTATCTGGAAAGCGCTCGCCTGCAAAGGAGTGCCTGAAAAAATAATCAATATCATCAAAGAACTGTACGCGGGCGTTTGCTGTCGCGTCAAACACGAAAACGTTCCAAGTAACGGGGTCGAGGTGCAAACTGGTGTGAGGCAGGATTGCGTACTATCTCCGCTGCTTTTCAGTTTGGTTCTGGATTTAGTAATGCGGCAAACATGTGAGACTAACAGAGGCATATCCTGGGGTATGTGTGGCCACCGGGAGGATTTAGACTATGCTGACGACATATGTCTGCTGTCGCATAAATATTCGCACATATCAGCAAAACTTCATACGGTGAACGAGGCCGCAGCACAAACTGGACTAAAAATCAATATCGCGAAGACTAAAGTTATGCGCAGCAACACCAGCGAATTGCAAGCTCTTCAGATTGCCGGCACACCCCTAGAAGATGTAGATCAATTCTGCTACCTGTGGAGCATTATCTCCATAACCGGCGGGTCAGCAGCTGACATACGTAACCGTATATCCAAGGGATGCGCTGCATTTGGCATGCTGGATAAGGTGTGGAGAGCGTCTCACATCTCCAGGCATACCCAACTCAAGATTTTCAATACCAACGTGAAATCCGTAACGTTGTATGGGTGTGAAACTTGGAACATATCAGCATGTGTACTACAGTCGCTGCAAGCCTTTCTTAATCGTTGCCTACGCAAGATTATGCGCATATATTGGCCCCAGGTTATTAGTAACGCTGATCATCTCTGGATCGTGACCAAGCAAACACTAGTCCACATAGAAATTCAACGCCGTAAGTGGAAATGGATCGGTCACACGTTGAGAAAGAAAGGATTGGAACCCCCAAGGCAGCCGCAGACGTGGGAGACCAGCCAATACGTGGAGGCGTCAGGTCGACGCAGAAGCAAGAAAAGCAGGCCGTGCGTGGAACGAAATTAAATGTTTAGCCTTAGATAAAATTAATTATAATTTGTTTATTGAGGCCTTATGCTCCAGCTAGGAGCATATAAATATTCTTAAATATACAGTGCCGCTCAACTGAATAGGTTTGACTTATTTTTTAGACTTAGGACATAATATCTTCCTAACGAGCACTCGGATTTAAACCAAATAAATGTTGTTAAGTAAAACGATCAATTATTTATGAAATACAAAAGTTTTTTTTTGGTTTGGTTTTTATATTTTTTTATTATATTTTCAAAAACATAGCTGAAAATCTACATTATTTTTGGCTCAAGTGAATAGGTTTGACCAACAAAACTATAAAAAAAAAAATTATTCACAGCAATATTTCATGGCACTTGGTAACTTAAATAATAAAAGACACTATTTCTGCATTATTTAATATTTGGTATCACCACCCTTATTCTTAATTATTTCAAACATTCGAGTTGATAAGGAATCGTAATATTTTTCAATTGCACTAAGTGAAATAGTTGACCAGGCTTTTTTAATCGCTTCAACCAGGGTCGCCGAGTCTTGAAATTGTCTTCCCCCTTCATACACTCTCCTGGATAAAAGTCCCCAAATGTTCTCGATAATATTTATGTCTGGGGAGTATGGCGTCCACCCGAGCAAGTTGACATTCTGGTCCTTAAACCACTGTTTTGTAACCCGGGCTGTATGGATGGGGGCGTTGTCTTGTTGGTACGTCCACTGAATAGGTCCAAAAAACTGGGGAAAAGCCTTTTGGAGCACAGTCTTGTAGACATTTGCATTCATCTTTGATGAAACAAACTGCAGCTCGCAAGTTCCATGAAACGATATGGCTCTCCAAACCATTACGCCTCCTGTACAGGCGTGATGACGACTCAAAAAGCATTCCTTTTTTCGCATATCGTAAAAATAGTAGTGGTAGCCATCCGGTCCGTCGAGATTGAACTTTTTTTCGTCGGAGAAGACCACAGCCTTCCATGTCATGTCCGCGCAAATCGAAGACGCGCTTCCTTCTGTACATCATTGAGAGGAGGTTTTTTTTTTTTATTTTTAATCTCTTTAAGTGTTTAGCACTCCGAATAACTCGTTTTACCGTTGCCAAACTAGCATTTACACCGCATTCATCCCTGATTTTACTGGCAGAGAGGTGGGAATTCGAAGCAGTTCGAAGGATTAGTCGCCTCTCTGATGCCATTGTAGCTTATTTTTTTCCTCTTTTCATTTTTTTCTCGTAATCGGCTTCATTACGAAGAAAATTGCTTACCACGTTTTGGCTTCGACCAATCTTCTTTGCTATTTCACTATGTTTTAGGCCAGATTCAATATAGCCTTTAATTTGACCTTTTTCAAAATCGGTTAAAGATTTTCCCCGACCCATATTAAAAAAAATGGTAGCAATTACTTTAAATTTAAGTAGACCAAAGAAATTATATGTTTTCAATCACGCAGTCAATCAAAAAGTGAAGTCAAGGTTGTCAAACCTAATCAGATGAGCCAAAAATAGACCACACATTTAGCGAATTCCACAATGAAAGCAAAATTCTGATTTACCGTTGCATAGAACCCGTTACATTTTTTTGTCATATTAATATATGAGTAAACAAATGAATGTTCAAAACAAAAAAGAAAGAAGGAAAAAATGCCATAGGAACAAAGAGAGAAGAAAAAATAGAAGAAATAATTTTCAAACCTATTCAGTTGAGCGGCACTGTATGTATATTAAGAAAATAAAATAAAAATAAAATCGATTTTTTGAAAATTCTAGCTGTATATGACCCCTTGAGTGCCCAGCGGCTG
Source organism: Anastrepha obliqua (assembly GCF_027943255.1). Lineage (NCBI taxonomy): Eukaryota > Metazoa > Arthropoda > Insecta > Diptera > Tephritidae > Anastrepha > Anastrepha obliqua. Next base: position 27,838,526 of record NC_072895.1, read on the forward strand.
GTTAAGCAATTACAAAAAAATCCGCTATGTGCGCAGGGCTAAACCACCCAATGTGCGCTGCTATAAATACTGAATTTTGATATAAAAACTTTAAATAAAAAAATTTCAAAATTAATCAAAACATTCCACAGTGCAAGACGACACTTTCTCGTAAAAATGCAACCGACGCTTTACACAGTTGGCGCTGCCGGCAAACGCGAACAGTCATTTAACTAAGAATCGTACATTTCTTGTCATTATTAATTTGCAATATTGCTGATTCTCCCAAAACTAGGCGCCTAAATATTGCAGTAATGTAAATTTAAATATGAGCGCACCCACACACACACATACAGGCATACATATGTACTTACATGAGGGCGTAAATATGTATAAATTAATAAAAGGGAGCCATGCAAAGATTTCTTGCTGCAGTTGCTGTAGCAAGTTGCTGGTGTGAAAAACGCTCGTGCAAATCCCTTTGCGATCGCTAAGACATACATTTTTGACGGCGGCGCTCTTATTCACTTCATCACTTTCTTTACGCGATAGTTGTTTGGCCAGGAAAAGTTTGTCTGTGTGCTGCAGTCCGTCCCCAGCATCAGCTTGTTAAAGGTTGATAGTTTGCAAAAATTTTTGCATTTCATCGTTTGCGATCTTCAGTCACTTTTCGCGTTTTCCAACGACAACACCAAAATGCGGACAATAGCTGCCGTTATTGTGACCGTACTTTTAGCGTCCGCAGTGGCCAGTGGAGCAACGGCAACATTTTCGCGCGGTGAACACACAAACGCGACGGAGGGGGTGTCACTGGCGCGTATCAATTTCCTGGTTGGTGTGGCAGAGTTGGGCGCGTTGCACGAAAATGGCACGCGCTGTGGCAGAGAACTTGAAACACTGCTGAAGGCTGTTGCCAGCAAAGAGTTTTGGAGCTTAAAAGGTGTTTATGTGTGCGCTGGAGTTACTATGTTTTTTTTGTTTTTTTTTTTTTTGCAGTCTGCTTAAAGTGTTAAATTATTCAGTGTTTCTTTTGTTTGTGTTTTGTGTTTATCTTCAATGTTTTTTTTTTTGCATTCCACGCTCAAAGTGCTCGACTCTTTTGGCGCGCCACCGAAATCCTTCAGCTGGGGCAACTACTACTGGTTCGCTTCGCAAAAGCACTGCGATGATCTAAATACGCCATACGCGGTCGCTTTCTCACCGGCACATCTGCGCAGCTATAGGATGAACCCTTTCAACGTCACCAGTCCGTTTCGTCTGCGCCTCACCATGATTTACATGCGCTTCTCCACGCCTCGCTACATCAATTTGCGACTGCCATTTGAGGTGATTCAAATCAACCGATACAGATCTTTGTGTTGTTTGTATTAATGTTTGTCTGCTTAAATGTGTGCCAAATGGGTATTTGTGTATTTTTTGTGTAACAGTCTTTTATTCATATCGGCTTGTGTTTACCGCAATCCTGCGCGATCGCAGCGCTGCAACGCTACACAGACGAATATTTTCAGCGCGGCGACTTTGTGATGCAACGCGACTTCGAACTGCAATTGCAATCGGTGTCGGCCAGAGCACCGACTTTCGGTTTAGATTTCTTCCAGCAAACCGGAACTATAATTTCCATGTAAGTGTTGTGCGTGAGTGTGTGTGTGCATGTGTGTGTTTGGAAAGTTAGTTGTAAACAATGTTGCTGAATAGAAAAATCAAATGACGCAAAGAAAAGAAAATGTAAAAAGAAATAAATTGAGGTTAAAAGATATAACAAATACTTGTAAGCAACTTAAAAAAAATGGATAAAAAAAATTTCCTAGCAAATAACACTGTGCGACAAAATCAAACTTTTTCCAAAATAACAAAGTTTTGGCCAGACGCTGACCAGGCAACCGCCCAATATGAGTCAGTCGCTTCTGGATTTTTGTATTTTCACCATGTCTTTGCATACTGAGGGGCCACTTATTTTATTAAAGCTGGTTTCGATTCGTCTTTGTCACAGAAACCTCTTCGGAATAGCTAGCTTTTAGATCGCTTCCTCCGTTCCTGCCCCTCATTGTTGGGGGTTGCTTATTTGTTAGAACTTATTCGCAACTAACCTGCTACTACAGGCCGTCCGGCTATCCGCAACCGGCCGACCCCCACAGTAGCTCAGAGCTCAACTTCGTCGCCCGATCCCAGAGGAGTGCGGCCTCCGGGTGGCAATGGCTTCTGTTAAAGGGAACAAAAACAAAAAACAAAAATACTCGTGCGTGTATTGGCGTAGGCATATAAAAATACCTAAAAATATATGAGTCGAAAAATATACAAACTATTCCTAGTAAAAATTCTCTAAAAGCAGCCATTGCTGAGAGCTGGGAAAATATTCCAAGAAATGTCACGAAAAACTGGCTGACTCTTTGGAAAAACGTTTGCAAGCGAAAATTAATGCAAAGGGATACTGCAAAAAGTATTAGCAACTAAAAGGCCAGTCACAACGCATCCGCTCCGTCCGTTACGGCAACGAATTTGACTGACATCAAAAATATGTTATGAGTCGAAGGCAACACATACAGTAGGGAGCAAAAGTGTTTCCATAGTTAACATTGTCAACTTTGTAAGCCAATAAAATGCAAACGAATGAAGCAAATCAAAAAAACTTTTTGTTCTAATAATATGTCTTTAAACCTCAACAAATTGCCGTATATGATAAAAATAAAACAGAATCAGTAAAATATTCAAACAGAAAAAATCAAAACAACTCCATGTGTACAATTTTGCACCTTCCGTTATTCTTACTTTTGTTTGATTTCTTAATTCTCTTTTCAGCAATAGACATGCGGTTTTACCGTTATATGTTTTGTTTGTTCATTCTTCGCTTATAAGATCCAGAAAATCACGTGTTTCTTATTATTCGAAGCAGATTTGTTGATTTTAGCAATTAGCCTATAAAGTACCGCGAAAAAATGAAGAAGCTTTCGTCTGATGTCGAAAATAGTATTATTAGCCTAACTGAAAGTGGCTGTTCGACTCGTGCTATTGCAGATCAGCTTAAGATTTCCCATTCAGCGGTGTCCAAGGTCCAAAAAAGACGAAATGTTGCACCCAAAAACATTATTAAAGGCCGTAAACGCCTCTTAAAAGACTCTGACGCCAGACTAATGATGTCGAAAATGAGCTCTGATAAGTTCCTAACACCAAAGAAGGCATCTATGGGCATAGGAGTCGGTGGACAGCTAGAAGAGCACTGGCTAAGATTGGATATGTGGCAAGTGTGAAAGAAAATAAACCAGCTCTATCCGAGAAGAATGTCAAGGCTCGATTGAAATTTGCCCGGGAACACAGAAACTGGACTCTAGATGACTGGAAACGTGTTATCTGGTCAGATGAATCCAAGTTCAACCGTTTTCAGTCGGATGGCAAGCAATACTATTGGCATAGACTCGGCGACAAGCTTCAAAAACACCATGTGAAGCAAACCGTCAAGCATGGAGGAGGCAATGTCAAAGTTTTGGGATGCTTTACTTGGTGGCACATTGGACCATTACAAAAAATTGATGGTATAATGTTAAAAGAAGACTACCTCAATATTTTGCAAAGCCAACTATCAAATTTTCTGGACAAGTGTGCATATCCCGAAGAGGAAATTACTTTTCAACAAGATGGGGACCCGAAGCATACTGCAAAAATTGTCCGCGAATGGTTAAAAAGCCAAAATTTTAAGTTGATGGAGTGGCCAGCTCAAAGTCCCGACCTCAATCCAATTGAAAACCTGTGGTCAATCGTGAAGCGACGGCTCGGGGAATATCAATCAGCGTCATCCAACCTAGACGATCTTTGGAAGCGTGTAGAACTGGAGTGGAACCGAATTCCAAAAGAAACCATAGAGAAGTTGGCCGAGAGTATGCCAAACCGAATAAAAGGTGTAATAGCTAATAAGGGTCTGTGGACAAAATATTAATTTCATATCATATTTCATTTTGTTCACTAAAGGTGCAAAATTGTACACATGCGAGTTGTTTTGGTTTTTTTTGTTTGAATATTTTGCTGATTCTGTTTTGTTTTTATCATATACGGCAATTTGTTAAGAATTAAAGACATATTATTAGAACAAAAGGTTTTTTTGATTTGCTTCATTCGTTTGCATTTTATTGGCCCACAAAGTTGAGAATGCCAACTATGGAAACACTTTTGCTCCCTACTGTACGTGTCGTATCCTAGATTCAACTCCAAATGTGTTAAAGAATGCACGTGGTGCAACAACACAATACCACACTTTGTTGGGCCCCGGCCACTCTGATGTGGAGGGAAATGAAAGAGCGGATTAGTGTGCAAGGAAAGGCTCTGAGCTGATCCTTCAGCGAGTGGTAGAGGACTTAAGCATTCCTGTAAACGAACTATGCACTGCCATTGACTCTGGCCAAAACTGAATCTTAAAAGGACAAAATGTCTGGTTGGATTCAACAAATCAACCCCCAGCGTCCTCACATGTGTTATAACGGGTCATTATACTATTGGCACCGTAGCCAGTGGAATGGGTGTTTCTCACAATGACTTTTGCAAGAGCTGTGGAGATGAAGAAGAAATTGAGTCGGTGCAACACCTTCTCTCATGATGCTCTGCACCACTTCAAAGAAACCATGCCAAATATCTTGGCGATTATTTCTTTGAAGGCCTGGGAAATTCTCAAAATGTCTCGCTGGAGCGACTAGTTAACTCCTTAAAAAAATAACCAATTGGTTTACGCAACTTAGTCACGGGATGGAAATCAAATACACGTATCACAATGGGCCTTAGGACCACCGAGTGTCTTGTCTTACACTAACAAACTAGTGAACCTAACCTAACCTAATTGATCTATTCTGTTTTGCTGAGTTCGGTCATTACACTGTGCTACAAAAGAGAATTCAGCAGAAATACTTTAGAGGTGATGGTATTTTTCTTGCGGGTTTTGTGAACTAAAATAAGAATCGAAATATGAAATACGTATAGACTTATAACTCAATTGTTTATCGACTGATTTTCAATCTTTTATCTATTTAAGTGAGAAAAACTTGGTCCATTCAAATGGTGCATTTTCCCTGCAGACGGAATTTTGCTTTAACTTTTTCGCTTCTTTCAACTTTGGCGATGTTTTTGCGCATTATTTAAAAAAAAAACTATACTAATTTTAAATTGATAGAAAAGGTACTTTTAATATCGCGAGTTTGGTGACCTGCTTCTATGAAAAGCTTTCTTCTGGTAAAAAACCATCCGAGTTTACGAGGGACGACCGCTATTAGAAATAATTTCTTCTATTACTTTTATGTTCAGCTTCTTAGCGGACATCAAACGAAAAGGTTTTGCTAAAATCTATTGTGGCAATAGTTTCACTGTGGCGCCAATGTACGTTTTAGACGTCGTGTCAGTCAAATGCATTGACGCAACGGACCCATTGTGGCAGCCTTACAACTGTTAATCAATTTTCGTTGATTTTCATAACTGTGCTTATCAGACCACACCGAAAAATCACTCCGATTCGAAAGTTTTTACTTTCATTTTTTAATTGTAAACGAGTCTCGCAAAGAATTGATTTACGATACAAAAAAATTTTCGATAAAAACGATCCTTTCACATTGTCTCATCGAACGTTTTTCAAAACGTCAAATAATAATAATTAAGTAACTCCGTTTCTTTTAAGCAAGTTTTAGTGAATATAAACGAAATGAGAACATTTAGTGTACAAGGTGCCGCAAATAGTACTCGAAGAAATGGAGCTTCACTTGTTCTGTGCTTTTCTGAGAAATAATAGCAACAGTCAGGGGAATGCCGATGACCGGGTGAGAGACCTCTGATACCAATTCAGTCGGCCGCTTCCAGTTAAGCTCATCAGCAATTTAATTTCCGTCTAGTGTGGGAGAGCCATTCAACAAATATTGTCCGCATAATCTGGGTCTTCAAAAGGCCCGTTCAGACCCCAGGATATACCTCTGTTTTCCGCATTATTTGGTCCAGGTCTAGGAACGCTATAAAAAACTTATTGACGAACCGCGGTACGAAATATAATAACAAATATTACGCAACAGCGAAAGTTATTTACATCCTTACATCAGAGCACTGCTGGATTAGTTTATCAAATTCAAAAATTACCCAAAGCATCACGCTTTAATTTCGTTTTACTTTTAAAAGAACTTGTTTTTTTTCTTAATAGAGGGTGTTCACACATAATTATTGATTACTATTATAATTTAAACCAATTTTGACGCTCACGCAACTTATACCAAAACTTCAAAATTGAATGCTAATTCATCCCTACTTAATAAAATGTTAAATTTACGCTTAAAGCTCTTTACTGCACTGCTATGAATAATGTTAAAATTTCTTTCTTACCACAGCACCATTCTCACCACACTGCTATTGCTGATTGGCTTAGCTGAAATCGTGCATCGTTCCAAAGAGAAGCTGCAGCTACAACAACTGCTGCTGACAAAAGCTCCCCTTGTCGCACCATCAAATGGTGGTGTGCACATAGCCAACGTATCGGTGGAGCCAATAAACGAAAGTGCTGCCAAAAGCTCAACACTGGAGGAGCTTTTGCTATGTTTCCGATTGGCCGAGAATTGGCGGCGTGCACTCCAGCCAGAGCGGGCAAATTCAAATGCAAACTTTTTGAGCGCTATTGCCGGCTTGCGCACCATCATATGCCTTTGGGTGTCCACTTTCCACGTCTACTACTACTCGTTGTTCGCACTATCGAATGCACCAATGATGTTTGCTGCATTGGCGAATTTTCTATATCAGCCGCTTCTGCAGGCTGTCTTTTTTGTGGATATTTTCTTTGTTATGAGGTGAGCTTATATTGAAGTGGAGTTAACAAAATTATTTTTTATGTAAGACTTCCAACAAGGTGACCAGTGCACCCATTTTAACAACGACTGAAAGAATTTTTTTAAAATATAACAAAAACGTTTAATTGATGCACTGTGATGAGACTTGAATTAAGAGCCATTAATGTCTCCTTTACCAGCAAAAGGGTTTTAAGGCCTTCACCTCATTTGAAATGGTATTTTTTGGGTGTTTCTTTAAAAGCGTGTAATACGGAAACGATGAAAGATTTTTTATTTTAGTTTTCAGTATTTTATTGCTTGATCCATTGTAAAAAAATAAAAATGTTCTTTTACCCATACAAAGTTCGTTCAAAAAATTTTTAGCCTTCAAAAAATGGTCTTCCAAAAACAGGTATGTCGCTGGCGACACGCCTTCCGGACTCGCAGGCGTTTAAAATCAAATAGATAAAAGGGTTCTTGTTCAGTGTGAATGTCGTTATCGTGTGAACTACGATCTTAAAAAAATTGACAAAATGGCGGATGTTCAAAGATGAAGAACCAACCGTTTTTTGACCTTTCTTTTATCTTTAAAGGTCCGAAAAAATACTAAAAAATTTTTTTCCGAATGATTGTTGTTCACACGATAACGACATTAATTCTAAGTCATTTAAATTTTATATCAAAGAAATTGGTTCAATAGAACCGACTATATCTGCCTCCATTGCCCATGTGAAGACCATTTTTTGAAGGCTGACAACTTTTGACCAAATCTCGTATAACCAAAAAAAAATAAAATATGGCAAACAAAAATTAAAAAATCGTCTTTCATTTCCCTTTTACATGCTTTTAAAGAAACATCCAAAAACACCATTTCAAATGAGGCGAGGACTTTAAATATATCCATTCTGGAAATAAATAGAACAGAGGAACCTCTAAAGGGAGAGATTAAATATTTAGGAATTATCCTGGATAATAAACTCACCTGGGGGGCCCACCTCAACTCAGTAATAAAAGAGGCAAGGAAAAAACACATTTTGGGTAAATTTTGGGACCTGAGCCCTAAAATGACCTTCTGGATCTACACCCAAATGGTAAGGCCATGTTGTATGGAGCATTGGTATGGTGGACAAAAACCAATGAAACTACTACTATACCAAAACTGTGTAGAGTACAAAGCTGGCGCGCCTAAGCAAAACAGGGCATATGAGAACCACCCCAACTGGTGGGATGGAAGCGCATATAAATCTACCACCGCTACACATAGAAATACATGAGGAAGCTGCTAAGCAAGCACGCACTTTTCATATGAAAGAAAAACGTATGCCAGGAGATCTTACTGGACTCCTCAATATCCCATACATTCATGACCCAGGCGAATGACCACACGAAGCCAATACTAAATTTACTAAGAGATATGAGATTATCTTCCCGTTGACGGAAGAGTGGTATACTAGCCCCATGGCAAAGAGATTTTTAGAGGTGTACTACCTTGCAGACTGTTATTCGGCTCTGAGCGAATTTGACAGATATGACGACGTGAAACACAAAACGAATGACGTAGAATCCAAAGTTCCCCTCAAAATGTGTTTTTCACCATACCTAACGAGCAAACCAGGTATCTATCATCCTTGCACTAGCCCAACATGGCTACTCGATGACTCGCGAAAACGCTCCAATCGGTAGGAGCAGGAATAGTGGGGCCTAGAGCATACAAATCTTTAACACTGAGTACAGATACCAAAATCTTCCATGCGGAGCTTTTCGCTATAATGAAAACAGTGGAAATAGTATCCAAAACTAGAAGAGCCTCAGACTACTCACCCACTTTATCTGCAATACACATTTCAATACAAGAGGACTATCCAGCACTAGTTTATGCAGATTTTGCTGTGATGCAGAGGAGTCGCTTAATCACCAATTGTGAAGCACTAGGCCACAGGCGACACATAATCCTCTGCTCGTACCTACTAGGGGACGAAGACTTATAAATGCGTCCTCCTAAGAAGCTGGTTCGATTCCTCGATATTCTTGATTTTGACCGAGTTTAACAACCAGTTAGGTTGACCTCGCTGGCTGAAAGTTATCACATAGGCCTATTGGTCCTTAGTGGTACCAGACGATGCTTGACCCTTACGTTTCCTTGCAAAACGGCTTCTTGGAATGAGCCTGTGTCTTTTGAGCATCTAAGTAAGCTCTGAAGCTCTAACCCCGAGAAACATTCTCACTTATCATATTGTAGAGCTCCTAAGCATTTCATTCGGGTTCTAGCTAATGAAGGGCAAAAAAATAGAAGCTGTTCAAGCCGACTCCGAACGGCAGATATTTTCATGACGAGGTTTTTCATGGCAGAAATACACTCAGAGGTTTGCCATTGCCTGCCGAGGGGCGACCGCTAATAGAAAACTGTTTTTATTAATTTTGGTTTCACCGAGATTCGAACCAACGTTCTCTCTGTGAATTCCGAATGATAATCACGCACCAACCCATTCGGCTACGGCGGCCGCACTTAGGGGCGCAAAATAGATCAATCTATTCGCAGTGCATAAAGGCCTTAGCCCAACCCATTACCATATAGAAAAAAACTACGTTAAGTGAAAGTGCAGAAGTGAAACTTTCAAGGCAGACAAAGAAAGAGGGAGAGACCCGAGAGACAATGAGAGAGAGAAAGAATATACATATATCTATAAGTTCACAACATTTGCAGAGAATACAAATAGACAAAATTTACAAAGAACGGAGAACGGAGAAGGGTCGACCGCTGTAGGTAAACGCCGGGAACAAACCGTCGCAACAACGCGCACTACTCCGAGTGTTTATCACCCGCAAAAACGCAACGATTCCAGGCCCTACAAGTTTGCACCAACAAACAAGCGTCAAAAATTACAGGGTTGCCCATATTCGACGGACCCATATGTTTTTTTTTTTAAATCAAAGAAAAACACAATTTTTTTGATGTTGACGACAATAATCATTTTATTTGGTTCAAGTAGATTTGTTGACATCACTTTTTGAATATGATATCTCTCAAATGGCCGCCTTGAGCCTGTACGGCGTATTGTGCCCGTTTTGCAGCATTTTCCATAGTTCTAGCTAACATTTCGGCTGGAATAGCGGCTATTTCCTCACGGATGTTGTTCTTGAGCTCTTCTATGGTCTTTGGCTTATTAATATAAACCTTTGATTTTAAATATTCCCACAAGAAGAAGTCAGGTGGCGTTAAATCGGGCGAACGCGGTGGCCAGACAAAATCGCCATTTTTCGACATTAAACGACGAGGAAACAATTTCTTCAAAAAATCGATGTGGTGCGATCTGTGTGTGGTGGAGCGCCATCTTGTTGAAACCAGAACTGCCTCATACGCTTTCAACGAATGATTGGCATCACAAAAGTGGTTATCATATCGCCATAACGCTCTTGATTAACGGTAATAGCTTGACCATCTTCATTTTCGAAGAAGAACGGCCCAATAATCGTTTTCGCACTAACGCCGCACCAAACAGTGACTTTTTCGTCGTAAAGAGGTACCTCTTGAATTTCGTGAGGATTTTCAGTGGCGTAAATACGGCAATTTTGCTTGTTTACCGTCCCATTCAATAAGAAATGAGCCTCATCGGACATGATGATTTTGTTCTTCTTCTTCTTCTTTTGACTTCTTTTGTTGAATGCAAATTTGAACAATTTGAAAGCGCTCGCGTGGCGTATACTGTTCCATGGTAAAAATCTGCTTGGACTGACGCTTCCAACGTGGTATGTCATTAAGCGATCTGACGTCTCTGTCAAAAGATACAGGGTTGCCAGATGGGTCCGTCGAATATGGGCAACTGCCTACTGGGGCAGTATTATTTCTCGCTAGAAATTAGCAACCACAAGGAAAAACTGAGGAAAAATAGTCTAAAGTGTATCTAAGATAAGGTATAGCTCTCTCTCTCCTTTTCCTCTACGCTATATCTTTCTTCTCTCTCGCGGAACGAAAAAACGTTGCATGGCTTTGAAATTTTACTCTCCATTCTCGCTCGTCCATCGACGCCTAAAAAGTTTCACTTCAAAAATGTTTAACTTTGTTATTAAGAAATATTGAATACCCAGCCACCAAATCACCCTTTAAACTTTCAACTTGCACACTCAAATTAATGGGGGTTATGCAAACATATCGACTTATATAAGATTTATAAACATATTTTTTTCAGCGCTCTCCTGCTTGTCTACAATTTTCTATCAACTGAATCAAGGCTGAAGGCGATACGCCAAAATGGTTTCGTGCAGAATACAAAATTATTTGGCCAGCTTGCATTGAATCGGTATTTGCGGTGGGTATAGACAACAAGACTATTATGATAAGATTTCACTGAAGTATTTATTGTTGCTGAATTTCCATATCTGCATACATATGTATGTGAGTATATGTGTGTGCATACATAACTGCTTCTTGCTCACTTTGACAGGCTCACGCCAATGCTCATCGTCACCATACTTCTAAGCGACGTAGCCTACGATTTGATCAACACATATTCACCCTTCTACTTGGGCGCCAACAGCGGCTATTATTGCAAGCAGTGAGTACATATTTATTAGAGATATTTACTAGAGTACATACATAGAAGTTTTATATATTACATTACATAAATACAGTGCACTCGCGGTAACTCGAATAGCCGCTAAGTCGAACGACGTGCTAACTCGAACACATTTTTTCCCCTATTGACTTCTTTGTAACTCGAACAATAAAAAAGCGCTATAACTCGAACAAAAAAACAAATTTATTTGTACACACATTCTTTTCAAACATGTACATTTTGTACATAGATACATATGTAATAGTATATGTATATAAATTATATGTATACTAGTGTATTGTCCATATGAATATTTCGGCGTTAATATCCCGTTAGTTTTCTGGGAACAACATCTTGCATTGACCAAATTGCTTTAAATTTGTCATTTGTAGTGTATCAGTGCACGTGAGTAATGGATCGTAAAAGGTTGAAGTGTTTAACATTAAAAGAGAGGGCTGAAGTCCTTAACAAAATTAAACGTGGACGTAGTGTTACTTCTCTAGCGAAGGAATATGGGGTAGCCAAGTCCACCATAAGTCTTATAAAAAAGAAAGATAAGGCAATTTATGGCTTGCACTAACGCTACCGGCAACCATAAGCTTAAACTTCTCGTTATTGACAAAGCAAGAAATCCTCGTGTTTTCAAAAATTTTAACTGTCCGGTGGAGTACAAAAATTCCAAATCAGCCTGGATGACTTCGGCGATTTTCAAAGACTGGTTTCATAATTCGTTCATGCCGCAGGTAAAATCCAGATTCATTAAAACAATTTTTTTAACCAAGTTAAATGACTTTAATATTTAGGTAAGAAAATATTTGAAAGATGGGGGACTACCTGAGAAGGCTTTTCTTCTAATTGATAATGCCCCATCACATCCCAACGAAATCGAATTAAAGTCCGAGGATGGTTTAATTTTAACTATGTTTATGCCGCCGAATGCGACACCATTGATCCAGCCAATGGACCAAAATGTAATTCGTATAACGAAACTATACTACAGAAATTTTCTGCTGGCTTCCATTTTCAACAATCGATCGAAAAATCGATATCGATGACTATTTTTTTAACATAGCACACTCAATTGATAAGTCGAACAAATTCGATAAATCGAACAGCGCCTGTTTTAATTAGTTCGAGTTATCGCGAGTGCACTGTATTTCCATTTCTTCTTCACTTTTTTGCTGCTGATTATAAAGGCACATTCTGCGCGCTATTCGTTCATTTAATCCATTCAAATTGTTACAAATTATGCAGCCAATAGGCAGATATGTATGTGTTAATATATGTATGCATGTATTCATGTGTGTTTGAAATGTGTGAAATGTGAAAAAATAACGCATAACCCGAATTAATTTAAATCGGATTTGGTTATGCGTGCATATGATTTAATCAAATCGGCATTGATTAATGAAATGATTTTCAATTAAAGACAATTCAGAGTACAGGAAAAAATGTTAGCAAGCACAGCGTTTAATGAATTTTATACAAAAATGATGCCGCAGCATCCTACAGTACATACTCGCATGTGTGTATGTATGTACATATGTATGTATATGTGTATGTATGTGTGTAAATACTTACAATGCTTGTCGAACGCATGTCACACTCTGTAACGCTCATGTAATCGAATTCGAGAGTTAATTACCTTCATGTAATACATCTGTGGGCAGCGATAGCCAGCGAAAATCGGACGCAAAGGGTGGCGTATATACAATATTTTATTACATGAATATTTCTTGAATAAAAAATGTGTTGAGAGTTGATAACAGCAGTACAGCTTTAAATTGAGATTTCTATGAAACGAGGTTCCTTATTAAGGGTTTTATTGATTTAAATTCAATTAGAAAAAGGAGTTCGTTGAATAACTTCAGATTGAGTGGCTGCGTATGTATGTAATTAGTTTCCGTATTTCCAATTACATACAAATTTATTTACATATTTACTAGTAATTGTTGAACAAACGTTTTGTGTCTCCTATTTATTAGGTTGGGTTAGGGTAGGTTGACATGGCTGGCTGGAAGCAATCATATAGACCTTTTGACCCTTAGTGGCGCCAGATGGAGATTGCTTTTTATGTTTCCTTGTAGTAGGCTTCTTGTAATAAGCCTGCGTCTTTTGCCAATCTAAGTAAATTCTGAAGCTCCAACCTCGAGAAACATTCAAAGCTATTTATTAGGTTGGGGAATAAGTTCGTAGCGTTTTTACCTTTTGGACTTGGACTTTTAATTAAACAAAAAACATTTATTATATCAATAAGTTAATCACGTATATATTCGCTTGCTGCTTTCAACCTCTTCCCACATCTCGAACAATTTATTGATACCGTTCCGCCAAAAATGGTTTGGTCTGATGTCGAAGAAGTTGTTGAGCTGGTGTTTAAACGTGCGGACCTCTTTGTTATCGAAGATAACGCCCTTCATATGGTTTCACAGAGAGCGGAAAAGATGGTAATTGGTCGGTGCAAAATCCGGAGAATACAGCGGATGTTGAAGGACCTCCCATTCAATTTCTTGGAATGCGGCTTTGACGACTTGCGCAACATGGGGCCTGCCGTTGTCGTAAGGGAGTATGGTTTTTCCATGTCGATCAGATCTTTTCAAGCTAATAGCCTTATGTAGCTGCACAATGTAGCTTGTCCTTGTCTTTGTTAACTGTGACATTCTTTTCGAGCATTTCCTAGTGCACCATGTCTTCCCAGGCCCACCAAACACATATCATGATCTTCTTTGGATGAAGATGCGGCTTGACTCTCGGCTTTGGCGTGTCTTCTGGATCCACCCATTCCTTTCTTTGCTTCATATTGATGTATAGACATCATTTCTCATCTCCCGTGATGATTCGGTAGAAAAAGCACTGTTTATGACCGCGAGTTGCTCGATGGCGGGTGAGATTTTTTTTTTAATCCTTTATTATTGCACTTGGGAACATAGGGCTTCAACGAAACATTTAAGTATTTCGTGGAAGACCGGGTCGTCTATGTCCTTGTGGGTTCAATTCCAATGCTGTTCTGCAAATGCTTTTTCTGTCCTTTCTGAGAGTGTGCCCTATTCATCGCCATTTACGACCACTTATCACCTTTTGGTTTGGATCTTGCTCGGTGATCTGCCATAAGTCCGTATTTCGGATAGTGTTCGGCCAAAAAATATACATACATATTATCCAAAGGCATTTATTTGTGAATCTTTGTAGTTTCTGCGTAATGCTTCTGAACACCAGCCACGTTTCACTGCCATATAAGAGTGTGGACTTTACGCATGAGTTGAATACTCTTGTTTTATTTTTCTGCGAGATTTGCCTATTTTACCAAATTGGCTGTAACCGTCTAAAGGCTGGCCTAGCTTTAAGCAAACGGTTTTCTGCGTCTTCTTCAGATCCAGCATTCGTTGAAGTTATGCTACCGAGATAACAGAAACTTTCAACGTACTGCACCGCTTCTCCCTCGATTACAATATTATTGGGATTTGTATTGTTGATTCGCATTGCTACCGTTTCCTTGCAGTTTATTTCCAGATCAATGTTTCGTGCAGCCTGCATGTCGGAATGCCTGTGTCAAAGCAGGTAAATATCCTCAGCATAGTCGTGATCGTGTAGTTCGCGGGCGAGATGCTGAGATGCAATTTGAAGGCGAGTTTCTTTGTTTTTTTTTTCGGTGAGGTCGTGAGGCACCCAGGCTCCCAATTTTTTGGTAAATCACATTCAATGATGGTTAAGTGGGGCTTGAAAATCGTTTTATGATCGCACTTCATGATTTTTCCGCAAATTCACGACTGGTTTGGCGACCGTTCTCTCTCAAAAGTAATTTGAGCAGTTCTTCATCGAATGCAAAAGACCTTCCGCCGCGGGACGTGTCATCGACGGCAAAGTCGCCCTTTTTGAACTTTGCAAACCATTTTCGTGCTGAAGACTCGTCTATGACACTTTCTTCATACACGCCTCAAATGTCTCAGGCTGCTTCGAATGTTTTTTGAGCAAAAAAGAGGAGGTATCGAAAATGTTGATGTTTTCCTCCTGGGTATTTCAGTTTCAGGCCTCAAAACTAATAAAAAATTAAATAACTGAAAAATACAATTAACATAGTTTTGTAGAGCGAAAAGAGTTCTATCGAATGAATACTTACCCTATCCCAAATAGAAAACAAATCGTTGTAAAACAAAAAAAAAAAATGAAAACGCTATGAAATTATTCCCCAACCCAATATTTATTTAAAACAATTTAAAAAATAATACAATAAATAACTGTATAAATTATCTAAGAGCACAAACGACGTAGCTTTCGTTTGCGTTTTGTAACATTTCTAGCTTTGTAAAGAATACATTTTTGGCTGCACGATGTGTAGAATGTGTCCAAGCTCGACCGGCTCGATTTTGAAGCAATCAGCTGATTTGCTGACGTAACCGGTGTTAAGACAGCGGTTTGTTTACGAAATACAAAAAAAACTGAGTATGTATTGATGGCACAACCTTCACTCACGTTATTTCGTTGCCCTCTGAACAGCGACTGATCGGAGATTGTGAGAATACGTGTAAAATGAGCGGGTAAACGATGAAGGGGATAATGAGATGGCGCCTATCGTGGTGCTGTTACTTCACTCTCAACGAGTTCGACAATATCAACTGATTTTCGTGACGTCACCCTACTGCAATTGGTGAGCAGTGTGACCGTGAAGTGTAAACGTAAAGTGAGAAAAAGTTTTCGTTTTCGTTTGCACAGACACTTTTCACTCACGATTATTTTGCGATTCTCGTTTGTGCCATGACAAAAAGTGGTCCATTGCCACTGTAGCCATGAAACTTTTGCCAAACTTTTCATATGGCTTTTGTTTTGAAGCTCGAGTCAATTTAAAGAAAATATGTTACACCGAAATTCTTAACTTGTAACAGAACTTATGGCAGGACTAAGAAATTTTGTGCCATTTGTATAGATAGTTATTTTAATCTTCTTTCGAAGGAAACATTGTGATAAAAGATTTATTTAAGTTAATGTTCTTGATACTATAAAAGTCTGTTGTACAGAGAATACCGGAGAATTTCTTTAATATGGGCTAATAATGGCCCTTATGGGTCGTTCTGAATTAGTTGATTTCCCTTAATCTAAGAGCTGATTTGGTTTCGACTTACTTACCGAATAGCTCGATTGGTAGTGGTTCGATAATTAGTTGGTTAAAGTGGTGATTCATTCAGAATCCAACTGGCCCTTCCGAACCATTCAGGTTGTGAATAAAAGGTGACTTTTTTAGTCAAGAAAATTATTTTAATTTTTCATCAATATCAATTTTTACCCATCCAAAGTAATCGTCAGTGATGTCTACAATTTTTTTATTATTTTTATTTTTTTATTTTTATTTTTTATTTATTATTTAATTCAAGTATTTACATCGTTTACTTATATTCCTTGCCATTTCGCTAGACGCTGGTGGTATAACCTGCTCTACATACAAAACTTCTTGGACATGCGAGATATCTGTTGCTCGTGGACTTGGTATCTGGCTTGTGAAATGCAGTTCTACCTACTCACCACAGCATTGCTATTTTTGTATGCCAAAAGTGAACGTTTGGCCAAAATCGTCTTCGCCACGTGTGCGTTGGGCTTTGCCATAATTGGATGGTTGTGCAATTACAACAATGGCATTACGTTTGAGTAAGTATGAGCTTATATGCTTCACATGTATGTATGTATGTATCGCTAGCCGCGGCACGCAATGTGACCGCAACATATGAGACTGTGATTCAGTAATACTCGCATACTCGAATACTCCTACCACCCCAGTCACACCTCGTAATAATGACTATATTTCCTTACAACCCATACATATCGACAACACGCCCACAATTGACACTCCAACAACACATGCACACATATGCGCACTCATCATTCATGCACATGCAGCCTAGACGTCCTACATTCGACGCTGAATCAGCTGTATGTGAAACCGTGGGTGCGCATCAATCCCTATCTCGGCGGTGTCCTTTGTGGCTGGTGGCTGCATCATCATCGCCAGAGGGGCGGCCAGCGATACCATTATCATCATCGACAGCAGCACCAACAACGGGAGAAGCAACAGGCCCAGTCGCAATCAGAATTTCGGCCATCACAGATTCATACGCAACAGCAGCAGCAGCAGCAACAACAACAACACCAGCAACAGCAACGAGCGCAACAACAATGTGAGACGGCGAGAAATAGTGGTAATATTGGTTGGTGGCATGCGGCTTTTTGGCTTTTCATCGCCATCGTCTATGTGGTGGCGAATTTCATGAGCTACTGGCGCAACACACCCACATGGCTGGTGGCATCAATTATGTCCTTTGGCAA
Organism: Anastrepha obliqua; assembly: GCF_027943255.1. NCBI lineage: Eukaryota > Metazoa > Arthropoda > Insecta > Diptera > Tephritidae > Anastrepha > Anastrepha obliqua. The sequence goes on from NC_072895.1 coordinate 27,856,143, forward strand.
ATTGCTTTTCGCACTTTGCATCGGCGGCGGCATTTTGATGTGCGCCTGGGGATACGGCGGCCGCTTGAATGCCTTGCTAAGTGCGCATCTCTTTCGGCTGTTGAATAAATTCTGCTTCAGCATTTATTTGTTAACGCCCGTCGTTACAATAGTCGCCTATGGACTGCGCAATGAGCCGACCAGCTTCAATGAAATTGGCTCCGTAACGGATTTTGTTGCGGTGAATGTGTTGGCGGTGCTGTCTTCGTTTTTGGCCTATGTGCTTGTGGAGTTGCCCATGCAGCGGGTATGCAACAGATTGTTGTGCAAGCGGTGCTAGCGGCAGGAAGGCGAAGGGAAGCTGTGCTGGCAACAAGGGGAGCAGAACCAGGTGGGTACAACAATCAATAGTTGTGTAAGAAATCTTTCTATTTTTACTTTGTTAATTTTTATTTCTAATTTTATACATAAAATTACGTTACATAATCGAAGAGGAATTATAAAATTTCCTTTTACTTGTATTTATATGTACATTTTTATAGACAAGAATTTTTATGATTCATGTAAAGTGTAAACTTTTAAAATTTATGATTTTTTGTTGCAAAACTTTAATGCTCATATTACAATAAAAAATAAATGTTAAACTAAAAATATAAAAATAATAAAAAATGCAGTATGCCAAGGCACGTTGAACAAAAGGTATGGCAAGAGAGCGCAAAAACAACAAAAACAAAATATTAGCTTGGAGGAAAAAAATCCATTATTTTTGCGTAAATTTTTTGTGCAAATGGTTTTAAACTCTTCTATGGTCGATCTTTAACCCCAATCTCATGTCGTTCCATTTGGCACCTTAATCCCATGTCGATGCGACGGCGCTTATTTCTGCTATATAACGCCAACAGAAAATTAGAAAAAATGCATAAGGTATCTTCTAAGCTTTAACTAAACATATCCGAAGAGATTTTTTCAAATTTTTTTATTTTAATAACATTTTATCATAAACAAATCGTATGAAACATGCACCGTGCAGTAGATTAGATTTGAATAGATTTGTGGGGGGTTGGACAAGTCCAAACACTCAGCCAGTAAATCATTGAACTACACCCGGATAGAACTCAGTAGAAAGAATGGTTAATGGTTAATGGTAGTAAAGGGTTAAGGTATGGGCCTTTAGCACTGCGATCATATTGATCTATTGTGCACCCTATGCTGTCTATTGACTGTTAAGTATACTTATGAATTGTACCAGCTCCTTCTGAGGGAGTGATTGAAGGTCTTCATCTGTAAGCATTAACTTGTTTAAAAACCTTTTCCTTCTATGCGTCAACCCCGGACATTCGATGATGAGATGTTCTATAGACTCCTCCTCTTCGCAGCAAAATCTGCAGGTGCTGGTGTTAGTTATGCCTAATTTATGTAGGTGTTTTTTGCAGGTGAAGTGACCCGTGAGGGGACCTGTGAGAGCGGAATGCTCTTTTTGTTTAACGTGAGGGTCATGTTAGCTCTTTTAGAGTTGAAACTTAGGAACTTTTTGGAGTGTCCCCTTTTTGGAAGACCCTCTACGTTGTTCCAATGCTGATTTAATAGAGTTTTGGCTCAGTATTTTACTTTTTGTTTTAGGCTGTTTTTGTTGAATCCAAACATGGGACTAGGTCCGACGAAGTTTACATCTGCCCTTTTTTTTTGCTTGAAAGTCTGCCTTTTCGTTGCCGTCATATCGCTTATGTCCTGGTACCCAAGTTAGTGAGACATTGTTTTTCGATGCCAGGTTATTGAGTGCCTTGTGGCATTCTAAGAGATTTTTTGAGTTGTAGATATAACTATCTAAGGCTTTTAAAACTGATTGGCTGTCCGAGAGTATTCTAATCTTTACTTTATTGTGGTTTCTACGTTGTATGATGTTTGCTGCTTCCATTATTGTGTATAGTTCCGCTTGGAAGATGGTGGTGTTCCTGGTGAGAGTGAATGATTTGTGGATTCTGGGCCCCACTACTCCTGCTCCAACACCATAAGGTGTTTTTGATCCATCAGTGTACTATTTTTGTGAATCATCATTCATCCATTTTGGGTTTGTTTTCCACTCGTTCCTCTCAGGAAAGGTAACAGTATATCCTTTTGTGAAATAGAGGGTTGGGTCAATGTGGTCTGAAACTTGAGCCATGCTTATGGTGTTTTTGATTTTATTTAGGATACTTAGGTGACCGGTGAGGTTGCCTAATTTGAAATTTTCTTTCATGTGTAGCATGAGTGCTTGCGTAGCTGCTTCCTCTTGGATTGCTATATGAAGTGGTGGGAGATTAAGGAGTGCTTCCATTCCAGCTGTTGGGGTAGTTCTCATAGCCCCTGTGATACATAGGCAAGCAAGCTTTTGTACTTTTCCGAGTTTGGTTATCGCTGTTTGTTGGATAGATTTGCTCCGCCATACTAGTGCCCCATACAGTGTGATTGGTCTAACCATTTGGGTGTATATCCAGAGGGCCATACTAGGGCTGAGGCCCCAGGATCTTCCTAGTAATTGTTTGGTTCTCCACAAGGATTTCGTGGCTTTTTTGTTATATTATTTATATGTGATTCCCAAGTGAGTTTTTTATCTAAGGTTAAACCTAGATACTAGAAATAATAGAGATAGGAAAGATAAAATGTGGGTGGTAAGACGGCAAAATTAGTTTGAGGTCACTGCTCCACAAATCTCTTGGATTCATTGATGAATCTTAAAGGATCCGAAAGAGGAAGAGTATGAACTTTATTCATACTCAGTATATCGCAACCCAATATTCAAAGTCTGATTCTGGAAAATGCAGGACAGCTACAGAGAAAATGCTGTCGACGATTCCCATGGCAGCCATATGCTGACCACAGGCGTTGTGCACTGTGATTACACCCACCAGTACTCTCAGGTCCTATCTGCTGAGTTTTAGGAGAAAGGTCGCTAAGCACTTGGCTACTCTGCACGAGTTCAACCCAGACCAACGTCCTCTATGGATAGGCCTCATGAAGTCGTCAATCCATAGTTGAATCGATCCAGAATTTACAGCTAGAAAGGGTTCAGGGCCTAGTGGCATACTTGCAAAGCCTTCATTAGGCTCTTTATCAGCTAACTCGTTCCTTGTAATACCACAATGTCCAGGTATCCACGGAAGACAAACTTTGTTGTGTTTGTCAACACTGTTCAGTGTGGTCTTACATTCACCGACTAATTTTGAAGAGCAGCGTGGGTTAGCAAGGGCTTTCAGTGCAGCTTGACTGTCACTACAAGTTCCAATATTGCTACCACACCACTTTTTCTTCACATTCAAGATGGCTTAGACTTCCGTAAGGATTACCGTGGTCATCTGTTCTGTGTCATAGGAATATTTTGTGTCTTTGTCCATCCAGTTCCGCTACCATCACTGGTTTTGAATCCGTCAGTGTAGAAAATTTGCTGATATCCCGCTAATAGGTTCTCTGTACTTAACCATTGATCCCTATTTGGCATAGACATACAAAATATCATACTTCCTACCGAAGCTAACGACAATCACCCGATTGTCCACTGGCAACGAGAGCAGAGTGCACCACTCCGACAACTGGTGGTATATCAGACAGTGGCCAGTACTTACTTCATTTCCCCAGACTCCGTTTAACTTGAGCCTGTACGCCGCCTTCATTTCTTCCTTTCGAATTAGAAGATCTGAGGCTGCAAGTTCAGAATGGCATTAAGGGCATCACCAGATGTCGTACTCATGGCACCTGTGATACCCAAGCACACACTTCTCTGTAGTATGCTTAGGAATTTTACTCTGGAATTAACCATAGTAGCCTTCCACCATACTACAGAGGCGTATGTAATAATGGGTCTAATCAGGGTGATGCACAACCAATGTATTATCGCCGGTCTTAGACCCCATATCTTGCCAAAGGTTCTCTTACACTGCCAGAAGACTTTTAGTGTTCGAGAGACCTTCTGCCCGACGTGCTTCTTCCAGGTAAGTTTACTATCTAGGATTACTCCTAAGTATTTAACCTCAGAAGACAGTTGCAGTGTTACCCATTTCATTGTGGGTGATACCGTGTAGTAGTTTCACAAAAAATGAGCGACCATGGGATTAAGGCGATGCTACGACTACTAAAATGTTGGTCAACTTCGATTATTTCAGTGATTTTAACGACATTTTCGACGCCGGGTCTGCCTGTGCGAGGTGCATCTTTAACATCGAAAAACCGTGAACGGAATCTACTCAACCAAAATTGCACGTAATTGCCTGTTACAGTATCGGCACCAAAAACACCATTCACAATTTCAGCGGCCTGGCTTACATTTGCGCCTTTATCAAAGAAAAACTGCAAAATATACCGAATTTCCGCTTCGCTGGCTTCTAATGTTAACACCCTGTAACTCACAACTGAATGGAACAAACAAAAAACAGCAACGAGCATAAACTTTAAATTGTCGGATCACCACTTTACGAGATATCGTTCACCACAGCCATCTACCGAGAAAATAATTGATATACTTTTCCCTCAAACTAATATTTTTTTTTTGGCAGTGTGGAGTAATTAAAAAAATTGATAATTTAGAGACCAAATGAATAGAAAAAAATTAAATCAGCTGCTCTACTGATTCCCTCCGTTCAATGTGCCTCGCCGTATGCCAAGTTGTATATTTTTTCGATTTTACATACAGACGTATGTATGTAGGTACGGGTTGGTTGAAAAGTAAGAAACCAGAAATAAAAAAATGTGAATTTTTAAATCAAATTATTAGTTTTTATTTAATAAAGCCGTAAGCAGACGTATCAACACTGACTGCCCGGATGCAGACGAAATATACACTACTAATAGACTATCAAAACCAGGCCAAGCGGCCGGAATCGCTGGAATCCACGGCGAAATTCTTAGAGTGCAACCTCAGCATATGGCCGGTATACACCTTCCACTATTTCAATGAATTTGGACACAGGAAACCTGCCAACACAGTGAAATGAATCAATAATTGTAAGGATCCCTAAAAAAGGTTATAAACAGAAATGTTAAAACTGGCGTGGAATATCGATCCTACCATAATCATCATATTGACATTACAGTCCGGAGTGGATTGTTGCCTCCGCTACAATACGTCTCCATTCTTCTCAACAGTCCATTTTTGCTATATGTTGTGAGATTCTCATCTTACGTATCATATATTGTCGTCTACGTCTTATATTTTTCTACATTCCGAAACCATCGTCGCCTTGGCCGGCCCCTCTTTCTTCCTGCTTTTTTGGTCGCCCTTCCGTTGCTCATTCTTAGGACGTATGATGTGTACCGTCTTCTAATCGTGTAGGGCCGAATATTTTTCTGAGAATTTTTCTTTCAAATCTCATCAGTAAATTCACGTCTTTATCTTTAAGGACCCATGTTTCACAGTCGTTCGTGAGAGTCGGTCTCATTATAGTTTTGTACTTTTGTTCCTTTGACATCAATGAAGACTTCCATTTTTCCTGGTTAGTGAGGAGTACCGCGTATGGTGGAACAGCAAGTTGTATGAGCTACATAGGGACATGAACATAGTTAAGCGTGTAAAAATACAGCGGCTATGCTGGCTTGGCCATGTCATCCGTATGAAAGAAGACACTCCAGTAAGGCGACTTTACGACACGGTACCCCAAAAAGGAAGGCGTGAAAGAGGAAGAGCAAATCTTCGTTGGAAAGTCCAAAGGCTGCAGGACCAGGTCTTCACTCGGGATTTCCAACTACCACCAACGAGCCCAGGACAGAAACAGCTGGCGTGCCATTGTGGATTCGGTCAACATCGACAAACGGTTGTAGCACCACATAAAAAAAAAATAAATAATTTGCGTTAGGTGTTTGGCCGAGTTCCTCCTCGTATTTGTGGCGTGCGTCTTGATGTTGTTCCACGAATAGAGGGACCTACAATTCCAATCCGACTCCGAACGGCAGATATATTTTATGAGGAGCTTTTTCATGGCAGAAATACACTCGGAGGTTTGCCATTGCCTGCCGAGGGGCGACCGCTATTAGAAAAAAACGTTTTCTTCATTTTGGTCTTCATCGAGATTCGAACCTACGTCTTCCGACTAATAGTCACGCATCAATTCATTCGGCCACTTTTTACTTACTTGGAATTATATTCCTCCAAATATGCCAGACAACATAGATTTTATGGTACTCACAAATGTAAAACATATGGAAACGCATCAATGCGAAAAGAAAGCAAAGAAATACACAAAACGAAAAATTTTAAATAGGGACAATGAAAAATATCTATCGCCCGTGCAATCGTGATGACATGCTGAGGAACAACCTCAAAGTTCCTATGAAAACTAAGTAAACTCTAAGACATGTCTAACAGAGCTCTTAATGTAGTGAAATGAGTGAAATGAATTTCATTCGCCACAGTTGTGGGTTCCACTTCTATCTAACAAACCACCATTTTTGAATATTAGTACCTTTGAATAGTTAGCACTTCAAAGGCATATGAAAAACGATGTCGCAAATGTACGCGACTACTGAGTTCTATGCCACGCCCTTGGTTTTCATATGGCAAGGCATCACCGCGAACTGTGTTCCCTCACCTTAGGCTTTGTCTGCCGCAAACGCATCGTGTTGCACAATTCGCACACACAAATATTCTACCTGGGAACTGCTTTCGCTTCACAACCAAGCGGCGAATTTCGCATTTACTAAACAGTGGCTAAATTTTGTGTTAACCTTGAATTACTGGCTGGAAGTAAAGTTAAACCGAAAGACCTCTCAGGTCACGTGTGTATGTATGTGTTTGATTGTCCTATGCGTGTGCGTTTGTTTGCATATACAGTAGAACCTCCACTAACGAACATTTTGCATAACGAACAAAATTACAAGAAAAAATTGTATTCGATTAGATTACTTCGAAGTTTGCTCTTCGGTCCCATGGTCTTTTGTGCTCTCTACTCGTCACAGTACCTCAACTAGACCCAGTTACCTTATTAAATTCAGGATAGAGCGGGGTTGGTTTGAGCGTATGCGCCTTGCTTCTATCTTCAGCCGTGATGGCTGAACCTTCTTCGCACTGCCTTCAAGAAGAAAGTGCAGTGGGGTCTCCTGCAATTGGTCGCATAAACGACAAGAATAAATGGACCATATCGCAATCATGTGCAGATGACCCATAGTTTGGTGCCAGGTACCCTTCCACTTCCCAAGCCTTTAAATATTGGGTATAAAAATAAGTTTCCGCCCTGGTAAAAGAGATATCGCTGCTGATACTATTTTTGTAATATACTGGTGGTTGGAAGGCATATATGTGAGGTCTCGAACGCAGTAGTTGACATTCGTTCGAAGCGTAAAGATCCCTTTTTTTCTGACGTCAAAAATGTCTACGCTCGTCCCGAAAAAGCAGCATTTGCGGAAAGTCCTGCTTCATTATTACCTTTTAAAGTTATCTGAAAAGCGCGGTTGATCACGCCCCATCAAATACAATTTGTAAAGAGTTTTTTCGATGCTTCCAAAGTGGCAATTTCGACGTGAATGAAGAGGCACCGACAAAATTCGAAGATACTCAACTACAACAATTAGTGGAGAAAATGCATGTCGAACCCTTGATATGTCTAAGGAGTTGGATGTTGACAGATCAACCATCGGTAAACGTTTGCACGCAATTGGAATGGTCCAGAAAGCAGGTAACTGGGTGCCACATCAACTGAAGGAGGTACCCGAGGAAATATCGAGAGACGCTTGCTGACGAGTGAGATGCTTCTTGAAGGGCAGAAATTAAACGGTTTTCTGCATCGCATCGTCACTGGCAATGAAAAATTGATCTAACAGGTGGCGCAAAACTAACCTTGCGATGTTTTTTGGCTGCAATTAAAAAAAAAAATGAAAAACTTTGATTCTTCTTGTGGACTATTTTTATTTCGTCTTTTAATTTTTTTTACATCAAGTCGAGAATATGATGTCATGTAAATGGCCGCCGCCACAGTTGATTGCCATTTGAGCCCTTTTTATGGTATTTTCCATCATTTTGGCCAAAACTTCCGGCGATAGGTCCTCATATTCTTGACGGATATTGTCTTTAAGAGCTGCAAGAGTCTGAGGCTTGTTGACATAAACCCGCGACTTCAAAAAGCCCCACAAAAAGAAGTCTGGAGCGGTCAAATCAGGCGATCTTGCTGGCCAGTGCAAATCGCCAAAGCGGGAGATTAGGCGCCCGGGGAATGCATCCTTCAGCATATCGGTTGTGGCACGTGCAGTGTGTGCCGTTGCACCGTCCTGTTGGAACCACATGTTTTCCAATCCCAATTCATCAAGTTGCGGCAAAAAGAACTCGTTGATCATTGCTCTGTAGCGCTCACCATTCACAGTAACCGTTTGACCCGCGACGTCTTCGAAGAAAAAAGGTCCGATGACTCCTCCAGCGAAAACAGCACACCATACAGTGACTTTGAGCGGGTGCAATGGCTCTTCGTGGGTTACACGCGGATTTTCAGTATCCCAGAAGCGTAAATTTTGCTTATTTACGTACCCGCTAAGATGGAAATGGGCCTCACCACTCATGATTATTTTTGATGAAAAATCATCTTACTCTTGGTGGTGATTAAGGATGGCTTGAGCGGATGTTAGACGCGATTGGCGGTCAGCAGCTAACAGCTGATGCGCCGTCTGGACTTCGTACGGAAACATCTTCAAATCGTGTACCAAAATTCGCTGTAAAGACCGTCGACTGATACCCATTTGCTTAGCACGTCGTCTGGTCGATGTCGACGGCGCTTCCATGACATCCTCGGCTACAGCAGCAATATTCTTTGCAGAACGGCTACTCCGGGGTCTGGCACGCCTGGCAGAATCTCGTGTTGTGCCAGTCTCTTCGAGGCGAGCGGCTAAACGTCACAGTGTTTCACCAGTAGGCGTTGGACGGCAAGGAAATCTGCGACGAAATTCACGTTGTGCCAAAGTCACCGACCGATTATTGGTCAAATATAAGTCAGCAATATTCCGCGTTCTGGAGGAGTGTAGCGAAACATTGTTTATTAACGTGTATTTCGCATGTGTTTATTACACAAATGTCAAAACAGAACTGACATTAGGGGCCAATCGCAAAATTTATAGAATTTTCTGATAGGAGGATTACTTTAGCGCCACCTGTTATTTGATTACCCGAAGCCTCGAAAAAGTTGGAGCCTGTCAGATGAACCAGGTCCATCGACAGAGGGAAAAAAATGCATGCTTCAAAGGTTATGTTGTGCATCTGGTGGGATCAGACGGGTGTCCTCTATGAACTCCTTAAACCATCTGAAACCGTCACTGGCGATCGTTACCGATTGCAGCTAATGCGTTTGAATCGAGCTCTCAAAGAAAAGCGGCGGTAATGGGACGGTAGACATGGCAAACTGATTTTGCTGAATGACAACGCCAGGCTAAACGTTGCTAAATCGGTCCAGAAATATTTAGAGGGGCTGAACTGGGAAATCTTGCTCCACCCTCCGTACTCCCAGACATTGCACCATCACCATCTGTTCCGATCAATGCAGCCAGCCCTTATTGGAGAGCGGTTCACTTCTTACGCGAGCATCGCAAACTGCATCGCAGGCTCAATGGATGGAAAGAACTCGAATTTTTCGTCAGAGGAATCCGAATGCTGCCTGAAAGTTGGAGTAAAGTTGTAGCTTCCATTGGCACATACTTCACATAATATCCTGTATTATTTAGTTGTTTAAATAATTCGTAACTTTGGCTAAGAAAGGACGGAAACTTATAACCATACCCAATACAATGGGTTTTTTAGCCAAATTTCAGTTTTCCCTCTGACAATAAGTGCCACGTCATCTGCGTAAGCAATCACATTACAACTTCTTTTCGACTTGCATATGTATGTATGTAAAGTTGTTGAAATATTTAAGTGCTCACTTTTCCCAATCTAGAACGCACTATTTTATTTTACACTGCTTTAATCCGAATACTGATTTTGCCTAAATAAGGTTTGGCGTAACGGACAAGATGCTGCAACGTATTGTGTTCGTCAACCGAGGTCCCACCGTACTATACACATATGTATATGTATGCATATGGACGGACGCAAATGCCCATGTCCCTAACGTCCCTATTGTGCAGAGCTCATAAAAATTCCTTTCATCCCTGCAGCCTTGTTTGAAATCAATACCAGAAAAAGGTAAAACACATAAAAAATAAATGGTTAAAAATTATAGTATTTACATTAGCGTACCCGCCCACTGCATTTTGAGTTCTCGAAATTTATTTAACTTTGCATACGTTTGTTTTTTGTCTTTACGATTGGAAAGAAGTCTACACCAACACACTTTAACTAAAATACGCATAAGTGGCAGTTAAGGAATGCGTAAATTGAGAGTTGGAAGGAATTGGAGTTGGAAGGAATGAGAAAAATAAGGCCCGCCAAATTTTGGAAGCGCAAAGATTTTGCCGAAAATTATGTAAATATCAGTAGCAATTATATGTTGAAGGAATTTGCGAGAATTTTATTTGGAAATTTAAAAAAAAAACTTAATTTTATTTTCAAGCGTCACGCAACGTGAAAAAAGAGCACATAATTGGTGAAAGAAGTGAAGCAAAGTGAACTGAAATGAGTTCTGTAAAAAAATCGTATGCACACAAAATTAGCTGACTCATCGTAGCAGAGTGAAAATACCAGACAAAAAGTAACTAGAACTAAACTGAATTTTATGCCAATTAAAACAGGCAGCTGAGCACTTCTTTAGTAGAGAAACTTTGGTGCACACTTTGTAAAAATTACTACAATAATTAAATCTGCAGCCTTTTAACAATCAGACATAATGCACGAAACTGATTTTGAATCGATTGTTGTTATTGTATTTGCACTATATAAGTATAATATAAATATTAGTAAATACCCGGCAAGCGATGCCCTGCTGCTAAGGAAAATTATGCACCTGTTTTCACATTGATAGCCAGCCACTTTTTTTTTATTTAACTCAAAGCTTCAAACTTCTAAAAAAAATTCAAAAAAATTTCATCAAAATTTCAAATTGCCTGCTACTTGGACAAGAATAATCCGCTGAGTAATTTCCAGTCGGGCTTCAGAAGTCTGCTCCACACCCCATGCCTAACATTTTTGAAGATGTTCGCCCTGCTTATAATAACAACTACCTAACAGTGCTAGTATTACTCGATTTTTCAAAGGTTTATGATAAATATTGATCACAACATTCTGCTGCAAAAATATAAGTTTGGAGCATTTTCTATACAATTATATTAATAAAAAGTTACCTTTCGAATCGGCTACAACTTAAGTGTGGTGATAACTACCCAAGCCTAAAACCGATTGCATCAGGTGTGCCGCAGGACTATATTTTAGGTCCCATTTTACTTTGCATTTTTATTAATGATATTATTGTTGAGTGTTGCCAAAATTCGTCGATTCATCTCTATGCTGATGACACTCAGATCTACCAGTCAAGCCCAATAGACCATTTGAAGTTTCGATAGCAAGGCTTAATGAAGACCTCACTCGTATTTCTAACGGGTCCAAATCTAACAACTTGAAATTAAATGATTCAAAGACGAAGGTGATTGCTATTTCTTATTCAAAATATGACCTTTGCTCTTTGCCGCCAATATTGCTTAATGAAGTAAATATTAACTTTGAGGACATAGTAAATAACCTGGGTTTCAGAATAAATACAAGATTATCATGCGTTGACCACGTAAACTTTGTTGTAAACAAGATATATAATATTCTTAGAAAACTATATTGAACTGCCTACTTACGGTCACGGCAAACTAAATTAAAACTTGTTAGATAACTCATTCTTCCGCATGTATCATACGCTGAATTAGTATATTGCAAGGTTGATAATAATTCGAAACATAAATTGCAAATCGTTTTAAATAATGCAGCGCGTTTCGTGTTTGAAAAAAAGGAAATATGACCATACATCTTTTTATTCAAAACAGATTCTTGGTCATAACCTGGGTTCGTATCTCAAAATTCGCGCTTATTTCTGCATAAATTAATATACACACAAAAGCCATTAAGGGTTTTCCAATAACAGGTGTTATATTGAATGGCCCGCTATTTCGGTAGATGTCACTTTTGAAGCTGTCATTTTTTGATATTTGACAAGTAGAAACTACGCCATGAATAAAAATGGAACGATACACGCTTAAACAACAACAAACAGCATTGAAATTATTAAAATTCACTATAAAATGGTGAAAATTTGGCAGAGACGGTTCGTAAAACTCAAACACTTTTGAGTCATCCTGAAGCACCTTGTCGGACCACAATACAGAAATTGGTGAAAAAATTCAAGCTGGGACAAGTTAGTGATGTGAAGAATAAAACCCGTGCACGTCGCTCAAGAACAGCCAAAAATATTGCTGTTGTAGCCGAAAGTGTTGAAGAAAACCCAGCTTAGTCCATTCCTCGTCCTTCTTTGGAATTAGGCATTCCACAAACGTCATTACACCTTATTTTGCATAAAGATTTGGGTCTTAAGGCTTATAAAGTCCAGTTAACACAAGAACTCAAGACGTCGTGTCTTTGCTGATTGGGTCGTTGAAATGCGTGAAAATGATCCGGGGTTTCATCGAGGCGGCCCATTTCCACCTCGGTGGCTTCGTCAACAAACAAAATTGTCGGATCTGGGGCTCAGGAAATCCGAGAGTTATTGTTGAAAAGCCTCTCTATCCTCAACGTGTGACTGTTTGATGCGGTTTATGGTCCGGCGGAGCCATTGGACCTTACATTTTCGAAAATGCAGCTGGAGCAACAGTTACGTCGAAAGGATTGCGCTATCGAGAGATGATTAACGATTTTTTATGGCCGGAATTGGATGGTATTGAGCTGGACAACTTTTATTTTCAACAAGACGGCGCTACGTGCCACACAAGCAAGGAAACCATTGATCTTTTACGGTAATAACACCTCTTATTGGAAATCCCTTTATAAAAACATTAAACAATGCCAGTGCATCGGAACATTGAATCTAATTGTACCAACTTATACTTACGTGGAATCAGAGCGCATGTTCTTTTTTAGTGCCATAAAACTATGGAATTCTATACCTACTACAATAGAGCTTATAAAACAAGCAAGGTATTTTAAAACTGCAGTTTCTAACTTCTTCTAACCTTGAATCCCCCTTCCCTTCTTCCATTCCCACCATCTTTCTCTTTTTCTCACTTATTGTACTAAATTTTAGTCTATAAGTTTAATAGTTAAAATAGTTTAAATTTTACGTAGCATTTTTATTATGTATACCATCCTCCATCCAAGATGTACACACACAAGACTTTGTCTTACTATGTGCAAAACAAAAGAAATAAATTGAAATTGAAAATTTTTTTAGAAAGAATACAGTTTTGTAACCCATTAAATTTTTGATGTAATAATGAGCCAGTTCAAAAAGGCTCTAAAAGTATTCGTTGCGGTACCAGCTGGTGGTAGCAGGAATACCTCCTTTGCGTTGGAAAGATCAGGTGGAGAAAGACTTGGCTTCACTGGACTGGCGCCGGTTAGCACGAGAAAGAAACGACTGGCACGCTTTGTTAAACTCGGCCAAAATCGCTTAAGCGGTTATCGTGGTAATAAAGAAGAAGTTTAAAGTGGTTAAAAATTTGCGTTCATTTTTGAGAAATTTTTAGTGTTTTTCTTTTTTTGTTTTTCATTTTTTTTATTTTTTATTATTATTTTTTTTTTTTTTGCGGTGCAATGCATTTTCTTCCATACTCGTATAACAAATGCTTGAAACTCTTTTTTATGTGGAGAAGAAAAAAAATGATCAAAAATCTACGCGATTTTCGAGCCACTTTAAACCTGCACTTTATTGTCCCAAAATTCAATTGGCTGCAAAATTGCATAATCGAAATTTTGCTAAAAAATCAAATCAAATTAAAAAATTTGTATTTTTAGTGAGAAATTTTAAGTTTTTTTAAGTTTCTTGCAAAGTTTGTAATTTTTAGTTGCATGGTTTCTGTTGCAATATAAACGATAATTTCATTAAAAAAAATCTAATAAGAAATAAATAAATATTAGTAGCACCTTTTAATATAAACATTTTTAACCCTTTACCTCATATGGGCCCATAAATGGTACTGTAGTTTTTTTTCCATTTTATCATTTTTTATTTATTTAAGCATTTTAAAATATTTAAAACCATTTTAATCCTTCAAATGTATACTATTTTGCAATAATAAAAAGCAAAAAAAAATTATTTTGTGATATTTCAAAATAACCTCCCTTTTGTGCAAGTGGGTGAGAAACCAGAGTTGGAGTGCGAGTCATTTATTTTCAAAAAAGATAACGGAGTAAATCGTAAGTACTTTTTGACAAAAACAAAATAATTTCATTGAGTCGATATACATTCTGTCAAAAAAGTACCGGTAATTGTTCAATAAGATGCAAAATAATCCTTTAATCTTCAAAATTTATTTTGTCGCCTTCAAAATAGGCTCCATTCGAAGCAATACACTAACGCCAAATGCCAACGATTAGTCCAGTCATCAAAGTACCTTTTAACGCGTTTGAAGATATCCTCTTCAGCTCCTTCAGCGAATTCTCCTTAAAGGCCTCTATCGACTCAAAGCGGCGTCCGCGGAGTGGCGATTTAAGTAAATGGTGAATACGGTGAATACGGTGGTTGTTCGATGATATTTCTCGAGTTTGTTTCAAAAAAGTGTTCCCAATATGAGCCTTGTGAGACGGTGCGTTATCATGGTGCAAGATCCATGAGTTTTCTTTCCACAATTTGGACCGTCTCCTACGCACATTCTTTCTCTCTCTCTCTCAAACGTCGCATAACTTCCAAATAACATTCTTTATATACCCTAGAACCATTTGGAACGAATTCCGAGATTCCGCGTGCACAACACCATGAAAGTAGAAAATAAAACGAGTATCACGACTTTCACTTTTTACCGACTTTTGTGTAGTTTTTTGGGTTGCGGATCATGTGGATAGCGCCATTCAGTCGCCTGGTTACATGTTGACTGATTTGCATGTCAAACTCATATATCCACGTCTCATCACCTGGATCCGAATTCACTTGCTCAAGCATGTCTTCAGCCACCTTCTTCCGATGAATTTTTTGAAAGAAATTCAACTCTCTTGGAACGAGTCGATCAGCCATGCGTCTCATGCCCGATTGGTTGTGTAAAATGTTGCGAATTGATTCGTAAGACACGCTAAGGTCACGAGCTCTCTCCCTCAAACTTAAATGATGGTTTTCCAGCACCATTTCCTTGACTTTGTCGACGACTTTGTTTTCATCCGTTGAAGACGTTGACGTTGGTGGGCGACCAGATCGGCCCTCTGAAAAAGCCTTATACCACTCTTAGACCCATGGGTTTGATAAATCACACTCGCCATAGACTTTCTGCAACATTTTCAACGATTCGGCACACGAAATCCCGTTCAAAACACAAAATTTAAAACAAATTCTTTGATCGATATTTTTATCCATAGTGAAAATCGCAGAGTACACCTACGTTTGACTGATATACAGGTAATTAAATGCAAAAACCAAGCTAATTGACAGACCACGCTCAAACTCTGCGACACTATAGAGGTTAGTTGTACCAACATTCCAGCAAAAAAAAATGTAAAGAAAGAAAAAAAAAAATTAAAAGAAAATGTGCAAAAAGGCCGAGATGAAAAGCCATCGGGTAAATTGGCTCTTATTCTCTTCATCCTGGGTCTGAACAACGACTGATTGGACGAGTGTATTATTACCTGTGAAGTGTGCGGACAGAATTCTGCTGCCGAATCGCCGATGACAACCAAAGTTACGCTTACAATTTTGCTTCGGACGGCGAAACCAGGTAATCTCTCACCCTTGGATTACATCATTGCCCAAAAGCTACAGCAAAGAAATCGAAAAACGAAGAAATCGAGTAACGATTTTTGTATGCATATTTATGAATTATTTTGAAGTTTGAAATAATGACGAATATTGAAAACTGAGCAAAATGTACTAGCCAGCTACCGGTTGCGCCGAATATACATAACTTGGGGTGCTATGTCCCGAAAGTGAATCTGATAGTCGGTAACTTTTTCGTATGAAATACTTTTTCACACGCTTGCCTTGCCACTAACCTTCGATACCTCCAAATAAATCAACTCTGTGGCAGCGTTAAAATATCGGAGTTATGTTTATTTGAGCATTCGAAAAAATGATTTTATTTACTTTTTTTCTTTTTTTACTACTTTAAACCAGTTTATGTTTTTACAAGATTTTGAAAAATTATAAACAGAAAATATTTTCGATAAAAAACAACTAATTTCACTTTTAGATTAGCTCTGTCATAAAGCGTCTATGCACCCATGGACACGCACATCTATGCATATGCACACACACATATGCACGTATATATGTAACTGTGTATGTGATTGCAATGATCAGAAAAAGATGAAGCTCTGAAACCCCAAACATATGCAGCTGTACAATAAAGTTTGAATGTCTGTCGATCGGCATCATCAGCTGGCTCCTGCGCTATGACGCCCCTAACATTGCCAATCAACTTTATTACCGTTTTATGAGGCAAACGAGCGAGTGAGTGGCCCTAGCCAGTGGCCGACACTGGTCAAGCAACCGTAGCGGATGACCAACAAATTTACAAAATGTGCTAACATACACACACATGCTAACAGCCAGACGTACATGCAGGCAAACGGGAAAACGGGCGGTCAACTTATTTGTGCCCACTTTTGCTGTTGTTCTTGCATTTTTGTTAGGATTTTTTGCAAAACATTTGTTGTTGCTTCATTCATTCATTGCTCGTTTTACGGCACTGCTGTCGCTATTGTTGATGTCGTCGCTGTCGCTGTTGCTTTTGTTGTAATTTTCATTTTATAGCTGCATTTACACATAAAAATGGATTTTTACATCGGTAAGTTACTTTGCTGGCTGGCTGGCTGGCTGGCCGGTTGGTTGGCTGGTTCGATGCAGTGGTTAGAGCGTTCGCATGCCGCCCCAGAGATGGGCGATTGATGGGTTGGCTGGTTAGTTGGTTTAGTTGCGCTTTCGATTTTGCTGCTGTTGTTACTATTGTCACCGCTGCCAGTGCCGCCGACGCTGCTGCGGCTTATTGTGGTCGCCAACTTGTTGCTCAAAGTTGTTCTTGATTTCATATTTTGTTCGTTCGTTCAGTCGCCACAGCTGCTATTGTTGTTGCTGCAGTCGTTGTGCATTAACAGCTGTCACGACCGGTTAGACGCTTGACAGCGCGCATTTTATGGTTTAAGTGTACGCGACAAAAGCTTACAAACAACCGTCATCGTATGCAAATTTTTCTTCACATCACAGCAATTGCCACAACAACAATAAAAATATTTAAAAATAGCAGCTACACTTGATTGTGGTGACTAACAGACTGTGCGGCGGACGGCTGCTGACTGCTGGCTGGAGGTTGTTGTGCTGAGAGTGAATTCAATTTGCGCTTCTGGCCCTGCAGGAAAATCGATTAGACACTTAGGAAGTAGTACTCCTGTTGTTGGTAAATTGTGAACCATGACTAGTGGGTACTTGTTCTAGTTTTTTATATCTACGAGTTCTATCATAGTTGCGATTGCGACTTGCGAGGTTTGCAACTTGCCAATTTGATTTTGAAGGCAAGGTGAAGAACTTTTCGTAATAAGATAAGCTCCCCTACTAAACAAATGTACACCCATGGCCAATATAATAGAAACTTAATTCTTGGACAAGATTTGACTACTTTTCTTATGTTTTTTTTTTTAATTCTAATTAACTTTTTTTGTACTGAAATACAGCTCGTTCTTCAACAAGGCGCGTACACCCTTTTTGGGTGTTTGGCCGAGCTTCTCCTCCTATTTGTGGTGTGCGTCTTGATGTTGTTCCACAAATGGAGGGACCTACAGTTTCAAGCCGACTCCGAACGGCAGATATTTTTATGAGGAGCTTTTTCATGGCAGAAATACACTCGGAGGTTTGCCATTATCTGCCGAGGGGCGACCGCTATTAGAAATTTTTTTTTTAATTTTGGTGTTTCATCGAGATTCGAACGTACGTTCTCTCTGTGAATTCCGAATGGTGGTCATGCACCAACCCATTCGGCTACGGCGGCCGCCGTAAAATATCATACATTACTTCAAAAAAATACCGGCAATTGTTCTTTTAAAAAGCACGCGTTACGCATACATTTGTCTAAACATTTTTTGCTGGAACGTTGGTACAACTGCCCTCTATAGTGTCGCAGAGTTTGAGCCTGATCTGTCAATTAGCTTGTTTTTGGCATTTAATTATATCAGTCAACCCCGGCTGTGCTCTGCGATTTTAACTATGGATAAAACTATCGGACAAAGAATGTGTTATAAATTTTGTGTTTTGAACCCCGATTTCGTATGCCGAATCGTTGAAAATGTTGCAGAAACCCTATGGCGAGTGTGCTTTATCAAAAATACGGGTATACGAGTGGTATAAGACTTTTGCAGAAAGCCGAGAAGTCGTGGAAGATTTGCCCCGATCTGGCCGCCCATCAACGTCAACGTCTTCAACGGATGAAAACAAAGACGTTGACAAAGTCAAGGAAATGGTGTTGGAAAACCATCATTTAAGTTTCAGGGATGCAGCTCGTGACCTTCACCAACATTTTGCACCATCAATTGGGCATGAGACGTGTGGCTGCTCGACTCGTTCCAAGAGAGTTGAATTTCTTTCAAAAAATTCGTCGGAAGAAGGTGGCTGAAGACATGCTTGAGCAAGTGATTAAGTGAATTCGGACGCAATGTTTATCTAGCGCATCATAACAGGTGAAGAGAAGTGGGTATATGAGTTTGACATACAAACCAGCAACAGGCGGCTGAATGGTGACATCCACTTGAGCCGAAACCCAAAAAACCACGTCAAAGTCAGTCAAAAGTGAAAGTCATGCTACTTGTTTTCTTTGATTGTCATGGTATTGTGCACTCGGAATTCATTCCAAATGGTTTTACGGTAAATAAAGAATATAATTTGAAGGTTATGCAGCGTTTGAGAGAGAATGTGCGTAGGAAACGGCCCAATTTGTGGAAAACTCATGGATCTTGTACCATGATAACGCACCGTCTCACAAGGCTCATGTTGTGAACACTTTTTTGACCAACAACTCGACAAATATCATCGAACAACCAGCGTATTCACCGTATTAAGTCCCCTGTGACATTTTTTGCTTTTCCTAAAACTTAAATTGCCACTCCGCGGACGCCGCTTTGAGTCGGTAGAGGCCTTTAAGGAGAATTCGCTGAAGGAGCTGAAGAAGATCTCTTCAAACGCTTTTAAAAGGTGCTTTGATGACTGGACTAATCGTTGGCATTTGTGTATTGCTTCGAATGGAGCCTATTTTGATGGCGACAAAATAAATTTTGATGATTAAACAATTAATTTGCGTTTTACTGAACAATTCCCGGTACTTTTTTGACAGAATGTATAAATTCAAGTTTCAGTATAATGAATGCATGACCTTTCTTATATGGCGAAAATGCGCAAAATCCAAGGAATTGGGAGGGAAAGCCTGTGGAAATCAGGGATCTTCTAAAGATTTTAATCCGTTCTCATTGGATTTTAGGATATATCGCGGCAAGTTTCCCTTGTGCCAATAAGCCTGAGTATGTCCCATAGTGCACAACCGGTACAACCTGGCCTTAGCTAACCTGATATTGTAAAAATATTCATACACTTTGCCTCCTCTCGGACTAAGACGCTTCACAAAACCGGTGGCTTTTAAAGGTATTAGTACGATTTCCTAGTCACTATAGATGAATTATTTTCACCTTCTTGGTTTAACTTTTCTAATTTCCTTCTTTAGCCTCCAACATAAAAAATAGATATATTTGGTTACTTCACAATTAAGGGACAAATGCAAATTTTCATGGCAAATATATGCAATTATTTATTATATCAACCAACCTTTCATCACCAATCCATCAATCAACTATTTGAACCGTATCAGTGAGGCTTTTGACGTGGAAAACCTACAACCGACCAGATATTCACAATACACCAAGTCTTGGAAAAGGTCCATGAACGGAGGAGCGACACACACCATCTTTTTATCGATTTAAAAGCTGCATTCGACAGTACGAAAAGGAGTTTCCTATATGCCGCGATGTCTGAATTTGGTATCCCCGCAAAACTAATACGGCTATGCGAGATGACGTTGGGCGGCATCTCTCCGAGCTGTTTGACACCAAACGAGGTTTCAAGCAGGGTGACTCGCTGTCGTGTAACCTTGTCTTTAACCTGATGCTGGAAAAGATCATTCGAGCCGCAGAACAGCCGGCGCACTCGCGTATCGGCACTCACATCACTGTTCACATTTATGATTTCGAGATTGAGACTTCGTTTATCTAGAAACCAGCATTAACACCGATAAGAATGTCATTTTTGAAATCCTACTTCCCTCTCTTGCCAACAAGTTCTACTTCGGACTAAGTAGAAAATTGAGTAGTAGTAAAGTCCTCTCTCGGACTAAACTAAAACTTTATAGGGCTCTAATCATGCCCGTTCTATCGTATGGCGCTGTAACTTGGACGATGACAACATTCGATGAGGCATCTTTCCGACTCTGAAAGTATTCGATGGAGCACCAGCTGGTGGTAGCAGAGGAAGAGGAAGGCGTCCTCTGCGTTGGAAAGATCAGGTGGAGAAGGACTTGGCTTCACTTGGTGTGTCCAACTGGCGTCGGTTAGCACGGGAAAGAAACGACTGGCGCGCTTTGTTAAACTCGGCCAAAATCGCGTAAGCGGTTATCGCGCCAATTAAGAAGAAGAAAAAGGTAAATATCTAATCCAACAGCCAAGCGGCAATAAGGGCCGTTGTAGGGCTCGTTGTTTGTGCGTTCGAAATTAGTCGGAGAATGCCTGACTTCTCTCTCGATTGCATTGGAATACTTCGATATTAGGCTCATTTGAGTTCCCGGTTATAGCGGCATAGAGGGAAACTGCTGAGCCTATGAGCTGGCTAGACAGGGGACCCTTGAGACGGCTTCATTGCTATATGAGGGGATTGCAGTTTTCATATGAACCTGTGATCTGCTATTGGAAAGATGGGCCTAGCGTCAACTCAGCGAGTGCTGGGCTAGTGCGTAAATGTGCAAAGTCGTGAGGTCCTTCTGGCTGCGAGAAAACTTCTAAGTCTAACAAAGCCACAGCTATCGAATTTGGTACGTATCCTCACCGGACACTGTGCGTTAGGTGTCCATGCGGTGAGGCTATTAGAATTGCTTCAAGCCCTTGCTACAGAAGCTGTCTAGAGGATGAAGTGGAATCATCTCAGCACTTTTTTCTCAGCTGCCCGGCTCTCGTCAGGCTAATGTTTAAACATCTGGGCTCTCAACTTTCCGCTTTAACACGTTCCCTGTCCGCTGAGCCACATATGGTTTAGTAAACGTGCACCAAAACTACTTTGAACTTTTGAAGAGCTACATAACTGATCGAAAATTTTATATAAGATATGAAGACGAATATTCCGATATTCTACCAATGACAGCTGGAGTACCGCAAGGCAGTGTATTAGGTCCTCTCTTATATCTAATATACACCGCAGATGTGCCAACTCCGACAACAGATAATACAATGATAGCAACATTCGCGGATGATACTGTATTAATGGCATCAAACAATGACGAAAAACTGGCGACCTTTACACTTCAAAAATTAATAAACAATACAGTAAATTGGTTTGACGAATGGGGTATAGAAGTTAATAAAGACAAAACTATCCAAGTTATATACACAAACAAAAAGACATCAAAATATAATCTAACCCTAAAAAACAACAAAATAAAAATCTGCCCAGCAGCAAAATATCTTGGAATAACTATTGACGAAAAACTAACATGGAAGCAGCATATCATTAACAAAAGAAATCAAATCAAGAATAAGTACCGGCAATTAAGTTGGCTAATAGGACGAGCATCAAAACTATCACTGTATAATAAAGTGACTATATACAAAACAATTATTACTCCTATCTGGAAATACGGAATAGAAATATGGGGAACGGCTAAAAACACAAATATTCAGCTCATACAGCGAACACAATCCAAAATATTACGAAATATAACAAATGCTGGTTGGTTTATTCCCAATGAAGCCATACATCGTGAATTAAATGTAGATACTATCCAAGAAACAATCACAAAATGTAGCACTAAGCATATACAGCGACTGTCAGTCCACCAAAACGAAGAAATGCGTAAAATAGCACCGGCAGAAAATACCAAACGAAGATTAAAGCGACTCACACCGACTGATCTAACTATAAGATTTACAGTGTAATCACAAAAAACAAATAATAATAATAACAGATTCTTCTTACATTGGTAAAAGAACTTAATAGACCCTAATTGTACAAAAATTACATATTGTTAATATATAACAGACTGTAATAAATAAAGGGAGATATAAAAAAAAAAAAAAAAAAAAAAAATATGCACTGATACGTTCCTGAGCCATATGTGCGTCAGGGGGTATATGAACCAAATGTGTCTCATGAACGTGCAGAAGCAAAAATGTCCCTCTACGCTCATGGACCATATGAGTTTCAGGTAGAAATACCCTACATCCGTTTTTTTTAATTATTATTATTACTAAAGCTATCCTATGACTAAAAAAAAAAATATTCAAAAAACCATGTTGGACTTGTCGGTCAATTTTGCCTTTTAGTATTGGGACAGGGAACGTGTTAAATATCACACATCTGCTGAAACCATCGGCAGTTTGATGCGGTCAACACAAACGTTAATCGCTACTGTTGGTCGTCATCCTCTAATCCAAGACCCTTCTTCGTTTTTCCACCTGTCTGGTTCCTCCCCTTCTCCTTTTTTTGCTAAAAGCTGTCTTCACAAATTTTTAGTCATAAAAAATAGAGCTTCTTAAAGGACCAGATTTTCTTCCGATATTTTTAAAGTATTCAAAAAGTATTACCTGGTTATTTTTGGCGTGTAGCCCTCACTAAAATGGGCATATGTACTGCATTCATTTACATCTCCGGAGCAATGCTGCCCTTACCACTTACTTGCCTTTTGCACTTACTTCCCATCGACTTTTACGTTATTTCCATCGCAGCTCAATGTGCAATCAGGTTAAAGGACGTTGGCCTCTGGAGGCAATCTTTCAAGGGACATGGTAGCATTTTCGACCAGTTAACACTGAACTTCGAGCAGATCTCTCTATCCGTAAATTTGAGTTTGAGTAGGGCAATCTTTCCAAATAAGCAGGACTGGATCGATAAGAAAATCTGCACCGACGCTTGCACCTCTGTCTTCAATGACGGCTCCAAGATGGAATCGGGAGTCGGAGCAGGGGTTTTCTCTAAATCAGCCAATTTATCTATCTCCTTTTAAGTGCCGAATACTGCTGGCGTTTTTCTAGCAGAAGTCTTTGCGATGCTGCAGGCGTGCAAAATGCTTAGGGAATGCGGGAGCAAGGGAGATATTAACATTAAACTCCTGTAAGGAGATCAAATCTCTTGGCTGGTAACATTTCTCTGATTTGGGTTCCAGGACATAGGAACATAGAGGGAAATGAAATTGCTGATAAGCTTGCCAGGAAAGGGACTAAATTGGCCTCAGAGACCTGCTACTCAGCCATCGGCATCCCCCCGACAGTTTTTAAAGAGGAACTGCACAAATTATTTCTCTGAAAATCGCAAAAAAGATGAAGCTCCATTTCTTCATATGTTAGTTCGAAAACCCTTTGGGCACAGTACAAACGAAGGACTCAGAAAGTCCTTTGGCCTCCTCGTCATTCAATTTCCAAACTCGTAGCTGTGTTTACCGGTCACTGGACCATCCGCACACACACGGAAAAGCTAGAGTTACGATTTAATCCCCATTGCAGGGGACCTTTCTGAGAAGGAGACTGTTGAGCACTTTCTCTGTAAATGTCCCGATTTGGCAGCTAGACGATTAAGGTCACTGGGTACTCCTTTCTTCGACAGCCTGGGGCAGTGCGCCAACCTAAATCCCTTCAATCTTCTCTATTATATCCACAGCTCTGGCTGGCCTGTTGGACGTCTCATAATGATATAAAAACGGCGTTTTAGTACTACTTGAGGAATGCCAGACTGGCACTTTAGCCATTTCACCCACCTACCTACCTACCTACAACCAGTTACTCTGACCTTTCCTACGGGGTCCATATGAATTCCTCATCTAAAATATGTCCATATGTACACTCGTGCACACATTTATTTTCTCACATACGAGCGCATCACTGCGTGTCTGTCTATTCACTTTCGATTAGGTTGCGTTGGCGCGCATAAGCACCTCTGTTTTTGCGACTAAGTTCCGCGCCCTATGTCAATATGGCAGCACCCACCTGCATACAAACGCACCCACATACGCATGCAGCCGCAAATATTCGTTTCCAATAGTCGCGCAATAACTGAACTGATGAGCCTGACAAACTTGTGGCTGTGCACAGGTTTCACTTTTCTTTGATTGCAATCAACCGAATTTACCAATTTTTACGCAACAACAACTAAGTAGAAATCGCTTTGAGCTGCTCTGCGCATGCGTACCCCCACACTTTATTCTTTTCTACTTTTTATTGGGCTTTGCTTTGAGAGTGCGATGATCTCAATCGGTGCTACAAATCTCTTTGGGATTTGGGTGTCGCAATGGGTGACAATGTATGTCAATCACATTGCACGTCATTCGCAGATTCCGATAGTTTTATGACATTTTCGACACCCACACACACTTTAATGGGCCGATTGGTTTCGCTCTGGCAGCGATTGCGGCAATGAGGGAAATTTAAGAATAGATATGTATCTGAAAACTGATTTGCTACTTCACTTCGAGCAGCTAAGTGTTTGTGAGGACAAGAAGTGCTTTGGAAAACTGTTTCAAATTAAGGTTTTAGCTGAAATATCAATGCGGATTTCACGAGAGTTTACGAGTATTGCATGCTTAATAAAGAAATTCGGGTTCAAACTGATTACCAGTTTGATGAAACCTATGATAGAATGAT
This sequence comes from Anastrepha obliqua, assembly GCF_027943255.1. NCBI lineage: Eukaryota > Metazoa > Arthropoda > Insecta > Diptera > Tephritidae > Anastrepha > Anastrepha obliqua. The sequence continues at coordinate 27,881,044 of NC_072895.1, forward strand.
GATTGCAAGCTTATGTCTACCAAATAAGTGCGTCATTCAGTAGTCATTCCAGTTTTCCGCTACCTCTTCGAGGAGAATTCGAATAGCTCCACAAAAAAAAGATCCAGATGGGTGAAATCATATGACATTGGACGCCAGTCTGCGTCTTCAACACATCGATGGTTTCGTAGAAATTACAGCACTCCCACGGGTTTCCAGTCTATGCTCACGTAATTTGGGAAAACTTCTGTCGCATGGCTCTATTTTGCTCACCATACAAAACAAAAAAAAAATAGAAAAAAAAGTGAAGCCAGAAGTGAGCTTCATCGTTACATGAACGATAAACCAGGACTTCGCTTTCCCACTGTTCTCTTCCATTCTTACATTAATGACATGATGTCGGTGTATAAGGTATTGGGTTGGGGATAAAGTTCATGGCGTTTTTTCCCCCCTTTATTTTACAACGATTTGTTTGCTGTTTGGCAAAGGGTAAGTAATCATTCGATAGAACTCTTTCTGCCCTACAAACCTATGTTAATTGTATTTCTGAGTTATTTAATTTTTATTAGTTTTGAGGCCTAAAAATGGAATACCCTGGAAAGAACATTAAGATTTTTTGCTCAAAAAACTGCCGAAGCAGCCCGAGTCATTTGCGATGTGTATGAAGAAGGTGTCATAGGCGAGCCTAGAGCACGGAAATGGTTTGCAAAGCTCAAAAATGGCTACTTTGACGTTCCGGAAGGCGGAAGAATTTCTGAATTCGATGAAGAACGTCTCGAATTGCTTTTAAAGGAGAACAGTCGCCAAACCAGTCGTGAATAGGCGAAAAAATGAACTGCGATCATAATGCGATTCTCAATCACCTTCATTCAATAGGATTTACCGAAAAATTGGGAGCCTGGTTGCCTCACGCGCTCAATAACAAACAAACAATGAAAGTCGCCTTCAAATTGCTTCTCAGCATCTCGTCCGCCATAGAGCACACGCGGTCATAAAGAGCACTTTTTGTACCGAATCGTCACGGGAGATGAGAAATGATGCCTGTACTCGTACATCAATATGAAGCAGAGAAAGGAGTGGCTGGGTCTAGGAGAAATGCTAAAGCCGAGAGTCAAGACGGATCTTTATCCAAAGAAGATCATGTTGGGTGTTTGGTGAGACTGGGAGGGTATGGTGCGCTAGAAAATGCTCCAAGAGAATGGCACAGTCAACAAGGAGCTCTACATTGCCCAGCTACATCGCGTGAATGAGACTATTCGGCTATTCGACAGAAAAGACCTGAACGACATGGTCAAACGATACTTGTTCACGACAACGACAGGCCCCATGTCACTCAAGTTGTCAAAGCCGCACTCCAAGAGCTCGAGTGGGAGGTTAGTTAGCATGCGCCGTAATCACCGGACCTTACACCAACCGATTACCATCTTTTCCGCTCCCTGTTAAACCATATGAAGCACGTGACCTTCGATAACAAAGAGGTCCACAGGTTTAAAAACTGGCTCAGCAACTTCTTCGACACCAGACCAAACGATTTTTGGCGGAACGGCATCAACAAATTGGTCGAGAGGTTCTAAACAGCAAAGGCGAATATATAATTGATTAACTTATTGATATTTTATTGATATAATTAGGCAGGCAGGCAATGGCAAACCTCCGAGTGTATTTCTGCCATGAAAAAGCTCCTCATAAAAATATCTGCCGTTCGGAGTCGGCTTGAAACTATAGGTCCCTACATTTGTGGAACAACATCAAGACGCACGCAACAAATAGGAGGAGGAGCTCGGCCAAACACCTAACAGAAGTGTACGCGCCAATTATTTATTTTTTATTTTAATTATTGTTTTTTGTTTAAATAAAAATCTTCGGTAAAAACGCTACGAACTTATTTCCCAACCCAATATTTCAAATGGGTTAGATGAGACAGCTACTACATCTTGTGGAATGAAGACATTGCACAAATACAAGACTTTCATTTTGATTGGTCTTCAATGGGTCTAGTTGATGATAAGAAAAACTGTAAAACTCCGAAAGAGATTTTCGATAAAATTTGTTCAACGAAAATAATGCATTTCATTGTTAGTTGCACAAATGAATATGGGAAAAATGTGCTGTCACTATCAAGTCCACGTACGAGAAATTACCGGATACAGAGTTTCAAAGAAACAAACCTGTAGGAAATGGAGATATTCTTTGGTCTTTGTTTGTTGCAGTCTCAAATAAGGAAACCTAAAATTCGTTAAATTTTCGGGGCATCCATGACCGGGCGAAGGTTTGAACAGCTATTGCGTTGCTTAAATTGTGAATCCGTATCAAATAATGTCAGACTATCTTAGATCTCCGCACTTCTGAACCTTGCAAATAGTTCATTTCGAACGGCATATAAATCTGGACGAATTCTCGTTAAATGAATCTGTGATACTTCACCGAGGGTGACTAAGTTTTCAGCTTTGATTACTTATATATAAAGGCAAAGAAACTCATGAGATGTCTTCCTTATCTGCAGTGGATTCTGTGATTATGAGATTAATGGAACCATATTAGAGAAGGGCCGTTCATTATTTATGGACAACTACTATAATACTTGTTGTGTCGGACTGAGCAATCGATTACTTAGTTTTAAAACTCATACTACTGGAACCTTACATACCAATCGCAAAATGAATCCAAAAGTCGTAATGCAAAAGAATTGACAAAAGGTGAACATATATGGAGAAGACTCGAACACTCTCAGTTTTGCAGACAGAACTTGGCGTTGAACTAACTCTGGAAGCACAGTCTATATGGGAAGCCTTGACCTCCTACAGGATTACCAAAATAATGCTACCTTGCTGCTTATTAACCCCAAGGAAGGGATGTAAAATATTGATTGGAGTACTGACGGGACATTTCTCACTTCATAGCACGCAGCTAAAATGGTAATGGTCCAGAACGACGCGTGTATCTTATGCGAAGAAGAAAGGATTGCGTTAGAACACCTCTTTCCCACTGTCCTGCTCTAAACAGAACTCATTGCACCTTCCCCGGATGGGTATACCTTTCATCTCTAAAAGCTCCTGGCTGCCATAGGAGTCATCGACAGCCCGATATGCCTATCCTGTCTTGAGGATGAGGACAATGCAGAGCATTTTCTCTGTACCTGTCCGGTGTTTTGCAGAATCAGACTTAGGATATTGGGTTGCGATATACTGAATATGAATAAAGTTCTCTTCCGGATCTCTTAAGATTCATCAGTGAACCGAAGAGATTTGTGAAAGAGTGACCTCAAACTAATTTTTCCGTCTCACCACCCACATTTTATCTTTTCTATCTCTTTTCTTTCTACTGAAATCTATCCGGGTGTAGTACAATGGTCTCCTGACTGAGGGCTTGTACTTGGCCAACCCCCCACAAATTTAATTTAATCATCTCTAAAGGATATTGCGGACAAAAGTATAATTAAACTGTTTATTAAAACTCGCCAAAACATCTATCACGAACTATGTTTAACACAACTCCAATAACACTGGTAACACTACGGGCCCTAGAGGTCTATTTATTCAGATCAGCCTGATATACCTAACCAAACGTAACTCTGCATCATTATGTAAATACTATCCAAAAACTTTTCCCTTACAACAACTTCCACGTCAACCGCATTCCTTAGGCATTCCACAAACGTCATTACACCGTATTTTGCATGAAGATTTGGGTATTAAGGCTTATACAGTCCAATTAACACAAGAACTCAAGCCGTCGATCATCAACAACGTCGTGTCTTTGCTGATTGGGTCGTTGAAATGCATGAAAATGCTACGGATCATTTCATCGAAAAATCATCTTGAGTGATCAGGACCATTTCAACCTCGGTGGCTTCGTCAACAAGCAAAATTGTCAGATCTGGGGCTCAGATAATCCAAGAGTTATTGTTGAAAAACCTCTCTATCCTCAACGTGCGACTGTTTGGTGCGGTGCGGTTGGTCCGGCGGAGTCATTGGACGTTACTTTTTCGAAAATGAAGCTGGTGCAACAGTTACGGTGAATGGATTGCGCTATCGAGAGATGATTAACGATTTTTTATGGCCGGAATTGGATGGTCCTGAGCTGGACAACTTTTATTTTCAACAAGACGACGCTATGGCACAAGCAACGAAACCATTTATCTTTTACGGGAATAACATCTCTTATTGGAAAACTCTTTAACTCTATACTCAATCGAATCTCGAAATTGTTAAATGTTTGGTTCTAATTATATTCAAGTCTGCAAATGAACCATTTTTCAGAAGAATTTACGATAATGTTAAAAATATTTGCATCACTTGAAATCCATCCATGCCATCGATGCGGCATTATTGGCATTTGGAAAAAGTTCAAATAAAAAAAATCCAATGTCAACGCAAATGTTGGCGTGCTGAGAAATCGTTGACAATCTTTCAACTTAGGTCAAGGAAATTAAGTCTAGATTAGCTGGGCTTTAATGCTACATAAATACGTATTTTCCTTATGCAAAATCATAGGCTATAGTACCTATAAAAATTATCCATTATCTGAACAACGGTTCACACTGTGCCCACAACTCCACGCATTGGCAATGATCGGCGGCGAATCGATGATCATTGCCGGCACAGCTACTGCTCAACTCACTGACTGCAGTGCACATCCCAATCAGATACACCACAGGATTTGTTTTTGTGCGCGCTGCTTGTCCCAACACCGATCGATCGCTGCACGAAGCAAAGCCACACATACTAAATATCAGGTTAGGCGTAATGCAATCGATTATTATCTGCGTTTACTTTTGGGGTATGCTTTCAGGTGTTTTTATTTTTTATTTTTTTTTGAATATCTGTTCCTTTATTTTGGCATTTGTGTGCGCATCCGATGATATTTATACACATTCATGAGCGTTGTGCTGCTCCCCATGCGTTTTTCAGCGAAGTGATTATTTTTTCCAGTTCAAAATCTTTCATTATTTAACCCCAGAGTACAAAAACCTGTTTCGAAACGCTGCACAGCGGCATATCAGGCAGGTAGAATTTACGGCGATGCGTTGCGACGATCGATGATCATTTGTGGAATAAGGAAGAGAAAGAAGATGCCTCAGCAACTTGCATTTCATACGCATTCATTTGTGTATGTATTTGAAAAATACTTACTCCACAATTTCAATTCACTACTCTTGGCAGGTTAAGCTATTGAGATGACGGTTAAAGGTGAACGAAGGATGCTGTTAAAGAAGAGACCGAAAAGTGCCGATGGAAATCGTACATAAATCAACGACTTTACACTCTTTCACATCAACAACAACAACACTCGCTCAGTCAGCCACGGGTATGGTTGGATAGGCTCAGGTAGATTTTCCGTTAGGTCGTTATTGTAGTATTCAGGGGTTTTTTTACATGGAGCAACAACAGCAGCACACAAGAAAAGGTCGAGCATATCTTTCTGATTTTCGCCAATGAAAAGATATGCACACAATTGTTTTTATGCAGAATGCTATTTGTACGTGTGCGCATGTGAGTGTGTTTAATGAAACCCCGAAATCCTGCGCTCAAACCTTCGGCATTTAGTGGGAGAGCAAACTCGTACATTCGTTTAAGAAAAGGATCATACTCGCTTGGTTATTGTGTTAGTGTATGTATGTATGTACGCACCGTCACAGATCAATAACTGAAGAAAGTACCAACTTTACAAAACAACAACAACAATGGCAAGAAACAACGCATGTCAGAGTATTACACTCGCAACAACAATAATAGCCGCAACCATATGCACGATAATAGTAATATGTTAATGAACAAAAGATATGTACATATGTATGTATGTATATTATGTACATATGTTTGTAGCTCGGGCACCAGGAGTGTGTTACTGGCGCGGCAACTTTGTATGCCTTTCTTGGAAATAAGGTACCTACACAACTTGAGGACGGTCTATATGGCAATGCGAGACACAGTCACAATCACTGCTGTTTGTTATTTGTGTTGCTGCTATACATACATACTTCGTCGCCGTCGTCGTTGTCGTTGTCGTTGTCGTTGTCGGCGTCGCCGTCGGTGACTTGATATTGTTTCGTGTTCGTGTGCAGTCGTATTGTACAGTGCGAGTCGCTGACGCAGACCACCACTGCTGTCCCTATTACAGCAAAGAGCAAAATCGACCAAATATCAGAGTTGTAATGCAATACAGACTTTATGTACATTCCCATCTTCCTTTCTCGGGTTGCTCGACATAAGACAGCACGAGTACTATCGAATGCCTCAGAGTGTAGTTCAACGTCTTTTACTGCGGCGTCGACGTTGACGTCAATTCTGGCTTAAAGTGTGTGCGAGGTACCTGCTGTGTAATTGTGCGCCTTCTTCGCATCAGCAATGCTCGTTGGCATGTCCATCTTTTGTCTGCTTTTGCATTAAATTATTTTTTGTAAGAAATTTGTTTCTGTTTTTCGTTTTAATTTTTTATATTTTCTACATGCATATACGTATGTTTGTATGCATGTATAGGTACATACAAATATACGTGGAGACGAGCTTATGTTTGTGTGTGCCTTTTCTGTGTTTCATTATAAATGCAATAAAACCGGATAGTACTTAGGTACATACTTACATACATACATACACACATATGTATGTATGCATGTATGTACATATGTAGCAGACGAAGTGTTGTTTTTCTTATTGGCTTTTTTATGTGGGTATGAAAACTGATAATTTTGAACTCTCTTACTTACAATTAGTTTTCAAAGTTAGATGGGTACATACATACATACATACATATACACATCCATACATATTTAGTTATCGAATCAAAAGTTTGCAGATACGCCATGATTTGATACCTCCGATTCTTATAAATTAAATGATTACGAAATGCGCGCACTACCAACGTGCTTTGATATTTTAACTTTGTTCACATGCACACATACATACATACATATGAAGAGCTGTTGTCTGTAACAGTCGGAAGGTAATTATATACATGTATGTACATATGTATGTATGTATACAGTGACCCAATCGGATAATCGGACAATATTCACTGTGATTTTCAAATCGTTATCGCTCCAAAACTACGCGTGTTATCACGTTAATTTTGATCTCAATTTGTTGATAATTTCTTGTAGTTTATTCGCCCTGCAAATCTAGTTTCGTGACAATTCGCTTAACCGATAAATTGAAAGAAACTATACGGCATGCGGCTGTCCACACCGATGAAATAATCGGATAACGAAATTATTTTTAGAAAAATGAAAGAAAAAGGGTTTCTATAGCATTTAATGTTTTGTGGTACATTCTATTCCAGTAATAACTGCGTATAACTCCACCTGGGCATTGATTCTGGCAATTTTTGATAAAAAACCAGGTAGAATTTTTCTCTATTAAGTCTGCAAGGCTGTTTGTCAGTGTAACAAAAGTCACACAGATGGGACTTCCTTTAGTCAACGAAATAGCATCTCTAGGTATATTATAATCCGATGAAACACTTGGCCACTCGACTGAACCGGAACGTGCATAAACATGCATGAACCTGCACGAACATGCATACAGTGACTTACAACTTGTTTGATGCAGCCAAAAAAAATTATTAAAATATCAAATAAATTTCATGGTATTTCCATTACAGAAAAAAATTTTATATTTTTTATTGTTAAATCACATGTTTTGTTTAACAACAAAAATAACAAAAAATGTTTCTTCATAAGACAAATATGACAAATTATTTTAAATTCAGTTACAGTTTTGAGGTCACAGCTAAAACGATGCCCCAAAATAATTGTATTAAAAAAAACACACACACATTAATATTTCGATTTCTTGATTGAGGCTAATACTCAGTGGGGTATCCCTTTTGATTCAGAACTGCTTTTAATCGGGAATTCATAGATTCCACAAGTTTTGCTGTATAATCGGAACTAATTTTATCCCATTCTTCCTGTAGTGCCCGCTTCAGATCAGCAGCATTAGAAATATTGTGGTTTCTTACATATTTTATTTTCCCGCACTGACCACAAATTCTCAATAACGTTGAGATCTGGACTCTGTGCGGGTGTCTGTAGAACATGTGGGCAGTTCCAGATACGCCAAGTTTTTACAATACCAGACTTATGCTTGCGATCGTTGTCTTGGTACATAGAAGCTAAACGAATCCCTAATGCCCATTTTATCCGCACTTTGTACTAAATTATCTTTTAGCACACCCAGATACATCTTTTTATTCATGTTTCCATCGATAAATGATAATTTTCCGACGCCTGAATAGGACATGCAACCCCATACCATCACACTGCCCCCGCCGTGTTTGACTGTTTGGTTTTCTCCAAACGCAGGACTTCCCATCAGACCTGAAAAGGTTAAATTTGCTTTCATTGTTCAAATGTTGTCTGTAAAACTCTTTTTTTTTTTGTTTTTTTTTACGAGCATTAATTAACGGCTTATTTCCGGCAGTCCTTCCATGAAAATTTTCTTCGCGCAGAGCTCTACGAACAGGGTTACAGATCTTGCCTAAGTATTTTTTGACTTCGTTCGTTAATTTTGGAGCGCTTAAATTGAGTTTTTATTTAACTTTGCGAACAATCCATCTCTTATCTGCATCATTAAATATTTTATTTGGCGCAGATCTGCCCTTGTCTTCTATCCTGTTTTCGTGGCGAAACCTTTATATAATGTGCTGGACAGTTTAGGAACTAACAGCAACAATTTCTGCATTTTTTCGTTGGCTTTTGCCCTCTTTATGATGACGAATAACGTCTTCCCTTTTTTCAAGTGAGGTCCGTTTTCCCATTTTAAAAAATTTACATTTTTTCAACTTTTCTTTACAAAATTTGTTTGAAAATAACTTAAGACGCTAAGCTAAACAGAAAAAAAACATATCACCCTTATTGCATTCTCAAAGAAAATATAAAATACGCTGCATCATTTAAGCATATTTTGATGAGAAAACTATTTGTTTCTATATTTTTTCAGCAAGCTTTGTTTTTGTTATTGGTCCTTCTGATTACAAGTCGTATATGTTTTTTTTTTATTAAATTTAATAAACATCGAGTCATTTTCTTTTTTTCTAAAAAAGTATTACCTGCATCAAATTAGCTGTGAGTCACTGTACATAAAAAAATATCCTGAAAAAGTTAATGAAACAAAAGGCTGAGGCATTATTTTTGACAGTAAGCTTAGCTTTAATAATCTCATTAATTCGTTCTTGGTTTTTTGCGTATAAACTGTGCCTGATCCATACACGCTAAACATTTTTTTCACGAGTTTGGTCCACTCTTATCTAGAATATGTTGTCTTTGTTGAGAGGCCTTACAATTAACTCCCGTTAGCGAATACAAAAAAAAACATATTATACATATTTCCCAAATTTTTTTCTCTTTGCTTCCTGAATTTTGAGACCCCTATGCCATCGTACACATCCCGTTTAATGCTATGCTTCCGCAGCACATAATTCGCTCTCCCATTCGTAATTCACTTGTGAATTATTATTTGCGAAGTGCCTCAAAGTAATTAGACAAGTAATACCACATTGTGAGAATGAGCAGTATTTCCCCCTGCCTTACCTCTTGGACCTGTTCCAGTATGCCACTACTTGCGGGGTGTCATAAGCATCCAGAGCTGAAATCGAAATTTGCTTAGACACTCTGACCAAATTTGCAAGTATTTTCCATCTCAACAGCTCAAGTGAAACCAGTCAGCCTGCATGAGCGATAAAGCGATTCAATGCACTCAGGTATTAGAGCAGCTGTAGTCTAGCCACAATTACGAAGAAAGACTTAGCAGCATTTTTGAATAATGGGTTAATACGCAGTTGGTTAATAAGTCACAGCTGCAGGAGTCAGTAAGTCAAGCCCAATTATTTAATGCTAATCTGCTTCTAAATCTCTTATCTATAGTCCATCAGAATCAGAGAGTCTAGCTGTTGGAATTCGAGACAATTTGGTGACGGTTTGGTGATGTAGGGGAATTTGCTGAGATTAGAGGCCAAATCAGATTAAAAGCTTCCTTCAATAAGTTTCATCGGCAGATTAGATCAGGAGTACTGCTTAGCTATCCATACCGATGGTTCCGAAATAAACAGTACAATGGGGTTAGGGGCGCTCTGGTAGACAGATGTGCCCTCAGATGGTAGGGTTGGTGGAGGTGTCATAGGTTCGAACTTTAAGAACGTTACCAATGGACGATTATTCCACAGTATTTCAGGCGGTGATTCATGACATAAAAATATGTGGCAGTGAATGCTAACAATGCAATAACATAAAAAGTCGCTACGGAATGCTTCACTGTCCCAGGCTGGATACCAGGAAATAAAGGCCACGCTTAGGCGGCCTACCTAACAAAATTTGACGCTACAATGCACTCGCGATACTATGAACTAATTAAAACCAGGCCTGTTCAGTTTTGCGAGATTCTTCATATTTACGAAAGGCAACTAAATTGAAAAATTTTCTATTTAATTAGTTTTGAGAGATTTTTGTTTTATTTGAAACCAAAAAAAAAAAGGTTGTTTATTCATTTTTTCACATTCAACAATTAAAAAATTAGTTACAGTCAAAAAGTTTTTCATACTTAAATTCATGCTTTGTTTAATTAAAAAAAAAATTAATTCATGTCGGAGGAAAATCAGTAATCCGATTTTGTTGTTTCTTTTGTTCAAGCATCTCAAAAGCTGCCTTTTCCCTTAGCTTCTTCAACACAATTAAATCCCATTCATCAACAATTTCAATCTCAGCCCACTCCAAAGCTTTATTAAGCATGTCAATAGCTTCCTTTGATGTAATTGTCTTTTCCGGCTTCACAGAACAGTCATCATCATCGTCGGAAACTTCCTATATTTCATTGTCATTGCATTCAATAGCACCATCGTTAAATTCTCTAACGTTGAAAACAGTGAATCCAGCCTAAAGTGAAACTTAAAAAAATAAAAAACAAACTTCTTTGATTAACGGTTCTAAAACACAAACCTTAGGTCTCAAGTGTTACAAAAGATTAGCTGCACCTTCCTCCAAATCTCTTACATTCATAATTACGTTGCTTCGAAGAACACTCAAAGGAACGTCATCTTCAGGATCCTCTTGTCACAAAACACTTTGCAGTTCTGCAGCGTTCCAGACCGGACCATCGCTCTTTATGTAGATTGCCTACATAATCGCTGATCCAATTCTTGATTCCTGCGGGACTAATTCCGATTATTGGCTTTGGCCCCTGTGGGGGCACCGCTGATCAACGGTTGGCCAATTCGTCGGCAATTTCGATTCCTTGAACACCGGAGTGTCCCGGAACCCATATAAGTACAAGCCTGTTTTGTCTTGCGACAGAATTAAGCTTCTTCTTACATTCTTGAACAATCTTTGAGGTTTGCTTCGCGTTCTCCAGGGCCTTCAATGCAGCCTGACTGTCACTGAAGACTCCAATCTGTTTTCCGCTCCATCTCCTCTCGATTATCCATTCGGCTACTTTTAGGATGGCAAAAACTTCTGTTTGGAAAACAGTTGCCATTCCCCCCATAGCATAGTGATACTTATTACTATCGTTTAAGTACCATCCGGCTCCAGACCCTATTTCATTCTTGGACCCATCAAACCTCCCTGAATGCATTCTGGATTGCTCCAAGAAAGTTACTCTTTGCTTTTCCATCTTTGCACCTGGGGTTGTTTTTTCTAACGATGACACATCGTCTTTTGTGGCAAAAGTTTCCAGTATAAGCGGGATTCACCGGCATTGTATAGTTGCTCACGACTTAATCCAAGCTCCTTCATTTTCATCTTTAACGCCTTTTTGAATAGGCCAACTAACTGGGGCTGTGAAGATATTTTTTCTCCAGAAACTTGGAGCAACTGAACGCCATATCTCTTTTTAAAATTTTGAAGCCATCCATCACTGGCATTAAGGTCAAGGCAATTTTCTTTAATTTTAAAATGAAGGTCTTTTGCTTTTTCTTTCAACATAAGCCCGCTAACCGGGAGCTTTTTGACTCTCATATTCAAAAACCATCGATACAGAGATTTTTCTATCTTTGAATGACGTAAAGTTTTCCTCTTTCCAGGACCGATAAATGTATTGTTGACACATTTAGAGATAGCATTTTTATTTTTATAAAGTCCGCATATTGTAGACTTTGTCACTCCATATTTACGCGATAAATTAGTAACACTTTGACCCTTTCGTAAATATTCTACTATATCTGATTTTTCTCGTGAGGTCAAAAACTTATGCTTTTTTGTGTGCATTTTTTATACTGATTTATAATTAATATTTTTGCAAGAAAACGAAGGACCAATTATGCTCGCATGAAATGACCAACTTACGACGTTGAAAATGTGTATTGACAACTGAACATAGGAGAAGGCAAAGCATGTATGCGAGTGAACGCAAGCATTTCTCAGTGACGGTTTTGTTCATTTTAAATTTTATTAACTAGGGATTGCCCCTATTTATTAGGCTCATGAAATCCGATAGAAATTTGAAAATCAATTATGTTCATATTTTTGAGCTTTTTCCAAAAGTTCATATTTTAGAGTACTCAATGGAAGCAAACAAGTGTTCATATTTTGGGGTGTTCATATATTAGGGTGTTAATATTATCGCGAGTGCACTGTACTATATAAAGGGTGTTTTTTTAGAGGTTAGGTTTTCAAGTTGGCACTACTTTTTTCGTAGATGGTCTTCTTGACTGCTGTCACTTGATTTATGCTCAGTTTGGTTTGCCATTTCATAATGAATAGACTTACACCTGAACAACGTTTGCAAATCGTGCAAATTTATTACGAAAATAATGGTTCAGTTCGCGCGACGCATCGAAGAAAATTTTGTTCAGCGATGAAGCTCACTTTTGGTTGAATGGGTATGTCAATAAGCAAAATTGTCGCATTTGGAGTGAACATAATCCACAAGCCATTGCTGAGACGCCGTTACATCCTCAAAAAGTCACTGTTTGGTGTGCTCTATGGGCAGAGGGAATCATTGGTCCATATTTCTTTAAAAATGAAGCCGGCCATAATGTTACAGTCAATGGAGAGCGCTATAGAGCCATGATTAATGACTTTTTCGTGCCTGAATTGGACGATGTTGATGTGGACGACCTTTGGTTCCAACAAGACGGCGCTACATGCCATACAGCCAACGCAACAATCGATTTATTGAAGGAAACTTTTGGTGAGCGCATTATCTCGCGCCGTGGACCTGTGGCGTGGCCTCCAAGATCGTGCGATATAACACCGCTGGATTATTTCTTGTGGGGCTATGTGAAGTCGCTTGTCTACGCAGATAAGCCCGAGACGATTGACGTCTTGGAAGAGAATATTCGGCGCGTTATTGCTGACATACGGCCCCAATTGCTGCAAAAAGTGGTCGAAAATTGGGCCTCTCGGCTGGAATTTATTCGAGCTAGCCGCGGCGGCCACTTGCCCGAAATCATTTTTAAAACATAATGGCAAACCCTTATCTTTATAATAAAGCTAAATTCTTGGCCATAACATGAAATTATATACGTTTTATTTCATTTTGAAAACCTAACCTCTAAAAAAAACACCCTTTATAAAAAAATTCGTCTGAGCGCGCTGTTATGGTGTTAGCGGTAGTCAGAGGCCCGAAAAAATGATGATTTACAATAATTTTTTATTGCTAGTCAATTCCTTTATTTTACAAAAATAAAAACACAGCACTAATACATGATGTTTTAATTTCACTTTAGCAAAATTAAAAAAAAAAATTAATATTTGTACATACATACATACGTACATATAAAAGTATATTCTGCACTTGTTTACGAAATATTCCTATTTCATTAATATCAGTTCACATATGTATGTATGTGCATATGTATGTATGTAAAAACCGCTGACGAGACGTCTAGGTGATTTCCTAAGAAAGGCATTCAAGTTAGTTTAAATTATAATTATAAATTTTGTAAAGATCAGTTTGTATAAAACCACAGAATAATAAAAGGAAACTTCAGGCAATTTGTCTCAAGTATTTTTTAAAAAACTAAAATAATAAGAATTAGTTTAATTAACATAGCTAAATGATACTTTTACTGTGATAAAAATTTTCTGATAAATGACAATAAACTTCGCGCGCACTAAAAGAATTTCTCAAAAGCCGCAAGTCTGTCCTTTTGATTGTTAAGATTGCTGGCTGAAAAATTCATAGTACTTACATGTAAATATATTTACCTACATATATACATACATCTACGCACGCAGCTAAAGTAAACATAAAGAATTCTAGTCTGTGAAAAGGCAAAAATAATAAAGCATTTACATACATATGTATGTATTTGCATCGCAGTTGCAACCTCCACCGTAAACGACCCCCCGTCTTCCCAGCAACATAGCACTTTTACTTTGACTATCAGTGCACAAGTTGATCTAGCGATGGCGTAAGATATTCAATAATCAAGAATCCGTGTACATACGTACATAAATTCATATACATAAATGTGATATATGCTCATAGTTACATACATTTAAATGCACATACATACATACATCCATACATACATTCTAAAGACGTAGTATTTCAGGAAAAATAACAGAGAATAGTTTCGAATTTCTTATCTGGTTTTCTTTTAAGGGGCGACCGTAGCGAAAAAAACAAACTCTAAGCAGCGACGCTTAACAAAAGTACCCAGTAGGTAATTCGTGCTGAGCACGAAATTCAAAGTTGAGGGAAGCGTAATCATACACAAAAAGTTTGTTTGCTGTTTATCTGAGAGCAACGCAAGCCATTCGTACAACACAAGTATACCCATGTATATGTGAGAAATTGAGTTGCATTTGCGAGAAAATTCAGCTATGTTTTTCTCGCGCGCACACACGCATTCACATGGTGTAAATGACTTTAGTGCGCTCTTTGCCAGTCGGCTCATTGCAGCCCAGCGCATAGCTGAATACCGCACAAATATTGAAGAGAGCCACGAGTTAGCACCACTTTGGCTTATGGTGCTCACACTCGCCACTCACGTTGGTGTGAGCATTATTACGTGAGTGAGGGCTGTGCAGCTGCTATATGTGTGAGTGAGTACGCATTGATACCAAAGGTTTTTCGGTTATAAACTAAACGCATAGCGTTGGCGAGTTTAGTTTGTGAAACATTGCTGTCTATTGCGGTTTAAATTATAAATTGTTGGTGAAATGTGTTGTGAATCTGAAAAGTGAAAAGAAAATACCGCAACACTTCACTGTTACTATTTAAATTCGTCGCACCGGTTGTTTGCCCTAACCATTTATTTGAAAGCAAATATGCAAATTAACTAAACAATCGCCTCGTGCCGTAAGAAATAGCACAATAATCAGCTAAATAACAAAACAAAAAAAATTATCTAAAAATGTTTTTCAATGTGAATTTCAAACTGTTGTGTATGATCTGCGTTAGTGCCGTATCTGTCTGTAATCAGTTGAAATCGCAAAAGAACAAAAGTAACAGCATAAACAGCAGCAGCAGTAGTTGTTAAGTAAATAAAGTGGGAAGTGAAAAAACGTCGACAAAAGATAAGTCGAAAGCGCCTCACATCGCGTCGCGTCGCGTTTTCTCAACCCGTATCAAATTGCGCTTTTAAGCGCATCGAGTCGCGCCAAGTGTGGCTTTAAATCGAGTTTATCAGCGAGTAGAAATAAATAGACAACAACAACAACAATCACTGTCCTTGCGTCTAAATTGAACCCCCTTGTGCGCAAGTTAAATCGAATTAACTCTCAATCGTGTTCGTATCGCGTCGTGTCGCGGCACACAACTGCGTTACTAAAAAGAGAACAAATACGTCACATTTCATACAGAATCAGAATCCAACAACAGAGCTGCTGAGTTGCTTGTATGTTGACATTCCGCTACTTAGATTCTAAGTAAAGCATTCAATTGGATTAAGTTGACCTTCAGAGGCAATTGTAGCAGCCAAGCAAATATCACAAAGCGTACCGCATTACGCTTCGTGTCCAATACACTTGTCCGTCACTTGTTCCTCCTACCTTCATTTCGCTGCATTTCATCACAGTACTTCCAACGTTAAACAGCATGGCGACAAATACCGAAATTCTACCCTTTCATCATCACACGACCATTTCCCTACAAACTGCCGCTGCACTCACCAGCTACCATGGCGGTGGTAGTGGTGGTGGTGGTGGCGGTAGCGGAGGCGGCGGCGGCAGCGTTGGCAATCACAACAACGGCCCACCCGCTGGTGCAGTACTTCCAACCGCTACTCAATTGGCCGCAGCCGCTTGGAATATGGAAGATTGCCTATACCAACAGACTGAACTTCCCGCCCTCACACAGCGCGCCCATCATTTGTTGCGTTTCACACCGTATGCGTTGCATCATCGCTCCCAACTGCAGACACTACCATCCGCGTTGTACCTCCAGCAGGCTGCGGCTGCTGCAGCTGCTGCGGCCGCACATGCGCAGCACCACCATCATCATCATCACCATCACCACCACCAACATCGACCCGCGTCGCCGGAGAGTCCGCCACCTATTGAGGGTACACATATTAGCAATCTCTTCCCCGAAATTCTCGAGATGATTTTCCAGAAGCTAACGGTACGCGATTTGGGTCGTGCCGCGCAAGTATGTGTAGCCTGGCGCGACGCCGCATACGCCAAGAGTGTATGGAAAGGTGTTGAGGCCAAGTTGCATCTAAAGCGTTCCAGTCCTAGTCTCTTCAATTCATTGGTGCGTCGAGGCATAAAAAAAGTGCAGATACTGTCGCTGCGGCGCTCACTTAAGGATCTCGTGCTCGGCGTGCCATCACTAGTCTCGCTTAATTTGAGCGGTTGCTTCAATGTGGCTGATCTGAATTTGGGTCATGCCTTCTCTGTGGATCTGCCGAATCTGAAAGTACTCGATTTGTCCCTGTGCAAACAGATTACCGATACGAGTTTGGGACGCATTGCGCAGCATCTGAAGAACTTGGAGACACTCGAACTCGGCGGTTGCTGCAACATTACGAATACCGGTCTGCTGCTCATCGCGTGGGGTCTGAAAAAACTGAAGCACTTAAATTTACGTTCCTGTTGGCACATCAGCGATCAGGGTATCGGACATTTGGCCGGCCTGAGCAAAGAGACCGCTGAGGGTAATCTAGAGTTGGAGTATCTGGGTTTGCAGGATTGCCAACGACTCAGCGACGAAGCGCTCGGTCATATAGCACAAGGTCTATCGTCACTAAAATCCATCAACCTGAGCTTTTGCGTCTCCGTCACGGACAGCGGCCTCAAGCACTTGGCACGTATGCCTAAACTTGAACAACTTAATCTACGTTCCTGCGACAACATCTCCGACATTGGCATGGCGTACCTCACCGAAGGGGGCAGTGGTATTACCTCACTCGACGTCAGTTTCTGCGACAAGATCAGCGATCAGGCGCTCACACACATCGCCCAGGGCCTCTATCGGCTCCGTTCGCTCAGTCTAAATCAGTGCCAAATTACCGATCAGGGTATGTTGAAGATCGCAAAGTCACTACAGGAACTAGAAAATCTTAATATTGGACAATGTAGTCGCATAACGGACAAGGGACTAGAAACACTCGCGCAAGATCTGGTAAATTTGAAGACGATTGATCTGTACGGTTGCACGCAATTATCCTCCAAGGGTATCGATGTGATTATGAAATTGCCGAAGTTGTTAAAACTGAATCTTGGACTGTGGCTCGTAAGATGATGCGTTCAACGCAGCAAACACAAACAATACGCAAATAGGGTTGCACGACATCGTCGACTGGAGGGTATTTCAAAAGTAGGATGGTATAACAATTTGGTTAATCGGAGAATTCACAGCGGTAACAAAGGGCGAGTAATAAAGAGTAAGATGAAGGAAGAGCGTGCGCTCTTCGGGCGGGTGTGTTTCCTCGACAGTCGATTCCACGTTGCCGGAACGAAGCGGATTTTAATCCGGCCAAGGTCTGTCACTTCAGCAGCATTCTCCAAAAATGTATGGGGAATGTTTATGAGCTTACAACAACAATAACAACAAGGCGGGTGCGTAATGCGAAGTTATTTCCGAAATTGACCACAACCAAATATCACTTTTAACCAAAAATGACGCTAATATATTTACGCAAGCGTTCAACTCTGGCGAGTTTTCTTTGCTGCATCCCACCTAACGGTCGCATAGGAAATAAACCTGCACGAAGAATGGGCCACGGAGCAAACGGCTGAGACCCTGAACCGAGAATTATGCAGCAAAGCAGCAATAAATAATTATACAAATACACACGAGTGCGCGCATACGAACGCATACAGACGCACACAGATAAATAGATTGTAAGGCGAACATGCAAACCGGCCGACAGCGAACAAATAAGCGCACGAGGCGCTACCGGACCGAAAGCAATGCAGATGGGATGTAGTGAGGAGGCGAAAAGGCAACTTTGCAGAAGGGTGAATAATATTTAAAAAATAAAATTCCTAAATAAGCTGAAAAAAATTACCACAAAAAAACAAACGTGTTGAAAATAACAAAAGAGAAAAACAAAAACAAGAAAGCCAACACAACAGACAAACTCAAGAGCAGCAGCCACAGCAACAGCAACAAAACTAAGGTACAACAACAATAAACGTGGCGGCAACGCATGCATGACTTTCGTTTCCCATAAACACGCCGTGTACTAAATTTAAAACAGCAATGAAGAAGCCAATAAAAAACGCAAATAGCAAAAAAAAACACAAAAAATTAAAAAAAAAAAAATAATAAATAAAAAAACGGATTAAACAGCAACGGCAACAAGAACATCAGCAGCTTCAGCTAAAACAGCAACAACAACAATTAACTTGTGCGCAGAGTCAGACACGCAATGCAGCGCAGTCAAACAGGCAGGCAGACAGCCAGATAGTCCACTGGTATTGGGACGGACAACAGACCAGCTGCATAACCAAGCAGCCAGTCAGACAAACAACCAAACCCATGGACACATGTGTGCCGAAGAGTGCCTAAGTATGCAAGTATGACGTATGTATGTGTGCATGTAGCTGCACTGGAATCATGACTACTACGGCCAAAGCGCGCATGCATGGTTGCCTTAATGGTTTGCGGACAGCCTGGCTGCTAGAGTGCCTGGTGGAGCGGTAGTGAGGCGTGGATCGGAAGGCTTAGTTGGCATGCCATGGCATGGCAGTCCTCCAACCAACCAACACGGCTTGACTTGGCTGCATGGATGGCTAACCACTTGCATTGGTTTGCGATGGCGGCTGACCGCCTTGGTTTCGTTTATTCTGAGCATTACGTACACGCCTATGTGCATATGTATGTATGTATGGGTGTATTGTATGTTTATTTGGGATGCATGCAGACGGTAAATATCGCGGCGGTGGTAGGGGTGGGATTGAGCAATGAGTTGAGGAAATGTAAAGATCTATGCGCACGACATAAAGCTTGTTGTTGCCTGATTACTGAAGGATGCAAGTGTGGATAAGAAAAAAATCCAGAGCAACAAAAAATACAAAACGCAGAAGAGAAGTTTATTAAAGTGTTTGAAGAAATTGATAAAAGTCGTTTGCATGCTGATCGTAGCTGCAAATGTTTAGGCGATATTAATACAACAACAACATGAAAGAAAATCAAGCCACGAAAGTCACGCTCGGTCGGTCAGCTGTTAAAGAGACAACAACAACATGCTTGCCAAAGCGAACGCAGCCATTAACAACAACGAGCAGCAACAATAGAAGGAAGTTTAACAACAAAAAAGAAGGAGAGCGACAAACCGCGAAAGTACACGAAACCAACTCGGCAAAAACGCGAAGGAAAGGCGCAATAACAACTTGCACTGAACAGTACCTATCACAGCAACAGAGGAGGGGCATTTAGTGGAGATTTGGAGCGACAACAGAAATCGAAACAACAGCGCAACACCGTCACAGTGGCAGCACAACAATAACAACATCAACACCAATAGCAGCAGCAATAATGGCGGAGGCGTCAGCGGCACCAACAACAAGAACAACAACCGTGAGTGCAGTGAAACGCAGCCGTGCAAGGCTCACTTTTCAGGCGTATTTAGCATACCCAGCTGAGGTTGAGCTTATTTCAGACGGCACCGAAACAAGGCGAAGTTTAAGGCATAGCAGCAACAGCATAAGCACTAAAAGCAACAATAACAACAGAAGAAGTAAATGCACGCGCGACCCTCACTGTTGGCGCAAAAAAAAAAAAATTAAGAAAAAATACAAAAATAAAGAAATGAATTAAAATAAACACACGCACACCTGCAAATCATTGGCAAGCAAGTACATACAATAAGAAACAAACTGAATAAATCGGCGGTAACAAAAAACAGAAAAAAATGCCAAAAACAACACTCTCGTAAAAACAAAAAGAACATAACAACAAAGCCACCACTAATAGTAGAAAAAAAAAATGATAACCAACCAGACTTCAAAAAACAAAAACACAAACAATGACGCGCCTCAGTTGCGCGCCTTGCCACCTTAGTCGTGTACACCATGCAACAAAATACATACCGACAACTAACATTTCAATTCACACACACACACATTCATACAATGCATGAACTCAGAAAAGATACTAGCAAGAACAACAACAAATTTAAATGATACAACAAAATGCTAAAATTAAAGCATTCAAAAAGTTGGCCGTACACGAGCGATTTTTTGTTGCCTTTTCCATTTTGTTTTTGCTCGAAAAAATTACTTACTTTCTGTGCATGTAGCTGAATTCGGTAATTTAATACACAAAGTTGCGCAAAAAACGCTGTAAAAATGAAATTAATTTTATTTTTGTTTAAATGCCAGAATACAAAATCTAACTTCCGACAGTTCTCATAAGAGTGAATAATAATATTATATTTTTACTAGCAAAAAAAAGTGAGCAAAAATAGTTTAAGTACATTTGTTTGTGGCCCCTCAATGTAATTCGAAACTCAAAATTGTTATGTGTGTATATGTACATATATGTATATGTATGTATATGTATATGTGCATGTACAGTAGCAGTTCAAGTCAATAGATCGGTTAGAGCAAATATAACAATTATTGGACTCCAGAATTAATTTAATTTTTTATTTTTTGTTTAATTAAAAGATTTTTTTGTAATTAAATGATTTCTTTTTTAACTAAAATATTTTTTTTTTCTTAAAAGATTTTTTTTAACTAAAAGATTTTTTTTAATTAAAAGATTTTGTTTTTAACATTTTTTACAATAATTAAAAGAGATTTTTTTTAACTTTTTTTGATTCATAGTTTTTTTTTAACTAAACGATTTTTTTTAATTAAAAGTTTTTTTTTGTAACTTTTTTTAATTAAAATATTTTTTTATTAAAAGATTTTGTTTTTAACTTTTTTAATTAAACGAATTTTTTTAATTTTTTTGTTTTTTAATTAAAATAAATAATTTTTTATTAAAATTTTTTTAAACTTTTTTTTATATTAACTTTTGTTTAATTAAAAGATTTTTTTTTAATTAAATGATTTCTTTTTTAACTAAAATATTTTTTTGTACTTAAAAGATTTGTTTTAATTAAAAGATTTTGCTTTTAATTAAAATATTTTGTTTTTTAACTTTTTTAATTAAAAGATTTTTTTTTAAATTTTTTTGATTAAAAGTTTTTGTTTTTAAGTTTTGTTTAATAAAAAGAATTTTTTTTTAATTTTTTGTTTTTAATTAGAAGCAATTTTTTAATTTTTTTTGAAGACTTTTTTTTAACTTTTTTTAATTGAAAGATATTTTTGAACTTTTTTTTATTAAAAGATTTTCTTTTAATTTTTTTTAATTAAAAGATTTTTTCTATTCTGTTTTAGATTTGCTCCAACTTTTTGATTACATTTCATTTAAGTAACCAATTTTAAAATCTGCTTTCGTAATGCTCTCAAAAATGATTTAATATTTTGTATCAGGTCACCCAGTATGAAATTTGTAAACAATGGGAATTATAAAAACTTCAACCATAATTTAAACACAGCTGTATTTAGCTCAGACTTAATGGTGAGCCTTATAGCCTATACAGAAGGTGGTGTTAATCGAGATTAACGACTTAATTTTAAATGATCTAAGGATTTAAATGTAACTAGCAACTTAATGCGGAATCATCTCCAGAGTTAGGCACAACTAATCGATATTAACGACTTAATTCGGAATTATGTCAGGAATCAAGGAATCAAGTGCAACTAATGCGACTTGACAACTCATAGTTCTCATAAAATAAGCGGATTATGGGAATTGGCAATATTGCCAAAAGATGACAGTCAATATCTATTGTGAAGGGAAAATAATGAAAATTTTAAAGAGTAGAACAAGAAAGACTGGATGCAATGCGTGTTTGCACTTACACATCCAAAATTTCATTATTTTTAATATTTCGGAGCAGTTTGAGAAATTGCAATTTAAGATTTTTTTGAATAAATAATTATTTTTTAGTATCAGGTATTATAGCTGCACATACCTGCATTTGTTGCCGGCGATCCATCGATTACTTGACAATTTTTCTCCTAAATTCAGTTTCTGTAATTTTAAAATTAGCTGTCTTGTTCGTGTTTGTGCACAAAGTTTGATAAAAATATTAAAATTTTAAATTGCAGAAGATAATAAAATTTCCAAAATTAATAGAAACATGCAAAAAAACAAAATCGGATCTTTAAACTATATAAAAAAAAGGAGTCATAAAATTGCAAAGCCAATATTTTAAGAAAATGCCTAACTATTCTAAAGACTTGGATTCCTACTGTATTAGCGTACACTTTACAAACAAATTGTAAAATATACCTTACGCTCAGAAAAACTTGTATGTATACGCCGAAAAGTTGTACGAAATTGCGCTCAACGAAAGTGTGAGCTAATAAAACAAAGCAACAAAGCTGTTGGGGGGAGGAAAAGAATTGATATTTGTATTTGTATGTTATGAGCAGTGAAGAAGAGAGCCTATTTATGATTAGGTTGATTAACTGATTTTGTTGTACTTGCAAATATTTTCGCACTTTGAAAATCGGTAGTTTTCTGCACTGTAAAAATATGAAACAAAAAACATTGTGACTAAAGAAATTTTATGTGAAAGTGTACAAGTAACTTAATCAGGCATTGTAGCGCATTATTTACTGTTTGCTTACACTTTTTTTTATTTTTTTTTTAACAGCGGCCATCCCTTTTTAATTTTAAGTCTAAGTGCATTTCTGCCATGCAAAAGCTTCTCATAAACAACCATCTGCCGTTCAGAGACGAATTTCTAAAAAAAAGGTCCTAAATGCTTAGCGCACACACCACAACAAACCGTTACTTGAACAGCATGTAGATGTTGTTTAGTGCTCCAGAACTGAAAGTTTTTTGTTTTTTATTTAACACTTCGCTGTGAGTGAACTACCCCTTCATGGTGAACATTGTACTGCTCAGTAGTTTCTGCAACGGTATGCAAGAGAAACAAGTCGAGCAACAACTGAGAGGGCGTTATTCAAAGTTCTCATATTTCTGGTATAGATGGAACAGTCTGTATATAGGCCTTTGGAAATAAAATGTCTGATAGGAGGGGAATATACGTCATATAATGGAAATTTTATTGAAATAGAAGGGTGTATTGCTGATTTTGTTTTAACTTGAAACATCTCGTGGCTTAGCTTGGCTCGCAAGCCAAATTTTTCTACTATTTTCGCTAAGAATTATTTCTTGTTACTTTAGGCTTTAGGTTTTGTTGTCCATTTCATTCGATATTATATATATATTAGATGAATGTATCGTATATATATAATATATTCCTTTTTTGTTGTTGTTGTAGCAGCAAAAACATGTCCCATGCAATTATGGGCTTATAGCCCATTGTGATGCCGCGTGGGGAACTTGCCCTTATCTCTCTCCTAAAACCTGTGTGTACTTTTAAAAAATCTTAGAATATCCCTGATTTCTTCAGAACTGAGATCTTCCAATTCATTAAAAAATTGTATACCTAAAGAGTTTTTCTAAAAAATACCTAAATATTACGAATGCGAGTACATTTTTGATGATTTTAAAATTAAAATATTTATAATTTTTATGGTTTTACAACAAGTGTTTGAACTGATTTAACAGTCGGTTAGAAATATAATAAACTTTGTCATAGTAACTTATTTGAAATTTTGCAAAATTCAAGAACTGAAATGGAAGTTTTCACAAATGGCCGACGCAGCGGAAACTTTCTGATGCATCTATGTTTTTTCGACATCTCTAGTTAGTACTGCCCTATTTGATCAATAAGGCATACGAAGAACAAGAAAACGATGTTCAATTTTTCTATGCTAAAATGCAAAAAAGAACTAAATAACGCACTAGTTCTCGAGGCCATCAGCTGCTATAGAGTTTAAAAAGCTTTGTTGAACATTAAGGGAACTGAATGTCATCGCTGTTGGTGTTGTAGCAGCATGAACACTCCCCATACATGTACGGGTAATGCTGCTGGAGAGTGAGTCATTGGTTAATGTAACATAGAACCAACGGTCGTGGTAACGGGATGCCATCGCTCTCAAGCTTCCTGAGACAGTGAGAGTGCTGGAACTCCATACCGTACATTCTCGACGTGTGGCTTTCACCGCTTTACTCAGCCATGGGATTTGTTTGCTGAATGAAGTGCTGAGTGCATGGTATGGAGCTCTAGTTTTAGTGTTACGATAAGACACGGCAGTCATTTCAATTCATTGCGAAAAATACAGAACGATTGTATGTGAAATTGCATGAAGTTTTTTTTATTCGAATTACTTTTTCTACCTTAGTTAGAAAAGTTTTTACCACGTGGCAAGTTTTGGTTAATGACTTAAGCATTTTCTTGCGCGCATTCGGTCACTGAACATCTTCAGTGTAATGTTGCTATTGTAGCAGCATAAACATTCCCCATACATGCACCGAAATACTGCTGGGGAGTGACAGTCCTTGGCGGATAAAAATCCGTTAACGTACAACGGACTGCCGTGGGAGCGTCTTCAGTGTAATATTTGTTTTCTCTTACATGAAATAGTTCAATGAGCGCTCGTAGTTGTACGTAAATTTTTATATTTTTTTAAGGCATTAACTTTCATCTTAGGCTGGTTTAGGTTGAACTTGGCTGATCCTGTAGAGCGCACAAAGACCAGAAATTGAACCATAGTAATACCAAATGTTTGTATGGGAAGTTTTAGAGCTTTATATTTTGTCTTTAGAAACTTTCTTCTTAATGTTTTTAGAAAAAAAAATCTTGCTGTAAATAAAAAAACCAGTTTCAAAGGTTACAAAAATATTTGCCAGCACATAAAAATATCAGCCAACTTTTCACCACCACAGTCAACGTAAAAAAAAATGTATGTAAACAAACGAAGCCATAAAAGACCTTTATTACTTAAATAAAATGAAAGCTTTTCAATAAAACTACGAATAAATTCGATAGTAACTGGTACTAAATAAAAACTAAGAATCACGTACACACATAAGTATGTATGTAAATGTATAATTTATTATATAACTGTAATCAATGACGATTTGAATGATACAAATAAATAAAAGAAAAACCAACAAAAAAAGCTGCAAGTCATAAAGTCGTTAGAAAAAACTTATTTTAGTCGAAAATGCAGTGCATATTTCCAATGTTTGCGTAATGTTCTGTTTCATTTAGTTTAAGTAATGAATTCCAAAATGCAAACAAAAACAAAAAACGAATATTTTTTGTCATACGAAACCAACAACAACACATTCAAGACATAAGCAAATTTAAAGAGCAAAAAAAAGAGAACACGAATTCTTTTCTATTGTGATATAAAAATTTATGAAAAAAAAAATTAATAAAGTTTAAACTTAAATAATTAGTTTTATTGAATAAGCTATGTATGTATGTAGTAAATCAACAAAATAACAACAAACAAAAGAACCAAGCACTTTAATTATTCAAAGAATGAGAAATGAAAATTACATGAAGAAAAGCTCTAGATTTCTAGTAAAAATCTTAAAATCTATTTTGTATGTATATTTCCCCCTATGAAATTTTGCTAAAACTAAATTAAAACATTTATTTTCGCATAATTGCTTATAACGCTTGTTTTAACACACACACACACACATACATTTGAAATATTTTACCTGATTTGAGTTGAAAATTATTTAGCAGCTTTCGATTCACCAATTACCCAGAGAGGGGAACCAACTACACTGTAAGGGGAACTTCGGCTGTCATGTCACTTCGGCTATTAGGCAGCAGAATTCTGCACGATCATTTCACGTGCATTCACACACACTCCTCCAATGAGTCGTTGTTTAGAAGGCAACGAAGTGGCATTGGTTGATTTTTGTTGCGTATATCACCAACACAAACTCATTTTAATTGTGAAAACATCCTAAGTTACATCAGCCCACCAGCTGATTCGATCAAATCCGCTCAGAGCCGAATAAGGGTCTGTTACAGAGCACACCTCCAAAAATCTACAGCACTACATTATAACCGCTTTGATGACAAACTGCTATGCAGTGGCATTGCTTTTCGAAGCCTCCCACCTGAAAGCATACAACAAAATGGTTTGATCGAAAGGCAGACGTGCTGTTCCTCACAACATGGCGCTCAAACTGTTGGTTAATTCTATTGCTTTTCAAAGCATTGCGTCAGAAGTTGCAAAATATAATGACAAAAAATATCTCTACTTATACAAGGTGGCGCAAAATTAATCAACTCAACCATCGAAATTAATATTCACCTGTTTTTATACTGCAGCTGTCAAGTTCTTCCTCTTCTTCTTAATTGGCGCGATAACCGCTTACGCGATTTTGGCCGAGTTTAACAAAGCGCGCCAGTCGTTTCTTTCTCATGCTAACCGGCGCCAATTGGGCACACCAAGTAAAGTCAAGTCCTTCTCCACCTGATCTTTTCAACGCAGAAGAGGCATTCCTCTTACTCTGCTACCACCAACTGGTACCGCATCGAATACTTTCAAAGCCGGAGTGTTTGTATCCATTCGAACGATATGACCCAGCCAACGTAGCCGCTGGATCTTTATTCGCTGCGCTATGTCTATGTCGTCGTAAAGCTCATCGTTTCCTCGCCTGCGATATTCGCCGTTGCCAACGTGCAAAGCTCCAAAAATCTTACGCAGAATCTTTCTCTCAAACACTCCCAGCGTCGCTTCATCGGATGTTGTCATCGTCCAAGCTTCAGCGCCATACGTTAGGACGGGCGTGGTGAGAGCCTTGTAGAGTGTTAATTTTGTTCGTCAAGAGAGGACTTTACTACTCATTTGCCTACTTAAGCTGTTAAGTTCACGAGAGTCAAATATGATTGACATTCCACGCCATTAGCAAAAAGTATAAACGTGCCGATAAGGTGACTGATTTTGCGCCACCTTCTACTTGGCTACATTAGCCCAAGCATATCGATTGTGGGTTAAGCGGCTATCAACAAAATCGCTTGCTCACCGCTAAATTGTTGTTGCTTTCTCTACAAATCTTGCACTTGGCATGCAGCGTAATTCTCTAGCGCGCAGCGAAGTGGTGAATCGAAAGCGGCATTAATTAACAACCGCTAAATTCAAGCAATAAAAAAAATGCAAAACAAAAACAAAGAAAAACTACGTAAATAAATAAGTAAATGAAATCGAAATAAAAGCACACTTTTGCCTTATTTTTAACTTAAAGGTTTTTGCAAAAAAAGAAAAAAAAAAACAACAAATAGCTACTAAGCTGTGTTTGTACCTTTATTTTAATTCATCGTTGAATTTTGTTTCTTCACCAACTGTTTTTTACGAGTATCTACATGTTTTATTTTAGCTCTGCGAATTGTCAGAAAGTACCACTGTAAGTTGTCTATTAATTCTATTCAAATTCGTTTGTATTTTTATGTATTCTTAGTTTTACCTATGTAAGTAGTCTTTGTTATAGTATAAAATTGTAAGTAAAATAAAGAAATTTAAACGAAATTATTTCGCATATCCAACAAAAAAGAATATTTGTATGCCATGGACGTAGAAATGGGCGCGGCAGTGCGTGTTTTGGCGATGAGTCCGAGTATGGGCACTCGAAATAATAAATCATAAAAATACAACTAAAAAATGATTAACTTACAAAAGAATACAACCAAATGGAAAAAAAAAAAAAAATAATATTAAATAAAATGTTATGTTTTTCTCTCTCTTATTCTCTGCAAAAGTTTTAGGTAAGTGGTGGGCACACAAGAAGTTGGTGGGTATAGTTGCAAGAGAGTCATCTGATTTAAGGTGAAATTTTTTTTGTCCGAACAAACTAGTAAGTACAGCACTAAGGCAACATTAAGTCCATTGTACTGCACGCGGATTCCCTTTCACCCTTCGCGGATTTTCCGAAGAAATCTGAGTAGATCTTGTGGTGCCAAGGAGCCAAGTTGGTCGCTTCCTAACACATCAGTGCCAAAGACCTCAAGCCTGATTCGAGCGAAGGCGGGGCAGACGCACAGAAAGTGGTCCGCCGCCTCATGCTCCTCAATGATCACCTCTATCTGTCATTATCTTTGATAAGCGACTAACTTATAAGCAACATTGTGAATATGTTAGGTTAAGCCTATTATCTAGACTAAACATAGTTAAATACTTATCCTCAAAGCACTGTTTGATACATACAAGTACATTATTAAGTATCATTAAATCTCGAATCTTATCTAAAATTGACTTCGGACTGGTTATATATGGACACTGCACTAAAACTCATCTAAAGCGCCTAGAAGCACCTTACCATGCTGCAGTCAGGAGAAGCATCAGAGCCTTCCCCACTTCCCCATAAACGTTACCTTAGCAGAAGCTGGACTTCCCACCATCTCGGAAAGGGTGGCCAACAATACAAGGAGAAGTATTTTGAAGATAATTCAATGTAGAAACAGACTTTTGTTTAAACACATCAACTCGAGTACTCAAAAATTAAACAGAAAGAGCCGGGAATCAACAATCTCCATCATTCTAAAAGAAGCCGAAAAACTGGTGGGTCGTTCCCAACTCGATGATATTGAACAATTTATCCAAACATTTAAAATATTCCACTAATACAAACGAATACAACCAGATTTTTCTCGAAACCATTTCCCCATTAAAGAAAGATTGGAAGATCATTTTTACCGACGGATCAAAAACCAACACCTGCACATCGTTTGCAGTGACAAACGCAGAAGGTGTTACCATCTATGCCGGAATTTGGCAAGATTCACTTCAATATTTACAGCGGAAGCAGCTGCGTTACTTGAAGCAGTAATCTTTGCCTCCCAGAAATGTAGCAAGCACTTAATTTGCACCGATAGCAAATCCTCAATCGAAGCTATCTTAAACCCCACAAATGACACCCCGATGATAACAAAAATCCGCAATATAATTTCAATACACACAGGTGCAATCAAAATTATGTGGATTCCTGGGCACTCTGGGATAAATGGTAACGAAAAAGCTGACAAGAGAGCGAAAGAGGCGAGTAAGAAACCTCTACACACATTTGACTATATCACTTGCAATGACATAAAGATACTAGCGAAAGAATTTGCCGCAGATAAATGGAACATTATCAGCATCCTTATAAAAACTTTAACCCCTTTGGGGGAAGAAATATCTACCCTCCATCTGCATTATGTCACCAAGCAAAAATCTTTACTCGACTGAGAATCGGTCAGACACTCATGACACATGCCCACTTGCTCAGCGGCTCACCGAAGTGTACATGCCCGTTTTTGTGGCTCCAACGAATTTACTACACTTCATCTGATAGATACTTGTCCTTCCCTACACAATATCAGAACATCCTTTTTCTCAAGCATCAAACCATCGGAACTCCTCAAACAGACAACGGTATGCAAGTTAAATAAGATTTGTGATTATGTATCTAGATGTAAGTTAAGGCTATAAGACACGCTGTCATTTTTATTATACTAATAGCCGAAGGCCGGTAGTAGCCAGTGCTTTAGCTCTTTAAGTGGAATAGTTATTTATAATTGTTACTCTTTTAATAAATAAATAATAGGTCTATGGATAAGTTCGTGCGGTTTTACAACAGATGGCGTAACTTGATTATTATTCCATCGATCCACATTTCCAAACATTCATTGGAGTATAAGTTTTTTATTTGAAGCGTAAACAACAATATTTTTACCACACTTGAAAATGTCGAATTTCGTGCCAAATAATGTGTTTTTGCGGGGAATTTTTTAATATGAAGAAAAAAGCAGCCGAAAGTCATCGTCTCTTGGTGGAAGTTTATGGTGAGCATGCTCTAGCTGAGCGAACGTGCCAGAAGTGGTTTGCACGCTTTAAAAGTGGTGATTTTGGCCGCGCCGCCAAAGTTCATGGATACCGAATTGGAGGAATTGCTCGATCAAGATCCGGCTCAAACGCAAGAAGAGGTTGCAAAAACTTTGGGAGTTGATCAATCAACCATTTCCAAACGTTTAAAAGCCATGGGAATGATCCGAAATTCAAATTTCGAAAAAAAAACCGCACGAACTTATTCATAGACCTATTAAATAAAAAAATTTTCTTCAAATCTACTCGACCTCCGAAGAAGAGGTGAACGCTTCCTAACACATCAACGCCAAAGACCTCAAGCGTGATTCGAGCGAAGGTCGGGCAGACGCACAAAAAGCGCTCCGGCGTCTCATCTTTCTCTCCACATGCGGGGCAGAGTGCACCGTCTGAGATGCCCACCTTTTCCATGTGCTTTACCCATAGAAAGTGGCCCGTCATCAGTTCAACCAGCCTCCTACAGTCCCCTCTGCTTAGTGACAGGAGGAACTGCGACAGTCGGTCGCACATGACAGATAACATCAGTTTTGCCCATCTGCAGCCTCTCTCAGCCTGCCAAGCTCGCTTGAGGGTTAGAGTAACTCGTTTACTAACCCTGGCTTTGATGGCTGCAGAAGGTTAAGGTTAAGAGAAGCCTTCTCTTTTTTTTCTTATTGATTTGCGCGATAATCGCTTTCGCGATTTTGGACGAGTTTAAGAAACCTGGCCAGTCATTTCTTTCTCGTGCTAACCGTCGCCAGTTGGACAACCAAATCCTTCTCCACCTGATCTTTCCAACGCAGAGGAGGCCGTCCTCTTCCTCTTCCACTGCTACCACCAGCTGGGACCGCATCAAATACTTTTAGAGCCGGAGCGTTTGTCTCCATTTGGCCAACGTAGCCGCTGGATCTATGTCGTCGTAAAGCTCACACCGTATGATCAGAAGGTGCCGGGAATGTTTAAATAACACAAAAAGAGAGTTAAATTTCTGGCAAATGTATTTTATCTCCTTCAAAATATGACCCGTCTAAACCAACACACATGTGCCAACGTTTATCCCAGTCCTCCATGCACCACAGGTAGGCCGACGAAGGGATGGCCTTCAGCTCCTTCGTCGCATTGTCTTTATCTCCTCTATCGATTGAAATCGCCTTCCACGAAGTGGTAACTTCAACTTGGGAAACAAAAGGAAGTCGCACGTTGCCATATCAGGTGAATACGGTGCTTGCACGATGGTATTTACTTGGTGTTTGGTCAAATAATCCAGCGCAATTAGGGCTCGGTGCGATGGCGCGTTATAGTCATGCAAAATCCAAGAATTAATTGCCAACATTTCCGGCTGTTAAACGGCTGTTAACGGATAAATAATATTCTTTATTAACTGCCTGGCCCGATGGAAGGTACTCATGGAGCACTACGTCTTAGAAATAGCAGAAACCAGTCAACATCACCTTCCCGGTACTTTTTGATCATAGGGTATAGCTCATTGTTCCATAACCTACGACACTCGACGTCGCCAAAATGCAAAGGTCACCACAACTCCGATTGTCTTGCGGGGCCAGTCTATGGCTGCTTTTGTGATATCTCCTTGTGGTTTTCGCAGTGTGTGACACTTTGGCCGGCTGATCTCAAGATGAGCGGGTAACTGCTGCGTTAATGCCAAAAAGTCGGTGTTAGGGATGGTATCAGGCTAGAAAACGCGTATAATTTGGCGTAGGCTGCGATTGATAAATAATTGGAGTGATTGTATGTCAGGCATTATCTCACACCCATACAGAACAACAGACTTTACATAAGATTCAAAGCTTCTCAATTTCAGGCGCCTAAATCTCCACACTTTGTCCAAACGAGCAAACACAACGCGAAAGTAGCCGCCCAGACTTCAGACACAGCCCTGACACCATTAGCAGCATATCATCAGCGTACGCCACCACTTTTACCCCATCTCTATTAAGTTTTATTAAGATTTTGCTGATCACACATAACCAAAGAAGTGAATATAATACTCCCCCCAGTGGAGTGGCCCCGTTGACATTCGTGGTTGTGTTAATATTATCCATATTAGCTTTGATGATCCTGGTTTCTAGCATAGAGATGACCCAGTTACTAATGCAATTGTCCACCTTTAAATCTATCAACGCCCGTTGGATGGCATCTGTACTAACATTGTTAAGGCGCCTTCGATATCCAAGAATGCCGCCATGGTATAATGTTTGCTCTCTAGAGAGCCCTCTATTGCTCCGATTACCTCGTGAAGCGCCGTCTCCGTAGATTTGCCTTTAAGGTATGCATGTTATGCAGTTGATATACCAGAGCTCTCCAAAGAGCACTTGAGGTGCATATCCAAAAGTCATTCAAAGGTTTTTAACAGGAAAGACAAAAGACTGATTGGCCTGAAGTCCATCGCTGATTCATGTCCCCTCCTACCTACTTTTGGTATGACGACGACCTTGAGTAGTTTCCAACTATCTGGAATATGGCTTAAGTTTAAACACGCTTTTAAAATTTCCTCCAGCAATGGTAGGATACAGTCCACGGTTTCCTGTAACATCTTTGGAACGATGCCATTTGGCCCCGGCGATTTAAAAGGTGAAAAAGATTTGATTGCCCATGCAACCCTTGGTAATGAGTTCATTTGCAATATGCTGTGGATTATATTGGATCCGCCTAATGTTTCCCCTCCCACTTTCGTGAGCGCTGCATCCCGAAAAATGCGTGTTTAGCAGAAGTTCTAGCAGTTCGTCTGCCGTTGCAGTCCAAGTATGGTCTGCTAGTCTAAGTCCAGACGATTGAAGCCATTGCTTAATTTTATTGATGGTGTCCTCTCACCATTAGTGAGACTTCTTCTATAGGGCTTGATTGAAATGTAATGAGCCTTATTTTTTTAATCAGTTTTATTAAACCTTTTGGCTTATACAACTAATATTCTTCAAAATAAGACCCTTGAGCTTCAATACACCGCTGGTAGCGGTCCTTCCACTGCAGAAAACATTTTTTAAACTCATCCGCCGGAATCGCGTTCAATTCGCCTGTCACAGTTTTTTGAATCGTCTCGATGGAGTCGAAACGCCTCCCCATCAGCTTTCTTTTCAGGCGCGGGAACAAGAAGAAGTCCGCAAGGGGTAGGTCTGGGCTGTAGGGAGGGTGGGGAAGCACCGGAACCCCAATCTTGGCCAATGCAGAGGTGCAGAGGAAGGCGGTGTGCGCCGGCGCATTGTCGTGATGAAGGGTCCAATTGTTGACGAGGTCGAGCCGATTTCCCGCACATTGTAATAAGTTAAATTTAACTCTTCACTGATCTCACGTAGACTAGCACGACGGTCAATGTTCAAAAATTCACGAAGCCGGTTCACATCTTCGGCTGTTTGCGTTGTCGAAGGCCTTCCAGATCGCTGTTCGTCTTTGACGTCCTCCCGGCCTTCCTTGAACGACTTGTGCCACCGTTTTACCTGGGCACTGAACAGAGATTTGACCCCGTAAGCCTCCTTGAATAGCCAAATGGTTTCGGTACTCGTTTTGTTTAGCTTTACGCAAAATTTGATCGAGTAACGTTGCTCCAACGATCGCTGCATTTTCGCCACTGCAAAATCCTAACACACTTTTAAAACAGCTTTCACGCGCGGAGCGATGTTGACTGCACCGCTGTTGCCAGCGAACTGGGACCGGTTTCTAGTCTAAGGGGAAGGTCCAACGATCATTTTCCCCCAGCAGCCGATTCGGTTGATCGCTTGGTAGACGCTCCGCGCGGGAAGGCTCATTAGTTTTAAATCAAACCCTGTAGTGTTTTCCCAACGACTACTACAGGATATTCCACAGAGCTGGGCCTAGTACAGAGCCTTGAGGAACTACTCGAGTTACCTTATAGCTTTTGGGGCCTACGTCCGTATTATACCATAGGGTTCTGTTATCAAAGTATCATTTACTCAGTCCTGTAACTGTGTATCTATATATGTATGTACATAAATAGTGTTTGTTGTAAAAAATGTAAGCACTTACGCTCGCAGTCCGAAACATTTGTAATTTAGAGCACATTTTGGTCAAAATACTGTCATACACAAAACTTTTAATTTTAAGTGTTTAATATTTCTGCCCATTATCTTGTCATTTAAAGTTATTTATTCTACTTGTGGCTTTTATCTGAAAGCATTTTTCGATTCGCAGATGTCTCACTTTCCCTGCCTGAGAGGCTTTCATTAAGGAAATTTGTGCGTTTCGAATGACAGCTGGTTGTTTTGCTGCTGGCGTGGTGGACTAAACGACCGCCCAGCGAGTGCAGCAACCACAACAACAAAAACGATAACAACAACAACAACAACGATAACAACAACACCAACAGCAACAACAACAAAAATACACTCCAAATTACAACAGTTGACATTCTCTTGAGACGGTGGCAGAACATTTTGCAGCAAATGCATATTTTATGTATGTGTATGTGCGTATGCACGTGTGAACTTATATTAAATGTATGGCATATGTACATTTATATGTATGTAAAATTTATACGCATAACCAGCTGAAATTTAATAGGTGGCTGCGCTTTGCGTGTGGCCAGCAGGACATCTCCAGGATACCTGCACACATGTTGACACTCACGCACACACAAGTATATGTCTACAAATCCATATGCATATATACCTATACATACAAATGGTTAGCTTGCATTTGTGGCGCGCTGTGTCGTGCATGCAAATGTGAAATTAAGGCTTTAATATTAAAGCGCCCGGATTTGCCCAGCAAATAATCGAGAATCGCTTCTTTGAGTTCGTAGCGTGCCTCAGCAGGTAACGCCTGTGAATGGCTTATTACGAATTAATTTAATTTCCTTTCAGTATTGTTATTTTTGAGCTTTTAGAACTAAGCTCAAACACTGTAAAATAACTTATGGTTGTGTGTCCGATTCATAAATAAATAAATAAACGAATATTGTTGATCCAGCCTTTCAATCCAAGGGATAATCTCTCTCGTCATCAAATGCTACTTTGGACTAAGTAGGCAACTGAGTAGTAAAGTCCTCTCTCGACGAACAAAACTAACACTCTACAAGGCTCTCACCACGCCCGCCCTAACGTATGGCGTCTCTAGGACTGTTTGAGAGAAAGATTCTGCGGAAGATTCTTGGACCTTGGCACGTTGATGACGACGAGTATCGCATACGATGGAGCAATGAACTGTTTGAGCTTTACCAAGGCATAGACATAGCGCAGCGAATAAAGATCCAGCGGCTACGTTAACTGAGCTCTGCTCTCATACGCTGACGCCTGCACGATAATAGCGTCGGGCAATGACATTGATGGCCTGTGCTCCAAAGTGAACAACTATCTCACCGACCTTTC
The DNA here is from genome assembly GCF_027943255.1 of Anastrepha obliqua. Lineage (NCBI taxonomy): Eukaryota > Metazoa > Arthropoda > Insecta > Diptera > Tephritidae > Anastrepha > Anastrepha obliqua. The sequence goes on from NC_072895.1 coordinate 27,916,468, forward strand.
TAGCTTTTACACTGCGCGGAATCTCCAACTTTCCCCCGCTAGATCCCCCGCTAGATCCTGCTAAGGTGCTACCGTAGGTTTCAGCCTTGCAGACACCTGCTTGAGCCAGAGCCGGCTCCTAGGCGCGCCAGGAGACACCTTTTAAACTATGCCGATGAGATGCAGGACAAAACTGATAGAAATCTACTGGACCAGACAGTGTTTAGACAGTCAATAAACGACATTCACCGGGAGACCGCCACCACCTTCTTAAGCTCCCGTTTTGTGAATGCCGTCATCGGAGTCCAACCACCATCTATCGCAGATGAAGAGCTCCAGCTCCCCCGTGAAACACGCGTAACACTGTCACAATTACGTTCTGGATACTGTAACAGGTTAAAGTCCTACTTATCCAGAGTTGACCCCGACATACCAAACATATGTCCGGCATGTGAAGGTACCCCACACGACACTAACCACCTTTTCACATGCCCTCTAAAACCTACTCATCTAACACCCCTCTCCCTCTGGACCCAAACCGTCGAAACAGCACGTTTCCTGGGCCTACCTTTAGATGAGCCAGACGAAGACGACCGGGGATATATCCTACACTAAACGGAGCGGAATGCCTCCTCTACGTTGGAAAGATCAGGGGTAGAAGAACTTGGCTGTCCAACTGGCGCCGGTTAGCATGAGAAAAAAACGACTGGTGCGCTTTGTTAAACTCGGCCAAAATCGCGAAAGCGAAGAGGCCGAAGAAGATATTTCAGTACAAGGCTCGTTTAAGACCTTTTCAATTTGCTTATTTTGTTAAAGGACAATGTGAGGTAACCCGGTTTTTTTGTTGACTTCAAACTCGGTTGAATACCTCCAATAGAGCATTCCTAATATGCTGGAAAGTGCCTTCTAGAGTACGTAAGTTAAATTCTAAAGTAAAGGATGATCAGATTGGAAGTACTTTTTCCAATTGGAGTTTTTTTTTGACAGATCATGCGTGACTACTCTCAAACTAAATACATACTTTTTTTCAGTATGCATTGTCATTTCATCATGGAAAGACTTACGCTTCAACAACGTTTACAAATCGTACAATTGCATTACGAAAATCGAAACGCTGTGAAAAGTGCTCATCACGCGCTCGGGCTAACTTATGGCGTTTATCAATGAGGGCCATTTTTGGCTTAATGAATCATAATTTCCGCAAAAACAAAAAAGTTTGCGTATCTGGGCTGAAGAGCAACCCGAAGTCATTCAAGAACCAACAAACAGCCATTACATGCATTGAAAACAATCATTGGGTGTGGCCTATGGGGTGGAGGAATCATCGGTCCATATTTCTTCAAAGACGAGAGGCTGGCGCCAATGTAACAGTAAATGACGAACGCTAACGCGCCATGATAAACGACTTTTTGATGCCGGGTGCGGCAAATTGAAGCCCGTGATCGGCACAACATTTGGTTCCAACAAGACGGCAGACGGCGCGTGAAGGCAGACGTGAAGGAATAAATTTACTGCGTCGTCGTTTCGGTGAGCCATTTATCTCTTGTCTCGTATCAGTGGATTGGCCGATTGGCCACTAACATCAAGTGATATCACACCTTTTGGCTCTTATTTGTGGGGGGTAGGCAAGGTCTTAATGCTTTGTGGATAAACCAGCCTCGATGGAGGCATTGGAACCGAAAAGTACTCAAATTATTCACGAGATACCGACCGAAGTTCTCCAGCGAGTCATTCAAAATTGGTGTTTACGGATAATCGATTAACGTCGCAGTTGTGGTCAACATTTGAAAGGGACTAGCTTTAAAAAATAAATTTCATTAATGGTTCTACAGAAAAATAATAAAAATTACCCAATTAGAATTTTCGTTGTTTCATTTCAATTTAAAATCCGATACCTCTAAATTGATTATCTTTTACAATATAAGAAATTCTTATTCACAATTTTTCTATATTTCTTGCGATTCCACACTCATTTCCCTGCTAATCGCATTTTTGCTGGGTATAGCAAAATTATGTGCGCCTACCTGCCTATGTGCATACATATAGAATGTGGACTTTAGATGTTTGGATACACCTTCTTACATATACCTACATACATATTTATGGTATAGGGGTAGAGCGCCTGCTAAAGTGCTGCGTCTGTGTCTGAGTCTGTGATAGTGATAAGTCAATAACTGGTGAGTGTGCAGATGCTGCAACAGGGCTTTGAAAGTTGCAAGGAATAAACATCTACATATGTACATACGGAATATGTTTGTGTGTGGTAGTTTCTTCGCAAACGCTATTGAAGAATTTATATGTAGTAGTGGTATTAGTGGGAATTTATATGTATAATTCAAAGTTTTATGTACCTACTCCTAGTTAAATATTCTAGTATAACTACTTGAAGCAGCCACCGTACCCAAATGGTTTGGTGCGTGACTACCATACGGAAGTGCGTAGGCTCGAATCTCTGTGCATGATCATCAAATAATAGAAAAAGTTTTTCTAATAGCCATCGCCCCTCAGCAGGCAATGACACACCTCCGAGTGTATTTCTGCCACGAAAAAGCTCCACATAAAAAACCATTTGCGGATCAGAGTAGGCTTAAAAGTGTAGGTCCTCCTCCATTTGTGAAACATCAAGACGCATACCAGCAGGAGGAGCTCGGCCAAACACCTAACAGTCGTACACTTGAGCCAATTATTTTTTTATTTCAATTTATTATTTTATGTATTAATAAGTAGACACAAGTATTTCAACATGGCTATCAAGGTAAATAAAAAACTTTTTCAAAAACAATAACGTTGCCACCAGATTTTTTGCAAAAATACCAACTTATCACAAATTTTACTTGTATATTGAAATATAGGTATCAAATGAAGGGTTATTAAATGAGCTTAAATAAAAAAACATATTTGTATGTGGTGTTGCCACATGCTTTAAATTGCAAAAATAAAAAAATTTCATTTGAATACTAAAATGTGGATATCCGATGAGAAGGGGTTAAGAAATATTAAAAAATTGTTGGTGTTGCCACATGATGTTAATTGCAAAAATAAAAAATTTGATTTGTGTAAGTTACTAAAATGTGGATATCCGATGGAAAGGGGTTAAAAAAATATTAAAATATTCTTATGTGATTTAAATTGTTGTGTTGCCACATGATTTTAGTTGTGCTTTTGCCACATGATTTAAATTGCAAAAATAAAAATTTCATTTGAGTACTAAAATGTGCATATCCGATGAAAAGCGGTTAAAACAATATTAAAATATGTATTTTTAGCTTGTGCTGCCACCTATTTTTTTAGAAATTAAAAAATTGTCTAGAAAGTTATTTATTTTGTAATAAAATAATGTACACACATACATATATCAATAAAAAGGTGCTGCTAGCTGTAATCCAATGAATCTTTTAACCGGCGTTGCCATCAAATTTTAAAGAAAACTTTTTACAAAATAGCAAAAATAAAAAAATGCATTTGTATACTAAAATATGGATACCCGATAACAGAGAGTTAAAAAAATATAAAATGAATGAAACAAATTTTAATTATCAAGAACATTTAATTAGAGGTTAGGACAAGGGTGCCAAGCAAAATGTGTTCCAAAAATGTGCAAAGTTTAAAATTATTTGTGTATGGTGTTGCCATGTAATTCTTAAAGCGAAAGTGGTAAATCCCAGTACAGGTAAGTTAAGTATTAGAAATGGAATATCTAGTAGGCAAAACTGAACATTTTCGACAGCTTTGAGGTCAAAAAGCTGCCAAAGCAGCCTGGACCATTTGCGACGTGTATGAAGAAAGTTTTGTAGGCGAGTCTACAGCACGGAAATGGTTTGCAAAATTTAAAAATGGCGACTTTGACGTCGCTAACTTGTCTTGCAGCGGAAGGCCTTCTGGATTCGATGAAGAACGTCTCAAATCACTTTTGAAGGAGCGGAGCAACGGTCGCCAAACCACTCGTCTATTGACGGAAAAAATTAACTGCGATCATAAAACTATTCTCAAACACCATTCAACCATCATTCAATGGGATTTACCGAAAAATTGGAAGCCTGGGTGCTTCACAAGACTTGATCAACATGGTCAAACCTTACTCCTTCACGGTCGTTAAATTCGCAGTCCAAGAGCTCGAATGGGAGGTCCTTCAACATCCGCCGTTTTTTTCCGGTCCTTTCACCCCGATTACCATCTTTTCCGCTCCCTATCAAACCATGTGAAGGGCGTTATCTTCGATAACAAAGAGGTCCGCACGTTTAAAAACTGGCTCAAAAACTTCTTTGACACCAGACCAGACAGTTTTTGGCGAATCGGCATCAACAAATTGGTCGAGAGTTAAGAAGAGGACGATAGGAAGTGTTACCTATTCAAAACACCATCACTTTTTTGTGTGAAATTAGTTTTTATTGATTTCAAAGACAAAATTGCTCAAAAATAATTACTTTAGCTCGATATCTCCAGCTTTTGGCTTGACTATAGCCTTCAAATGGTCAAAAAAGGAGTTGCATGCTGCACGAATGTGATCTTGAGATATTTTGGCCCATTCTCGTATAATCGCTTTTTTCAGCGCATCTATAGTGGCATATTTTTTAGTCCTCACCTTGCTCTCCAAAATGGACCAGATGGAATAGTCCATCGGATTTGCGTCTGGCGAATTCGAAAGCCATTGTGTGGACGAAATGAAGTGTGGAACATGATTTTTTAACCCTTCTTGGTTCACACGAGCTTTATGAGACGGTGCCGAGTCCTGTTGGAACGTCCATGGTCTACAACCGAAATGTTTACGTGTCCACGGCTCTAAAGCGGCTTCTAAAACATTTTCCTGACAATAAGTTGCATTCACTTTGACACCAGGCTCGATAAAAACGATTGGAGAGCGTCCATCAGCGGTCACTGCGGCCCAAACCATTACTTGCGATGGGAAATTGCTTCGAGTGGCCATACGTAGCCTCAAATTCTCGTATGAGCGTTCGGTCAAGTAAACACCCTCGTTTTGAGTGTTTATGAACTGCTCAATTGTGAAATTTTTTTCATCAGAAAACACAATGTTAGGAAATTCGCCACGTTCGTGCGAGCGGAGTTGTTGCGCTTTCGCACCGAACTTTTTTTTGCTGGGGTGAAAGATCGTGTGCGAACTTGTAAGCCTTGACCTTGAGCTCATTTTTCAATAAGCGTCGAATGCTGTCTTGCGATATTTTCAGTTCTTTGGCCATTTTTCTTCCACTTCGACGTGGATTTCGTTCAAGTCGAGCCTTCACTTTCCGAACCATTTCTGGGGTTGTTGCGGTTTTTTTGGTCCACCTCCATAGCGTTTGGCAATGCTACCAGTATCATTGTAACGTTTTATAGTGCGATACACAAACATTTTATTCACTTTGAGGTGAGGTGAGGTGAGGTTGGTAACACTTCATATCGTTCACCCTGTAAAATTGATTAACTTATTGATATAATTAATGTTTTTTGTGTAAATAAAAGTCTTCGGTAGAAACGGTACGAACTTGTCCCCCAACCTAATACATCCAGCGCGGAGCGTCTGCCAAGCGATCAACCCAATCGGCTGGTGGGGGAAAATGATCGTTGGACCTTCCCCTTCCACTAGAAACCAGTCTCAGTTCGCTGGCAACAGCGGTGCAGTCAACAACGCTCCGCGCGTGAAAGCTGTTTTAAAAGTGTGTTAGGATTTTGCAGTGGCAAAAATGCAGCGATCCTTGGAGCAACGTTACTCGATCAAATTTTGCGTAAAGCTAAACAAAACGAGTACCGAAACCATTGGGCTACTCAAAGAGGCTTACGGGGACTAATCTCTGTCCAGTGCCCAGGTAAAACGGTGGCACAAGTCGTTCAAGGAAGGCCGGGAGGACGTCGAAACGAACAGCGATCTGGAAGGCCCTCGACGACGCAAACAGCCGAAGATGTGAACCGGGTTCGTGAATTTTTGAACATTGACCGTCGTGCTAGTCTACGTGAGATCAGTGAAGAGTTAAATTTAACTTATTACAATGTGCAGGAAATAGTGACTTGAAATGCGCAAAGTGTGTGCCAAATTGGTTCCAAAGGTTTTGACTGATGAACAAAAGCAATTGCGTGTGGAAAAGAGTCGTGAAGTATTGGAAAGTGACGAACCTCTGCATTGGGCAAGATGGGGGTTCCGGTGCTTCCCCATCCTCCCTACAGGCCAGACCTGTCCATTCGAAAAATTCTAAATATCGAATAAAAAGAAGTAAAAATTTGTTCATTAAAAAATTTTATTACAATAAAAGCTTTCCAATTTTCAAGAAACTAGGTTTGATTTAAGGATTCAAGCTTTATGCTCTAGAGCGATGAATCAACACAAGTGCGATGTAGCGTTCCACCTAGTGCTCGAAGTCATAAAACATAACGAAACTTCTTTTAACTAAGATTTTAGTTTAAAAATTATTCCAAGAATTAAACAGCTTCGACTTATTATATCAGACACTTTATCTTTTCCACCGAACACTAATGCCGCACCATATAAGTATGAGCTGAAGTCTTATTTACGTCCGCGTACCCCAACGCGCTGATAAAAGAAATTGAAATATTTTGTAATGGTAAAGAGATTTATGTTCATTTTGCTCGAATGGCTTATCACTACCTGTTGACAGTTCAATCGACAAGTGTTGGGGCCGAAAGATGTTTTTATCAGCCGGTATGTAACAGGTTCAGGTAAAGATTAGGAGACTACACTACGCTTTGCTATTCTTAGGTATACAAAATAAATGCGATAATAATAATAAAAATTTGTTTTTTTTTTGAAGTGAAACTTCTTTTGTCTCGAAGGATGAAACGCTGTGAGGAGTAAAACCATAGCGTTTCATCGATATGTGACGCTACGCCAGCGCCATCTGTTAAAAGCGTGGCGTGGATGAAACGCTGTGAGGAGTAAAACTACGCTAAACTACGTAAAACTCACGCTATGCCAGCGCCATCTGTTAAAAGACTGGCGTGGCGTGTCGTCTTATCGAATGTAATTTGTAAATATGACATTTGATTGATGGCCGCCGTAGCCGAGTGGGTTGGTGCGTGATCACCATTCGGAATTCACAGAGAGGTCGTTGGTTCGAATCTCGGTGAAAGCAAAATTAATGAAAACATTTTTCTAATAGCACTCGCCCCTCGGCAGGCAATGGCAAACCTCCGAGTGTATTTCTGCCATGAAAAAAATCTGCTCATAAACATATCATAAAACAAATTGAAATAAATGTATAAAAAAAAAAAAAAAAAAAATTTTCTTGTGATTCGAACCAAGGATTTCGGATCGGAAGCCCACATTGCTAGCCGCTGGGCTATCGCGCTGTGCTGTCGCCGCAAAATAATGTATCATAAATCTGTTTACCATACCAAAGACCATACCCTTTGCGAACGCATTTCGGTGGAAACAGTTGACAGTTATCCCAAACACAATATTATTAGTAACGCGAGACGCGTCATAGAGTGTGTGTGTAGTTTTGAGCAAATCTTACAAACATATTTTGTTTTGTTGATTGATTTCTGTTAAATATGGCATCAAATCAACAAAAACGGAAACCGAAAACAGGTGCTGAACGGCAACGTGAGTATTTGGAGCGTAAAAAATTAAGAGCTACTGTTGAACACCGTGACAGTGAATCCTCCGGTTGTACGATAAGTGATAATTTGTAGTACCAACAACAAGATGCGGAACTACCATTGATGCAGTATTTCATCGATACCTTGATAGATTAGAATGTAGATCATTTTTTACGTATTTCAGTTACCATAAAGCCCTTGTTTCATTTTTGGAAAACGAATCCAATAATGATAATGACAATGCCGAGAACCAAATGTAATTGAGTACAATAAATTCATTTCTTTTTATATTAAAATAAATAAATAATTCTGTTTAATAAAATTCCATTCCATGCTTTCCATGACTTCTGCATGCATTATATTGAAATAATAGTTAAATTATTGATTTGTTGATAAAAGAAGTTTCACTTCAATCGTGCGGGTTCCGTGAACTACCACACACTTTCTTTTTTTTGGAAATATGACTTGAGTTATATGCGATTACTTATGTTTGTGTTATGGGGGAAAATAGATATTTGTGCGATAGTAAACAAACGTCGTCCGCATTGCCTAGGTCTTCGCCCCGGCCGCATAAGCCCCAGGAAATGCCCCTGCTGAACGCACACGTTCGCATTTTCGTATTTCACGCGGCATGAAGCGCCCGATTACAATAATTTTATGATGGTGGCAATTTCCTCAGGCACTCCTTTGCATTCAAGAGCTTTCCAGATTGCTACATGATTGAGAGTGTCGAACGCTTTTTCGAAGTCGATGAAGCAGAGGTAAAGAAGCGAGCGCCACTCAACCGACACTCTCAAGGAGTTTACATGATCGACGCAAGAGCAGTGGGGACGAAAGCCTACTATTCATTAAAATATTTAAAGTCAAGTTTAGAACTAATTGTATCGAATTGAAAAACGCACTTTTTGCCATACGAAAATATAAATAATATATAATATATATATAATATAAATATAAATGATTTTTTGCTTTAATTAGCCAGTGGTGGCTGTTGCTGATTTGAGAAATATTTTAGTTGTCAACTAAATTTCAAGCCCAAACGTTTATTGGCGCAGGTGCACATGGGCTGATTCTATCAAAAGGTCCCTTTTCCAGCCAATGTCTGTTTTAGGCTGGGGACCCAGAGGCCACTGTCTTTCTTCACAACAAAAAAGCAAATCCAGTAGTATAAAGAAAAAAAATTAAATTTTTAAATTTTTAAGCTTACATACCTACACCCATACATATGTATGTAGATATGTGTGCATGCGTGAGATTGCATACCGGATTTATTTGTTTTTAAACAGTTACATATGCATGTACATACATACATATATGCACACTTGCCAATTTCATTTGCATCCTTTTTGTGAAATAAATTAAAAAATTTAAGCGTTTAAGCGAAAAACTGCTCGCCAAAGTGAAATCCAACGCAAAGTGCGTAAATGTTGAGGAAAAAACATTTAAATAACTATTTGTTGTTGTTGTTCCACCGCTGCTGCTTTAAGTTCTTTGGTATTTGCTATTGTTATTGGCGTTTTTTTTTCGTTTTTTGTTTCGTTTTTGTATTCATCGAAACGCATATGTACATCAGTGCATGCGCACGTCGAACGAGCGATAAAAACGCCAACGTTTCAGTGCGAATCGCCAACAAAGCACGTTTACTGGTAAATACACTGATATGTATGCATGGATATATGTATGTATGTATGTGCTTTTGTGTGAGTATGCATATGCATTTGCATAATGCATGCGCATAAGTATGTGTTGGAAAGAGAAAGAGTTTGCTGCAACATTAAAGAACGCATAAATTTATAGGAAAATCCACATTAATGCACATGAACGCATAAACGCCGGACACGCAGCTACATAAATACAGCTTTCATGCATACATACATACATACATACATATATGCAGATAAATGTATACATATGTACAATATATATGCAGATGTATGCATGCATAGAAACTGCAATGCCTGTAGGGAAGTGAACCAGTTTTAAGCTAATTGTTCAACCGGTGAGTTAAAGGGCCCCGGCGGTCTAGAGCTCGAAAATTTATGATATTTTCAGAAATTTTTCTTTTGCAATAAACAAATGAAAAATGATATTTAAATTTTTGAGGCTTTTTATTTAACTTCTTTTACATACAAAAATGAAAAAAAAAATTTTTTTGATTTAAATAAAATTTTTTTTTATTTTAATAATTTTAAAAACGGCGCTGAAGTTTATCCTCCCAAAACATTGGACCTGGACGGTGTTGTCCATTTTGGCTCTTCTATTTAGGGGCCGTTCATAAACCTCGTGTCCCGAATTTCAGAAAAAAATGTCTTCTGCTTCATTCAACATATTTCCTTGTTTTCGCATTTCCATAGCATATATTTCAAGTTGTGTAGAATTTATTTTCAGTTGTAATTTATTCTAAGTTGGAGTTTCTGCATTTTCATCAGTCGTTTTTCCACCCTACATGGAAAATTATGTTCAATAAACTAGCTTTTGATCGACCATATAAAAGTCAAAGTTATATTATCGCTAAAATGTCTTCAAAAATGTAATATCTGCGTTCTCGATTAGAGGTAAACGTTTTATTTTTGAATGAAGATTTTTAGGTTATTTTTATCCAATTTAGTCAAAGCGAATAAATTAAACGTCATCTTATGTAAAAAAGAAATTGCTCTGAGGTGGGACACGAACCCACTGTACTATTGAGCTGCTCACTTAGCAATTCACGAGCAAATCGTAACTTTTGTGAAAATTTTCCGAAAATCGTGCTGTTAAAAGAGTTTTTTACTGAATATACGTTTGATTGGATTTGCTACGATTAAATTGGATTGGAACAACGTTAAAATCGTTATTTAGAGATTATCTTTACCAATCACAAAATTAAACGAAAAAAACTAATTGCATTCATAAATAATTCTATAACGTATGGGCGTTATCATTCCATAAATAGCTAGCTATCATCAGGGTCAGGAAGCACAGGATCAGGATTTTCTTTTCTATGACTCTCATTGGACGTGGATGAGGAACTTGGAAATGTAATAATGACGTAGATGAACTTGGATCCTGCTCACTCGATAAAATATGGGTTTTGTTTGACGCTGCCTACATACAAAAGTGTTTGCGTTAAGTTTTCATTGTATAAATATGAATTCGAAAATATTTACTTTACTCCAAAATGACATCAATCGACTTTTCTTTTTCAAAATCAAATTTGACAAGTCCTGCAGCTTATTTTTCATCACAACCATGAAGCAATAATTAAAGGTGATGTAAGTAGCCAATTTTCACCCTGTGTTAGCCATCTTGAAGCTACTTAATAAATCCGTGTTGTCCTCTTGGAAAAGCTACTTTTCTTTTCAGAGCAAATTCTAAAGAAAAAGTACTCAAAAGCGTAGAAATTAAAATTTTTGCTGAAAAAGTTAGCAGGCGATACTGTTTTGCCTATTCCATTTTGCTTACACTTTCGCATCTTTCAATTCTATTGAAAGTACTGTGAAAATTACATTACAATTGTCTTTTTCATTGCGATAAATAGCTACCATATAGCCACATTTAGGTAAGTCTTTTGTTGCAGATTATCAATCTGATTTTTTGTTAATAACCGCTTAAAATTTATATACACAGGTGTGATTAGAGCCCCTTGCTGCCACTAATACTTTGCGTTTAATAAAAAAAAAGAACCCAGTTATTTAAAAACAGGAAAAACAGGCATTTACCCACGTAAGCATGATTTCTGTGACAAAAAATAACACTGACACTTAGCATCATTTGACCACAGAAACATACGAGGGTTGCTATTAATATTTCTGGTCTACAAAGTTTTTAGCCGTTTGACATTTAAAAAAAAATGCTTTATCGGCTTAATATATTTAGTAATCATTTAAGTAAATTATAAGAAAAAAAATGCCAAAGAATAAGAAAATAAACGGAAAAAAAGATTTCTTGAAGTGCTTTATTTTTAATAGCTTAAGATTTTTCGTGAAATAACATTTTAAGTAAATTAATAAAATTGAGATTTTTAGAATACTTTGTTTATATTTAAAGTACAATAAAGGAAAACACTCAAAACACTACAGTTTTCTTAACAATTTTCGAGGAAGATTTTATCAAAAATGCCAAAATGGACTCCAAATCAATGGAAATATATCGTTTGGAGCGATGAAACCAAGATAAATCGCATAGGCCCAGATGGTAAAAGGTATGTTCGACGGCTAATCAACCAAGAATTCAATCCTCGCTACGTTTCACGGGTAGTGAAGCATTGTGGAGGATCAATCATGGTGTGGGGATGTTTCTGGTGGAATGGTGTTGGCCCAATCCATAGGATTTATGGAATTTTAAATAAGGAGAAATACATCGATATACTAAAAAATGTAATGTTGCCGTGGGCTGAGGAAAATTTGCTTGTTATATGGAAGTTTCAACAGGATAATGATCCAAAGCACACGGCAAAGTTGACGAAACAGTTTTTCGACGAAAATTCCATCAATGTTTTGGAATGGCCATCATCCAGTCCGGACTTAAACAAAATAGATCAGCTCTGTGGTGACGTTAAAAAAGCCGTGAGTGCCAAAAATATCCCAAATATGGATGTCCTTTTTGCCGAAGTAAAAACGGCATGGCAAGCAATACCTGTGGCGCGCTGTCAGAATCTCATTACATCAATGCGCAATCGATGTGAGGCAGTGTTGAAGCAAAAGGGTTATGGAACCAAATACTAACATAATCTTTATGTTGATCTGATAATACATTACTGTTTCTAATTAGTTGCCCTATCCAAATCGGGCATTTCACATGCTTTAAAAAAATATATATATATATTTAATAAAGAATTGCGATTAAATTGTTTTCCACTAGTTTTTAAGTTTATCATATGTTTAAATAAAATTGGCAAAAAGTTATGAAAATACGTGTTTAAAAGGAAAATGGAAAATTTATTCTGAAATAAGTGTCGTTTCTAATTAGCTGTCAACAGCTGTATATATATGACACAAATCCATGGGAATAGTTAAGTTAAAAATATAAATAATTAAGTACCACTTATAAAATAACATAAAATTATTCTATGGCTTACAACGACCTTTTTCAATTTTTTACTACATTTTCAGAAAGGGGATAAACTTATGTCCTTTTTTCCCTTGCTTCCAAATTGCATCAATGGATTAAGTAGCATCCGAAATCAGTTGTCAAACTTTACTTAACCTTGTATAATTGAATCATGATCACAACCTCAAAATGTTCTTCGTTTTTGTTTTCAATCCAAAATTTATTTGTATCTTTTTGTAAATCAGCAAGCTTTTTCTCGGGATGCGCTGCTTTCATTTTAGATACAAATTCTTGATATATTATATTTTTATCCATATTTTATCACTTTGAATGACAAAAGAAGCAACGGTAAAATGAATAAACAAGAACTTAATTTATGATTATCAGTTGGTTGACATTTTTTAAAATTAAAACTCCTCCATTGTGACGTAATTTCCGGTGACCCCTCGAAAAAAAGGTGCATCCGCGTTGTCAGCATAACTCGTGAGAGGATCATCGAAAATGAAAAAACAAAAATAAGTGTTTTAGTTAAGACCATAAACTCGACTGCTTGAGCGAAGGAAAGAAAAAAAAGTAAAAATTGGAATTTTGGCAGACGTTTTTCCAAAAAAATGAAAATTTCGGTCAAATTTGCTTGACATTTTTTTTTCTGTAATTGAAAAAAAAAAAACAACAATCTTCCATTCAAGCACGAGTAAATTGGGTCTCGAACACCTGTGTAAAATTTCATCAAGATCGGTTGAGTAGCCTTCGAGAACATTTGACAACCGACTTTGAAATCAGGGTTCCGAGAAAAACGCGTTTAAAGTTTTGAGTAACAATAAAAGTGGCTTGGAGCGCACACCTTCCAAAGGCTGTATCTCCGAAACTATTATTCGGATCGATTTGAAAATTTTGGATAATATTCTTAAGATGTTGTAGAAATAAATAAACAAAAAAAATCGGTTTTTTGAACCCACGAAACCCCTGTAACCCCTTAAGGAAAAATTTAAGAAAATTTTCTCAGTTCCTTTATTAAATTTTAAAATATCAAAAAAATCGATATTTTGGAAATTCTAGACCACCGATACCCCATAAGGAAAAATTCAAGAACATTTTCTCAGCTCCTTTATTAAATTTTAAAAATTAAATAAAAAAAAAAAACAACAACAAAAAATCGATTTTTTGAAAATTCTAGACCACCGGAACCCCTCAACTCTTCCCTCTGCTTTTGCCTTACCCATGGCGAATAGTTTTCCTTGCATTAAGTAAAGGCTACTTTAGGTGAGTTGGATACGTATGGAGAAACCCACACCATCATTCTCAGACATAATTGCCTATTGTAAAGGGGCTTTGTGGGTGCCAGAAGAAGATGCGTCACTCAACCTGGGGCTCTAAGGGCAAGTCACATTCCCGTTCTTTTAAACCCCCGCTACTTAAGCTTCTAAAATACCTGCAAGAATGGTATTTTATTTATTTGTTTATTTGTCCTTCAGTGGATATATTTTTACAGATTTTGTTAAGCTAATGTACGATAGTTTAGTAATGAATAGGAAAAAAATGATTTTAGATGGTTGACTAAGATGCCGTGGCATGTCTTTTGTAGCTCACAACGCCTAGAACCTATAAACTGCAGCTGGAAACTTCCTGTGCATGGCAACAGGAAACTCTGTAGGATTGCAGCATAGCCATATGTTATTCTGGTCATTTCTGTTGTTGGCTTTTTATCATAACATCTCAGGTGCTTTAGGGTATTTAGTTTTGTTTAGAAGGCGTTTTGATAGAATAATTCGCTGTTCTCGTGTTAGAATAATAATGAATTAATGTCTGTAGGTGCCCAACGGCCGACACTTCGACCTAGCAGATCTTTTGTGTACTGCTACATGTTTTAGAAGTTCTATTCTATCTAGAAGTTCTTCTATCTATTAGTTCTATTGAATGGCACTACTACAGGTTCTATTTAAGCTAGGTGCTCACTGCCTTAGGCTGGGAATTGGTTGAAAGCCAAATTCTTTCAGTAAATTTACCGTCTTACGGGCAAATTTCAAAATATCTGTAACAGAAAGCATCCTTGACTTCATGGGGAGCCATTTGATCTCGATAGATGATGGATTATGGCAAGGCATTATAGTTGCACAAGATGCTCTGTGGTTGCTCTGCGGTTTCATCAGTCTCGAGATAGAGTTTACTAATACACTCTGTCTCATACCGAATGTGAGTTTTTGATAGTTGGTCGTTTAAGCAATAGGGACCTTTAAGAAAACCTACTATTTTCTTGATGTCCTTTGTAGGTAAAAGCTCTCGTAAGCCTTTTGGCTCTATTCTCACGTTTGCTCCGACATAAACTGTCTTTTGAGCATAACATAGAATTTACAAGGAGAAGTCCAAAATAAACAAGACTGAGCTAAAATAGAAACGCCAGGAGCTTTGTTCTGATAACTTCGAGTTTATTTATTTAAAATAGTCACCTCTGGCCTCGATACACTGTTTTGCGCGATCTAAAAGCTTTTCGAAAGAGTGTTTCAGGTCATTGACCGGAGTCCGAAATGTCTCTCAGGATGTTGGTACAAGCCTTTTGGATTGCCTCTACGGATGTAAAACGTTTTCCTTTCATGGCCAAATGCAATTTTCCGAAAAGGTAGAAGTCACAGGGAGACATATCAGGTGAATACGGTGAATACAAACGCTCCGAAACCCCAATATAAAAAATTGCATTGACGGTTTGCTCGTTGGCAGGAACTTCTTGTGGACTATTCCCTTGGAATCGTAAAAACAAATGAGCATCGACTTGATTTTTGACTTCTCCAAACTCGATTTTTGGGGTGGTAGCTAGTCTGAGGCCTTCCATTTGGCACTTTGACGTTTAGTTTCAGGTTCATGTTGGAAACACCACGTTTCATCACCAGTTGCAATGTTGTAAAGGAAGTTCTTGTGTTTTCTCGCCTCTTTAATGAGGTCCTTCGAATGTTGACTTCTGAGCAATTTTTGGTCCTCAGTTAACTTGTGCAGAATGAAACGTGCACAGACCTCTCGTAAGTCCAAATGATCAGTTAAAATCCGATAAATCGATGTTTTGGAGATATCCAACTCCGATTCCATGAATTTCAATGATGATTTCGGTTAATTTTTGAAAAATTTACGAAGAAATCGATGGAGTTTTCGGTGCTAATTGATTTTGGGCGGCTCGTATGTTCATTGTCTTTTACGTCTTCACAACCATCTCTGAAACGTGTAAACCACTCATGAGCTCTGGCACGAGATAGACAATCATCGCCATAAATTTTTTTCTTGAATTCAAATGTTTCAGCCAAGGTTTTACCGATTTTAAAAGAAAATTTGATATTAGCTCTTTTTTCGCAACTCATTTTTGTACCCATGACACAAACACTCAGACACTTTAGACGCAATAACTTCGCTTCCACTGAACCGAAGCTTTCACTGGAAGTCAGCCAGGGATGTAACTTACAACGCACTAACTCATTAAAAAGATGGCGCCGTCAAATATATTTTTATGACGTCAGCCTTGTTTATGTTGGACTTCACCTTGTATATCGGACATCTTTATGAACAACTCGACGGACAAGACCCGCAGAAACAGGGCTCCCATTGATTTGAAGCGTTCTCGTCAATAATCGCTTGCATTTGTTGAATTAGTTCTGCATATCAGACAGTGTCAGAAAATTCCTCTTTTTTTGCGTTTTGCAACAGATTCTGCATTGCCGCCTGAAAATTAGATACTTTTAAAGGTACGTCGGTGTGATTCCCACATAAAGCGACGATAACCGCATGGCTCTGCATTTATTGAGTTAAGTTGTGGTCCTCTATATCTTATCTGAAAAAGAGCTAAAAGAAGAATAATGGTTTCGGAAAGTTATAGTCACATATAGTATAGGAAAGTCCTCACCCGCATGCAGCCTGTATATGTTTTCCTTATAAGAAGCATCTTCGTGGCGGAAAAACACTTAGACGTTTGTGAATGTCTGCTGGGGGATAGAGAAAGGTTCGGTAGCTACTAAGAAAGCCTTTTCCATCATTTATCATTATTTGCTTTTGCTATTATTTGTAGTTGAAATCATTAAATCAAATTAAATTTAAATGGTTTACAGAAAGTATTGTGATATATTTATTTGCGGCGAAAAGTTTTCTAGCATGAAATAAATTTGAATGTATATTTGTACGTATGCATGGAAGAGGCTTGTGCAGCCAGCCAGCCACACATCCAACCAGCTGCCTCAAGTCCACAAACAAACAGACATAATTTATCGCAAATGTGTTGCCACACGATGGCGGGCATTAAGTTTATTGCGAAAAAATGCATTTTATGTGGCATATTTTATGGCGTTTTGCAAACTTATGGTCAGGATGTGTAGCTACTATGCAAATATCTATGCACGTGATTACATAGCGACATACGCATTCGTAAATATGTGTGTATGTGCAAGCGTATTTCTGGAAGTACATAATACCTGCCCAACAAAAAAGCTTAATTTATTTACATACATAGGTTTTTTCACGCACACACACACTCACAGCCATGTGTGCATGTGTAAGTAAGTGCATATGCGTACATATTTAAGTATGTACATACATTTAAATGCATTTATTACGTTTTGTGTTGTTGTAAATGTGCGTATTGCGTATGTCCGGTTGCATAATAATATCGGGTGTATATAAAATCATAATAATAGCCTAAGCGTTTGCATTGCGAATGCAGTTGATGCACCTACGCACTTACCTATCCACACATCCGTTATGTGCAACTATATATGTATGTATGTGAAAGCTGCAGATGCATACTTTTGCTAACGGCCATTTGATGTGAGTCGTATGTTGAAAATTTGCATGGCGTTGTTAATTTTACATGATTACATTCGCTACATACTAACCCAGATGTATGTATGTGTGCCCAAATATATGTAAATATGTCTATTAGTTGAAGCACACATTAGGGCCTAAATTTTCTGCGGAGTATTTTTTCTTAAAAAATATTTATGTAACTGGGTGGGATTACATTGAGTGCTAATTGGCAAACGCCGTAACCCACTGTGCCGGTTTCGAACTCTCCTTCTAAAGGCAGACTCCGAGTGCATTTCTGCCGCCAATAAAAAACTTCTTATACTTGTAAAAACAACGAGTGGTCTATTTAGTGTTTGGAGTCTAAGCTATTGATTCTTGTGACATTGGCGAGCTAAAATAATACATGCGATAGCTTAGACATTTACAAAATGGGTCGCTTTTCTTGAATAAATGAACTGAAGTTTGCTTGTGGGCAAAAACCTAAGAGTATTAAATCAGATTTGCACTCAGCCGCATTCAATTTCCTTAACACTGTCGCAAATCCTGTGAAACCCGTATTCGAAATACTGACATGCGTCCCCACCACACAATAAACAGTAAAGATTCCGATCAGGAGGTGAAAGAGGCGGCAGTCCCAGAAGTGCTTCAGGTCAAATTTAACAGAACCAAACTTGGACCAGTTTTGCATTGGAGTGATGCAAATGTGAGGTAATGCAAATATTCCTTGTCATGAATTCTTCTAAAAATTGATTTGTGGGCTTTTGCACTGACTTGGTGAACATATTTGAATGAATCTCGAAAATTCATGGCAACTGCCTTATGAAATTCGCAAGGACTATTAAGGGGGTGGTAGGGTTTAGCGCTAAAAAAAAACACTTTTTTTTGAATTTTTTACAGAAATATGGCTTAAGATACTTCAATAAAATCAGTTGCATGTTATTGTACATCTTTTCAATAAGTTTTTAAAAAATATTAATAATAAAATATTGAGAAATAAGCCAATGACAGAGTTTTTTTGGAGATATGTTTTTCGAGAGGTGCTCTGCGGTGCCAATCGGCATTCATCATAGAATCATCTGAAACTAAAAAAGTCGAATTTTTCAGTTAAAGTATGACGTAATGAAAAAATGACTCTGAAAAATAATCGATGCTCCGCATTCGAGGTAGAGTGCCTACAAAGGCTATAACTTTGAGAGTTCTGCTCCGATCCACTTAAAATTTTGACACAACATTCTTGAAATGATTTACTATAAGATGAGTGAAGAAAAAAAATTTCGATTTTGTGACCCTACCAAGTTAAGTTAAGGTTAAGTTTCAAGGGCCGGTGTTGATTTTGAATAAAATACAAGGTTTTTAGGAAATTATTCTCATTTCTCTTTATTATGATAATATTGGCGTGGTTCAATTACATATGGAACAAAATATCGGCCAAATGGTCTCCATCCGATGGTCCAAATTTTCGATGACTCTGAGGCATAATTGAAGTTCTATGCCGTTAACGTGCCGAATTATCTCATCCTTTTCTTTCAAATAACCCCAAAGAAAGAAGTCCAACGGTGTCAATCTCATGAACTTGGCGGCCAATTGACAACGCCGCGACGCGAGATTATTCGGCCATCAAATTTTTCGCGCAAAAGAGTCATTGTTTCGTTAGCTGTGTGACAAGTGGCACCATCCTGTTGAAACCACATATCGTCCACATCCATATCTTCCAATTCGGGCCATAAAAAGCTCGTTATCATCTCACGGTAGGGAACACTATTCACAGTAACTGCCTGACCGGCCTCATTTTGGAAAAAATACAGCCCAATGATGTCGCCGGCCCCTAAACCGCACCAAACAGTCACTCTTTGTGGGTGCATGGGTTTTTTGGCAATCACTCTTGGATTATCATTCGCCCAAGTGCGGCAACTCTGCTTATTGACGAATCCACTGAGGTGAAAATGTGCCTCGTCACTGAAGATGATTGGTCATTCACTGTTGCCATTTCCTGCCACCATTCTGACCATTGACGGCGCTTGAAATGGTCAAGAGGCTTTAGTTCTTGAGTCAATTGCACATTGTAAGCGGGTAAATACAAGTCTTCATGCATAATGTTCATCAACGACGAGCGTGAGAGGTGCAATTGTTGGGCACGACGACGAGTTGAGGTGGACGGCTCTTCAATCACAGTATCGCGAACAGCAGCCATATTTTCTGCAGTACGAGCTGTACGAGAATGCACTGGTGTTTTCACATCTCCTACAGACCCGGTTTGCTCAAACTTTTGCACAATTTTTCCGATTGTACGCACATTTGGACGATTGAATTGACCGAAGTGCGCGATATGCCTTTTGATTTGACAACCCGTTTTCATAATAAGCCTGAATAACTTTAACGCGTTGCTGTGTTGCTTGTGTATCTTTCCATGGTTTAAATTGAGTTAGTCTGAAATTAAAAAATATTAAATGAAATGCAGAAAAAACTTGACGTTTAGGTGTGGTTTGCATTCAATATCGGCCCTTAAAATTTAACCAAAGTAATTTGACCCAAAGTACCTACAATGAAAAAAGTTGCTCTACGGCCTGCATCATTTCTCCTTGAAATGTTGATGGATCTGTAAAAAGTAAAAAAATTCTTGTAAAATAAAGTTGTAGTTATAGTAGGCGCGCCGGATTATTGACTTTCGAAAAATTTTCCATTATTTTATAAAAATGCTGCCATAAATGTTACACTTTACTTATGTGTACACAATTTTTTAATAAAAATATCAAAAATCAAATATATAGAGAAAACGCATTTGAATATTAAAAAAAAAACCACATAAAAAATATAAAAATTGTTATCATGCAGATCGTGCCGGAAAAAGTATTACGTGCGCAACTAAGTTCTCGCTGTTTTTTGTGATGAAAATACAACTTTATTCTGAAAAAATGGTTACAAGGGAATCATTGAAAGTATTGCCCACCGCTGGCTACAACTTTTCCCCATCTTTCTGGTAGATCTCGTATACCTTCGCGGTAAAACTTTTGAAAATTCTGGATGTATGTAACCCCTTAAGCCTAGTGTGGGCTGTTAATACAGGTAAATAAGAAAAAAATCTGAAGTGGATAGTTTTTTAAAAATAGCAAAAAAAAATTCAAAATTTTTGAGTAAAAATATATACATTTTTCCAAAAATAAATTTAAAATAAAAATTAATAAAACTAAAAAAAAATAATTAATATTAAATTAAATAATTATTAATTTTTAAATAAAAACAATTTTTTCCAAAAATAAAAAAAACAAAAAAATTCCCAAAAGTTTTAAACAAAAATATAATATATAAATTTTCCCATAAATAAATTTAAAATAAAAATTAATAAAATTAAATAAATATATTTAATATTAAATTAAATAATTTTTTTTAATAAAATTTTTTTTTCCAAAAATTAAAAATAATTTTTTCCAAAAATAAAAATATTTTTTTTTAATAAAATAGTTTTTTCTAAATAAAAATATTTTTGTCCAAAAATAAATTTTTTCAAAACATACTTTATTCCAAAAAATATACGAATTTTAAAACGAACTCCATATCACAATTTCCAACATAGAATAAATCTCAAAATTATTAGATTTTTTTCAAAATTTTTTCAGTTTAGCTTTTATGAGGGTTGAATTTTATACTTTGCGCCGAATAGTTAAAACAATGTAAAGTAATAATGATGATAATAACATGGCGTCATTCATTGTTTTTCAAAATAGTCTGGCTGAAAAGTCCATACACTTCTGCAATCATTTGAACCGATTTCCAAAGCACTTTTGCCACTCAGTAGTGGATACCACCAAACCGAACTCCAGCTTCTTCAGGCGTTAAAAAATGTGGATCTCGCATTTTAGTTTTGATGTGCGGAACAAAAAGCAATTTTTAAATGCCAACGTGAGGCTGTAAGGCGCATGATCCATTAGTTCGTTATTTCGAGTGCTCAAAAACTCCCTTGTGTGAGCCGATACCTGAGAGCTCGCATGGGCTTGGAGCGGGCGCTCATCTGCGGCGGTTGATTTTCCTTAATTCTCCGTAAACTTCTGGCAAACAAATAGTTCTGTACCACTCAGAATTGACTAAATTAAGTTGCTTGGAATTGGAAAGAGTAGGTGAGCAGCTTCTTACAGTTGCTCACAATTGGGCGGGGGTAGATGTGGAGGTCGATATATCGATGGACAAAACGATGACAATGCTGCTTAAGGGCAGATTGTCGCCGAGTCGTCCACCGATTGTCCGTTTGAACGGGGTTAGTATCAGGTATGCGACGCAAGTCAAATACCTGGGGTTGATTATGAGTGAAAGGATGTGTTTTACTTCACACTTAGTGTTGTTGAAGGAGCGGTTGCAGATAATTGTCGGGCAAGTACGACGCCTTGTCAGATGTGACTGGGGCCTTAGTCGACGTGCGGTTTGCTACACATATCGGGGCCTGCTTGTGGCCTGTGCCACTTATGGGGCGGCTGTGTGGTACGAAGCGGCGTCAACGGCTATTGGTTGCCGTAGGTAGTCATACAGAAAATCCTGATTTTGGATTTTTCCTCAGTCTGGGGTTCCTCCTTACAGGACATGGGCCTCTTAATGCGTTTTTGCACTGCCTACAAGTGAGGAATGTGCTTGTGGGTCGGCAAGAGAGGACTGAGTGCATGTCCTCTGTGTATGCCCGATGTACTCAGACATTAGGGATCTTGTGGGTGTGCGGATTAGTTGGACTGATGGACGGTATGATGTGAGTGGTCTGATTGCCAGCCGTCGGAATATGCGCGAGAGGTTTTTAGATGGCGAAGAAATTTTAGGCATTCAGTTGATTAGTTTTTAGTTAGTTTCTTAGTTTGTGTGCTCTGTCGTGGGATTTGTGGTATGGCCACCAGTCCAGAGCTGTATGGAAGCTCAACTGGCAGTAGCCTTGGCTACGAAGTCTGAACGGAGACTTAAATCTGGTACCACGGGGAATAGGGGTCCTCGGAGCTTGTTCCGACCTGTTCTTGAGGTAGGCCCTTCGGGGAGTATCGTGGTGGTTGTGGTTTAACACCCAAATGCATTGCAACCGCGTGCCGGACCCATGGTACGGCAGAAGTTTAGATAGACCTCAAATCCCACCAAGGTGGTTAGTGTGTCCATTCCACAACGCCAACCGGTAAATGTTTTTTGCATTTTTAGGGCGCTGATCAACGCATTGGTTTGAACCGTTGTGGTTTTGAGCACCGTGGTGTCGGGCCGTTGTCGGTAGGTACCCACGTTAAAAACATTGGACGCTGTATTACGTTTATCTAGTGTTAAACGGACGCCCTATTGCTTTGAGGTGCTTCTTCCGTGATCCACTTTTTTTTGGATTAAGCACATCTTGGAACACCCATACTGTCGATTGCTGTTTTGTTTCCGGCTCATATGCATAGAAGCCAAATTCAACAGGCAACTTTAATGCTGTTTAACGTTGGTTAACATATGTACATAAGTTTGCGAATAGCAACATCGTTAGCGTTCACGACCAATAAAAAAAAACGACAAATACTGAAGACAAAAATAACAATTGTCGAATCGTTAAAAGTTAGTGAAGCTCACTACTGGATGAGCTTAGATGTCGTACACAAACGTGCGACTTGGCACTCAATATGTTAAGGCAATAAGAAGAAGAAAATTTATTCGTATGCGCAACCTGGTATTCGCTACGTCACTATACATTAAATTCATGCATTGGTATATATATATGTATACAATATGTATATGTAACTAGGCATGCACACACAGCCTCACGCATTTAGTGCGTGCATTTGACATACGACAAGTGTACTCGCATATGTACGCATGTCCGTTTGCTTATCCTCGTCGTGTGCATATCCTTTGTTCATGCAAAATAACATTCACTAACAAACACACGCGCACACACACAGCCATTCCTGTGCATACATACATATGTAGATGCCGCAGCCATTGTGCGTGCGTTCATATCAATTTCCGCACTTTATATTTAACTTGCCCGCGCGCTGAAATGAGTAAAAACAACAAAATAAATTTATATGAATATAAATAAAATGCCTATCGCGCAAGCAGCTATAGGATGGCAAAAAATTAAATAGTAAAACAAAAAAAAAAAAATGGCGGCAAACACACACACGCATACGCACACTCACAAGCGCACGCTATTTTCGTATAAGCGCAATTTTAATTTATTTTATTTAATGCCTTTCTATACAAAAAAATACTCAAATGTTTTTCTGTTGTTTTTTCTTGTTTTTGTTAAATAATATACATTTTTCTCTGTAAATCTATCTTTTTCGATAATATAATACTTGAATTTTTTGTTGTTGCTATTGCTGCATAAATTTAAAATAAAATATTTGAAATGACTGATTTTCATGGAAAATTTTAATTTTATTATTAGTTTTTTTTTAATTCGGTATTTGTTTTTCGCTTTTATACTACGTTGACGCTTTTTTTATTTAGTTTTGTGCATATCTACACACATAAATTTAGATATACAAGTAAATACCCTGCAGGGAAAACTTCAACTAGTAAATCGATATTCGGGTTTTGAACTATTCTGAATTCGCTAATTGTAGACAACCTCTGCAGACTTGTGTTTAAGGGGTCCCGGTGGTCTAGAGCTCGAAAATTTTGGGTATTTTCAGGAATTTTTTTCCAAATAAAAAAATTAAAAACGAGATTTAAATTTTTTAGACGTTTTATTCAACTTCTTTTACACACAAAAAATTATTATTTTTTTTTAAAAGCTCGAAAATTTAGGGTATTTTCAGGATTTTTTTCTTACAATAAAAAATAAAATGAAAAACAATATTTACATTTTTTATTTAACTTCTTTAAAAAAAATTGTTTTTTTTTAATTTGTAAAAACAATTTTTTTGAATTTTTTTTAATTTGTAAAAGACAGTTTTTTTGATTTTTTTTGGATTAAAAATTTTTTTTTTTTTTTTAATAATTTCAAAAATGGCGCAGAAGTTGACGCTGACAGTGTTGTCCATTTTGGCTCTTCTATTTATCTGAAACACAAAAGTCAAAAAAATTATTCATCATCAATAACTGTAGCTATGTCCCGCTACTAGAACAAAAAAAGACAAAAAAAAGTTGACAAAATGGCGCAGTTTTGAATTTGTAACTCTAAAAATCGGGGTTTTTTCAGTTTTTTAGCAAAAAAAAAATACGAAATAATATAAATAAAAATATGATTTTAGTACGGGCGATAGCCATTGATGTTGTGAACAACATATTAAAATTGGGAGATGATTTAGTTGAATAGTTTTTTTAAGCCGAAAAAAGTAGTTTTGAGATAATTGAGTTTAAAGTTTGAGGGACAGGAGCGCGCGGACCGCTCTCTACCTAGTTAATGGGCTGTAGAAGCTATAATATTGGGAATTTCCACATGAAAATTTCACAGTATATTCCTAAGATGCCATACTTTCGAAATATCGAAAAAACCAAAATCGATTTTTTGAAATTTCTAGACCATCGAGTCCCCTTAATAGAGAGTCCAAGTCAAAATTGTGCATGCTTGAAATGCTTCTATCACAAGAACTCTAACAGAATTTAATCACATTGAAAGCTTTAACGACATACATTTTTCAATCAGCAAGAACGTCTTTTTGAATTTGTAGTTTTCTTACTTAATTACTTACATACGTATATAACCTGACCAAGGTTCGCAACCCGTTACCAAATTAAGGCCGACTGTAATAAGTCTCGCCAGTCGTACCTGCTTTGCGCGCACCTTCTCCAATTTGTTACACCAAGCGATGATAGGGTTCCCTCAACTTGGTCCTTCCATCGGAGGCATGGTCTTCCCCTATGTCGTTGTCCTCTAACTTGCCATCCACGCACCTTCTTTGCTGGAGCTTCTGCATCCATACACTCGACGTGGCCCAGCCAGCGCAAGCGCTGAATATTGATACGCTATACTATGCCCACCTCGTCGTAGAGATCATACAGCTCGTGGTTCATTCGGCGGTAGTAGTTATCGCCAACACGAAGAGGACGGAAGATTTTCCGAAGTATCTTTCTTTCGAATACCCCAAGAGCCGCTGCGGTTTGTAGTTTTCTATTTTAGAGTCATTTTTTAAATTTATTTATTGAAATTGAAATTTAAAAAGATGAGCCAAGGAGCACCAAGAGGTTGGTAATTATTAAAACACTCAGACTAAAAAGCCAATCGTATTTAGAGCTTTGGAAAGATTGTAGATAGTTAAGGAGGAAAGGAGAGAAGTAACAGAAAATTTGAAAATTTTCCAGATTCCTCAAAATACCCGAAAATATCCTCCAGTTTGAGAGAACGAATGTTACTTATTCACATGACGTCGGAACCCAAAAGACACTCACTCAGTGATATCCGCTTCCTCTAAACAGGACAAGAAAGTTCAACAGTTTTCTGTTCGGGCTCGTCACAAACCATTTTGTAGTTCCGCAGCGTTCTAGACCGGACCATCGCTCTTTATGTAAGTAGTTTGCAAACAAAATCGCTGATCCAATTAATGATGAAATAAACAAAATGAAGCTTAAGTAAAAAGCCCCTGGATTTGACTTAACTACGGCTGAACTCCTTCGTAATCTGCCAATAATTCCATTGTCTGTTTGACCAGTTTATTGAACAAGTGGCTGAGTTTTAGGCACGCGTCTATATATTGGAAATTCCCCGAAGTTATCATGATACCTAAGCCAGATAAATCATCCAACAAAGTTTACCTCTATAGGTTAATAACAGAGATTATCAGTAATGCCGAAGCTTTTTGAAAAAATACTTCTAATATGCCTACAAAAACTCACCTCCGATACCCATTCAGCAATTCGGTAGCATTTTTAAGCAGTTAACACCGTATTTCTCTGAACTTCGTGCAGATCTCTACTACAACCTCTCTATCCACAAACTGGAGCTTGAGGGTCCTACTAGTGCAATCTTGCCAAGAGGGAGCGAGGAGTAGGGAGTGGAAAATCTGCACCGAAGCTATCTTCACTGATAGTTCCAAGATGGAATCGTGAGTCGGAGTGGGGTTTTTCTCTAAATCAGCCAATTTATCTATACCTTAAAAGTGCCGAATGCAGGTAGAAGTAAATCAAGGTGGAATTGCAAAACTTATTTCTTAGGAAAGCGCAGACAATATGGAGTTCTATTTCTTCGTGTGATATTTCGAAAGCCCTATGAGCCCAGTACAATATACGGAGGACTCAGAAAGTGCTGGGGACTCCTTGTCATTCAATTTTAAAACTCGTAGCTTTGTCGACTGGCCATTCGACGATCTGCTAACTCGCGGAAAATCTCACTTTAAGACTTAATCCCTACTGCAGAAGCCGTGGGAACCTTTCAGAGAGGGAGATTGTTGAGCTCTTTCTCTCTGAATGTCCGGGTTTGACTGCTAAACGATTGAGGTCACTGGCTGTTCCTTTTATCAACAGCCTGGGGCAGTGGTCCAACCTAAATCCTATCAACCTTCTCCATTACATCAACAGGTCTGGTTGACTGTAGATATCTGTCCTTGGAGGTCTCAAAATGACATCAAAACGGCGCTTTAGTGCTACTTGGGGAGTGCCAGAGGGGTACTTTCAACCTACCTATCCTACAATATATGTATTGTATATATACATATATAGGGTTTTCCAAACAGAGGTGTTATCTTGATATTCAAAGAAAAATACTATTTTTTAATATAAATGATCGGATGTTTATTTCATTATAAAGAGGAAGGTATGCCATTTATAGTGGTAAATAATATCAGGCAAATGACCACCTCGACCACACTTATAGGACAATATCCTTTTCATGAAATTTTCCATAACCGAATTGCAAAGTGACTGCCCTATGTCCTCGACAGCCTCACGAAATCCATATTTGAGGTCTTGAATCGACCCTGAACTGTTAGCGTAGACGGTCTCTTTCACGTGGTCCCAAAGAAAAAAGTCACAAGGTGTTAAATCACAAGATCTCGGTGGCCAATTGTGATCACCTCTACCTCTTCGAGAGATAGACCGTGTTATCAATGGTTTCGTTGCTTGTGTAGCACGTAGCGTCGTCTTGTTAAAAATAAACGTTGTCCAGCTCATTGATCATCTCTCGATAGCGCAATTCATTCATCAATAACACCTGTTATTGGAAAACCCATTAAATATATAATTGGCGCGTACACCCTCTTTGGGTGTTTGGCTGAGCTCCTCCTCCTATTTGTGGTATTGATGTTGTTCGACAAATGGTGGGGCCTACAGTTTTAAGCCGACTTCGAACGGCAGATATTTTTTATGAGGAGCTTTTTCATGGCGGAAATACACCCGGCGGCTTGCCATTGCCTGTCGAGGGGCGACCGCTAATAGAAAATGCTTTTCTTCATTTTGGTCTTTCACCGAGATTCGAACCTACGTTCTCTCTGAATTTTGAATGGTAGTCACGCACGAATTCATTCGGCTACGGCGGCCGCCCTACTATATATACTTAATGCAATTGCACAACTCTTCTAAAAAATTAACAAGGATCGTTAATAAAAAAAACAAAAATAATTAATAATCAATCTTCATAGTTCCCACCCGATCCTCTTTTTTTCCACCACCCCTTGCTTTTCCAGTTATCCCCCCTCTTTTACGCTGCCATGGCATCACAAGGCACGAATTTGATTGCTTGGCCAAGTGGGTCCGCTCTTGGCAACCATATAACCTAGCTTACCCATGCAGTTGGGCCCTACGGTCATCGAGGAAGGGATGCGGAGCGCACCACATAAATTTCAGCTGTAATCTAAGCTGGTTCTGAGCAATCGCAAAACGGACTCAGCGGAGGATAATTATAAACTAAAAATATGTAAATTCACCAGAAACGCTCTAGTGGTTTTCCCTGCAGGGTAAATCCACTGCTGCTGTTGCTGTGTGTGTGTGTGTGTGTGTGTGGCAATACTTGGTATTACTGTATGCAAATAAGCGAGAAATATACACTTTTTTTTTACTTTTCATCCAATTCAAGCCAACAGCCAGTTATTTTTGTTAGCTGGTTTATTTTTTGTTGGTTTTGTTTTTGCAACTGCATATTTTATTTTATTATAATCGTTGTTTTTTTTCTCATTTTTTGTGTTGCATTGATGTGGCAGCCACAGCTTTAACTGCGTTTTTAATGAAATTTATGCTAAGTGGGTATCGAATAGACGCCATCTCTGTCGAAATACCCGCCGTCGACCTATGCATGTAGCTGCTGCAGGTGCCCTGCGGCTGGCTGGTCGGCTGGCTAGCATCGGTCAAATGGCTGACTAACTGCAGCGCGTATACGCAATTTCGATTTGCACACGCATGCAGCGACTGTCAGTGAGTTGACAAAACAGTTCCAACAGCGACCACAGATACAATGACGAAAAAATTCAAGCACCCACACACACGCACGCGCATAACAGATTAGTAGTAGTGCGGCGTGTGCATGTGAAATGTGAAATGTGAAATAAATAAATAAAAGTAAAAATACAAATAAAATGCATCGCATTTATTGCAACGTAGCAGAGCAAACCGAGAGTGCAGCGCAGTAACAGCTTCATTGAAAAAAGAGTATTTGAAATTTGTTGAAATTTTAAGGACAAAATTGAATACTATCTTCAACAGCCTGTTCGCTCTTCACCCAATTGCAGAATTGCATACATACACACTTCACACATACCAATACATATGCATGCGCGCCCATACGCTGGTGTGAAGTGCACATTTTTTCACACTGGCCGCTTGTAGATTTCAATTATTTTAAAATTTTTAACATAAAAAATTTGCGGCAGAAACGATGAGCTTCTACTTTAACGAAGAAGGAAATACTACAGAAAAAAGTTGTATATGGAAAATTTGCAAACTTAAATTGCATAACTAAAATAAGAATGCAGATCGACTCGACTGAAACGCAGTGAGCGGTGAATATTCAGCATTAAAAGGACTCAAGCGGCGGGTAAAGATCAGTACCTTTTCAGATGTCCATATGCCGGACAATGATTGATTTTTTTGTGTTTTCGGCAAAATCAACGCTACACAGTGGACGCTGGACGCAGTTACTCTGCCGCCACCGGCAAATAATGCATTATCAGTGGATATTTTTACAGCCATGAGCGATGGACCAGATACAGCTGAGAAGGATGCCATAGATATTCTGTATGTATTAGTTTGGGGAAAAAGAAATCCATTATTTTCTCGGTAGATGGTTGTCGTGATGGATATCTCGTAAAGTATCGAACGAACACTGTAAAGTTTATGTTCGTTGTCAAGGAGACATTTCACACTAAAAAATTCGTTTGCTGTTTTTTTTTTTATTCCATTCAGTTGTGAGTTACGGGGTGTTAACAATGTTAAGGAAGTCAGCGAAGCGAAAATTCGGTACATTTTGCAGTTTTTCTTTGATAAAGGCGAATATGCAAGCCAGGCCACTGAAATTGTGAATGGTGTTTTTGGTGCCGATACTCATCATCATCACATTGGCCTTACAGTCCGAGGTGGACCATTTGCCTCCTCTATAATACGCCTCCATTCTTCTCGACGGCCCACTTTCGGTCCAGGTTGTGAGATTCTCATCTACGTATATTGTCTTCTACGTCTTCTATTTTTCTACGTCTCCCCTTCTTGCTGCTTCAGGATTTGCTTCAAAAACTATTTTGGTCGCTCTTCCACTGCTCATTCTTAGGACGTATCCATACCACCGTAATCTTTGCGACTTTATAAACCGCGTTACATTTCATCCCCCGATTGAAACACTGAGCTCGTAGTTATACCGCATACAATGCTCACTGTCCTAATCGTATAGGGCCAAATATTTTTCTGAGAATTTTTCTTTCAAATCGCATCAGTGAATTCACGTCAATAACTTTAAGGACCCATGTTTCACATCCGTAGGTGAGAACCGGTCTTTTTATGGTTTTGCACATCTGGTGCTTTTGTTCCGTTGATATCAATGAAGACTTCATAAGTTTGATATGACCAAAGTATGCTTTGTTAGCTGCCTGTATACGGTCTTGTATTGATAATAACGGATCCTCATTTATGCTGAGTACGCCAAAGTACTTCAACTCTTGCACGAGCTCAAAAATATAACTTTCGTAATGGGTCACATACAAAAATATTGTATTGTCGTGTGCAAAGCGTGATGAAGCAGCTCAAATGGTGGCCAAACCAGAAATACTCACGCAATTTCTAGAAAGGGATGCCATACTAGGCTACAGATCCTTATAAGTTACTGTGTTCAGAGACACACTGCAAACTGGAATTCCGGGGAGTTATCTCAACCGAGCCTACCTGTGAGACCTGCCAGGTTTTAATAAGGCGAAGAAACAGAGAACACTTCTATAAGTCGTTCCGATAGGATTTCACTTCGCCTACTAGAATTATAGAGAAACTGCTCCAGCCAGATCTGCCCCGCCTTCGCTCGAATCAGGCTTGAGGTCTTTGGCACTGATGTGTTATGAAGCGATCACCTTGGCTCCTTGGCACCACAAGATCTACTCAGATTTCTTTGGAGGTCGGGTAGATTTAAAGAAAATTAAAAAGGGAGTCCGAATGCAAGTACAATGGATTTAATTGTGGCTTAGTGCTGCACTTGCTGGTCTGTCCCGACAAAAAAAAAAACCATGCCATAATCAGGATCTCACTCGAATCAATCCTGATGGCCCGTATGCTCCGCCCTCACGTCTTAAACAGCCGCTCCTGGCATGGAGAACAGACGCCGACCAGGGTAACCACTCACTCTGAGCCCGATGTTCCTGGATTTTAAAGGCTTACTAAAGGCGGCGCTTATGTATTTACCTTCTTGCAGATTTTAACGGAAATGCTAGGATTTATACCGCTTCCGCCACCTCAGCTAACCTGCCCTAGTTTGGTGATATAATACTATCTCACCCTCCAAGCAGGTGGTTTGCTTGTTTTAGTCGACGAGTAGAATTTTATTTCCCAATTAACCTGCATGTCTGTCGAGCATTCCCCGATTCGCCACTTGAGGGCGCGGCCGATGTCGGCAATACCAAAAACGTATATATCAATTTTTTGACATATTTTCCGGTAAATAGTTTAAGTTTGTCCGTGAACTGACCTGCAATTAGACTCCACAAGGACAAACAGACAAAAAGTTCGGATTGCATCAAACCCAAAAACGTATTTATGATTTCTTTTTTTTTAATTTTTCCAATTAATATTCCAAGTTTATCCTTGAAAAAAAAAAAATTAGTTTTCTCGTTTTACGATATTTAGGATATAATTTGCTCCCTTAAGGGGAGTTGGAAATTTGAATAGATATAAAATTTTGAAATTTTTTCATAAAAATACCTTTATTCAAGGGTGTGTTTTGATATAATAAAAAAAAATCAAATTCGGCCCTAGACAATCTCTTCCAAAATCATTTATGAGTATTTTAAGATAAACATTATTAAAATTGGCCCAAAATTACCTTCTCTGGGATTTTTTAACAAAAATTGTCGAAAAATCACCATTGTGTGTCGGCATGCCAAAATAGAATCTCTTCCAAAATCATTTACTCGTACAAACATTTCAAAAAAATAAATTATCAAAATTAGTCAAAAATTGAATCTTGTAGCCATTTTTAAACCAAATGTGTCGAAAAACCTCCACGGTGGAATACGAACTCGGCATCAAATAAATGATAGTCATTCACATTCATTTGTACGAGGCTGAAAGTGCCCATATCGACAGCGTTTCCAGACATAGTTCCTTGTTTAGTTCCGTTTTCAGAAAGAGCGGGAATGGGTATATTTCTGACGTACTCAATCTCGACAAGCGAATACCTGCTTTAGCGAGCTCATTGGCTCTCTCATTCCCTTCTTCTATTCCTTTGTATTCTGATATCCAGTAAATAATGTCTGCCCGCTGCCGCAGAGTTCATCCATTTTGGATCTGCATTGTTGAACACATTTCGAGGAGCCAAGGTCCAAGGAAGTATAATTGCTTTAATAGTCGCTTGGCTATCAATGAAAATGTTTGTCCGAGTATGAAGAGGAGTTAATTCCAAGGCCAGTTCAGCTGCTTTTGTTGCGGCATAGATTTCTACTTGGTATATACCATAGTAATTAGGGAGTCTGAAAGATTTTTGGAGATCAAATTGCAGACAAAACACAGGCGCTAAAAGGAATTGTATGAATAGTAAGTGGATTATAGATCTTTGTGCCATCCATTTCGCTCTATAATGACGCTAGGCTTTTTGCCAAGTTTAACTTATGGAATCACGTAGTCTGACCTTCCGTTTGAATCCAGAATGTTGCTGTGGCCAGAAATCCTCTGTGATAATTGCCCTCACATCTTCAGTCAGATCTTTTGGCTGAGTATCTTACTACTAATTTGATTGGATGCCAGTCGAGAAATCTTTCTATTGCCGCTGTCAGAGTTGTGCTCATAGCGCCGGTTGCACATATCTTTTGCACTTTATCGTACGCCGTCCACTATACTAGCGAGCCATACAGCATCATTGGTCTAATGACGCCATGTATGTCTTACTGTGGATGTTGTAGCAGTAATACGAGCCCTGTCAGTGTAGTGCATATCACCAGTCGCCTTCGTCTAACTCATCTAGAGGTAGGCCCAGGAAACGTGCTATTTCGATGGTTTGGGTCCAGAGGGAGAGGGGTGTTAGATGAGTAGGTTTTAGAGGGCATGTGAAAAGGTAGTTAATGTCGTGCGGGGTGCTTTCACATGCCGGACATATGTTTTGTATGTCGGGGTCAATTCTGAATAGGTAGGAGTTTAACCTGCTACAGTATCCAGAACGTAATTGTGCCAGTGTTACGCGGGTCTCACGGAGAACCTAGAGCTCTTCGTCTGCTACAAGTGGTGGTTGGACTCCGATTACGGCGTTCGGTGGTCGGGAGCTTAAGAAGGTGGTGATGATCTCCCGATAAATGTCGTTTATTGACTGTCTAAACACTATCTAGTCCAGTAGATGTCTGTTCGTTTTGTCCTAGATCTCGTCGGCGTAGTTGAGGAGATGTCTCCTGACTTGCCCGGGAAGGGAGCTCTGGCTCAAGCAGGTGTCTGCAAGGGAGAAACCAGCGGTAACACCCTAACAAGAACTGCTTGCTGAGCAATTTATGTGCCTCGTTGTAAAGTTTTTGAAAAGGGACATCAGGCAACCCGTCACTGTCCGAATAGCAGTGTTTTGGTAAGCCTGGAGCTTTATCCACTGCGTGTCACCAGTTCCAGGCGACCAGACAGGCGCAGTATAGTTTAGAACCGAACCTAGGTATTTAGTCGATGTTTTTGGTGTCAACTCAACTCCTTCCGAGGCTTGGAGTGCCCAGTTAGGAATCTTGTGCAGAGTGCTGAGTCTATCTTATCTGGATTTACTTCCAGTCCGACCGGTTCGGTCCACCTGCAGGTCTCTCTAAGCGTCCTTGTGAGTATTTCACTCATCGTTTATGGACACCTGTCTGAGATGATAGCAGATAAGACGTCAGCATATGCTTTCAGTTTTGGTCCGCTATTCCCAAGTTTGAGGAAAATCAGATTGAGTACAAGCGAATGGTAACTGGAGGTAGAAAATGGGTCACATAGCAAAACAAAGGCCGAAATAGATCGTAGTCACATCCCAGTGAGCGGGTGCAAAAGAACCGTCAATGTCGCATTAACGGCCAAAAGAGTTTGCTTTACCAAAGCTATAAAACTGCAGACCAAAAATCAATATAGAAACTATAATTAAAAACCGTGGATTGGAATGAAAAATTGGAGTTTTTCTGATTTTTAGAACAACGTTTGAAAATTGGATTTATATGGTTTTTGTGAGACAATAAACTATACTTTAATAAAAAGAAATAATGAATATTAAACGGATAAAAGAAAATTAGCCAAAAATGGTCAAAATGTTGGTGTGTTACAGTTTCGCCGCGGGGTGTATCTATTATACATACTCGTATGTTTATGTGTATGTAGCTGCAATAATGAAATAATTAATATTTTTGTATTATTTTGATATTTTTTTTAATTTGAACTAAAATATAAGTTGAGCCTATTTCCTATATTAGATGGACCATAGCTTACTGTTAGATTCCATAAATGCGTAAAAATATGCACACCCCAACACACGTTTCTACCAGACTGAACCTCTTACCTTCTTCTTCTTACTGTAGTTGCTTGATCGCTACCTTTTCGTTGGTATCTGCTCCGCCCTGTGTTTGCCATCAGTTGGGTCACTCTGCGCCAAATGACTCATTTGCGGCTGCGTAACATGCGAAGCTGGTCGTGCCAAAGACGACAATGGCGTTGTTGTCGAGCGACTTTGCCGATTCTCGGCAAACAGGCGACTGCAGATGGGAATGATGACAGCTTTTCAACCGACTGCTGTTGGAGCCGAGCAAAAGACAAGCAGCTCGAGGCGTTACACGAAAGTGATACCTGCAAATTGGAAACCGTTGCAATTACAACGATTACAACGCAAACGACCGCAGTCGTTAGTGATGTTTGCTGAAATTGTTGTTGCTTGTAGGCTCACAGGAAAGCGACATCCTCTTTGTATTGCGTTGCTATTGTGGCCACAAGAACACCAGCAACATTTTTACATTTTTTCATTTTTGACTCAGCGCCAAACAGAGTTTTTTTTTTTTTTTTTTAATTTCTGCTATATCTTACATTTCACTGCTTTTTGCCCCTTAATTTTGGTTTTTTTTTCAATTTTTGTTTTTTTGATTTATTTTCTTTTTGTTTCGCTTTTGTATGTAGCTTCTGTTGCTCAGCGCACTCGCTTCACATGGGACACAATTCTGGTTTCTTTTCGTTGGCTGGTTCGATAGCTGTTGTTGTTGTAGTCTTACAGTCATTCAGCTATTCAGCTGCCTTGAGACGCTCTTTGTTTAGCCCCCACTCGCCTCGTGTTTCAGTCCGACTTGCTCTGATCTTGTTCATTTGTTGCTGCTGCTGCTGCCAAGCAAACACACGAGCAGCAGCTTGTTGATTGTGGCCCTGCTACTTTGGTGTGTTAAAAGCTGAAATACACAGCGTATAGCGACAGCTGCAGCGACTGCAACAATAACAAGCATAAGAGATAACGAAAATTGAAAATATAAAAAAAGCAAAAAAAAAAAAAAAACAAAAAGAAGCAAAAGACCAATGGCTCCGTCTTCAACTTTAGCAGTAAACTAACTACATGCCCGTCTGTGTCTCCAGTGCGGCGATGACGGCATTTTCAATACTTGGAACGATTGTCGTGCTTTGCTGTGGGGCTCCTTTTGCAAGACACCTGCAGCAGTCGCAATAGCAACAACAATGTGTAGCAGCACAAAGTCAGCGATATTCAAGACTGCACACAAGTGCAGCCATGCAAACAAATAAACACACATACACACATGCATACATACATACAAGTATATAAATACCCGGCAGGGAAATGCTCTGGTATCGAACAGCCGTCCTTTTAGAGATTCTCAGTTTGCGTTCCATCTACTTTTCATATAAGCAACTGGTGAACTTTCCACAGCAATGCAATACAAAGCATCTACCTTTGCTGTATTCCTTCTTCGATAGATTGGCATAGTTTAAAAATTGAAAAATACAATTTTGTAAATACATTTGGCTTCTCTTTCCGATAGTCCAAACTGCTGATAAATTATAAGAGTTACTATATCAATGATAAACAAAATTCCAATACAGCTCGCTCTACCATTAATGTCGCGATGGTCAAACTCAAAGTTAAGCTTTCGGGACACTGTAGTGTTTTCCAAGCGGAAGTAGCCGCAATTAAGGAAGTAGTGGATTGCTTCTGTACTTCGGCGAATGGGTTGGTGCGTGACTACCATACGGAATTGAGAGAGAACGTAGGTTCGAATCTCGGTGAAAACACCAAAATTAAGAAAAACATTTTTCTAATAGCGGTCGCCCCTCGGCAGGCAATGGCAAACCTCCGAGTGTATTTCTGCCATGAAAAAGCTCCTCATAAGAAAATATCTACCGTTCGGAGTCGGCTTCAAACTGTAGGCTCCTCTAGGAACAACATCAAGACGCACATCACAAAAAGGAGGAGAAGCTCGGCCAAACATCCAGAAAAGGGTTCACGCGCCAATTATAAAGAATTATATACCTATATGTATATCTATATAGGTAAATATCTACTCCGACAGTCAAGCTGCAATTAGGGCGTTGTTTGTGCGTTCGAAATCAGTAGGGAAATGCCTGACTTCCATCTCGTTTGCATCGGAATACTCCGATATTAACCTCATTTGGGTTCCCGGTCACACCGGCATAGAGGGAAATGGCTGGGCCGATGAGCTGGCTAAACAGGGGACCCTCGAGACGGCTTCATCGCAATATGAGAGGATTGCAGTTCCCACGACTACCTGTGGTCTGCTACTGGAAAGATAGGCCTCGCGTTAACTCAGCCAGCGTTGGGCTAGCGCGCAAATGTGCAAAATCGCGAGATCCTTCTGACCGCGATAGAACTTCTAAGTCTAACGAAGTCACAGCTATCGAGTTTGGTAGGTATCATGGTATCATCACTGGACACGGTCCGTTTGGTGTCCATGCAGTGAGGCTATTAGGATTGCTTCAAGCCACGAGGTCGAATCATCTCAGCACCTTCTTCTCAGCTGCCCGGCTCTCGTCGGACTAATGTTTAAACATCTTGGCTATCACTTTTTCGCTTTAAATACCACACATCTGGTGAAATTCATCCGTAGGTTGAAGCAGTTAATACAAACGTAAATCGCCGATGTTGGTCGTCATCCTCTAACCACAGCCCTGGATTTTGTCTGGTTCCTTTCCCTCTCCTATTCCTCTCCCCTCCCCCTGTTTTACAACGAACAAATTTGAAATTTTTGTCCAAGTGGGTTCCTTGCAAGGACAACCATTTAACTTAAATCACGAGGTCCGAGGTTCTTTACTTCGGAGAGGCACAAACGGCAGCTAATTTCCATGGATGCACAGTCCGCAAAAAGCCATTTATAGGTGCCAGGTTGAAGTTTGTAAGAGGCTATAAAACTATGAATGGGAACTTCAGGAAGACCATAATTTGAAGGACGTCACATTAGTGCGCAACGAATACAATGGCTAGGCCACGCTATGGGAATGGGCAGTTCAAGAGCTCAACAGAAAATACTGTTTTAAGCCTACTTCGAACGGCAAAGAAAGCTTTTCATGACAGAAATACACTTTGAAGATATGCCATTGCCTGCCGAAGGGCGACCGCTATGAGAAAAAACTGTTCATGCACGGAGATTCGAATCTACGCACTCTCGAATGATAATCACGCACCAACCGATTCGCCTACGGCGGCCGACCAGAAATTTGTTTCACTACTTCATAATGTAAACGCTCCAACTCTCAAAGTATTCGATGCGGTACCAGCTGGTGGTAGCAGAGGAAGATTGAAGGTGTCCTCTGCGTTGGAAATATCAGGTAGAGGAATACTTGGCTTCACTTGGTGTGTCCAACTGGCGTCGGTTAGCACGAGAAAGAAACAACTGGCGCGCTTTGTTAAACTCGGCAAAAATCGCTTAAGCGTTTATCGCGCCAATCAAGAGGAAGGAATTCGTAATGCATTCTCTGCAGGGTATGACAAGCAGACTAGTTTGTATGCATGCCTATGAATGTGCGCGCATAACGGCCGCTATTTGCTGTTTGCGTGACAGCAACGGCAATGGCTGCGTCTCCAACTTTGGCTCTAACAAATAAGCTTCATACATACATACATACAGGCGTATATAAGTACGGATAAAGTGTGTGTGTGTATCTATGTATGTGTGTATATGTGTGTATTGTTTTGATCACCATTGCAGGCGAATATGATAAAAAAAGTCCATTTATTTATATTTTGTAGGCAGTTTTATCTGCCATCGCACTTTGCGTTTCGTTTCGTGTTTCATGTTTTTAGCAGCCACATCTTTATCTTGTGTTTTTGCATTATTTTTTCTATTTTTAACTTAAAATGTTAAATTTTTTTTTAACTTCGATTTTCATTTTATTTTTATTCCAAAAAGGCAGTTGCGTTTTGGAGGCGTTCTTTTATTTATTTATTTATTTTTTTTTGTTATGACGTTTTTTTTATTTTTCTTCGTGTTGTGCAATTATGACTGCACCAGTAACTTTTCCCGTTATTTGACTGTCAAGTACTGTTATTGCTAGTATTTGCAGAACTTTACTCTATTTTAAACAGTTTCAAACAAAGTCCGTTGAGTTTCCGAAGGGCTTATGTTGGACTCTGCTCTACATAATCAAATTAACTGCTTTCACTTCTCTTGAGCTTTAAAATTATATCAGGGTCAATGAGAAGGCGATTCACTTATTTGTGCAGTAAATGGTTTAGTCAAATAATACAGGTAATACGCAAAATTCCTGCAAGCTCAGATTACTTGAACGAATAACGCACGGACAAGATTTTTAGACCATAAGGAGGTTTTTAGAACATAAGAGTGGCCGTAGCTGAGGAAACATAAATGGAGATACGCTCTGCATATGTATGTGTATGCCGTGATTTAAAGCGCACTCAACTGCTCATCATCATGTAGCGATTAGAGGTCAGGGCGAGTTTTAGCTTCACCCACAGTCCTCTTCCAATCTGCACGGTTCATGGCAATAGACTTTCAGCTCGTAGCTTTTTCCGGCCGGCTATGACTTGGACAAGCCAGGTTAACCTTGGTCGTCCACGGACGTGGGTCGTTAGAGCGTTTGTTGTTAAAAAAGGATTTTCGAGGGCGATTGTCTTCCATGCGACACACTAACCATTGAAGCCTTTGTAATTTAATGTGTTTAACGACATCTTCTCCCCGGCATAAGTTCAGTAACTCATCGTTGCAGCAATGGGGCCAAACTTCCTTCGAATCACTTTTCGCTCGAACACTCTTAAGCTTCTTTCGCTTCTGCTTGTTATTGTCCAGCACTCGCAGCCGCACGACAGCTCCGGCAGTATTATTCCCTCGTAGAGGCGGAGTTTACATTCGCGCGTTAGCAGTTAGACTTCAGCAATTTTGTGTGGGCGTAATATGCTTTGGGCGGCTGCCGTACACGAATGGGTTAGTGCGTGACTACCATACGGAATTCAGAGAGAACGTAGGTTCGAATCTCGGTGAAAATACCAAAATTAAGAAAATATTTTTCTAATTTCGCTCCTCGGCAGGCAATGGCAAACCTCCGAGTGTATTTCTGCCATGAAAAAGCTCCTCATAAAATATATCTGCCGTTCGGAGTCGGCTTGAAACTGCAGGTCCCTCCATTTGTAGAATAACATCAAGACGCACACCACAAATAGGAGGCTTTTTCATGACTTTTAATATTGCAATAGCTTTCAAATACCAAAGGGGTTCAATAAGTACCCGTGTTAGAAATGAAGCCACAGTTTTTTCAAATTTCTTCTTTTTTTATTCTTTGCTTTTTAGTCCCCTTTTAGAAAGATACAATTCTTCCAACGCTCCGATCATTTTTTTAACCCCTCCGAAGAATAGGATTTGTCGAACTCTCCAAAATACGCCTTTGTCTCCGCGATGACTGTCTCATTTGAATGAAATTTTTTTCCCCGCGATCCATTTGTTCATTATAGGGAAAAGGAAAAAGTTTCAGGGAGCCAGATCAGGTGAATACGAGGGGAGCGGCAGCAATTCATAATGCAATTCATGCAGTTTGGCGACGATAACTCCGGATGAATGTGCTGGTACGTTATCGTGGTGAAATAGGTCCTTCCTTTTCACTAAATGTGGCTGTCTCCTTCAATTCTTTGTGAAGGTCCAAGGTGCAATAACTCACTACAGTATTGTCCAGTGATCGTTCTTCCTTTTTCTAAAAAATTCATAAGGATGACGCCGTTCGCATCCCAAACAATCTATGATCTTTCTGGCCGATGGGATTGTCTTCGCCTTCTTTGGAGCAGTTTCACCGGGCGAAATCTATTGTTCTGATTGCTGCTTAGTTGGTGGTGTGCAATGATGAGTCCTCAAGTTTCTTCAACGGTTACAACTCGTCACAAAAATTCCTGCAGATCTCTCTTAAATTGCTCCAAACACTGCTTCGAAGCTAACAGCCGCATCCGTTTGTTGTTGCTTGTGAGCAATCGCGGCACTCATCGGGCCGACAATTTTTTCATCGCCAACTTATCATGCAAAATATTAATTGCCGTTCCGGTCGACTCTTATGGCCTCTGTTACTTAGCGCACCTTCGTTCGTCGATCAGCGAGAATCATGTCGTGGACTTTTTGAATGATTTCCTCGGTAACCACGTCTGCCGGGCGTCCTGGTCGAACATCGGATGTTCGCCTACGTTTAATTTCGCTGAACCAATTTCTAACTGTGGTCATAGATGGTGAAGCGTTTCCAAAGACAGCCTCCAACTTTGCTTTTATCTCCTCGCCTTTTTTTCTATACATAAATAAAAAGCAAGTTACCGAACGTTACTGCTTTTTTCCACCTTCGCGAATCTTTTAGCGATCTTTTTTCGTCTAACTCGAAAGCTGCCAAATCCAAACTTACTTATCAATCAGTCTGAAATTTGTTTGCCCGTCGTTTGATAGAAGGCAGCACACGATGCTAATACCAACTTTCCTCAGAAACGCCCTCTTTCATCAATCACGGAAATTTATTGATCCTCCCTCGTAGATATCTTTTGTTCTTCGCCACTATTGCGATATCGTTCGAGTATGCAATTGTCAATCCTGAGCGTCTAAGAAGGTTTCCAAACTTGATTTCATTTCTTTTCGCATAGTGAAGGAGGAGATTAAAGACAGATGTAGAAAGGGAGTCGCCTTGTTTTACGCCACAGGAAATTTCAAAGGGCTTTGATGCAGTTTGTTGTATAACTACTTTTACCATAGTGTTCGCCAGAGTTGCTACTACCAACTGAATCAGTTTTCCGCTCACACCCAGGTCGGCGTTAAACTTCTGCATTAGCCAAATTTGGCACATTTCCAATTGGATTCAAACCTGCTTAGTCTTTGTAGTTTCTAACTTGAATCCGAAATTCTCAAGCAAAAAATAAATATTTAAAATTATTCCACGGCTTTGATTATATATGAGAAATGCATATACGCTGCATGTGAGCTCAGAAATATTATTATTATTAATATTTATTAAAATAGAATTAAAATTATAGATTAATCTAATATAAAAGCGCTAGCTACCAGGGCTATCGGCTTAGTTAAGTGATAGTAAATGTAAGTAAATATAAATTATAAGGACTAAAAAGTTGAAATATATTTATAGCTTTAAGGAAATTTGATATTTTTATTATATTTGCTTCAGAAGGGATGGAGAGAATGTTGATTGGATCTGCGTTACCCAGTGTTGTGGCCCATAAGGCGGAGATGGATGGACAATATAGGATCATACATGATATCATTTTGAATTATGTGCCAATGCAAGCTACAACTTTACTCCATCTTTCAGGCGGCATACGGATTTCCCTAACGAAAAATTCGAGTTCTTTGGATCAATGTCTGGGGAAAACGGCGGGTGGGGTAATATTTCGCAATTCAGTCCCTCCAAATATTTCTGGACCGATTTAGCAACGTGTGGCCTGGCGTTGTTACCCGGAAAAATCAGTTTGCCATGTCTACGGTCCCATTCCGGCCGGTTTTCCTTGAGATCTCGATTCAAACGCATTAGCTGCAGTCGCTAATGATCGCCAGTGATGGGTTTAGATGGTTTAAGGCAGGGCCTGCGGAAGAGGAAAATTCCGAGTATTACGCTAGCGAACGGTACCACCGTACCACTACATAGAAACAGAGAGGCTTGAGAATGTACGCTTGTTCAACAAAGGTGGCGCTTTTAGCTAGGTTAAGTAACATGGAGACATATTTGAAGTGTAAAATTCTGAGAAAATGTTATAGTTTGTTTTGGTTTTCATTAATTTTAATGTTATTCAGATAAAAATTGACCTTTGTTTCAAGATTCCGAGCATTGGATCCAATACTCGGTGAATTTCGAGTATTGGGCACCCTATACCA
Source organism: Anastrepha obliqua (assembly GCF_027943255.1). Lineage (NCBI taxonomy): Eukaryota > Metazoa > Arthropoda > Insecta > Diptera > Tephritidae > Anastrepha > Anastrepha obliqua. Next base: position 27,958,650 of record NC_072895.1, read on the forward strand.
ACAACATAACTTTCGCCGGCCCTGGTTTATATATATTTATTCCTTTTACTCCATAGTGAAGCATAGGGCTACAACAAAACTCTTAAATCTGTCCCTGTCCAATGACATTCTTTTAATTTCATTCCAGTTCATTTCACTTAATGTTATCTCCTTCTCTAGCTGTCTTCTCCAAGTATGCGCTGGGCGTCCCCTTCTGCGTGATCCCTGTGGGTTCCATTCAATGGCTTGCCTCGTGATATCTTGTGCGGGTTTTCTGAGCGTACGGCCGATCCAGTTCCACTTTCTTTTCAGAATATTTGTTTTGATGAGCGTATGGTTCGTCAGCTCCCACAGTCTGTCGTTGGATATAGTTTCTGACCACCTTATCTTTAGTATACGCCTAAGGCAACGATTTGTAAAAGATTGCATGCGTTGTATTAGCCGTGGCGCAGCATTCCATGTTTCACATCCGTATAGTAAAACGGATATGACGTTGGAATTAAATATTTTTAGTTTGGTGCCACGCGACAGGAATGAGGAGCTCCAGATGTTTTTCAATTGACCGAATGCTTGCAGCGACTTATTTATTCTGTTTTCGATGTCTTCCGCACAGCCGCCAGAGGTTGAGATAATGCATCCTAGGTAGCAGAAACTTTGAACTTCCTCTAAAGGTGTTGAGTTTAGTAGGAATGGGCGCGTGTTGTTTGCATTTATGCGCATGGCTTTGGTTTTAGAGACATTGATGTTGAGTCCCACTTTCGATGCCAGTGTCGATATCGATTTGAGTTTTCGTGCTATGTCGTCGTAGTTGTGCGCAAGGATGCAAATATCGTCGGCGTAATCGAGGTCGTTTAAGGATCCACGAAGACCCCATGTGATGCCTCTCTGATTAGCAAGAGCCTGACCTAAAATGGCGTCAAGGACAATGTTAAAGAGAGTTGGAGAGAGCGGGCAACCTTGTTTTACTCCAGCTTTAACAATTATTGGCTCGCTTAGCTGTCCTTCATGTAGGATTCGGCAGCGTGCGTCCGTATATAAGTTTATAATGAGATTAATCATTCTTTCGGGAATGCCTTTACATCGGAGCGCGGCCCAAATAGCGTCGTGACGAAGAGTATCGAATGCCTTAGCAAAGTCGATAAATATTAAATAAAGCGGTGACCGATATTCCACGCTTTGCTCCACTATTACCCGAAGGCTGTTTACGTGGTCAACACATGATAGGCGTGGCCTGAAGCCCGCTTGTTCTTCACGAAATATTGATGTCGAGTAAGCTTCGTGGATTCGTTTATTTATAATATGGGCAATGATTTTATTAACGCTGCATATAAGTGTAATTCCTCTCCAATTAGTACATTGCGAGAGATCGCCTTTTTTTGGAATTTTTATTATAACTCCTTCCTTAAGCTCGCCTGGAAGGTGCCCGTCTGACCAGAAGCGTTCGATGATAGGTTGAACGAGCTTAGCGCTAGTAATTGGGTCTGCCTTTAATAGTTCTGGTGCGACGTTATCAATGCCAGGCGCCTTATTGGCTTTTAATGTTGTTATTGCATCTGCAATTTCTTTCATGGAGGGGCATTGCGTCCGAACGCTATCGTTATCAGCGTGTCTATCGCAATTGCATTGTAAATTGCTGCTTCCATCAGTGTTGGAGAGTAGAGTTTTGTAAAAGTTTTCCCAGACTTTGAGTTGGTCGTTACTTGAGCTGGCAAGCGAGCCATTCTCGTCTCGGATTGGCTTACTAGTGGTAGACGGGCGGTTCGCTAGCTGCTTCACTGTTTTATACAAGTCCCTGCTGCGGTGTGTCTCGCTTGCGGCCTGTGCTTCTTTAGCAATGTTTTCGATTCGTCTTCTTTTGTCGCAACGCGCGCTTCTTTTAACTATGCGATTTAGTAAGTTGTGTTTTCTCTGCGAATCAAGCTTCGCGCTTCGAGTTCTAGCGGTATTGATTGCGGCTTTGGCAGCTTTCCGTTGTTGAATAAGATTCCAAGTTTCGTCGGATATCCATTCTTTTCGGTCTGTTTTGATGTAACCAATGTGGTTGTTAGCAGCAGTTATAAAAATGTTTTTAATACCGGGCCAGTGATCACGCGACTCACCAGGGTTGTTTCTTTCAGCTGACTTCAGAGCATCAGTGTATGCGTTTGCCACTTCGGCCACCTTCAACTGCGATACATTGTGCCTTCGCGTTTGTTTATTCTCCCTCTTGACTGCTGCTACTTTGAGACGTAGGGTAGCCAAATTAAGGTGGTGGTCGCTTCCTATATCTGCGCCTCGCTTGTTCTTTACATCGAGCAGTGAGCTTCTCCATTTTTTGCTGATCAGAATATGGTCAATTTGGTTTTCCGTGTGCGAGTCCGGCGACACCCAAGTCACTTTGTGTATGTGCTTATGGGGAAATAACGTGCCACCAATAACCAGACTATTAGTAGCGCACATTTCGGTGAGCATACGGCCATTTTCAGTTATTCTGCCAATGCCGTGAACTCCCATGACATTTTGTAGCGATGTGTTGTCGTTTCCAACTTGGGCATTGAAGTCGCCTAGAATAATGACGATGTCGCCTTTTCGGACACTTGACAACACAGAGCTTAAGTTGTTGTAAAAATCTTCTTTAATTGACATCTCAGATAGTTCAGTGGGCGCGTAACATTGGATGCATGTTATGTTTCTAGCTCTGGAGCGAAACCTAGCTTCTATAATACGATCGGAGTGTGGTTTCCAGTCCAACAGAGCGTCACGTGCGTATCTTGACAGAAGGAAACCGACGCCGCCTGTCCGCGGTTCGTTATTACCCCCCCCCCCCCCCCCCCCCCCCCCCCCCCCCCGAGTAGAGGAATGTGAAGTTGTCGGTTGTTTTGAGCTCACCAATGTCAGCCCATCTCGTTTCCGATAAGCCAAGGATATGTAATTTATAATTTGAGCACTCCTTGCACAATTGTGCTAGTTTCGAGGTTCCCAATAGAGTTCTGACGTTCCAAGTTCCAATTCGTGTCCTTAATTTCATTCCAAAGTTCGTCATCGAAAATTCCGGTCGATTTCTTTGTATTGTTGTGGTTTCAGTAATCAATAAGTTTTAAGATAGGCAACTGATTAGGCTACGCATCCGAGTTCGCCGCTGGGGCTGCCAGCTTAGGTCTGCGAACAGGCCGTAAGGTTTTAAAGGCCGCTCCTAACTTGGAGGCAGACGCCTACCTGGGGGCTTTTTGGCTGCCAGAAAGGCTCCAGGATTTAAAGTTGTCGCAGTTTTTGAAGGTTACACCGTTGGCCTGTGGGTTCGTCCGCTGCGATCCTTGTTGCACAATCCTGCTCCACCAATCGTACAATTTCTCTGTCTGACCCAAGAACACAGATAAGTTGTGGTGGCTTAGAACAGATACCCTCCGTCAGGTTTAGCCCATGAGTCGACATGGTTTACCAGGGTGTGGCGCTTGGAGCCAGAGGCGGAGAATTAGGCTTTGGATGAGAACCAGGTCCTTTCAGCGACCGCGTGCACTACGAGGTCCGACTGCTTACGGGATAAGGTGCTATCTCTATCCTCTACCATACACCCCCCGGCCCTGGTTTAAGGAGTTCATAATATCATAGAATGTGGCGTATGGTTAAGAGGTTCGCGTTGCAAAAGTTACATATTGACTGCGGACTCTTTGTTAAATGGTATTGGTGTGTTAAAAGGGTATGGCCTAGCCTTAAACGTATAAAACATCGGTTCATCCAAGTAATAGTCGAAGTTGGCAGTATGGCAGCGGAACCGTGTGGATTTACTTCTTTGTACTCATGCTGGCGCCCAGCTGAGACTTTAAAGCTCTGGAGTATATGGTTTTAATTGATGTTGTACTAAGTGAATTATAAAAGTGCAAACACGATTTTAGCGTAAGATTTGCGGCATAGTCAGCATGGTGATTGCCGAATATGCCCGAATGTCCAGGTATCCACATTAGTTTTGTGTTTGGCGCTTTCTTAATTAACAATTGTTGCATGTGATATATTGGGCCTACATCAATTCGAATGTTTCTTGCAGCATTGAACACTGATTGGCTATCTGTGCATATTAGAACCTTTTGTTAAATCTTTTTGAAAAAATACGGCCTAATGATGCCGCCGGCCCATAAACCGCACCAAACAGTCACTCTTTTTGGGTGCATTGGTTTTTCGTCAATCACTCTTGGATTATCATTCGCCCAAATGCGGCAAGCGGCAATTCTGCTTATTGACGAATTCACTGGGGTGAAAATGTGCCTCATCACTGAAGAAGATTTTCTTCGAAAATTGGTCACTCACTGTTGCCATTTCCTGCCACCATTCTGACCATTGGCGACGCTTGAAATGGTCAAGAGGCTTTAGTTCTTGAGTCAATTGCACCTTGTAAGCGTGTAAATGCAAGTCTTTACGCATAATGTTCATCGACGACGAGCGTGAGAGGTGCAATTGTTGGGCACGACGACGAGTTGAGGTGGACGGCTCTTCAACCACACTATCGCGAACAGCAGCAATATTTTCTGCAGTACGAGCTGTACGAGTCTGCACTGGTATTTTCACATCTCCTACAGACCCGGTTTGCTCAAACTTTTGCACAATTTTTCCGATTGTACGCACATTTGGATGATTAAATTGACCGAAAAAATCACGAAGTCGCGATATGCATTTTGATTTGAACGCCCATTTTCATAATAAGCCTGAATAACTTTAACGCGTTGCTCGATTGTGTATCTTTCCATGATTCAAATTGAATTAGTCTGAGATTGAAGAATGTCAAATGAAATGCAGAAAAAAAACTTGACTTTTAGGTGTGGTTTACATTCAAGATCGGCCCTCAAAATTTAACCACCCTTTATTTTATTTTTTGCACTGATTGCATAGCAGAATAGGAACTATTCCATTTTTAAATTCACTTGGCTATTCCTAATAAACATGAGACCAATAGCCACTTTAAGGATCCAATATTTTATTTTTTATTCTAACTCGTAGTATCGAACAACGCCAGTGCAGACAGCATTTTGTAAATTACATTTTTACTAAAACAAGCTGCCATCACCGTGCGCACGTAGAATCCCTTGTAGTGGCACAACAAAAATATAAGTCACAAAAAGTCGTAAAATAGCCACCCTGACAAAACTTACTGACCCGACCTCTGGCAAGTTTTTCCCAAAGGTTTTCGCCTGGCACTTTGTACACCTACTTATGGATGTATGTATGTGTGTATGTACATATGCGTGTATGTATGTTTGAAGAACCAGTAAAAAATGCTTGTAACTAATGGCAGGACCTGCTTGCAACAGTTTGGCCTACAGATGCTGCCATTCAACACACAAACGCATCCTTAACTACGCATACACGGGACCATTCATTTACCATCTTTGAATAATTTTGCGGTATTTGTGAACTGATTTCGTGTGCGCCGAGCTTGTCATCAACAAGTTATGCGATGAAAAGCAAAGGTGAACAGTTCATCAAAATGTATACATACATACATACACACACTCACACACCGTCGCTACCGTCACAATGACAGACCATTTCCGATTGCTATCAATACCGCAATCGGGGCAGTGGTTGATGACTAACGGTTGAAAGTGTCGATTGGCTGTTTGCTGTCACGTGCTTACATGGCAAAGCCGGAGGAAATGGGTGAAAAGAAGCTGTTGTGAAGCAGTCATAAAAAACGATACACGCACATGAAAAGAAAGGTAGTGTGAGTTGCAAATCGAGCAGCATTGAGACGTTTAAAGTGTAATTTTTTATAGGCAATGAATTGGCAAAAAAGCCAAAAAGGATTAAAAAATATTACAAATTTTTTTGTGCATTTTTTAATGGATAGAGAGGCGGTGAAAAAGTATTAAAGGATTAAATTTTGCATTTTGCATAGCACGTAAATGCCAGCATAAAATTGGGTATGAATTATAAATAAAGATAGACAATTTTTGAGGGAAAAAGTAAGAGTAGAGATTAAAAGTAAAGATTACTTTGTTATCTAAACTTAAAAACAAGAAAACATAAATATTTTAATCCTTTTTTCTGCTCAAACTTTTTTTATGCATTATTTCCATTTTAATCTCTCTGCACTCTCATACGTTTTTCGATTTTGGTGGCAAGCGGTTGCTAAGTTAAATGTGGCATTTTATCCACTTATGTGCATAGGTGGAAAGGGTGGCAGATTAAGAAATGCACGAAGGTTTGCTATTATCTACTTCAAACTAATTCCCATCAACTGCCACGCATTTATGCCAGCGTTTGATCCAGTTCTTGAAACATTTACATTAGGTGGAGAAGGACTAGGATTCATTTGGTGTTTCCATCTGGCGGCGGTTATCACGAGAAAGAAACGACTGGTGCGCTTTCTTAAACTCTCAGCCACTTGATGGTGCCAGCATGCTGGTGTGCTATATGGTCCCTTTTAGCTCACATGCGACATGCTTAAGTCAGTTATAATTATATGTTATTTTATTATATTTTATCTTATTATATTTGTTTACCAAATTTAATTTTTGGAACGCAGCGTTGGATTCAAAGGAATTTTGTTTGCTTTTTTCGCTACTCGCTAATCGAAAGCAACTAATTTGAGTACATAATTGTAAATAATATATTTCGAAAGTTGTTGTTTTCTGTTGGCAAAGCTGGAGAACGGCTCAACCGATTTTTTGTTTGTTTTTAATTTTGATTATGGGTTCTTATGAGCTTCTCATTGACCGAGGCAAAATAATAATAATAGACAAAAATAATTTTTAAATGTTCCTTAGAAATGGAACTCCACAACTTTGAAAATCATATAGCACCGAACATACCCACCCACATAACAGCGTTGCTTAGCTGCAAATCACAAATGAGAGCGCTCTACTGCTGTTAATGCATACGGAATGCACCACAAAGCAAGAGGAGTTACGTACGCATACATACATATAAGTGCTCATGTTAATGTTAGTTTTGATGGTTATGTTAAAGAACTGGTAAGTACTGATCATGAGAAACTTCTGAATTGATATTAGCACATACCTTTTTAAAAAAGCTTTGACACGGAAAGGCAAACGGCGGGTTCCTGAAAGAAGGTGGTGAGGAGTTACATAAGTGCCTCCACCATTTAATAATGGACGAATGGGGAAAACAATCCATACCATCTGAGTGGCTAGGCTGCATAATCTTCCCAGTACATAAGAAAGGTGTTAAGGGAGTATGCGGTAACTATCGTGGTATCTCACTGCTTAACACGGCCTACAAGCTCTTCACAAATGTTCTCTAAGAACGAATCAACGAATATGCCGAAAAAATAATCGAAAACTATCATGCGGATTTCGTAGAGGCAAGTCTACAAGTAAGTAAGGAAAACACTACAGCGAAGAAAAGCGTTAAACCATCAAACATCTTTGCAAAACAGGTAAAACATATAGAGAAATAAAGGTGTTTTCAGATCAAATGATGGCGCATGCTCACTCCTATAGAGATACAGACGAAAAGCCTGGTCGCAAACGCAAGTCAGTCAGGCAAGATTATCAACATACACTTCAAGTCTATAAAAAAGAACCTACAGGTCATCTGCAGAAATAAAAAAACGTTCATGTCTTAATGTAAGTGACGTAACAGTTCGATTCTTGGAGTACAAATTATGTGAGCAAAAAGTATAATACATACATTCACGAAAAGTTCCTGTTGAAAGAAAGGCACGTTGCGTGACGCTTAAAAATTGCCAAAGAACATGTGAATTGGCCAAACGATAAAAGGAGATGTTTTGGGTACGGATAGGCAGTATATCTGTCGTCCGCGAAACGCTGAATATTATATAATTCCCAATACACAGTCAAGATATGCTAGTCAACCATGACAGTGCGAAAGTGAAGGTATGGGGAACTTTTTCTTATAGTGGCGTTGAGCCAATCAGCTTGACAAAAGAGGCAATGAATCTGAAGGTGTATGTGGGAATTTTAGAAAATGCAGAACTGCCTTACGCGGAATGGAATGGAATGCCAATGAAGTGGTTGTTCCAGAAAGATAACGACCCAAAACATACAACTCAATTTGACAAGGGGGGATTTCGGGTCAAGGGAGTTAAGGCCATGTCCTAGCCTGCTCAGTTGCCTGACCTCAACTCTATAGAAATCCTATGGACGGATATAAAAAAGAGTGTTGTCCAACGTAGACCATCAAACTTAACAGATGTATCGAACACAGTCCAGGAGGCATGGAAGCAAATCCCACGGAAAAGGTGTTGTGATCTCGTGGTTTTTTCAATTAAATGTTAGGAAAACTAACGCAAATAATCACCTCAAGACCACCTGATACCCATAGTTTCATTTGGAAGAAAATTTGATGTCAGATTTCCATTGCGTGAGCAATAGAGTAATGCACAATGCATTCAGGGATATTTTGTTTATTGATAGGCCCAATAATGAAATAAGGTCTGGAGCCGGATGGTACTTAAACGATAGTAATAAGTATCCCTATGCTATGGGGGAAATGGCGAATGTTTTCCAAACGGAAGTTTTTGCCATCCTGAAAGTAGCGGAAAGGATAATCGAGAGGAGATGGAGCGGGAAACAGATTGCAGTTTTCAGTGACAGTCAGGCTGCACTGAAAGCTCTGGAGAACGCAAAGCAACCCTCAAAAATTGTTCAACAATCTAAGAAGAAGCTTGATTCTGTCGCAAGAACAAGCTTGTACTTACATATGTGGATTCCAGAACACTCCGGTGTTCAAGGAAACGAAATTGCCGATGAATAGGCCAACCGTCGATCAGCGGCTCCCCCACAAAGGCCTGAGCCAATAATCGGAATCATTTCCGCAGGAATCATGAATTGGATTATGTAGGCAATCTACATTAAGAGTGACGGTCCAGTTTAGAACGCTGCAGAACTGCAAAGTGTTTTGTGACAAGTCCGAACAGAAAACTTTCAAACTTTTTTCTAAAACTTGGTAGAAAAGACGTTCGATTTATGGTCGGTATTATTACAAGACACAATCCTTGGGGTCAACATACGACCACCATTGAATCATTGAGGTCCCAATGTGCCTGTCGTGCTTGGAGGAGGTGGATAGCACTGAGCACTTTCTCTGTGAGTGTCCTGCCTTTGCTAGAGCAAGACTACTAGTTTTGGATTCCGATGTCGTGAGAATGAGTAATATTCGTTATCTTAAACTGGAGGACATCTACAGATTTTCCAAAGAATCTGGCAAATTCTCACAGGACTAACTATCTCTATCTCTGTCTCTATTCTTTCCTATCGCTTTCTTTGATACTTTTCTCCCTTCCTCCTTGACTATCTACCCTCTTTCCAGAGCTTTAAATACAATGGGCTTTTTAGCCTGAGTGTTTTAGGAGCCACCAAATCTCTTGGTGCTCCTTGACTCGACCTATTCAAATTTCAATTTCAAATTTTAACGCAAATTACTTACAATGATTAGTTAAGTATTGTTTTATCATATGACTTATTGACTCTTGTGTTGCACTCCTATTATTTTGAACAGTGGATTATTGAGTTTTTGTATTAAAATATTATACAATTTGTTTTTTTTTATTTTTCTTAATATTAATAAAAAATTTATTTGTATGGAGCGATTGTGGGAAGTGAACAAGTTGTGATAAAAAATTATTAAATAGAATTATTTTTTTCAATAAGTCCAACTTTATATGTTTTTAGTTCAATTCACTCCTATTAGTTTGAACACAACTATACATATGTACGAAATATTACATATTTAATTACGCCTAAAAACCCTGCTACTGTGTTTATTTTTATTTAATAAAAGTACAGATTTGTTAAGGATTTGGTTATGGGTATCGCGCAAATTATGATTAAGAACATTTTGAAAAATATTTTTTGAAATGCCTTGCCACCTATTTTTAATTCTAAAAGTAGTGGAATTGCTTTATACGATCGATCCAGTCGAATATTAAAATAAACTGAAAACCAATAAGTCAATTTTGCGCCAGTTCTTTTTCTTGCAGGGCAGCTACTTAAAAAACAACTCGACACTTTTAAACGCATTGCCTGTCTGATAAGCAAAAGCATATAGAACAACATAAATATGTAGAAAGAAAAGTTCGCAAAAGAGGGGGATGAATATCGAAAGAAAGCAACGAAAATATCGATTATTTTTTTTATTTTCCTGCTTCTTTCCCTATTTTCTACGCTTTGTGCTGCGTACATTTAGCCACACACACACCCATACTTACATTGGCATAAGTTTGCATGCATGTGGACATTAAAATACACGTGAGTGTGTCCGTAGTTATACAAAAATCATACTTTTTTTATTTCCTGGTATTTTCAGTTCAGTTTGCTGCATACAACAACAACATTAACAACAACAGCAACAACAACAAAGTGTAACAAAGGACAGCATTTTGTCTGTCTGTCTATGCAGTCGCATTCAGTCAGTCGTCTGGCTGCCTGTCTGTCCGCATGGTTGCGTTGCCTCAGCTGCTGCTGTTGCTGCTGCCTTTCTGGTCTCTGCTTGTTTTGCTTTTGTTTTGAATGGCTGACTGCTTGGCTGCCTGTCTGTTGCATGTTGACTCGCTTTTGTTGCCGATGCTGTAGTTATTGTTGTATCTAAATTTTTTGTATATTTTCCAACTTTAATGTAGCTGTTTTGTTATTTGTATTTCGCTTGTGTCATGCAACATTCCTGGCAGTCAACCGTTTGAAGTCAGCGTCGCCATAGCTGACGTCGACTTTAATGCTGCCGTGGAGATTTGTACGCCAAGCAGCACCAAACAGCCAGTGCTAATAATAATAATAACAACAACATACTGCACATAACAGCCAAAGGCACGGGAATACTGTTGCTGATATCGGCAACAGCTTCAGATGGCGACGCTCTGCTTACGACAGCAGCGACTCGATTGAACGCCTAATGCAAGGTGGATGGAAATGAATGGACCATAGCGCCAACACTGTTGTTGTTGCTGCTGCACTGTTAATGCTGATGGCTGATGGAAAAAGAAAATCCGTTCCGCAGATCTGTTTGTGAGTCAAGTTAAAGGGGTTGCATTATGCGGCAAAAGAAGAAGAGAAGAAGAAGAAAGAGCAGTGGTGGAAAAGGAAGCACATCAGCAGGCGCAGTTCAAAGGGTGTGTGAGTGGGTGGTTGCATCAACATGTACATCTATGTATGTATGTATGTATGTATATAACAATGACTGTTACAGCTGGCAGCTGAGCACACTACTGGCGCTTTGGTGTTGGTGTAGCGCGTTCGAGTGTCGCATTAGTTTGGCGATAAACGTGCTTCCCCAAGGGGATTTCATGGGGAAATGCTCACTGGTGGGAGTTTGAGAGCAGAGCACAGCTTTAAAGAAAAAACACGAATGGCAAAAAAAACTTTCTCTATACGCAGTTTTTGGCGTTTGCTGATTGTTATTGTTATTACATTGCTTGAACTTGCATGGCATGAATTTGTTTGCTATCTTTTTTGGTTTTTGATTATTACATATAAATCCCTGCATTTGTGCTTTGATTATTGCGAAAATGCGTAATAGTTTGATTTCTGTTTTCAGCTGTTTCTTGTTTAAGTGTATCCCTTTGTTTGCCTCGCTTTTTGACTTTTATGTTCTGGATATTCCATTTTGAGAAGAAGGGTAAACTTTGCTTTAGCCACAAAGTTTTGGCAAATAGATTAGGAATTTCTGCACTCAGCGGCAAGTAATTAGTAAAAGAAAAGTCAATAAAATCTGCTAATTATTGTAATTTTTGTTATGGCTTGTAAAGAAAATGAGAGATTATTAAAATTTAAAATAATACAAAAAAAAAACAAATAAGTAAAAAATAAAATAAAACAAATACAAAGAAAAATGAGGAAAATAATAAAATGTAAATAAAAAATAATTCAAAATTGAAATAACAAAAAAATAAAAAATTTAAGTGAAAAAATAAAAATAATATATAAACAAATAAAAAATAAAATAAAAATAATAAAAAATATATCAAAAAGTACAAATAAAAAATTATAATATATAAGAAATAATATAAAAAATAGAATTAAAAAAAAATAATAAGAAACTGAAGCAAATATTAAGGTAAAGATAAACAGTAATATATAAATAATATAAAAATTAAAATTATAAAAAAAATCAATAAAAAAAATTAAACAAAAGTACAAATAAAAATAATATAAAAATTACAATTAAAATAGAAAAAAATGCAAATAATAAAAAAATAAAGGTAAACACAAAAAATAATATAAAAATATTAAAAAAAAAAAATTAAATAAAAATAAAATAAAAATGATATAAAAATTTTAATTATAAAAACTGATAATAATAAAAAATTAAACAAAGAAAAAAATTAAAAATTATATAAACAAACTTGTTATTTTTAATTAGTGTATATAAAAATTAAAATTAAATAAAAGAAAAAAATTAACATAATTAAAAAAATAAGCAAAAATAAAGGTTAAAATAGAAAATAATTAAAAATAAAAAAATTAAATAAAAATTTAAATTATGAAAACATGAAAATAATAAAAAAGTTAAACAAAAGTAAAAATAAATTTTTTTTTAATATGTGTGGATATAAAAATTAAAAGAAAAAAATGGAAATAATAAAAAATCAAAAAAAAAAATTATATTAAAATAAATAAAAAAATACTATAAAAATTTAAATTAAAAAAAGGAAAAAATGAAACGAAAATTAAAGTAAAAATAAACAAGGAATATGGAAATAAATAAAAAACAAAAATAATATGAAAAATAATAATTAAAAAAAACAATAGAATAAAATAAAAAGGAATATAAAATTAAAAAATTAAAAAAAAATTATTTAAAAAAATTAAAATAGTTGAAAATAACAAAATAAAATAAAAAAAATATAAAAATGTTAATTTAAAAAAAATTTAAATAATAAAGAAATTAAACAAAAACAAAAAATAATATACTCTATATATGAAATTGCTCTTTTTCATTATTTTATATAAAAATTAAAATTAAAAAAAAAAACTGAAAATAATAAAAAAAAACAAAAGTAAAAGTAAAGATAAAAAAATTATATTGGGTATAAATAAATAAAAAAAATTAAATAAAATTAATATAAACATTTAAATTATAAGGAAATGAAAATAATAAAAAAATCAAACAAAAGTAATAAATAATATGAAAAGTAAAATAAAAAAACGGAAAAACACGAAAAAAAGGAAAAAGAAGATATAAATAAATAAAATAAAAGAAAAAATAAAAATGATGAAAAATAATAATTAAAAAATAAAATAGAAATAAAAAGCAATATAAAAATTAAAAAATAAAAATAAATAAAAAATGAAATAAAAATAAAAAATTATACAAAAATAAAAAAAAAAACAAAAAAAAACAAATTAACCCTCTAATCGCTCCGTAACCCGCACGAATCTTTTCTATCGTTTATAAAGAGTGGCTCATCAGCTTTTAACACTGTCATGCATTATGCGCTCAAAACAGTGACAAAAGCTTAGTAGGATTTCTCTACGTCACGAAGGTCGCTTTACTCGTACTAATCACAAACACAGCTATAAAAATTTTTTTTTATACAGGTTCACAATCGCGAGAGCGCGTAAAAGTAGAATACGAAATGAATGAATATTATTTAACAGAGTTTTTTTTTGTTTTTTTGTTATTGTAATGAAAGGACTTAAATTAGAAAAGTAAAATCGGGTGCTTTTTTTAACGACAGCTTAGAATGGCAAACAGTGTTAACATTTCTGTTCAGGTTTGGCAAGTCGCCATCGTTCAATCGTTGAATGCCAGAAATTTGCCGAATGTCGAAATGTTGATTCGTGGTAATTCACAACGTTTTGGCCTTTGTCCTTCGACTACGTAAAAAATTTTACGCAAGTATCTTGGCTTACCTGCCCATAAAACACACCGCATGCAAGAGTTGAAGCCAAATGACCATCGCTTGCGTGGCATTTTTGCTGTTTAGGCTTATTTAGATTTGTTAATCAGATTTATTGGAAAAGGTAGTCAACAATTTAATTGATCGAATTAGCCATATAACTCGCAGCTGCGGCGAACATATGACGGATTTCATATTCAAAAAATAAATGCCATGAAATTATCTACCAGATTGGAATACAAAAACAAATCCTTCCGACAATATTACTTTTTTGTATTATCATTTTAAGTTCTCATGCTCTTAAAAACCACCTGATACAAGGTGGCGCAAAATGAATCATCCTTACTTTAAACAACTTTTTTACTAAATAAGTAAAACTATTTTGCGTGATGGAAATTTTATTTTGATCTTTAAGCATTTCATTGATTGTCTGGTTCACAAGTATCAAATAAAGTTGACGTAGGGCGCCATTTGCAAAAATTATAAATCCTCCGTTAGGGTGTTTAATTTTGCGCCACCTCGTATATATTATATTATAAGGCATAGCACCTTCAGAACCTTGAGCAGGGTGAAAACTTGGTGAAAAACCCAGAGAATTTCAAATAAAAAACTCTATCATCCAATTGAAATTAATACTAAAATAAAAAAATTTCCATCGGAGAATTAAGTCTTTTTTTCGATCAGAGGATTAAGTCTTCACGGAAAGTGTACGCAGGGAGAAAGTGTGCAAAATTAAAAGAAAATTGAGGAAAATATAATTAAAAAGATTCCAAAGCGATTCACGCCATTTTATCAAAAATAAAATAAAATTTACAAATATTAAATTATTTTCTATACAATTTTGTTATATTAAAAATATTATTATTTTTGGACCACATTTTCCAGCATATCAGTACCGCGCCAGTACTGTCAACCCCATTTCCATAGACGCTATTTGGGGCTCTATTTCTCGGGTCTCTTTAATTGTTTCGGCCTTTTGGATTTCCGCATAACATCGACCTGTTCGGAGACTCCAAAAACTTGAATTATTTTCCAATGTTGTTCAAACTTTTAAGCGCTTAAGTCACTGCCACGCAAATATGACACCAACGGGCAGTCATAATCTAAATCACCTTGACTGGAAAATCAGTAAAATGAAACCCAACCACATGCGCGAACTTAGCCAATCACCAGTACCTGATTTAAATTTTCAATTTTTGCGGCCTACTACCAGGGGCTTCGCTACGTATAAAAAACTGTAAAATTCTTACCCGTTGGCCCAGAAATTCATCGTGTCCCACTTGTAAATTTAAGTTTTCTTCCAAAAAGAGGGCAAATTGCAGAACTGTGCCACAAAACCATAAATCGTATTACAGTTTCAGTTTACATATGCGAATCAAATACTGCATGATTTCCGCAGGAAGCTCAGGCTATCGCCGACTTGGCATTGTCGTAGGCTGGCGTTAACTTGAGCTGAAAACTGTAAATCTTATAAATAGCTAAAATAAGTATGTATATGAAAGAATGAGCAAATGACGGAATAGCAGCTCACAGCTCATGACTCACGCGTCTAATGCGTCGTATATACATATGTATGTACATATAGCTGTGTATGTATGCATGTATGTATTTTGGTAAGAGTATTTTATACACGGGCGCGCTTATAAGGCTTGCAGGTGTGTCAAATAAGGTTAGAGCAGGCTTATGAGCCACACCAAATCGGGTTGCATAAAATTAAAAATCTAACTGACGCCAAGCGAAAATGAACGGCATTCATTTTCGTGCATTGTACTTTCATTAGAAAACGGATGTTATTACATTAAAAAAAATTTAAGGTTAATAATAAAAAAGCTCACTGTAATAATAGCAGCAAATGTTACATTTCTATTTTTTATTTCTATTTGTTTTTCACTCTGTTTCTCAAAAATTCTTTAAATTAAAAAATAATTTAAAATTAAAATAATATATAAATAAATAAAAAAATAAAATAAAAGAAAAATAATATAAAAATTAAAATTAAAATTATAAAAAACAAAGAAAATAAAATAGAATTGAAAAAATAGAGAAAATTAATATAATAAAAATATGAAGCAAAAATAAAGGTAAAAATAAAAAATAATATAAAAATAATATAAAAATTAAATTTATAAAAGAATAAAAATAATAAAAAAATGAGACCGAAATTAAAATAAAAGATAATATAAAAAGTATACAACAAATTTTTTAAATTATATAAAAAACAAAATTGAAAAATAGAAAAAAATTAAAATAATAAGAAAATGAAAGAAATGTAAAAGTAAAATTAAAAAATAATATGTAAAAAACTTGGAAATAAAAATAAAAAATATATAAAAATTAAAATTATAAAAAAATATGAAAACAATAGGAAAATTAAACAAAAATAAAAAAAAATTATATAGAAACTAAAAGCAAAATTAAAATAACTATTTATTATTAATTAATTAAAATTAAAAAAACTTTAAAATAAAAATAATATAAAAATTAAAATTATAAAAATATATAAAATAATAAAAAATTAAACAAAAATAAAAATAAAATTTGATATAAAAAATATAATAAAGAATTAAAAGCAAAAAAATAGAATAAACGAAAATAATAAAAGAATTAAACAAAGAGAAAGGTAAAAATAAAAAATAGTATAAAAATAAAATAAAAATAATAGTAGTATAAAATTTAAAATTATGTATTACTATTTATTATTAATTAATTACTATTAATTATTATCAATTAAACAAAAAAAAAAATAATATAGAAATTTATTTAGGTTTAGATTTTAGAGAATTTAAAAGGAAAAAAAAATTTACCGCAAGCGTAGTGTATTCGTATGTACAGACATATGTACCTGGTCAAAAGATATCCCTGGCAACTACGCAGCGGTCGAGGTACATGCTAGTACATTCATATGTATGTAACTTTGGCACTAAGAAACTTTCTTCTGAGCAATACCGAATATTTCCACCAATAGTGAGCATCCCACATACATACGTACCTATGATCGACCAAATGACTGCGACTGATCTTGTTGGAATTATAGTAAAATCGGAAGGGAAGGTTCCCTTCCTTTTGACGCTTATATACGATTTTATTATAAGAAGAAAAAATTGTAAATATACCTTAAAAGGGAAAATGCCGCTTCCAAATTTATTTTTTCAATTTGAATGAAATTTAAAATACTTAATTTTATATGATTGTAATAGGAGACAACATCCGATGAAGCGACGCTTGGAGTGTTCGAGAGAAAGATTCTGCGTAAGATTTTTGGACCTTTGCACGTTGGCAACGGCAAATATCGTAGACGATGTTACGATGAGCTGTATGAGCTTTACGACGACATAGACATAGCTCAGCGAATAAAGATCCCGCGGCTACGTTGGCTGTGTCAAGTCGTCCGAATGGATACAAACGCTCCAGCTTTGAAAGTATTCGATGCGGCACCAGCTGGTGGTAGCAGAGGAAGGGGAAGGCCTCATTTGCGTTGGAAAGATCAGGTGGAGAAGGACTTGGCTTCACTTGGTGTGTCTAATTGGCGCCGGTTAGCACGAGAAAGAAACGACTGGCGCGCTTTGTTAAACTCAGCCAAAATCGCGTAAGCGGTTATAGCGCCAATTAAGAAGAAGAAGAATATGAGGCGAATCTTTTATTCTAATTTTAGCGAAATTCCATATAATTGAATTTAAATCTAACTCAAGAAATATCTAAACAGATTAGAGTCTTTTGTGACAGTCAGGCTGCAGTGCAGGCCATGGAAAACGCGAAGCAAATCTCAAAGACTATTCAAGAATGTAAGAAGAAGCTTAATTCTGTTGCAAGACGAAATAAGCTTATACTTATATGGGTTCCAGGACACTCCGGTGTTCAAGGAAACGAAATTACCGATGAATTGGCCAACCGTTGATCAGCGGTTCCCCCACAAGGGCCAGAGTCAATAATCGGAATCAGTTTTGCAGGAATCATGAATGGAATCAGCGATTATGTTTGCAAATTACATAAAGAGCGATGGTCTGGTCTAGAATGCTGCAGAACTGCAAAGTGTTTTGTGACAAGTCCGAACAGAAAAGTGTCGAACTTTCTTCTAAAGCTTGGAAGAAAAGACGTTCGGTTGATGGTCGGTATTATTACAGGAAACAACTCGTGGGGTCAACATATGACCACCATTGGAATGGTTGAGGACCCGATGTGTCTGCGTCTTGCTTAGAGGAGGCACATAGCTCTGAATGTTTTCTCTGTGAGTTTCCTGCCTTTGCTAGAGCAAGGCTTCGAATCTTGGATTCCGATGTTATGAGAAGAAGTAGCATTCGTTGTCTCAAAGTGGAGGTTATTTTCAAATTTGCCAAAGAATCTGAAATAATGTGTCCTTGCCCTTTTCTATCCTATCTATTTCTTCCTGTTACTTCTCTCTTTTCCTCTTATAACCTCGGCTCGCCTTTTTCATATTTCGATTTCAACACATAGTCGTTAGAAGGGCCTAGAAGTTATTGGAATTAATTCGCTTCTTTGAACCAACTAAAGGAGAAAAGCATCCGACGTCATCAGCATCAGTTAGACGATTTATTATTTTAATTCGACTATATTCCTAGCCGAATGGGTTAGTGCGCGACTACCATTCGGAATTCAGAGAGGACGTAGCTTCGAATTGCGGTCAAACAACCAAGAAACGAATGAAGAAAAAGTTTTTTCTAATAGCGGTCGCCCCTCGGTAAGCAATGGCAAACTTCCGAGTGTATTTGTGCCATGAAAACACCGCTCATAAAAAAATCTGCATTCGGAGTCGGCTTGAAACTGAAACCCTCCATTTGTGGAACAACATCAAGACGCACACCACAAATAGGAGGAGGAGCTCGGCCAAACACCCAAAAAGGGTGTACGCGCCAATTATACATACATATGTATGTATATGTATTTACTATGTATGTGTAAACAACAGGTATTAAATACATACCTAAATGTGTATGTATGTAGTCTACTTAACCTTTACATTTATATACAGTGATGGCCAATTGTCTACATGCACCCCCTATTTTCGTTGGTTTGAAAGAACAAACATTTTATTGAAAAATGTGTTGATACAGTTTCATTTGAAACCTAATTTTCTCGGCAAATGGCATACATATCTACATATGAATTAACGGTATTTTCCCTTTTATGTGGAAAACAGCTGCATAAACGGCAATTTAAAGGTTGAATATTTCTAACTGGAAGCTTTTGCAATTCATGTTCTGCTAACGGTTTCATGGAGTTACGTACAAAATATGTCCGGCAAGAGTAACTGCGACGAACTTCTTGTGAACTCGCACACGAGTTTTATGAAGAAAACACTGAACCAGACAAAATTCAATGGAAGAAGTTGGCTACAAAAATTTATTTTTAATTTCGATGAATCACCAACAACAGCAGTAAGAAAAACAACAACCAGCAAAAACATTACAATAAACACCCATGACAGTGGTGACTGCAATGAACACAACAACAACATACCAAAACAAAAGCAAAAAAAAGCAGTATCAACAACAACACAAACCAGAATAGCAACAGCAACAATAATAATAAAAATAACAATAACAACGATATTAACAATAGCAATGAAGCAACAGCACTCGAGGTTCAACAAGAACGCCAAAAACACCAACAACACTAAGCATAGCAACACCAGCTAGCGAATATGAAACGCAAAAAGTGTGTAAAAAGCGAATACGAAACGATCAGACGTAAAAGTATCGCACAAAAATATATTATATATAAAATAAAATAAAATAGGCAAAAGGTGAATGAAAAACAAAAACAAACAGCAAAAAATAAACTGGAATAAATAAAACAAAAAACAATAGCGCGTACGATTACGTTGCCAGCAAAGATGGTGACAACAATGCATAGTGTGTTGAACAAGGGGAGTGTGCGAATAAAAATATTTGTATGTGGAAAAAGAAATCTATTATTTTTTCGAGAGATGGCTCTACTGATCGATAAAATGAAGTTGAGCGACATATTAGTAGTTTTAGCAATTTTAAGCCATTTGAACAAAAATCTGACGCAAAAATAACGGTGATTGCATATGAACAGCATAGTGTTAAAGTAGCAGGAAAAGTTTTTTTTAAGCTTTAGCAATTGTATCGGGAGACAACCAGAAAAGGGCTCTGAGGATTAACCCCTTGAGATGTTGAGGTTTTGGATATAACAAAAAATTCCGAAAAAACAAAAATTTGAGGGACAGGGTTTTTCACAAATGACGAACATTTTGAATAAAAAACTTAAAAAATTTTAAATAAAAAAATTTTTCAAATACAATAATTTTAATAAAAATACTACAAAATTGTAATAATAAAATTATTTTATTTAGTATTTATTTATTATAATAATTAATTTTAATAAATACATTTATTATAATACATAAATAATAAAATTATTTTATTTAAAAATAAGTTTTTTTTTATATAAAATTCTTTTTTTTTTAATTTTTTATTTAAAAAAAATGTTTTATTATTAGAAAAAATTTTTTATTTTCCCTGAATTTTTTTTTTTAATTTAATTTTTTTTTTATTTAAAAATAAATTTTTTTATTCAGAAAACTTATGTTTAAATAAAAAAATAAATACAATTTTTTTAAATAAAAAAATTAAAAGGACGTAATTTTTTTTCAAATGAAGTAATTTGTTTCAAATAATTTTTTTTTTTTTTTTTAATAAAATAATATTTTTTAAATAAACATTTTTTTTAGTTATTTTTTTAAATTTCAATTTTATTCTATCTTAAAAACTTAAAACAAAAAAATTGCAGCCTAAATTATTAATAAAAAAATACGAAAACAATCTGAGAGTGGGAGTTTTTCAAAAACCCCAAAAATTTTAGCTAAAAATAAAGTTTTAGTCCAAAGATTTAGTCCAAAACAAATGGATTTGAAACTATATTTTATCTTCAAAATAAAAATCTTTTCTAGTATACAGAAGGTCAAGGAAACTGTAACAACAATAATAAACGGGTTAACTTCGGAGAATAACCAGAGATGTTTCCAAACGTTTTGTAGATGGTAGTTTTCCAAGCATTGTCCAATCGGAGGTGTATGCCATCTGTATATGTGGAGAGATCAACTTAGACAGAGACTTCTGGAATGAGAGAATTGTCATTCTGAGCAACAGTCAAGCGGCACTCAAAGCTTTGTCATCTTTGTGTGATTAAGTCCTCCTGGTCCATCGGTGTATCGATAAACTGAATTTGTTGGGAATGCACAATCGCAACCGGCTCATATGGGTCCCAGGGCACTGGGATGTCACTGAGAACGAAGTAGCGTATGCTACAGCTAGAGAAGCTACGGTCTCGTTACCATAAGACCCGAGCCCTTCCTTGCTAAGGGACAATACCCCATCAAAGAGAAGCTTAGGAGTGACGAACTAAGTCTAAAAGGGTTAGCTGGAGGCAAACTATGGGGTTACACCAGGCCAAGTCCTGACTGGAGGGGTACAATCAAGGAAGCTTAGGAAACTCATACCCCTCCCTAAGGATAAACCAAAAATGCTCGCGGAATTATCATCAATAAAAGTCATAAGTACTTAGTCTAGAAGTTCTATATACTTGACACTATTCATTTTTGTGGATAGGAAGCATAAAGGCGCTTTGACTTGGACACTGCAGAAACCATCAAAAAAGCGTCTCCGAAATTACAAGCCATTCTTTCCTGCTGTTTCTTCCTTTTAACGTGCTAATACATGGTTCCCAAAAGTGGTCTGCTTGATTGAATTTTTTTCTTACGGAAAAATTACTCTTTACTATTCATCTTCCCAAAATTGATACTTTTCTGCAAATCTCAATCTGGCCTGTTTGTGTCGTGTAGTTAACGCAGGTTTAGGTACTCGTTTCGCATATTCTAGACTAGAATCCGCTTGCAAAATTTGTTACCCACGACAGGTAGTAAGATCCAAATTAATTGTGTCCCGGGCTATTTAATTATTTATAGCTAAACACTTAATTTCTGGAACATCTCATGCGCTAAGTTTTGATTTTATATCAGTTTATTTTGGTACATCCGTACCGCCACGGTAACCGCAGATGGGCACTCTCCAATCGTTTTCATAGAGCCTGGCGTCAAGGTAAGGCGAAATATTATCGGGAAAGTATTCTGGATGTTGCTTTGAAGCAGGCCATGGACGTTTGAATAGGACTCGGCACCGTGTCACAAAGCTCGAGTGAACCAAGAATGGCTAGAAACAACGTTTCGAACTTCATAACGTCCCCACAATGGCTCTCGAATTCACCGGACCCGAATCCGATGGATTATTCTCTTTGGGCCATTTTGGAGAGCAAGGTTCAAATTAAAAGATTCACCAGTCTCGAAGCGCTGAAAAAAGCCATTATCCGTGAGTGGGCCCAAATACCTGCAAGTCACATTCGGGCAACTTGCGATTCATTTCTGGACTGTCTCAAGACCAAGTCAAGGCAACAGGAGGTCTTATCGAGCAAAAATAAATTGATTCTTAATATTTGTTTTAATTTGTATTATAAATGTGTGAATTTTTACTTTGAATTTAATAAAAATGATTTTCCAAACTAAATGTATGGCCTTTTTAATTGATTACGCTTCAAGTGCCGGACCCTGTAATGCAAAATCACAGTTCTGCTTCTTTTTAATTTTGAAGCAATCTCTCGCATTTTCCCCTCGCCTCTTCATGCTAAAATTGGCCTCATGAGAGGCGTTTCCTCGATTAGTCGCTGCACAAATTCAGACAAGGTTTTGCCGCGCGGCATATTTTTCGTTTCAAAACCAAAATAACCGTTTCCGTTATGAGATTTTTTTTAAACCTACAATCAACCAAGCGATGTTGTGACATTTTTCTATTATTTCTCTAATAGATATCATTATATATTAGATGATGATGTCTGTAGAATATTTTGGCCAAACCCCATCAGTAACGATGCACTGTGGAGATTAACGAATGAGAAACTCATTCTTAGGCAAAAAGCAGAAAGTGGCGATGGATAGGTCACACATTGAGAAAACCACCAGATAGCATAACGAGAATGGCACTGGACTGGAACCCGCAAGGGAGCAGAGGTCGCGGTCTACCAAAAACACTTGGAGAAGGTAGATGTTGCGAACTCACAGATGCCGACACCTCATGGAGTGGTGCAAAAACAACAGCACATAATCCTGTACGAGGGAAAAGATTGTCGATGCCCTATGCTCCCGAGAGGAATGAACAAGGAAAAAAAATATATATCATTATAATCATCTTGGTCTTATAATTTTTTCGTGCGGTGTACTCATCATCATCCACCTATTTTTACTTCCCAATTTCATGACACTTTGGCAAAATCTTTAGGCAAACTTTCAAAATGATTCCAAGTAATATTTTTTTCCGGCCTGCTCTACTGTCCACACGCTTTTGCAAATACATATATTTATGTATGTGAATATGTATGTACGAATGTACGTATGTGTGCATATATCTAGATGTAACAACGCAAGTAAAATGTGTGCGAAAAATGAAGAAAATACATAATCTAAATTTCATAAAATTCTAAAGTGCATACAGACACACATATATACATACGCACATGCAGCTTTAATGCAAGAAAAAGCGTCACAATTTAACAAAGAAACCAAGTTTTAAGTAAAAATTTAATGCAAAGTGAGCGGAATGGAAAAAAACACGAAAAAATCAACACAAACAAGGCGGAAATCACAAAACAAAAGGCAAAGCAAAGAGGTTAAAATAACTAAATTAAACATAACAAAGCATCGAAAAAATCTACTTACTACACATTTTCCATAACAAAAACTGTTTTGCTTTGTGAGTACGCGCATGTAGCTTTTTGTTATTTTATACCATTAGAACCTTACAATATATACACATACATATGTATGTGTGTTCGTATTTGCATTGCACGGCACTGTAGAACGACCTGTACGTGCGATTCAGCGTCAAGCAGCGCATGGGGTTGGCCGTCCGTGCATGGGTAGCGTTGATGGCACAGAGGGACTTGGCGGCCTATGAAAGCTATGCAGGCTCGTACATAGGAAGGTATGCACAAGCACACATACAGCCACATGGTAAGGCATACATACATACATACATATGTGGATACATATGTTCATATATATACACACACAAACACACAAATTCATATGTAACCAAAGTGCATAACTATGTTTGTATGTTTGTCTGTACGTGCGTTCCTTGCACTGACGTTTCGCGGCATTTCTGAACGTGCGCGCCACATCGTCGTAGTTGTCGCCGTCGTCGTCGTCGTCGTTGTTGTGCAGCTGCCGTCATGTAGACGCCACATGGCCCCATACTCAAAACGTTACTATAGCAGGAAAAACCACGTTCGTGGCAACAACAGCAGCAACAACTACAGAGCAGCTTTAGCCGACATTCGGCTGGTGACTGGCGGCAATGTCAACTGAAAATGCGACAGACAAACAGACAAAAAGACGGAAAGTCAAACATGCGAACGCACAGCGTTGAAGGCGGTCAAGCGGCACAACAAAGTGGGAGTGCATGGGCACAGTGAAAAGTGGAGAAGAAAAGAATTCTGATTAAAAAAAAGGCAAAAAAAACTCGAAATGTAAACAGCAGAAAATTACAATAGAAATTAAAATGAATTAAATCGTTTATTGAATTTTAATCGAAAAGAAATTAAACAAAGTAAATAAAGCGTCGGACGGCCTGAATAAAAGACGATGGTTCGGCCCAAAAGGAATAGCGGCGACCAAAATGGAAAATGTGTTACGGCAAAAATCGTCGTTGCTAGCACAAATGAAAAATTAAACATTACATGAAAAAACGAAACAAAAAAAAAATAATTAAAAAAGCGCTTGTAAATAAATTTTAGAATTTTTAGCTGGCCAAAGTTAGCACAATGGAACGATTCGGCATCAGAATTATTTTACAGGAATAAATTTAAGGTAAGAAAGGGTAAAGGTAAAAAAAGATAAAGGTAAGCTAACTTTTTTTGACTCGATTTGCTATCGCCTTCCTGCATTGACAGTTTTTGACATACGAGGGGGTGCAATAAGTGCCCGTATTAGAAATGACGACACCGTTTAAAAAATTTTTTTTTGTTTTGAAAGAAGATACACCTTTGGAAAATATACACTTCTTACAACAGTCCAGCCATTTTTTAACCCCTCCAAAAAAATATGATTTGTCGAACTCCCAAAAATACGCCTCTGTCACGGCGATGACTTCGGCGTTTGTACTAAATGTACATATTTCCCACGAGCCATGTCTTCGTGTTAGGGAACAAGAAAAAGTCGCAGGGAGCCACATCAGGTGAATACGGTGGGTATGGCAGCTATTCATGCAGTTTGGCAGCGACAACTCCGAATGAATATGCTGGTGGGTTATCGTGGGGAAACAGCACCATATTTTTTTCCAAGTGCGGCTGTGTCCCCTTCAGTTCTTTGTGATAGTTCAAGGTGCAATAACTCACTGTAGTATTGTCCAGTGATCGTTCTTCCTTTCTCTAAAAAATCCATGAGGATAACGCCCTTTGCATCGCATTCTTTGGAGCAGATTCACCAGATTTTAAAGCAGATTCACCGGGAGAAATCTATTGTTTTGTTTGTTGCTTAGTTCCTGGTGTGCAATGATGAATCCAGGTTTCATCAACGGTGACAATTTGACGTAAAAATTCCTTCAGATCTCTCTTAAATTGCTCAAAACACTACTTCGAAGCTAACAGCCGCATCCGTTTGTTGTTGCTTGTGAGCAATCGCGGCACTCATCGAGCCGACAATTTTTTCATCGCCAACTTATCATGTAAAATATTAATTGCCGTACCGGTAGTCATACCCATGACCTCTGTTACATCGCGCACTCTCGTTCGCCGATCAGCGAGAATCGTGTCGTGGACTTTTTGAATTATTTCCTCGATAAGCACGACTACCGGGCGTCCCGGTCGCTCCTCATCAGAAATCGGATGTTCGCCCACGTTTAAATTCGTTGATACAATATCTAACTGTGGTCATAGATGGCGAAGCGTCTTCATAGACAGCACTCAACTTTGCTTTTATTTCTTCGCATTATTTCCCATCCAAAAACAAAAAGCGAGTTACCGAGCGATACTGATCTTTTTCCATCTTCGCGAAAATCACGAGCACGTCGTTCTCGAATAGCTGCCAAATCCAAACTAACCTTTCAATCAGTCTGAAATTTGTTTTGCCTTCGTTTGATAAAAGGCAACACCAACGCCCCTCAGGAACGCCCTCTGTCATCAAACACGGGTACTTATTGAACTGCCTGCAGAAGCAGAGGTACTTATGCCCGTGCATATTCTCCCCTCCTTCCAATTCAGTCTACTTGGAAAGAAATCACTACCACAACCTTCAAAACCCAGTTTGCGGATGGAGAGATCTGAACGAAGTACAAAGAAGGAAAGCGAAATCTGCCTGAAAATGCTACCATTACCTATAGGAGATTGCTTTCAGAAGCCAACCTCCTTCAACCTAATAACGCTCTGAGTAGCAATAGATTGAACTTGAAGATCAGCGGAAAATAAGTGCGAAATGTCGTTGAGGGCAGCAATTGAGCATTTTCTACACGCCCCAGTGATATCAATACATGCAGTTCTCTGCAGTCTTTTTAATTTAGCCGTGCTATAGCCCTTCCGAAGAGCTATCCACCAAACTAGGCAACCATGTGTCAGAATTGGCAAAACCACTAAGTGGTTTGAGGCCCGGATTTTTTTTGCCGAACTTAGATTTACAGGAGTAGAAGGCTATACTGGCCTTCTTAACTCGATTTTCGCTGTGCAACTTCCGTTGGAGCTTGGAGTCAAGTATTACACCAAGATAGTTGACTTCCGACGAGAGCGAAGGACACTGGTTGCTTCATCTAGGAAGCCTGAAAGGTGGAGGTTTTTAAATTCTGGGGAATAGCATCAACTTCGTTTTATCAGAGTTGACTTAAAGATCGCAACTGGTAGCCCTTCCACTGAGTACAGTCAATTCTCTTTCCAAAATTTCAGTCATGACTGAGGGCAAAGATCCTGAAACCAGTAAGACCAAGTTATCGGCATACTCTACCACCTTTGTACATAGAATAACTTAGTATATACAAGTTGAAATGTGTGGTACGGTGATGTGGTGGTGAAAAAGTCGCGGTTATCTACAAGTATTTACAATTGCAGTCTCTTGCGATTAGCATTTTTCGTCCCAGTAGGCTCGGTTTTCTCGCGCACTTTTTTATTCCGTTTTTGAACTTGTCTTTGAGAAAATAGTAGGTGTCCTGATAATACAATTTTTGAAGCTATTTACACTGCCTTCATAATGTTTGGCCAGCTGCTTGTAAGGAGCTTATTTTTCAGTGCACTAAGTGAGCACAATTTTCCCAATGTACCTCCATTTATATTTGTGGCAACGCAAAAACTGAACAGTGAACAGATAATTGTTCATACTTTCAAACGGTACCCCTAAAATTGTGATGGGGCCTTGCTAGAAATTTGGATTTGAAAGTGTGCGGTTTCTTTCCCGTGCAGTCCTCAATACTCCTTATTTAATGTTTGACCTTACAAAAGGAACTCGGTCGAAAAGAAATCTTGGTTTCCGATGGCCTATGTAGTAAAATTTGAAGTTTTGGATTGCCGGAGAAGTGATGCCCAATTCATAGACACATGACCCGCCAACGGAAGTGATGCCTTTGTTAACATTCTGACTCAATAAAAAAAAAACACATTTATTTAGCGATGGCAATGCGTCTCACGCTTGCAAAGCTTGGAGTGTTTGAGAGAAAGATTCTGCGTAAGATTTTTGGACCTTTGCACGTTGGCAACGGCGAATATCGCAGGCGATGGAATGATGAGCTGTATGAGCTTTACGACGACATAGG
The DNA here is from genome assembly GCF_027943255.1 of Anastrepha obliqua. NCBI lineage: Eukaryota > Metazoa > Arthropoda > Insecta > Diptera > Tephritidae > Anastrepha > Anastrepha obliqua. The sequence continues at coordinate 27,986,238 of NC_072895.1, forward strand.
CATAGCGCAGCGAATAAAGATCCAGCGCCTACGTTGGCTGGGTCATGTAGTCCGAATGGATACAAACACTCCGGCTCTGAAAGTATTCGATGCGGTACCAGCTGGTGGTAGAAGCGGAAGACCTCCTCTGCGTTGGAAAGATCAGGTGGAGAAGAACTTGATTTCACTTGGGGTGTCCCACTGGCGTCCGTTAGCGTGAGAAAGAAACGACTGGCGCGCTTTGTGTAACTCGGCCAAAATCGCGTAAGCGGTTATCGCGCCAATTAAGAAGAATGCGTCTCACAAAGCACAATGGCTGTATCCCGAACCGAGCGCGTTGCCACTATCCGATGCTCTCGCGAAAGAATCACCATTTTTAGTTTCATATTTAAGTCCATTCCATCTCAAGTGACCCAGTATTGTGGACATTGTCGCCAATTCTTATAAAAGTATGTACAGGGTTGCCAATATTCGACGGACCCCCCTGGCAACACTGTATCTTTTGACAAAGACGTCAGATCACTTAATGACATACCGCGTTGGAAGCGTCAGTCCAAGCAGATTTTTATCATAGAACAGTATACGCCACGCGAGCGCTCCCAAATTGTTGAAATTTACATTCAACAAAAGAATTCAATTGTGAAAACTCAACGTGCGTATAAAAAAATTAAATAAGTGCGCCTTCTAAGAACACCATTAAACGTTTTTACGAAAGGTTTTCGACTGGTGATGCTGTTTCTAATCCAAAGAGGCCAAATCAAAACCGACCAAGGCGATCGGATGAGAATATTGCCCTTGTACGGGCCGGTGTTGAGACGTCGCCAAGGACATCCCAAAATCGCCGTTCTCAGCAGTTGAGCATTGCTCGGACCACTTTACAACGAATTATCCGCATTGATTTGCATTTATTCCCGTGTAAGATTCAATTGACGCAAAGATTGTTGCCTGCGGACAAGCCTCCTCGATTGGAATGGGCCCAAAAAACACATGGGTTCGTCGAATATGGGCAACCCGTATATTTATTTGTAAAGTCAAAGCATGCAAGTAATTTTTCGAATATTTTGCCTCCTGTTTCATCCAGCGCTTAAATTTATATTTGCTATTAAAACGCCTACGAAACAGAGTTTTGATCAACTCACCAGCTCACCGGGATATTAGTTTAAGATGCACCTCAAAATGTTTACCGAATGAACAAGAGCGGTAGCGGAAGGATGTTTGTTCGAGTTGATCAAATTCGTTTGCTGGCTTTTGAAGTATCATTAAAGAAAAAGAAGAATCCAAGTATAGCACACACAAAAGGCAGTATTTTTATTTCTTCTTCGCTATATCAGCATACATTTTTCATAAAACCTGCCTGCACAGGGTAGTAAATGTGAATTTCTTCCCCTTCATGGCAAGCAGAAAAAGAGATCGTCGACGCCTTGACCCCGATGACAGGAATACATCACCGGATGTGAGCTATCGATACGTTTCGCTCTGAGTCGACATATCAAATGTGCACTCTTGCCGCACACAACACCTAAGGGCAGGAGAAAATGATGATGATAAAAGACTAAACTGAAATCCTGCGAACCATCAGCAATCAAAAACACGTCCATACATGTAAAAGCACATATGAATATCGAAATATGTAAGTAAGCGCACGAGTATGAACGAATGCAGAGTGCATGTAGAAGGTGATCTCAACGGTGAATTCAATAGCGGATGTTCATGTATTGTTGTCAACAGACGACAGCTTAAGACAGCATCTGTCAAAAGAAAGGAAGCTCGGTGTACGAACACTCGCACTCACACTCACACTCACACGCACTCATGCAAATACCAATGAACTCATAGGTCGGTGAGATTGCGTATTCACACGCTTTGCCCTCGCAGGCAGTGATGCAGCAGGACCGAGCAGAAAGAGCTGTTGTACAACAAAGCATTTCCGGCACGACGCCGACTATCATCTGATTCATCTGCTCCCGCCATTCACTTGCGCCGGCGGTCGCTCACCTTCAGCGTTTAATTTCTGTGATTTTATATGCACTCGCTGGCATTGTAATGCTGCCGATGCTGTTGCTGTTGCAGTTAATTCCTTTACGCATTAACATTGATTTTTTATGGCGACTTTCATTTTTTATGCATTTAATCTTATAGGTACATGTATGTGTGCACATACATACGCACTAGTTGCTTAGGACTTTCACCCAATGAATTCTATGCGTCATATGAATGCCATCTGTGCACTGTGGTGGGGCTAGAAGTGGCAGTCGATCTTTAAACCAACTCACTTAGACCGTTGCCGATCCATTGTGATACCACAGATCTCTGCACCTTAGTCGATAAAAAATATACCGCAGTATTGAGCGATTCCATGTCAAGTGATCTACCCACTGTGGACATGGTTTTAAATTTTCCTGAAAATTAATTTACTTGTAGACTTTTGTATAGTAAGAAGTAAACAACCCAACAAGCAAAATACTTAAGTGTTATCCTTGATCGCAAACTCAGCTGGAGAGCCAATGTAGAATACAGGGTGAAGAAAGCTAATATAGCACTTTACTCGCGTAAGGTAATGTTGGGTTAAAAATGGGGTCTCCAACTAAAGTTATCCAACTGGTCCTACACAGCCATTGTAAGACCGATAGTAACATATGCGGCACTAGTCTGGTGGCCCGCGATGGAAAAGAAATACAACCAACCCACACTAAGCAAGATACAAAGATCAGCATGTATCTTAATCACAGGAGCGCTTAGCACCAGCCCCACTGAAGCGCTTAACATGCTAACACATCTGTTACTACTAGACTTGTACATAAAGGCAAATGCCACATTCAGCGCGGTGAGACTCATAGGTATAGGAAGCTGGACAACGAGATCGTTCGGTCACAGCAAGTTCCTTCTACAGGGACCCTCACTGCTTAAAAACAAATCAGACTTCACAATCCCCTACCTGAACTTCAAGAAATACTTTATGGTACGTTTTCCACCGAGAACCGAATGTAGGAAAGGGAAAGTGATTGGTAGATTTGATGTCGAAACCTACATTGACGGTTCTAAGATAAACTGTGATGGGGGAGTTGGCCTCTATTCGAAGCCGATCAACTTATCCAAATCAATTCGCGTCTTGCATCAATCAGCGTCTTCCGGAAAGCTTGCGAAACACTGAAACACTACAAAGCAATTGATGTAAGAGCAGCTATCTTTTTAGACAGTCAAGCAGCTATCAATGCCTTAGAATCCAACTCCATTTCATCCAAACTAGTTTCACAATGCAGAGAGGGACTAGAACTGGTTGGTCAGTGGCTTCACATTACTCTGATATGGGTTCCCGGGCACAGGAATATAGGGGGTAATGAGAAAGCAGACGACCTGGCAAGAAAAGGTTCGTCACTAGACTCAACAGAGCCGGTTGCAGACGCTACCCCATTCACTACAATAAGAACTTTGCTTTAGCCGAAAGAAGGTGGAAGCAATTAACTACATGCACTACAACGAGAAAAACATGACCGTCAAACAACACCCGGAGGATAAACTTAGGACGTTCTCGCTTAAACATTTCACGTATTACGGCAACCCTTACAGGTGACTGGAAAGTAGGTGATCTTGCAATCAGACTCAACTTTCCTTTCAATCCCATCTGCAGAAGCTGTCAAGCGGAGGGTGTGAAAGAAAGTCTTTTCCACTATTTATGCGAATGTCCGGGTTTAGCCAGAACAAGACTTCGCTCATTCGGTAAACCTTTCCTACAGAAAATTAATGAAATCACAGACATAGAGATACAAAATCTGTTGTTATATCTGGATCTCACGAAATGGGTCTGGATATAAACTAAAAACATAAAATATTAGGATAAAAATTATTATAGAAAACTATAGCTATACAAATTATATTACTTAAAATAATACAATGATAATACAAAGAAAAGAAGTATATTACCAAGAATTTAGTCGCTGCATTGATAATCCTTAAAGCAATCGCGATCTCCGTTGGGTAGACACAAGTGAACCGAACACTCTGAACATTTGTATCTGGAAAATCCTGAACATCCTTTTAATTTGCATCTGTTTTTTTTCTCAGTGTACCCCACCCAATGTTGATTTCCATCATATCGGACAGAAACTGATGGTGCTGTTTCATATCTCTTTCGAGAAGTTGATGGGCTGTCGATGTTTTCATTCAAAGAGATTTTTGGCCGTCCACGTTTGCGAGAAAATGCGTCCTTATTTGCTTGCGCTAGCAGACCATCAGCAATGTCGTTGCGGAACTCAAGCAGATCCATGGGTTTCTGCTTTTGGCTTTTATTATTACCCTCAGTCAAGGAAGTCTATTTTATCAACTCCTCCCATATTCTTGTTGTACACAGCCACAATGTAGGGCTGAGTTATTTCAACTTTCGTTTTTTTTCCATCAAGCCATCTTATGACATAAAGATTGTCCTCCCTTTCGATGCGGTAATCAAAACTACCTCTACCTTCCTTTTTTAGTTTCTTCTCAGATTGTACCCAAATACCTTTTTTCTGTAAGTACAGTATCAAATTAAGTGTAGAAAAATAGTTGTAAAAAAATAGCCTCAAGTTTTTGTTTTCGGGAATAGTTCTTGTGAGATGAACTACAATATCGGAGCAAAACCCTAGTTTTGGTCCAGAAATAACGGTATTTTTTCCTTGACATAGACAAAATAATTTAATTCCCCATTTTATTGGCTTTTAGGGCATGTATTGTCTAAGGACAGTCTTTCCTTTGAAAGGTACCATCATTTCATCCACACAAAGATTCTCTTCTTTGGGGATAGTATACAACTTTTTAGTAAAGATATTTATTAATGGACGAATCCTGAAAAGTTTGTCATTGCCTGGATCACTTGTTGTGAACTTCAAGTTGTTTCGCAAGGAATGAAATCTATTTTTTGTCATATTTTGACGAAATGCCGGAATATTTGTGGGCGCTGTCCAGTACATAGACAATCTGGGATAACCAATTGTCCCAATTATAACCTCCAAAGCAAGAAACTTAAAAAATTCTTCTTTCGTTAAGTTAAATGATCGACCGTCTTTTTAAAGAGAGGCTTGGTTTGTCGCCTGCACTACTTCTTCAAAAAATTCTACAGTAAAATACTCCAAAAAGTACTGTACTGGAAGTTTTACAGCGTTACTTGAATAACACTCAGAAAACTCAGCTTGAGGCGGAGCCCACGAAATCTTTTTCCATCGAAATTCATTAACTTGTTTTGGTTGATAGTTCGAAGTACCAGCTTCTGAGCTAGAGCCATTTTCATCCAAAACTACTTCGTCATTACATTCCCCGTTGATATTTGTAATGCTTATATCATACGGACCTTGACGACTAAGCTCCTCCATCATAAAAGTTTCATTATTGTCAAATGCCTCAAATAAATCCTCTAATATTTCTTCCGATTCCGAATTCTCAAAGTCTGAGAGATCTGAGTCCTCGAAATTCTCCAAAATCTTTTCTATAACACTGTCGCTAATTTTTCTTGCCATATTTGAAAATAATATTCCGCAAACAACAACACGTCTCTCTGCTACCAGTTTCAATCGCAAATAAACTTCTTCTGCAATCTAATGCAAGTTAACACCTTACGAGAAATTTGTTGCAATATGGCAACAAGCCTAGATTTAAAAATTAGCACAGCTTTTAAAGCTGCAAGCGAAAAAATATTTATATGCCAAATGACAGATTGAACATTTTTCTATATAATAGGACTATGGGTAAGTTCGTGCGGTTTTTTTCGAAATTTGAAACTTTATTGACGTAAAATGGTTACAAATTTAATATTCAAAGTATTGTCCATCGCTTACTACTACTTTTTCCCATCTTTCTGGCAATTCACGGATTCCCTTTGTGAAAAATTCGGTCGGTTTTGCCGCAATCCACGAATCGATCCATTTTTTGACTTCATCGTAATTACGGAAGTGCTGGTCAGCCAGGCCATGTTGCATCGATCGGAAGAGATAGTAATCGGATGGCGCAAGGTCTGGACTATACGGCGGGTGGGGTAGGACATCCCATTTGAGCGTTTCTAAGTATGTTTTGACCACTTGTGCAACATGTGGCCGAGCATTGTCATGTTGCAAAATAACTTTGTCGTGTCTATCGGCGTATTGCGGCCGTTTTTCTCGCAGTGCTCGGCTCAAACGCATCAATTGTCGTCGGTAGACATCCCCCGTAATCGTTTCATTCGGTTTCAGTAGCTCATAATACACAACACCCAGCTGGTCCCACCAGATACACAGCATAACCTTCAGGCCATGAATATTCTGCGCCGACGTCGATGTTGAAGCATGGCCAGGGTATCCATACGTTGCCCGACGTTTTGGATTGTCGTAATGGACCCATTTTTCATCGCCAGTCACAATTCGATGCAAAAAACCCTTTCTTTTGTGCCGTTGAAGCAGTTGTTCGCATGCCATAAAACGGCGTTCAACGTCTCTTGGCTGCAATTCATACGGCACCCAATGGCCTACCTTTCGGATCATTCCCATGGCTTTTAAACGTTTGGAAATGGTTGATTGATCAACTCCCAAAGTTTTTGCAACCTCTTCTTGCGTTTGAGCCGGATCTTGATCGAGCAATTCCTCCAATTCGGTATCCATGAACTTTGGCGGCGCACCCTCGCGTTCTTCGTCTTCCAAGCCAAAATCACCACTTTTAAAGCGTGCAAACCACTTCTGGCACGTTCGCTCAGCTAAAGCATGCTCACCATAAACTTCCACCAAGATACGATGACTTTCGGCTGCTTTTTTCTTCATATTAAAAAATTCCCCGCAAAAACACATTATTTGGCACGAAATTCGACATTTTCAAGTGTGGTAAAAATATTGTTGTTTACGCTTCAAATAAAAAACTTATACTGACGTTTGTGCCTTACGACAGTAGCTCTCCAATGAATGTTTGGAAATGTGGATCGATGGAATAATAATCAAGTTACGCCATCTGTTGTAAAACCGCACGAACTTATTCATATTCCTATTAGGTACTTTATTCAAAAATTGTTGAAAACATTTGCCCAAAATGCCTCAAAAATCTAAAAATGCAAAATACAAATTTCAGAGTGAAGTGCTATATGCCAGAAGGCTTTCTTTAAAAATGTTGTATTACCGATATATAATAGGCGGTTATTATTTATTTTATTTCTGTTTAACCATTAAACTTCAATTTTTGAAAATATGTAACAAAAAAGTTGATATTTTTTACAAGAGAGTGTTGACGGTCTTTTAAAGTTTAGGATGTTGACAGATCAAACGTCGGTAAACGTTTGCACGCGATGGGAATGGTCTAGAAAGCAGGTAACTGGGTGTCACATCAACTGAAGGAGGCGCTCGAGGAGATATCGACAGAGGTTTGGTGACGTCTGAGATGCTTCCCGAACAGCAGAAAGGAAAGGGTTTTCTTCATCGCATCGTCACTGGTGATGAAAAATGGATCTATTATGATAACCTTTAGCGTCGAAAAGTTGCAGCCTTCCAGGTGAATCAGACAGCGAAATAGAAATATTCGTGCTTCAAAGGTTATGTTGTGCATCTCGTGGGATCAGAAGGGTGTCATCTATTGTGAACTCTTCAAACCATCTGAAATCATCACTGGCGCCCGGAATGGGACGGTAGTCATGACAAACTAATTTTTCTGCATGACAACGTCAGGTAAGAAAGTGATTTACAAACAAATTAGACATAAATAACAAATATTTTTAAAATAAATCCATTTTAAAAACAATTTTTATAGCGTTGCCACCTTAATTTTATTGTAAAAATTGCAATTTATTTTTGCAATTTCCATTGCATACTAAGATGGACGCATCAAATGGAAGGTGTATTGAAAGGTGTTTTGATAAAAAATATTTTTAGACGGCGTTGCCACCTGGTTTTTTGGCTTTACCACCTTAATTTTATTGTAAACATTACAATCAATCATAGATTTCCATTGCATACTTAGATATAAGCATTGTTAAAAAATATTTTTAGCCGGTGTTGCCACCTAGTTTTTATTTGGAAATTAAAAATTTGATTTCAAAAATATAATTGTAAAAAATATACTGTACGCATATACTGAAGTAAAAGTACAAAAAAATTTAATATTAAATATTTTTGAAAGGAGTTGCCATATAATTTTGAAGAAAATTTTTCATTAATAACGAAATTTAGTTAGGGATTGCCATGTAGGTATTCAAAATGATTGACCAAGTTTAAATTGAAATTATTTGTGTATGACGTTGCCACTTATTTCAACTAAAAACAGAAATTTTTTACCTTCCGCTTTTAAAAATTTCATGTTGATAATAGTTAGATCCGTTAAGTATTTCATTTTACACGCAAGTGAGGCCGCGTAGGCCACCAGCTAATATAAAATCTTACCATTAAAATAATTAATTTTTTTCGAAAATTATATAAATTCATATAAATCATATGCAATTTCAAATAGTGGGTCTCTTCCTGGCACTGATTGAATCCTTCCGAGGGTAAAGATTTAGTCGCTCCTTTCAATATTAAATTCATTATTACACGACTAGCAAGCAAATCATAGCTGTGGTACAAAAATAATTGTATTCTAAAGAGAAACAGAAGCGACCTGCTGTGCAGCAAAGTACATGCACGAATACATACAGACATACAAATATACACCTACTTTCATCTACATATATACGTATGAATTTCTAAAGGGTCTTTCAAAAGTGAATAATTCGAAGTCAGTACCTTTTTATGACATCTTTGACATTTGTCAAGTAGATAGGCCTATAATTCAGACGGTAGAAGAATGCGTTTAAATTATTGAAACTTATTATAAGAATAGTCGATCTTTAAGAACAGCATATCTCAAAATTTGTAATTTTTTTGTTGGAAATAATCGTCCGAATGAGTCGACAATACAAAGTTTGATCAAAATTTTCAAGAAACTGGGGCTGTTAAGTATAGAAAAAATACTGGCAAACCAAAAACAAGTCGTTCTATAGAGAATATTACTACTGTAGCCAAAATTTCTGTTGAACAACCTCAACATCGATCACTCGACGTTCTCAACAATAAGGCACTCAAGAATCAACTGCTTGGCGGTTTTTACCTGCAGACGGATTTTATCTCATAGTGGACATTTCAATAATGTAATTTTTCACATATACATATAAGTAATTGTTGAGAGCCGTATTTTGATATTTTTTAAAACTAGTGAAACTTGAAGAAATCTAAATTTTTATATATTTCATTTAAAATTACATTCAGGAGCATATTTTGAACGACCCTTTACTTCAACACTTCTACTGATATATTCCCTTTAAATTTCAAGGCAAAGCTAAAGCACAAGACAATAATAAGAATAAGAGTAACATTTTACACATACATACAAATAAGCAAACGAGTGCACAAGTACAGCTGCAGTCAAATTTACATATACACTAGAGATTTTGAAATTTTTAGAATATTTCTGAGTACGCAGTTTTATAGCTCATTAAATTTTGGTATCACAAATGGCAAGTTCTAAGTGACCATTGATTTTTGGCAATTTTTTTTTTTTTTTTGTTGACGGTGTTAGGCTTTTTTCGCTGCCATGGGAACTACGTCCTCCAGGTACGCCTCTGTATGTAATGGATATCAAAACAGAAAATTTGGAAAAAATGATGGTAGAATTTTAAACATTTCAATAAACTTTCATATGAAAAAAAAATAAAAAATATAAAAAAAAGTATTATTCGAGTCTTGCATGTCTTCTTCTCATGAATTCCTCAACTTATACATTGTATATACATATATATAATTGGCGCGTACACCCTTTTTGGGTGTTTGGCCGAGCTCCTCCTCGTATTTGTGGTGTGCGCCTTGATGATGTTCCAGAAATGGAGGGACCTACAGTTTCAAGTAGACTCCGAACGGCAGATATTTTTATGAGGAGCTTTTTCATGGCAGAAATACACTCGGAGGTTTGCCATTGCCTGCTGAGGGGCGACTGCTATTAAAAAAAATATTTTTCTTAATTTTGGCGTTTCACCGAGATTCGAACCGACGTTCTCTCTGTGAACTCCGAATGGTAGTCACGCACCAACCCATTCGGCTACGGCGGTCGCCTCAACTTAGGTCAATCAAAAATATAATTAAGTTCCTAAACTTTGTATCAGGGTGCACATTTTTTTATTTTTGAGATATCTCTCGTACCAAATATGGTCTTTCTTATGGATGAGATCGGTTCAGTTTTTCTACATTTTATGACGAGTGAAATGCGCAGAAAATTCGTGAGCGGTCGAAAATTGTCGATATCGCCCGCTCATAAATATGTAAGAAGAACTATGGCCGTGGTTCGCCAACTCTCACAGCGAAACTAATTTCTCCGGCTCAACAGACAACAAAAATTATTGAAGATCGCATCATAAGCCACAAGACAGCAAAGTGTAATTGTAACGGCTTTTCTTATACCGACTTGACCAAAAAGTCCCAGAAAACCCTGCATTTTTCTAGCGTTAGTTTTGTTCCGATACGAGTAAATACTCCATTGGTTGGTTGGTTGATTTGAGTGGTGATTCATCCAGAATCCAACTAGCGCTTCCCCACCATTTTGTTGCCACATCCTCGTTACCAACTTGTTTACCAGTTATTTACAGCATGACCATATCCAGTCTGTGCGGTTTAAGAACCTCTCCCTACTTTGTTAAAGTTGTTTTTGAACTCGAGTCCTTCTCGCAAGTACACCGACGGGCATCGAGTTAAAGTGTTTTACTTTACTTGCTTTTCTTTCAAATTTTGTGTTTTGAAAATAAATTAAAATTCCTGTAGTGAGACAACATTTTTGAAACCGAGCTAGAAAAACGTTTCGGCTAAGTAAAGTTCCATAGTACCCTTACAGCTAAATCTTTGGACCCTAGACTCAAACGTATTCACATCAGAGATCTCGTTGCTCACTCTAAAGCAGTCCAAAATACAGCAATAGTGAGTCCAAAAATTTGATGACTTATGACTTTTAAGAGCACCACCGAAATTTCGTGCTTAGACAAAAATGGAGCAAAAAAGAAACCTGACAATATTCTGAGATACATAGCGACACCAATTATATAATAATAATAAGGGAGATCTTAAAGTCACATTTCTAATATTTTATAAAATAGCAAATAGATTTCAGTGCGTGTGTGTACGATATGAAGAAGTATCGAGTACTTCTCTCTAATATTTTTGTAGCTTCGATACTTCTGAGTACTACCGATACTAATGAGTACAGGCCGATATCGAAACGACACTACCTGGCGTACGATGAACAGAGCAGAAGTTACCTGTCATGTACGCCCGACTGGCGCAGAAGGGACTGTAGGCAGCTGGTTGGACTGATGACAGACCACTTTCTATGGGTGAAGCACATGGAAAAGGAAGGAATCTCAGAAAGTGCACTCTGCTCAGCATGTGAAGAGGAGGATAAGACGGCGGACCATTTTCTGTGCGTCTGACCGGCCTTCGCTCAAATCAGGCTTGCGGTCTTTGGCACTAATGTGTTAAGAAGCGACCACTTGGGCTCCTTGGCCCCACAAGATCTACTCAAATTTCTTCGGAAGCCGGGTAGCTTTAAAGAAAATTAAAAATGGAAGCCGAGTGCAGTACAATAGACTTAATGTTGCCTGAGTGCTGTATTTGCTAGTTGCCCCGACAACTGGCGTACGCAAGAAAGGATACGCTATTCGAATTTCAAGAACACGGTACCTCGCTGCGAAAGATCAATGAACATATAAACTCATTTTAAGAAGTGAGAGCTGGCGTAGCTTCGATATCAGCCATAAAAGAAGACCATCTCGGGTTACGTTTCCACGACAGTCGGTTCTTCTTAACCGGAACGACTCGGATTTATATTCGGCCAAGAACTGTCACTTCTGCAGTATTCCGCGTATACATATAGTGAATGCTTACGCTGCTACAACAATAACAACCATCTTTTTAAATGTTCATGCTTTCATACAAAATGAGATGTTTGGCGAATATCCCATACCACTGAACTTAGAAGAAGTGTTTTGGGGAGCAGTGGCACCGTCTTAGTTCATAACAGCAAAATTGGAGAACTCAGTTGAAACTTGCATAATGAGAACCCAAAAATGATTGCGTTGGTTTGTCGAAGAGAAAGAGTCACACTGGACGGGGCTATTAGTTGCTCAAGAGGTTTTCTCAAGAAGCACGAAGACCTTGAACAAACTTAACTACGTACGACTCTTATATAAATATCAAGAGTGAAACCGCACAGATTGCATAACAGGAAGACAAAGTGGCATGCAGAATGCCAGTGCCCAGCGGGTACAGTCTAGGATGAACCTGACTAAAACTCGAACCTATAAACATTTGTACATATTTGATGAAAATCTCACGTAACGGTTGCAAAGGCGTTAGGCTTTCGATGAAGAAGAAACCCGGATAACTGACGGTCGCTAGAAGCAGTGCTGTTAAGTCGATGAAAGCTCTAAAAACTATTTAAAGGGCAATCCAGGTAAGGTCGTTGTAATTGTAAATTTGTTTTTGGCTAAAACACAATTCGAGTGCGCGTTTTACTAACTCGATATTTCCTCCTTACAGCAAAATTCATAAAAAATGGTTTAGAGTCGACAACACTGATTGCTCTTTAACCCTTTGGGGACGGAGCCGCTCCACAGGCGAGCGTCCTTGAGGACGAGAGGTATTGGAATGCGCAGTAAACAAAAATAAATACGTCAAATGTTATAAAAACTAAGGCTTAATTTAACGCAAGAAAACATTTTCATAAAATCAATTATAAACAAACTGCTATCACTGCAAATGTTGAAGAGCCTGAGCTGATTCCTTATTGCACGGATTTCCCTTCCAGTTGACGAAGAAATGCCGTCATCTTCTTAAGTTTACATTATAAGGAAGGTAAAACTTCATCGCTAATGACCCCTAGTGTCTTTGAATGAAAACGTGACTCTTTTACTATACCTATGCGTATCTTATCGCTCAGAAGTGCAGACGTCGCGAGCCTTGCAGCTACGAACTGATTTGGGCGGCTATAAGCCGACACTCGTCCACAAAGGGCTAATTATAGGCAATCCTTATTTTTTTGCCCGCAACTGTACTAAATATACGTGCAAATGTACATATATGCAAACTATATGAGAATCAAGTAAGAATGTGTATCATAAGTGAAACGCGCTGCCGTTTTCGTACCTTCAAAGAATTGTTGTTTTCGCTAGAAACGCTACAAAGGACACTGAGCCCAGTGCAACGAAGTTTGGGTGTACATACATACATACATACACATTTGTATCTTACTTAAAGCACCAGCAGTGCAAACGTAAATTTTGGTATATGTGAGCGAGTGCCCACAAGGGAAAACGTGCTGCTATTTGAGTGGCGCGTAAAAATATCCTTTGGAATTTAACGCTGGTGGTAGAGAATATGCGTTGCTGCCACCTATGATGTACGTACGCATTCCCTCTTACACATATGCATATGTACATATAAGTATGTGTATGTATGTTTGTATGTATGATAGATGAAGCAAACACTTAGCACACCACTTTATGATTGCTCAAATGTTCAAGTGTGTATGTGTGTGTGTGCATTCGTGTCAGAACACAGGAATATTTGCGTCAGTTCGTTTGTTCTCGTAACAATGCGAGTCGATCGCCTGCGTGGCGGGATATGACTTTGATTTCTTTGCTTGGCTTTATCTGTTCACTTCTCCTAGAATTTCATTTGTTCACATTCTATGTTCTACTTTTTATGGGGTTTTTGGTTGCTCCTCTATCCTTGCTGTTTAATGTCGAAAGAAGTCGAAAACAAAAATAAATAATAAAATGAGAAAGTAGAAAATGGAACTCTTCTTGTGATAGTGATTTTCTTTTTTTCCTTTTGTTCTTTTGAAATTCATACTCACATAACTGACACCTAGAAGCAGGAAATAAAAATAAGAAATAAAAATGAGAAAGTTCGCGCTTAGTTGACAGTGTAACAAGAACATAAAATATGACATCAAAAATTGCGAATGCCTTGATATACACAATTAGTGAGGAATACCGAATATCTCTTTAACGCTTACCAGGTATCGGATCTTAACCAATGGATGCAAAATTAGGTGAAGATTAGATAAGAACAAAACTAAATAACACCCAAGAAAAAAAAAACAACAAACGGCCCGAAAATTTCCTTTAGCTGGAAATATCTTTTCTGAAGATTTTAATACAACAAAAATTAAGTGTTTGAAATAAAAACAAAAATATTTATTTTGAATCAGAAATTAATATTTATATAAAAATTTAAATATAAATTAAATAAAAATTTTATAAAAACTATTGGGTTGACAATCCAAGTAGTAGCGGATTTCAGTCATAGATGGCTTCAGTGGAATTTTTAGGTTTGCAGACGTAGTACAAATGTAACACCCATTTTGTCATTTGATAGTTGGCAATTCAGCTGTCAATCAGTAAAAAAAGTTTTTTGATCGGTTGCGTAGTTTTCGTTTAGCGTTCGCTGAAAAATGGAAAATCAAAATGAACATTTTCGTCATATTTTGATTTTTTATTTCCGCAAAGGGAAAACCGGATCGCAATCTCATAAAAAGTTATGTGCTGCTTATGGTGCCGAAGCCTTAAAAGAACGGCAGTGTCAAAATTGGTTTGCCAAATTTCATTCTGGTGATTTTTCACTCAAAGATGAAAAACGCTCCTCTGGTCGTCCAATTGAAGCTGATGACGCCCGAATCAAAGCATTAATCGATTCGGAGCGTCGTGAGATTGCAGAGAAGCTCCATGTATCACTCACATCCATTAAAAATCACTTAAAACAACTTGGCTATGTCCAAAAACTCGAGCCATAGGCTCCTCACGAACTGAAAGAAACGCATTTAACGCTGCGCATTAACAGCTGCGATTTCCTAAGAAGCGTAATGAAAATGATCCATTTTTAAAACGGCTGATAACTGGTGATGAGAAACGGGTTGCTTACAACAATAGCAAGTGGAAAAGATCGTGGAGCAGGCCAGGTGAACCAACTCAAACAGCATCAAAAGCTGATATCCATCAAAAAAGGTTATCAGTTTGATGGGATTACAAAGGAATTGTCTACTTTGAACTTTTACCACCCAACCGAACGATCAGTTCTGATGTCTACATTGAACAACTAAGGAAATTAAACAATGCAGTTGAAGAAAAGCGGCCCGAATTGACAAATCGAAAAAGTATTATATTCCATCATGACAATGCAAGGCCACACACATCTTAAGCCACTCGGCAAAAATTACTGGAGCTCGGTTGGGATATTTTCCCAAATCCACCATATAGTCCCGACCTTGCACCGTCTGATTACTTTTTGTTTCGATCAAAACTGCTTGAATGGTCAAAATTTCAATAATCAATTTTTTGCTAATAAAAACCAGAAGTCTTATGAACGTGGAGTTATGATGCTACCTGAAAGATGGAAAAAGGTAATTGATCAAAATGGGCAGTACATTACAGAATAAAGTTATTTAGTTCCATGAAAAAAATGTTTTTGATTTTCTAAAAACAATCCGCAATTACTTAGTTGCCAGCCCAATAGTAACGCACGTTGTTGAAAGTTTGGCCAATAAACAAAAACTCTAATAAATAAATAATTGGCGCGAAGACTTCTGTTGGGTGTTTGGCCGACTTCCTTCTCCTATTTGTGGCGTTGTTCCACAAATGGAGGGATCTGCAGTTTTAAGTCAAGTCCGAGTGGCAGAAATTCACTCGGCGGCTTGCCATTGTCTACCAAGGGGTGACCAATTAAAAAAAAACTGCTTCCATCATTTTGCTGTTTCATGCACGAATATTCGCACCTACGGTAGATACACACTAACCCATGCAGTTATGGCGACCACCGTATTAACCAATAACAATTTCTAATGGTATTAATAATTTTTGTAAATTTCAGTGCAGTCGAACCTAATAGTTTTTACGAAGGTCGTTTGAAAAGTCTATGCAAAGTCAGCGAGATGGTTCAACTGGCGCATATCGAGGTTATATTTATTAGTTAGTAGTATCTCTTGGAAGAACGCACACCAAGTTGCAGCCAGATCAGTCCATTTCTTTGTGTTTGGCATTCGTTTGAGTCTCGAGAATGTCGAGTGATTTTCTTTTTCCATTACAACGCACCAGCTCACAGCTCAGCAGTTGTGGTCGTAAAATTAATGGAAAGAGGATTCCAACTTGTTTCACATCTCTCCTATTCTCCAGACCTGGCTCCCTCGGATCCCTCGGACTACTATTTGTTCCCCAATTTGAAGAAATGGTGTGCAGGAAAAAGGTTTTATTCAAATGAGGCAATCACCTCGCCGAAACGAATGGCTATTTTTGAGACTTGAACAAATCCTATTATTCGGAAGGGATCAATAAACTAGAACAGCGTTGGACAAAATGTATAAGTCTAAAAGAGACTTGGAGGCGACGAAAAACAAAAAAAGATTGGCCCCAAATAATTAAGTAGTAGTAGTTGCACGGACTTTTCAAATAACCCTCGTAATTGTTTTACTGGCAGTTTTCTTAGCAGCTCAACTTCTAACTTTCTCAGGCAATTTAATTACTATCAAACTTACTTAAAAAATAAAACAAAACTGATAATATTTACGATAACTACGCTCCATCAAATACAACTTGTAAAGAGTGGTTTTGACGCTGCCAAAGTGGCAATTTCGACGTGAATGAAGAGGCACCGACAAAATTCGAAGATACTTAACTACAACAATTAGTGGAGAAAATGCATGTCGAACCCTTGATATGTCTAAGGAGTTGGATGTTGACAGATCAACCGTCGGTAAACGTTTGCGCGCGAGGGGAACCCAGATAACTGGGTGCCACATCAATTGAAGGAGGCACCCGAGGAGATATCGAGGTTTGGTGACGTGTGAGATGCTTCTTGAACGGCAGAACAGAAAAGGTATTCTGCATCGCATCGTCTCTGCCGATGAAAAATGGATCTATTAGGATAACCCTAAGCGTCGAAAAGTTGGAGCCTTCCAGGTGAACAGGTCCATCAACAGCGAAAACAAAAATTCTGCTTCAAAGGTTATCTTGCGCATCTGTTCTTGCCCTGCATTAGCTAGAACCCGAATGAAATGTTTAGGAGCTCTACAATATGAGAGGTTAGAATGTCTCTCCGGGTTAGAGATTCGTAAAAGACGCAGTCTTATTACAAGAAGCCTACTAAAAGGAAACGTAAGAGTAAAGCTCCATCCGGTACCACTAAGGACCAATAGGTCTATGTCATCCAAATCAACCTAACCTGACCTAACCTATAAAACTGTATATAAAAAATGTTCCTAAACATTCTGATAGAAAAGTTTGAAAGTTTCACAAGAATAATTGAGTTTTTCTTTTAGTTTTGTACAAAGTTTGGAATTTTATTTTATATGATTTTTGTTTTAGCTTAAACTATATTTTTATTTTTTTTTTACGGCGGCCGCCGTACAAGGAAACGTAAGGGTCAAGCTCCATCTGGTACCACTGAGGACCAATAGGTCTATGTGATGGCTTTCAGCCAGCCAAATCAACCTAACCTGACCGAAACACATTTATTTGGTGTTCTTAATTATTAATAATTGACGAAGTGTAATGCAGAAGAGCCAATTGGCACCCCACATGTATTTTGCTATCTACTTTTAGTGCTGCGGTGTTTTTTGTTTTTTTTTTGTAACGAGGTGTAAAAACAATCGTAAGTCTTCTAGAGGCCGTCGTGAACAATAAGCTCAATCGTTAGTTGCAATCGTCTGCTGTTCGTCTTTCTGCATTTTGTCAATATTTCAATTGTTCTTGCTGCTGCATTCGTCCATGTAGCATCAGTCTTTCGCCTTCAATCAAGGAAGTACTACTGTGGGCAAAAGGTAAGGTGAATTTATTTGTCAAACTTCGTGGGATTAAAATTTCGCTCGAACGAAAACCGCACTGATTGTCTGAGAGAACTCCTGACCCCTCCAGATACTCCCGTAATCCTTCGCTTAATATTCTTTCGAATACCTTCCCAACGGTATCGAGCATACACAGACGTATGACGATGGCTGATCCGGTTGCATTCCCGATTTTAGCAATAACCCTAGACGCTGCTTTTTCCACCTCTTTGGGAATGTACCATCGGTCAGGCACAAATTATACAGGTTTGGAAACACGGCCGGATTTGAGTACACCACCACTTAAATGGCGCATTCGGTATGCCCTATGCTTTGTTGTCATTAATTCGCGCCAAAGTGCTTAATACCTACATCTGGCACTGTAACCGCATGAATCTCATTATTTTCTCTCACTTGCGTACAAATTCTGCTGCTTTCCTCTTGTGGAGGAAAGAGTGAGATGACCACCTTTTCAAGCAGTTCTGGGCAAGTTGGTTGAGGAGCTTAAGGATCTTTTACTTTGGACATGACTGTTTTATAGGCAATACCCCATGTGTTGTTATCCGCGTCGTCGATCATTTTTTTGAAGCTTCCATTTTTACATGCTTTTCTTGACCGCAGTCGGTGTGCTCTACATTCTGCCCGTAGTTCTTCCAACACTGGTCTTCCCCTCGCTCTTTGAGAAGTGGCGATGGTCTATTGCCTAGGACATGCAAATATTAAATGCATGCATTTAATTCTCTTCTTACACGATAGATACGTTCCCAAAATATGAAAAAAATTCGTTTAAAAAGAGAATTTGGTGAAAATAGTATTAAACAAATATTTTTGAAGTTCACTTAAGAATTTATTTCGTGATTACACATTTTAATTCATTAATTATATGAATTATACGAAATAAATTATTAAACGGCGAGAGCAAAATCTACCGAGCCTAAGATACTTTTTCTGAAACTAATTTAAACGCTTCATGCATGCGTCCAAAACTCTCACTCTATTTGCTCTATGGAATTCAAGAAAAATTCATAAAATATTGAAAATCATGTTAAAACAAAACAATTCGCTTAAAAATAGATTTTTTTCTTTTTAACTTGTGTTAAATCGAATTCGTGTAAAGAAAATTCGTGTAAAAAGAAAATTAGGTGTACAGTGTACTCTCCCTTAAGCAGACACCTAAGGGACTTAAAAATTTGTCCGCTTATGGGAAGGTTGTCCGCTCGACAGAAAAAAATTTAAAAAAAAATTCTTAAGGATTTGTGGTATGTGCTGAAGAAAGTGTCCGCTTAAGAGAGGTGTCCGTTAGGAGAGAGCATGGCGAGTAGATTGCACTGAGACTATTGGCCTCTACCAACTGGTTGATGACTCCTCAGTCCGGGACCGAATTCTAGTACCATACTGATGGTTTTTGTTATTTGAATATGTCTTAAATGCCATCAGCATGAAAAAATTTCTGTAGCTTCAAGTCTCAAGTTAAAACTATTATCCGTACTTATAAACGCGCAACCACTGTGCCAACATTAAAAATACGATTTTTTATTTCATTGCTTCGATTTCTCCTCTCTGCTTTGCCAAGAGGGTAGTGATTTCGTATTCTTCTTTACTACGCATACAAAGGAATGCACCTTCAGTTGCCACTATCTGCAGTTCTAAACAGACTTTTATATCCAGTTGGTAACTTACTTTGGTAATGTTTTGACTTGCACAAACTTAAAACGCAGGTGTGCATGTGTGTGTGTGTGTTTGTATAAGATGCACTGAACCTGTATTCAGTGCTACATTCTCATTAATTCACATGCACACACACATATAAATGTACGCTGATCGGTTTCTGTGTGTAAGTTCCAGGTATCTAAAACTGAATTTCATTTAAAACATTTTTTCTGGTGTCCACCAGCGCCACCACCATTAGCCGCAGCAGTCACTCTCTGGCTTTGCACAATTTTTGTGTGTTTTTTATTTTATTTTATTTTTTATTTTCGCTTATTTTCGTTATTTAGAAAATTGTCTAATGTCTGTGATTATTCAAAAAAACAAAAAAGGAACAACAAAAAAAGGTCGAGTTGCCTTATCGCCTTTTGTCATCTGTAATTCATTTGCTGGAAACGTGTAAGAGGGAGGAAAAATTACATGCACACACACATACACACATACCTACATATCTATGATACAAAGAATAAAATATGGAAGAAATGAAAAGCAAATCACATCCCAATATGCCAGAGGGGCAGAGCAGCAATTTGAGGCAATATGTTCTTGTCGATGGTCATATCAGCGTTCCGTGCCGCATTAATGCAGTAGGGTTGGCTAATGTGCGGCAAAGGACGATTGCTTGATGCAGGGCGCAGGTGTTAGTAGGACTAGACGCAGCCGTATATTTACATCTGTATACATACATACACACATGTATATGTACATATTTACATATAAGGCTTATTTTACTTTGTAAAAATGATTTTTTTTTTCATTCTAAATTATTCTACTTTTGGCTAAAAATAACAAAATAATTTAGGCATTAGAAATTTGGGCTTAACTTAAAGCCAATAATGGACTTTCATTCTTCAGCATTTCAAGTTTGTGCAGCAGATAATTAAGTCAAATAATTTCGAAACTCGATTTAAGGCCGATTTTCACCAGTTAGTTAGCTTATTTACACGGTTGAGAGAATAAAGCAGGCGGCGACATCCGCGAGCTGCTATCCGGCTTTCAGTGAATTTGACAGTATCGATTGATTTGCAGACATATTAAATAGTTATTTGCTATTATATCATAATTGTTATTTTATTGGTGTATTGTTTTTAATTTTTTTTTGTTTTTGTTATTCACGTACAAATTTCCTCTACAACAGCCCGAAATACCCTCACGAAAATCTTAAAATTATTTTCAGCCGTGAAGAGAGATAATAGCTTTATGATTTAAGATGGTGTTGAAGGATAACTGTTAACCGTTTCAAGTATTCATATGACAGCACTTATCTAATGAGAAATCAACTCCACTGTATTGTTACCCCACATCACCACATCGCATGCGAACTGGCGATTTCATGGCATGCATGGGTAGATGAATTCTTTACGTGGACATTTTATCGCAGAATATTTCATTGGAAGAAAATAACCGTACAAAGCACTCCTTGCATATTCGAGCAAAGGGAAAAAGTTTATTAAACGAAAACTTAGAGAAAAATATTGAAAAAAGAAAGAGATTCTTGCAATATTGAAAATTTGCTATGGAGTTTTTAACACTAAAGCTACCGATGCTTTATGTATTCCTATTCCTACCAAAGTGGGTCAAACGACCCGTCTTTAGAATGTTATATAGGGTGGGCCACGTAAAATTTGCTTTTTGAATCGGCTATAAAAAAAAACTAATCAATATTTTTTCAAACTTTTTTTTTTATTTTGAAGTACAATCCTTCCGGTTAATGATGGAACACAACTTCATTCATATGGACTTTGTACGGCGTCATACCAAGGTCTTTACGCAAAATTCGTCTCAATGATGTCTCCGAAATGTCTAATTGTTGAGAACGACGGTGAAATGATGTTCCTGGTGATTCACGAACACTCTTGGCCACAGCAGGAATATTTTCGGGTGTACGCACGGTTTTTGGTCGGTCACCCGTTGGTTTGTCAATAAGCAACCCAGTTTCTCTTACTTTTTTCATTCGATGCTTTTCTTCTTCCCATTGCCGTACGTAATTTTCGTACACATGCTGCAACATTATCATGATTTTCAAAGTAATGTCGCAATATTTTCCAGCGTTCTTTGAGCGTATACACAACCATTTTCGTTCAGCGGAAGAATAAAACTAACTTTCTGTCAAATCAGATGACAGCTAAAAGTTACCATTCCTCAAATAATACCTAGTTCAAATCCGTAACGATAGATGGCGGGCCCTATACATATATTAAATTTAAAGAATATAAAAAAAAGTGCATTCAAGAAACAAATAATTCATCAAAAATCAATTGAATCTCAAATTTAGCAAAGAAATAAATAATATGCCTACTTTATTTATGGTTACCGCATATTCTGCAAATTATTGGGTTCTCGATTCACATTTTCCACACACATATTTGTTGCATTTGCAACAGTTTTTCGTAGTTTTGTGTTCTTTGCAAAATCCTATTTGGCACCTTTTCCGCATTTGCACAATAGAATCCGAACTTGGATTTGTTGATGTTTTCTGTATATTTTCTTTATCTTCCTTTTACTCCTATTGAAAATCTTCGACAATTCTTCAGCTAATTGAAATAAAAATTGTTTTCGCCGGTTGTTTCTCTATATAAAACCCATTCCATTAGTTTGAGAACAGCAACGGAGTTGAAGCTCCTCTGTTTTCTTCCTTTCCCAAATATGGGAATCCATATATGACGTTTTTAGTGTTGATATCAGATGCTAGCCAAAATTTGATACCAAACTTATCCGGTTTGTTCAGCATATATTGTGTACACCTACACCTTGCTTTGGTTGGGAAGAGCTGTTCATCGATAGTTACATGAGATTAGAGCGAATTTATTATTTTGTATACGCCGGCTTCGTTGACTTTTTTTATAAAATCTGATAAACCGCATAATTTCACAAAAATCACTCCTGCTCATGGTTTTTGAAAAAAGAGGGACCGGATTTAGTGTTCCATAGATATGAAATGTTCAAATTGTTTGTTTGATATGTGCCACGTGCATATAGAAGACTAATAAATGCATTTATTTTTGCATCAGTAAGATTCCATTTAGCTCCCAATACTCGAGAGGCTTCTTCTTCTGTGCATTTTTTTACGTGCTCCATTACACGATTGCCAGTAATCAAAGAAAATGCAGTTCTTACTTTGCCCTTCATTATATTTCATTTGGCATATGCTGTCGGGCCTACAACCTCCCTAAAAATAGTATAAATTGGAGAACGTCCAGGTGGTGAACTTTGTTCTATTTCTTGCCAAATTGTACCATCAGCAGCAGATCGGTCTTCCACATCATTTTCACTTTCTGAACTACGATAACGGTCTTTTTCTTTTCTGTCCTCTTCGCCTGTTCAAAATATTTTCGTCTTCGCATTCTTTACCCGAGGATTCAAATTCATCTGTAGTGCCAAATGAATCATTATGTTGTTCTATTTTATCCACTTCACTTTCAATCAGTTGCTCCTCACTGAATTCCAAAGGATTGTGCGCATTTCACCATCTCCAACGCTGACCTCTGGAGTTTGACGAAACAGATTCCTGTTTATTTCGATATTTGGCACAGAAAATCGAAATGGATAGGGCATACACTTCAGAAGTGTCATGGAAATAATGCAAAAGCAGCCTTAGACTGGTGCCCACAAAGAAGACGCAGGTGCGATCCAACACGTGGAGATGATTAGTTGAAACAGAAGCGCTTCAAGCAGGCCGTTCATGGTGACAAATCAAATTTCTTGCATTGAACAAAGTTAACTGTTACTTTCTTGTTAAGACCCTGTGTTGCTCCTAGAAACCACTGAAAAACATATACTCGTATAATTTTCCAAAATCCATTTAACAATAATTAAATTTTTTTTCAAAAACATATTTTATTAAAAAAAGAAATATATGTATAAATATATAGTAAATAATATAAAGCATTTGTGAAAAAAGTAAAAAAATATCTAGAAGCGTATATTCCACATATGATAAAATTATTTTTCTAAAAAATTTGGAAAAGAAAAGTTAAATTTTTTCCCAAAAATAATTTTATCCTAACAAACAAAAAAATGCATTTTTATAAAAATCTTAAAGGAGTGGTTTATATTTGACTTTAAAAACCCCACACCAAAATTTCCAACATTATTGCAAATTATAGTTTTTTTCAGCTATAACTCTGGTAGCTTAGGCTGTAATCGAACTATAAAATTTTATAATTTATTACAAATTTAAATCAATAAATAAATAATAAACAATTTTTTTTTAATTTTTTCAGTTCATTTTTTTAATTTTTTTTAATAAAATAATTATGATTTACAATTTTTTTTTAACAAAACTAAGTTTTTGTTACAAATTTTTGGGAAGATTTGTTTTTTATAACTTTTTACAAAATTGAAAAATTAGTTCAGTATTTTTCTTATATGTAAATATTTACACATGTTATATTTTATACTAAAACATAAAAAAAATTGTGGAATTCTTTTTTGTTACATAAAAAAAAATAAGACAAAAATCTAAAAGGCCTGTTTTCTATAAATAAACACAAAAATAAAAATGGTAAAAGCAACCGAATATATGATTTTAAACTCCGTACGAAAATTTTCAGTATTTCATTTTCATTGTATAAATCTTAAAACTATTAATTTTTTATCAAATTTTTTTCAGTTTCCTTTTTTTATTTTTCAAATAATTTATGAAAAACAAATTTGTAAAATTTTTGTTTTTCATTTTTACAAAATTTAATTAAGTCTATAAATTATAAATACAAAAACAAAATAAAAAAATGTATAATTCATAAATTAAAAAAGTTAATGAAAAAGAAAATTTTGAAAAAAATTTATAGTTTTGAGATTTATACAATAAAAATATTGTAATATATTGAAATTTTTAATTTTTAGAATTTTTGTTTGTCATTGGTGAAGGGGAAGAGAGTGTTACCCATAAATGACAAGAAATAATTAACTTTTTTTGGAAAAAAGGATTAAATAAATTTTTTAAAAATCCTGTTTTATCCGAAAAAGTAAAAAAAATAAAAATACAAATTTATAAGAGTCTTAAAGGAACAGAATACACTTGTCTTTAAAAAACTCCATACCAAACTTTCCGACATTATTGAATAATTTCTAAGGTATAATTTTTTTTTAATGTTTTCAGTTAATGTTTGTTAATTTTTTAGGATAAAATACAATTTGTAATAAAATTTTTTGTAAAAGATTGGTGGGGATTGCTTTCGTCACTTAAAATAAAAACTAAGAAAAAATCTAATGAGGGCTATTTTCCACAAATGATCAAAATAATTTTTTTATAAAAGCATATTTTATCGTAGAAAATAGAAAGATAAAAACATATAAAACAGATAAATGGAGCTGAAGATATTTGACTTTAAAAAACTACGTAGGTACCAAAATATTCAGCATTGTACAAATCTCAAAATTCACAACAACAACAATTTTTTCCGTTTAATTGTTTTTATTTTGCAAATAATTTGATTTTTTTCTTAATTTTTAATGTTTTTTTTAGATTTTTATAATATTTTTTTTTTATTTTTAGAATTTTTTTAGTCGTTCGTTAAACAATTTCTTTCGCAAAAAGTTTAGAATTAAAAAAAAAATAAGAAAAATAAAATAAAAATATTAAAAGGAACCGAATATATTTGACTTTGAAAACTCAGTACCAGTTTCCCATTTTAATTTAGTAAATAATTTATAACCAAAAAAAATTTTAAATTTGTAGAATTTTTTTTCCTAAATTTTTAAATTTTTTAATCGTTCGTTAAACATAATAGAAGAAAAATGTGAGGAGGGTGTTACCCGTAAATTTCAAGAAACAAGTATTTTCTCAAAAAGTTTGAAAAAATAATTAAATTGTTTTTTACTTATGTTTTATCCTAAAAAATAAAAATTGTATAAAAATATTAAAAGGAATCGAATATATTTGACTTCAAAAAACTCCTTACAAAAATGTCAACATAAATGTCAAGCATAAATCTCAAAATTTTTAAATTTTTTTGAAAATTTTAAATTTTTTTTTTGAAATTTTTTTCAGTTGACTTTTTGTTATTTAATAAATAATTTATAAAAAAAATTTTAATTTTTTTTGAAAATTTTTTGAAATTTAACAAAAAATTAAAATTTTTTTTTTTGAAAATTTTAGAAATTTTTTTGTTTGTTATTTTTGACACAAATAAGAAGAAAAATCTAAAGAATTTACCCATAAAATCCAAGCAACATTTTTTTTGAAATTTAAAAAAAATTTAAAATTTTTTTTTGAAAATGTTAGAAATTTTTTTGTTTGTTATTTTTGACACAAATAAGAAGAAAAATCTAAAGAATTTACCCACAAAATCCAAGCAACATTTTTTTTATCGAAAAGTTTGAAAAAAAAATTAAATTTTTTTCCTAAAATATTTTTTTAAAAAGCATATTTTATCGTATTGAAAAAGTAGCTAACATAGTAAGCACTGCAAAGGCAACCCTAATATTTCATTTCTTTGAATTTTCCCATTTTCCTTTTGTTGGATATTCTTAGAGTTAGTCGTTTATAATAAAGCTGTGAAGTAACACTTTGCGTTTGATTTTCGGCTCTCTCCTAAAAATTAAAAAAAAAAATAAAAATTTGTAAATTAAATATTAATAAATAACAAAGTTATAATTAAAAGTAACCGAATATATATGACTTTAAAAAACTTCATGCCACACTTTTCAACAAGGAATAAAACTCATTTCACTTCCTCCTATAATCAAGCCTACAAATAAACAAATTTTCAGAAAACTTTAAAGACATATCCCATATATTGGGATCACTTGACACTCGACTGGCTCCTTTGCGGAATCGGTAAAAGAACGTTTCGTAAAATATGCCAGAATAATGAAAAATTAAATAATTTACCCAAATGCTCTAAAATGCACTGGTAATGCTTTCAAACGCAACACTTTGCTTCGACGTTTTGCACTAATCCACCCACTATGAAGGCACTACGCTCCATATGTGCCCATACATACATGCACACATATATACATACACACACATATAAATACGTCATCTACCCTTTGGCTCATGCTCTGCATTTTCATTTCCATTTTCAGCTTCAGCTTCGGCTTCGGCTTCAGCTTCATTTTAATATTTGAATTTGATAGCGAAACTGGTCGCATTCATTTAGGAATTTGAAATTAGTCACACTCTGCAAGAACGAATGCTTCAGAATGCTTGAGGATGATTTTGCCACCCACGACATTGACTCTTACAGAGCGCACGGAAATGAAGGCATACATATGGACAAAGAGCTAACCTCGAATAGAGGCATATGAATGTGAACCTGCACACTGTTTAGTGTTTCTATAGCACGTATGTATGTATGTATGTATGTGTGTTTGAATGTATGTCTGTGCATAATTCAGGGCGCTCGAAACCCCCTTTTTTTAAAGCTAAAGCTAAAGGAAATCTTTGCAGCGCCTCTACATCGTTGGCTGCGCTTTGCTGTTATTGTTACTCCGACTTCAACTCGACACTTTTGCCTTGGCTGTAATCGTCGAAAAGAGGGTAGTTGGACGAAAAGCCTGCCAGCGCGCTTTTGCCCTTGCCACGCTTCCGCTTTCACTTGCCCAACTGACTGCTGCAGTGAATGAGTGTTTCGTTGACTAAGACTAACTGACTGACTGGCTGTCCTTGCCGGCAAATGTGCCGCAGCACGGCACGGCATGACACGGTGCGGCATGCCTCGATTCGCCTCGACACGACTCGACTCAACTTAACTGCTAAGCGCTTTGGCCTCCGCATGCGTGCGACAACACAGAACGGAATGGGTTGGTCGCCAGTCTTGGTCGAAGGTCGGTTGCTAGCGTCCCCATTGGAGTCGGCAATTTCTCGCACATTCGCTCTGTTGAAGTTGCTGTGCGAGTTAAAGTTAAAGTTGGTGGATACGATGTGGCAGAACCATCGTACTCGTACTCTCGTAGCGGTGCAGCAATGTGGCAGTGGCTGAAATGTTGACGTTGAAAGCCAAATCGATTTGGAAAAATTCGTTTCACGTGAAATGTGTAAAATACTGATAAATGATGAGCGTCACCACACCACGCCATCACAGACACTGCAAATTGCACACTGCACATACATACACACACACACACACATAAGTAAATATCTTTGCATGCATAAAAAGCTGGTGGGTTAGTTGGGAGATTGGGCTTTCGCCTAAAATAGCAGTCTGTCTGATTGACTGCTTGACTGACGCGCTAACACGCTTAGGCAGCAGACGCGCGCACTTTACATACAAACATTCGGTACTTACATACATACATATACCTACATATAAACATTTACTGGCATGGGCTAAAAGGTTGAAAGCGAATCGTTGGTGTTTTTATTTTATTTTTTACATTTTGAAGCCGTTTTTATTTTTACTTTGCAATCTTTTTAATCCTTTTTTTTTTGCAAATGAAGCTTTGGCGACATACATACATGCATACACACCTACACCAATGCACACATTAGAATTTGTCTTATCGCTGCCACACAGCTTGTGTGAGTGAGAGGATGAGTGGATCTCGCAAGCGTTTAAAGCGGCATGCATGGATATGTGCGTGAGTGCGCCACTTTTAAAGGGTTGCTTAAGCGTATGATTGCCTCCCACTTCTTTGGGGACTCTGAGAATTATCGGGCACATTTATGCAAATATATTTAACGGTTCTTCCAACTATTTGTAGCTATCAATAAAATGGTTTATGTGCTAAGCGGTTTAAGAAAGAAATATTTGCGGGCTTCTAAAGACTTTTCGCTTGTAAATTCAAGCCGAATGGTAATATGTAAGCTTGCGTGAGGGATTCAAATATTTTAAATTAAAAATCTATGTAGTGAATGTCTAGTTAGCAGTTATATCCTAATACCCAGTCATAGTAACGGTTACGAAATTCATATAATAGCTTCAAGAACTTTCGCTGTTCTATAAGAAAAACACAATTTTATGGTTTGAAATAAAGGGTGTTTAAATTTCAAGGCCGATGTTGAATGTGAACCACACCTAAAAGTCAATTTTTTCCTACATTTGATTTGACATTTTTCAATTTCAGACTAACTCAATTTGAACCATGGAAAGATGTATAATCGAGCAACGCGTTTAAGTTATTCAGGCTTATTATAAAAACGGGCGTTCAAATCAAAATGCATTTCGCGCACTTCGTGATTTTTTCGGTCAATTTAATCGTCCAAATGTGCGTACAATCGGAAAAATTGTGCAAAAGTTTGAGCAAACCGGGTCTGTAGTAGATGTGAAAACACCGGGGCATGCTCGTACACCTCGTACCACAGAAAATATTGCTACTGTTCGCGATAGTGTGGTTGAAGAGCCGTCCACCTCAACTTGTCGAGGTGCCCAACAATTGCACCTCTCACGCTCGTCGTTGATGAACATTATGCATAAAGACTTGCATTTACACGCTTACAAGGAGCAATTGACTCAAGAACTAAAGCCTCTTGACCATTTCAAGCGTCGTCAATGGTCAGAATGGTGGCAGGAAATGGCAACAGTGAATGACCAATCATCTTCAGTGACGAGGCACATTTTCACCTCAGTGGCTTCGTCAATAAGCAGAATTGCCGCATTGGGGCGAATGATAATCTAAGAGTGATTGCCGAATAACCAATGCAGCCGGCAGCATCATTGGGCTGTATTTTTTCCAAAATGAGGCCGGTCAGGCAGTTACTGTGAATAGTGTTCGCTATCGTGAGATGATAATGAACTTATTATGACCCGAATTGGAAGATATGGATGTGGACGATATGTGGTTTCACGGACGGTGAACGGTGCCACTTGTCACACAGCTAACGAAACAATGGCTCTTTTGCCCGAAAAATTTGATGGCCGAATAATCTCTCGTCGCAACGATGTCAATTGGCCGCCAAGATCATGTGATTTGACAGCGTTGGACTTCTTTCTTTGGGGTTATTTGAAATAAAAGATGTATGTCGATAAGTCAGCAACAATTCAAGAGCTAAAAGATGAAATAATTCGGCACATTAGCAGCATAGAACCTCAATTATACCTCAGCGTCATCGAAACTTTTGACCATCGGATGGAGGTGTGCCTCCGAGGCCGCGGCGGCCATTTGGCCAATATTTTGTTTTGTGCGTAATTGAGCTATACCAATATTATCATAATAAAGAGAAGTGGCTACAATTTGCTAAAAAA
This sequence comes from Anastrepha obliqua, assembly GCF_027943255.1. Classification (NCBI taxonomy): domain Eukaryota; kingdom Metazoa; phylum Arthropoda; class Insecta; order Diptera; family Tephritidae; genus Anastrepha; species Anastrepha obliqua. The sequence continues at coordinate 28,015,862 of NC_072895.1, forward strand.
ATTGTATTTTATTCAAAATCAACACCGGCCTTTGAAACTTAACCACCCTTTACAAGAAATTGCATATCTCTTCTACATTTCATTGAGAAATTAAAAAAATATCGCAAGAGTGGAAATCAAGCGTTAGGCTACCAGTGTTTAAAAAGGCAAATGATCCACAGAATTATCGTGGTATAACCCCGCTAAGCTCAGTTCAGAAGCTTTTCACTAAGATTTTGTTATCGCAACTCAGTCTTTACCTACAAGCAGTGGCGGAACCAGGGTATGGCAAGCAGGGCACGTGCCATGGGCGCCACTCTAGGGAGGGCATAAAGTGACACCTTAACTTTGTACATTTAATGTATATTCAATCGCGATTTTGAAATTCAGTTTTCAATAAAGATACAAGAAGTTAGTATAGTCAACTCTGTAATCTGTATACTCGCCAGCGAGAAAAACTGAAACGTATACGGTCCGCGCCTCTTTACGCTGTTTAAAGTCAAAGCTGGTTTAGATGTAGCAGCAATAAAGCCAGTTAACAACCACTTGGATCAAATTCTGGAAGTTCTTGAAGAAATAACCGAAGACAAGAATCTAACAAGTGAAACAAGAAGTGATGCCCAGCAACTAAACAGCCGAATGTTGAAGTATGATTTCTTGATTTTGCTGAGATTTTGGAATAAAGTATTAATCCGCATTAACAGCGTTCAAAAAAGGCTGCAAGATTCCACGATGCATTTTCACGATGCTGCTGAAGATCTGAAGGCTCTTCAAAATAATTTCGAAAATGAAAGAGAGGCCATCGTTGATAGTTCACTCGAGGAAGGGATAATTTTGTGTCAAAAATGGGACGTTGCAACTGAAAGGCGCCGAAGAAGAATCAAAAATATAGATGGTGAGATTTCGATTGATGCAGGTTTGAGTGGCATCGAAGAAATGAAAAGGGAATGGAAAGAAACAGTTGATCGACTATTTTTCAATTTTTGCAATTTTTTCGCTGCCATGGGCGCTACGTTCTCCAGGTACGCCTCTGCCTACAAGAACACAAGGAGCAACAAGGCTTTCGTCAAAACAGGTCCACAACGGATTGTATATTCATTTTACAACAAACTATGGAAAAGTCAATCGAACTCGATAATTCTGCTTTTATGTATTTTGTTGATCTTAAAAAAGCGTTTGATCGCGTCAAACTTGAGGATGTATTGCAAATATTAAAAGAAAGAAAGGCGCCTCGACAAATCCTGCAAGTCCTCAGCGATCTCAATACCAAGTGCTCAACAAAAATAATGGTAAATGGTAAACACATCAAAAGTATAAATTACGCTACCTGAATACGGCAAGGTGACTCCTTAAGTCCACAACTTTTCAATCTTATTATGGATAAAATTATCTCAGAGGTAAGGCAATTCAGGAATTCCATCCCTGAGAGGGCGTTTGACAGGGTGCCGAGGATACCATTGATTTATAAACTTCGACAGATGGGAATGTCTAGTAAAATAACGAAGCTGATCGAAAATATCTACGAGAAAATAGAAAATATCTGCGGCTTGGACGGAAAAAGAAGTATCCGACTATTTTGAAACCTGCACTGGTGTGAAAAAACGATGTCTGTTGTCGGAGGTGGACTATTTGGAAGGTGGACTATTGGTTGAGGGCATGAATATACGTCTTCTCCTTTATGTCAATGATATTGTTCTCCTGGCGCATAACCCTTAAGTCATGCAATCCATGATTAATAACCTGGAGAAATACTGCGGGGAATGGAATATGGAGGTAAACCCAAATAAAACGGAGATGACGGTCTTTAGAAGAGGTGGACGACTTTCCCAGGCAGAAAAATGGTGGTACCAAGGTGAAATTAAATTGGTGGCCGAACATAAATGTCTTGGTGTTATTCTCACACCCAAAATGGCATTCGGCAAGCACTTAGCACTTAGAAGCCAGAAATTAGAAGTAAAAACATGTTTTGGCTTACGTATCTGAACGACATGGGAATGGTGTTCTGTCTGAAGTTTGAAGAAAACATCACCGCTACAGACTGGCAAGATCGCTGTGTACAACTTCTTACCAAAATGAAAATAAAAGATCTCAACATGGCAAGGCAAAAAGCACAGTCGCGACGCGAATTTTTAAACATTTAGACTACTCAAAAGGGGAATCATATATTAAAGAAGAGCTGCGACTAGCTGACATTACAACAATTTTCAGAGCAAGATGTAGTTTACTAAAACTAAATGCAATCACGTATGGAAATACCCAGAAAATGTGCACCCTCTGCAATTTAAACGAGAAAGCAGATATGCAGCACTTCTTAGGAAGATGTCCGCGGTAAAGAAGTTGTTGAGCCAGTTTTTAAACGAGCGGACCTTTTTGTTATCGAAGGCAACGTCCTTCATATGGGGGCGGACAAGATGGTTATCGGTCGGGGAAAGGTCCGGAAAATACGGCGGATGTTGAAGGATCTCCTATTCGAGCTCTTGGACTGCGGCTTTAACGACTTGTGCAACATGGGGCCTCGCGTTGTCGTGAAGGAGTATGGTTTGACCATGTCGATCAGGTCTTTTCAATCGAATAGCCTCATTCACGCAGTGTAGCTGGGCAATGTAGAGCTCCTTGTTGACTGTGTCATTCTTTTCGAGCATTTTCCAGTGCGCCATGCCCTTCCTAGTCCCACGAAACACACATCATGATCTTCTTTGGTGGAAGATGCGGCTTGACGCTCTGCTTTGGTGTATCTCCCTGAGCCGCCCACATCTTTCTTTGCTTCATATTGATGTCTAGGCACCATTTCTCATCTCCCGTGACGATTCGGAACAAAAAGCGCTCTTTATGACCGCGTGTTGCTCGATGGCGAGCGAGATGCTGAGAAGCAATTGGAAGGCAACTGTCATTGTTTTTTTGTTGTTGAGCTCGTGAGGCACCTAGCTCCCAATTTTTCGGTAAGTCCCATTGAATGAAAGTGATTGATAATCGTTTCATGATTGCAGTTCATTTCTTCCGTCAATTCACGACTAGTTTGGCGACCGTTCTCCTGCAAAAGTGATTTGAGTTGTTCTTCATTGAATTCAGAAGACTTTCCGCTGCGGGACGCGTCATCGACGTCAAAGTCGCCATTTGTGAACTTTCAAACCATTTCCGTGCTGTAGACTCGCCTATGACACATTCTTCATACACGTCGCAAATGTTCCTGCCTGCTTCTACAGCTTTTAACCTCGATGAAAAGCAAAGAAGAGTAGGGGTCGGAAATGTTGATTTTCGCCTGCTGGGTATTCCATTTCTAAGCCTCGAAAGTAATAAAAAATTATATAACTAAAAACTACAATTAACATAGTTTTGTATGATAGAAAGAGCTCTATCGAATGAATACTTACCCTTTGTCAAACAGCAAAAGATAATATAAGGACGCTATGAACTTATCCCCCAAGCCAATACTTATACTCGTATAATGCAGTGTGCCCATCTATGCAATAGACAACATCGGATGAGACACGCTTTGCAGTGCTCGGGAGAGACATTCCGCAAACAACTTATGAACCAACGTTGCAGATATTTGAACGATGAGCCTTAGCAGCGTAACAGCAACATAAACGGAGAGCAGCGTACTAAGATCCACTGAGTGCGCTGACTAGAACAGGTCGTAAGAAGTTGTTTTGGAACGTCGCGAAATGAGACGCTTCCGTTCCCTTAAGAACCTGTGGTCAGCTTCTGGAAAGATGGGCCTCGAGTCAACTCTGCGAGCGCTGGGCTAGCGCGCAAACGTGTAAAGTCACGAGATCCTTCTGGCCACGGGTAGATCGCGGGCGCTCGTGGGAACTACTAAAGCTAACAAAGTCGCAGCTCTCGAATTTGTTGGGTATCCTTACCGGACATTGCCCGTTTGGTGTCCATGCAGTAGGGCTTGGGCGTGCTTCTAGTCCTTTCTGCAGAAGCTATCTTGAGGACGAGGTGGAATCAACTCAACACTTCCTTCTCAGCTGCCTTGCTCTCGTCTGGCAGAGATTTAGAAATCTGGGCTCTCATTTTTTCGCTGCGGCTGCGGATATAGCAGGTTTAAATATCATACATCTGGTGAAGTTCATCAGTAGCTAATCGCAGCTAGTTACGAACGTAAATCAGCCACCGTCGGCGTCGTCGTTAGTGCATGGCCATCATCCTCTTATCCCAAGGCTCCTTCTTCCTTCCCTTCTCCTTTCCCCTGTATGGCCTCACAATGGACGAATTTTGAATATTTGTCCAAATGGGTCCCAAACTAGGGCAGCCATTTAACCTAACCTAACCAGTTTTGCTTTGAAGGTACTCCGTGTGGCAGCAGGGCAAATGGAGGCACTTCCCTACTTTGGAAATGCCCGTTGGAGAAAGACTAGCCCAGTTTGTACAATAAAAGTAAAAAATGGCTTACACGCATTTACCATAGAAAGAAAAAGGTAAATCAGCACTTGAATTCGATGCTGATCAGAGCCAATACCAAAATGGCACCTGTTGACGAAATTTCCCTTTTGCTTGGGCACGAGGCTATCAATATTGCATGCAAGCGGCACCTCTTAGCGGCAAGTCTTAATGGTTTGTTCGACTGTCGCGCAGCTACTTTGTGCAACTTCGCGCTTTAAACATTCAAAATAATTTAAATGGAAGGCGCTGCTCTTCTCAGCTGTCACTCATTTGCTGCCCTAAAGTGTGCTAAAAGCTATTTAATATTTGTATGTGTGTGTATGTATGTATTTGTAGAGAAGAGTATATGTATGTATGTGTATGCTGTGTGTGTGTGTGAATTCCTAATGTGTACTATTGCGTATAAATGGAGGGAGAGTGTAACAAAAGCGGAAAAACCTTACGTCTGCCATAAATTTAATTCAGACTGTCAAGGCTGGCGAAGGTGCCCCCACACCGACATAATCGTATTAGGGAGAGAGGTGTGCATAAGTATAAGTGCACATAGTACGCGAATATCTAAGAGCAAGTAAAATACTTTAATAGACGTTGAAGACGACTTTTTTATGCCAAGGTAAAATTTACTACCTTCACAGCAGCGTCGGCTATGCAACTGAGTGTACCTTCTTAGGTATAACAGCAGCGTAAGCCAAGTGGGGGAAGTTAGACGGTTACGACACATTAAAAGCCGCTGCATTCAAAGACTCCGGCAAACAAATAATAAGCAAGGGAAGGACGTCAAGTGAGAGCCGCTGCGAACACAAGGCCGGCGAGTCGGAAGTGGGGAGTGGGGAGTGGGGGATTGTGCGTGGCGGCAGAGTGGCCCATATATTTATTTCTGTGGCACACTTAAAGCATTTAACTCGGCTCGTTTACCGGCGTGCATGCTTATAACTAAAAATATCTGCTTACATACATACACACACACACACACGCACATAGGTACATACCTACACATGTAAGTATATATAAATATTTTCGGTTTACATTTCAGCGATGCAGGGGTGTGTGTAAATGGAAACATGTGCACGATTGTGCGCCCATATACGGTGACTGATAAGATAAGACGTAAGTTCTACGAGACGATATCAGCGCGCGCACCACTCGCCGCAACCTACAATGTAACGGATCTGGAAGAGTGGCGGCCGAAGTGTTGCAGCAGCTACAGCCGAAAGCTGAAGCGTAAAAACAACACAACAAAAACTAAGGTAAACAACCCATTGGTGGAGGTATGAATTGAGCAAAGATAGCAAAGCAAACGCAAACAAAAAAAAAAAAAAAATAAATAAATAAAAAATAATCGAAGGGGTTAACACAGTTTTATATAACATAACGGCTACCGATAATATTGAATATTGAACAGCAATATTTGCATAATCTTGCAACCAGTTTTTGCTGGCTGTATTGATTGAAAATTATCATATCATTACTTTGTGCGTTAGATTTCGCTTAACGTAAGCCTGGCAACCCTCCGTTGTGAGTCTCCGGCAGGCCAACGAGATTCCGCTATTCCGCGCGCTCTACAATGCACTTTCTCAAGCGCTCTCTCACGCTCGCTCTCTCTCTCTCTCTTTGTCGCCAGCTCTCATTTGCTTGCTTTCCGCCGCCGCTCCTCACATAGATGTGCACAAACACAATCAAAGTTGCGTGCACACGGATATGGCCCGTGAGCTGTTTATTGTTGCGCTCTCACTTGCATTGCTGAATTGTAAGAATTTTTAAATTCCTTCGCGGTTGGTATTTTGAATTTGTATTCTGATTCACTTTTAAACGTTTGTCTATAGGAATTTTTGTTTGTTTTTGAAGAAAATGTTTTTAAATACTTGAAGAACTTTGTGTCCCAATCTAGACAATGGAGGCGTGGGGAAATATTTTGAAAATATTTCGGGGGGCCGTAGCCGCACGGATTGGTGTGTGACTACCATTCGGAAGTGCACAGGCTCTAAAACGCGGGCACGAAACCCTGAATGATGGAAAATGTTGCTTCTAATAGTAGTCGCCCTCAGCAGACAGTGGCAAATCTCCGAGTGTATTTCTACCATGAAAAAAGCTCGTCAAAAAATGCTCCTCAAAGAGCTCACCCTTTCGAAACTTTGAAAATATTGGTAGTCGAAAAAGTCTTTTCGTATTTTGTCAATAGATTTCTTTGAAGTCATCTATCTCCAGTGCTACCAATCACATTGTGTCATATCATATGGTGTTAGAAAGGTGACATTTTAAGCTTCATTTAACCAAAAAAAAAAAAATTAAATTCGGAGAAGTTGAAAAAAAGTTACAGCTGTTCAAAAATGAGTGAAAATAATGAAGAAATTCGCTATATTTTGAAATTTTTGTATAAAAAAGGGAAGAATGCCACACAAGCCACCAATGAAATTTGTGAAGTTTACGGCGACGATGCTGTATCAGTTCGTGTAGCACAACAATGGCGCGCTCGCTTCCGTTCTGGAAATTTCTATGTAAAAGATGCACCTCGCTCCGGTCGACCTATCGTTGAAAAAGTCGATGAAATTATGGAAAAGATTGACCAGGACCGTCACATAAGCTGCCATGACATCGCCAAGGCACTAAACGTTCATCATCAAACGGTTTTGAACCATTTAAAAAACGCTGGTTACAAAAAGAAGCTCGATGTTTGGATACCACATGAATTGTCTGTGAATAATTTAATGGACCGAATTAACATCTGCGATTCTTTACTGAAACGAAATGAAATCGAACCATTTCTGAAGCGAATGGTAACAGGAGACGAAAAGTGGATCAAATACGACAATAATGTGCGAAAAAGATCATGGTGCAAGGGTGGTGAAGCTCAACAAATCGTCGCAAAGTCAGAATTGACGCCTCGAAAGGTTATGCTGTGTGTTTGGTGGGATTGAAAACGAATCATCCACTGTGAACTGCTCCAACCTGCTCGAACGATTGATTCTACACTTTACTGTCAACAACTGATGAGATTGAAGCAAGCAATCGAAAAAAACAACCACAAAAGTTTTACCCTGATGGAATAATGTCTCTAGAAGAAAAATGGCAAAAGGTGGTCGACCAAAATGGTACATATAATATTTGGTTTAATAAAGTTCATTATAAAAAAAAAAAAATGTGTTGAAGTTTGATTAGAAATACGAAAAGACTTTTTCGACTACCCAATATTTTGTTGCTGTTACAGTATGACCAAAATTTGTGCAGGAAATCCTTCTGAAACATATTCCAGTTAACTCTTTACTGCATGAATTAATAAAGCGTTGAAAACTAATATCTTCACGGTGGATTTATTTCTTTATTTGATTTCTAGGTGGGAAAAGTAGGGTTCAAAATGCCGTCGTACTCACAGCGTCCGTCGTCTACTGCGTTCCCACTACCCGGAACTACTTTCTGCATTACTTCGGAAAGGCCCAGAATGGCATCCATAAAGGACCAATTCTATTCACCCACGTCTGGGTCGACTGTATTTGCGGTCAGCTTTCATGCTATAGGTTCGTCTTCTTCTGTTTCTGTGTGTGAGACTTCGCTTTGTTGCGCTGTGTCAAGGTCTATATGTTTTTTCCGTAGTACGTCTTCGATGTATCTCTTAGCTGTCCTCGCGTTCGAGCATTTTGCTGATTATGTTGCGCGGCGCGTTGTCGCCAATCTGCTTCCTCAGAGCATCTCTTTCTGCGAGCCACTTGTTACAACTAAACAACGTGTGTTCAGCATCAACACTCGGAGCTTTGCGGTATACGCATTGGAATTGCTTAGGTATCTCCGGAAGTATCCGTGGTCCGAGAGGAGCTGTGTCATGAAAGAGTTTACTTGCCTGAACTTCCTTTGAGCCCATTTGCCTATTACGGGAATGAGTTTCGCCGTTCATCTGCCACTCGGTTCAGTGTCTCATCGGCTTTACCACCGCAGCATGGTTTGGCGTCTCCGTTCCGCGACGCTAGTGGTGGCGTGTTTCTTCTTGGAGTTCCTCGCATCCATTCGTTCCCGTGCCATGAGATCGACGGGTATATCGCCGCTGATCACAAGGATTGCAGCCAAAGACAGTGCGAAAAATAGCTTTCACTCCGCAAACCTTTCCAACTTAATTTCATGGTTTTCATCGCAATACCGCGGTTTTCAATAAGTATTTCTAGAAAGAATTGTTTTTAGGCTGAAAGTTAGTGAAGCCATTGCTTTTCAAGTGTTTCGTTCGCTTAAGTTCGAGTTACCGGTACTAAAATGCGTGTCGAAAAAAGTGCTTACAAAAAATGTGTTAAACTTGGCAATCTTTCTACCGAAACCTTTTTGGTGATGATTTTTATCTTATGATAGAGTTCTTGAGGTGACGAATGCCTATTTAAACCATTCTTCTTTGTCTTCTTCTTCGTACTCGCCATGGCCCCTTAGTTGGGGTCGGCCCTCCTCGTATGCAATCTCCAGGTTACTCGGTCCTGGGTTGTCCCCTCGTTGACTTCGCTTCGCTACATATGGTTTTTAATATTGTTTAGCCAGGATCGAAAGGGAAGGCCACGCCCCATTGATGGTAGCGGCTGCGTTACCAATTTCTTTGTTGTATGCTGCTCCGATCTTCGCATAATGTGCCCATTACCAGCGCAAGCGGTTTACTCTCAATTTCTCAAATATTGGAGCCACATGACCGCCACCTCTGATGTGTTTATTGCTTATCTTAACGAGTTTTGTTACGCCCGATGCCCATTGCAGCATTCTCATATCCGCCATATATGGATTCTTTGGTGCTGTTTTGCAGACAGGACGGGCAGACCCTTTTCAACTGCCAGATAAATATAATTCTATATTCATATCAAAAGTTCTTAATCGGTATTCTGAAGTACAGTGCTTGGCCGAACACTCGCCGTCAATCAATTTTTATCTGCCTGGCGAACTTGTGGGAAGTGTCCGTCTGAAAGAGGTACCCATTAGGAGAGGTATTTGATTAATCTTGATTGTCGGATATGACCAGAATATTGCTTTTAAATTTACAGGGAAAGTGCTCACCAGTCTCCTTCTCTGGAAGGTCCCCACAGCTTCTGCAATGGGGCTTAAATGATAAACCGCGTGGGTGCCGATCGTCCAATGACCGGTAAACACAACTACGAGTTGGAAAATTGAATGGTGGGGAGTGCTCGAGACTTTCTGAGTCCTTTGTCTATTATACCGGCGCCGATTTGTGAACATATCTCGATATTTCGAGCACATATCGGCGTGCTAACGATAGCTGTATAGGACCTTACACTCTTCTAGAAAGGATTGAAGAACCTTTTACATTAAAAATTGCTTACAACTATCAAGTTTCGATATTTTTCATTTCCTACATGCAAATATTTTATGTCACTTATTTAATTACCTAACATAATAAAATTTAAGCAAATATATCCGCGAAAAGCTTATTGAAGTTCATGACTTTTTTACTTAAATTTCAAATCCACTCTCATTCAACAATCCATAGCAGAAACTTGCTTTAAAAATTTCTAGTTTCCCGTTCCTTTTGTCTTTGAGTTTCCTGCATTTCCATAACACAGAAATTGTCATTGTGAAAAATTTTCAAATTCCTGCGTTGGCATTCGAAGCGCGCTCACTAGCCACACGCACATTTCTCACACAGATACAAGATTCACCAACACACCATGTCGACCAGCTCTCACGCATTAACGTACACACAAACACGCACGCAACTATTCATACATGTGCAGCAGTTTACACCAATGCAACGGTAGGAGAGAATGTAGTGCTCAGTACTCGTTTTCAGCATAACCAATAGCCAATACAACAAGCGAGAGTAGCACCCACACATACATATGTGTATATGCGCTCGCTCACTCACATTACACTATTCCTCTCGCAGAGGCCCAGCAACACACACACACACGCACACACAAATACCGTACACATGTACTCTCCAACCGGTGAATACTCGTCCCATGCATTGTTGCACCCTCTTTACTCTTCTTCAACCCCCTCAACGATCCTTTCGGCAGTCGTACATTTCATAAGAAAGAGGAAAATGCCCAAGAAAAAACTACATTTATACCACTCTCCAACAACAACAACATCCTTTGCCACCATAAAGTATCACATTCGCCAGCAATGCCTTCCTGTGTATGTTTGTAAGCGATACTTACTGGTTCGTGTCGCACCATCAGCGTCCCAATTCTCTCAACACAAACTACACCAGCCTCATATACCCGATACTTTTTGGTGGCAATCGCACCAAAAAGTGCCACATTCGTTGTGTTGGCGAACGTCTGGCTTAAAATACGCGCTACTTGCTGGCGCGACGCTCCATCAAGTGCACAGATATGTCAAATTCATGGCTTTGCGCTGGCGAATGTGCTACTTATTGGTGCGTCTGAACGGGGATAGAGATCGCCACATAAAGTGCCACATTTATTGAGCATGGTGGAGTCGTATGCGATGAATGTGCTACTTGATAGCGCGGCGGGTGTACGGTCGTGCCAGTATTTGGTGGATGTGTTTACTGTGCTGGCGGGTCGGTTCGGAGTCGGAAATCGCTGGCACTGCCGTACAGCTGAGCGCTCGTATATGTCACACTGGTATAGCAAGTATGGCTGCACGTTTGTCCATGAATGGGTACAGGGCGATCGAGAATGATTTTTCGGATGGGAAAATCAATGGATATTTCGAGAAATATATGAAAGAAGAAATATGTATTAAAAAAAAATGGAGGAAAAATCGTAAATAAAAGTAAAAATAATAAATATTTTTAAATAAAATGAAAGCGCAGAAACGAAATAAAACAGATACATAGACGCAAGGAAATATGTTAAATATACATATATAGATAAATAAAATGAAAGGTAGTGAAATTAAAAAATGGAATGAAATGGAATGTAATGAAACGAAATTAAATAAAATGGAATGAAATGAAATGCAATGAAACGAAATTAAATAAAATGGAATGAAATGAAATCCAATGAAATTGTGGTAAATGAAATGGAATGAGTTGAAATGAAATGGCATGGAATAGGATTAAAAGAAAGAAAAAATAAATTTATATAAAATAAAGTTAAGTTAATTAACCCTTTTGCAGCATTGGACGGAATAATCCGCGGATAAAAACTCTTTCAACGCCAAGAGCAGAATAGTCGGCGCGAACAAAAACTCTTCCTTATCACCAAGAATGGAATAATCCGGAATAAGTAATTTTTTTATTTGAAGAAAATAAATAATTTTGGTAATCCTGTAACACTCCTCTACTTTGAAGCAAATAGTAAAAGTCTTGTCGGCGCAAGATATGTTTTTCGTATTTTTGTTTTAGGGCTGAAAAGAAACGAAAGTAGTACCTTAAGTGCAATGATCAAAATTCCCTGATGCTTGAAAAATCTTCGCCCCTTCACAATGGATTTTCATTCCAAAGTAATTGAAGATAATTAAAATAAAAAGTAACGAAATGAAATAAAGAAATTAAATGTAAAATAAAATTAATTGAAATTAAATAGAACAGAATGATTGCTATTAACAATTATTATTCAATATAATTAAGTTACACAAAGCAAAGAGCATATAAAGTCAAGGGACTGCAGTCTCAGTCTCTTATCTCAAAAAGATTTTAACACCCAAATATCTAATTGAAAGGAATTATAAAGAATATGGATCCAATTCATTCTTCAAGTCGAGAAAGCTTCGAAGAGAGTTTTGATAGAGGATGGATTGGAATAGCAGATTCTTTTCTTCACGCCTGCTCGCCATAGCGTCGTTTACGATTGATATACAAAGGCAAAAATGCGCAATCCTAAACCGTTTAGATAACCAAACTTGCCCAGCAAATTCACCACCCCAAATCTAATTGTAATTGAAACTGATCCTAATTAGCTCAATGTACATATTTCACTACATATGGCAAAGTGAATTTTTTCTGCTCCGTACTAATACTTATGTAATGCCATTTCCAATCTTCAATCTGCGTATAATCTTCTTCAGCTTCTTCTGAGTAAGGTATAACCAATTAAATATTATTTGCATCAAATCGAAAGATTTTGTCTTTAACAATAAAAAAAAGACCCAAGACCTACATATTTGTATAAATAAAAACCCATATATCCGTGGCGAATAATTTTCTCAATTAATTTGAACAACATTCAAAAGAAAGATCATAATGATTGCAGGATAAAGAAGACGATATTCGAGTAGCTTATGAAGTCTGACTTAGAAGCTTTGAAACACCAAAAAAAACCACCTCTATGTATGTCAGACAGATAAACCTTTGCTCATCACAGGCCTTTTAAGGATTTAATTTGAACTGATATACGCTGGAATTCTCAAGGCTTGAAACTACATTGACAAAAACCAACCAATTAACTACAAAACGGAGAGAGATATTAATACATGCATATCCGTTGCTCCAAATGCGCTTGAAATCTTGAAGAAGCTCTCTACTTCAACTCTTTATTCTGATGCTTGCCCGTTGTTCTGGATTTATCGCAGTGTGCTCTAGAAATGAGTTACATTTGTGATGAGGTAAATGGAAATCTTTCTGGATTAATCGAATGACGAGCTGATATCGGACTCCAGTAAATATCGTAAGCAATTACTGTAAATCAGGTTTCTAAAAAGATTTTACAAACAACAACTGAGGAGTTTTAATTGAAACCAAACTCCCAAACGCTAGGGATTTTATGCACCGCAATCCATCACACTTATATTCATTAGATTAAAAGTTCGTTAAAATCTTGCGCCATCATTGCATAATATGGCATTTATATCTTAGTTGTATTATCTAAATATTTTGTTATTGTACTATCTTATCGGTTACATAAAATATAATAAATAAAAAAAATGTGGTGGATGTTTGCCTATTAATACGGGAAACAGATGTTCTTTAAGCCATACGAGATGGGGATGTTAAGCTGAAGTACTGCAGAAAAAATTTAGTTAAACTTATCGCTGTATCGATTTTACAGTTATTGGAAAGACAACTTAAGAGCGGCCAAATAGAACCAAGAATGATAAAATACCAAATTTTGCAGAATAAAGTGGAAAAGTGAGTGTTATTTTTCCGTTACGTAATTGTAGATGAGCTATGCGAGATAATTAAGGTTTAGTTAATATAAAATATAAACATAAAATAACAATTGAAAAAAGAATAGAGAGAAAAAGTTGTTTGTCGATCATACTTACATCAACATTACGCTAGACATAGAAGCTCGAGCTATAAAAGTAGTGACTACGTATCTAAATGTGCATGCCGTAGCAGAAACCACTAGAAATATATTCTCAGATAACCAGCCGGCCATTAAATCAATGAATGCGGCGATAGTAAGATCAAAGATTGCACAGGAATGCCGGGTAGCCTTAAATCAGATTAGTGTGGTATTCAAGGTCAGCCTTATTGGGGATCCGGGGCACAGAGACATTGATGGAAATTGTAAAGACGATGAGCTAGCCAGAAAAGGCACTCACTTCGACTGCTCAGTGATAGAACTACCATTGGGTTACTTAGGTCACTTGGGTCACGAGCAATTTAATAATTAAGAATAAAATTATCCAATAGGCGAATAGGGCACGGAGAGTTGAAGACAAATGCGTAACAGCTAGGCTACTGTGGTCGCAAATAAATAAGAAAAATATAAGCTTTTAACAGAGGATATCTCGAAGGTCTTGTGTTGTATAACCGGTCATAGGCTACTTGGCAGGCATTCCTTGAGACTAGGAGTTTTCTCCAATGAATATTATAGAAGTTGCATAGATCAGGATGAGGAAGAAATAGTTGAGTACTACCTTAGCAATTGTTCAGCCTTAGCTAAAATCAGAGCAGGTTTTCTGGGTAAATATTTTTCCAATTCTCTTACGGAATTATCTGATGTGGAGATGGCACCAATCATGCGCTTCATAAGAGCCACAAAATGGTTCCACGAGAAAAATATATGAGATTCCCATGTCATACAGTGGCATCACAACGGACCTGTCAGGTCCAAGTGAGGTTGCCGTACAGACTGACTACCACCGCAACCTAACCTAACCTAACCTAGAATATGCCCAATACCTCTCTCTCTCTCTCTCTTAGTTTCACAGTCTGTGGTGGACCATAGCTTCATCAAATAGCAGTCATAACAATTTCACGTACACTCGTTCGTCTATGGCTGGGATTTCCCTTCATAGTGATACTTTATTTACATGCAAAATTATGTGCGATTTATTGCGACGAGGTCAACGTGTGCGTCATAATTTTTTATTTTATTCTAATAATTTGTTTTATTTTATTATAATATTTTTTTTCTTCTATTTTTTATTAAAACTCAAAAAATCTTGTTGCATTCAAACTTGCTGTCTAACCCTGTATATCAAGTAACATTCTGTACGTACGTTCAGAGTCGCAATACGTATGTGTGTATGTGCGTGTGTGCGAGTTTGTATGGCAGTGCGCGCATAGCAAGTACGGAAAGTACGTTTGCGAGCCATTCGAGAAATGTTGCCTTCGCCGTAACCATCGCCATCGCCTTTACTTGCCTTCAGTTTAGTTTACGTCTTCTCGTACTTTTTGCTCTTGCCATACTCGTGTTTTGCCGCGACTGCCGGGCTGTCTGCCTGCCATCATCATCATTTGTTGGCTGTTGGCTGTCGACTACTTGCGAGCGCTTGCGAGCTTGCTTGCTGACTGACTTTAACTTGCTCCATGTACGAGCGCACTACACACACATATACATGCAAGCAAACACATCAGCATACACACACTCACATATGTATGTATGGATGTATGGATAAGTACATACAAAAATCTACTGGCAAGTCTTTTTGAACGCAGCGTTTTACATGTATGCATGGATGTGTATATACGCACACACACACACACATGCGCTAGCGAGGTTATCTCCGTACTTTCTGTAGCACCAAAGCACTTTCTTGGAGCTGAGTTTGTTCGTGCATGCATGCGCGTGTGTGTGTGTCGCTCTCGTGCCGTACTTTTGTTACAGTGTGTTTGCCTTGCTTTATATTAGAATTTGTGCGCGTCTGTAGCAGTTTGCATGTTGGTGTGTGCCTGCGTGTGCGAGAATTTAAGCTTGCAGCTATTGTACACAGCAGTGCGATTGTGTGCCTGTGCGCGCCTTCTTCCGCGTGCACACCCGCGCAATCAAGCATTCTTTGCTATCAGCCCCCACCCTCGCTTGCGGCATTTCCATCCACACAACACACACATACATACATACATACATACATACATACATATGTACATATGTATATTCTCTCCTATCGCTTGTGCAACCGTCCTTCCACAATGCGCACTGCTTGGCTTGGCTTGGCTAGCTGTCGCGCTGTGAATGCGTATGTGTGTGTGTATGTATGTATGTGCGATGACGCCAGTGTTTCAACTTTAGTTTCAGCTTTAATTTGGAGTCGTTGCGTTTTGTTAGCGCACTGTCCAGCTGCAATGCTTTAGTTTTGTTTAGCACGCTTGGCCTCGGCCTGGGCCTAGCGAGCGAGTTGGTAAGCCATGGAATGCTTGTCATGAGTATTTATGCATGTATGTACTTTTGTACTTAGATAGTCTGTTTGTATGTAAGGTTGAGCTTTGTTGTGTATAATATGTATGTATGTATGTATGTACATGTGTGTGATCTGCAGCAGAACCGCGTGCTAGCAAACTTTAAGATAGAAGTTTGTATGTATGTATGTATGTATGGCTGCAAGACACATTCATTTCACATAAATATATACATATGTACTAGCATATAAATTTGCACATTCTCGCATATGTAAGTATGCGTATGTATGTATGCATGTAAATTTAAGGAATCGAGAGCTTCCTCTAAACTTGGACATTGCGCCCGGCATTGAGCACAAAGTTACCGACAAGCAGACCAAGCATGCAGATGCATATATACATATGTATGTACATGCATACCTACATACATACATACATACATACATACATACATGCAGACATATGTACATAGATAAATATGTATAAATACTTTACTGCATCGAAGATTTTAACAACACCAAAGTTGCTTTCAAACGGGCTCGAGAAACGCTAGCTGGAATTTACTGATTTCAATGGCTTTAGGACGACGGTGTGGCACCTTTTCGTTACATACATATCTTCATACATACATACATACACACATACATATCTTCATATATGTTTGTATTACGATACGTACTCATATGTCAAAAGATGCCCCACCGTAGCGAGGTTCTGCCAACAACACGCAGAAGAAATGTCTTACACTTTTGTATACTCATGGGCTGAAAAGTCCCGGGCCTAACACATAGATGGCACTAGTTTTATTGCATTCACCTCTTTTCCAGTTAGTACTAACCTTAAAAAGAGAGCTGTTAAAAAATTCATGATATTCTATTCATTAGTTCGCTTCGGCTCTGAAAGTATTCGATGCAGTACCAGCTGGTGGTAGTAGAGGAAGAGGAAGGCCTCCCCTGCGTTGGAAAGATAAGGAGGAGAAGGACTTGGTTTCACTTGGTGTGTCCAACTGACGTCGGTTAACACGAGAAAGAAATGACGCGATTTGTTAAACTCGGCCAAAATCGCGTAAGCGGTTATCGCGCCAATTAAGAAGAAGAGAAGTTCGTGAGTTATTGTGCTAAGAGTGACGCTACTTTTGTTATTTTCAAAATAATGAATCAAAAAGAATTTCGTGTTTTTATTTTACACTGTTCGGTCCTGTCGCGATGCATCACACTCGCCAAAGAATTGAACATCATATCGATTCCGATCCTTATGGGAACACCAACACACCCTCAGTGGGTTTCCCTTAAATCCGGTTTCTACATATAATAAATTATTTTGTCTTAAAAAATTGAAACAGCATCGGTCGAATACATACAGCACCGGTAGTGAAAGCTACTAAGCCTTTTCGAGCAGAATGGGATTTTATATTCACTGACGGATCCAAATCGGACACCAACACAACATTTGCTGTAACAAATAGCGACGGTGCCACAATTTCTGTCGGTGCGCTGTCTACATACTGCTCAGATTTCACAGCAGAAGCAGCTGCACTGCCTGAAGCAGTAATGTTTGCCTCCCAAACCAGCAAAAAACATGTCATAGCGACAGCAAATCCGTCATTGAAGCCCTACAGAACCCAAAAAACGATCTGTTACTCATCAATATGGTAAGAAATACAATATTATATACTATGTACGAAAAAAGGCGCAATAAAAATTATGTGGGTTGCTGGTCAACTTTTGTGTGTCTAGGAGTTGGACATTCAATTTCCACTCATAGTCATTTGCTAAATGCAGCCTTGAAGCCGCCATGCTCATATTGCAATATACCAGATTTATCAGTATAACATCTCCTGGATAAATGCCCTGGCCTAAGTCAGATCCGAACAACAGTGTTTGGCAGCAGCAAACCCTCTGACCATCTGAAATTAGCAAATGGGCTATGTAAAATTTGCTTTTTGAATCGGCTATAAAAAAAAACTAATCAATATTTTTTCTAACTATTTTTTTGTTTTGAAGATTGAACATTCTCATTTATGAATAAAAAATAATATCTTTAGGTCAGTCGATCAACCCAATTTTTAAGCACATTTTCGATTGTTTGGGCTCCAATTTCATGAATGGCAACTTCGATTTCGTATTTTAAAGCATCAATCGTCACTGGATGGTTCGCATAGCATTTGTCCTTAACGGCTCCCCACAAAAAATAGTCCAACGGGCTTAAATCACAGCTCCGAGGCGGCCAATTGATATCGAAATTTCGGCTGATTATTCGGCTTTCAAAAACGGTAGCCGGTTTGCTTCGCTACAGTAACGTGTGGGGTTTCTGAGCCCCAAATCCGACAAGTTTGCTTATTGACGTAGCCACCGATGTGAAAATCAGAAAAGAGGAAGAAGACTCACCACTTTGGAAATAGGTTTTCAATATTTCCCAAATTTGTTCAGGCGTATAGCGTCCCATTTCGTAAATTTCAAACCTTTAAGCAAATTATGAACACATTTGACAAGTCATTTGTGTTACCATTCTCAAAAAAATAGGTGGTTCAAAAAGCAAACGCTATATGACCCACCCTGTATTAACGCTTTCCTTAAATTTCTAATCTTAGCTAAATTAAATATATAAAATTATTGTTACTTTCATCCGACCTAACATCAAGTTTTTGTTTTTAATACTTAATGTAAATTATCTCTAACTTACCAAAAATAGTCTTATAAGTATATAAATTGTTAAATTTTAGTGTATTGGTTATTTGTAACTATTGCTCTTACGTACATATAAATAAATAAAATAAATTTTCCACTGCTTCTTGAAGGCGAAAAATATCGTGCAAGCGAAACAATGACTTGAAAAGTGCTATCATCAGAAACTAAATACAATACAACGATGGTGTGCTGACTTCAAACTGACTGAGGTGGTTGTAGAGACACCGATGATGATGCACAATGCAATGGACATCTGGACGTCCAAATGAGGCGGTAACACCAGAAAACATTAAAAAAATTCACTATTCCCAAAATCATTTTGAATGATCGAAAAGTGAAGTTGCGTGAGTTAGTTGACATCGTAAATATATCAAAAGAACGCAGAAGTCCTAAGCGGCTTTATATTGCATGAGCATTTGACTATGAGAAAACTCTGTTCCAAGTCGGTGCCGCGTTTGCTCACTGTTTTGTTTCATCGAGACAACGCACCGTGACACAAGCCCATCAAAGCAGTGGCAAAACTACATAAATTAAAATTCAAATTGCTCCCATATCCTCCGCATTCAGTAGATTTGGTTCCCAGCGACTACAGACTGTTCGCAGTCCTTTAAAAAAATTCTCGCCGGTAAGAAATTCCGCTCGAATGCAGAGTTTGTCGCTGAAACTGAGGCCTGTTTTGAGTCAAAAGATAAATCATTCCACAAAAGTAGTATTGAAATGTTAGAGCGGCGCTAGAATGATTGCGTTGTTCTTCTCAGAAATTACGTTGATGAATAAGCTATTTTTGAACACAAAAAAAAAACGTGTTTTCTTTGTTAGGCCCGTGACTTTTCAGCCCATGTGTTACATACATACATAACTGTGCAGTAAAGTTCCTGCCGTATGGATGTGAAGGTCTCTTAGATGGGCTAATTCTAATCTATCTATCTATCATATTTCAATGCTGCACTCAAATTGGTGGCAAACATACGTATATATGCGAAGTAAGAAGTACTTCAAAGGTGACGTCATCCATACCACACGAGTCGTGCATTTCTCCAAAGCATGCGATAAAGTCTCTTTCTGCCTAGGCTTTCACTCTATATTTGTTTTTGCAATGGCTTAAGTCGTATTTAAACAAGAGGTGGTGCGTTGTCTCTATTGACGACGTGCCATCTGAACCCTTCCGTGCTATGTCCGGCGTTCCACAGGGCAGTATTCTCGGTCCATTCCTTTTCGTATTGTGCGTTAATGGCTTTAGCTCTTGGTTTTCATATGCTCAATTTCTGTTGTACACTGATGACTTGAAAATTTACTCGTTAATAAATTTTGCACATCCATCTGAGATTGACACTCTTTATTCGTGGTGCGCTAGATATCATCTTTGCTTAAATACGAGTATTAAAAAATGCTTTCACGCCGCTTACTCAAAATTGCGTTTTACTTATGAAAGCCCCCATAGTATTGCTAGCCATGTCCTGCAGACTGGTGGCCAAATAAAAGGCTTCGGTGTTATTTTTGATACGAAAGTTACATTCATTATCATTTAAAAATGTTATGCGTTACTTGGTTTCATTCATTTGGTCGGAGTTCTGGGCTTTTGCACATTAAAATTGCTTTACACCTCTTTTATACGTTTTCATCTTGAGCATGCCACTCTTATTTGGTCCTTCTCCATCTGATCCTTCGAACGCAGCGGAGGCCTTCCTCTTCCTTTACATGCCATTAGCTGGTACCGGATCAAATACTTTCAGAGCCGGAGCGTTTGTATCCATTCGGATGGCATGACGATGGCTCCATATGATGAAGCCCACGCAAGTGGGGAAAGTTACTGATCGCCATTCAGTTGGGAGAGGGCAGGACGATTCTTCTACATATGGTTCAAGCAGCTCACAACTTCCGGGACTCCCCTGCGTAGCTTCCGAATACCTGTTGAGAAGGCGAAGCATCGCAGGATAGCTGGTTGTGTGCTATGCTCGCTTGTGGGTTGAAGTAACCTGTTTGCTAATAGTGGCTTTGATGGCTGCAGAAGGGAATGGCAGAACGGGCTCCGGGCCAAAGAAGTTGGCTTCAGAGCCCATCCTAGCTAAAGAGTCAGAGTTCTCGTTACCCGCGATATCCACGTGTCCCGGGACCCATGTTAGGGGTCTACCGACATAGTTCAGCCTGGATTTACACGACTCAACTACCCTTGAAGTGGTTGGATGGCTGTCTAAGCTTTACTGTCCCTTAAAACAACCCTTAAAAACATTTTAATTTTAAATCGAGATGAAAAAGCTAAATTCGAATTAAAAAATGGAATATATTGCAGTTAATTGCGACTTACGAAGCTCGCAGGCTATGGAGCCCTATTTGACTGCTTGCCGTTTTATCGACTTTCATCGATTTAATTTGAAATGCAAGGTCAATCAATCAAGCACCGAAGCCGCGTAGAAGTGCCGAAATGAAAGTTATGAAAGAACTCAAAATTATTTTGTAGCTTTTTGATGATATAACTCAACCATTATCCAGTTCAAAGAAAGTTTCTTCATCTCTTATAATCCCGCTCATCTGTGGACTACATTCAACCGCTTTCTAAGGAAATGAATATCAATAAGCAAACATATTTTATGCAGGAATTTTAAAAGCAGTGGTAAAATGCGGCTATTTCCATATGAAGAATGAACCCTCACCCGTATATGTGTAATAGGGGATTACACATAAAAAGAGAAGGCTTTAGAAATGAAACAAATGCTAAACAGGGATTGGAGGCGTTGGAATCCGAAATATTATATTAATATGTTTTTGAAGCTAGCAAATAACGAAAATGTTGAACACACAGAAATACAGAAATACAATCAACCAGTACTGAATCCAGTCCTTCATTTAACTTTTTACGGCAACGAGTAACCAACGGTGGCCGAAATTGTCACAAAAAATAATATTTGGAACAGTTGAACTGCACTTATAATTTCGATTCTTTAATATGTTGGAAGGCTCCGTAATGAGCAGAAGCGCAGAGGATATTTAGCAAGATCGGGTTGGCTGGTTAGTTGGTTAAAGTGGTGATTCATTCAGAATCTAACTAGCGGATGGAAACGTCGACAAAGTCAAGGAAATGGCGCTGGAAAATCATCATTTAAGTTTGAGTGACCTTAGCGTGTCTCACGAATCGATTCGTCATCAAATGGGCATGAGACGCGTGGCATGAATTTCTGTCAAGAAGTTCATCGGAAGAAGGTGGCTGAAGACATGCTTGAGCAAGTGACAAGTGAATTGGGACCCAACGTTTATCCAGCGCATCATTATAGTCATAACATGCGATGAGACGTGGGTAAATGGGCTTGATATGCGAATTAGTCAACAGGCGGCTGAATGGCGCTATCCACATGAGCCGAAACCAAAAAAACCTACGTCAAAGTCGGTCAAAAGTGAAAGTGAAAGTCTACAGTAAATAAATAATAGTATTTGGAAGTTATGCGACGTTTGAGAGAGAGAATGTGCGTAGGAAACGGTCCAATTTCCAAACTCATGGATCTTGCACCTTTCACTTGTCATGAGAACGCACCGTCTCACAAGGCTCATATTGTGAACACTTTTTTGGCCAAAAACTCGACAATTGTCATCGAACAACCACCGTATTCACCGGATTTAACCCCCGGTGACTTTTTGCTTTTCCCGAAACTGAAATTGACACTCCACGCACGCCGCTTTGAGTCGGTAGAGGCCTTTAAAGAGAATTCACTGAAGGAGCTGAAGAAAATCTCCAGTCATCAAACGCGTTAAAAAGATGCTTTGATGACTGGACTAATCGTTGGTATTTGTGTGTTGCTTCGAATGGAGCCTATTTTGAGGGCGACAAAGCAAATTTTTATGAATAAACAATTATTTTGCGTTTTATTGAACAATTCCCGGTACTTTTTTGGCAGAATGCATATCCAGTCAGTGCAGTTTAAGAACCTCATTAGGCCCTTGACATCTAGGTGTTTTAACTGTCCGCTTATTGTATTCATTATTTAGTGCTCTATGCCCAAAAGATGGGCTTTAAGCAGTTCATTTTACCAAAATCTCTCCCCTTTGAAAGAGAATGTCAAGTACCTAGGACTCATAGAGGAAACTCACGTGGAAACCTAATATTGAGGAAAGAGTAAAGAAGGCCAACGTTGCATTATATACTTGCAAAAAAGCGGTCGGTATTAAATAGGGACTAACACCTCGCGTTACACATTGGCTCTATACTTCTATAGTTAGGCCAATCTTAATATATGGAATACTTGTATGGTGCCCATCTGCTCAAAAGGCGAGTTACGCTAAAATCATGAGTAAGGTCCAAAGAACAGCTTTTTCATGCATCTCTGGCGCTTTAAGGACTGTCCCAAACAAAGCGCTAGAAGTACTTTACCTTCAATTTACCTGCACTGAATTTTGTAGGGAAACACGTGGCCACCGTCTCGGCGCTCAGACTCAAAAGTATGGCGCTATGGAAAGACCGGTGGTTTGGCCACGCTTCTATTTTGCACTCTCTAAATAGTCACAAATAAGAAATGGACTACTCTATTCTTAGACTCACCTTCGAAGGGCTCTTCAAGACGAGTATGGTTTGAAAAGGAACACGTAGAGTAAGGATAAGCTCCAGTGGTATCACAATGGACCTGCGAAAGGTCTAAGTGTGTCTCTATGACAACCACCCCATCTACCTACCTACCTACCAAGCTAGACGATAAGGTTGGCTAGGGAGTTTTCTTGAAGGAATTAGGACTGGAACTATCCGTTCGACTAGCAGTCTAGTGCAACGTCTATTAGACATAGGTTCTAGCTCAAAAAGAAGTGGCTCTGTATCTAAATACGCATGCCGTAATAAAAACGACTATAAATATATTCTCGGATAGCCAGGCAGCCATTAAATCAATGAAAGCGGCAATACTAAGATCGAAGGTAGCACAGGAATGCCGGGCAGCCTTAAATCAGATTAGTGTTGTATACAAGGTCAGCCTTATTTGGGTTCCGGGACACAGCGATATTGAGGGAAACTGTAAAGCTGATGAGCTAGCCAAAAAAGGTACTACTCTTCAACTGCTCAGTGATAAAAGTATCATTGGGATACCTATGGCCACGAGTAAAGTAATAATTAAGAATAAAATTATCCAATAGGGTACGGAGAGATGAAGATACATGCGTTACGGCTAGGCTTCTGTGGCCGCAAATAAACAAGAACAGGACAAAGGATATGCTTAGTCTCTCAAGAGATGATATCTCGAAGGTCATGGCTTGTATAACCGGTCATTGGCTATTTGGCAGGCATTCCTTGAGACTAGAAGTTTTCTCCAATGAATATTATAGAAGTTACATAGATGAGAAAGAGGAAGAAACAGTCGAGCTCTTCCTTTGCAATTGTCCAGCCCTAGCTAAAATCAGAGCAGGTTTTCTGGGTAAATACTTTTTCAATTCTCTTACAGAGCTGTCTGGCGTGGGGTTGGGATCAATTCTACGATTCATAAGAGCCACAAAATGGTTCCACGAAGAAAAATAAATGAGATTCCCATGTCGGAAAGTAGTATCACAACGGACCTGTAAATCTAAGTGAGTTTGTCGTGCAGACCGACTACCACCATAACCTAACCCAATCTTAATATGGGAAATATGTGGTTTTATCATTGCTTTTGCGGACTTTTGCGCCGGTACACCGGTGCCTTGTTCTGGTGCTGATAAGTGCTCATAGCTCTCTTGGAGTTCTGTTGAACCATAAAAGAAATGGTATAACATTTCATTCATAAGCTCTAACAGCTGATTGACAATTTCCAACTTTGTTTGTTAGACGGTATTTGAATGCAATAAGCTGTGAAATCCTTTATGTTTCTCAACTAAAATCAACAGCAACTATTTTCTCTTCTAAAGTTTCAGTGAGGTTATAATTTTACACTAAGGTGTAAATATGTAGATACGCACATATACATATACATACCTATGTTTGTGCGCTATTCACCAGAATTGCGTTTGAAATTTAATCGGTATTTCATTGGACTACTTTGTGCTGGTCGCTCCCGCGCCATCACCCTTTTGCCAAACAAGTACACACACACACACATACGCACACTGAAGTGGGTGAGATTTAAACTATTTCGCTTATTTAGAAAAATGTCAATTGTTTTCTAATTGCTTCCATGGAAATTTTAAAGGGAGGCAGCAAATAGCTGCAACAACAACAAGTGCAAAGAGCGGCAGCAATTAAGCGAAAAATGCGATAGAGACACACTTGAACGGCCCTAAAAACATTTCCAAAATTGTCACATTCCTATCGATGGTGTTGGTGCTGGTGAAAGCATTGACGATGGGCTTGGCTGCCGTCACCATTGCCACTAGTAATGTAACTATCAAATGTATGTATAGGGTGTTTTTTTTAGCTGCATGGGAACTGTTGATATCGATAACTATGGCTCGACTGCTGAGAATGACAAACTTTTTTTTTTTTTTGTTTTTTTTTTTTATTACAAACATTTAACTATGTATATATAGGTATACAATGTTTGTTGACACTACAACTAGTTTAAGGGAAACTAACAAGCAGTATGATTTTAACAATTATGTGGGGTTTTTATGAAGAGAATTTTAAAATCTCTTCTTTACATTAACTACCGATAAGATCATATGGTTTTTTTCGCTGGAGTCGTCAGGTTAGGCCTGCGGTGTTGAGAAGTTTGCTGGCTTCCTCGTTAATGTGCCTCTGGAGCCTCATTGAGTGGGCTTCTGCTTGTATTTTAATAACTTCAGCGACCGTAGGAATGCAGAGGTCACGATGAATATCTGCAGTGCGAACGTACCAAGGTGCGTTGACAATATTTTTGATAATTTTATTTTGAAATCGTTGAATTATGTTAATATTACTTTGACTAGCACAGCCCCAAATTTGAGCGCCATAAGACCACAGGGGTTTGATAATTTGATTGTATATCATTATTTTGTTATATATGGAGAGTTTTGAATTCCGTCCAATGAGCCCGTTCAGTTTTAATATAATATTTTCAAATTAAGTTCGCTTCGTTTTCTTTTTATATGCTCCTTCCAACGTAGCTTAGCATCGAGGGTTATACCAAGATATGTGGCAGTATTTGTGTATGGAATTGGAGCGCCTAGTAGCATTATTGGGTGATGGTTTACTTTTTTATTGGTAAAGGTCACATGAATTGATTTGTTACTATTTAATTTTATTCGCCAAATTTTCGTCCATTTTTCTACTGCGTCTATAGCGGTTTGAAGTATACTTCCTTGCGGTACGCCAGCGTTTATTTTCTGCAATTTGGAATACTCATTCCCTTGTTTTACGCGAAAATACCGTTCAGTTATATACGATTTCATAAATGCACTATATTGAAGTGGCAGGCATGAGTTCAATTTGTTGATAAGGCCTTCATGCCAAACCTTGTCAAATGCTTGCGCGACGTTCAGGAAGACTGCTGAGCATATGTTTTTCTCTTCGAGCGATTTTTCTATTTCAGCTGTAATTCTGTGCACCTGATCTATGGTGGAGTGTTTACAGCGGAATCCAAACAGGTGTGAAGGTATCAGGTTGCGAAATTCAATTATTGGTTTTAAGCGATTTAGAATGAGCTTTTCTAGTAGTTTGGAAATTTGTGGCAACAAGGAGATTGGGCGGTATGAAGAAACAATATGTGGATCCTTTCCTGGTTTGGCAATCATAATCATCTCTGCAACTTTCCACAGGCTTGGAACATACTGGAGTCGGATCGACGAATTGAATAGATTGGCTAATTTTACTAGACTTTTGTTGGGTAGTTGCTTTAATACTTCCGCTGTGATTAAATCAAATCCAGGTGCCTTTTAGTCTTTTAGTTGCTTGATTTCTCTTTTCAGTTCGCTCACAGTTATATGTGGGATTAAAGTTGTTTCTTGATCTAAGGAGGGATATAAGTCATCGGATTGGCTGTCGTTTGGTTGAAAGGTGTTGAATAGATGATTTGCAGATGTTATAGCTTTATCTTTATCACTTCTCGTCCAGGTGTCATTTGCATTTTGCTGTCAACTCAGATAAATATCGACTCATTGACTCATCTTTTAAATTATTTATTTCTCGTCTTAGTTCCTGAGAAGCTTTGTTAAGAGCGGCCTTATCTCCAGGGAATCGTGTGTGTTGCCATTTTTGCCGGAGTTGTCTTTTCCTTGCTATGAGTTGCTTTATTTCTTTGGGATAGTTGGATCCGATTACTTTCTTTTTTAAAAAAAGGTGTGCTACCCCACGCTGCTTGTTGGATATCTTGTGTAAACTTGAAAACTTCTACTTCTAGTTGTTCCT
The DNA here is from genome assembly GCF_027943255.1 of Anastrepha obliqua. NCBI lineage: Eukaryota > Metazoa > Arthropoda > Insecta > Diptera > Tephritidae > Anastrepha > Anastrepha obliqua. The sequence goes on from NC_072895.1 coordinate 28,042,638, forward strand.
CTGTTGTGATCGTGGAATTATTGCATGCATTGCCTGACTTTTTTAAAGAATTTCCAAATTGTGTGTTTATTGTATAGAGTTGGTGGTTGGTCTTTTTCGACAATTGTTTCGCTGATTGTTAGATATATTGGGGAATGATCTGAGTGAAGATCAGTTCCCTCACTGATTTGAACATAGTTGTGTGATATTTTTTTTTACTATGAAAAAGTCGATCAAGTCTGGGGTTTTGTTGACATCTGTTGGCCAGTAGGTTGGTTTAGCTGTTGATAGAAACTCACAGCCCGTTTCTTGTGCTGCTTTATATAGTTCCCGTCCTTTTGTCGTAGTTAAGCGCGACCCCCAGATGGTATTTTTCGCGTTAAAGTTATAAACTTAAATTTATGCATATTTATAAGTTCTTTAAATTTGTCTGAGGAGATAGAGTATCTCGGTGGGCAGTATATAGCCGTGATTGAGAGAGGCTGGTTTTTTGTTTTAATTGTGATTGTGGTAGTTTGAAAAAGAGAATGACAAACTGCGTTGACATTTCTGTGCAGTAAGATTTGGGCCAAGAACCAGTTGCGTCAACGCGGCTCCCCCTTGAAGAAATGCTAAGGCGGTTCCAGGATGGGAATCAGCTGCGGAGGAGGAATGTTATAGCGTTAATGGGAGCATGCCCCACATGCCACTGGTGTGATGGCACCTTTGATAACGTTTCTGACAATTTGATTTTAACCTCCTTACCAAAACAAACAAAAATATATAAAATACCATCAAAATATATATAATATATATATCATAATATACATCTACAAATATATACATCGTGAAGTGTTTAACGGCTGAAAAACGCCGTTTGGCCGAGCTCATCCTCATATTTGTGGCATGCGTCTTGACGATGTTCGACAAAGGGAGGGATCTACAGTTTTAAGCCGACTCCGAAATACACTCGGAGGTTTGCCATTACCTGACGTGGGGCGATCGCTATTAGAAAAAACTCTTTTTTAACTTTGGTACTTCGCGGAGATTTGAACCTACGTTCACCGAATTCCGAATGGTAATCACGCACCAGCGCATTCGGCTACGGCGGCCGCTTATCTTGGTTTTATCTTGGCTTACCTGCCTATAAAAAACAGTTCGTGCAAGAATTCAAGCCATCGTTTACGTCGCATTTTTGCTGCTTGGGCTCATTTAGATTTATTACTCAGATTTATTGGAAAAAAGTAGCCCAAGATTTGCCGGAATATTTCAATATATTTCAAAAAATGAATGCCATGAAATTATCTACTAGATTATAATAAAAAACAAATCATTACAGCAATATTTCTATTTTGCATTATCATTTTAAGTTCTCTAACTCCTAAAAAAACACCCTATATGCATGTATGTAGGCCTAGTTGGCACCACACGCTGTCAGCAAAAAGTTGTTGCATAGCAAAAAAACAAAAAAAAAAAATCACAAGTCATTTCAACAAAATTCCGAAAGAGCAACCAACGACAAAAGCAATCACCAACAACCAGCAACGGTGCCAGCCCAAGGCAGAGAGAATAAATATTGAAGTGCGCATGCGTGTGCGTGTTGAAGTGGCATGCATGCAAAATGAAGGACTTCGAGAAATTTGTAGACATCAGCAAAGTGTTTGTAATGCGAGGTATGGAGTATGCATACCGTTAGTAGCACACGCACACACACATACATACAAATATATATGCATTGGTTTTTTGTTTGTGGATGAGTGTACGCATATTTTGTTGATTTTTTTCTTGGTAAGAATGCGCAAAAATCCTAAGCATTTCCGGTGTATTTTGAACTGGAAAAAGTGTCACAAATAGAAATTGAAGAAAAAATGCGATTTCCTTAGCAAGGGACACCACTGCCATGTGTTGAAAGCGGCGTAAGGCTGGGCTGTGCAGTGAGAAAAGGATCATTTGTGCGCAAACAATCAGATTTTAGCGCATGCCTACTCCTAAGGCTGCATGCCTACAGTTCAGGCCACTTAGTGGGGAAGATCAGTAATGGGATATTCATACAAACGTAGGTACATACATACATACAGTGAGTCAAAAAAGTATTGGCACACTCGAAAAATCAAAGTTCTCAGTGCTATAACTTTTCTTCTAATGAAAGTATAAAAAAATAGAAAATGTATTTTCTAAATATATTTTTTTATTATGTTTCTGAACAAAACGGACTTAGACCAAAATGGGCCGTAGTGCTGAAATTTCCCTAGAACTACGTCAATTAATGATAAAACTGTATTTAGAATAAAAAAAAAATCCTATCGCGAAAGTGGCAAAATAGCTCCCGAGAGCAGATTTGGACGCCCAAAAAAAATTAACCGAACGGCAGGAGCGAATTGTGGTATCCACGGTAGCACAATATTCAAAAACTTCGGCTGTCAAATTGTGCGAGACCGAGCAAAATTCATTTGAAATCAATTTCAACCCTCAAACTGTTCGGAATACCCTACATAAGGGTGAGGTATCATGGCCGGTTTCGTCGACGCAAACCCTTCATTTTGAAGGTAAATAAGAAAAAGAGGCTAGAATTTGCTAAAGAGCATTTAAATAAGCCCTTAGCTGGTTACTGTAGTATTCTGGTACCCTAGTAAACATAAGTGACATCTTTCTGAAACGGCTCCTAGGCGAATGCTGCAACGCCTCCGTCCTGTTAACACAGCCTTCGGGTGCGTTAACAAGCCTTCGGGCTCAATTGAAAAATTCTGACTAGCTCTCGTTCTGGCTCTGAACTCTATTGCCCACGAAGCGCAGAGTCACCTCTTACAGGGCCTCCCTGCCCGCATAGATAATCAAACAAACACAACAATAAAAAGGAGAGAGAAAATAACAGAAGAACAGGAAGCAAAGATAGTCGAAATGAGGACAGTGTGGACCCAAGAATGACCTTTAGAAGAAGTAGTCTATGGCTAAGATTTCCGCCGAGTCTAAGGGCATCTGGAAGCGGATCAGCTCGCACTGCGCTCAAAAGTGTCATAGCTGATGGTCCCGCAAATGGCATCACGCATACAAACATCAGCTCTCAGAAGAAAGATGCCTCCAGTATCAGAGGGCTGCAATCAGTGCAATCAACGCCAACTATGTGGCTCTTATGAAGCAGTAGAACAGCTCGTTTATGGACGTCGTTCGGGGTTCTCCGAAGTAATGCATAAAATAAATAGTTCCAGAAAGAAAGCCTCCCCAGAAGAGAAGGAGGAATTGCTTTAGTGCTCCGGAAAGGGAGCCTCCCCAGAAGAGAAGAAGGAATTGTTTTAGTGGCCGCACAGCTCGACGCAGTAGACGACGGCCGCTGTAAGTGCGAAGGCATTTTGAAGCCTACCTCTCCCATCTAAAAACAACGACAACAGAAACAACAACAAAAATAGTCTACCTATGCATGTAAGTATGACGCCATAATTTCAAAATTTGCATAAAATATTATATACATCATTCGGGGCTTTTCAGACGCACAACTGCTTCTTAAGCATTTACGTATATGTATAATATGTATGTACTTACATACTTATGTATCGAAAATTTATATAAAACTAAACAAATTTCTCAGCTTGGCATATCTCGAAAACGTAAGAAAACGAAAATTTCAGCCTGCATCCTGTATGTCCTTTATGTTGGACTCACTTCTGTCAAAGGTTGCAAGTTATGCCAACATTCACAATGTAATTTCGCTTTGTTTAATTTGCTACGTTTTGAACTTGGAAAACAAATATCCTTACGAATATGCCACACAACGTGACGCAACAACACCAAGCAGAGCAGCAACAAAGCAAAGTGACACAAAGGACATCAAACCTCTACTATATGCCATCTTAGTTCGTTTGATTTTTGTTCGTCTTAACGAGAAGTTTAGCTGAAATAAATGAATGAATGAATGAATGAATAAATGAATAACTGGATGAAGGGAATGCATTTTGTCCTTTGCTCCCTACACCCTGTTCACTGTTGGCATCACCTCATAACAAACTACTCAGACCATTTGCACGCGCACTCACACACACACATACATCGAACACACGGCCGAATCGCACTTTACCCCAACATCAGAATTCTTTTCCATTTCGCCCGAATGAAAAATTGCTCTAGCGGGAATACGATTTTAACATGCGAAGTAAGTGAGTGAGAAAGTTAATAGGTATACACACACATACATATGCGCGCATATGTATACATACATACAAGTATAAACGGAGAACGATGTCGCATTGAAAAGTAAGAAAATATAGGCAAAATAATGTTACAGTGGATTGAGGAGTTACTCGGGCACAAAGATATCGTCGCTTGCCATGCACTGCTTTGTGCCATAATCATATATATATGTGTGTCTGTGTGTGTATGTATGCATGATATTAACTTGGGTGGTGGTAGTTGTTAGAATGCAGCCGATGTCGCATCGACGCGTTGAGCGGTATGCTAAGTGCCGCCGGGTAGATTTGCCCGACGCTAAAGCGAATTTAGCTAAGCCGTAGCGCACGGGGACTTTGTATATTATTCTATGCTAATGTGCACAGACACATACAAAGCATGCACACAGACGCACTTTTCATACTTAAACATATGCAGGTAAAAATACCCTGTAGGGATGGTTAACAGCCCTAGGAGTGATGGTTGACAGCCGTTTAAACTTCAATATGCACCTGGAATACGCTGTGAAGAAGGCGTCGAGTGTGCAGTCCTGTCTGTCGCGAATAATGCCAAACAATGGCGGACCTAGTCACAGCAAAAGAATACTAATATAGATAGCTGGGTAGTCAGCTCGGTTCTTTTGTATGCCGCACCGATCTGGGGTGATGCACTGAACTTAAACAGCTTCACAAATAACTGACAGCCGTCTATCGGCTAAGCGGACGGTGCTTCCTTCGTTATAGCAGGACTAGTCCTCGTTGACATTTTGGCGAAAGAAATGCAAAGAGCGTACAGGGTGAACGATATGAAGTGTTACCAACTTCACACTGCTTGTATCTCTACAACAGCTCATGACATCAACGTCAAAATTGTTCTAATGACAGTTCAATATATTGTTTATAAGCCATCAAAAGCATTTGCGTCTCAGTTTTGTTGAATTTTTTTTTCTGTGATGGAATTCAAACTTTATATTTGGCTGGAAAATCACAACCAGCCATTGTTCGTGAGCTCAGTCACCTCAAAGTGAATAAAATATTTGTCTATCGTACTATAAAACGTTACAATGATACTGGTAGCATTGCAAAACGCTATGGAGGTGGACCAAAAAAAACCGCAATAACGCCAGAAATGGTTCGGAAAGTGAAGGCTCGACTTGAACAAAATCCACGTCGAAGTGGAAGAAAAATGGCCAAAGAACTGAAAATATCGCACGACGGCATTCGACGCTTATTGAAAAATGAGCTCAAGGTCAAGGCTTACAAGTTCCAAAAAGCACACGACCTTTCACCCCAGCAAAAAAAGTTCGGTGCGAAAGAGCAAAGGAGTTGTTGCGCTTGAACGAACGTGGCGAACTTCCTAACATTGTGTTTTCTGATGAAAAAAATTTCCCAATTGAGCAGTTCATAAACACTCAAACCGATCGAGTTTACTTGACCGAACGCTCATACGAGAATTTGCGTCTACGTATGGCCACTCGAAGCAATTTCCCATCGGAGGTAATGGTTTGGGCCGCAGTGACCGCTGATGGATACTCTCCAATCATTTTTATCGAGCCTGGTGTCAAAGTGAATGCGACTTATTATAGGGAAAATGTTTTAGAAGCTGCTTTAGAGCCGTGAACACGAAAACATTTCGGTCGTAGACCATGGACGTTCCAACAGGACTCGGCACCGTCCCATAAAGCTCGTGTGAACCAAGAAGGGTTAAAAAATCATGTTTCACACTTCATTTTGTCCACACAATGGCTCTCGAATTCGCCAGACGCAAATCCGATGGACTATTCCATCTGGTCCATTTTGGACAGCAAGGTGAGGACTACAAAATATGCCAGTATGGATGCGCTGAAAAAAGTGATTATACGAAAATGGGCCAAAATGCCTCAAGATCGCATTCGTGCAGCATGCAACTCATTTTTTGACCGTTTGAAGGCTATAGTCAAGGCTAAAGGTGGTCATATCGAGCTAAAGTGAATATATAATACCCATTGTTAAGACGTAGTTAGAAAGGCACCATGGAGAAACAAACTTCCACCTATCCCGATTTCTTTCAGGGCACGGAGTACTTCGAAAATACCTCCATAGATTCGGCCCGAATTCGAGGTGCCCCAAACTGCCAAATCTGCACGGAGAGGAAAGAAGACGCTAAACACGTCTTGTTCCAGTGCCCACGCTATGCTCCCGACACCTGTGGTATATTAAACGGCGAAAATATTATAGATTTTATGCTAAAATCTGCGCGCATGCAAAATATATCCACATTGATCTAAGACGCGCGGAGGTTCGTAGACGAAATAACTAGCAGCCTATGAGCTAACCAGCCCCGTGCGGTAATTCCTTTTTGGACAGTTCCGGGGGGAGAGTGGTAGATATTGGAGAGGTGTTTACTACGTAGGTGTAGCTGTGAGGCTACAAGCCGTGCATACTGCTATGCCGGTATAGCAGTACTCATATTTCCTCTTCACGGGCGTCATCCCAGAAAAAAACCCTGTAGGGAAATCCAGTCAGCGTCAAACTGGTATGTAACTAGTGAAATTAGAACCATCTAGAATCTTGGAGTGATACTTGAGTCCAAACGCCATTGGAAACTACAGATTGAAAATCGGAAGAGAGGGCCAGTATTGTTTAGCACTTACTTCCCGTCGACTTTTTCGATATTTCCATCGTTATCTCCAAATTGCAGTCAGGTTAAAGAAGATTGGTCTCTGGAAGTAGTCTTTCAAGGGATATTGCAGCATTTTTAGGCAGTTAAATGGGAGTTTAAGGGTCGTGCTAGAGCAATCTTTCCAAGTAGGCAGGATTGGAATGAGGGAAAATTTTGCATCGAAGCTGGTATCTCTGTCCTCACTGACGGAGATGGAAGCGGGATGCCCTCCAACATGCAACCAGGAGTTGGAGCAGGGGTTTTCTCTAAATCAGCCTATTTATCTATCTTCTTTACACTGCCAAATACAGGTAGTGTTTTTCAGGCAGAAGTCTTTGCGATCCTGCAGAGATGCAAAATGCTTAGGGAACGTGGGAGCCAGAGAGATATTAACATTTTTCGGATAGCCAAACCACTTTGATCGTTCTGCCGACGCTATGGTGTAGATCTAGACTCGAAATTCCTGTAAGGAGGAGTTCAAAATTTCTTGGGTGTCCAGGTAACATTTCTCTTATCTGAGTTCCAGGGCAGAGGAACATAGAGAGACATGAAATTGCTGATGAACTTGCCAGGAAGAGGGCGACTGCATTGATCTCAGAGGTCTTCTACACGCTCATCGGCATCCCCGTGACTGTTGTTAAAGGGGAATTGCGCAACTTATTTCTCAGAGAAGCGCAGAAAGGATGGAGGTCCATTTCCTCGTGTGCTATTTAAAAAATCTTTTGGCCCGAGTACAATAGACGGAGGACTCAGAAAGTTCTGGAAACTCCAACTCATTCAATTTCCAATTCAATTTCAATTTCTAAACTTTATTGATAATTGGACGATTGGCAACACTCCAGAAAGATAGGTTTACCATATAACTCACATTACAAAAGCTGTGGGAACCTTTCAGAGGAGGGGACTGTTGAGCCTTTTCTCTGTAAATGTCCGGCTGTGGCAGCTAGACGATTACGGTCATATCACTTTATAAATTTAATAATTGGCATTTTGTGAAAATTCCAATGTGATATAAGAAATTTAATTGATATCGAGAAAACCACAATATCTCCCAACCCGACTCGAACTACTGCAGCAGTAATCGTCTCCTAGACACAAAGACGATGTCCAACAATGCCTCCACTAACAGCTGAATCTGACGAACTCACGACAGGCTATATATAAACAACATTCATCGATAGTCAATCAATACATTTACAGAAGCAGAGGTCAAAATGATTCATGAGACCAGAGTAACACCTATATATACCATACACCATATACTATAAATACTCTCGTTACACCAATCTCCGCCTATCGCTGATGAAGTGATCAAGTTGCCGCATGAGATCTGCGTTAGATTGTCATAATTATGATCTGGTTATTGTAACAGGTTATATTCCTAACTTAGGAATTAGCTCGACTTGACGTCCACATAGCCAACATACCTATAACCAGTATGCGTACGATACTAACCAATTCTTAGATTCGCCAGGTTGCTTATCTAAGACAAGACACTCGGTGGTCCTAAGGCCCATACCTGTGATACCTGCATCTGATTTCCATCCCCCAATTAAGTTGATTACATCTTTTTAAGAAGGTAACTAGTCCCTCCAGTGAGACATTTTGTAAATTTTTCAGATCTTCAAGGAAATTATCGCCAAGCTATTTGGCATGGCTTTTTTGAAGGGTGGGACATTCATAGAGCAGGTGGTGTACGGACTCAATTTCTTCTTCATCCCACAGCTTCATTCGACTGGCTCAGGTGCCAAAAGTGCAGAGACTCGTTATAACAGCTGTGAGGACGCCAAGACATATTTTTTCCTTTTAAGATTCATTTTTGGTCAGAGCGCTTTGGCGACCCTGCAGATAGAGGTCAGAGACTACCGTCTTTTGGTTTCCGCGATTACGCTCAAGTCAGTGGCAGTGTACAGTTCATTTAGAGTGATGCTTATGTCCTCTACTACTTGCCGAAGGACAATCTCACGGCCTTTCATTCGCTCCACTCCAGAGTGACCGGGAACCCAACATAGTGTGGTGTTGTGTTGTTGGATAAGTGAGAGCGACCTCCTCCATTTTTAATAGATATTGAATTGACTCGCATTGAAGTCCGTGCATTGATCGCTGCTTGACTATAAACAAAAATGGAAAGGTTTGCTGAAAAGTCTCTGGTTAACTTTTTTCTCTCTTTATTTACCACTTCGAGGCATACGTTTTTAGGTGACAGAAGATATACGAGAGAAGTCGACGCGAGATCTGAAGTGGTTTACGGAAAATGCGTTAGAAATTTTTTTAATGATTGAATTGATTAATTAGAATAAATATTTTGTGTTTTATTGACTTATGTCCGATTTTTGAACTGGTTCGAAATTGGTGAAATCGCACTAGTTCTATACCAAAAATTTACTTCACTAGCTAATGATTTCTCCACAGGGTAAGTATGAATATGTATGTGTATATAAAGAGGCATGTGTTTGTGCGCTTTTGTCGGTTCTCGTTCGGTGCAGTGAATGATTGTGCTTTGTGAATTTGAAACAGTTTGATTTTCTCCATAACCCACTGAAAACATTTGGGATTGGCCGGTTGCATCATAGGTAGATAGAGATCGAATGATTGTAAAGCGCTTTAACGTCTGTGTTTGTTTGTTACTGCCGGTAGTAGTTCTAGAATTAGGTGCCGTGGTTATAAAAAATATAAAAAATGCATATCTAACAGTGGCCAGTCATCCATCTTCAGTCGTTTGGAAGTCTTCGATTGTATTTTTGCTATGAAAGAATTCTCAGAAAATCGTTTGGATGTGGCATAAAACTGATGGGGCCCTTCAACATTGAACAACAAATTTACCTCTAAGCTATCTGAATCTGTACAGATCCATACATAAAAGCACTTTTGTCACAGCTGAGATCAACTGATTCCAAAATGCTCTTTTCTGTAACATGGTTGCATATATATATGTACAAGGTGAAGTTCAAAATAAACAACACTGAGCTAAAATAGAAACGACAGGAACTTTGCTCTGAAAACTTCGATTTCATTCATTCAAAATAGTCCCCTCTGTCCTCGATACACTGTTTTGCGCTATCTAAAAGCTCTTCGAAAGAGTGTTTCAGGATGTCAGCATAAGCCTTTGGATGGCCTCTACGGACGTAAAACGCTTTTCTTTCATAGCCAAATGCAATTTTCCGATTGGATACAAGTCACAGGGAGCCATATCAGGCGAATACTGGGAGTGATTGATGGTTAAAATGCGATTTCGAGTCAAAAAATCAGTCATAAGAGTGGATCGATCAGATGGTGGATTATCATGCAATAAGCGCCTGCTTCCTCCTTCGCGGTATTCAGGGCGAATTCGACGAATGCGATACAAAAAACGCCAAGATAAGAAATTACTTTGACGGTTTGACCCGTTGGCACGAACTCCTTGTGGACAACTGCCCTGGAATCGTAAAAACAAATGAGCATCGACTTGATTTCTGACTTCTCCAAACGCGAGTTTTTTGGTGGTGACCCATCTGGGGCCTTCCATTTTGCACTTTGAAATTTTTGGCTTAGTTTCAGATTCATGTTGGAAACCCCACCATCTACCATTTCATCACCAGTTACAATATTGCAAAAGAAGATCTCGTCTTTTTTCGCCTCGGTCTTTCGAATGTTGATTTCTGAGCAATTTTTGGTTCTCATTTGACTTGTGCGGAATGAAACGTACGAAATTAAGCCCAATTGATCAGTTAAAATGCGATAAATCGATGTTTTGGAGATATTCAATTCCTATTCCATGAATTTCAACGATGATTTTGGTTCATTTTTAATAAATTTATGAACAATTTCGATGGAGTTTTCGGTGATTACTTATTTTGGACGGCCCGTATGTGTCATTTACCTGTATGCTCTCATAACCATCTCTGAAACATGTAAGCCACTCATGAATTCTGGCAAGAGACAGACAATCATCGCCATCAACTTTTTTGATCAATTCCAACAAAATTTGATATTAGCTCTTTGTTCGAAACTCATTTCTGTACCGATTACACAATCATACTGACACTTTAGATGCAATAACTTCGCTTCCTCGAACCGAATGTCACCAAGCTTTCACTGGGAGTCAGCTAGGGATGTAACTTCCAACTCACTAATTCATTAAAAAGATGGCGCCAACACAAATAAGTCAAAGATATTATTTTAAATATTTCTTTTGTCGATATTCCACTGTTTTTAATGTTACAATACAAATTTTAATTTGGCATAGCAAGCCCGCCAATACGCAAAAGCAAAAAGACCAATCACTCACACTACTACACACCCAGGTGCCTGTCAAACTCACACCTAGGGTATCTGTCAAAAAAATAGGAAGAAGAAGAGTATTTTTACTTGTATTTCTGTACAATGATCTGACCCACCGATTGTTTTCATAAGTAGATATAATAAATTTTTCGGTATATGAAGTACTCTGTCAAGTCCGCCATCTTCTCGGTTAAGTTTAATTTTTTGTCTGGCGGCTGAGTAGGCGTTCACGTAGGACGAGAATAAAAAAATCGAGTTTCATTTAAGAAATTCCATATTAAATAAGATAAATAACAATTATAAGTATAAGGCGGAACGACAGGTTTCATTTCGGGTACACCAACTAATTTTTTTTTTTTTTTCAAAATATCTTTTACATATAAAGGAAGTACTTGTAAGCCTCATTTTTCACTTCTTTTAGCATCCCAGGAATTTTACTGTTGGTGCCTTCAAGCTTCCCGAGGTTTAAAGAAGTTAAAATATAATTGAAATGTTTAAGCTTCACTTACTAGTTGAACTTCAGGAGTATCAAACAAAAAGAGAAACGTTTTTGAAAATGGGTGAAATTCTTACCTTAAGGAATTCAAACGTCAAATTTGAAAATTTATCCTGGAGATTTCCCAACTGTCTTCAGGAAAATTCATATATTGACAGCTAGTTTTATTTCTTTTCAGCACAGAATCTTCTTTTAAGGAAATTCCAGTTTGAGGAAAAAGAAATCCATTATTTTCTCGGTAGATAAGTGTAGGAATGGATATCTCGTAAGGTATCGATCAAACAATTTAAAGTTTATGCGCGTTGTCAGGGTGACATTTCACACTAAAAAATTCGTTTGCTGTTTTTTGTATTGGGAGGTTGAATTAGTTTTAAAGGTGACACACAGATGGCGCTATTTATCACTTTATCGCGTTGGCAATACTGAATATATATTCATGACAAAGCCTCATCCCTAGGCTTTGTTTATCAGTATCTGTCATTTCGCTGAAGTATAAACAACGCAGTGTTTTCGTGCTCCGAGTATGTCAACTTTCGTGCCGTCGAAACGCAATTTGCGGGAAGCTTTGCTTTTCTGCTACAATTTGAAAAAAAATACAGCCCAAGCTCCGTCGATTTCAACATGTGAGTACTGGTTTCGACGATTCAAAAGTGGTGATTTTCACACCGAAGACAAGGAGCGTCTTGGCCAGCCCAAAAAGTTCGAGGACGCGGAATTGGGGGAATTGGTAAACGAGGACTCGTGCCAAGCCCAAGAAGAGCTTGCTGAATCATTGGGCGTTGATAAATCAACCGTTTTCAAGCGTCTAAAAGCGATGGGAATGATCCAAAAGCAAGGACATTGGGTCCCGTACGAGTTGAAGCTGCACGACGTCGAACAGCGATTTTTTACGTGCGAATTGCTGATCGAGCGACAAAATCGGAAGGGTTTTTTGCATCGGGTGGTGACTGGCGACGAAAAATGTTCAGCCCGCTCATTTCACACGTATTGACTCACTCGTTGTTCGTTGTTCAGACGGCAGTGAAGTAAAATAAGCGTTGGTTGCGTTGATTTTTTCTGACATCACCAACACAATCTCAGCCACTCATAACAAAGCACTGTCATGACACTGGGTACGTCAGCCAATCAGCTGATTTCTTCTAAATCGCTGAGAGCCGGCTAACGGCCTGATGTAGGCCACTCCTCTGCTTTCTGTACATCGTCAATATTTCTACTTCTCTACAGAAAGGTTAGGCTAGGTTGGGTTGGAATGGTTACCCAAAGTATGAGCACACTTGGACGAAGATAAACGGATAGGTCCTTTGTGATATCACTGTGAAGGAGGTAAGGTGAAAGAGAAAGCGATGGGATGATAGCAGATGGCGGGGAGAGGCGGTGGTGGTGGGATGGTTAGGAAGATGTGTTTAGAGTGTGTGGATTGTGTGGATTGTGAACGATGACTGTGCTGCGTGTGCGTCAACCGCTTTGTAATGCTGAGGAAATTCATCGGATTTTTAATGTCAATGCCAGCTATATCAGCAAGCGTAGCAAAGAAGTAAGAGCCAAGATGCCTATATCTTAAACCACGCCAGAGCAGTGCAGCTAAGCAGAAGGTGCTGAGATGAGTCCACCTCATCCTCCATACATTCGACACAAAAAAGAATCGAGGTAATTCCAACTCTCAACAGAATGCATTCCTCGCGCATAGTGTCCTGTGAGAAAACCCACGAGATTCGAGAACTGATATTTTGTCAACCTCAGAAGCTTGCCTGAGCGCCCTCGACCCACATGTGGCCAGAAAGATTTCACGGCCTTACAAGTTTGTGTACTTGCCCAACGCTTGCTGAGTTGGCGTGAAGCCCATCTTTCCAAGAGCAGACCGCAGGTAACTAGGGGGATCCCAATTTTCTCCCTTCGCGGGCGAATCACCTCACATGTCTCTTGGCTGGCCAGCTCATCCGCCTCACAGTTTCCCGCAATGTCGCTGGGACTATTAACCCAGATAAGGCTTATGACAGAAAGGTAGTTTTCGTAGAAAATTGCTAGAGTTCATACAGTGGGATGAGTTTTGAAAAATATTTGCAAATTGTTGACCTTATTTCTTCTTTTTCTTTTTTGAAGGAATAAGCCCCATGACCGTAGCATATGAGAAAGTACCGTATGTTTGTAGGTTCATTCGAGTTGTTGAGAGTACCACTGGGAAGGCTTACAAGTCTGCTTGGACCCGCTAGGTGGTGTTGGGCTTATGATATTTATTGAAATCTTATTTATGTTCTGTGCATAGCACATAATCTGGGTATATAGCTCGCAAAAAACGAAACGAAAAAATGAAGCGCAACGACATATTGCCCAGTTTTGATAATTCCACAACCTTTTCATCACATTTCTGCAGTTTTTATATTAACTCGACTATTTTTGAAATGCAATTTTATAGCTAATTAAATTTTAGTCGAATAAAGTGCAAATGTGAAATTTCTGAATAATCTCGTTGATTTTTCTTTTTTTTTATAAAGGGTTTTCCAATAAGAGGTGTTATTCCCGTAAAAGATCGATGGTTTCGTTGCTTAAGTGGCACGTAACGCCGACTTGTTGAAAGTAAACGTTGTCCAGATCAATACTATCCAATTACGGCCATAAAAATCATCTCTCGATAGCGCAATCCATTCACCGTAACTGTTGCTCCAGCTTCATTTTCGAAAAAGTAAGATTCAATGACTCCGCCGGACCATAAACCGCACCAACAGTCACACGTTGAGCATAGAGAGGCTTTCCAACAATAACTCTTGGGTTTTCTGAGCCCCAGATCCGACAATTTTGTTTGTTGACGAAGCCACCGAGGTGGAAATGGGCCTTATCACTCCAGATGATTTTTCGATGGAATTCCGGATCATTTTCATGCATTTCAACGACCCCATCAGCATAGACATGACGTTGCTGATGATCGGCCGGCTTGAGTTCTTGTGTTAACTGGACTTTATAAGCCTTAAGACCCAAATCTTTATGCAAAGTACGGTGTAATGACGTTTGTGGAATGCCTAATTCCAAAGAACGACGAGGAATGGACTAAGCTGGGTTTTCTTCAACATTTTCGGCTACAACAGCAATATTTTCGGCTGTTCTTAAGCAACGTGTACGGGTTTTATTCTTCACATCACTAACTTGTCCCAGCTCGAATTTTTTCACCAATTTCTGTATTGTGGTCCGACAAGGTGCTTCAGGATGACTCAAAAGTGTTCGAGTTTTACTAAGCGTCTCTGCCAAATTTTCACCATTTTATAGCGAATTTTACCCTTGGGGGAACCTGTTATCCCTATAGGGCGCGTCCCCAGGTGGTGGATAGGGGAACGCCTCCCAGATATGGAAGGTAGGAGAGTAGGTCTCCCGCGAACCACACAGGTCGAAGACGTAAACTTCGTTAAAAAACTCCCTCAACCCAAGGTGTGACGCGACCCGTGCCTATTGGGTGGGTTTGGCAGCCGGGGGATAAAACTAGGCTGTCTTTTAACGGAGCCCTCCTGACACCAGGCCGCCTCAGGTTGTAACGGTGGCCTTACCATGGTATGGGGCGCTGCCATGGCGGACCCTTTATTTCCCCTAAATCCTCATTGGTCACCGCACATGGCGACATGTGCAGCCTTCTGGAAGGGCAGGTGACCGTACGAAACAGTATGAACAAACAACAAAAACTAACAAAAACTTCGGATAACGCTACAAAGAAGACGGACAAACGGACGGACACAAACCCAAAACGAACGGATATACGGACACAACAGATAGACAAATGGACAACACGGACCGACACTAACGAACTGGGGAAGTTGGGAACTTCCTCAGAGGACGAACTCTTGGCCTCCAGCCAAGAGACGGTTGATGGTAAAGCTGTGGGCCACAGCACGCCATCAACCCTAAATCAACCATCCACATCCGCTGATGCCAAGGGGCAAAAGCGCCAAAACGCTAAAAAAGGCCCGTCCAGGTATAAGCTTTACCAGAGGTCTCTGACTATTCTCGGAAGAATAAGAAAAAATGAGGCCGAAGGGAAAACTCATCCAAAGGACGCGGCCGATAAGGCAAGGTGCCAAAAGGTGGTCGATGAGTACCTGGCGTTCCAGGCCACCCAGAAGGCAGAAGCCGTGAAACGCAATCGTTCGCCGGACGAAAGCGACAAACCAACGAAGAAGCACAAAGTGTCGGTTCACACAGCTTCAATACCAAAACCAACCAAACGCTCATTTAATGAGGTGGCACGGGATCACCTGCAAATAGCGCTGGTTGACGAAATAACTAACCGCGGTAAACCTGCATCGGATAAGTGGTCCGAAATCGAGGCACGGCTGTCCCGCATTGTCGTCGATCACGTCATGGCAAACCCGGAGGGTCATGTGCCAGGATTTGATTCAATGGAGGTGGTCCGCGGATACAGGGTGATCAAGTGCGATGATCAACTCTCCCTTAACTTCCTGCAAACAGTTGTGGGCAAAATCCAGAGCGACTGGGAAGGTTTGAGGCTCAAACTAATCCCGGCCAGCGAAATCCCTCGACGGCCGAGGGCTCGCATCTGGATTCCGAACATGGAATTCGAAGCTAAGCAACTTATTCCATACCTGCAGGCACACAACCGCACTGTTCCGATGGATGACTGGAGCATTATCAAAGCGGAGGCTCCGCAAAAGAACAGTGTGTCCTTCCTTCTCCAAATATCGGAGGAGAGCATCGAGCCACTGGGAAAAGTGGACAATAAACTTCGGTTCGGCGTCAGGAAAACGCAACTGAAGATATTCCGATCTGCAAATCCGGAGGATGAACAGGACGAGGTGGACGGCGCCAACGAGTTGCTCACAGGCATGCAACTTGACGACGCCGCATCTACCAAAAACGATGGCGCTAATGAGCAGCACCCGGGAGTGCAGCTTGGCGACGCCGTCAAATTGTAAAGCGACCAGCAGCATGGGTCTCAAGGTTGTCCAAATAAACCTGCAGCACTCGCGGACTGCAACGGACAACCTAACCGTTCTCCTGGCGGAGGAGGACGTCGACATCGCTTTAATCCAGGAGCCCTGGGTGCGGAGCACCGAGGTGAAGGGGTTTACTGGGAACAACCACAACCTTTTCTACAAACGGACTGAAGGTAACCCCAGATCTTGTATTGTAGCTAAGAAACATTTGAACATATTTTTAATCCCATCATATTGTTCACAGGATGTGACGGCTGTGGAGGTAGAAGCCGCTGACGGTGTCGGCATCATATTGGCTTCCATCTACATGGCACATGATCGGCCAGCACCACCCGAGGAGGCTCGTCGGCTCGTGCGTGAAGCCACAAACAAGAACCTACTGCTCGGATGCGATGCCAACGCGAGGCATGCGTTGTGGGGAAGCTCCGAGACAAACGACCGAGGTGAGTCTTTATATAATTTTATTATTAATACTAACTTATCGGTATGTAACAGGGGTAACACTCCCACTTTCACCTTTCCTAGTACGGAGTACTTCAGAGGATGGGAGGAAGTGATTGATGTTACTCTACTGTCTGAAAATAGCTCAGTAAGGGTAGATAATTGGAGGGTATCCAATAAAAGGTCCTTTTCTGATCATAGTTGGATCCTGTACGATTTGGATCTTAAGGTAGATCCACCCCTACCGTATCGAAATCCTTTACGAACCAACTGGAAGAGGTTCAAAAGTGTAGTAAACAAGAGGATAGGACAGACTCCTATCCCTCAAATCACTCTCACGGAAAACCTTGAGAGTAGGGTCATAACACTGGAAAAGGCATTCAGTAGGGCCTACAAAACGTCCTGCCCCATAAAATTTAGCAAAAAAACTCACCCTCCTTGGTGGAGCAGTGAGCTCTTAAAACTAAGGGAAAAATCTAGATCAACGTTTAACCTCAGCTACTCGACGGGAAATTGGGAATTGTACAGAGAAAGTCGGAGACAGTACAAGAAGGCAATCAGGGCCGCCAAAAAAGAGAGCTGGAGGGAATTTTGTTCGTCAATCGAATCCACCAGGGATTCTGCTAGGCTCAGCCGTGTTCTTTCCAAAGACCACTCAATGGCTTCTTGGGTCAAGAAACCTGATGGAACTTGGACTGCTACAGCAGAAGAATCGCTAGAGCTTCTGCTAAACACGCATTTTCCGGGATGCAGTGCTTACGAAAGTGAGAGGGGAAACATTAGGCGGAGCCAATATAATCCACAGCATCTTGCAAATGAAATTGTTACGAAAGAAAAAGTTGCATGGGCAATCAAATCTTTCTCACCCTTTAAATCTCCGGGGCCAGATGGGATCATTCCAAAGATGTTACAGGAAACCTTGGACTGTATCCTACCATGGCTAGAGGAAATTTTTAAAGCGTGTTTAAACTTAGGCCATATTCCAGATAGCTGGAAAATAGTCAAGGTCGTCTTCATACCAAAAGTAGGTAGAAGAGGACATGAATCAGCGAAGGACTTCAGGCCAATCAGTCTTTCGTCTTTCCTGTTAAAAACTTTTGAAAGACTTTTGGATACGCACCTCAGAAGCTCTTTGGAGAGCTCTGGTATATCAACTGCACAACACGCATACCTTAAAGGCAAATCTACGGAGACAGCGCTTCACGAGGTAATCGGAACAATAGAGGGCTCTCTAGAGAGCAAACATTATACCATGGCGGCGTTCTTGGATATCGAAGGCGCCTTTAACAATGTTAGCACAGATGCCATCCAACGGGCGTTGATAGACCTGGAGGTGGACAGTTGCATCAGTAACTGGGTCATCTCCATGCTAGAAACCAGGATCATCAAAGCTAACATGGGTAACATCAACATAACCAAGAAGGTCCACGGGGGCACTCCACAAGGGGGAGTATTATCTCCACTTCTTTGGCTATGTGTGATTAGCAAAATCTTAATAAAACTTGATGGAGGTGGGGTAAAAGTGGTGGCGTACGCTGATGATGTGGTGGTAATGGTGTCAGGACTGTGTCCAAATACGATCAGTGGGATCATCCAAAGGGCGTTAGGCGAGCTTAACTCTTGGGCCACAGGATGTGGGCTAAGTTTAAACCCGCGTAAAACAGAACTTATGCTTTTTACCACCAGATACAAGGTACCAACTTTTACCCTACCAAATATCAACGGACAAACTCTGTCTTTATCAACCAGTGCAAAGTACTTGGGGGTAATTTTGGACTCCAAACTTAGCTGGAAGTTAAACATCGAAGAACGGGTAAGGAAAGCAGAAATTGCTTTATATGCCTGCAAACGTATGCTTGGAAGAAGATGGGGTCTTCAACCTAAGCATACATTATGGCTGTATAAGGCGGTTATACGACCCATTTTAACGTATGGTTCGGTAGTTTGGTGGAAAGCTCTAGGGAGAGAGTACAATACCAAATTACTCGGCAGAATACAAAGATCAGCCTGTGCAATAACGGTCGGTGCAATTAGATCATGTCCTAGAGAGGCTCTCAATGCACTGACACACGTTATTCCAATAGACCTACATATAAAGAAGACGGCAACCATGAGTGCATTTAGGTTAAATGAAGCGGGTCGCTGGAAAGGAAAAACTTATGGTCACGCTAGTCTGTTATCGCGACAAACTCAGTTAACCTCGGTGAGGACTGACTACATCGCCCCGATGGTAACGTTCAATAGGAATTTTGCCACTCTCTTTCCATCTAAAAAAGAATGGAATAAGGGATTCTCTCTAAACAACTTCGATACCACAGTCTATACAGATGGCAGTAAAATGGGCTGTGGTGTTGGAGCTGGTATATATTCTCATAGACTTGGAATTGAGAAATCTGTGCGTCTCCCTAATACCAGCAGCGTCTTCCAAGCGGAAGTACTTGCAATTGGGGAAGCCTGTAGGTTACTAATCGCAGATTTCTCTTTTAAGGGCAATATCGCTATTCTTTCGGATAGCCAAGCCGCAATCCAGGCGCTGGACGCGACTATAACAACCTCTAAAGTGGTGGAGCAAAGTAGGAATAGCCTCACCAACTTGAGTGAAAACCATAGAGTAACCTTGATTTGGGTCCCGGGACACCGGAACATAGAAGGTAACGAAAAAGCTGATGAACTGGCAAGAGGGGGATCTGCCATGAATAGCGCTCTTGCAGTACCAGTATTCACTCCACTAGGTGCGGTCAAGAATGCAATTTCCCTAAAATACCTTCGAATTGCAGATTGTAGATGGAGAGACCAGACGAAATGCAAAATCAGCAGAACGTTATGGCCCACCTACAACCTCAAGCAATCGTTGACATTAATAAACATGAAACGACGGGACACCTGCAGACTTACGGCAGTCATAACTGGCTTCTGGTCTATCGGAGAACAAGCCGCCAAAATGGGCATCCCTCACAACACATACTGTCATAGTTGTAAACAACCGGAGGAAAAAGAAACAATCTTCCATTTCCTCTGTGAATGCCCTGCCCTATGGAAGGACAGAATGTTAACCCTGGGCAAACCGCTGTTCGAGAGTCTCGAGCAACTGTCTGGCGTAGACGTCAACAACCTAATAAGGTTCATAAACCGCACAGACTGGATATAGTCCTGCTGCAAATAACTGTTAAACAATTTGGTAACGAGGATGTGGCAACAAAATGGTGCGGAAGCGCTAGTTGGATTCTGGATGAATCACCACTCTAACCAACCAACCAACCAATAGCGAATTTTAATCATTTCAATGCAGTTTGTTGTTGTTTAAGCGTGTATCGTTCCATTTTTATTAATGGCGTAGTTTCTACTTGTCAAATATCAAAAAATGACAGCTTCAAAAGTGACATCTACCGAAATAGCGAGATATTCAAAATAACACCTGTTATTGGAAAACCCTTTCCTCGGCAGGCAATGGCAAACCTCCGAATGTATTTCTGCCATGAAAAAGCACCTCATAAAAATATCTGCCATTCGGAGTCGGCTTAAAACTGCAGGTCCTTTCGTTTGTGGAACAACATCAAGACGCCACTAATAGGAGGAGGCCAAACACCCAAAAAGGGTGTACGCGCCAATTATATACATATTATATATACAGGGTTTGATTGAAAAGTAATGAGCCTTCCCAAGCGGAGCGTCTGCCAAGCGATCAACCGAATCGGTTGGTGGGGGAAAATGATCGTTGGACCTTCCCCTTCCACTAGAAACTGGTCCCAGTTCGCTGACAACAGCGGTGCAGTCAACATTGCTCCGCGCGTGAAAGCTGTTTTAAAAATGTGTTAGGATTTTGCAGTGGCGAAAATGCAGCGATCGTTGGAGCAACGTTACTCGATCAAATTTTGCGTAAAGCTAAACAAAACGAGTACCGAAACCATTAGGCTACTCAAGGAGGCTTACGGGGAAGCACTGTAAACGCGGTATTTTACAAGGAAGTAGGCTTCCTTAGGCTGAAAAACCGCGTCGCCCTAGTTCGGCCCGACCTCGTCAACAATTGGACCTTTCATCACGACAATGCGCCGGCGCACACCGCCTTTCTCTGCACCTCTGCATTTGCCAAGATGGGGGTTCCGGTGCTTCCTCACCCTCCCTACAGCCCAGACCTGTCCCCTCCGGACTTCTTCTTGTTCCCGCGCCTGAAAAGAAAGCTGAAGGGGAGGCGTTTCGACTCCATGGAGGCGATCCAAAAAACTGTGACAGGCGAATTGAACGCGATTCCGGGGGATGAGATTAAAAAATGTTTCCTGGAGTGCAAGGACCGCTACCAGCGGTGTATTGACGCTCAAGGGTTC
The DNA here is from genome assembly GCF_027943255.1 of Anastrepha obliqua. NCBI lineage: Eukaryota > Metazoa > Arthropoda > Insecta > Diptera > Tephritidae > Anastrepha > Anastrepha obliqua. Next base: position 28,063,847 of record NC_072895.1, read on the forward strand.
TATTTTGAAGAATATTAGTTGTACAGGGTGGGCCATATAGCGTTTGCTTTTTAAACCACCTATGTTTTTGAGAATGGTAACACAAATGACTTATCAAATGTGTTCATAATTTACTTAAAGGTTTGACATTTACGAAATGGGACGCTATACGCTTGAACAAAATTGGGAAATATTGAAAACCTATTTCCAAAGTGGTGAGTCTTCTTCTTCTTTTCTAATTTTCATATCGGTGGCTACGTCAATAAGCAAAATTGTCGGATTTGGGGCTCAGAAAATCCACAGGTTACTGTAAAGAAGCAAATGCGTCCACAACGAGTCACTGTTTGGTGCGGTTTTTGGTCTGGCGGCATCATCGGGCCATTTTTTTTTCGAAAATGAGCGAGGAGCCGCGGTTACAGTAAATGGCGAGCGTTACCGTGACATGCTCAACGAGTTGTTTCCAAAAATTGAAGAGGATGACATGGACGACATTTTGTTTCAACAGGACGGTGCAACTTGTCACACTGCCAAAATTACACTCGAACTTTTGGCTACCGTTTTGAAAACCGAATAATCAGCCGAAATTCCGATATCAATTGGCCGCCTTGGAGCTGTGATTTAAGGCCGTTGGACTATTTTGTGTGGGGAGCCGTTAAGGACAAATGCTACGCGAACCATCCAGAGACGATTGTTGCTTTAAAACACGAAATCGAAGTTGCCATTTATGAAATTGGAGCCCAAACAATCGAAAATGTGCTTAAAAATTGGGTTGATCGAATGGCCTACTGTAAAGCCAGTCGTGGCAGTCATTTGAACGATATTATTTTTCATTCATAAATGACAATGTTCAATCTTCAAAATAAAAAAAAAAGTTTGAAAAAATATTGATTAGTTTTTTTTTTTATAGCCGATTCAAAAAGCAAATTTTACATGGCCCACCCTATATAAGCCAAAAGGTTTAATAAAACTGCTTAAAAAAAATAAGGCTCATTACTTTTCAATCAAACCCTGCATATATCTTAAAACCCTTTGCAAGGTGGCGCAAATTAATCATCCAATCTAAGAAGTAACAACAATGAAATAAGAAAGGCGTCAACCTTCTCGTACTCGCTCGTTCTTGTTTTTTCGGAAAAATAATCCAATAATTTTTTTGACTGTATTCTACGAAAATTACCACTACCAACTCTTAAATACCCCCAAAGCATTGTCTGCAGGCACTGGAATAAATGAATATAGAAAGAAGGTGAAAGGGTGGCTCAGAAAAGCAAAATAGCGCTAACCGCGCGAAGGCAAGGGAGCGAGCGCGTAACGGGGGGCAAACTAGAAATTAGAGGGACTGAGTGCTTGTACCATATAAGGCATGTATCCACATGTATGTAAATGTGTGTGTGCTTGCATAACTCATGGAATGAGAATAAACACATTATGCGACCCAGCTCTGACAGCTGCAAAGTGCATTGCAAAATTTATAGAAAAATGAAATGAAACGGCTGATGAGAAAACAACCCTTTCGAGCGCTGACGGGTGGCGGGCATTGAAAGTTGAAACGGAAGAACGGAGCCGTAAATAAAAATTTCAATGTCAGTGGAAGGGCGGCTGTAAATGTGATAAAAGCAATATACCTACAGACAAATGCCGCCAAGTTCCATGCCTGCCGCCACAAAGCATAAAAATGGCATTGCAAGGTGCAACGCGATTGTTGTTTTTGTTATTTGTTATGTTTTTTTTGCTCCCATGGCGCTCGTGCTGGCGGCTGGCTGGCACGTCATTGTCAACACTGCAACGCCAGTTAACGTTATTGAGGCATTTGCTTTTAAAATTTTTGCAGCTGTTGCACGCCTTGTCGCATTCATTTTGCCAATGAAACATTTGTCGCACATGGCTGCGTGCCGTTCCATTGAAAAGCCTCATTCTTTGCTGCTGCTGCTGCTGCTGTTGAAAATCGAACACTTATAGCATTGACGCGAAGCAAACTCAACAATAGTTAACTGTGATAGCAAAGGTGATAACTGCCCCTGCCACACACCTCTGTACACCTGCTCCCCTGCACACCTGCAGCCATGCCATCACCCACAAACCGTGAAGTGGACATCAAAGCACAGCTGGACGCCAACCAACACAGTCCCAACAAAAGCAACAAAAATGGAAGTTGTAATTGCACAACACAGTTGAAGTGACGGATGGACGAGCGGTCGGTCGGTCATTGATAGGTCGATAGGATCGCGCGAACGTACGCATCGAAAATTCACCAGTGCAGATGGCTGGTTGGAGAATCGCGCGCCAAGATTTGGCTAGAAATAAGCCGATGAATTCAAGCGATTAAGCTATGGCTGTGTATGTTTGATTGTGGGCTTGTTCGTTCACTTGTAAGCGCGCGCTGACAGCTACCGACGACAGCAATGATGACAGCGGCAACAACAATGAAATCTACAACGAAAGTGCCGACAATACCGGCACCAAAATACGGCAAACTGTTGCGCGCAAAATGGAAACTGGTAACTGGATAAAAAAAATTTCGGTGCTATGCGGCAGCCGCAAGCTGAATCGTAACACACAAAGTTCGGCGCGCTGTACGGTGCGGTGCGGTACGCGGTACGCAAACACGGTGGCAAGTAGTGCGGCGTATTGAGCCAAATGGCGTACATGGCCAAGTGGTAGCAGGTTTGATATCAACCACTGCCAGCGATAAAAAGCTTCGCCCATCGGTTGGAGTAGAAAAATGTGTGCACTTTAGCAAAAATGTGGCGTTGGCTTATCTGCTACAAAAACAAGCGTTATGCAATTTTCGACGACGATTTGCGTGTGGCCTAAAAGTTTAAGTTTCGCCACTTTGTTCAGCCAGTCAAGCACAATTTTGCGCTACAATTCGATGGTTGTGGTGTATCCATTAGATATATGTGATACAAGGTGGCTAAAATTAATCACCCTATTGGAGGATTTATAATTTGACACTTGTGAACCAGACAGCTGCAGTATGCAAAGAGAGAAGCAATGGAGCGCGTAAAGATCAAAATAACGTATTTCAACACTCAAATTAATTTTATTTTATTAAAAAAGTTATTCAAAAAGCAAACAAAAAAAGTGGATGATTAATTTTGCGCTACCTTGGAGATGGTAAATTGCTTAAAAGTGCTACAGCTATTTTCACATTTAAGAAGTGGCGGTCGATCTTCCCCCTCAGCAGGTAGATTGGGGTTCGTATTACGTCACACCGCTTGTTGCGACGAATTATCAAATAACAACAAACGTTTTCGATATTCTTTAAGATATAATTATTTCAAGCGGCTATCCTGCTTAAATACAGGAAAAAAATTCCTTCTTCTTCTTCTTGATTGGCGCGATGACCGCTTAAGCGATTTTGGCCGAGTTTAATAAAGAGCGCCAGTCGTTCTTTCTCGCGCTAACCGGCGCCAATTGAAAAAACCAAGTGAAGACAAGTCCTACTCCGCCTGATCTTTCCAACGCAGAGGAGGCCTTCCTCTTCCTCTGCTACCACCAGCTGGTACCGCATCGAATACTTTTAGATCCGGAGCGCTTGTATCCATTTGGACGACAAGTCTCAGCCAACGTAGCCGCTGGTTCTTTATTCCCCGCGCTATGTCTATGTCGTCGTAAAGCTCATACAGCTCATCGTTCCATCGCCTGCGATATTCGCCGTCCAAAAATCTTCCGCATAATCTTTCTCTCGAGCACTCCAAGCGTCGCTTCATCGGATGTTATCATCGTCCAAGCTTCTGCGCTCTACGTTTAGACGGGCATAATAACTGTAGAGTGTTAGTTTTGTTCGTCGAGAGAGGACTTTACTGCTCAGTTGCCTACTTAGTCCTAAGCAGCACTTGTTGGCAAGAGAGATTCTACGTTGGATTTCAAAGCTGACATTGTTATCGGTGTTAATACTGGTTCCTAAATAAACGAAGTCTTTTACAACCTCGAAATTATAACTGTCAACAGTGACGTAGGTGCCGATACGCGAGTCCGCCGATTGTTTGTTTGAAGACAGGAGGTACTTCTTTTTGTCCTCGTTCACCACCAAACCCATTCGCTTTGCCTCTTTATCCAGTTTGAAAAAGGCAAAACTAGCAGCGCGGTTATTAAACCCGATGATGTCAATATCATCGGCACACGTCAACAATTGTACGCGCCTATAAAGAATTGTGCCTGAGCGGTTAAGTTCTGCGTCTCGCACGACCTTTTCCAGCATCAGGTTAAAGAAGTCACACGATAGCGGGTCACCCTGTCTGAAACCTCGTTTGGTATCAAACGGCTCGAAGAGGTCCTTCCCCATTCCGACAGCGCTACTGGTATTGAGCAGCGTCATTGTGCGTAGCTGTATTAGTTTTGCAGGGATAAAAAATTCAGCCATCGCGGCGAAAAGATGGTGTGTGTCGCTTCTCTTTTCATAGATCTTTTCCAAGATTTGGGGTATTGTGAATATATCGTCGATGGTGGACTTTCCAGGTCTAAAGCCACACTGATAAGGTCCAATCAGTTGATTGATGATGGGCTTCAGCCTTTCACACAATACGCTCCCAAGAACCTTATAGGCGATATTTAGAAGACTAATCTCGCGGTAATTGGCACAAATTGCAGGATCGCCCTTCTTATGGATTGGGCAGAGCACACTTAAATTCCAATAGGCAGGTATGCTTTCATCCGACCACATTTTGCATAGGAGCTGATGCATGCAGCTTACCAGTTCCTCACCGTCATGCTTGAATAGCTCGGCCGGCAATCCTTCGGCGCCCGCGGCTTTGTTGTTCTTTAGCCGCGTTATCGCTATTCTCACCTCGTCTTGATCGGGTAGCGGAACGACAATTCCGTCGTGAACGATTAGGGTATCGGGATCTTCACATTCTCGGTGACGGTCACTGTTTAATAGGTTCGAGAAGTGTTCCCTCCACAATTTAAGATTGTTCTGTACGTCAGTCACCAGATTGCCGTCTTTGTTCTTACAAGAAAACGCCCCGTCTTAACACCTTCTCTAAGCCGCCGAACTTTCTGGTAGAATTTTCGGGCGTTGTTCCTGTTGGCCAGCATCTCAAGCTCCTCGCACTCACGTATTTCGGCCTCTCGTTTCTTCTATCGGATAATACGTCTCTCTTCCTTTTTATGCTCTTTGTAGCGATCCCACATGGCTTGCGTTGTTCTCGATCATAGCGTGGCTCTATATGCAGTATCTTTTCTTTTGGCGGCAGCATGATATTCCTCGTTTACCAACTGTTTTTTCGGGATCGCCGGAATCCGATTTCTTCTTCGGCGGCGGTACGTAGGAAACGAGAAATGTTGCTCCATTGCTCGTGCATGCCAGTTTATTGGGGAGTACTCTCTGAGAGCAGGAGTGAGAGTCGAGTGGCTAATCTTCTGGCTGTCTGTTGTGATTGCAGCGTAGGTAGATGTACGTTTTTTGCTGCGCACACGCCGCAGTTTGGCTGCAACTAGGTAGTGTTCCGAGTCGATGTTGGGTCCTCGGATCGTACGTACATCTAATACACTAGAAGCGTGTCTTCCATCCATCACAACATGATCGATTTGGTTTCGCGTTTTTCGATCAGGAGACAGCCAGGTAGCTTGGTGTATCTTTTTATGCTTGAATCTGGTGCTGCAGACTACCATGTTTCGGGTCCCGGCGAAGTCGATCAGCCTCTGCCCATTACCGGATGTTCTGTTGTGCAGGCTGAATTTTCCGACTGTGGGACCAAAAATTCCCTCCTTGCCCACCCTGGCGTTGAAGTCGCTAAGCACGATTTTTATGCCTTGGCGGGGACAGAACTCATATCGCATTTTAACCATCAATCACTCACTGCATTCGCTTGATATGGCTCCCTGGGACTTCTACTTATTCGGAAAATTGCATGTAGTAATGAAAGGAAAACGTTTTGCGTCCGTAGAGGTCATCTAGAAGACTTGTACTGATATCCTGTCGTTGACCTGGTCAATGACCTGAAACACTCTTTCGAAGAGCTTTTAGATCGCACAAAACAGTGTATCGAGGCGAGAGAGGACTATTTTGAATAAATAAACTCGAAGTTATCAGAACAAAGCTCCTGTCGTTTATATTTTAACTCAGTCTTGTTTATTTTAGACTTCGGCTTTATAGCGAAGTGATGATTATTTGAACAGGTCTACCCTGGAGCGTTATTATCATTGGTGAGTGGTCTGATGATAAGTCAAGGCATGTTTTTAATGCAATGTTTTCACGAGTCAGGTGTTTCGTAATACAGCAGTTGATTAAGTGAGGAAGTTTTTTAGTGTCAGTTGGCCAATATGTCGGCTCTCCTGTGCTTAATATGCCTTAATGGCCTCATATGGATGTCTTCCTTTAGTGCTGGTTATCCTAGTTTAGTACTAGGTAAATATTTTCGATAAAATTTACGATTTGGTGGATACACCCATTTGACGTAGTTTATACAGCAACGGTTTTCTGGGGACTCTGTCAAACGCCGCTTATAAATCCATAAAATAGGCGTATACTTTATGGTTTTCGTAGAATTTTGCTTGTACAATGGCCGCCAAACTATAAATATTGAAAAGTTATTTCTGAAACCTGCTTGAAACTTCGTTAATATGTTAAACTCTACGACCCAAATATATGGACATGCATGAGCAGAAAATCCATGTGCTTGTATAGGTAGATGCATATTTGACTATAAATGCATATATACAGGCCTGAATGCATACATATAATATATGTATGCCTATGTTCACACAAATATTTTTGCTACATTTACCAAACACACATACACATTCAGATATGCACATAAAATAAATATACATAACAAATGGTCGATGCACAAAGTGATTAATGCAAGTACATATTCACGTACTTGTAAAACACATACATGCATACATACATACACACATGCATACCTACTTATAATAAATGCTTATAAATCATTTATGTGGAAAGTTCAAGCACATATACATACATACATAGGTGAGTATATAGTTGTACTCACTTTTATGCAAAATGCGTTAATTTGCCTGCATTATGTACACACATACATACATACAAACATACATACACACGTAATTAGATGTTTTGCAATAAATAAGCTCTCACATGAACGTGCCATGTAGCTATCAATGCACTAAGAACAATGTATATACATATGTATGTATGTATGTATGTATGTATGTATGTATGTATGCATGTACGTATGCACGTACATGCGTATAAATATGTATACTCGCTGCAAACATGTGCGTGTGGCCATTAATATACCCTCATTATGTAAACTTGCCAACCTGCATATTTACATTTGACACAACAAAGCCATTAAAATACTTCGTATACAAATAATACAAACATACATACATGCATACTTATGTGCATATAATATACAGTATACAACTAAGTATATTTAAATACGCACACACACATACTCACGTACATATGTACATATATATTTGCTGCGATATTTGTGCATCCTCTGTAGGAAAATCTGATTTGGCGGCTTCTATTGAAGCGGCAGTAATGGCTAGAAATAGGCATGCCTCCACTGCTTCTAATCAACTTCAGCAAAACCTTGACCGTCTTAGTACATGGCAGAGTAAATGGCGTTTAAAAGCCAGTGAAGTAGAATCAGCGCAAAAAATTTTCAAGCTCCGCAAGGACTAGATTAGATTCGATTCGATTCGATTTGTGGGGGGTTTGAGAAGTCCAAGCACTCAATCAGGAGACCCGAATAGATTTCAGTAGCAAGAATAGAAAGATAGGAAAGATAAAATGTGGGTGGTAAGACGGAAAAATTAGTTTGACATCACAGCTCCACAAATCTCTTGGATTCATCGATGAATCTTAAGAAATCCGGAAGAGGAAGACTATAAACTTTATCCATACTCAGTATATCTCAACCCAATATCCAAAGCCTGATTCTGTAAAACGCCGCACAGGTACAACGAAAATGCTCTGCAGTGTTGTCATCCTCAAGACTAGATAGGCAAATCGGGCTGTCGACGACCCCCATATGCTGATAACAGGCGTTGTGCACTGTGACTACACTCAGCAGTACTCTCAGGTCCTTTCTGCTGAGTTTTAGGTAAAAGGTCGCTATTTTCCTGTTTGGTTCTTTCACAAAGCACTTGGCTACTCTGCACGAGTTCAACCTAGACTAACGTCCTCTATGGGTAGACGTCGTGAAGTCGACAATCCATAGTTGAATCGATGCAGAATTGACACCTAGAAAGGGTTGAGGGCCTAGTGGCATACTTACAGAGCCTTCATTAAATCAATTTATGAGCTAACTCGTTCCCTGTAATACCACAAGGTCCAGGCACCCAAAAAAGACAAACTTTGTCGTGTTTTGTAACACTGTTCAGTTTTGTCTTATATTCACCAACTAACTTCGAAGAGCAGCGTGGGTTAGCAAGGGTTTTCTGTGCAGCTTGACTGTCACTACAAATTCCAATACTGCTCCGCAAGGATACTTGTGCCCCAGTGTATCTTAACAACTGCGAGATACCCCAAACGGACCACACTAAACACTTAGGCATTCATTCTGATCGACGTCTTACGTGGCAATATCAGATACGAGTATTTTCAAAGCGGAAGCAACTTGGAATAATACTTCGTTCTCCTTATTGCCTACTTATAGGAGATATATCTAAATATTTAGATGTAATTCTCGACAAGAAATTAAATTGGCACAATAATGCAGAGGACAGAGTAAGGAATGCAATTGTAGCTCTATTCTCATGTAAAAAGGCAATAGGACGCAGGTGGGTTCTTTCTCTAAAGAACACTCACTGGCTGTACTATATATGCATATGTGACTGTTATCAGACCCATCCTCCTTTCCGCGATTTCAATCTGGTCGACGGCTCTCGACAAACAACCATTAGTATTAGGCTTCAGAGGGTTCAACGCATGACACTTATATGTATGTATCAGCGGCGCTCTTGGGACTACACGCTCTGATGCTCTCATTCTCTGACGGCATTCCCAACACCTCTAAATCGGCGAATGCTTACCTAGAAAGGCGTTATACGATGCAGTTTCCATCCAGAGAGGACTGGGAAAATGGAGTAATAAATAATAAAAACCGCGCATGTGGGAACGGGTCCATATTTTCTTCTTATGTTGCTAGCACTTTAAGACATACATCTATCCGTTTTGAAGCGTTTGAGAAATGCTGCACGTCGCAAAAGGCCAGAAATGTGGGAAAAAATTCGTGGATTTTGCATGATTATAACGCGCCATCGCACCGACCCCAAATTGTGCTGGATTATTTGGCCGTGTTCACCTCATATAGCCCCGTGTCAGTCGATGAAGGATATCAAAGAGAATGAGACGAGTGAGCTGAAGGCCATCCCTTTCGTCGGTCTGGAGGACTGGGTAAACGTTGGCACATGTGCGTTGCTTCAGACGAGTCATATTTTGAAGAAGATAGAAATAAATTTGCCTAAAATTTAACTCTGTTTTGTTTTTTTTTATACATTCCCGGTGCTTTCTTATCATAGGGTAAATAGAGATGGCTTGAAACTCAATGACCTAGTGGAAGGTGCTGTATACTCCAAAACTATAGGCACCAACATATCCTTTCTCTTGTTTGATCATGACATGCGCATTCCAAGCCGAAATATTGGCAATCTCAAAAAACATTTTAGTGCTAAATAAAAGCATAGCCACAGTTGGAGAAATCTTCATTTACCCCGATAGTCAGCCAGCTGTGAAATCGCTTCTACAATCATGTAAACACTCGTCTAAGACAGTAAAAGGGTATTAGAAATTATTAAAAATGCTTGCACAGTATTTTTCTACCAATCTACTCTGGGTGTCAGAACATACATAGTAATATGAAAAGAGCAAAATTGAGTGAGTAATAGCACTTTTTTCGATGGAAGTCATGGTCATCTAGGGAAAACCGAAATTAATGAATGCTTTCGCTACTTCGCTACTGTAAGACAGCTGAGTTAGCTAGATTGGGCTTCTCGCTCCATATTAATCAGCGCAAGGTCAACATACCCATTCCTATGGGTATAAATATAAACTTTTAATAGACAGACACACCATTACTGTTGCTAATTCTAATTCCAGTAGACAAACGCAGCCCGAATGGAACATGGGTTGCACTAAGAGTCTACTTAAATTAAGTAGAAAGGAGCTAAGAATCGAAGTAGGTGCCCTATTTGGAAAGACATGCCAGTAGCTTAGAGGCACGATCCAATGACTATTGTAGAAGCTGTCAGGATATGGAAGAGCAAGAGACAGTTGAAAACCTTCTGTGCGGTTGCATGGCTCTGTGTAGAAGATTGTTGAGATTGCTCGGTTTCGCTTTGCTGGATAACATTACGAATGCTACGAATCTCAAACTAGCTAGTATAGCCATCATTTTAAAGGCTATACAATGGTTTAGAGAGAACCAAGCAGAGTAAGAATGGGATAGTTCCGGTGGCATCACAAGGGGCCTCTAACTGGCCTAGGAGCGTCGAAGGACAGCCACTTTATCTAACTTCGCCTAACCTGTGCGTTTAGAGATTATCGTTAACGACGTTCTTACAAATCACGAAATGGAGGCTGAACCAGTAAAGATCGCAAAAAACAGCCACTGGAAATGCTATTTTCAGAGGAACACAATTGTAACGCATAGTTAGGCGCTATGGAAATATTAAATTTCATAGAAATTGTAATGTTTTATTGGATTGGACCAATTGATTGATTGGCCAATTTCAATAAAATACTAGGTGGCACAAAATTAATCACTCTATCAAAAGAGCGTCATACGTCAATCATATTTGAAATTTGTGAACTAGACAACTGCTGTAAACACACAGAGAAGCAATGGAGCGCGTGAAGGTCAAAATAAAGATTAGCAAAAATAGTTATTCAAAAACCAAATTGGTTGATTAATTTTGCGCCACCTTGGAATTAATTAAAATTTAAGGGGCCTTAAAACTGCGTACGAAAATTTAGATTTGATCAAAGATATTGATTACAAATTTTGGAATTTAGAATTGGAGTTTTGATTAAAAATTTGGAAATATTAAAACAGCCCTCCAAAAACAAAATCGGATGATTAATTTTGCGCCCCCTCCTAATAAATTAAAATTTAATGGGCCTTAAAATTGCGTACGAAAATGTGGATTTGATCAAAAATTTTGGAATTTAATAAAAACGGCTTTAAAAACGGATGATTAATTTTGCGCCACCTTGTAATTATTTAAAATTTAAGGGGCTATAAAACTGCCTACCAAAATATTGATATGATCAAAGATATTGATTAAAAATTTTGGAATTTAGGAAAAACGCCCTTCAAAAACAAAATCGGGGATTAATTTTGCGCCACCTTGTAATTAATGAAAATTTAAGGGGCTATAAAAGTGCCTACCAAAATATTGCTTTGACCAAAGATTTTGATTAAAAATTTTGGAATTTAGGGACAAAGTCCTACAAAAGCAAAATCGCATGATTAATTTTGTGCCACCTTGTAATTAATTAAAATTTACTGGGCCTTAAAACTGCGTACGAAAATGTGGATTTGATCAAAAATTTTGATTAAAAACTTTGGAATTTAATAAAAACGGTCTTAAAAAAACGGATGATTAATTTTGCGCCACCTTGTAATTAAGTAAAATTTAAGGGGCTATAAAACTGCTTACGAAAATATTGATTTGATCAAAGATATTGATTAAAAATTTTGGAATTTAGTAAAAACGCCCTTAAAAAAACAGGTGATTAATTTTGCGCCACCTTGTAATTAATGAAAATTTACTGGGCCTTAAAACTGCGTACGAAAATTTAGATTTGATAAAAAATTTTGATTAAAAATTTGGAAATTTTGTCAAAAAATTGTTCAAAACCAAATTGGATGATTAATTTTACGTCACCTTGTACATTGGCGTTTGTGTTATTTTTGTTGTACAGTTACATAGCAAAGTGTTTTGATGAAATTTGAATTGCGTAAATTTTCAATGCACTTTGTACTTTTCTATACATAACTCACCAAGTACATAAGTATGTATGTATGTATGTTTGTATGTACGTATGTATTTATGTATGTATGTATGTATGCGTGTATGATATACATACCATAAATATGTACTTTAGTAAATTCTCATACTCGTAAAAATATTTACATATTTACTTATGTAGGCTTGTATGTAGGCACAGATGCTTGCATGTTTACTTTATCGGCACATACGAAACTTATTATTTACTTATACTTATATACATACATATGTATGTACATATAGACATATTTCCATATGTATTGATTTGGCTTGCTACAAGCTTTAGCGCTTTTTGCAACTACCAGCCGCATTTCGAAGTATAATTATTTACATACATACGAGTACATACGCATATACGAGTATATGCCATGCGACGTATGCAAATGCATAAAAATGTGAATATTTCATATCATGCGACTGTGTGTGAATGCAAATTAATATGCTTGTTTAATTACATACATAAGTAAATCAAGCCAAAAAGCCTTCGCATTGCGAAATGAAAGGCCAAAACAAGTTCACAAATATATTTATGTAAATGTGAGTGTAATAGCAGTTTGCCGATAACTGAATGTACATACATACATATATACATATCTATTGGATATATATGTATGTCTGTTTGAAGTGAACATTTTTTGAAAATCGAAAATTTCGGCTGTTCAACTTGAAGCACTGGAATACAGACTATTCAGTTGAAGAAATGTCATAGGCGAATCCACACAAGGTGACTCCGGTATACATAGCAGGAGGAAGCCAAACCAGTCGCGAATTGACGGAAGAAATGAACATTGATCATAAAATAATTCTCAGTCACCTTCATTCAATGGGATTTACCGAAAAATTGAGAGCCTAAGTGCCTCACGAGCTCAACGAAAAAAACAAAGAAAGTCGCCTTCAAATGGCTTCTGGGCATCTCGCCCGCCATCGAGCAATATGCAGTCATTAACAGTGCCTTTTGCACCGAATCCTCACGGGACGATTCAATATGAAGCAAAGAAAGGAGTGGGTGGCGTTAGGAGATACAGTACGTCAAAGCCAAGAGTCTAACCAGATCTTCATCCAAAGAAGATCATTAAGGGGTCAGTCTACTTTGGAGACTCGAAAAAAAGGCTATATTCGTGATTTTTTTTTTGAGAAAACTATAAATGATAGTAATATAAAATTTGTTTGATTTATTAAATAAAGTCTTAAAATTCAGAAATAAATTTTTTTTTATTCAATTTTATAGTATTTTTAGTAAAAAAATAGCAGTGAAGCGTAACGTCTCAAACATGGGTTGGTGAGGCAGCTCCATCAGAACTCAAGAACGGCTTGTCTGAAACAAAAAAATCAAAATGTTTCAGATTCAGTAAGATACTGGCTACAAAATGACCCTCGGATATTAGGTTTTAATGAAGACAAAAAAAATGGCTGATAAAAATGGAAAATTTTTGATAGAACGGTTTTTTTTTCGCATATTTAAAAAAAATATATAGTAAAAATTTAAAATTTCAAAACCCCCGAGCGTCAATTTGGTGCAAATTATGTCTAGAATAGGTGATCCAAATTTTATGAAAATCGGTTGATTAGTTTTTGAGATTCAGTGGAGCTAGATTTTGAAAACGTTGTTTTGAGAAAAACGCGTTTAAAGTTTTTAATGCACGCTATACGCGCAGGTAGACGAAATGATGTTCAGGTAAAAAAAAAATAGTTAGAGTGCTCGGATTGTCTTAAAATTTTTACACAATATTTCTGGATATATATACTTTCAAATTATGCAAAAAAAAAAAATTGAAAAATTTTAAAGTGACAAAGTAGACTAACCCCTTAAATGTATTTAGTGGGACTGGGAGGGCATGGTGCACTGGGAAATGCTCGAAAAGAATGCCACGGTCAAAAAGAAGCTCTACAATGCCCCGCGTGGATGAGACTATTCGGCTATTCGACTGAAAAAAACTGACCTGGCTTAACCTCTCAAGAGAGAGGTCGTCACTGTTAGGTAGGCGTTCTTCTAGGCTAGGAATATTTTCGCCTTAATACTGCAGAAGTTAAAGAGACAAGAAAGAGAAGAAACATTAGAACACTTCCTTTGTATTTGTCCAGCCTTAGGTAGGAGTAGAGTAAGGTTGTTGGGAAAATACCATATTGACTCTCTTACGGAACTATTCGGTGTTGGGATAGCATATATCCTACCCTTCAAAAGAGAGTCTATACTACAATGGACGTACTGGTCTAAGTGAGTTTGGCTACTCTAAGCCAATTGCCACAAAAACCTAACCTAACCTACATTACATTCTCTGAAATTTTTCTTTATTTGAGGCGTAGCAATTTCCCACATTTCTTTATCATATTTTGTATGTCCACATTGGTGTTAGACACTCGAGGCCCAGAAATTAGATGGCCAGCCGGCCAGCCATGGAGTCAAGGCAAGTCGTCAATTTGCATAGCGGACATATTTGTATGTATGTATTATATATGCATAAATCTACGTATGTATGTTTGCCTGTATGTACGTACGTGAGATGTTTTTTAGTATGCATATGTATGTACATATATATTTATTTAGTTGTACATACATACATAAAGGGTTTTCAATAAGGGCGGGTAGATGTTGAAATCGTCAATCGTGGCGTTTGCTGTGTGACACGTAGCGCCATCCTGCTGGAACCACATGTCGTCTAGGTCCATATGGTTCAATATGGGCCATAAGAAATTGGTCATCATCGTTGTTTAGCGCTCACTGTTGACGGTGACCGCCTCACCAAAGTCGTTTTCAAAAAAGTACGGACCAATGACGCCACCGACCCAAAATCCACACCAAACCGTAACTTTTTGAGGATGCATTATCACCTGGTGAGCCTCGTGTGGATTGGTGTCGTCCCATATACGGTAATTTTGTTTGTTAACACAGCCATTCATCCAAAAATGCGCCTCCTCACTAAAGATGATTTTTCGCACAAAACTGGGGTTCTCTTCCAAACGATTCGAAGCCCAGTCAGCGAACAAACGGCATTGTCTATGGTCTTCAACTTTGAGCTCCTGGGCCAGTTGGATCTTGTACGGGTGTAGGCCTAAGCTCCGACGCAAAATTCGCCAAGTTGAAGTCTGCGAAAGGCCAAGTTCTTGTGCACGGCGAGGAATAGACTGTCTCGGGTTCTGCTGTACACTTTCATGGACCGCGGCAATGTTCTCGGCTGATCTTGCGTTCCTTGAACGTATGGGTGTTGGCTGATTGTTTACTGACCCGGTCGTCTCAAATTTGGCCACCAAACGTTGAAGAGTCGACTTTGAAGGGCCACCACGTCTATCGAAAAATGGGCGCAATGCGCGCAACGTTTGCGTTAATGAACACTCATTTTGATAATAAAGTTTTATCATTTGAACGTGCTGTTCAATCATGTAGGTTAGGTTAGGTTATGGTGGTAGTCGGTCTGCACGACCAACTCACTTAGACCTTACAGGTCCGTTGTGATACCACTGTGCTACACGGGAACCTCGTTTATCTTCCTTCGTGGAACCATTTCGTGGCTCTTATGAAGCGTAGTATTGATGTCAACCCCACGCCAGACAGTTCTGTAAGAGAATTAAAAAAGTAATTACCTAGACAACCTGCTCTGATTTTAGCTAGGGCTGGACAATTGCAGAGGAAGTGCTCAACTGTTTCTTCCTCTTCCTCATCTCTGCAACTTCTGCAATATTCATGGGAGAAGACTCCTAGCCTCGAGGAATGCCTGCCAAATAGCCAGTGACCGGTTAAGCAAGCCACGACCTTCGTGATATTGTCTCTTGAGAGACAAAGCAATTCCTTTGTTCTTTTCTTGTTTATTTGCGGCCATAGTAGCCTAGCTGTTAGACACGTATCTTCATTTCTCCATGACCTATTGACCTCTTGGATAAAGTGGTTTTTTATTATTAGTTTACTCGTGGCCATGGGTATTCCAATGGTGCTTTTATCACTCAGCAGTTGGAGAGCGGTACCTTTTCTGGCTAGCTCATCTGCTTTGCAGTTTCCCTCAATATCTCTATGTCCCGGAACCCAAATAAGGCTGACCTTGAATACGTCACTAATATCATTTAGAGCTGCCCGGCATTCCTGTGCAACCTTCGATCTTAGTGATGCCGCATTCATTGATTTGATGGCCGCCTGGCTATCCGAGAATATATTTATGATCGTTTTTGTTAGGGCGTGCGTGTTTAGGTATGTAGCCACTTCTTTTATAGCTAATACCTCTGCCTGATAGACGCTGCAGTAGTCTGGTAGTCGAACGGATAGTTCCAGTCCTAATTCCTTCGAGAAGACTCCGTAGCCGACCTTATCGTCTAGCTTGGAGCCGTCTGTGTAAAAGTTTAATTCCCCCCTTCTCCATGGCCTTCTTGTATGCCACTCCCTTCTTGACGGTATACTCGTCTTGAAGAGTCTTTCAAAGGTGAGTCTAGGGATAGAGTAGTCTATTTCTTGTTTATGACTATTCACAGAGTGCAAAATGGAAGCGTGGCCAAAGCACCGGTCTTTCCATAGCGCCATACTTTTTAATCTGAGCGCCGAGGCGGCGGCCACGTGTTTTCCTACCAGATTTAGGGCAGGTAAGTTGATTAGCACTTCCAGCGCTTTGTTTGGAGTAGTCCTTAAGGCGCCAGAGATGCACAAAAAAGCTGTTCTTTGGACCTTACTCATGGTTTTAGCGTAAGTCGCCTTTTGAGCAGATGGCCACCATACAAGTATTCCGTACATTAAGATTGGCCTAACTACCGAAGTATAGAGCCAGTGCGTAATACGGGGTGTAAGTCCCCATTTGATACCGACCGCTTTTTTGCAAGTGTATAATGCAACGTTGGCCTTCTTTACTCTTTCCTCAATATTAGATTTCCACGTGAGTTTCCTGTCTAATATGAGTCCTAGGTACTTGACGTTCTCTTTCAAAGGAATCTCCACACCCTTAAAAGTTAGCGGGGAGATTATAGGGAGCCTGTGTTTCTTTGTAAAGAGAATTATTTGAGTTTTTGAGGGGTTTATATCGAGTCCCCTGCTCTCAGTCCAGCTTCTAAGCGTGGCCATGTTAGAGCGCATAATATCCATAAGGGTGTTAGGATATTTGCCCTTAACGGCGATTGCTACGTCATCTGCGTAAGCTGTGACGTGGCAACCCCCTCTTTCCAGGGTCAGTAACAGGGAGTTTACTGCCAAAGTCCAGAGAAGAGGGGAGAGGACTCCACCTTGCGGTGTGCCCCTGCAGACCTTCCTGCTTAGAGTAGTGCTTCCTAATTTAGCCGTTACCTTTCTTTTGATGAGTATATCTTCTATCAGGGCTACGACATGTGGTTCAACTCCAAAATCTTCTAATGAATCTACTATAGCGTTTGCATTTATATTGTTGAAGGCGCCTTCTATGTCTACGAAAGCAACCAATGCAAACTCTTTGTCTAATAAGCTTTTTTCCACCAACCCGACCAGTGAGTGTAAGGCGGTTTCTGTGGACTTCCCTTTAGTATAGGCATGTTGCGCCGAAGAGAGCCTATTTAAAGGCACGACTCCCCGTATGTATTCATCTATTATTCTCTCCAGGATCTTGAGAAGAAAAGACGTTAGACTAATGGGTCTGAAGTCTTTAGGGTTAGTGTGTGAGGACCTACCTGCCTTGGGTATGAAGGAGACTTTTGCCTCCCTCCATCCTAGCGGAATGTGGCCCATGTTAAGACAACTTCTAATGACAATTTTGATATACGGCAGTACAATGTCCCGTGATTGCTGCAGTTCAGCGGGGTAGATACCGTCCGTTCCTGGCGATTTATAAGGACCAAAAGTATTAATAGCCCATTCGATTTTTGAGTGTGTGACTAAGAGATTTCCTAGGTCGGATTGCCTTTCATTATTGGCGGAGTCGTTTTGTTCCACCGGCTTGTTTCCTGGAAAGTGTGTGTCTAGGAGAAGACCTAATGATTCCTCACTTGACGTAGTCCATGTATTTCCTTGACCTTGTAGGTAGCCTAGGTTGCATGGCGTCTTTGAGAGAATTTTTCTTAATCTGGCCGCTTCTGAAGTCTCTTCAATTTCTTTGCAATAATTTTGCCATGATTCACGCTGCGCAGTTCTAACTGCTTTTTTGTAGTTTTTCAGTTCAGCCTTATAGGCTTGCCAGTCCTCTGACCTTCTCGTGGCCTTGGCCAGATTAAATAGTGTTCTATGGGATTGTCGTAGCGAGGTTAGCTGCTTGGACCACCAAGGTGGTTTAGACTTCCCTCTGGGTCGGACAACCGGACAGCTGGCTGCTAACGAGCTATTCATTGCTTTAGTTACCTGATTAACCAGTTTATCCAACTCCCCACAAGTAGTGGGGTTTTTGGGGGTTTTCTTTGGCAGTAGAGCTCTTAATTTTTTATTGTAAACTCCCCAGTCAGTTTTCCGTATATTCCTGAACTGACTAACTTGGGGAGACTTAGTGTCGATTTCGAATTCTATATACCGATGGTCTGAGAACGAATTTTCGTTTGAGACTCGCCATCTTTTAATGTGATTAGAGAACATGTCGGAAGCCAGGGTGATGTCCAAAACTTCCTCTCTGTTCATAGTGACAAAAGTCGGCTCTGAGCCTATATTCAAAACACTAATTCTATTTTCTAAGATAAAGTCTAGTAGTGACTCACCTCTAGCGTTAGTGTCGCTGCTTCCCCACAGGATGTTGTGAGCATTTGCGTCGCAGGAGACAACCAAATGTTTGTTCTTCCGGGCTGCCTCCTGCACCAGAGTGCGGACTTCGTCCGGCGGAGCATCCCTGTCATAGGCCATATAGGCGGAGGCTAGCCAAAAGCCGGTTTTCCCGAGCTCGATGCTTGCCGCTACCATGTCGCCGCTACTAAGCTGTGGGAGCAAGAAGATATTTATATTGTTTTTAGCGAGGATGCAGCTACGGATCTTACCTCTGTGTTGTACGGCAATCAGTTTAAAGCCCTTCACTCCGAGTCCGCAGATTTTATTGCCGTATATCCACGGCTCTTGAATGAGGGCTATGTCAAGTCCACCGGCAGCCAAGCGGACGGAAAGATGCGCGGACGCGAGTTTGGAGTGGTGGAGATTAATTTGGATCAGCTTCATGAGAATCTGTCCGTTTCATCTCCACCATCGTGACCTCGACGTCCTCTTCCGAGGTCTCCCCACCCTCAATGTCAGCGAGGAGATCGTCTTCGTTAAACAGCGGCCCCACACCGGTCAGCCTCTCCGAGTCGGTTGAACATTGGCTGTTGGCCAACCCTTCAGCAGTATCGCTCCGCAAGCTGGCTTTGTCACTCTCCTCATCTGAGTTCAAAGCTGGCTCGTCGCTGCGATAGATTCGAATGGTTGCGTCAACGAACCCGAACCTCACGACATTATTTTTCTGCGCCAGTGGGCCGAGCGATTCTCCATTGAGGATGAGCATCACCTGTCGCCTACCTTCTACTGGCTCCTCTATTCTACCTACCTTCCAATTATGCGTTGGCAGGTCTCTGTTGCAGGATTTGAACATTTCCTCTATTTTGCTTGGCTCTGCCGGCTTGGCCGGAATCCAAACTCGAGCTCGAGGCCTGCTTGGAATTTCGTCCTTGCTGACCGCATCGAGTTTGGCACCCGGCCAAACCTCTCCTATCTTGTTTACGGCCAACCTGTAGAGCGTGGCTGACCTAGTGTCTTCGCAGGCGATGAGTTTAGCTCTACCTTGATACCAGCCTGCGTCATGACAAAGGGGAGGAGGTCCGGGGTGTTCCTCTAGGATTTGGAGGTACACTTCGGCGATAGCCTCCTCAATCCACCTCCATTTTTCCTTAGGAATCACTCCTTCCTCCTCTCCTTTGTCGATGACGGCCAGTATCTCACCGCCGCCTTTTACCACCTCACTAAAAGTTTGGTGTTTTTGGCCACCTACCTTCTGTCTTTTGGCGGCCCTTTCCATTGTCTGCTCTGCAGACCGTTGTCTTTTGGGAGTAGCATCCGCCGGTTTTCCCAAGTCGGATATTACTCCCTTTGCCCACTCTAGCGATTTAGCCTGGTCTTCGGTTAGCTGGTCTGTTGCTACCTCCCCTAGTCTAAATATAACCCTGCTGGCCGCCTTCTTCTCGTAATAATTTTGTTTTGAGGGGCGGACATGTTTAGCCGGCCCCCCCCGTTCTACGCTTATGAACTGCCTAGAGGTACTAGGCCCCTCTATGGCAACCTGCCGGTGGATCCTAGAAGCAGGTGCCGACCCCCGTCCTCTATAAGAGGTTGAGGTGGGATGGGGGTTATTTGTCCCGCGCAGCGTTGCCCTCGCAGCTTCTGCCATTGACTGATTTGAGGCCGGTTTACCCAAGCCTCCTCGCCCCCCGCTGCCTCCTGCAGTACTCGTGCTGGGACCAGCCCTATCGCTTAGGCCCCCTCTAGCTCCTAGTATTGGCGGTCTGACCACTGCCTTGCTCACGGCTGTAGCAGTAGTCGAAGCCACCTTTGTTGGTTTTTTGGGAGGACCGACCTCCTTGTGAAAAATGTTTTTCTTATTAGACGTATTCATTTTGGTCCCACGAGTGTCGGACAAGGGAGGTCCGCCTGTGCAGAGGTCCGTGTGCACAGGTAAGGCTAGATAGAACCGGAGGTCGCCAGGTATCCGGAGCACTCCGTTCAAGACTGGGCTATTTTTGGTCTGGGTCCCCAGCCAGGCTGAACCTCGGCACGGGTCGTATAACACCTTGTTCCGACCCAGGGCAGAGCTTGGTCATCGTTCAAAAAGCAGCCCGAACCAAGGGAATGAAGTGCGTTCGCTCAATACTGGAAAGTATTCAAGTGACAACACTATCATCCATTGGTAAGGTCTGGTTAGTGATTCGACTAAGCCTCCGCACCACGGCAAGGTGTCTGCCATCGCGAAGGGTTCAATCATGTAACTTGCCATGATGATTTGGCATAAACAACTGAATAATAAAAAAAAGATTTGACAGATGTCACCAAAACAAAATGGCTACCACAGGGCGCCAAAATCGACCCGCGCCAATTGAAAAACCCTTTATATGCATATTTATTAGAACATTTCCAAATCATTGAGCGTGAATAAACGAACATACATACATACATACGTACGTACATAAATACATGCATGCATACATACATACATACATCTATACATACGTACATACATATGTATTTATGTTTAGTGGAGCGCCGTGGACTTAAATTGAGGGTGAACCATAACGCAGGCAGTATTGCGTTAATCTCCATACATATATACATCCATACGTACATTTTATATTAGTGCATTCCGGTATATATCTACATACATATACATACATACATATTTTAAATTGTATGCAGAACGAATGTTCGTCATCATAAAAGAGTCAAGCTACAGACATACACATATACATAGGTATACAAGCTTATGTTTCTTAATTTACCGCGTGTACATATGTATGTATGTATGTATGTGCATTTGCAAGTAAGTATATACGCCTTGCGTTCAGCATTTTATGCAACACTTGCACAATATTTATGCAATCCAAATTATATGATTTTATTCCGAACATACACACACACACATACTCGCACTCGTGCACAACAAAAATGATAAGTAGTGCGCAAACACCTGAGGCGATAACAGCAACTATTGACCGACAACAACGCCAAAGCACTGCATACTCGTGTAGTGAAAACAACAAAAAACAACAATGTGATAATAAGCAATGCAAGCAGCAATAATAGCAAACACAACAACAATTGCTTAGCGGCAGCCAGCTCACATTCAGTCACAATCATAGACATGACCGTGGCACCTGATTAAATGCAATAAGTATCATAAACAACTGTATGTACATACGATATGTATGTGTGTGTGTATGCGTGCCTACATATTGCGTATTGCATAAAGCGCATTCTTGAGAATTTTGAAACCAGCTATGCATTTCTTAATGCTATAATACAGATCAGCATTTTTTACCAATTTTAATTTGGACATTTTTTTCGACGGTATACTGAAGTCACTAATTAAGAAGTCATTTTTATTGTGTGCGGTGAGATCAAAGTTGCATCGAATCGTTAATTAAGGGGGCCAGCTCCTCTAGACAACGAGTTTTTCAATCATTTTTTGCGAAAAACTGAGAGTATTTGTTATCTTAAAATAAATTAAATATTAATACTCCTGCTTAAATAAATTTACGAAAATTTTTTTGAGAATAAAAAATAGAAAATGGCGACGCTACTCAAACGTAGCTCCTTTAATTTGCGCCATGGAATGTACAGCCTCCTATAATCAACTGAAATCAACCAGACAAACATTTTTCATTAAAATAAGTTTTTCCGTTTTGCACTTACATACCTAATTTTAAGAAAAAAAAATTAAAATTTGAAGTGGAAAACATTTTTTTTTAATAAAAAAATTGATCGAAACAATATTTTTAGCGACATTAACATAAATTTGATAAAATTTGAGGTATGTACATGCAAAGGCCAATATGCTAAGGAATATCCCTGTAAAATTTTAAGTTGATATCTTGATTACTTTTTGAGTTATATTCGACAGCGCGGAAGAAAACGCATTTCGAGAAAAACGCGATTAAAGTTTTCGTTCTTATAAAATAAAGTAATATAAAAAGCAATTTATAGTTACCTAAGCTTAATCTGGGATACCAGGACCATAAACCAAGCCTTCTTCTTTGAAAAAAATCATTCATACGATGTCTGTTAGAAAAGTATCCGACTTTGTTTTTTATTTCTAACACCTAACAAATTTGAATTACGCGTGCTTGCATAAGCAGACCTGTAACCTTCCTGCACATGTGTGAATTTTTTCCCGCCTGTCGCTAGCGTCAGTTGCTGTTAAGCAGTGTGAACGTAACATGGTATTTAGTACTCTCGTCGGTTTTTGAATACGTCTTGGTGACGTGGAATGCTTCCACTGTGACGACCGCATTTTGGTTTCCGGGTCGTACCCGTACACCCAGGATTCATTGGTGGTATTCACCAGTGGTAATGGTGTTCATAAGTCAGGATCACTGTTTATGGATGTTATGGAATTTGATGCAATAACTCTGCTCCAATCGTTCCGTCATATTGCTTGTATTCAAAAACCGACGAGAGCACTAAATATCTACAGAATGAAGTATCTTCGTTTTTTTAATATTTTTATGATGATTTTTATGAGCTTTAAATTATTATTGTTATATTTCTTTATTATTACTGTAGTTGAAAATAGCGATACTTTAGATTAAAATACACCAAGCAAAAGTTCCTCTCTACGATTTTCAGATTTATTCTATGTTAAAATATCTTCGGTTCTTTTTAACATTTGTAAAAAACATGTTTTTCTTTTATTTTTTGGGAAAAATTTTCAAAAAAAAACTACCACATTTTTTTCATATTTTTTTATTCATAATTGATAAAAAATTTAACCTCAGATTTTTTTTCTTGATATTTAATCTCAGATTTATATAAAAATTATGTAAAAAAAAAAACCTTTTTAACTCAAGTTTTTTTCTTGGAATGATCTTAAAAAATTTTGTAAATGAAATTTCTTTTTACAAAACTATAGAAATCTGAAAATGTTTTTTTCAAAAATTTTTGTGAACAATATGTTTTTGTAGTTTTTGAAAAACAAGTCAGCTCAGATTTCTTTTCTAATTTTTACCAAAATTTGTTTGGAAAACAATAGAATTTTTGTTTCCATTTTTCTTTTCATCTTTCCAATCTTTTTAAAAAGTATTTTGTATTCTAAAAACTAAAAAAAAATCAACAGCATTGAATAAATCTCAAAATTATTAATATTTTTTCAAAACTTTTTCAGTTTCTTCTTCTAATTTATTTCAGATTATATATATATATAATTAGCGCGTACACCCTTTCTGGGCGTTTGGCCGAGCTCCTCCTCCTATTTGTGGTGTGCGTCTTGATGCTGTTCCACATATGGAGGGACCTACAGCTTCAAGCCGATTCCGAACGCCAGATATTTTTATGAGGAGCTTTTTAATGGCAGAAATACCCTAGGAGGTTTGCCATTGCCCGCCGAGGGGCGACGGCTATTGGAAAAATGTTTTTCTTAATTTTTGGAGTTTCATCGGCATTCGAACCTACGTTCTCTCTCTGAATTCCGAATGGGAGATTAATTTAATGTTGAAACATCTTCGGTTCTTTTTAATATTTTTATAAACATGTTTTTTTTTAGAAAAAATTTTGCTTTAAAAAAATTTACAAAAACAAAAAGTTTTTTTTTTATAAATTAAAAAAACTCCTAAATTGTTTTTATATACTTTTTATTCATATTTGGAACTATTCTAATCTTGGATGTTTTTCTTGGTTTTTTAATGTCAGATTTATATTAAAATTATGTACAAAAAATGTACTTTAGATTCTTTTCTTGGCTTAATATTCAAAAATTAAAAAGAATTAATTTTTTTTTTACAAAAGTATAGAAATCTGAAAATTTTTTTTCCAAAAATGTTTGTGAGCTATTTGCTTTTGTAGTTTTTGAATAACAACTCAGCTCAGATTTCTTTTCCAATTTTTCCCAAAATTTGCTTAGAAAACAATAAAAGTTGTTTTTTTCATTTTTTTAAAAGCTTCTTAAAAAGTATTTTTTATTCTAAAAACTAAAAATAATCAATGAAATGTTAAAAAACCGGAGATATTTTACTTTCAACATTGAATAAATTTCAAAATTATTAATATTTTTTCCAAACTTCTTCTTCCACTTTATTTCAGATTACATCTTGTTTTTTACTACGATTAATAATAATCATAATGAAAGATAACTATATATTTTACTCATGCTGCGCTTCCGATATCCAACATTCGCGCCCTCGTTTAGCAGGACGTCCAGGCGATCTGTTCGCTTACAACCTTCCATCCACTGCACCTCTAGCCAGTTGTGCCATTCTTTGTGCCATTTACAAATGCCTTGTACTTCACATATTTCTCTTATTTTTTCGTTTCTCATGTGATCGCGTCTTGTGTGTCCACATATTGATCTGAGTGTCCGCATTTCGGTAGTAGCAAGGGCGCGCTATGTAACAGTGGTGTCTGCGCGTGTCTCGGCAGCGTAAGTCGTAATTGGTCGGAAGCATGCATTTAGAGCCTGACCCTCACCTGGTGGCGGATCGGTGACAGCTTCCAGATATGGGTAGGAGGATCGAAATGGAATACCCCTCGCGGACTTACGGGCAAACACCAAACAAGGTGAAACATCCTTCCTAATGAGGCTATCAACCCAATGGAGAGTAAGCCATTGCTCCTAGAACAACGAGTAATAATAAAGCCTTTTTCAGTTTACTTCTTATTATATGAATATACAAGCCTACATATAAACCAATTTTCAGAATATTCGAAGACAAGGCCCAAAATACTTGGATCATTTAACACGAAATCTTTCATATGCTGCACATTCAGAATATGATTCTATTGGGTTGGGGAATAAGTTCATAGCGTTTTTATATTTTCTTTTATTTTACAACGAATTGTTTGCTGTTTATCGAAGGATAAGTATTCATTCGGTAGAATCCTTTCTGCTTTACAAATCTACGTTAATTGTATTTTTGAGTTATTTAATTTTCTTATAGTTTTGAGGCTTAGAAATGGAATACCCAGGAGGCAAAAATCAACATTTTCGATACCTGCTATGTTTTGCTTTTCATGAAGGTCAAAAAACTGCCGAAGCAGTACGGAACATTTGCGACGTGTATGAAAAAAGTGTCATAGGCGAGTCTACAGCACGGAAATGGTTTGCAAAGTTCAAGAATGGCGACTTTGACGTCGATGACATGTCCCGCAGCGGAAGGTCTTCTGAATTCGATGAAGAACTTCTCAAATCACTTTTGCAGGAGAACGGTCGCCAAACTAGTGGGGAATTGGCAGAAAAGATGAACTGCGATCATGAAACGATACTCAATCAACTTGATTCAATGGGATTTACCGAGAAATTAGGAGCTGGGTATCTCACTAGCTCAACAAAAAAAAAAAAAAAAACAGTGAAGTCGCCTTCAAATGGCTTCTCAGCAACTCGCTCACCATTGAGCAATACGCAGTCATAAGCAGCGCTTTTTGTACCGAATCGTCACAGGAGATGAGAAATGGTGCCTATACTAGGGGTGCCTTTTATATATCGGGATTAGAGAACAAAAACAAATTTTAATCATCGAAAATCACTTTATTGTTTTTCGAATTATATTCTCCATGAAGATCTATACGCTTTTGCATGCGTTTGAATCAATTGTCGAAGCACTGAGGTACCTCCAAAACAGGCATTCTGAATGCCGCAACCGCTTCTTCAGGTGTCGAAAAACGTTGACCCCTCAGTTTGTTTTTTACGTACGGGAATAAAAAGAAGTCATACGGTGCCAAGTCAGGACTATACGGCGGATGACCCATTAATTCGATGTTTTGGGTGCTCAAAAATGCAGTTGTTTGAGCCGATGTGTGAGAGCTCGCATTGTCCTGGTGAAGAGTGATCCGTCTTTGGCGATTGGTTTTCCTAATTTCTTGGAAGACAACTGGCAAACAAATGGTTGTGTACCACTCAGAATTTACTGTTCTGCTTTGTTCTAGTGGTACGGTTGCGACATGTCCAGTTTTTCCGAAAAAACAGGCGACCATTTGCTTGGAAGTGCTTCGTGCGCGAACAACTTTTGTTGGATTTGGCTCATCTTGAAACACCCATACAGTCGACTGCTGGAACAACAACTGATTTTGGATTTTGGATTTGATTCCATGCAATGTTGCTGAGTTAATCCACATCGAAAGTTGTAAAAAATAATCGCACGAAAATGTTCACGATTTAATTCCATTTTTGGACCGAGATGAATCTTTTAAGTTACTGTAAACAACACAAATAGCGCTGGTATTTCAAAACATTCTGAGTACGTAAAAGCCAAAAAATGTCAAACTTTGCGATACAGCTGTCGGTTGCCAGATTGCAAAACCAGAGTTGCCAAATCCCGAAATATAAAAGGCACCCCTCGTACATCAAAAGGAAAGAGTGGCTGGTTCCCGGAGATACGTCAAAGCCGAGAGTCAAGCCGGATCTTCATCCAAAGAAGATTATGTTGTGTGTTTGGTGGGACTGGGAGGGTATGGTGCGCTAGAAAATGCTCCAAGAGAATGACACAGTCAACAAGGAGCTCTACATTGCCCAGCTACATCGCGTGAATGAGACTATTCGTCTATTCGACAGAAAAGACGTGATCGACATGGTCAAACGATACTTGTTCACGACAACGACAGGTCCCATGTCACACAAGTTGTCAAAGCCGCACTCCAAGAGCTCGAATGGGAGGTCCTTCAGCTTCCGTTGTATTCCCTGGACTTTAGATCGATCGATTACCATCTTTCCCGCTCCCTGTCAAACCATATGAAGGGCGTTACCTTCGATAACAAAGAGGTACTTAAAAACTGGCTCAACAACTTCTTTGACCCCAGACCTGGCGATTTTTGGAGGAACGTTATCAATAAATTGGTCGAGAGGAGGGAATAGGGGTAGAAAAACGGCGAATATACATATAATTGATTAAGGGCGGAGCCTGCTAGAGGCTTCAAAAAATCGAATTTTTCGTGGTTTTTTTTGGGAAGGAAAGAAATATTCGATTGAAACGAAACTTTTAGGTTTTCTTATTATATATTTCAACAGTCTTCTCAATTTTTTTCATTAAAATATATGTCATGTTATGCCTGGTACAAGCATTTTGCCGAGGCGCCTTGAGTGTGCATGTGTCGTGCGGCGGGAAAGATGCAGGTCGCAATTTTCACCAGAAACCAAAAACCCAAAAAAAAATTTTATTTTAGTATAGTATAGCTTCTAGTTAAACCAAGAAAATTAAACAAAAAGTGAGAAAATCAACAATTTTTCGTTAATTAAAAAAAAATCATTTTTTTGGAAAAACAAATTCACTTTAGATTGTTTAAAAAGTGGGTTAATCATAACTTTCTTAAGGTTTTTAAGGTTCAACTAGAAGAGAATTTAATTCCGAATACAATCAATGTAATCTCGTTTCGATAGGACGTTCAACTTTTTCCCTATCTTTCCCGCCAATTAGGAAAAATCGTAAAAATAAAAAACCGAGAAATCGCACTTCGAACGATCGTATACCTGCTCGACGCTTGCTCACAATTTCTTCTGTAACTCCGAAAATATTTTGAATTTGCTTCTAAAATTTTGAGTACACATTCTTGGATAGTTTGGGAAGACATTTATGCAAAAAAAAACGATTTTTTGAAGCCTCTAAAGCAGGCTCCCCCCTTAACTTATTGACATGATTATGAGTTTTTGTTTAAATAAAAGACTTCGGTAAAATGCTATGATATTATTTTCCAATCTAATACATGCCAATTTTTAGGTTGTTTTTAGCTTTTCGGTATTTAACATTTTATTTACTTAGATCTTTCATTATGCTACCAAATACTTTTCCCTTCGACGCATAAATTCTCTAGTTTAATTTGCGGGCCGAAAGCCGCTTAAAAAATCTCTTTTTTCGTTGCTTCCCAGTTAATGGGTTAATTTGCTTACGACCACATACATACATATATACATACATACATATGTGTGTACATATATTTACATCCCTGTGCCTACTTATTTCCAAAAACTCCTATTTAAAGAGAAATTTTTCGATAAATTTAGAAAGTGAAAATATACAACTTTTCTATGCAGAGCGAGGGAAAATAAAATATTTCAACGCGGCGATGCGCATCACAAAATTTAAGCATTTTTCTGCTGAACAGTCATGCAGCACGCACAGACGCGAATTCAAAGTCATACATGCATACCTGCATCTGTATGTATGTATAAAAACTATGTATGTATGCATATGTAAATGCCTATGTGTGTGTGTCGGTGTGTTCCCTCGAATTTGTTATTTTGCAAAATTTCCCTGCAAATTCGTGATGCATTGAAAATTGCGCAAATGTTTCATTAAAAGTAATTTTTCTTTTAAATTTTTCCATGCATCCGCTGCACCGTTTGCTCCCCTCGACGTTGGCGAAGAGTGTAGCAAATGCGGCTGCGGCAACGAGTGCACGCACAGCAACTTGAATGCGCCGGCTATGTGCGTGTAGGTGTGCAGTTGTTTGGTTGGCCTGCTACTTGCCGATTGTTGCTTGTTGCATGTTGCAAGTACGGGTGGGTACTGCAAGTGCGGCGTTCAGTGGCACTGCGACGACGCTGCAGTTTTTACGCTTGAATTAGACATACAGTCGCTTGTGAATTTTCATTTCATCATTTTTGTGCGACGTCAGTCAAGCCGGCAGTAGCGAGAATAATAGTGCACTAACAAATCGAGCAACAATAACAAAAACAGAAGCAGATGGCACAGTAGCGGCGACATTTGCACCGCCTCAATGCGTATCAAAATCGCTCGTTTTTCAACTGCGGCATACAACATGCACACACATACGCATATGCAATAGAGGCGAATTAAACAAAAACAAAAAAAAAACCAAAAAATCAGTCCAAGGTATTACCCCCATCAGCCATTTGGAAAATTTTACTTTAATTTTTACGCTTACATTGAAAATTGCCTGCGTCATGTCGCTTGATGTTGTTGAACGACAATCGAGTTTCAATGTGGCGAATGAGCTGGAATTAGTAATTTACCTTTAATTGTCGACTCTGAAAGTGCACCACAAGCGAAATGAGATATTGGAAGATTTTTCGTATGCCACGTCAAAGGAATTATTTATGAACTTTTTTTGCTTTTGCTCTACTCAGCCATATTGCCCGCTTGGTATTTTAAAAAATGCATTTCGTTTATATTCGCCGACACTGGAAAATAAGAATTCACTAAGCCAACCTTCTTCTCTTTGAGTTGCGACTTTCTTTGCCGACGATTGCATACCAAATATCTTTTAAGAATATTAACTTTGAGATAAATAGCAAAAATTTAATGCATAAATCGGCCTCTAATGCTTTCAAGCATCACGCGCACACACACACACGCATATACGCCAAACACTAAGGTTGGTGGGGAGAAAAAAGTTAATAAGAAAGTCTCTGAAAAAATGGTAGAAAAGCATAGAACAAATACAGTAAGAAATTTGCCGCGATAGTAAACAGAGTTGCCAGAGGTGCAGGTTTCATGTATCGAGGATAATAAGTTTTAGGTTTTATAAGCTCGCAACAGGGTGTGCTTAGATATACAAGAATGTAAATTCAAAGTCTATTTTGAACAGCAACCGCCCCGCCGTAGGCAGTGGTGTACATATTTGCTAAAGGTTGCCAGGTGTTATTGAGAAGTATAGGAGCCAAATATAACTTTAGGGTGAGCGCACTTATTGATGTACAGGGTCCGGCACTCGAAGTGCTCGCGCAGCTGATGCACGGGCATTTTGCTCAGAGTAAACGCGAAAAAAGAAAATGAATAATGCATTTCAAACCTAAAAATGTGATTGCATTATTTTTGGCTGGGAAATCACAACCAGCGATTGTTCATGAGCTCTAGCATCTTAAAGTAAATAAAGTTTTTTGGTAGCATCGCGAAACGTCGTGGTGGTGGTCATCAAAAGACTACAAGGTCACGTGAAATGGTTCAAAAAGTGAAGAAGCGACTTGAGCGAAATCCCCGAAGAAGTGCCCTTCAAACGGCGAAAGAACTGAAAATATGTGATCGTAACAGCCGCCGCATACTGAAAAATGAGCTTAAAGTCAAGCCTTACAAGATCCAAAAGCCGCATGATCTCACACCAAAGCAGCAACAAGTCAGACTTGAGAGAGCGAAGGAGAAGTTGGAAATGCGCTCTATCATGTTTTTAGGTGTTAATTGGTGTGGCACCCAAGCAACGAGCTTCTTTTTGAATCCAGTTTTGCGCAAAAGGTTTAAAACTGTTTCATGGCGGATCTTTGGCTCCTGGGCAATGCTACGACTACTAAAATGTTGGTAAACTTCGATTATTTCTGCGATTTCATCGGTATTTTCGACGACGGGCCTTATATGGAGAAAATGCGCAACATCGGAAAAGAAAAATAATTATATAAATTCAATTTATATTTTTCTTCCACTTTATTTAAACTCAAATTTAATAGAAGATAGTAAACTACAGCAAATATTGGATGAAGACGCGTGTCGAACCCTTGTTGATATATCTAGAGAGTTGGATGTTGACAGATCAACCGTCGGTAAACATTTGCACGCTATGGGAATGATACAGAAAGTAGGTAACTGGGTGCCACATCAATAGAAGGAGGCACCTGAGGAGATCTCGAGAGACGTTTAGTGCCGTGTGAGATGCTTCTTGAACGGCAGAAAATAAAATAAAAATAAAAGGAGTTTAACCTTCTACAATATACAGCACGTAATTGTGCCAAGTGAAGCTGGAGCTCTTCATCTGCTGTAGGTGGTGGTTGGACTCCGATTACGACATTCGGTGGCCGGGAGCTTAAGAAGGTGGTAAGAGTCTCCCGTTGAATGTCGTTTATGGTCTGTACACTGACCGATCCAGTAGCTGTCTGTCTGTATGGTCTTAGATCTCGTCCGTGTAGTTGAGGAAATGCCTCTGCATCGCATTCTCACTGGCAATGAAAAACGGATATATTTGATAACTCTAAGTGTGGAAAATGTTGGAGCTTGCCAGGTGAACCAGGTCCAATGACAGCGAAAAAAAATATTCATATTTCAAAGGTTATGTAGTGCATCTGGTGGGATCAGAAGGGTGTCATCTGTTATGAACTCCTTAAACCTTCTGAAACCATCACTGGCGATCGTTATCGACTGCAGCTAATGCGTTTGAATCGAGCTCTCAAAGAAAAACGGACGGAATGGGACGGTAAACATGACAAACTGATTTTGCTGCATGATAACGCCAGGCCTCACGTTGCTAAATCAGTCCAGAAATATTTAGAGGGATTGAATTGGGAAATTTTGCCCCACCCGCCCTATGCCCCAGATATTGCACCTTCGGACTACCATCTGTTTCGATCAATGCAGTCAGCCCTATTGGAGAGCGGTTCACTTCTTACGAGAGCATTGCAAACTGGCTCAAGTCAAAAGAACTCGAATTTTTTGTCAGAGGAATTCGTATGAAAGATGGAGTCAAGTTGTAGCTTCCAATAGCAAGAATTTAATTGTTTAAATAAATCGTAACGAAACTCATTCCCACACCCAATAGATAAAGAGCTATAATTTATACCAAAAAGACGAATATTAAAAAAAACACAACAATCAAAAACCAAGAAAAAAGTCAAAGCTGGTCCAACTGTGGATGTGCTATCGTTTCGGTATCCAGTACCGGATCCATATACCTACCAAAAACAACAAAAAACAAAGCAAATGCGAAAGCCAACTCTTATCCAACTTCACCTTGGCAACTCTATGGCGAGACAAAAGTCCAAAGCGCCAACAAATAGCCTTTGTACAGCGTATGCCAAGTGCACGATGCCGTCGATACGCCTTCATTATTATATACTCACGCACAAGCATGTGCACATAACAAAAATAACGGAACATTACAAAAAGATTGTCTATAGAAATTTGTAATAGCTGGCTGATGGAAAAGAACGAAAAGAAAAAAAAAATCTAAAGTCGAACTGACAAACTGAACGGGAACTACCAGCAGAGCATGTCCTCGCCCACCCACGACGCGGCTGACTGGCACACGCCACTGCGCCACCTCCCCACCCGCCTCGAGCGCACTATTTAATGCCCGCATTGTGCTTCACCATTTAAGGCCTTTACTCCTTTTACGGCGAACAACGTCGGTGGCAGCATAAAACTTTTCATCATTACAATTTAAATTCAAATGCGTCTTGCCTCGCCCCCCTTCAACTCACCTCACCTCACACCCACCTACCTACACGGTGCCACCCATTTTGTTTGACGACAGCTGGTTACAATATTGCCGACTGACTGCTAATGCTCTTGGCTGATGTTGCTATTGCTCTGATTGTTGTTGTGCTGTTGTTGTTGTTGCGATTGGTTTACTTCGTCAATGCTGCTTTCAACATGCCTTAACGCAAAAATCCTTTTATGCTGGAATTTCAATTTTGAAGCTTTAAACGATTATTTCGCATGCCAGCTTGGAGAGAGGAAAATAGAGTTGGTGAGTCGACGGTGAGTGGTGGGTGGTGGGAAGTGGACTGACTGAAAGACTATGCGTAAGGTGGCATGGGAAAGAAGAAGATGAAGGCAGCATGGCACATGCATGAATGCGTCCATTGGACGTGGCAGGCAAACGCCAAGTCGGATATTGCTGAGCAACAACAAATAGCAAAGAACAACCATACAGACACTGACAACTAGGCTAGCTGCAGCATCTAAGCCAGCACTAATACCTCCACCGGCTCTGGACTTTACTCATTTACAACGCCAGTCACATGAGCAACATATCGCTGGGCCACCTTTTCCACTCTACATCCACCACACTCTTCTTCTCTACTTCGCAAACTGTTTCCAATGTCCGAGCCAGCGTAGTCAGTCTGTAGCACAGCTACTGTTGTACTTATCTGTCACTTGAGTTGCTGGCGTTTTTCCTGTTGCCGCATTGCTTTTTATCACTGCTGCAATTTCTACTGTTGCCTTTATTGTTACTACAGCTGTTTGAGCGGCTGCTGCTGTTGCCTCATCACCACATTTGCTCGCAAGTATTTCTAACGACCGATATAAACTTATCAATCGAATTTAGAGCCTCAACCCTTTATTTTCTTCTTTGAATTACTTAACTTTAAACTTTTGTGTGTGTGAAAGCTTGTTTATATTATGTGTGTGTGTGTGTATGGGCCAGTATCCTCCTTAATGTATTCTGTGACTGAAGATTGAATGAATGAAGCGTTAATACAATTCTGTTCTTATTCTTTGCGCCGGACCGGATTAATAATGTCAACGCGCCTAGGCAACCCTGTGCTCGTGAACCCTTTATCCTTTTCTAACTTCCAAAAGTGCTTCTGTTTAGCTAGGAACCAACATTACCAACGATAACACTGTCAGCCTTGAAATCAAATGGAGAATCTCTTTTGCCAACAAGTGCTACTTTGGACTAAGTGGGCAACTGAGTAGTGAAGACCTCTCTCGCCGAACAAAACTAACACTCTACAAGGCTCTAATCATGCCCGTCCTTACGTATAGCGCAGAAGCTTGGGCGATGACAACATTCGATGAGGCGTCCCTTGGAGTGTTTGGGAGAAAGATTCTGCGTAAGTTTTTTGGACCTTTGCCTGTTAGCAACGGCGGTAATCGTAGGCGATGGAACAGTGAGCAGTTTGAGCTTTACGACGACATAGACTTAGCGCAGTGAATAAATAACCAGCGGTTTCGTGGGCTGGCTCATTTCGTCCAAATGGATACAAACCCTCCGTCTCTGAGCGTATTCGATGCGGTACCAGCTGGTGATAGCAGTGAAAGAGGAAGACCTCCTTTGCGTTGGAAAGATCAGGTGGGGATGGATTTGGCTTCACTTCGCGTTTCCAACTGGCGCCGGTTAGCACGAGAAAGAAACGACTGGCGCGCTCTGTTAAACTCGGCCAAAATCGCTTAAGCGGTTATCGAGCGAATCAAAAAGAAGAACACGAACAGAAATTATTCGATTCAAGTATGTCAATTAATACGATTGATTACATTTGCCCAAAAATTGAACTATTTTTTGAAAAGCAATGGATAAATTTCAAGTTGAGTATTTGTGGATTACGAATGGTGACTAATTTGCGGTTGCGTTAGCCGCTTTATGCTGCTGATGAAGTTCCTCAGATTTTTGATTTGCTATATCAGCAGGCGCAGTAAAGAAGTGAGAACCAAGTTACTTCAATCTTAGTCTCGCGAGAGCGGGGCAGCTAAGGAGAAGGTGCTGAGATGATTCCACCTCATCCTGCATACATCTGAAGTAATTCCGAGTCATTTAAAATTAGTTAGGAAACCTCGCGGATAGTGTCCCGTGAGGACGCCCACAAAATTGGAGAGCTGAGATTTTGTCATCCTCGTAATATCCCTCAAACACCTCCGATCTACACGTGGCCAGAAGGATTTCGGGGCTTTACAATTTTGTGTACTTGTCCAGCGCTCGCTGAGTTGACGCGAAGCCAATCTTTCCAGAAGTAGAGCGCAGGTTGTGTAAGGGATCCCGATCCTCTCCTTTCGCGGGGATACTACCCCCCCGTCTGGCAAGCTCGTCCGCTTCGCAGTTTCCCGCAATGTCATTATGACCGGGTACCCAGATTAGCCTTTTGTCAAATAATTCGGATGCAGTCGAAAGTGAAACCAGGCATTCCCTGACCAGTTTCGGGTTCACCAAAATAGGGCCCAGAGCCGTAATTGCGGCTACCTCTGCTTGGAACTCACTGCAATGAAGCGGTATAAGTTTTGGTGTAGAAATTTTTTTTCTAATATTAAATGAAAAAAAAAAATTTTAATTAATTTTAAATTTTAAAATTTGAAATGAAAAAGAAAAATTGTTTAATGAAATTTTTTTGCAATGAAATTTATTTTAAATGAAATGAAATTTAAATAAAAAAAAAAATAAAAAAATTTCATTTCATTTAAAATAAATAAAAAAATTTCATTTCATTTAAAATGAACTAAAAAATTTCATTTCATTTAAAATAAATTAAAAAATTTCATTTCATTTAAAATAAATTCATTTCAAAAAAATTTCATTAAAAAAATTTTCTTTTTCATTTCAAATTTTAAAATTAATTACAAATTTTTTTATTTAAATTTCATTTCATTTAAAATAAATTCCATTTCAAAAAAATTTCATTAAAAAAATTTTCTTTTTCATTTCCAATTTTAAAATTTAAAATTAATTTTAAAAAAAATTTTTCATTTAATATTAGAAAAAAACTTTTTTTTTCATTTATAATTTAGAAAAACAACATTTTTTTTCATTTAAAAATTTGTTTTTCATTTTTAAAATTTTTTTCATACAAATTTTTGTTTTTAGTTTTTAATTTGTTCATTTAAAAAAAAATGTTCACTTCATTAAAAACAAAAATTCATTTTTGTATGTAAAAGAAGTTAAATACAAAGCCTAAAAAATTTAAATATCACTTTTCATTTTTTTATTGTAAAAAAAATTACTGAAAATACCCTAAATTTTCGAGTTCTAGACCAGCCGGTCCCTTTGTTGCCGGAACGACTTATCAGGAAAGAAATTAGATTTTGTCGTACAGCGTAATTTTGAATATGTATTGAAATATTCGTGACATCAGGAAAGCGAATTTATTAAAGGTGTGTTGGTAAATCAGCTGATCCGTTTTTTCTTTCGCTGTGTCCATGTAGCTGTCAGCACAGAATAAAACCCGGCGAATTCATTTTTTGTTTTCTACTTCGCCAATACCTTGCCGTGGCTATCAAAAGTACAAAACATTGTTGTTGGTCTAGTGCCACCACCTTCATTAAATGCGCCTTGGCTATAAGAATGGATTTCAGATTTTTGAATTCTCGAACTGAATTTTGATTTCATCCATATACATATATACATATATATTCAACTCATATATCAAAAAACATATTTTTGTTTCAGCATTAGTATTTAAAGAATTCGAATATTTTTAAAATTAGTTAGGACACCCGAAATCTGCTTAGGCAAACTTTGCATTGCGAGTCTCTCAGTATGACTTCTGGCCCTCACTGATTTGAAACGAGCTCTGGAATGATGGTGTCTAATATATTCAATATCTACAGTTCAACGGCATAGATCAGCGATTTCATATTTCTTCTTCTATTGGAGTAGAGCCATGTGATGGTGGCAGCCAATGTGTGGAATTATTTCGCGAAATTTTGTGCTTCTTGAATATTTCTATGCTTGTGTCGAGCGCTGTGTGGCATGTTGAGTAGAGAGAGTAGTTTCTCATTCCAAATTTTCAAAGCAAGTTTAAGAAACTTCTATTCTGGTGTAAATTTCCTCTTATGAAAAGGAAAGGAAGTATGGAATGGCCGTCAGCTGTTAATTGCAAAAAATTTTAAGCTCTGGATAAAAAATATCGATATTGCAGCAATATTACAGCAGCTTTTAGCATCCGTGGTGCTCAATCCCTCATATCTCAGTTCCAGCTTATCATTTTTTACGCTTTGTTGGATGCCAATATTAACAAGATGCCAATTAAACATATTTCGAAATGAGATTTTGTAGTTAAAGATGAAGTTACTTAAGGAGCTTTAGGAAAGTTTCACAAATCTTTCTAAATTTAAATTACAAATACACTGATGATGGCCATCAACTGCAAGCGCACGCTCATTAATGGCAGCTACAGGCTCGTGAATTACATAAACTTGTCATTTGCGAGCATTTCGACAGGCCGCGTCTGAGGAGGAATCTTATCGAGCCCTTAAAAGCTAAACTACATCACATTCGTCTCGTCCTTTTCCACCACCACCACCACGCAAATGGAAGGAATAATAATCGTATGTTAGTACGTGCTTTCAGTCTTATCAGCAGCCGAGCAGTGGTGTGCCAACAACAAAAACGTAAAACAAAAGAAAAAATAAGCGAATAACAAAAATGGCAACAAAACGCCTACAACACACAACCCGCAGTAATTTAAAATACTTTAATGTGGAAAATGCTGAGTTTGCCGAATTTTGTGAATTTTCTGAATTTTCCGAATTTGTCGTACTCAGCTGTGTTGGCGCTTAATCGTTGCTCTGGACTTGAGCGCACACATCAGCCATAAAAGTAAAAATGTAGCCAACCAACCAACCAGCCAGGCAGCCAACCAGCCAGCCAGCTGGCCGCCCCACAATGTCCAAGTTGCCTGCCTCACTGTTAGAAGGGATTATATTTGGGTATGTGTCTTGGTGTGCATGTAGTAGTGCGCTGCGCAAAGGCAAAAGCAAGGGATGAAGAGCTGAGCTGGAGGTGTGAGCCCTCGCGCGCGCGAATATGTGTCGCTAACACCCTGTAACTGCTTCAATGTAATCATCTAACCTACCACCCACTTCCTTCGTTATTTCAAAGGAAACTGAGACAAAACGACTGGGCATTCTCTGTTATGCTACCCCCCTCCCAGAAAGCGACACCAACAACAATTGTGAATACAACATAGATGTGCAGTAAAGCAAGCTGAATATCAGGCAGCCAGCCAGCCAGCTAGTCAGTCATTCCGCCAGTGGGTACTATGTTGCAACAACAATATCAACATACCCTCGCAAGTTCTTTTAGAATAAAGTCAAATACGACGTCCAATGAGTCCAAAAGTTTTACTAGTCAAACAAAAAGCAAGTGGATATATATACATACATATACATATACGTACGTACAAAAAACAAAAGTAGTATATTAATAAAAAGTAAATACGTACATATGCACATACCTACATACATACGAAAAGAAGGAAGTATTAGAAGAATGGAAAAAATTGAATGCAAAAATAAAAAGGGGCTCACTGTCTTCGGTTGGCAGAAGGTTTGGTGCTATGATGAAGTCGAAAACGGGGCGAAAGCTTTTGAAGTTTATACAACAATCAGTGTTGCCATTATGATGATTTTAGAGCTAGATTTAGCTTTTTTTTTTTAAATTGCTCCAAAAATTTGGATTTAGCTCCTAGCTCTGTTTTTACGTCTTTTCAAAATTAAATAGTTCTTTTTAGTTACAAAATTTTAAATATTCAAACAAATTAATTTACTACTCTTTGTACTTGAATTAATTCGACGTATTTCGAACTTTTTTTTTGTTTTCTATGTTTTTGATTTCTTCAGGGTTGCCAATATTCGACGGACCCATCTGGCAACACTGTATCTTTTGACAGAGACGTCAGATCGCTTAATGACCTACCGCGTTGGAAGCGTCAGTCCAAGCAGATTTTTACCATGGAACAGTACACGCCACGCGAGCGCTCCCAAATTGTGGAAATTTACATTCAACAAAAGAAGTCAATTGTGAAAACTCAACGTGCGTATAAAAAATTAAATAATGTGAAAAGTGCGCCTTCTGAGAACACCATTTTCGACTGGTGATGCTCTTTCTAATCCAAAGTGGCCAAATCAAAACCGACCAAGGTGTCGCCAAGGACATCCCAAAATCGCCGTTCTCAGCAGTTGGGCATTGCTCGGACCACTTTTCAACGAATTATCCCCATTGATTTGCATTTATTCCCGTATAAGATTCCATTGACGCAAAGATTGTTGCCTGCGGACAAGCCTCGTCGATTGGAATGGGTCCAAAGAGTCATCGAAATCCGTCGGGTCCGTCGAATATGGGCAACCCTGTATGTTCTAAAGGGTGGCAAACTTTCAAGGCCCGATGTTGAATGTGAACGACATCTAAACGTCAAGTTTCTTCTGCATTTCATTTAATATTTTTCAATTTCAGACTAACTCAATTTGAATCATGGAA
This sequence comes from Anastrepha obliqua, assembly GCF_027943255.1. Lineage (NCBI taxonomy): Eukaryota > Metazoa > Arthropoda > Insecta > Diptera > Tephritidae > Anastrepha > Anastrepha obliqua. Next base: position 28,102,980 of record NC_072895.1, read on the forward strand.
AGCTACACAATCGAGCAACGCGTTAAAGTTATACAGGCTTATTATGACAACGGGCGTTCAAATCAAAATGCATATCGCGCACTTCGTGATTTTTTCGGGCAATTTAATCGTCCAAATGTGCGTACAATCGGAAAAAATGTGCAAAAGTTTGAGCAAACCGGGTCTGTAGGAGATGTGAAAACACCAGTGCATGCTCGTACAGCTCGTACTGCAGAAAATATTGCTGCTGTTCGCGATAGTGTGGTCGTCGCCGTGCCCAACAATTGCACCTCTCACGCTCGTCGTCGATGAACATTATGCATAAAGACTTGCATTTACACGCTTACAAGGTGGAATTGACGCAAGAACTAAAGCCTCTTAATCATTTCAAGCGTCGTCAATGATCAGAATGGTGACAGGAAATGGCAACAGTGAATGACCAATTTTCTAAGAAAGTCACATTTTCACCTCAGTGGATTCGTCAATAAGCAGAATTGCCGAAATTTTGCGAGTTCTAGTCCAAGAGTGATTGCTGAAAAACCAATGCACCTACAAAGAGTGACTGTTTGGTGCGGTTTATGGGCCGGCGGCATCAATGGGCCGTATTTTTTCTGAAATGAGCCCGCTCAGGCAGTTACTGTGAATAGTGTTCGCTATCGTGAGATGATAACGAACTTTTTATGGCCCGAATTAGAAGATATGGATATGGCCGATATGTGGTTTCAACAGGACGGTGCCACTTGTCACACAGCGAAAAATTCGATGGCCGAATAATCTCACGTCGCGGCGATGTCAATTGGCCGCCAAGATCATGAGATTGACACCGTTGAACTTCTTTCTTTGGGGTTGTTTGAAAGAAAAGGTGTGCGTCGATAAGCCAGCAACAATTTAAGAGCTAAAGGATGAGATAATTCGGCACATTAACGGCATAGAACCTCAATTATGCCTCAGCGTCATCGAAAATTTGGACCTTCGGATGGAGGTGTGCCGCCGAAGCCGCGGCCCATATTTTATTCCATACGTAATTGAGCCAACCAATATTATCATAATAAAGAAAAATGACTTTTTTTTCATTTTAAAAGCGCGCAAAGGAGTGGCCAGCCCTTTTTATTTTTCTTATTAAAAATGCTTTAAGAGCACTTTTTATTTATGTAGGTTTATAAGAAAAAGACTGCCGACTGCCGCAAATACAGATGCAAAACGGATAAGGTAAAATGTTAAAGATTTTATGGGAATTAAAAGTATTTTAAGGAATTTTTTATGTACTTAATATATATAGACTATATCGAGTTCTGAAAATGATGCCGAGAAGGGTTCTGACCATGAATGCTTAACAAAGCAAATAAAGTAAAACTTTTGATATTTTGTTTAATATAAAAATAACCTCTTTAATGCTTGTAGGAAGTACGAACAAAAACCGCGACCTTCATGGCTTCATGACAAAGGATTCAGCAAGTGGCTGATTGAGAATGGAAAAGGTTTGCCATGTAAGTACTGCCACTGCAGCTTGAAATCCAAATTACTCGGCCTTATTCGTCACGCTGCCACAAGCAAGCGAATAAATCCAGCTTCGCTTTAGTTGGTTTTTGCTTTTGCAATCAAATGATAATGTATGAACTTTTCCATAACTTGTTATTCCTGATGAATTGTTTCAAAACAACTTAAAGTAACTTTGATTTTTGTAAAAAAATAAAATATGTGAATATACCAATGTGAAATATAATAAAAGTCACTGAAAAGTTTTTAGCTCTTTTTATCAGCTCCAAAAAAATTTTTTTCACTCTTTTTAGCTTTTTTTTAACGTGATAACGTCTTATAATTCGATATAGCCGGCTGCACGCACCAAAAATGCGGCGTTACCTTGCTTGAACTTCAAACGAGGGCGCGGAACGAACGACAAAGAGGCACAATCGGCCCCTCGTTCGGCAACGTTCGACATCTGGCTCTCTCCTACTTGAGTGAGCATATATATGTATGTATATGTATGTATATGCGCATTTGCATAGAAATTCACATACTTGTATTTGCATATGCCTTCTTCCTGTGTGCATGGTAATGAACCATTTCTCTGTTGAGAATAGGACGATGATAGGAAAAGTAGGAAATGAAAGGGAGTGTTTCGAGTGTAAAGTGTCTTGAAAAAGTCAAATCGATGATGGTGCCTCTTATTAACGTCTGATGCACAATCGAAATTGAACATATCTTTCATGAATTTGATAAATGTTTCGTAATTCTTCACGTTTGTGTAAATGTAACTTAATCAATTCCATTGCGATTCCATTCCATCAGTATTTTCTTATGACGTTGTCACGTTAAACTATCGTCAGTAAACCGACTTTACAGACAACGTCTTTTTTTGATAAATTTAGCTCCAACAGCAAATTTTTTCTGGCAAAACTGACAACAATAAATGAATCGTTTCTGAACATTAATATGATAATGCCATATCGGAGCATAAGAGAAAGAGAGAGAGCGAGAGAGAGAAAGAGAGGAAGAGAGAGGGATCGATTGAAAGGCAATAATATCAGATGAAAAGAGTATTTCCTCTCAAGCGAAATTACTACCGACGCAATTCCATGTCAAGTTATCTAAAAATTTGGACATTGTCGCGAATTTTTCTGAAAATGGATTTATTTGTAGGCTGGAGTATATAAGTAATAAGAAGTAAATTTAAAAAAAAAATTAAAATAAGTTACAGTTTTGAGATTTACAACCTTGAAAATTTTGGCATATAGTTCTTTAAAGTGAAATATGTCTGCTTTTTTTACAATTTTTTTGTTTAATTTTTAGGATAAAATACACTTAAAAACAAAAAAGCAAAGTGTTTACTAAAAACTTGGTTTATTTGTAGCAAAGTTTTATAAGAAGTAAATTGAAAAATTAAAAGAAATAAATTTTATAGTTTTGAAATGAATTCAATGTAGAAAATTTGGCATAGGGTTTTTAAAGTGAAATATCTTCGTCTTTTTTTAACATTTTTACGAATTTTTTTTTAAATTTTTTAGTATAAAATTTACCTTAAAAAATGTAGTTTTTTCTGAAAACTGGTTTATTTGTGGCATAGTTTAATAAGAAGAAAATAGAAAAAAATTTTGGCATAGAATTTTTTGAAGTGAAATAAGTCTGTTTTTTAACATTTTTACAATTTTTTTGTAATTTTTTAGGATAAAATATACTTAAAAATAATTAAAATATCAAAAAAAAAAAAAAAATTCTCCAAAAATTCAATGTAGAAATGAAAATTTTCTTATAGAGCTTTTTAAAGTAAAGATATTATTTGTTAGTTTTTAACATTTTCGGAAAAGTTTTTGTTTTTTTGTGTTATTGGGCTGATTTTATTTTCAAATTTAATGTTTATCCGGTGTTTTGGGTTGATTTTTATTTTTAACTTCTGAGTTTGTTATTAATTTTACAATATGAGGCTATCCGGCACTCTTCAGAATCATCTGTTGCTACTCCCCGAAAACCAACGACTGACTCGGACAAACTATGCGCGTCCAAAAAAAAAAAAGAAATGTATTCATAGTTATCGCTTTTTCTTCATTCCAACGGGACATTTAATGAAGTGTAATCTTCTTTTTCATCCCACATCTCATTGCCCTCCTTTCGTTGATTATTTGCTGCAAATCGACTTTTAATTACATATAAAAACTTAAAGAATACTTAATGAAATACCCATCAGCTTTAAAATTGTTTTAATTTATAAGGATACAATATATTACTCCTACAAAAAATTAAATTTTTTTTGTGAAAATTAAAAAAAATAATAATTTTTTTTGTGAAAATTTGTTTTCTTGTTTTTCATTACTAGCTGAGTCTATACTTAGTAATCTCTGAAAATTTCGTAGTGTAATAATTTATTATTTTCACAGAATAATTCAGGGGACCCGGTGGTCTAGAAATATCAAAAAATCATTTTTTCGATATTTCGATATTTCGAAAGTATGGCATCTTAAGAATATACAGTGAAATTTTCATGCGGAAACTCCCAATATTATAGTTTCTACAGCCTATTAATTAGGTAGAAAGCGATCCGCGCGCTCCTGTACCTTAAATTTTAATCTATTGTAGTTTATCTCGAAACGACTTTTTTCGGCCTGGTGTATTCAAAAAAAAAAACTATTCAACCGAATCGTCTGAAATTTTAATATGTATTTCACAACATCAATGGCTATCGCCCGTACTAGAATCATATTATTATTTCAATTATTTCGCATTTTTGTTTTTATTAAAAAACTGAAAAAACCCCGATTTTTAGAGTGTCAAACTCATTTTTTCAATTTTTTTTATTCTAATATATTGGGAGGTTGAATTAGTTTTAAAGGTTTTTTTCGAAGATTTGGGGCTTTATTGTGAAAAAACGGTACAAAATATTTTATTCGAAGTATTGGCCATCGCTAGCTACAACTTTCGCCCATCTTTCGGGCAATTTCCGGATGCCGTTTCTCCAAAATTCTGGCCGCTGCTTGGCTATCCATGACTCAACCCATATTTTGGTAGCCTCGTACGAGGAGAACCGCTGGTCCGCCAAATCGAGACTCATATGCCGGAACAAATGATAATCGGAGGGAGCTATGTCTGGACTATACGGCGGGTGGGGTAACACTTCCCAGCCAAGCGTTCCAAGGTATTTTTTGACAGGTTGAGCAACATGCGGCCGAGCGTTGTCATATTGCAAAATAACCTTGTCGTGCCTTTTTACCGTTTCCGGCCGTTTTTCTTTCAATGCCCGGCTTAAACGCATCAATTGCAGTCGGTAACGATCCCCCGTGATTGTTTCGCCCGGTTGGAGCAGCTCAAAATATACGACGCCGACCTGATCCAACCAAATGCAGAGCATGATTTTCTTGCCGTTAATATTCTGCTTGGCCGTCGACGTTGATGCGTGGCCGGGCAAACCCCATGATTTTTTGCGTTTTGGGTTATCGTAGTGGATCCATTTTTCGTCGCCAGTCACCACCCGATGCAAAAAACCCTTCCGATTTTGTCGCTCGATCAGCAATTCGCACGTAAAAAATCGCCGTTCGACGTCGCGCAGCTTCAACTCGTACGGGACCCAATGTCCTTGCTTTTGGATCATTCCCATCGCTTTTAGACGCTTGCAAACGGTTGATTTGTCAACGCCCAATGATTCAGCAAGCTCTTCTTGGGTTTGGCATGAGTCCTCGTTTACCAATTCCCCCAATTCCGCGTCCTCGAACTTTTTGGGCTGGCCAAGACGCTCCTTGTCTTCGGTGTGAAAATCACCACTTTTGAATCGTCGAAACCAGTACTCACATGTTGAAATCGACGGAATATGGTCTGGGTAGGCCTCCTGCAGCAATTTACGGGCTTGGGCTGTATTTTTTTTTCAAATTGAAGCAGAAAAGCAAAGCTTCCCGCAAATTGCGTTTCGACGGCACGAAAGTTGACATACTCGGAGCACGAAAACACTGCGTTGTTTATACTTCAGCGAAATGACAGATACTGATAAACAAAGCCTAGGGATGAGGCTTTGTCATGAATATATATTCAGTATTGCCAACGCGATAAAGTAATAAATAGCGCCATCTGTGTGTCACCTTTAAAACTAATTCAACCTCCTAATAGTAGCGGGACATAGCGCCAAAATGGACAACACCGTCCAGGCCCAATATTTTGGGAGGTCAACTTCGGCGCCATTTTTAAAAATATTAAAATTAAAAAAATTTTTTTTTTTTTGAAAAAAAAATTTCATATAATATAAAAAAAATTTCATTTCAAAAAAAAAAATTTTTTCATTTAAAATTAATTTAGGGTTAAAAAAATTTTTTTTTTCATTTAATTATAATTTAAAAATTTTTTTTTTTTCATTTCATTTTTAAAATTTTTTTATTTAAAACTTTTTTTCATTTAAATTTTTTTTTCATTTCATTTTTTTATTTTGAAACAAAATGTTTTCATTTCATTAAAAAACAATTTTTTTTCCTTTTTTGTATGTAAAAGAAGTCAAATAAAAAGCCTAAAAAATTTAATTATCGTTTATTATTTTTTTGTTGTGAAAAAAATTCCTGAAAATACCCTAAATTTTCGAGCTCTAGACTACTGGGATCTCTTAAACGCTAAAATTAAAACGAAAAAACAGTCACCATAACGTCAGTGGAACAGCAGATTTCTGCCGCGCAAGCTTCTACATTCTCTCTGTCGTGGGGAAAGCGCCCATTGTAGGTATATAGCTTTTGAGCAAGCAAAAAACAACTACACTTCAAAATTTTCGATTGAACTTCAAAACTTGCATTTTGGCGCAAAAATCCATTTTTGCCACATCGAAGCCTGTCTGCAACTTGAGTACTATTTGGCCTAAAGTGGAAATTTAGCGGCTTAAAAAGCCTAAAAGTTCACAATGTAAAGAGAGTACAAAAGGAAGTACCGAAGAAGAGGGGTATGAAGTTATAAAATTAAAAAAAATATTAGAACAACGTTTCCAGAAACTATTTTGTTTAACAGTGTTTACTTAAAACCCTTTAAGGATCTTCAGCCATGAGTCTTAAAAATCCAGAGAGTCTTGACTTATTCCAAAGCAAACACGTCCAGTGTTATACGGGGTCTTTTGATAAGTCCTTGCAAAGTCAGAGAGATGGCAGTACCGGCACGTATCGAGGTTATATTTAATTAGTAGCATCTTTTAGAAGAACGCACGCCAAGTGTCAGCCAGATCGGTTCTTTTCTTTGTGTTTGGCAATCGTTTGAATCGACTTCCGTGATTTTACTTTTCCCCTCACGACAACGCACCAGTTCACGCCTCAGCAGTTGTGGTCGCAAAATGAATGGAAATATGGTCCCAACTCGTTTCACATTTCCCCTATTCTTTAAATTTGAATCTCGCGTATCCCTCCGACTACAATGAGCTCCCCAATTTGAGGAAATGGCGGGCGGGAAAAAGATTTTATTCAAATGAGGGGTGATTGCCGAAACGAATGGTTATTTTTCAGACTTGGACTACTCTATTATTCGCAGGGGATTAACAAACTAGACCAGCGTTGGACGAAGTGTGAGTATAAGTCTAAAAGGAGGCTATGGCGAAAACTAAAAAGAGTCTACCCCAAACAAAGTAGTTTTTGTTTTTGGGCATATTTTTGAAACGACCCTCGTATGATGGAAAATGATACAAAGTTGTTTATGTATGGAAACTACTGTAACTGTAGGGAGTTATAGGTTTGAAATAGTGGAGTCAACCTCGACAACAAACGAAAAGTAACTACTTCGTTCAACTGCTTTTTATTTTATACTATAATATTTTGTGCTCATTGTCAGGTCTCTGTGTAAGTTATTTGGATTAGATTAGATGGGCTGCCATCGTGCGTGCCCAGTGCTACCCCTACATGTTCTACAACTTTTCCGATTTTTTACCGAATTCAATTAACCCTTGCAGCTGCGAGAAATGTCCAGAACATCGAAGAAGCGGTGCTGCAGAAATTTGAAGTCCGGGCATTCGCTAGGCGAGCGTGGAATGCACTCTACGTAATCCTTATCTCTACGTCACGCAGGGGAATCGTAATGAAACTGACAGCGGTATTGGGTATATAGTCAACAACCCATGAAACTCTACACAAGCTCCAGATTCCTCGTTCATCGAGTGCTGCTCGGAGTGAATGCGATACACGAACAGTTCAGATCGCCTACTGCTAGCAGCTGCACTAGCCGCCCTCTAACTTTCTGCAGACATATCCAATCATCGGATGTGCGGAAGGGTGAGTGTCGCTTGGTTTCTTTCAAAAAAGTGGATATTGTTTTTAAGACCCTAAATTATTGTTTAAGCCAATAAAACAAAAAAAATATGTTTTCAATAAACATTTCAAAAAAACTTCAAGACCCAAAACAAAAAAAAATATTTTTTCAATAAACATTTCAAAAAAGTTCAAGAGTATAAAAAATGCAAATTTAATGACTTCATACCGCACCCTGTATAGTTATTAGATGAAAAAAAAAAAACAAAAAAAAATAAGTAAACGACATTGGAGGGCACCGAATATCCATTGCCGGCCACACTGCGCTTGGTCTCTTGCAGAGTTGTACAGCGATGAAAAAGAACGAGGCTACAGGGTACCTTCTACGAAATGATAGAATTTGTGTAAAATAAGAGAAGTAACGTTGCCAGGAAGGCACTGCTTTGGTACACGAAACTAGAAAAAATTGCAAGCGAAGCAAAGAGTTGAGTTGGAGTCTTTCAACTTTTCATTGTAGCCGGCAAAAGAAATAGTGAAGGTAAGCAGCTGCAGGAAAGGCACGCGAAGCAAATCCAACACGAAAGGCAAGGGCAACAGCAGCAGGTTACGTAGAGTTTTAGTTTAGAAGCGAAGGGCGAGTGTGGAGTGATTTGCAAAATAGCTCACAAGTCACACACACACACATGCATATACACCATTATATCATACTCACTACCCTAACAAAAATGAAGAACTGGCATACCCTGCAGGGAAAATGTGACCCAAGAGGCAAATTTCTTCTTCAGGAGGCGTATAATTTCATCAATTTCGAACCACTTCGCGGTGCATGTGACTAGTAGGGGCATCTGCTTTCAGAGTGTCATAGTGCAAAATTCGAAAAGTAAAAAACTTCCCTTGTATTAGAACTGAGTGATGCTGTAAGTTGAGGGTTTTTTTTCTTTTGTCGGCACAACTAGCAAGTACGGCACTCAGATACAATAAAGGCCATTGTACGGCGCTCGGGTTCCCTCTTAATTTTCATTAAATCTACCCGACCCCCGAAAAAATCTGAGTAGATCTTATGGTGCCAAGGAACCAAGGTGATCTCTTCTTAACACATCAGTGCTAAAGACCTCAAACCTGATTCAAGTGAAGGCGGGGCAGACGCACAAGAAGTGGTCCAACTTCTCATCCTCTTCTCCACATGCTGAGCAGGGTTTCCATGTGCTTCGCCCACAGAAAATGGCCCGTCATCAGTCCAAGCAGCTGCCTACAGTCCATTCTGCTTAATGACAGGAGGATCTGCGACAGTCGATCGGACATGACAGGTAACATCAGTGTTGTCCATCTGCAGCCTCTCTTAGCCTGCCAAGCTCGCTTGTAGGTTGAAGTATCCCGTTTGCTAACCGTGGCTTTGATGGCTGCAGAGGGGAGTGGCAGTTGCGGGTTTAAAATGAGCTGGAGTGTAATGTGATTTTTACAGTTTCAATCATCATCATTGTTTCCTTGAGTCCCTAGCGGGACATAGGGTGCCAACAACCCCTATGCACTATCTCGTCCGATGACTGGATAACGTCTTCTCCTGCTTCCAGCTTAACCCGGGTTGAGCCATCTCACGATCCACAGTTTTTTTCCAGGTTTCACTTGGCCTGCCAGGCGCTCTTTCTCGCACTGTGAGTAGGTTCCATTCCATTGCCTTCTTTGCCATGTTACTGTCCTTCTTGCGTAAAGTGTGACCAATCCACCTCCATTTCTGTTTTCTAGTCTTCTAATCCAAATGTCTAGTGGCTCCATGTTTGCTTTTTTGAGCAATTCCTTGGCATTGGCACTATTTTTGGCCAGAAAAATTTGAATATAATGCTTAGACAGCGGGAGCTACTGGTTATAGAGGTGGGGATTTTCCAGGCAGAGCTACTGTATAGCAGTACCGACAGCAACATTCGATTTGAATAGCCTAACCTTTAAACTGCAACTCAGGTTGTTGTTTCGCTAAAGTACAATATCCCAAATACCCTTCTGGATTTTTCGATTTGGGAGCGTTTGTCTACATCCGTGCCACCGTCCGGGGCCACTTTGCTGCCGAGGTAAGTAAATTCCTCCACTATTTCGATATGGTTACTTGCAATTTCCACGCACCCAGACTTTCATCAGCTTCGTCTTGTCAAAAATGACTTTAAGGCCGGCAGACCTAGCTTCCCTATGAAGCGCGGAACCCGTTTCCAGGAGGCATATGTCGTTAGCATAATCGATGTGTTTCAGTGTGCCAGTCGTTGCCAATTTAAGGCCACTGTTGTGAATGGGGCTTAAGGCTGCTTCGAGGACGTCTTCCATAACTAAAAGAAATAAAACTGGAAGGTGTTGTCTATCACAACGGTATATAAATCGCGGCAGTGGAAAAGATGTTACAAGCCGTAGATCTATTTCAAAATTAACTGTTTGCTCTAAACTTATGGAAAAGGTGGTAAAAACGTGGTGCGATTCAATGAAGTTTTGTTTTTTCCTTGTTCATTCCACTCGGGTGCCTATCCATTGCCACTTTCTGCATTTGATTTGCTCATTCATTGGTCCTCCCAGCGCATCGTTCCTGATGGTGTTCGGCCAGAATATTCTACAAATGATGTGGAGACATTGGTTGATGAAAGATGGCTTTAGAGACCGGCCATGTTTCACTTCCGCAGAACAATACTGAGTTCATACATGAGCTCTGAATATTCGCAGTTTAGAGTGCCTGTAGATTTGCAAAATCATTTGAATGCCGCCCTTACTTTGTTTAGCCTGCAGTAGACATCGTCATTTGCTCCGCCGTCTGCCGTGATAGTGCAGCCGAGTTCGAAAACTTCAGCTACCTCGGCCATTCAACAAAAAGTATTCTTTATCAACGTGGGTGCGTTAGCGGTCGTCCCAAGCTAGTCGTTACCAACTTGGCAATTCTTTGGGAATTCTGTGTTTCAGCGTTTAAAAATGGACTTGAGGCAGACACCATCTACAGCGATTTCTTGAAAGCTTTTGACGGAGCCATAAACTCGTACCTAAAACAAAAAAAGAAAAAGCTAAGACCTTCATCTGTCGAATTCTGGTACTACCTACAGCCGATCTATCAAAAAAGGAATGCGATGGAGAGCGCCTTGTAAACTTCACTAGTTACTTATATGGGAAAGGAAAGGAATTAGTTATGACTTAAAATTCGCCAGAAATTCATCATCGTTACTACTAACTTGTCCTACAGGGTAGGCACAACTACACTTACATCCACGTTGCAAGAATTACTTGACTTTGCTGTGCAAGGCAACGATATTAAAGCACAAGCCAGTGGAGCTTTAAGGAATTTAATATGAAATTTTCGCTGGATCTTCGTGTAGTTGTTGAGGAAATCAGTTTTTAGTAGAAATAAGTATGGAATTTAAGAAAGATATCCTTCTATTCCAGGTCAACAAATTTATTTTACTTTACTTTATTTTATTTTATTCCAATTTTTCTATTTCATTGACCTCAATTCAAACTCTTTAATCAGAATAAAAGAAAATTTGGTAAGCAGCTTCATAGTTTTTGAATTCTAGGGCGAGCGTAAAGTGCAAATATAAAGATTAAACGACCTGTTTTTTTTATATGGCGAAATTGCGCAACGCCATCAAGGAAAAAAAAAATATCAAAAATCAACAAGAATTTTGAGCAACTTCAAGCCTCGTTGTACTTAAATTTAATGGACTATAAAACTGCATACCCCATTTTTTTTAATTCTGATTAAACTGTTTGAAGTAGCGATAAAAATCTTTCGAATTTCTACAATTAAAAAAACATACAAAATTTTTTAAAATTCAAGCTTGAAATTTAGTTTAATATGGTATTTGCCATATTGTTATAAAGAAATAGTTGAAATTAAAAGCAATATAAATAAATATTAATATTGAAAACTTCTCTATCTGTTACGCTTGTATTTATCTTTATTCGAAATTTTATTGACTTACCTTCTCTTCTTCTATCGAAAATCGTTAATTATTGGGCGATATCTTGAAAAAGTAAAAACTGGATTTTTGAACTCAGAGATCAATTTTACTTAGGGATTGGATGGAAGGGTTTTTGGGTAACAAAACCATTAATTATTTATTTTGTTTTATTTATTTTAATTTAAATTATTTAATTTATAAATTAAATTAAATTTATTAATTAAATTAAATTTTATTAACTTAATTTGATTTACTTAATTTCATAACATTTATTTTATATTAATTTTTTCTGAGTTTTATGTTTTATTTTAATTTATTTCATTTAATAATTTTTTTTACTTTAATTTCTTCGTTTAATTTATTCTTTCTCACATCTTTTCATTTTAATTTAATATTTTAATAATTTACTTTATTTTATTTTTTCTTAATTTATTTTTTTATAAATATATTTCATTCCCCATCATTTGATTTTATTATATTATATTTTATTTTATTTTTCTCTATTTTATTAATTTAATTTAATTTACTTTAAATTATTTCATTTTATTTTATATTAATTAATTTCGTATTAATTTTTTTTATATTAATTTGTGGAATCAAAGGCAACGAATTTGCCGATGAACGTGCAGATAAAGCACGAATGCAGCTATTACATTTCTTTAACCACCTCACTCCTATGCGTTAAATTACTTAGCCGGAAAACTCATGTATGATTGGGCTACATATCATCAGTACTACAAATTAAATAATCCTCGTGGAACTAAACCGATTTTCCCATCTGAATCTCCTTGCAGAGATATCAGAACTTTTATGCGTCTACGAATTGGGCATTCAATTCTCACTCGTAGTCATTTACTAAATGGAGCCTTGAAGCCGCCATGTTCATATTGCAATAGACCAGATTTATCAGAACAACATATCCTGGACGAATGCCCTGGCCTAAGTCAGATCCGAACAACAGTTTTTGGCAGCAGCAAACCCTCTGACCATCTGATATTAGCAAACTCGGATAATATTAACGTTTTGTTTAAATTTACAATCTTAGCTAAAAAAAATATATTAAATTATTGTTACTTTCATCCGACATAAGACCAAATTTTTGTTTTTAATACTTAATGTAAATTATCTCTAACTTACCAAAAATATTCTTATAAGTATAAATCTCGACCCGAAGGCCTTAGTAACCAGAGTTCTTGTTAAATTTTAGTGTATTGATTATTTGTAACTATTACCCTTACATATAAATAAATAAATAAAGTATTAATTTGTTTCACTTTAATTTATATTATTTAAAATTATTTCCCTTTATTTTATTTTAATTTCTTTTATTTCAATTTATTTCATTTTACTTTACTTAATTTTTTTATTTTAGTTAGTTCTTTATATTATATTATATTTTATTTTATTTCCTTTCATTTCATTTTATTTTATTGTATTTTATTGGAGCTTAATCAATCTCGGCTATTGCCGGAGATTACACATCCCGGATAAAATTTTCAAGGGATTGTGCTCTGGTGGAGCGTAGTCCAAGTTCTACGCCCATGCGATTGCTATTGCCTAAATATTTAAAAATCTACGAACACATGTGTACAGTATGGTCGACTTCTAGATGTCTTCTAAAAGATGTTGGCAGTCATACTTCTTCAAATTTTTGATTAGATGCTTAGGCACAAATCCAGTGGAAGATATAATTATTGGAATTATATTCACTTCCCTCGCTTTGTACATCCGTTTAAGTTCTATGGCCAAAGCTGCATACTTCGATATTTTGGTGGAATATTTTATTTTATTTTATTTTTTCTCACAATATTTCATGCTATTGATTTTACTTCATTTTATCTTACAGCATTATTTTAATTTGTTTTAATTAATTTTATTTTAAATTAATTTGTTTTACTTTAATTTATTTAGAATTATTTCATTTCATATTATTTTAACATATTTGAAATTTAATTTTATTTTATTTTATCTTAATTTGATTTATTTTATTTTGCTTAAATTTATTTGTTAGTTAATTCTGGGTAACCTGTTTTCAAAGATATAAATAATTAATACTTCATTGAATAGAATAATTATTTTTCATCACCGTAGAATTTGTTTAGGTTATTAGACCCTGACCTACATCTTCCAATAAGTTTTTAAGTGAAAAACAAAAACAAAAAAAAAAACCAAACCCACTTTCGATACTTTTAAGTGTTTGAAAGCGTTAGAGTCAAATAAGCAGCGGAATTTGAAAAATATTCTAAGTATCTTTTAAAATATCTTTTTTTATATTTTAATAATAAAAAAATAAAAATAAACCTTCACTGTTCGAATTTTTGACTACTTTCAAAAAAACTCTTACTTATCCCCGCTTCGACGGTACTACTTAGGTGCACGTAATGCAAGTTGTTGTTGTACATTATACACATTAAAATCTCTGTGCTCAGCATTTTTAAGATTTTCTCTTTATCAATGAGTTACACAGCTTTGAAAAGATTTTGAAGAATCCAACCAGTCGCCTTTCTTATATTCATTTATTTATCCTTTCACGTACGAGAGTTGCTTTGTCAAGCCTTCTTTATATTCCTGCACGATTGCAAACACTCCGGCATACTTATGCAGATACATATACATGCACATACTCGTACTTAGGCAAAATAATACATCCATACAAAACTACATATTCCGTAACACAATTTAAGCCAGTCAATTTTTATGAGCAAAGTTTTGCTTTGTGCTCGAGGCCTGCCGCCAAAGCTAACTTACCACATGCATACTAACATCGATGCATACATACATACATACATACATACATACACACATACCTATACAGATTTATTCATACAAATACCTCTTCATAGCGCCTCAACTCTGCTCGCCCCGTCTTAGCCGTCGTGCTATGTATAAAAGAGCTCGCATAGAAATCAGCGAAATTTTTGGTAACGTTGCAATGTTTTTTGAAGTAAAAGAAACTCTACAACAACAAATCATAGCAACATACCAACTTACACCTACAAAAGTTTTTGAGTTGGTTGTATGAAGGAAAGAAAAAAAAATGGACGAAACAGCAGTTAGACGAAAAAGGTAAGCCAGAGAATAGCGCACTGGGTCGTATAGGAATGGCCGGGAAGGACGAGAAAGCAGAGTGAGTTCGGAGCAGCATTGGTGGCAACGACAACGGCAAAGGCAAGTACATGAAGATAAGCGTTACCGATAAGGAGGGTGCGCTTACGGACAGACAACGGAACAATACATACTTGCACACACGCCACATTAGGGTGGAATACTGCAATGTACGTACAGACTCCAAAAGCATTAACCCAGTGGGGAGAAACTGTTAATGACTCACAATCAAATAAATCTCGCATCCTTCTACCAGTAGATCTCTACGGCAAGCTTCAGATTAGCTTTAATGTATCCAGACGGACACAACTCGGCCTTGGGTAGACCTTAATTGGAGAGCTTACCATGTGCAGATTCCCAAGTAAATGAAATGCCACTCTTCTTTTTGATTGACGCGTTAACCGATTAAGTGATTTTGGTCCACTTTAACAAAGTGTGCACACCAAGTGAAGTCAAGTCCTTCTTCACCTGATGTTTCCAAAGGTAGCCTCCGTCTTCCTTTATTACCATAAACAAAGCACCGAGTCGGATACCTTGGGAACGGAGATGCCAAACCATACTGCGGTGGCCAAGCCGATGGGATACTGATCCGAGTGGCAGATAGACGGCGAAACTCATTCCATCAATAGGCAAATGGGTCCAAAAGAACTTTGCGGAAGTAAATTACTTCTCAACTCATTTTCTCTCGAGCCACGGATACTTCCTGATACATTTATACCGCATGGCCAAGGTAAATGATTCCAAGTGCATGTTCGCAGTACACAGTGCCGAGCGATGACGCTAAACGTTTTTCAGTTGTGACGCGGAAAGATGCTCTGAGGGAGCTGATTGACGACATCGCGCCGAACAACATAATCCACAAAATGCTCGAACATGAGGACAGCTGGTACGCAGTCAACAGATACATCGAGGACGTACTATGGAAAAAAGAAGATAGACCTCGACACAGTGCAATAAAGTGAAACCTCACAGACAGAGACACAAGAAGCCGAATCTATAGCATGAAAGGTGGCTACAAATATGATGAACCCAGATGTGGGTGAATATAATTGGTTATTTACGGATGCCGTTCTGGGCCCTGCCGAAGTAATGCAGAAAGTGGTCCCTGGAAGGGTGTCTCCCCAGAAGGAGAGGAGGGATTTTTTTTAGAGGGCACACTACTCAACGCAGTAGACGACGATAACTGTAAGTGCGAAGGCATTTTGAATTCTACCTCACCCACCAAAAACAAAAAAAAAAACAAATAAAAATGTCAAACGGAGCTGGAGTGTTGGCAGACATTCGGACGATGGACGATATTACCTAGCTAGCGGAGTCGCTGAATCTTTGGTCGATGCACTACTATGTTGGTGCGTAACTACCAGTCGAAAGTGCACAGGCTCGAAACCCCGGGCACGATAAACCAGTTTATAGAAAATGTTTTTTCTAATAGCGGTCGCCCCTCGGAAGACAATGGCATACCTGTTGTGAAAAAACTTACCACAAAAAACACCTGATGTTCGGAGCCGGCGCAAAACTAGGTTCCTCTATTTATGGAAAACATCAAGACGCACACTACAAATAGGAGAGAGAGTTCAGCTTAACACCCAAAAAGGATGCCAAATTGCAAAAGCTCAAGAAGCGTCATTGTCTCGAACACCCCTTGGTCGGCCTATCGGATGTTGTCATCACTCAAGTTTCTGAACCATACAAAAGGCATGATTGGGGACATATAAAGTGTGATCTTTATTAGGGATAGAGGTCTTAACTACTCAATTGGACTAAGTGTCTAATTCCACATTTGTTAGCAAGACGTAAAAATTCGCCACTGGATTTCAATACCATTTCCCAAAGTAACGAAGCCCTTTATTACTGCAGAGTTATTGCTAAGAAAAGTGGCGTGTGCGTTGAGTTGAAAGTGCTCTGACTTTTTGTTTGATGTCACCTTAAAACCCACTCGTTTCGCTTCTTTGCCCAGTCCAGAAAGGCAGAAGGCGTAGTTATTAAGGTCGATGATATCAATATTGGGGTTCGAGGGGGAGAGTTCCGATTCTGGTTATATTGTGGGCTAGTCTTAAAGTCACCGGGATTGTCGATTAGAATCGAGACCATGACGTTGCTTACGCTGGGTGAGTCCAAGCTGATTATTCTGAAAGGACACTCTTGGGACACCGCCTATTAAATAAAAAATAACATCGTTGAGACTACAGTGTCTGGGCCAACTGTTCAAGTGATAAGTGGTGCAATACCGACAGATTTACGAGTAGTTGAGAGGAAAAAGTTATGGGTATTGAAGAACGAAAGGATGTAACTAGGAGTAAGCAAACCTGCAGTGCGCGAAATAAAGGATGAAACGATAAAGGTTTGGCAAGACGGCTGGAGAAACGAAACACGCGGAATATGGAGGGCGAGGCTAATAAAAGACGTCACTACATGGTACAGCAGGAACTTCTGTGAGGTAAATTTTTATACAACCTAAAAGCTCTTGGGGCACTAGTATTTCTAGAAATACCTGTTCAAACTAGTGAAATGCGAACACCTTACATGCATATATGGTGACGCAGTCGAAGGTGATGCTGAACACACATTCTTCCAATGTATGCGTTGGGGTCAAGAACGTCAAACGTTGGAGAATGCAGTCGGTCACATAACAACTGAAAATGTAATCGGCAAGATGCTAAGCAGGGAGGAAACCTGGACGGTGGATTCACGGAAAAAAAATCTCCGCATGAAAAAGCGGGACCTGGACGCAGGCACACAGGCATAAACCTTGTAATGAGGTAATGAGGAAGATGGAACTCCACTCCGAAGTAATGCAAAAGCGGTTCCAGGATGGGCGACGGTTCGAAACGAGTGGGAGTTTTTCAGTCTCTGTGCATACCATTGCTCCGATGGCAGCTGTGATGATGCATTAGGTATTTTAAACCACCTCATCCGCAAAAAAAAAAAAAAAACAAACAAAAAACCAAAGAAATTGACGAAATAGACAGTGGGGAAAGTTTGAGACAATGATAAACAACAAATTTTAACACTTTCGCCAGTATAAATGCTGGAAGTACGCCTAGCAACCCTGTGCCAAATCTATTGGCCTAAGGTGATAATAGTCCATGACAACGAATAATGAGCCAGCGGCTTCGTTGGCTGGGTCATGTCGTTCAAATGGATACAAACACTCCGGCTCTGAAAGTATTCGATGCGGTACCAGCTGGTGGTAGAAGAGGAAGATCTTCTCTGCGTTGGAGAGATTCGGTGGCGAAGGGCATAGCTTCACTTGGTGTGTCCAACTGCAGCCGGTTAGCACGAGAAAGAAAGGACTGGCGTACTTTGACTGGCGTTAAACTCGGCCAAACTCGCGTAAGCGGTTATCGCGCCAATTAAGAAGAAGATTATAATAATGAGATCGCATATACATATATAGTAGGGTGTCCGTTATTTACCAATTTTATTATTTTTCTTGCGACGCCCCCTAAACTTTTAGTTTTCCGTCTAAGAAAAATTATCAGATCAAAATCAGCTCTTAATATTCAGAATAAACCTTGCCACAAACACGATATATTTCCCATATAAATAACATGGGATTTTGCTACTTTTTGGAATAAACTTTTTTTTCCCCTAGTATGCTAATTTACAGCTATGAAAAACACATATTCTGATGGCTATTTTAACTCTCTACAAAAAAGATCTCTTATAATTTTTCGATAAATTGGCTCCTTTAAAAGTTAATCGAAGTTAAAGTTGAACTGTGTGTAAATTTCAGGCATTTTCACTATTGCAGCAAAATTATTATTGTTGTAGTAAACTTCTCACGTTTATATTTAAAAATAATCAATGGACCAGAGCCAAGTAAAAATTACTCAAACATTTTTCCATTTACAGTATCTAATCAACTAATATTTTTGAAAAAATTCATCAATTTTTGTCCATTGCTATGAAATGTCTCTTTCAATTATTTTTGCAAGCATTTCTGCCAACATATGGTTTGGTTTTTTCTTGCACATGCGCACTCAAGCATATTTAGTACTTTGAATTGATGAATTTTTTCAGAAATATTAGTTGATTAGATACTGTAAATGGAAAAATGTTTGAATCGGAATTTCGGCTGATTATTCGGTTTTCAAAAACGGTAGCCAAAAGTTCGAGTGTAACTTTGGCAGTGTGACAAGTTGCACCGTCCTGTTGAAACCAAATGTCGTCCATGTCATCCTCTTCAATTTTTGATGCCTTCCTCTTCATTTCTCGTTGAGCATGTCACGGTAACGCTCGCCATTTACTGTAACCGCGGCTCCTCGCTCATTTTCGAAAAAAAAATGGCCCAATGATGCCGGAAGACCAAAAACCGCACCAAACAGTGACTCGTTGTGGATGCATTTGCTTCTCTACAGTAACTTGCGGATTTTCTGAGCCCCAAATCCGACAATTTTGGTTATTGACGTAGCCACCTATGTGAAAATCAGAAAAGAAGAAGAAGTCTCACCACTTTGGAAATAGGTTTTGAATATTTCCCAATTTTGTTCAAGCGTATAGCGTCCCATTTCGTAAATGTCAAACCTTTAAGTAAATTATCAACACATTTGACATGTCATTTGTGTTACCATTCTCAAAAAAATAGGTGGTTCAAAGAGCAAACGCTATATGGCACACCCTGTATAATTGGCGCGTACAGTGAGTTTTGGGTGTTTGGCCAAGCCCCTCCTTTTGTGGTGTGCGTCTTTGATGTTATTCCACAAATGGAAGAACCTACAGTTTTAAGCCGACTCCGAACGGCGGAGGGGCGACTACTACGAGTATTAGATAAAACTTCTTTTAGGTGTTTCACCGAGTTTCGAACCTACGTTCTCTCTGAATTCCGAATGGTAGTCGCATACTCTATGTAATGAGATCGCATACTCTTTGTTTTATTTAAAAAAAATTAATTTAAACTATTTTTAAAGGGACGCTGATAAAACCTAAACTTTCGTGGAAAGATGAAAAGACATTAAAAATCAACTGTAAAATAACTAAATAGTTTAGCGCTTCATACATTACAGGAAACATTTTTTTAAGCCTTGTATTTCAAATTCTAAAGATTTTTTTTAAACCTTGAATGCTTCTCATTTTTCCCTCAAAACCTTATCACTGGGTACATTTCACTTTGCATTGTTAAAGATAAGGTGTTGGACCGGCTGGCATCAGCAACCTAACTTTAACGTAGTGTGTGCTTGAATGTGCGCGCTCATTTCATTTATGTATGAGTAGGTGTTGCTTTTTTCAGTTTCGAAATTTTAACATTTTTAGAGAAATTCCAAAGATGACGATGCCGACAACGGCAACACATCAAGCCAACGCCAACGCGGCCGAGACAACGAGATAGGCAGCCATGCAAGAGAAATTCGGGCAACAGTAGCGCCAACAACAGCACAGCGCACATGGCAACAAATAAATGAGAATGGCTTGGCAGAAAAGCTTAGAGTTGAGGCAATGGCAAATGACAGGACGACGAGCCGTAGGAGCGACAACACAGGCAGACAACACAGAACTTGGATGAATGTTGGGAAAGGCGGCATTTGGTATGCTATGCGCCAGCACGCTGACACAAGCACAAACACACACATACACACACATATATTGGCAATATATGACCATACATACATATATTGTGAAATATACAGACACATTCTAATGCGCTGGCATGAGTGACATGAGTGACGCACTCGGGCCCCAGACTCACAACACTGCGCTGCTTCAGCATTTCGCCGCTTCTCGTTGTGAACAAAACATTTGCACTTGGCTACAGGGTAGCTAGGCAAAAAATATGAATGGAGGAAGGAGTAGATGAGACGTACAAGCACAGCATCCTCAACATTAGAATAAAAACAAAAAAACGAAAAAAAACAACTTCACCAAAGGCACAGGGCAAAAGACACTGAAAAGTGAAACGAACGACGTACGGCGAACCAACGAAACAATTTGTAATTTATCTGCGAACGAGCAAAGCGAACCATCTAACAAACAAATGAACGAACAAATGAATGTGCTAAACAAAATGCCAACAACAAAAGCAACTACACAGCGAAAAAACGGTAAAAAGCAGTAGTAACAATGACAAGTACACTAAGAAATGCGACTGAGGAAGGAAGTGAGGAAGCATCTCAAAGCGCACAACAGTGACAACGGATAATATTTACATACATACATGCACACATACACATATACATGATGTGCACACACATAAACCGATAAACTTACACATAGCCACACACACATACATGTTTGCCTAAACACATACAAGAACTGTGGCACATCTTTGAGATACGTCAACAAATGTTGCTTTGTGCCTCCTTTGTTGCTCTATGCAGCACATCACTGCTTAGCTGCGAGTATCTAGGTTGCTGTAATTTTTGTCTACGCTTCAACTTTAAATTTGCATCACAACACATCTCTACGGCTTTAAGTCACATTTAATAGCTACAGCAGCGCATGGCGTAGTGTGTGGAGCACAGGGGTATACATACATACATGCATACTTGCGCATATGTGTTTGTTTGTATGTGACAATGAAGGGTTGTTTGCGAAAACTACATCCCCAACATCTCGGCAGCTTTAAATTTTGATAAATGTTCACTGATATTGGTTGGCTCATCAATTACTTACTTAAACTGAATACCAGTAACATTTATGTGTTTGCATGTGTAGCCGTGTATGTGTGAGTGCGATTGTGTGTGTGTGTGGATATAGTGTTATTAGTTTATAATACAAAGTTATTGCTAATGAATGCACAGCAGTTGATGGCTTGTCAGAATTTACTCTGGTGCCTTGGCTAAGATGTGAATTTAAAAGGTTGCGTATACGCCATGGCACAGGACACTGCGAATCTCAGCATAGCTAAGCGAAGTAATAGTGGTGGATTGCATTTTAATACCCAATTATAAATAGTTTTGCTATAAACACTGGAAAGTCCCGGGCCTAACACATAGATGGCACTAGTTTTATTGCATTCATCGCTTTTTCAGTTAGTACTAACCTTAAAAATACAGCTGTTAGAATTCCTTGCTGTTTCATTCATTAGTTCGTGAGTTATTGTGCTAAGAGTGACGCTACTTTTGATATTTTCAAAACAATGGTTCATTAAGAATTCAGTGTTTTAATTTTAAACTGCTTCTTGATGGGAAAAAATACCATGCATGGGCTTGAAAAGTTTTATGGGGACTCCTATCAGAAACAGCAATAAAACAATAAAATGATGGTTTACTGACTTCAAACTGACTGACGTGGTCGCAGAGACACCGATGATGATGCACAACGCCGTAGACGCCCAAATGAGGCGGCAACACCAGAAAACATCAAAAACAAAACCCACAAAATCGTTTTGAATGACCGAAAAGTGAAGTTGTGTGAGTTAGCTGACATCGTAAAGATATAAAAACAAAGTGTTGACATTTTTCTATGAGAAAGCTCTGTTCAAAGTGGGGGCCACCTGTGCTCACTGTTTTGTTTCATCAAGACAACGCACCGTGTCACTAGTCAATCAAAACAATGTCAAATCTACAGGAATTAAAATCCGAATTGCTGCCACAGCCACCTCAATCGCCAGATTTGGCTCCCAGCGACTACAGGCTGTTCTTAGACTTAAAATAAAAGTTCGGTGGTAAGAAATTCCGTTCGAATGATAAGTTTGTCGCTGAAACTGAGTCCTGTTTTGAGGTAAAAGATAAATCGTTCTACAAAAGTGGTATTGAAATGTTAGAGCGACGCTGGAATGATTGCGTTGTTCTTGATGGAAATTGCGTGAATGAATAAAGCTAATTTTGAACAAAAAAAACGTGTTTTCTTTGTTTGGCCCGGGACTTTTCAGCCCATGTATTACATCAAGTCTTCTAAAGCGAGATTTTACTAAATGTTGCGTTTGTAGTGGTAATAGGTACAGAGCTCATTCACCATTGCGGATATAAGAAATCAAACTGTCTAACAGCTTTTGATTGCTATTTTGCGGGGAGGCACTAGATGATTTTGTATTTTTTTTATTACAGCTTCAACTTCAACTTCAAATGATAAGTAAAGAGTCCTTCAAAAGGCCCAAGCTCATGCCAACTTTTGGGTAGCGTTCAGCGATGAGGTCCATTTTTGGCTTAATGGCTACGTGAATAAGCAAAATTGCCGTATTTGGATTGAAGAGCAACCTGAAGCCATTCGCGGACCAACAGACGGCCATTACATCCATTAAAAAAAAAACCGTTTGGTGCGGAGAAACCGTTTTGGGCTGGAGAAATCATCGACCCATATTTCTTCAAAGACGAGGCTGGCGCCAATGTAACAATGAACGGCGAACGCTACCGCGCCATGATAAACGACTTTTTGATGTCAGATGCCGGAAGCCCGTGATCTCTACAACATTTGCTTCCAACAAGACGACGCTACTTGCCATACAGCCCGTGAAGCAATGGATTTACTGCGTCGTGGTTTCGGTGGGCAAATTATTTATCGTCTCGTACCAGTGGATTGGTCGATTGACCACCACGATCATAAGATATCACACCTTTGGCCTTTTATTTGTGGGGGTATGTAAAGACTACATGCTTTGTGGATAAATCAGCTTCGATTGAGGCATTGGAAGCCAACTTCTCCAGCGGGCTATTCAAAATGGCCGAATTACGTCGCAGTTGCGGCCAACATTTGAAGGGGATTATCTTTAGAAAATAAATTTCATGAATGGTTCTACACAAAAATAAAAAAGATTACCCAATCAATTGCAATTTTCGTTGTTTTATTTGAATGTAAAATCCGACACGTCTAAATTGATCACCCTTTATTGCAATCATTTTTATAGAAACTGTTTCTCGAAATATTGTTTTGGCAACTAAGTAATTGTGGATTTCTCTCATAGATGGCTTCAGCTGAATTTTTAGGTTTGCAGACGTAGTGCAAATGTGAAACACATTTTGTTATTTGATAGTTTTCATTTGGCGTTCGTTGAAAAATGGAAAATCAAAAGGAACATTTTCCTCATATTTTGATTTTTTATTTCCGCAAAGGGAAAACCGCATCGTAAGCTCATAAAAAGTTATGTTCTGTTTATGGTGACGAAGCCTTAAAAGGACGGCAGTGTCAAAATTGGTTTGCCAAATTTCGTTCTGTTGATTTTTCACTCAAAGATGAAAAATGCTCTGGTCGTCCAGTTGAAGCTGATGACGCCCTAATCAAAAAAATAATCGATTCGGATCGTCGTGAGATTGCAGAGAAACTTCATGTATCACATATGTACATCCATTGAAAATCACTTAAAACCACTGGGCTATGTTCAAAAACTCGAGCCATGGGTTCCTCACGAACTGAAAGAAACGCATTTAACGCAACGCATTAACAGCTGCGATTTCCTAAGAAGCGTAATGAAAATGATCCATTTTTAAAAAGACTGATAACTGGCGATGAATAATGGATTGTTTACCAACATATTAAGCGGAAAAGATCGTGGGGCAGGCCAGCTGAACCAACTCAAACAACATTAAAAGCTGATATTCATCAAGAGGAGGTTTTGTTATCAGTTTGGTTGGATTACAAAGGAATTGTCCCCTTTGAATTCTTACCACCCAACCGAACGATCAATTATGATGTCTACATTGAACAACTAACGAAACTAAACAATGCAGTTGAAGAAAAGCGACCCGAATTGACGAATCGTAAAAGTATTGTATTCCCTCATGACAATGCAAGGCCTCACACATCTTTGGCCACTCGGCAAAAATTATTGGAGCTTGGTTGGAATCTTTTGTCACATCCACCATATAGTCCTGCCCTTGCACCATCTGATTACTTTTTGTTTCGATCTTTAAAAAACTCTTTAAATGGTAAAAATTTCCATAATGATGATGATGTCAAATGGTACCTGATTCAGTTTTTTGCTAATAAAAAACCAGAAGTTTTATGAACGTGGGATAATGATGCTGCCTAAAAGATGGCAAAAGGTCATTGATCAAAATCAAAGTTCCATGAAAAAATTGTCCTTGATTTTCCAAAAGAAATCCGCAATTACTTATTTGCGAGTGTTGGCTCCTTTGAATTTAGTGCTAGCCATTTCATCTAACACCACTCTCGCTTTGTTCCAGGTATTAATTACACCGCGTTACACACATTCTGTCCTATGAACCAAATATACTTTTTCGGAAAGGGGATAAAAAATAAAAATACACGTGTATCGGCGATTTTCATGTACACGTCACAATTTTTTTTTTTGTATTTTATAACTTTAAACGAGCAATTCTTGTATGCATATCTGTATAGCCACACGATCTCAGGATTAGCTCAACGGATTTAAATGAAATTGCGCACACAGATAGTGTATCACATTTCTAGACTTTTCACCTAGCTGTTGCCACTGACAATGTTTCATAAGGTTGCCACCTGTTCGAAATTAAAAAAAAAAATTGCATGAGATATGCCAATGTGGGTATCAAAAGAAAGGTATTTCACTCCGCATTACAATAGAGATATAAAACCCCGATTTTTTTTTTAATTTTATTATATTAAAATTAAAAATTGTTACATTAAAAACTTTAATGCTTTTAAAGAAACTTAGGCCTTTTATTTTTGCGTTTGTAAGCATTTGTGTCAGTATCGCGACAAATAGACCAACAGTATTCGCCAAGCATATGCGTAATGTCTTGTCCTTTAAAGCGCTTTTCAATAGCCGCAATGTCTTGATGGAACCTTTCGCCATTTTCATCGCTACAAGCTCCTAAATCACCAGGGAAACAATCTAAGTGATTGTGAAGGAAATGGATCTTTAGCGACATTAATATGCCCATTTCGCCATATGCCGAAATCATTTCTGCAACAATATTTTTATAATTGTCAGCTCGTTTGTTGCCAAGAAACTGCTCAATAACGGCAACTGTGCCTTTCCGTGCACGTTGTTCGATATCATTCAATTTTGATGAAAATTCATAACTTGCAACTATTTTTTTTATCTGCGGACCACTGAAAACACCTTCAATTATACACATCATTAAAAAAATAAAGTTACTAAAAGCCTTCGTAATAAGAAATACCTGCATGAATCTTTGCGCCGCTCAGTTTCGGAAAAATATTGCGCAAACTTGCAATCGCCTCGCCCTCACGATCCAGTTTTTAACAAAATTTGATACGACACCGAACTTAATGTGTAGTGATGGCAAAATGATTTGAGATGGCTGCACTAATGGTAGATTTTCTATACTTTCTACGCCTACTTTTTTAGCATGTTCGCGGCTTCCACTTAAATTCAGTGTAATGCTGATGTCTTTTGCGACCTTCCCATGTACACAAAAAGCACTGGCGGGTTGGAAATCCACGCTTAACACCCATGAGTAATCCGACCACTTTTAGATCGCAGCATATTTTCCAAATATGCTCTTGGTAGTTTATCAACTGTAATATTAATTCCATGCCTTCGTATGTTCCTTAGAGGTTGGTGGCATATGCGATCGGGACAGCTGGATGTTTGTTACCGATATGAAGCAGCACTACTTTAAGGCTGTTGACCGATGCATCGATGAAAAGTCGCCACTCCTCTGAAATATGAGGGTAACCAATTTTTTCAAACATCGAATCAATATCACAACAATAACCCAGGTTTTTTCCCGATCTTCGTGCAATTTAAAAAAATCGTCATATGGAATACTGCTACGTCGATCACGAGCGGCTGTTATTTTAAACACACAAACGGCACACAGTGTGTTGTATGAAACAATAAATTAAAGGTTAATAAGTTGTTTAAAAATTTGGAGTCCCTTCAAGTTATGCCGAAAGTTTAGAAAAAAATTTTTTTTTTTAGAAAAAAAAAATTAAAGAAAATCTGAGAATTGATAAATTTTTTTTTTAAATTTTACATAATAAAAACATTTCCACGAGTCTGCCTGCAGAAATTCAGCGCGATTGGATCACGGAAAAAGGGTTAAAAATTGATCCAAAGTTTTTCACACAGGCGGACTACGAGCTCTATATTTTATACATAAAAAAAAATTCTGACGTGCACATGAAAATCGCCGATACAGGTGTATTTTTATTTTTTCTCCCCTTTCCGAAAAAGTATATTCTGTTCATAGGACAGAAAAAAAGTTCGTTTTTGTAACGCAGTGTTATTTCAGGTTATATTTTTGAAATGTTTCAACTTCTAATCTGTTTAAGAAATTTTTAATTTTTGTTTTTCAAATTATGATTCGCTAAAGCTCTCAATAATTTATTAAATTTGAATTGAAAAAAAAAAACTGTTGAAATCGGTTGAAAGTGCGGCCTTTAAAGCAGTTCTACCCTCAACTGCCAGGCTCTTCTCCACTTTCTTTGCACTCCTGCCGCTCCCCAACTACACGACGACCATTCGAAACAATTCTACCTTGTTTTAAATTGAATTTTACTCATTTATATATTATTCATTTATTTTTAAAATTATAATTACAATTTCCATAATTTATTGAATTTTTTATGATACAACAGCTTTTTATAATTTTGTTTAGAAACAAAAATTTACTTATTACTTCCGTGTCTCAGTTTAAAACACCTACTAAAACTATTTTGCATCAATGTTGCCAACAATTAAATAAAAAAAAATAAAAATTAAATAAATACATGCACACTTGTGTATATGTATGTGTCTATATTAAAAGTATAGAGTAAATGCCGAGAAACATTGTTTGCTATCAGTAACTGTAAGTTATATATTATTGATATTTTACATAAAATTGCCACAAAAACAATAAAAAAAATTAAAAAAATAAATCAAGTAATACTCTTACCATTACCACCACGGATGTGTACAGTGAACTTGAATTATTTGGTTGTTGTTGTTGTTTTAATAAATTGATTTTATATGGTTTTCACATATTGTAAATTTGTTTACTTACTGTTTTATTAATGCTATTGTAAAACTATTGCGTATTCATATAAAATGTGTTAATATTTTCTTTAAAAAACCCTGGCGAAAATTCATCTACGTCCGCTTAAATTTACTATGAGAAATGTTTATGTGCGCAGGCCAAATGGCAAGGGATGGCAAGCAAAATTTCTTACTCGTTGAATGCATCAAATGATTAATCATAAAAGTAATAAATATTTCCAGAAGAATGAATCTACCCGTTCACCCCGTGGCAGATTAGCTGCAAAATTGACAATCAGCTGTCAAGACTGCTTCGAAAGATTTTCGTTCATAGAAATTGGTTTGAGGGAATAATTTAGTATTTTTAAGCGAACATCTGTTTTTGATTAGGAGCGGCCAGAACGCCCGGCAGACGTGGTTACCGCGGGAATCATTCAAAAACTCCACGACATGATTCTCGCTGATCGACGAACGAAAGTGCGCGAAGTAACAGAGGTTATGGGTATGACGACAGGAATGGCAATTAATATTTTACATGATAAATTGACGATGAAAAAATTGTCGGCTAGATGGGTGCCGCGATTGCTCACAAGCAACAACCAACGGATGCGGCTGTTAACTTCGAAGCGGTGTTTAGAGCAATTTAAGCGAGATCCGAAGGAATTTTTACGTCGCCTTGTCACCGTTGATGAAACTTGGGTTTATCATTGCACACCAGCAACTAAGCAACAATTAAAACAATGAATTTCTCCCGGTGAATCTGCTCTAAAATCTGGTGAATCTGCTCCAAAGAAGGCGAAGACAGTCCCATAGGCCGGAAAGATCTTGGCGATGATTTTTTGGGATGAGAACGGCGTCATCCTCATGGATTTTTTTTTGAAAAAGGAAGAACGATCACTGGACAATACTAGAATGAGTTATTAGACCGCTTTCACAAAAAAGTTAAGGATAACGCACCAGCACACTCATTCGGAGTTGTCGCCGTCAAACTGCATGAATTGCGTTCTGAATTGCTGCCGCATCCCTCGTCTCAGCCGAACTGGCTCCCTGCGACTTTTTCCTTTCCCCTAACATGAAGAAATGCTCGAGGGAAAAGAATTTAGTTCAAAAGAGGAAGCCATCGTCGAGACAGAGGCGTATTTTAGAGAGTTCGACAAATCGTATTTTTTGGAAGGATTAAAAAAATTACCGGAGTGTTGGGAGAAGTGTATCTTAAAAAAAAAAATTTGAAAAATGGTGCCTTCATTTCTACTCATTGAACACCCTTCGTATATCAGCTTTTTTTAATAGTGAATATAATAATTAACGCGCATTCGTGTATTGTAGGCGTGGCATGGCATGTTCTGGCAGCTAGGCATTTCTTCCAGCAGCGACTAGTTTTTTAAGGAGTGCTTTTGGAGGAGTCGGGTATCCTTTGCCTTTTTATGTAACAGTCGATTTTTCTTCAATTCGAATGCATGAAAATGTCAATTTATTAAATATTTCATTAGAATTATGTTAACAAATCTCTTTCTTTTGCCGGTGTCCATTTTATTTAGTTTGACGTTTTTGCTCACAGAAAACACAGGGTTGTACGGGAAAAAGGTCGCTATAAACTAAGATTTTATAATCTCGAATTTTGGGAGAACAGTTTTGTACGGGTAATTCCGCCTTTTAAATACGGATTGGGAGTTAAGCACGAAAGAGTAGATAATCCGTGCGATTATTTGTGGGGAAAGAAGGGAAAACTTGGAATAAACAGCCTCCATTTGATGTGCCCTTTCATTGTAATCAGTGAGTGATGTGACTTTTAAAGATAACAGGATTCTTTTGGGCGCAAGCAGGATTGCCATTTTGGTAATTGCTGAAGCGAGGCAGAATACGAATTTTAATGTGCAGAAAATGTTGCGCATCTTAGCAATGTTTAACCCCCTGTTGGACACCTTTTCTAAAAAAAATAAAGATTGACCTCGGCACAGTGCAACAGAGCGAAGGCGTACAGATAGAGATTCAAGAAGACGAGTCTATAGCATGAAAGCTGGCTACAAATATGGTGGACCCAGACGTGGGTGAATAGAATTGATCCTTTATGGATGCCGTTCTGGGCCCTCCCGAAGTAATATAGAAAGCAGTATAAGAGGCATATTTTGTATTTTTTTTTATAAAATTGGTAAAAATGCAACAACTGCTGCTGCAGAAAAAAACACTGTTCACGGAGGATACCGTGAGTGTAAGGACTGCGCAAAAGTGGTTTTCAAAATTCCGAAGTGGTAACTGCGACGTGGAGGATGCCCCCCGCACTGGTCGTCCTGAAGTCTTTAACTCCGACGCCTTGCTCCAACTCGTGGAAGCTGAGCCAAATTTGACAGTCGATATGGAACAGTGCACAGGCACCTGGTTCAGTAGGGAAAAGTTTCAGAGCTGGGAAAATGGGTTCCGCATAGACTTTCCGTCGCCAATCTTCAGCAGAGAGTGAATGTGTGTTCTCAGCTGCTGCAACGGCTTGAAAGTGAAAGTTTTTTGAACCGTATCGTTACTGGTAATGAAAAATGGGTCCTTTACAATAACCCTGTTCGCAAACGCCAAGATAAAAATAAAACACCAGAACCGACCCCTAGAGATGGCCTTCGCCCCAAAAAGATTCTCTTGTCTATTTGATGGGATATGGCCGGTATTGTTTATTATGAACTTCTGGAACCAAACCAGACGATAACTGTTGATTATAATCATTATTCCCTTCAGCTATCAAACCTGAATGAGGCACTTAACAAAAATCCACCGTCTTTAGTGAGTAGACGCAAAGTTTTGTTTCACCACGACAACGCAAGACCTCATACCGCAAGACAAACATTAGGCAGGGTGAACGAGCTCGGATGGGAGCTAATGCCGCATCCATCATACTCTCCGGACATTGCACCTTGTGATTATCACCTTTTCCGTGGACTTCAATCCCATATGAGTAACAAGAACTACTCCTCAAAAGAAGCTATAAAAAGGGATGTCGAAGCGTATTTTGGCTCCAAGAACAAACAATTTTTTGAGCAGGTAATTAAAAATTTGCCTAAACGTTGGGAAGACCTTGTAAATAATGAAGGAAAATGTATGTATTATTGATTAATAAATACTTTAAACATCTTTTTTAATAATTTTAAAACCTTCTTTAAAAAACGCACGGAATTATGGACCGACCTGATATTATAGGTGCGCAACTAATATAAGTTCTCGCTGGTTTTGTTTTTTTATGAAAATACAACTTTATTCTGAAAAAATGTTTACAAGTGAATCATTGAAAGTACAGGGCCCGCCATCTCTCGTTACGGATTTGAACTAGGTATTATTTGACGAATGGTAACACTTAGCTGTCATCTGATTTGACATAAAATTAGTTTTATTCTTCCGCTGAACGAAAATGGTTGTTCCGAGAAATTGAAGAGGAGGATATTGGTGGCATTTGGTTCCAACAAGATGGCGCTACTTGCCACACAGAGAATACTACGATCAATCTTTTGCGCATTGTCTTCGAAAATCGCATTATCAGCCGAAATTCTGATATCGTTTGGCTGCCTCGGAGCTGCAATTTGACGCCGTTAGATTATTATCTTTGGGGTGCCGTCAAAGACCAGTGTTATGCCAACAAACCAGCAACAATTGATGCACTGAAGACCAACATACGCGATGTCATAGCTGAAATACAGCCGCATACAATAGAAAATGTGTTGAAAAATTGGACCGATCGTATGGGATGGTGCATGGCTAGCCGAGGCAGCCATATGAATGAAGTTGTGTTCCATCATTAACCGGAAGGAGTGTACTTCAAAATAAAAAAAAAAAACAGTTTGGAAAAATATTGAGTAGTTTCTTTTTTATAGCATTTTTAATTCCGTAAAGTTATATGGCGGACCCTGTATATGATACCAAAACAAAATTACTAATGTGTCGAGGCAGTTTGTTTACCATATGTCTAAGCTTGGTTTATGACGTTTAGGTTATGTTAGAATCGACTAGCACACACTGCTGACGGCATCTATTGACAAACAGCGGGAACTTAGTTGCGCACCTAATATTTACTTGAATTACCAAGTACTTCAATTACTGATCACTTGAATTACTAATTACTAATATATACATATATAATTGGCACGTACACCCTTTTTGGTCTTGATGTTGTTCCACAAATGGAGGGACCTATAGTTTCAAGCCGACTTCGAACGGCAAATATTTTTATGAGGAGCTTTTTCACGGCAGAAATACACTCGCAGGTTGCCATTGCCTTCCGAGGGGTGACCTTCTTCTTCTTAATTGGTGCGATAACCGCTTACGCGATTTTGGTCAAGTTTAATAAAGCGCGCCAGTCGTTTCTTTCTCGTGCTAACCGGCGCCAATTAGACACACCAAGTGAAGCCAAGTTCTTCTCCACCTGATCTTTCCAACGCAAAGGAGGCCTTCCTCTGCTACCACCACCTGGTACCGCATCGAATACTTTCAGAGCCGCACGACATTGACCCAGCCAATGTAGCCGCTGGATCTTTATTCGCTGCGCTATGTCTATGTCGTCGTAAAGCTTATACAGCTCATCGTTCCATTGTCTGCGATATTCGCCGTCATCAACGTGCAAAGGCCCAAGAATCTTACGCAGAATCTTTCTCTCAAACACTCCAAGCGTCGCTTCATCGGATGTTGTCATCTCCACGCTTCTGCGCCCTACGTTAGGACGGGCATGATGGGAGCCTTGTAGAGGACTTTAGAGGACAATTGCCTACTTAGTCCAAAGTAGCACTTGTTGGCAAGAGAGATTCTACGTTGGATTTCAAGGCAGACATTGTTATCGGTGTTAATACTGGTGCCTAAATAAACGAAGTCTTTACAACCTACAAACTTTTTCTTAATTTTGGTGTTTCAGCGAGATTCGAACCATCGTTCTCTCTGTGAATTCCGAATGGTAGTCATGCACCAACCTATTCGGCTACGGCGGCCGCCGACTGATTACTTGAATTACCGATTACTTGAATTATCGATTACTTGAATTATTAATTACTTGAATTATTAATTACTTGAATTACTTCATTTGATTCATCTTGCCATCCCTAGACATGTGCCAAGAGCCAAAAGATGTGGCTGAAAACAGTTTTTAGCAGAGGTCATGCAATTTTATTTCTTCAAGTTTATGCCGCTTGTTCTTTTATTTTTATGGAAATTCCAAAACTCAAATTAGATGTTTAGAGAATTTTTTACATTTCCAAAAAAATAAATAATACTGCAAAAGGCCAGTTTAATTTTGTGAAAAATTAATTAGAAGAAAAATGTAAATTTTTTTGGTTTATTTTATTTTTTCGGTATTGAATTCTGTAATTTCCGCTGTCTATTGTATATGTATGTATTCATGTATATTTAAATGGATTTTAAGCTATTGGTTGTTACACACACAAACACCTTCATGCAGTGCGTAGGCCTCGTAAACCGGTCTGATACAAAATGTTGATTTTATTGATTTACAAAACTTAACGCTATTTTTCAGAAGGCAAAATTTTCATTAGAAAAATGTCAATACAAAGTTTCATAACACACACACGCACACGCGTATATTACAAATACAGATGCATATTTGTGTGTTGGTAAAAAGAATTCACTATTTCTTCATACTATCGGCGCTTGTTCGTTGTTTATGGGGTATTTTATTTATTTGTTTTTTTTTTCTTTTCTCTTTTCTTGTTTGGTTGCGGGAGCACGAAATATCACTAGGACAATTTTTTACAAAATTATAAATAAAAACAAAAACAAAATAAATCGTTTATAGCATAGTTAAAGCGCTTAATGAGTTCAAAGAAAATATTATAATTTACGTTTGGGGGCACACACACAACTAGAATTCGGCTTGAGAAATGCTTCAAGGTCACTTCACACTTGCCACACATAATTCACTAAGTTGCGCAACGCTGCTGGAACAAATTTCTTTAAAAACAAAAACAAAAAAAAAAAAAACAAATACAAAATAGATGTCTATGTATATGTGTATGTACATATGTATATAATACAAATTGAAACAAGTGTACCTTTTATTAAAAATTACTTAATAGTGAATTACAAAACAAGTTACGCTTCGCTCGGTGCGGCTGCTAGCCGTACAGTACAAAATAATTGATATTTCGAAATTTAAACAAACGAATTGATGTACTTATGCATATTAAAAAACAAATTATTAGCTACATTAAAAAATTAGTCAACTTAGACACCATTAACTAAATGCTTATTTAAAGTGATAATCATTTAATTACACAAATTTAGTGGGAATATAAAAAAAATTAGAATACATATTTCAAAAATAATAGTTTGTGTACAGTTGAGGCCATCAAAATACGGACAGGCTTGTACTTAGGAGATTCCACTAGGTTTAGCAGCTTTAAGATTCGAAGGCTGGAATACTTTTTTAACAAAAAAAAAAAAAAAATACATTTTTATATCAAAAGCAGCTCCATTCAGAATTGAATGTAAAAGGAAATCTAAAGGGTGATTTTTTAGTTATTATCTTTTTAAACAGTTGGTTTAAACAGCTGACGCACGTTTTGTGTTTTGTTTCACTGTCAAACATCCTCAGTTTGGTCTATAATTTTACCATGAATCGTCTTACAAACCAACAAAGCTTGCAAATCATTGAATTTTATTATAAAAATGCGTGTTCTGTTAAGAAAGTTTAAGATCCACTTTTTTATCGAAAAATTGTGTTCAGCGACGAAGCTCATTTTTGGATCAATGGGTACGTAAATAAGCAGAATTGTCGATTTCGGAGTGAAGATCAGCCAGAAGAATTGCAAGAGCTACCAATGCATCCAGAAAAGGTCACAGTTTGGTGCGGTTTAGGGGCAGGAGGTATCATTGGACCGTACTTCTTCAAAGATGCTGCGAATCCTAACGTAACTGTGAATGGTGAGCGCTACCGTGAAATGATATCCAACTTTTTTTTGCCCAAAATGCAAGAGCTTGACTTGCATGACATGTGGTTTTAGCAAGACGGCGCCACATGCCACACAGCACGCGTAACCATGGACTTGTTGAGAGGCGAGTTCGGTGAATATTTTATTTCACGTTCGGGACCTGTCAATTGGCCACCCAGATCGTGCGATATAACACCTTTAGATTATTTTTTGTGGGGCTGCGTTAAAGCTCATGTCAATTCAGACAGGCCTGCTTCAATTAACGCGTTGGAAGACAACATTAAAGCATTTATATGTAAGATACCGGTCGAAGCATTAGAAAGAGTCGCGGTCAACATTTGCATGAAATAATCTTCAAACATTAAATTATGTGGACTGATCGATTTAAATAAAAATTGCATGCATTTTTCTGAATTTTACGTGTGTTTTTTTGAAAAACTTTCCTATAGTTCTTAAAAAATCACCCTTTAAGTCACACTTATAGTCATAAAAGCCATTGACCGTTCGGAGTCTGTTTAAAACTGTAGGTCCCTCCAAAGCGCACGCCACAATTAGGAGGAGCAGTTCGGCATAAATACCTAACAGAAGTGCACGCGCCAATTATTTACTCCCCCCCCCCCTGGACAACTCACTTTGTTGAGGAGTGTACACTGCACACTGGCCAGTGAACCGCCGATTACTCTAAGAAAGTTTGATTTTTTTCGAAAAATAACATCATCATTCAAGACGACACAGTTGGGTGCAATGGTTGAAGTGCCAGTCTGGCACTCCTCAAGTAGCACTGAAGCGCCGTTTTGATAGAGACGACACAGTTGTATCGCGCCAAAATGATGGACGGTATACAAAATGCATGAAACACCAAAATTATCGAAAAAGTTTTTTCTACTAGCGGTCGCCCCTCGGCAGGCAATGCTACACCTACGTGTGCATTTTTGCCATGAAAAAGCTCCTCATAAAAAGCAATTTGCTTAAAAATGGCATCATCATTGTTGGCTTTACCCTCAAGATACTTCTCGTTCCTTCTCAGACAGCCTTCAGTTTTTCAGCCCAAGCATCTTGGCGTCGACATTAACTGTTTCAATCCAGGTTTCAAAACTGTAGGTCCCTCCATTTGTGGAACATAAAGAGACACACCACAAATAGGAGGAGGAGTAGCTCGGCCAAACACCCAAAAAGTGTGTAAAATAGCGTCCTGCATTGAAATGGCTTTAGTTTCAGTTAGGCGATGCCTAACGATTATATTTATTATTTCGAATTTTCTTCTTTTAGAACGAACCGCTTTGCTTGATAGCGTCAGGAAAAAGGGAAAGAAGAAGAGAATTTCAAAATTCTTTAATCTATGGGGGGAAAATATAAGTATTGCCAAATCTTCGGTCGATGGTGCGCCAATCGGGGTTTTTGGGTATTTTTGCATACTAAGCCGCCACAAGGTTATTATGAGATTCTGAGTGGTAAGACTGAAATAAGTCAAGAATATGGCAATTTTTCTTACTTTCATGATGCGGAAAACTATTTTAGTCTGGCGTGACTACCATTCGGCATTCAGAGAGCGAAGGTAGGTTCGAATCTCGGTGAAAGACCAAAATGAAGAAAAAGCTTTTTTATGACCGGTCGCCCCTCGGCAGACAGACAGAAGTTTGAGGAAAGTACCATAATAATAATTTTGGTAGTCCCATAAGATTCTTTTTCATAGTCTTGCCGATGCAAGGTATTTTGAGTACATCGCGCATTTCGAGCGCTGATGCAAAAGCGTTAATAGGCTATTTCGCGAGATTATTTGACAAAACAAAAAAAAAATTCTACAAAAATTTTCATTTACCAGCGTAAAATGGCAATTTCTCTGGTGCCCGTATTTTCATGACTGCAACTGTACTTCTATACAGATTTTCGCTTACTGTAACAAAATAATAATACTAATTTTCTTAATACAATACAAATTTCTTATATTGATTTTTTTTTTATAATTTTCGCATTCAATTATTATTATAAGAGATGTAAAATTTCATTTGAAAGAAAATAACGCATCGACGTATTCAATTAGATTATATAACAATGCCTTAAAACGAAAACTTAAACATTCTCATCTGTATTTCATATGAATAATCAGTCTTTTTTGTTAAAAGAAAATTATTTTGCTATTTTGTATGAAACTTGCTTTATATGTACGCTTGCCCGTTCAGCATTCAACAGCAGGGACGCTTACGTAGGAATTTTGAAAAATTGAAAATAGCATTTGCGTTTTATGAGAAAGCCATTAAATACCCACTAGGGCAGTTTCTACTACTGATTTGTATAAAGTTGTATATAAAAAATAGTTTACACGGCGTTAAAGTCATATACGTAACTTCGAAAGAATTTAATTAAATGTTAAAAAAATTGCATTCATATAAAAAATTTTTTTGCTGATTATTTTTAAGGGGGTATTCTGGTCTAGAAATTTGAAAAAATCGATTTCTTTTTTTTTTGCATATTTTCAAAGTTAGACCTTTAAAAATATGCCCTAAGCCG
Source organism: Anastrepha obliqua (assembly GCF_027943255.1). Taxonomy (NCBI): domain Eukaryota; kingdom Metazoa; phylum Arthropoda; class Insecta; order Diptera; family Tephritidae; genus Anastrepha; species Anastrepha obliqua. The sequence goes on from NC_072895.1 coordinate 28,139,890, forward strand.
ACCGAGTCGAGCGAATCGCACAATGAACGGCAGATGTTACCAAACGACTTGAGGGCTCGTCCTTTCCAGAACATCTTTTGTATCCCACACACCCTTTATTTATTCTATTCTAAGTTATTCTATTGCGATTTTCTCAAAACTACTTTTTTTTTAGATGGTCGTCATGATATCTCAAGTTCTACTTGACCGATCGCTTTGAAGTTTGATAAGAATTTTTTATTATACATCTGTCTATCGCGCCTATTTCGGATTTTGAAAAATTTAAATTTGAAGTATTTTTAAAAAAATTGAAAAGGTAAAAGAAAGGGTAAAAAAAAATTTTTTTTAAGTCGACGCCATTTTGTGATTTTTTTCTTTGATTTGGCGTAATCCATTAGCGACATCCTAACTAATGAAGATTTTTTTTAATTTGTTTGTTTTAGATTAGTGCAAGGGTTGGAATCATGTCAGCCATGGAACACCGTTTTTTATGTAGCCCCCACTCCGCCGGCCCTGTAATTTATTAATTTTTTATACTTTTCCAATATTAATAAAAACCATAAAAAAATGGATAGCAAAAATGTTTTTTTCATTTTTTTATCTTAGTTTTAAAAATACCTAAAATTAAGGCGTCTAGACCAGAAAACTCCTTTAATTAAATATTTGAATTTCAAATAAAAAAAAACCATTCATACTCAAAAATATTTTTGCTGATTATTTTTAATTAAGTGTGGGAATTTCAAATAAAAAATTTAATTCAAATTAAAAAAAAAAATTCCGATTTTTTTCACTAAATGTTTGAAATTCAAATAAAAAAATTTCATTGATATTTAAAAATATTGTAACTGAATATTTTTAATTATTTAAATGTTTTAATTTCAAAAAAAAAAAATTTCATTGATATTTAAAAATATTTTTGCTGATTACTTTTAATTAAATATTTGAATTTCAAATAAAAAAAAAAAAAACATTCATACTCAAAAATATTTCTGCGATTACTTTTAATTAATGTTTGAAATTCAAATAAAAAATTCCATTCAAATTAAAAAAAAATGTTGCTGATTTTTTTCACTAAATGTTTGAAATTCAACTAAAAAAAAATTCATTCATATAAAAATCTTGTTGCTGATTATTTTTAATTAAGTGTGGGAATTTCAAATAAAAAAATTTCATTCATATAAAAAGTTTTTTTGAGTTTCAAATAAAAAAAAATTTCATTCAAGTTAAAAAATATTTTTACTGATTACTTTTAATTAAATGTTTGAATTTCATATACAAAAATTTCATTGATATTCAAAAATATTGTAACTGATTATTTTTAATTAAATGTTTTATTTTGAAATAAAAAAAATTTCATTGATATCTAAAAATATTTTTGCTGATTACTTTTAATTAAATATTTAAATTTCAAATAAAAAAATTTCATTTATATAAAAAATTTTTTGCTGATTATTTTGTTTAATTAAATGTTTTAATTTGAAATAAAAAAAAATTTCATTGATATTCAAAAATATTTTAGCTGATTACTTTTAATTAAATATTTAAATTCCAAATAAAAAAATTTCATTTATATAAAAAATGTTTTTGCTGATTATTTTTAATTAAGTGTAGGAATTTCAAATAAAAAAAATTTCATTCATAAAAAAAATTTTTTTGCTGATTATTTTGTTTAATTAAATGTAGGAATATCAAATAAAAATAATTATATTCATATGCCAATATATTTTTTCTGATTACTTTTAATTAAATGCTTGAATTTGAAATAAAAATATTTTTTAGCTAATTATTTTTAAGTAAATGTTTTAATTTCAAATTTAAAAAAATTCTTTCATATGCAAAAATATTTTTGCTGATTAGTTTTAATTAAATGTTTGAATTTCAAATAAAAAAAATTTCATTTGTATAAAAAATCTTTTTGCTGATTATTTTTAATTAAATATAGGAATTTCAAATAAAAAAAAATTTCATTCATATGCAAAAATATTTTTGCTGATTACTTTTAATTAAATGCTTGAATATCAAATAAAAATATTTTTTAGCTGATTATCTTTGAGTAAATGTTTGAATTTCAAATAAAAAAATTGCATTTATATCAAAATTTTTTTTTGCTGATTATTTTTGAGTAAATGTTTGAATTTCAAATAAAAAAAATTTCATTCATATGCAAAAATATTTTTTAGCTGATTATTTTTGAGTAAATGTTTGAATTTCAAATAAAAAAATTGCATTTATATAAACATTTTTTTTGCTGATTATTTTTTATTAAATTTAGGAATTTCAAATAAAAAAAATTTCATTCATATTCAAAAATATTTTTGGTACTCTTTCATATTCGAAAATATTTATGCTGATTATTTTTAAGTAAATGTTTGAGTTTCGAATAAAAAACTTTCATTCAAATTAAAAAATAGTTTTGCTAACTATTTTTCAATGCCATTTTTGCTGATTATTTTTCAACTTAGTTTTTGTTGTTTTGTTGGTTTTACCGAAAAGTGTTTGGGTAATGCTGCTGAAGTAACAGTCATTAGCCGTTTAGTAGATTCGAAAGTCATGGCAATTTTTATATAATTTGAAGCGTTCAATTGCACGCGTTTAAAAAAAAATGTTTCCTACAATAAAAAGTACTGAAGTTTCTCAGCTTTTTGCACATTTGTAAGTAGTTAAATGAGTTTACATTTTCAACACCAATTAGGACTTTGTCGACTTCATGTAGAATAAAACTAAAATACGCTTACATTATTTACAATAGCTTTACAAATATGCACAGGGACTATGATAACTATTTAGTTTTGCTTTAACAACTTAATATTAAATACAATAATTGATAGTTGTTGTACTTGTACATGAAATTTACAGAAACATTTTATACACTTATGAACTAAATACAAAATAAACTAAAGTATGTGGAATAAATGTTTTTCTTACAGGAAGTTTTTTCGTTTTTGTTTTTTTTTTCTGTTAAGGTTTGTATAACTTTACGATAAGCCATTAAGTTACATAAAAATAGTACTAACAAAATATGTTAGCTGATTTCCAATAAAATATTTCATGCTTAACACGTGAAACCTCAAACATATAATAGGTTGGATGCTGTTCATTCGTATGCGGAGTGCTGCGGCGTGGTCATAGGGATTTGCCAGTTATGAGCCGTTTATTGTTTCGGGTGTTGCTGCTGGTCACTTATTTTTTTTTTCTCTTTTTTACTTTTTTATGTTTAAGACGCGGTTGCTTTAGGTTATCATTTTTATCATTTACGGTTTTTGTTCGGTGTACTTATTTGCTACTTTACTATTTTCTATGCCATTTAAAGTTGTTTCTAAGTGAAATGCCCTGGCTATTACATCTAGTCCGTGAACTGAAGGCAGTGTTGCAGCACAGTATATATTTGATGCACTTTTTAGGAGGAGCACAAGTCCCCTTTTATGAGTCCGTGCCACATCATAATTGTTTTGTTTGTTGTTCTTTTTGTTTTCATATGCTTCAATACCAAAACTCAAATTCGTTGATGTACAAAAATGTTCCAACAAATAATGCAATACTCCGACTTGACGGCACGTTCCAATAGTGGTTGTGGTTGTGCCCAGCAACAGTCATATGCAAACAAACGCGTTTACAAAAAACTACTCGCAAATGCAAATATTACATTTTATATATTCGTCGTGGCCTTGGTTAGCTAAAATCGTGTTTTTTGCCTAGTTACAGTGTCAATTCTCTTATAAACTTATCTAATAAAATACGATGATAATATCTTTTTTGCTATTTGAATTCAATTGTTGCCTATTCTCGGTGATAGCTAAGTGAATTTAACTCCGCGAATCATTGCTTTCGCTAAAACTCTGCTCACTGGACTCGCGTCGACTGCCCACTGGCTTGGGTTTATATTCGGTAATGAACACTGTCACCGAATTGACGGTGACTTCACGCGTTTGTGCCGTCGAGCGGTCCACGTTCTTCAAACGGGCTGGGTACTTTTTGTGTTTATTCTTTTCGTGTCCGGCGCTGTGCCGCGAACCCGATGCAGATTTGGTTCCGTTGGGCATGGTCCCTGATGCTCCGGGCAAGGTGGCAGCTTGTTGGGCGACGAGTGCTGAATTTAGGCGTGGCTTGCGTGTGGAAGTTCCTGCAATAAAGATTGTAACATTTTAATAAAAACACTCTTGTAATAGTTTTAAATAAAAAGTAATTGCGTATTTTCGAAACGAAATTTTACAGTGGCTTTGTGCGTTTGTTATTTAGCGCGTCTCTGTAACTTTTCTTGTTCAAGTTAGCGTTGGAAATAGTCGACTTGTCGTTGCACTGATGCCACCACTCTCACTTGATGTGTTTTTGTAAATAACATGTGCTAAACTGATCGACACTTGTGGTAGTCAAGGACGTGTTCCATTCCATTTCAGTGCAAATACCCGATAAGAAAGGGTTTCCATAACCAAATGAAATGAAACATTAGGCCTCTTCTATACGCCACGTTTCTGCTCGACTAACTTGACGAAAAACTTGCATGCAAGTTATCGAGCAAGTTTCGCCCCTAGCGAGTACAGTTATAACTCACTCACAATAATCCACTATTTTCACAAATAACTGTTCAGCGTTGCCAAGATATGTTCATTTATACCAGTTGTTCCATCTATTCGCCACTTGCTCAGCCTCTTATGTTTGGCGAAAAGTAGAAGCCTATTGTCGGTCAACATTCTCACTTGACCTTGAGGTGGTGACAATACATCTCACTGTCACCAGCGTTTTGTAATCTATGAAAGTTTACTTTTGGCCTCTTAGTTTAACTCAGAGATTGTTGATGGTTTCCCCATTTCCCACTATGGATTTAAAAACACAGATTCTTTAGTCTGCAATTATTCAACTTTTTTGCTAAATTCTTGCTTTGTATGAGCATACAATTTACTACAATAAGCTACCAAGTTATAGACGTCGGGGGCACATTCGGTTCTACGTTACCGGAACCGGTCAAGGACTGCCGCTCCAGCAGCACTCCCCGTACTTGCATGGGAAGTGTTAAGAAATAGTTCCAGTGCTTCTGATGAATGAAGTGGTTTTTGTTGCTGTTGTTGTAGCAGCATAAATGGGCCCCATACATGTATGTACTTGTAATGCTGCTGGAGTGACAGTTTTAGGCCGGATATGAATCCGGCTGGTGCCGGTCATTAACAACGGCTGCAACGGATATCCAAAGATGCCACGCTCTATCCTGTAGAGCCATTGGTAGTGTATTCCTTTGCAATATGGGAGTTTAGCACAAGAAGAAACGATTGCACATTTTTGGAGAAGTAAATAAAAAAAATAGTTTTTATCAACCGTTTATGGCTGCGGATCACGCAACAACAACGGCAGTAGGCTAATGGATGGGTGTCAGTCGTTTCAGCTTGTCATTGGCGGCTCAATCTTCTCCCACAACGAAATCCAAAATATTAAAAAAATATATTAATAGATTTTTATCAATACTAAAATTTCTGTATACAAGACTCTCGTCATGCCCGTCCTAACGTATGGCGCTGAAGCGTGGACGATGGCAACATCCGATGAAGCGACGCTTGGAATGTTTGAGAGAAAGATTCTGCACAAAATTTTTGGCCCTTTGCACGTTGGCAACGGCGAATATCGCAGGCGATGGAAGGATGAGCTGTATGAACTTTAGACGACATAGCGCAGCGAATAAAGATCCAGCGGCTACGTTGGCTGGGTCATGTCGTCCGAATGGATACAAATGCTCCGGCTCTGAAAGTATTCGATGCGGTAACAGCTGGTGGTAGCAGAGGAAGAGGAAGGCCTCCTCTCTGTTGGAAAGATCAGGTGGAGAAGGACTTGGCTTCACTTGGTGTGTCCGATTGCCGCCGGTTAGCACGAGAAAGAAACGACTGACGCGCTTTGTTAAACTCGGCCAAAATCGCGTAAGCGGTTATCGCGCCAATTAAGAAGAAGAAGAAAATTTCTGTATGCACAATTTTGTTTTCATGCTTACTTTTTTCAATATTGCCAAATAAAATATTTGTTTCAATTCCACACATTCCCTATCAGTTTGCATTCTATTTCTCTCACTGTTCCGCATTTTGTCGACCAATCTTTCGACCACTTTTTTCGACCAATCGAGCCGCGTGGTTCGAATCAATGGGCCATTTTGTCGATTTCTTACAGAAACGTGTTTCTGAACGGTTAAAAATATAGTGCGCAAGCAAAGAACTATTTGAACCCAATAAAACTGCCCCAGTGGCCTCAGTGCAATAGACGGAGGACTCAACGCTATTCAATTTCCAAACTTGTAGCTGCCTTTACCGGCCACTGGACAGTTGGCACACTTGCGGAAAAACTAGGCTTTCCAGTTAATCTCCATTGCAAAAGTTGTGGGAACCTCATTCAGAGAAGCAGACTATTGAGCACTTTCTTTGTAAATATCCGGGTTTGGCAGCTAGACAATTACGGTCACTGGGAGCTCCTTTCTTCGACAGCCTGGGGCAGTACGCCAGCCTAAATCCCATCAATCTTCTCCGTTAAATCAACGTCTCTGGTTGGGTGTTGATATCTGCACTTTGGAGGTCTCACAATGGTATCAAAACTGTGCTTTAGTGTTACTTGGTGAGTATCAGAGTGGTACTTCAACCATTTGACCTACTTGCCTACATAAAATCTGGCCAAATTTCTGATCAAAATATGTTTTTTCTCATCAATGCTACCAAAACCCAACGTCACGTGCTCTTATGTTAGTTTGTTTATTTTCTGTGTCGACGTCACGGGGTTGAGATGGCTCAATCTTGTATTCTATCATTCTTGACTCGAAGTAAAATGATGACAGTAGAAACAACAAAACTTTTGGGGTTGACGCGCCTCCTAAACTAAAAAACGTCAGACAATTTAAAAATTGAGGTTGAATTAACATTATTTACTTGTTCCATAATTGAAATTACTTGATTTGAAGTGCTGAGTAGGCTAAAGTCCCCTTTTGGTGTGATGGCTCAAGCTTAAGAGAGGCATAAGGAAAGAGAATAATGTAGTAGAGGGAGATAACAAAACTAACTTGCAAATTATGTAGTATTTTTTTAACGTTTTTCAAAGATGATGATCCTTCTACTTCTCGCCCCTCTATTTGAAATTGCCACGAAAATCAGCGCGCGAGAAAAAAGTTCTGAATTCCCAAATTTGCGACACGAATCTATGAAATAATCCTAAATTAATTTATAATATATAATGCACCAAGTCGTACCAAATGCGGATCACTAATCTGCAATGGCTTCGTTCTTTGGCACAATTCTCTCGGCGGGTCAATCTGGAGAGATACTCCGCTATCCGTCGCTTTCAAATATAATTTCTTAGTTGACGAAAAAAAGTGGCACTCTTGTCGCAAGACGCATGGCTTCTCTAGACACTAGAAATTGAAGTTTAGCTTCATTCAGTAGGAAATCAAATAGGCGGCGGGGGTTGACATCGGCAGGCAAGTGAGTTAACAGTCAAGAACTTACTATGTTACTTAGTTCAGACTCCATGAGGAAGCAGTTGAGTGTATTCGGCGCCATTTATTTTAATGTTTCGCGTAGGATCCGCTTGTCATCAACCTCTCATTAGCGTCTCCCTCCACGTAACTGGAACGACTCCTATTTATACCGGGCCAAGGGCTGTCCCTTAAGCAGCATTTCCGGGCAAACAAAGGGAATGTTTATGGTGATACAATAACAGCAACAACCAACAATTCATTCAACGCCCTTCTACGACAATTTATTCTGCAACGGAGTGAACAAAATCACCTTCCTTTAGAACACAAAATTAAATTGCTGTAAATTTGTCATCAAGAATGATAAAATGCTAGATTGCCTCATTTTATATTTACATATATTATACAGCGGCCGCCATAGCTGAATGGTTAGGTGCGTGACTACCATTCGGGAGTGCGTAGGTTCGATTCTCCATGCATGAACATCAAATAATAAAAAAACTTGTTTCTCATTGCGGTCCCCCTCGGCGGGCAATGGCAAACCTCCGAGTGTTTTGCTGCCATGAAAAAGCTTTTCATAAAAACAATTTTCCGCTTGGAGTTGGCTTTAAACTACAAGTTCTTCCATTTGTGGAACCATCAAGACGCATCTCACAAATAAGAGGAGCTTGGCCAAAAACCTAACAGAAGTGTATGCGCCAATTTTTTTTTTATTATTCCGGATTTATAATTAACCAGAAGCGCACTAATTTTAATGCTACAAAGCATATACGTTTCAAAGTAAAAATTCCAGTTGTTTGCCGAGGAATAATCCTCCACAAAACGTGATTTTAGAAAAGTTAATTTGAAATGATTCTTGTCCTGCATGGCCGACCGAGCAGCCAATGGCAACGAAGTACACAGATCACAATTTGAAATAGTTATTCATTTGGATAAAATCAATTTATTTCGGTTTGGATAGGCTAAGTTGATCTGGCTGATCACATAGACCTATTGGTCCTTAGTGGCACCAGATGGAGCTTGACTCTTACGTTTCCTTATAGTAGACTTCTTGTAATAAGCCTGCGTCTTTTGCGAATCTAAGTAAGCTTTGAAGCTCTAACCCCGAGCGACATTCTAACCACTCGTATTGTAGAGTTCCCAAACATTTCATTCGGGTTCTAGCTAATGCAGGGCAAGAACTTAGAAGGTGTTCAAGAGTTTCTCTCTCTGCTAGTTCATTGCCAAATCTGCAGCTTTCATTGCTTGCACTTCCCATCTTGTATGCGTGTCCCGCTAACAAATTCTGGCCTGTCAGACCTACGATAGTTCTGCTTTCCTTTCTAGACAGGGCTAGTACGAATCTGGCGTATTTATCTGCATTCTGTGTACACCTGATTTTCGCGGTGGTGTAAGTGACTAGATTATTCCACCTCCTGTCTATCCGGTGGTCCGATGTTGTTGTTGATGCAGCATGTTTCCCATACTTATATACGGGGAATGCTGCTGGAGTGACAGTCTTTGGCCGGATATAAATCCGGATCCTCGTAACGTAGATCCGACTGTCGTGGAAACGATGGTGGTCCGATGTTATTGTATACCGTATTTAAAGGCTTCAGTATGTCGTTTTCTTGTTCCAATTATATGTAAACAGCTCTTTTGGCAATTTCATCTACAATTTTGTTTCCTGCAAACCGTCTGCCTGCGGCTATGGCTGTCTCTCTATGGCTTCCCTGGTCCTAAAAACGTTTTTAGATAAAATTTCATATGAGTTAATTGCCTTTATTGCCGCTTGACTGTCAACCTACATATATTATATATTTATGTTGGAGTTGCTCGATGTAACCACTTTGTTTGCTTTGGATTAAAAAAATGTCAAGTTCAGTATGCCAGCAAAGTTTATTGTCATTATTTAGTACGAAGTCTAAACGTACGGCGCCTATTTAATAATTTTTTAAATAAATATTACTCAATATGTTGTGATCATATTTCAATAGAAAGTATTCACTTTCAAGTGAATTTCAATGCGACTGTCAAAAACTTAAAAAAAAAATTAATAACGTCATTTACATGAACGGTTTAAGCTAAGTCTCTCATATACCTGAGCTTTCAGAGATCAGAATAATAAAAACAAGCAAATAGTAGCATTAAGGAAACCGTAATAATGGCCTCAGTATGCCTTTGAGAAGGCCGTCATACAGTTCAGCCTTAAAATCCATATTTTTGCTGCGATTCCCTTTTATCTTATGCTCCGGTGCAATTGTTTTCCCACTGTTGACTTATCTCCCTCTTTTGGAGCGGCATCGACTCTACCAACAACAGTACCAAAGAGCCCCAAGCGCTCTCGCAAGAAAGAAAAAATAAACTTGGCAGAAATGATGAAGCAGAATAGCTAACCAAAGAAGATATGCAAATGATGGCTTTAGTTGACAGCAACACCAAACACATACAAAACAAAAAAGTGAAATAAGAAAATAATAGGAATGCAATAAAAGTATAAAGCGCAAGTGAGAAAATTTCAACATTTTAATGTACATATACATACATATGTATGTACTTCGCAGTTATAATACGGCAACATAATCACTCGTGTATGGGCAATAGATTAGACCGCAACAGCGGCAGTAATGCAATGTGACGCCAATTGTAGATAATGCACACTCAGCCCAATTCTACACCACTTATCGCCGCCCCACCACTCCCTTGATGCTATCACTTTTGTTATATATATTCCAAAGTAACGCGCCGGCGTTAAGCAACAGCGCAGTCGACCCAGTTGATTTACGTGTACACAACCTCATTCCCATACAGCCATAAAAGCTGCTCAATGTATTTTATTTCTTGCCACCGCCTGTCACTGTTCCAATTGCGCTATTGCTGCCAACGCAGCGTTTGGCCTCAGCCCCATTACAAAGCTTTGTTGTGCACCGCTCGTTCCTACCTTAAATTATAATGCATGAGCTAAATAAATAGTAGTAACTTGTCGTCATGTGTTTTACGATTGTCCAAACATTGGTGAATTTGCTCACACATTAGCCTTAAGTAGCTTGCACAAATATTAACTGTGCTTTATTTCTAGAACTGGCAAAACCGGGAAAGTGGAAAGTGTGTGGGTATTATTAGACAAATTGTGCCGTTGGCACATGTGATGATGGCTGCTGCTCCATTGGAAATCACTTTGACGGTATATGATGCACACATATGTATGTACATATGTACGTTGGGATTTATGTACACATGAATATGTAAGGTTCGTACTCGTATAGGGGTCACTCACCTTTCCGCACGTCGCACATTCGGCATTTAAATGCCTCAGCTGTATTTCTGTACGTACAGACGCTGCAGTCCCAGAAATTTTCCTCGATCGCTTTCGATTGTCGCTTCTGTCTTCTTACTGGAGATTTCTTGTGATCCATAATCCTTGATCGCTGCCGTTTATATAAAAGTCGTTCCTGCCTTTGCGGCTGGTGCTGCTTCAGCTGCTCCACCGCTTCAACAACTATTATTACTGCTCTTTCTTGGTGTTTTTTTTTTGGTGTCTTTAAATATGTAACTATGCTAAAGTTCAGAGGAAGATGCAAATTCTCAAAAAATTCCCAATCACCAGAGCGCTGTGTGCTCAGTTTAAAGTAAACCAATTTAAATGTTTTATGCCCGTCACACCACTTTTCTTATTCGCTTTTTAAAACACTTATCGACTTATGGAGTATTTCACAGCAGCCACGAAATTCGTATGAAAATCGCTTCGAAAAATTTTGCATCCGATGTCGATTTTCCACACAACACACACATAAATTGAGAAATTTGCTGAAAGTGGCGAACAAAAGCGAAAAATATGCATTCTTCCAATTGGGAGAATGTCAAACGATGACAATTGGTCCAAGATGCAGAGATGTATTCGCGTTTGAGCGGTAAATAAGAAACGTATAAATTACCAGCAGATGACGCTTCTGCGTTCTTTGAAGTTTGGCAGCACTTTTATTAGCAATGCAATACAGAGATGCCAGCTTCACTCGGTGAAATTTCCCACAAAAATCGGGAAAGAGATCAATTATGCACATCATAAGAAAAAACGCGCAAATTCCCAAAGAGTTGAAGCACATTTTTAGTAGTAACAAAAATAACATAGCCTCACCACTTAAAAATAATATGCACAAATATTACTTTCACACAAATCGAAAGTCTCATTTGAATCTGGACATTACAGTTCTTCCAAAATGTCATCAAAAGCCAAACTTGAATTTATATGAAAAAGAAGAACTTTGTAAGAACACAAATACTTTTCTTCGAAAACAACTCCATCAGAAACGGGGACATTTCGTTTTATTTCGTGAAAGAGAGCAAAACCTAGTTAAAAAGTGGTTAAATTTTAAGGGCCGATGTTGAATGTGAACCACACCTAAATGTCAAGAGTTTTCTGCATTTTATTTGACATTTTTCAATTTCAGACTAATTCAATTTGAACCATGGAAAGACACACAATCGAGCAACGTGTTAAAGTTATTCAGGCTTATTATGAAAACGGGCGTTCAAATTAAAATGCATATCGCGCACTTCATCTTCAGTGATGAAGCACATTTTCACCTCAGTGGATTCGACAATAAGCAGATTTGCCGCATTTGAGCGAATGATTGCCGAAAAACCAATGCACCCACAAAGAGTGAATGTTTGGTGCGGTTTATGGGCCGGCGGCATCATTGGGCCGTATTTTTTAGGTTAGTGTTCGCTATCGTTAGATGATAACGAACTTTTTATAGCCCGAATTGGAAGATATGGATGTGGACGATATGTGGTTTCAACAGGACGGTGCCACTTGTCACACAGCTAACGAAGCAATGGCTCTTTTGGGCGAAAAATTTGATGGCCGAATAATCTCACGTCGCGGCGATGTCAATTGGCCGCCAAGTTCATGAGATTGACACCGTTGGACTTCTTTCTTTGGGGTTATTTGAAAGAAAAGTTGTACGTCGATAAGCCAGCAACAATTCAATAGCTAAAGGATGAGATAATTCGGCACATTAACGGCATAGAACCTCAATTATGCCTCAGCGTCATCGAAAATTTGGACCATCGGATGGAGGTGTGCCGCCAAGGCCGCGGCGACCATTCGGCCGATATTTTGCTTTATGCGTAATTGAGCCATATCAATATTATCATAATAAAGAGAAATGACAGTAATTTCCTAAAGAGATTTTATTTTATTCAAAATCAATACTGGCCCTTGATACTTAACCACCCTTTATAAAGGAACGCGATATTCGTAGAAATCTGCTTCAATTTGGAGATTTTTGTTGGTGTTACTAAAATATTATAATCTACGCTTCACTCAAATGTAAGCCCAAGCAAATCGAAGTCAGCGCGAATAATTTTACGAAACGAAATTAACGGCGGTTACTTAAAAGTGAATTGTCGTTTTTATAACTGTCTAAACGTCTGGACTTCGCAAACAATTTCCGTCCTATTAGCAGTTTCCAATGCATTGCGTAAGCCCGAGGTAACATTTCCACCACAGCTTACTTTTGGGTTTGCTGCTGCAGTTGTGTTCAAGCGCAAACACCAGCCAAAACACTTGTAAAATTCCATATAAATATCAGCACTCAAGTTCATTTTAAACCCAAAATCTGTGGAAAGGTCTTATAAGGCGAACAATTAACCTTAGTTGCGTTTTGATCAATTGCGCATCGATAATGGCGTTTCAAGAAAATCCCTTGAAACGTCAAAATGCCCTTTTTTTTGTTTAATAATTTTTGTTGCAAAATTTCCCTCGAATAGGGAAATTTTCCACAACCTGGCATTACTGTTGCAATGCACCACTCGCCAGGAAGCGGAAAAGAGTTGGGCAAGAAATATTTGCGGTTACAGAAAAAAGTGCTTGCGAGACATAAATATTTGTTTTAAACGGGCATTTGTTGTACCAAATCAAAAAAACTTCATAGTGAAATCGTTTTTATTGTTGAGTTTGAGAAAAAAACTATATTAAAACTGCAAAGAGTTAAAACCGTTCATGCAGCGGTTAACTTCTTCTTGGGCGCAGTAAAAACAGTGTCATACAAAAAATTAAATTGACTCAAGAAAAGTTAGAAAAGGCTAGAGGCGTTAAAAAAGATGGTAAGAAAGCCATAGATTGAATACAAAGTAAATTTTATACACTTCATATATTCATTTTCAGCCGATTTGTCCATAACAATTAGAGATGCTTTCCATTTCAATTCAACCGGGCTATTCGGGTCATGTTCTTCGATTTCGATGTAACTCAAATATGTTGCTCTCTGGTCAAAATAATGAGACACGTATTTTTTTGTTCGCCCGAAAAAATTTTTTTTCAAGAGTTATTGGCAATTTTGTTTTTCGGCTCAAACTCGATTTTTTTTAATTATATAAGAAAATTTTTTTTTAATGCCCATAACTTAGTCAAAAATGAACCGATTTTAATAATTTTGGGTTCAAAATGATCGTAATTACTTACACGAGCGACTTCATGTAGAAACAATTGCAAAAAAGGAGTCGACATTTTTTTATTTAGCAAAAACAAAAAAAAAAATTGAAATTTTTTCGAAATTCTATATTTCAAAACGTGTATTTTTTTTTTTATAACTTTTTCTAAATCAAGAGGACACCTCAAACTTCAATTGAGCTGAATGCCCAGTAGCTAAAATGAGTTGTTTTTGAGTAATGAATTTTTGAGCAAAAAACCTGTTTCGCACTTTTTGTTTTTTGCGAAATAAAAAATGTTCGACTACTTTTTTCTAACTGTTTCTACATGAAATCGCTCGTGTAAGTAACGACGATCATTTTGAACCCAAAATTATTAAAATCGGTTTATTTTTGACTAAGTTATGAGCATTTAAAAAAAAAATTTTCTTATATAATTAAAAAAAATCGAGTTTGAGCCGAAAAACAAAATTGCCGATAACTCTTGAAAAAAAATTGTTTCGGGCGAACAAAAAAATACGTGTCTCATTATTTTGACCAGAGAGCAACATATTTAAGTTACATCGAAATCGGAGAACATGACCCGAATAGCCCGGTTGAATTGAAATGGAAAGCATCTAGATAAAAAATAAAAATTAAAATAGTGTATTTAAAAGGGGAAATATTTAGTATAGTGTATATCGCTTTGTAATAGGGGGTTTAGAGGGGTGTATCCCCATCTTAAAACTTAAAACTGTACCTGCCAGAGGCTTATAGTTTTTAAGTAATTTAATGTTAAAGTTCTGTAATTTAGCGAAAAGTTGGTGTTGCCATACGCCTGAAATAAAAACGAAGTTCGTATGCAGGAATGTTCAGTAGAAGGTTCATTGTAAAGCTTCAGTATTTTTTGCTGTAATTTAAAATTGAGAAATATTTTTGAAAATCAAAACATACAACTCATCGAAACTTAAAAACAATGATATTAAGCGTATCACAAAAAATAATAAAGTAATTAAAAGCCAAAAATTACGGTTTATAAGTGTATTGCATGCTTCGATCAGTTTAACAAACGGGTCCTCATGCCTTTTATAAATATAGAAAAGAAGTCAAACGTCTTCTTGTGTCAAAGAACTTTATTGAACTCACTTTTTACAAAGACTCTTCTTAGCTTAAAGCTTAATTAATATTTTACATTTAATGAGAATGGGAGAAAGTAAAACTAGCAATCAATATAGGAATGCATGTTGTGTGTATGTTAAGTGCGTGAGTAAGCGTGTGGGTGTAGAGTGTGAGAAAGTATGTAAAACAGTTGTTGGTTTAAATAATAGTTAGCATAAGTAATTAAATATAAGAGTAAGATTAAGTTAGAATTAAGAGTACGTATAATATAGAAATAGGTATATACGTATATAGGGTTATCATGTAACTAAGTATAGTAGGATCAGTAACATTATAATCTATATATATAAAAAGAAGTTACATTTCCTTGGTAATCTTATAACTCAAGAGCCGCCGAACCGATTGACACAAAAATTTTAGAGTTCTTTTCTATCTTTGAGGAGGTGGTTTGTGTGAAGTTTGATTGAAATCGGTGCAGCCGTTCCTGAGTTATGACATTTTATGCTTATGAGCGTTTCTGTTGTACTGTTGTGGTTGTTAGTGTATTATGTTAATATTAATTTGTTGTCGTTGGAATTCAGTTTTTGCAAACATATTTTATTGGTGATGAGAATCGTGAATTAGATCAGCGCTGTGCAATTTCGACGAATACGAGAAGATCAATCGTGAATGAATTGCAAACAATGTTCTATCAACACAATGAATTGGTGAAATTGTTCAAAGTGGCAGTCGATCTGATGCCCACCGATGGCCACAAAATTATAATAAAAGCCGATAAAACACCATTGGGGAGCACACCAGACGATTCAATGTACCAACGATTGATGAAGTAGCCATTGTTGTGGTTGGTGAACAGTTTCGGCCACGAGATATTGTTTTGTATCGTAGAAATGAGCAATAACAACGTATTTCAGAACTCCATCGCTGTTATGATGCATTACAATACCCCATTTCGTTTTGGAGAGGGGACGATGGCTATCATATCAACATACCAATGATAAATCCAACAACTGGTACATACACATTTTATTTTTGTTTAAATATGATTTTTAAATAATTTTCATACGCTAATTAATTTTTGCATTGCAGGTCAAAAATCAACGAAAACCGTCAGTGCGATGAATTTTTATTCATATCGATTGATGATTCGCCCTCAAGAAAACAATTTTATTTTGCGATGCAATCAACTTTCGCATCAATATATCGTCGATATGTACGCCAAAATTTAAAGTGAGCGATTCAATTTCATCCGTCAAGTCATTTTGGACGAAAATATAATAAAAAATTGAATGCTCCAGGAGCACCTGGAAAAACATTTTTAACTTTATTTATTTTAGCATAATTTATTTAGCGTAAAAAATTTAAATGGAAATTAAAGAATCAAAGTTTAATTACAAGTTTTTATCGGCTCTTTCACCTTACTTGTATATAGGTGACCACCACAATCAAATTTTAAAAAGTACAGAAAAGGCTATTGTGACATCTTTAGAAAGTATGTTGAATGAAAAAAATCAATTAATTAAACTGTTTAAACATTTTACGAGTTCTATAAAGAAAACTTATAATAAAAAACACATTTTATGTATGGTGGTGCGAAGCCCACTGAGTAATGCTAGTATAACTATATATTTTCTCCACAAAAATTCGATTATAATGTCTGCAAACCAAATAGGGTAGTCGTAGTTGTCTTTATTAAAAAACTCGTTTCCTTTCAAAAAACTAACCCTCATCAGTCCAACTCCGGCTACGCAATCCACAGTATTTTTGCGTAGAACTCCTTTCGGTGTTAAAACCATTGAACCCAAAATTAAAACGTCATATGCATGTATGTAGTAAGGAGGCACAATAACCCCCATCCCCAACATTAACACTAAACTCAAATACTTAGTTTTTGTTCATATTTTTGTTTTCATTTTCTTCTTCTTATTCGCGTTTAAAATTGGAAAGTGATTATATTGACAAATGCATTTGCATTTAATTTTAATAAAAATAATTCGAATATAAGGATAAAAATAAGTAAAAACATGCGTGTGAGTGTATATTTGGTGAATTTTGGTGAAGTGTTAAAAAATATATAGTGTAATATGGCAAATTATAGTGAAGCTCCCGAGGGCATTTTGAAGGCAAATAATTACGAAATTATTAATTCCCGAATAATTTGGAGTTATAAAGAGTGTTCCTTAACACCTCACTAACATCTCCACCAAGTTTCATTAATAAAGACATTATAGTTTGCCAAAAATTGCCCAATAGACATTATTCTAAATTCCAGCCTTTAAAAGTCTCTAATTTTCCATTGGAATGCATAATCTGTTGCAAGACGCGAAAAAAACAAGGAACGTTCTGACACTGTCCGATCTGCAGAATTTATTTATTTATTTATTAATTATTTCATCAATTAAAGTGCAACTCAAATGGATTACTAATACTAAAGCTTAAATATAATATATGTTTGATAAAAAATACTGTGCGATACATTAGTCACAATTCGAAAAGAGTATCTCCAGATTAAGTTTTGATTTGAAAGTCTCTCGTGAGTTAGAGAATATATTCAAATTATTGAATAATTGGTTAGACTACCTTATAACGGGTGATTTTTTAGCTATTGTCTTTTTAAACAGTTGGTTTAAGCAGCTGACGCACGTTTCGTGTTTTGTTTCACTGTCAAACATCTTCAGTTTGGTCTATAATTTAACTACGAATCATCTTACAAACGAACAACGCTTGCAAATCATTGAATTTTATTATAAAAAGTTTATCGCGCGCTTCTTCCATTTTATGGTCAGTTTAATCGACCCACTGAAGCGGCTATTCGAGCTATTGTGACTAAACTTAGAACCAAATTTACATTATTGGACATCAAACCACCAACAGGCTTACGTAGAGTGCGAACTGAAGAAAATATCACAGCTGTATCGGCCAGTGTTAATGATGACCATCAATTATCGATTCGTCACCGTTCGCAGCAATTGGGCCTCTGTTACTCAACAACGTTGAAAATTTTGCGAAAGGATTTAGGTGTGAAGCCTTTCAAAATACAGCTGGTGCAAGATTTGAAGCCGAACAACCTACCGCAACGCTGAATCGTTGGTGAATGGACTCTTGGAAACTTGGCCGAAGATCAACTTTTTTATCGAAAAATTGTGTTCAGCGACGAAGCTCATTTTTGGATCAATGGATACGTAAATAAGCAGAATTGTCGATTTTGGAGTGAAGATCAGCCAGAAGAATTGCAAGAGCTAGAACTACCAATGTATCCAGAAAGGGTCACAGTTTGGTGCGGTTTATAGGCTGGAGGTATCATTGGACCGTACTTCTTCAAAGATGCTGCGAATCCTAACGTAACTGTGAATGGTGAGCGCTACCGTGAAAAGATATCCAACTTTTTTTTTGCCCAAAATGCAAGAGCTTGACTTGCAAAGCTTGACTGGTTTCAGTAAGACGGTGACACACGCCACACAGCAAGCGTAACAATGGACTTGTTGAGAAGCGAGTTCGGTGAACATTTTATTTCACGTTCGGGACCTGTCAATTGGCCACCCAGATCGTGCGATATAACGCCTTGAGATTATTTTTTGTGGGGCTATGTTCAAGCTCATGTCTATTCAGACAAGCCTTCTTCAATAAAGGCATTGGAAGAAAACATTAAACCATTTATATGTGAGATACCGGCTGAAGCATTGGAAAGAGTATGACAAAATTGGACTAAGCGGATGGACCATTTGAAGCGCAGTTGCGGTCAACATTTGCATGAAATAATCTTCAAACATTAAATTATATGGATAACTCCTTACCTCTTAATGCTGGTAAATGCGTGCACATGTCCTTCAGTAGACGCAAAGTTACGATTGATTTCGATTACAAGTAGGGCAATACCAACCTCAAAAAGATGTATGAAAAGAAAGACTTGGGGGTCACATTTACATCGAAAATTTCGTTTACTAAGCATATAGACCTTATGATTGCCCAGTCTAGATCTATGCTTGGCTTTGTAATAAAGAATTCAAGGGAATTCCAGGATATTTCTACGCTGAGGAATTTGTATTTTTCTCTCCGGAGTTCCAGTGGTTTCCTGATGTAAAACCCTTAATGGTAGTAAGTCCGTACCATATGACTAATATTACCTACTGCTAAAACGTGAAGCAGGACACAAAAGATCTCTTTGGTCGAAGTCTTGGCCGTTGGGCACACTACAAATACTAAATTCTTATTAATATAATACGAGAACAGCGATCAATCAATGCTTTCTATACAAAATTCTTTCGAAGCAAAATTAAACACCCTGAAGCACCTGAGATGTTATGGTTGTTTTCTGGTGAAAACAATTTTGACCAATACAAAAGGCTAAAAGCGGAAATGACTAGAGAGATAGATATCCACAGAAGTTCCTGTTGCCTTGCACATGAAGTTTCCAGCCACTGGTGTTAGATGTTGTGAGCAACATAAGACATGCCATGTCATCACCCTTTTCAGCTCAAGGCTTTCGAGTGAATTATGCTGCATACGAATATATCGAGTTTCTAGAGAGAAGAGTGAAACACTTATAAGAGCGTACAATTGTTGGCGTATAGCGATGATATTGCCATCATCGGCCTTAACAACCGTGCTGTTAGTTCTGCCTTTTCCAAACTGGATAACGAGGCAAAGCGAATGGGTCTGGTTGTGAACGAGGACAAAACGAAGTACCTCCTGTCATCAAACAAACAGTCGGCGCACTCGCGTATCGGCACCCATGTCACTGTTGACAGCTATGATTTCGAGGTTGTAAAAGACTTCGTATATTTAGGAACCAGCATTAACACCGATAACAATGCCAGCCTTGAAATCCAACGTAGAATCTCCCTCGCCAACAACTGCTACTTTCGACTAAGTAGGCAAATGAGTGGTAAAGTCCTCTCTCGACAAACAAAACTAAAACTCTACAAGGCTCTCATCATGCCCGTCCTAACGTATGGCGCAGAAGCGTGGACGAAGACAACATCCGATGAAGCGACGCTTGGAGTGTTTGAGAGAAAGATTCTGCCCAAGATTTTTGGACCTTTGCACGTTGGCAACGGCGAATATCGCAGACGATGGAACGATGAGCTGTATGAGCTTTACGACGACATATACATAGCGCAGCGAATAAAGATCCAGCGGCTACGTTGGCTGGGTCATGTCGTCCAAATGGATACAAACGCTCCGGATGTGAAAGTATTCGATGCGGCACCAGCTGGTGGTAGCAGAGAGAGAGAGAGGAGGAAGGCTTCCTCTACGTTGGAAAGATCAGGGAGACTAGGACTTGGCTTCACTTGGTTTGCCCAACTGGCGCCGGTTAGCACGAGAAAGAAACGACTAGCGCGCTTTGTTAAACTCGACCAAAATCGCGTAATAACAATAAACCCACGATTCGTCACCAGTTAAGACCCTCTGGAGCAAATTTGCGTCGTCGCGCACAGAGTCCAACATCTCAGTAGCAATGTTTATGCGATGCTGCTTTTGGTCGAAATTGAGCAGTTGTGGTACGAATTTTGCGGCTTCCCGTCTCATGCCCAAATCATTGATAAAAATTGAATGGCACGAGCCAATCGATATGTCTAGGACCTCAGCAACTTCTCTAACGGTGATTCCACGATTGGCCAATACCATTTTCTTCACTTCATCAATTTTTTCTGTTCTGGTCTGTTGTCGAAGTGCTCGGGCGTCCGGCACGCTTTTCGTCGTTCACATCTTCTCGGCCTTCTGAGAACATTTTCTACTAGCGATAAACGTTGCTTTGGTCCAAATTAGCTTCTCCGTATGACAAAGTTAACATTCGAAATGCATCCGCGCACTTAATTTCGTTTTTCACACAAAATTTGGGACAGGTTCTTTGACCCATTTTTTTTGAATAGGTAAACATCGAAGATGAGCCGAAACACATGCAAGCAAAGCAGGAGTCAACAATTAACTGAACATTCAAAATGGCCGAACTCGTCGGCATGAGTGAGAGACATGAGTACCAACATATCGCCACAAAAAAATCGAAAATCGAATATTCGTAATCTGCGAAAATTCAAAATTCCCGATACTTTTTGAAGTACGATATCAACGTTAATAGACAATTTTTGTCTTACACTTGTTTTTTGCGGCGCCCATGCGCTTTCGTCAACGGCAAAATAGAAATGAACTAAATTTGCTGCTATTTGATAGCTGTTGATTGGCGAATGAGAGAAAAACGGAGAGATGAGAAACTGCGAAATGGGTTGCCAAAGTGACCTTGCGCAACAATGCACGTTAACATTAACCTTTTGCCCTTTTGTAAATTAAAACGCATTTGGTTAAATATCATTTTAAATATATTTTATTTGTAGGCAGTTTTTGAAGAACATTTTAATGACATTTATATATAATGAACATGTTAAATAATCATTTCGTTATTCTTCTATATTATCAATTTCATGTCGGTACTGTCTGTTGTTCCGGTTGTTAGTGTTACAGTTATATCTGGTTGATAACAATATTTGAATTCACATTTCATTTTCTAACTGTGTGTGTACTGTGAAGTGTAATTTAGGTGTTGAAAATGTTATGTCCACTGTGTCTGCTGAGTTATTACTTTCTTTTATTTACTTGCTTTTTTTGTCTCTTATTTTTGTCTATTACATATTTTAATATTACTTTAATTATCATTACTTAACTTTGTATATATGTATAAGTATTTGTTTAATTATTTATTTTTTGGTTTTTCATTTGTTTGCTTAAAAAACATTATTTTATTTCATATTGTTAATATTATATATCATATTTATAATTTTATATATATATATTTATATATATGTATATATATATTTATAATAGTAATTTATTAATATCGTAGATCACCGAATTTGTTAAAAAATTGTTTACAGAAAAATTTGCTGCTATATTTTGTATTTATTTAAAGTTCACCTCAACGGCTGTTTTCCTTGTTTAATCTTAAATCTGCATTTTTCTATTGTTCTTAGTATGAAATATAATAGAGTTTATTATTATTATGTAATTTACTGACCATGAGTATTCTCTGTTGGTATTTGTTTTTATTTTTGTTTTTGTGTGTTTTTCTTTTTTCAATTTTGTCTTTATATTTATTTCTTTGTAGTTTCTCTGTATGTATGTATGTATGTGTATATTTATTTATGCGTGGTTATTGCATTCGCATTCATATCTGTGTTTTCTTCTCTTGCAGTTTTGTTTTGTTTTGTTTCTTCTTTTATTTGTTTTTTCTTTTTTCTTTTTTGTTTTTCCTTTTTGTTTTGGTTATGTATGTACAGTTGTGTACACCGCCAAAAAATTCGCCACCTCGGCCACAAGTTCCACAGTTCCAGTTTCTACAATTCAATTTTGTTTTGTGTAGTGACTTTGCTTCTATAATTTGCTTTATTTGGTTATTTACTTTTTATTTTCACTATCAGATTTCCATTTTGACTGAGGTAAAAAATTAGTTAGTTTTATTTAAAAACGCATCAATGAAAACTGAAATCAATTAACTATGAATTTAATGCTAGTTGGCTTTGATATATAAATATTTTATAATTTTTCTGTAATAACTGTAACTTTTTGTCTGAATAAATTTGTGTTATTTTCTATTATCATCGCTTTAATCAATGCAATTTTCGAATTTTGCAATTTTCCTAATAATCGCTGTTGTATTTGTTTTAATATAATAAATACATACGGATAATTCAACAACGGACATAAAAATATTTATGTGTGACGCTGATTATTTACTTTAATTTGCCTATTTTAATGTTTTATATATTTGTTGTTGCATATTTTTTTTTTTTAAATACATATTTCAATTTGCGCTTATCACCCTTTAATACAAATTTTTTTAATTATACTTTCAAAAAAGTTAACTGCTTTAATATTGTTTTATGGGCTTAAATTTCGGTACAAATTTAAATGGGATTAAATTTACAAATTTCTGCATGAAATATGTGCAACTGTATGTTTGCTTTTAATTTCCAAGAAATGGGAAGGTGAATAAACTTATCTACATACTCGTCTATATTTCAAGTGAAATGACAGAAAGCTAATAAAAAATAGTGCCCCCTTTTATTATTGCATTATGCCATTTTATTAAGGGAAACACGACGGCGGGGATAACAAGTAGATTAGATTCAAATATTTATAGTATGTGTTTGTATGTATGTATGTGTGATATATCGACAAGAATTTTCACTTGTTGCAAGTGCTTACGTAGTACATCTATAGAAATTGCTTAGCCCATCGAGAGAAATGCTAATTATTAAGTGTTGACGTTAACTTTTTAACAAAATTGTTTATCCTATTGAGAAAAATGTTAATTGTACAGAACTCATTAGATTATGTTAAATAATGTTAGCCTATTGAGAAAAATGTTAAATATACAGAGGTCATAAAATAATGTTAAATTTCCATAGAAATTGTCTTGTTTACTGAGAAAAATGTTAAATAAACAGAACTCATAAAATAATGTTAGCCTATTGAGAAAAATGTTAAATAAACAGAACGCATAAAATAATTTTAGCCTATTGAGAAAAATGTTAAATAAACAGAACTCATAAAATAATGTTAAATAATGTTAGCCTATTGAGAAAAATGTTAAATAAACAGAACGCATAAAATAATTTTAGCCTATTGAGAAAAATGTTAAATATACAGAGCTCATAAAATAATGTTAAATTTCCATAGAAGTTGTCTTGTCTACTGAGAAAAATGTTAAATATACAGAACTCATAAAATAATGTTAAATAATGTTAGCCTATTGAGAAAAATGTTAAATAAACAGAACGCATAAAATAATTTTAGCCTATTGAGAAAAATGTTAAATATACAGAGCTCATAAAATAATGTTAAATTTCCATAGAAGTTGTCTTGTCTACTGAGAAAAATGTTAATCATACAGAACTCATAAAATAATGTTAAATAATGTTAGCCTATTGAGAAAAATGTTAAATATACAGAGCTCATAAAATAATGTTAAAGTTCCATAGAAGTTGTCTTGAGAACTCATAAAATTAAATTATGTTAGCCGATTGAGAAAAATGTTAATCATAGAGAATTCATAAAATAATGTTAACTCTCTGATTGAGACAACCGAACTAATGTTAACATACTGCATTATAACATTGATGGGAATGGTAGGCAAATGCAGACGTGCTTTAACAGAACTTGCTGAGAGTTGCTCGGCCCAACTTTGACATAATGAAGTTGGCGAGAAAAGACACAAAGAACAAAGAGAAATGCCTGCGCTTGTAATGTATTATGGTAGGATAATTGTGAAACAACTACGGATATGTAGAATTTTTCCATTTAATTTTTGTTGGTTTTTTAACGTGTACGTTTTTATGTTTCTAGGTGTCTGTGGGGGTGTGTGTGTGTGTGCTTGGAAGTGAATTAGCAAAGTTTATAAAGTGTTTCTTTAACTATGAATATGTTTGTTGGATTGTATTGTTTTGTAAAAGTATATTGTCTTCGCCTAAGATTGCTTTTCTTACCACAATTACCTGGTATATGTATGTATGTAGATAGACACATACATTCTTAACTAACAACATACACATGCATTTTTGCACTAACATTACTACATACTTCAGCATTTTATGTTGTGACATACTTACATATGTGTATGTGTATGTGTATGTGCATGTATATGAATAATGAATGCCATTAAAGTTTCTTATTTGTTGCTTTTACTTTTGTTGCTATGAAAAATGTTTATTGATAGGATTGGTGGATGTGTTACGCCTTGATTTTGTGTGTTAAAGCATTACATGGATAAGGCTTTATGAAGTAGCCTATCATGCTTGGCTGGAATATGTGTACAAAAAGAAACACAATTTTTTTTCTCACACCTACATAAGTATGTATGTATGTATGTATGTATGTATTTCTATACCAAGCATGAGTGGGTAAAATGGTTTGAATACTCCGTATGTATCTAAGTTTTTTTTTATTTTTTTCACTTTATTTGATTTTTTAACAGCAAATGAGTTGCACATACATGCATATGTGTGTGTATGTGTTTGCTGGTATTTGCATTATTTCCTTAAGCTAAGCAAATTTCCATGTTGATGGAACATACGATAGTTGCTAGTATTGGTAAGTGTGTAGGCATGAGTTGAATTATTATTATTGTATTATGAATGTATTATATTTTTTAGTTTAGTAGAATAAGGCATAACTCGTGTTGTCTTGTGTTGTGTTCTTAGAGATTTCCATGCAAAAAGTTAATTTCCATAGTCAGGTGCTTGTGTGATATCACACACACACACACACACGCATATCATGAAATGCTTCACATGGGCTACGCTCTTCTACTTGCATGCGTTTGCATATATTGAGCGCGTATGTACGCTCTCTCGAGTTGCATAAAATTCTATATATGTATGTAAGCTTTAAAGTTTGTAAGGCCTTTCAGACGAATTACAATCTAACTGATTTACATACCATCTACATGCAGGCGCAAAACTATCCCGCTACGTTCAAAATGAGAGAGAGAGATATGGTTGCTCTCTGTACCTACATAATATTTTGCTAATTACATACATATTTCAAGCTCTTTACTAATTATGGTTCTTCATTACATTTTTCTATTATTTGCATTATCTTCAGCGTGCTCCTGTGTGTGTGTGTGTGTGTGCATGTGTGAGAATGTGTGCTTTCATGCTTGGATTATGGTTATGTTTAGTTTTTCGCTTTTCAGAAATACATACTTTTCTAAATAAATGCTGGTGAACTTTTCTAGCTCTTTTCCAATACATATATGTATGTATGTATATGTTCATTAATATATAAGTATGTATGCATATTTGTATTCAAAGTAAATACGAACGCAACATGTCGAAGCAAACAAAGCTAACTGCTACGCTACGCTCTATTCATAGTCAGTGCCAGTCAATGTCAATTACAGCGCATATGAACGCTTAACATATCTATGTACTAAAAACTCATATATGTATGTGTGCGTACATACACATGTATCTCACTATCATTAGCATTTTACACTCATATGCACAAATATCATACCTACATATATCTCGTATGCTACCTGTAAGCAGCTGTATGCGCATTCACTACTTTTATTTCACTATCTCCTATTTTTCAGGCTACCAAATTTAACTATTCCATGGCTACTGCCATAGTTTTCTCGCTAGCTTCGCTTCTACATGTATTTGTATATTTATTTAAATTAATTGATATGGCATGTTTTATCTGTAGCTTAATGCACAACTAAATTCCAATTGTCCGCATCAACTACATCATCTAATACGGGGGTTAGTTGAGCAGAAAAAGTATTGAAATTTGCAGAAATAAAAAAAAACGAGTAAAGAAAACAACACCCGTGACATATTTGTGTGCATTACTACGTAAGTACTAAATAAAATAATTAAATGCAATCATTAAATTCAGAATTTTATTTACTAAACGTACATACATACATGCTTAGCGAAAATAATTTGTAGATACAATATTTTTAATAATTAGTTATTTGCAACATGGCAGTGATGTCTTAGATTTTAAATTTTTTTGTTTTGTTTTTTTTTTGCTTTTTGAAGGTATGTATGTTCAAGACAGTATTTCAAGTACATGAATTAATGTAAATGTATGTGTACTTTCTTTGTATGTATGCATATACATATCAATGTGAAGGATCAGGCACGGTATGACGCCAACTGTTGACAACGAAAAAGAGTAACTAAAGTAACTAGTAGTACTAAAAGTAACTAGTAACTAGTAGTATTAAAAGTAACTAGTAACTAGTAGTACTAAAAGTAACTAGTAACTAGTAGTACTAAAAGTAACTAGTAACTAGTAGTACTAAAAGTAGCTAGTAACTAGTAGTACTAAAAGTAACTAGTAATTAGTAGTACTAAAAGTAACTAGTAACTGGTAGTACTAAAAGTAACTAGTAACTAGTATTACAAAAAGTAACTAGTTGTGGCTGCGCCTTGATTTTGTGCAGCACCTGAAGACACGTATAGCTTTAAGTCGCAATCGAGAGGCAGACACACAGCTTTTCCCATGCAGAAATGCAATTGAAGATTTCCGATTACAGCTGGGAAAGTTGCTTTTTGAAAAAAATGCACTTTATTCAAGTTTGATGGTATCCCCGGACTATTAAACCAACCTTATTTTCTAATAAATCGACCAGTTTACTTATTATTTTTTCTATTTGTTAAATAATTTGTAGTAAAGTCCGCAATTGCAAAAACAAATTGACCTTTAAAGTTGGGACGCTTCATTGCCCACTCAAGCCTTCTTGTCGCAGAAATTGTTGCCAATCCCATAACCTTCACCAAACTCAAGAAAAAGTCTGCAAAAGACTTCACATCATAATAACACATGGACTGAAAAGTCTCGGGCTTAACACATAGATGCCACTAGTTTTATTGCATTCACCACTTTTTCAGTTAGTACTAACCTTAAAAACACAGCTGTTAAAATTTCATGATTTTCTATTCATTATCTCGTGAGTTTTGTGCTAAGAGTGACGCTACTGTTGTTATTTTCAAAACAATGGAGCAAAAAGAGCTTCGTGTTTTAATTTTAAACTGCTTCTTGATGGGGAAAATACCATGCAATCAAAGTAATGGCTTACAAATTTCCTTCCATAAGAAACAACAATAAAACGATGGTTTGCTGACTTCAAACTGACTGACGTAGTCATAGAGACACGGATGATGCACAATGCAGTGGACGTGCAAATGAGGCGGTAACACCAGAAAGCACAAAAAAAAATCCACAAAATCGTTTTGAATGATCGAAAAATGAAGTTGCGTGAGTTAGCTGATATCGTAAAAATATCAAAAAAAAAACGTGTTGGCTTTACGTTGCATAGACATTTGACTATGAGATAGCTCTGTTTAACGTGGGTGCCGCCTGTGCTCACTGTTGACCAAAAAACAAGAAGTCACAAGTCAATCAAAACAATGGCAGAACTGCATGAATTGAACTTCGAATTGCTCCCACATCCAGCGCATTCACCTCCCACCGGCTACTGACTGTTCGCAGACCTAAACAAATGCTCGCCGCTAATTTAACATATCTTGCGTTGTACTCATTGCATCGGGTCACACTAAACGGCGATTTGAAGACGACAATCTGTACAACAAGTGTCTCTTTGACAGTGTTGTGATCGTACGTTTCAGTCTTAAGTTATAGCGCGTCATAGATGGAGTCCCCCAAGCAAGAAACTCGTCATACTTTACTTTTTTAGGTAAAAATGCAACGAAGGCGGCGGCAAAAATTTGTGAAGTTTATGGGCCTGATACTGTAACGATTCGCACAGCACAGCGTTGGTTCGATCGATTTCGTTTTGGTGTAGTAGATGTCGAAGATGCACCCCGTACTGGTAGGCCAATCGTCGTAGAGACTGATAAAATCGTTGAAATTACCCAACGAGACCGGCATGTGAGCATTCGCTCGATTAGTCAGGAACTAGGTGTAGACCACAAAACCGTTTGGAACCATTTGCAGAAGATTGGATTCCAAAAAAAAACTGTTGGGTGCCTCACGTGTTGACGCAAAAAAATCTCTTGGACCGAATCAACGCTTGCGATTCTCTGTTAAAACGGAACGAACTTGACCCATTTTTGAAGCGGATGGTGACTGGCGATGAAACGTGGATATCGTACGACAACGTCAAGCGAAAATGATCGTGGTCGAGAAGCGGCGAGCCGGCCCAAGCCATCGCCAAGCCCGGACTGACCGCCAGGAAGGTTTTGCTGTGTGTTTGGTGGTATTGGAAGGGAATTATCCACCATGAGCTGCTCAACTATGGCCAGACCCTTAATTCGGTCCTCTACTGTGAGCAACTTGACCGTTTGAAGCAGGCGATTGACCAGAAGCGGTCAGAATTGGTGAGTGGGAATGGTGTTGTATTCCACCAGGACAACGCTCGTCCTCACACATCTTTGATTACCCGCCAGAAGCTACGAGAGCTCGGATGGGATGTCCTATCGCACCCACCATATAGTCCGGACCTGGCACCAAGTGACTATCATCTTTTCTGGTCTATGCAAAACGCCCCTCAAAAGAGGCTTGCGAAAACTGGTTGTCTGAGTTTTTTGCAAATAAGGAGGGGGGTCTTATAAAGGGGGGATAATGAAGTTGCCTTCTAAATGGCAACAAGTTTGCGACAAAAACGGGGCATATTTGACTTGAATCGGATAATTCAAAGTACGTTAAATAAATCGTCAAATTTCGGTCACAAATATGACATTTCTTTTTCCCCAACCCAATAAAAATAAATAATTGGCGCGTATACTTCTGTTAGGTGCTTGACCGATTCCTTCTCCTATGCGTGGTGTACGCCTTGATGTTCTTCCACAAATGGAGCCACATACAGTTTTAAGCTGACTTTGAACGGTAAATGGTTTTTTATGAGGAGATTTTTCATGGCAGAAATGCACTCGCAGGCTTCCCATTGCCTGCCGAACGCGCTAAATACCCCTATGAACGAAAACAATCAATGAATTGTTTACTGTTACCAAAAAGAAAAATATCGGTTCCACTCGCCAAGAAATGTCTAATGAAAAAGAGAAATCTCGCTCCCGGGCGTCAATGTGTTAAGTGCGAAATTACGAAAAATTGGTCTACGTGGCAACAGTTGCATACCCTGTTTGATCCGTTAAGCTGGCTTCATATTTCTATTTTTCTATTTCCTGCTTGTTTCATATTTCTATTTTGCTATTTCCTCGATAGTTAAGCTTTACACTCATGCCGCTTCTCAATTTTTCTCACTTAACAATAGACATTTTTGGTACACAATCAACTGAGTGCAATGCGGCTATGCAGCATTCCTTAACATTTGCATACAGCAGCAATGAAGTATTTTGGTGATCTTAAGGTTTTGTGTACTAATACGCGCTTCTTGCTGATGCTGATGATTGTGTGTGTGTGTG
Organism: Anastrepha obliqua; assembly: GCF_027943255.1. NCBI lineage: Eukaryota > Metazoa > Arthropoda > Insecta > Diptera > Tephritidae > Anastrepha > Anastrepha obliqua. The sequence continues at coordinate 28,169,698 of NC_072895.1, forward strand.
TTTTCTGTTTGCAATGCATTTAAATTGCAGTCAAAACTAATTTGACTGTGAAATTTAGCTAATCATATTTTTTTATGCTTTGATACTTTTTATGCAATTTTATTCAACATCAAATTATTTACATATTTGTATGTACATACATGGCTATATTTGCATGTTATTAATGAGCTTAGGTATATTCGCACTTTAATATACATTTTCGACATACAATTTGATATTAATGAAAAAAGCAAACAAATACATACAGACAGGTAATAAATAAGTGAAAGCATTTAATGAATTAATTTCGTTTTTGTATTTTTTCAAACTAAAGTTAACGCGTTGCTATACAAATTGAGTTACCTAATTAGAAGTGTTAAGTATTTAGTAGATATGGGCACAGTGATATGGCTTGCATAATAGGCAAAGGCTGTATATAAGTATGTACATTTGCATGTTTGTATGTATGTATGTTTGTATATGCATGTCGCTTAGCTGTGTAGGTAATTTGCAAAGCAAAGACTACTTAGTTTGACATTTATGCCATAATTGCTTTGGAGCTGAAATATGTGACGAGTAGACGCTTGAGTTTTGGGCTTGTAACGGGTGCCTAACGCTTTCCTTAAATTGCTGCTGCATTGATATACTACCTAAAGGTTGCTGTACCCTACTTTGCTTATGTTTTTTGTTGTTGTTTTTTTTTTTTGTAAAGGGCGGTATATATTTTTTAAGTTAATTACTCACACATACACATTTATGTAGTTGATAGCTGTTAGTTGTACGCATGCAGTATATAAATATACATATATGTATACGATATATGTGTGTGTGTGTACATTAGTGTGGGTTACTCAAGCACTTGTGTCTGTATGTATGCGCGCGTATGTTAAGTAAATGTTATTGTTACGTTGAAAAGTTGGAGAATTACAGTACATACAATAACAACTATTAGGTGGTGGTGGTTGTTGATCAGCGCACGGCGAACTGTTGTTGCAGCATAAAGTGAGAGAGAAATGTGAGAGTGCCACTGCGTTGAAGTACATATGTAAATCGGTTTGAAATGTTCGCTTTCAATTTGCTTTAAAGGTACTTTTAATCAATATATTGCTGAACATACTATTTATATGTATATTTATATGTATGTATGTACTATATTTTTTACGAGTATGAATATTTGCTTTGCTTTTCCATTGATTTGGTTATTCTAATGTATGTATGTATGTTTATAACCATATTATTTGTATGCATATGTATATTTTCTTTTCTTCTAATTTTACTTTATATGTTAGTATGTATATGTATATGCAAATATGTGTGTATATGCATGACTTATTTGCTATTCCAAATTTGCATGGCATGGCTGCAGCTTCCACTAATACACTGTGGTATTCTATGTATGCTCGCATGTTTGTATGTATGTATATACTTTCAAGTTCTCATTTACATATATACTAGTATAAGTATGTACGTTTGCATGTATGTAGCATGTAGCATGAATCTATGTAAATTTTTTATATTTGTATATTTCTATGTTAGTTAAATCATTTGAAATAAAGGTTGTTGTTGCTTTGCTTTCTTGTTTGCTACAATTTGTTCTAGTATTTACATTATTTATTTATTTATTTATTTAATTTTATTTATTTGCATTCACCTTCTTTCAATAATCTAACTATAACTCTGGATACAGTTTATATATTAAATATTTTGCATTTATTTTGTTTTCATTTAATTTTACTTGAATTTCCTAATATTTATTATATATTTTCTCTAGCTGTCACGTCTATTTTGCTACACTTGTGTTTGGTTTTTCGCAACTCCTACTCGTCTCGGCTAAACACACACTCATAATTCTTTATGCTTTGCTTTTACATGTTTTAGTTTTTATTTTTGTATTTTATTATTTTTTTGTTTTTTTTTGTATTAATTTTCTATAGTTCTGCGACATTTGTGTCCTCACCAAAAAATTGCATTCTTATTTTGCCAAATCAACGCATTTGCGAATTGTAAATTTTATTTTCCCTTTTGCATTTCTCTGCTAAACCCGCATATTTTCCTTCCATGCAAGCATCCTTCCGTGTTTAAGCATCACATGCCATTCACTAAACTATACAAGTTCATACATGCTCGTACACGTTTATGGTAACAGTAATGCGTTGGGAGTTTTCTGTACAGGGAGACAGAGAGAGAGAGAGCGTGAGGCAATGGGCGCTAAACAATCCAACTATCCAGCAATCCCACTATCCCACAGTCCAATAGTTCCACGTTCCACATTGTTTGCCATCCAACGGAGCTGCTTCCTGTGGTATGTAGTATGTATGTGGCTATGTTCGCTTGTTGTTTTTTGTTTTCTTGTTTTTTTTGTTTTGCTTGTTAAGGTGTGTAGATTAGTGGCAAGTAGTTAGTAGTTATGAAGAATAATGAGTACAGCAGGTAATTCACGATATTAAACATTAATTTGCATATTTTGTTAGAAAAAAAAACAATGATTAGAAAAAGACAGCAATCAGCAAAAAGTTTAGTAAAAAAAGATTTCCAATACATTCATATCTCATGTCCATTGTTCATTGCTCATTATTATAATGAAATCAATACTGAGGTTACTGTTAGTCAAATGTACAATGTATTAATGAAAAGTGCTTGTTGTTGCTCTCGTTGCTTCTTAGCATCTTGTTGTTTTCCAATAATGCGCTTTAGAAGAAGCTCTTCAAGAATCCAGCTGGTCCAGCCTGAAAGAAAGCAATTAAATGAATGGTTATAATCAGAAATCGTAAAAGTTTTATGTTTTAAGGCAAAAAATCATATTTAATACGCAGACCTTAATTTTTGTTTACGTGCAATAAATAGGAATTACGTAGACAATTCAAGTCCAATTTGGAACTAGTAAGGGGCTGGTTAGCGACTAGTTAGGGACTAGTTAGGGACTGGTTAGCGACTAGTTCATTACTAGTTAGGGACTAGTTTGAGACTAGTTCGGAATCAACGCGAGCTCAGTCTGATGCATTTTCGTGAATAATACAAGAAGAGTCCATGTCATTTTCGGACTAGTTCAGCTTTCAATTCAGTTGACTATACTGACATATAGGAGAAAAAAACCAGATAGGTACACAGTCCGGTTCACTTGATTAGAGGCAATAATTCTTATGGAAAAAATGTTTATTAAAGCAACCGTTTTGATCTAGTAACCCCAGGGTTATCTTATAATACGAGAAAAGACTGTACTTTGCTCGAAAATAAAAAAGCATCAAAATATTATGCCATCTAATGGCATCTCGCAGGAGTTAAAGTTCAGCAGCTGCAATATTCTGTTTGATTTATTGGTTTACTGGAATAGAGGCAGTGCGCATTAAAGCTATGAAAAGGCGTTCATTTTGAAGTATAGTAAGATTTTTAAGGCGTTAGTTTTGTTTGGTCGAAAACTTCTTAATTCTAATAAAATAGGAAACAGAAAGGCTTAACAGATCGCGAAAAAGGACAAATCGATAACTTGACTTCAGAGGAACTTCGAAAAAAAAAAAAAAATGGTCGAAGTCCAAATGTTGTCGATCTTTACTTGAAACAAGGTGCCGCTTATGGCAAGAAATACAAAGGTAGGACTGCGATGGCTTTGACATTGAAGGAAACCCTCAAAAACCCTAGGATTGTATTAAATGCCGCTCTCAAAAGTAAAAATGAAAGAAATGGCAAATGTTACAGCCAGTAAATCCACCGTTCGAAGAGCTATTCTAAAAGCACCACATCTGAAGCATGAACAGTCACAAGAAAAAAAAAACACTTTTGAATAAATTTCGCAAAGAAGACCGCCTCGATTTTGCAAAGGAACTCATGGCTTCGAGTTTTGCCACAAATAACGACCCCAGTGAAGGAAAAAAAAGTAGTATTTAGTGATGAAAAGAAGTTCAATCAGGATGGGTCGGATAGATACTATTACTATTTCCATGACTTAAGGAAAGAGGAAAGGTACTTGAGTCGGCATCACAGCCGTGAAGGTGATGTTATGGGGAGCGCTTGAATTGAAAATTGTAGACCAAAATGGCGGAAAACAGATATGAAGCTCTGTTGGAATCATCTTTTTCCGAGATTCGCGAAACAGTTGGTTGTTGTTGTAGCAGCATAAACTTTCTCCATTCATGGACGCGGAATGCTGCTGGAGGGACAGTCCTTGGCCGGATATAAATCCGGGTCGTTCCGGCAACGTAGAACCGACTGCCATGTGAACGCGAAAAAAATTGAAACAGTTGGTCCTATTAGTTGGTGTACTGCTACAGTTGGGGTATTGAGAATCCCTATGTTATTCAAGTAAAAATTATGCACATGGCACAACGAGTCACTGTTTCGTTTGTGGTTTTCGGGTTGGCGGCATTATCGAGCCGTACTGCTTCGGCAAAGATGCCGGTAATACAGATGCAGTGAACGTTTAACGTTATTAAGACTCTTCTATTCGCCATTGCCCCGCTCGCTATCTCTATGCTCCATTAATTTGACGACAAATTTGCATGCGAAAGCAACAACAAAGTTATCGAGTGAGATTCGCCGCTAGCGAGTATGGCTATAGCTCATCAGGCCGCACTGCCTTACCAGCATATTTAATAATTTAAGGCAGCTCTCTTCCTGCGTTGCCGACATATGTTCGTTTGTACCAGTTGCTTCATCTATTCGCCACTTGCTAAGTATTGGCCGAAAAAAGAGCCCTATTATAGATTACAAATATTTTACGGTCTGAACAACAATAATTTACATGGACTTGGGAAATACGTGGTTTCAGTAGGGCGGTGACACTTGCAACACAGTCGCTATTTCGAACGAAGTTCCCTGGATGCATTATCTCTCGAAGCAACGAGGTCAAATGGCTGCCGAGATGTTGTGATTTGATACTATTGAACTTCGTTCCCTGAGACCACGTGAAAGGTATGATCTGCGCCAATGAGTGCGAGATATTTGCAGTGCTTCGTGGAGCCCGAACTATGCTAAATCGTCATTTCAAATTTTCAAATAGCCCAGGACATTTAACGGATATTGTGTTTCATACAAAAACGCTGAAGACCAAAAAATAGAATGAAATGAAAACTAAATTTGTTGTGTTTAGAGTGCCAAACTTTTGTTGCGCTCGCAGTTTGTTAGACGGGGAAAGGACTTGAAAATTACCATCAAGACCATCAGACCTACCCGTGTTCTCTACAAAGAAAAGATCGCCTGCATGCGTTGAGATGCGTAGACAAAAAAGCCCACTTCAAGGGCTAACAAGCAGTTAAATTATTGAGATTCAAAATCCTACTGTATTTCGCAATGAACCACTAAATAAAACCATGTATTAAAAAACTTGGCCGGACAGTGAACAGGAAAAGTGAGTCCGCCCTTATGCAGAATTGTGCAGTTCTAGTAGAAGGTGAAGTCCAAAGTAAACAAGACTGGTAAACAAGACAGAAAAATGTTTTCGATGGCGCCATCTTTTAATGAGTTACTGCGTTGGAAGTTACATCCCTAGCTGACTTTCAATGAAAACTTGGTGACATTTGGATCAGTGGAAACAAAGTTATTGCGTCTAAAGTGTCAGTATATTTGTGTCATCGGTACGAAAATCAGTTTAGAATAAATAGCTAATATCAAATTTTGTTTTAAAATCGGTAAAACCTTGGCCGAAGCATTTGAATTCAAGAAAAAAGTTTATGGTGTTGATTGTCTATTTCGTGCCAGAGTTCATGAGTGATTTACACGTTTCAGAGATGGTTGTAAGGACATAAATGACAATGAGTCTACGGGCCCAAAATTAGTAATCACCGAAACCTCCATCGAAACTGTTTGTAAATTTATCAACAATGAACCGAAATCATCGTTGAAATTCATAGAATCGGAGTTTAATATCTCCGAAACATCGATTTGTTTCATTTTAACTGATCTGATTTGGGCTTATGAAAAATCCGTGCAAGTTTCATTCCACACAAGTTAACTGAGGACCAAAAATTGCTCAGAATTAAACATTCGAAAGACCTCTTTAAAGAGGCGAGAAAAGACGAGAACATCCTTTACAACGTTGTAACTGGTGATGAAATCTGGTGTTTCCAACATGGACCTGAAACTAAGCGTCAAAGTGCCGAATGGAAAACCCCAGATGAGTCACCTCCCAAAAAATTGCGTTTGGAGAAGTCAAAAATCAAGTCGATGCTCATTTGTTTTAACGATTTCAAGGGCATTTTCCGCAAGGAGTTCGTGCTAATGGGTCAAACAGTCAATGCAATTTTCCATCTGGGCGTTTTGAAGCATTTGTTGCCCTGAATAGCGCGAAGGAGGAAGCTGGCGTTTATTGCATGATAATGCATCATCTCATCGATCCACTCTTGTGACTGATTTCTTGACTAGGAATCGCATTTTAACCATCAGTCACTCACGGTATTCACCTGATGTGGCTCCCTGTGACTTCTACCTATTCGGAAAATTGCATTTGACCATCAAAGGAAAACGTTTTGCGTCCGTAGAGGCCATTCAAAAGGCTTCTACCGACATCCTGAAGGACATTCCGGTCAATGACCTGAAACACTCTTTCGAAAAGCCAGAGGCCAGAGGGGACTATTTTGAATAAATAAACTCGAAGTTATCAGAACAAAGCTGCTGTCGTTTCTATTTTAGCTCAGTCTTGTTTATTTTTTACTTCACCCCGTATTTATCTGCTTACTTTTTTTTGTTGCAAGAACTAGAAAGAAGTGACTTTGTCAGAACATGACGTCGCTGTTGTTGTTATTATTGTGGTTGTTGTATCAGCATACTAAACCCTGTCAGTGCAATGTAGATTACCGGTCGTCTTCGTCTAGCTCATCTAACGGCGCAGGAAACTTGCTGTTTCGACAGGTTGGGTCCAGAGAGAGAGGGGTGTTAGATGAGTGGGTTTTATGGGGCATGCGTGCTATTTCCATGACAGCCGGTTCTATGTTACCGGATTAACTCGGGTTTTCCCCGACCAAGGGCTGTCGCCCCAGTAAACTAGCTCTGTCTAGTGCACCGTACCTCAACTCTTATCTATCGCCACAGGAGCAAATCTGCTCTAAATACTTCTCCTCAGAGCTGGTATAGAATCCACCCTGGACCAGAGGTATTCTATTGATGCGTTTACCATAAACTAAGTTGTCTCTTGCATCTTTGGAAGCCACAGCTCTGCACAATATTTCATTATTTAGTAGAGATGTTTCGAAGAGACGAAGTAGTTTCACTTCATTGGGAATTAGAGCGAATGAGAGAGGGAAACTTGAGCCCAAGCGTGTGGTATCACAATGGACCTCTAGATCTAAGTAGGTCCTCTACACTCTGATGGATCAAACCTATCTGATGAAGCACTTGTAGCTTCCTTGCAAATAAAGTGCAGTTCTTTTAGGATTACGCTCTTTTCGGGCCATTTATAGCAGTTGGATGTGATACCAGGGAAAAGCAATATTCTGGGCTCTTGGGCTATTGAGAAAGCACATCATTAAGTTGTTCTTCTATGTCTTGGCGGCTTAAGACCCAACTGAACAAGTTATCATAACGCATCTGAGATTAATGTAGCGCCGAGACACTTGTCAGCTCGCGATGAATTGAAGCAGAAGAATACGATGAGTGTTTAAAACATTTGTTTCCAAAATTTATTTCTACGATACTTGAAAGACCATTAAAAAATTTAAATGATGAGCAAATGAAAAACTGAGTCTGCATTTCAAGTCCATAAGAAATTTTGTCTGGACATCTTTTACCGACGCACAGCCGGCCTTATTTGACTCTTTAGGGGCGTATTGATCTACCCTAAAATATCTTGGAGTTATCCTTGATAGTAAACTTCTTTCGAAGTCACACGTTGAAACAAAGACATCCAAAGCACTGACAGCTTTCTGGCAAGGTCCAATGGATCTCCGCGGCTATGATAATACCTATTATCATATATGCATTAGTAGTCTGGATGAGTAGACTGTCTCTCGTGGGAGTCAGGAGGGCCTTATCGAGACTATAACGCACTGTGGCCATCTGTTGCACCGGAGCTTTTCCGACTACTTCAGGCCCGGCATTAGATGCTCTGATTGGTATACCATCACTTGATGGTTTAATCCAAGGAGAGGTCTTGAAGGCCATTTGCAGGCTGAAACACAATGGGAACTGGTACGGCCCCTCACCGGCACAGAGAAGGCACCGACTTCGATCCAACGATTCTCTCCATGCCCCTTGACTCCATTCCATCAAGCGTCGTACTTGAAAAGAGATACAGTGTAGTGCTGCCAAAGGCTCAGTTGTGGGGAGACTCAGAAAATGAGCCCGGCAAACACTGTTTTCGCTTTTTCACGGGTGGTTCCAGGACCAAGCACGGCTCCGTCTCTGGAAACCAGAAGGACAAAACTGAACTTTGCTCTTGGAATGCATGCATCTGTGTTTCAGGCGGAGGTGTATGCTGTTCAAGAAGCCATGAACTTCGTTGTGGAAAACAGATGGAGAGGCAGATCTACATATACATATGTGTCTGCAGCTACAGCCAAGCTGCGCTCATGGCCTTAGACAGCCCCCCAATCACTTCAAAAGTAGTCGAGTCCTGTTAGCCCAGGCTGGACTATGTTGGTAGACATAATAGCCTGATGCTAACATGGGTCCCGGGACACGATGTTATCGGTCTAACGAGACCTCTGACTCCTTAGCTAGGATGGGCTCTGGGTCAAAGAAGTTCTGCCACTCCCTTCTGTGCAGCCATCAAAGTCACAGTTAGCAAATGGGTTACTACAACCCACAAGCGAGCTTGGCAGACTGAGAGGACTGCAGACAGGTGGTTGGACCGATGATGGGCCACTTTCTGTGGGCGAAGCACATGGAAAAGGTAGGCATTTCAGACAGTGTACTCTGCCCAGCTTGTGAAAAGGAGGATGAGACGGCGGACAACTTCCTGTGTGTCTGCACCGCCTTCGTAATCATCGGTCGTCTTCGTCTAGTTCATCTAACGGTAGTCCCAGGAAACTAGCTGTTTCGACGGGTTGGGTCCAGAAGGAGAGGGGTGTGAGATGAGTGGGTTTAGTGGGGCATGTGGAAAGGTGGTTGTGTCGAGCCTTCACATGCTAGACATATGTTTAGTATGGCGGGGTCGATTCTGAAGAGGTAGGAGTTTAACCTGCTACAGTAGCCAGAACGTAATTGTGTCAAGTTTACGCGGGACTCTCGGGGAAGTTGGAGCTCTTCGTCTGCGATTAGTGGTGGTTGGACTCCGATAACGGCATTCGGGGGTCGGGAGGTTAAGCAGGTGGTGAGAGTCTCCCGATGAACGTCGTTTATGGCCTGTCTGTACACTGTCCGATCCAGTAACTGTCTGTTTGTTTTGTCTGAGATCTCGTCCACGTAGTTGAGGAAATGCCTCCTGATGTGCCTGGGTGAGGCCTGCGGTAACACCCTAGCAGAAACTGCTTACTGAGCAGTTTCTTGTGCTCCTTAACTAACTGTAACTCCTTAAGGGAGCATTTGGGCCTCGTTATGCAGATGTTGTATAGGTGACATCAGAAGGCATCCTGTCACGGTCCTTAAAACAGTGTTTTGGCAGGTCTGAAGCTTCGTCCATTGCGAATAACTGGTTCCAGGTGACCAGACAGGCGCAGCATAGTTTAGAACATTCCCATGGCAGCCGGTTCTACGTTACCGGAATGACTCGGGTTTCTCCCGACCAAGGGCTGCCGCCCCAGTAAACTAGCCCTGCCTAGTGTACCGTATCCCAGGCTAGAGGCCTTTGGCACTGATGTGTTAAGAAGAGACCTCATTGGCGCCTTGGTACCACAAGACACCTACTCAGATTTCTTCGGAGGTCGAGTAGATTTAAAGAAAAATGAAAGGGGAGTCCGAGTGTAGTCCAATGGACTTAATTGTGTATGAGTGCTGCACTTACTAGTTGTCCCGACAAAAAACAAATTTCAAATGCACTTACATCTTGTTGCTGCTGCGTTTGTGCTTGTTTCACTTTTGCTTGAGCGATCTTTAAGGCTCTGTAAATGAAAATTAAGAAGGATTAGGAGAGCAAAAATGCAGAAAATATATATCGCCTACTGTTGTAAGTCCATAATGGTTTTCTCCTTCGCATTCTGTTCCTCCTGCGACATTTGCACCAATTGCAGCAATCGTTCGCATTCGGTGGTGGCCTTTTTGTGCTCCTCTTTGGTGCTTTGTAGTTCTTTGATGCAGCTGTGAATGAGTCAGAATGCGATTTACATTTCATATTCATTTTATGCGATTATTTAGAAACTTGAGCATGCAACTTACGCTTCCAACTGTCGCTGCGTGTCCATGAGCTTCTTATTGAGTTCACCGGCTGCGGCCGCACCGCCACCCTGTGTCTGCAGCGATTTCTCCAGCTGATCCATTTGCTCCTTTCGCTTGCGCAACTGCACATCGAAATCGGTCATTTTCTTCTCTTTCTCTTCGATATCCTTACGCTTGGCCTCGATCTGCTTGCGCTGCTCTTCGATGATCTTGCGCTCGCTCTCCGTAGCCTTGGCTTGGTTGTCGATCTGTTTCCGCACCTCTTCCAATTGTTTTTGTTGTTGCTCCAATTGTTGGCGCTGAACATCGGTGGCGGCCGCGCCGGCATTGCCTGACTGTTGCAGCTGTTGTACTTGTTGTTGCAGCATCTGCACTTGCTGTTGCAGTTGTTGTACCTGCTGCTGCGCAGTCTGCAGTTGCTTCGCTTGTTCCTGATTCGATAACTGGAATTTCATGTTAATGCGTATAAATGTATGTATGTATGTATGTATGTATGTATATATGTAGATGGATTAAAAATTATCCCGCTTATCAGCTACACTTACCTGGCTCTTCTCCAGCTCCTGCACCAGCAATTCCAGTTGTTGCTGGAAGCGATCGCGCTCCGTGCAGGCAGCTTGCAGTTCCCCTTTCACCTTCTCCAGCTCCTTCGTGACTTCTTGAGCATTACCGGAGGTTTGTTGTTGTTGCTGCTGCTGTTGTTGCTGCTGTTGTGCTATCTGTTGTTGCATCTTCTGCATTTGTTGGTGTTGTTCCTTGATGTGTTGGTCCATCAACTGCAAAATGGTGTGAAGTTATTAACTCTCCTTTTGGGGGGGAGAAAAAATATCAATTCATAAATTTTATTATCTCTTTACTTGTATGCGTTTATGCATTTCTTGTGCGGCTTTGTCGGCCATTTCGGCGCGACTCTTCTCCACCTCGAGCACCTTACGCCACTGCTCGACCTCCTCACGATTGGCGCCACTCGCGCCGGCAACAGCACTAGCCGCCTGCAGCGCTTTGTCTGATTCTTGCAACTTTTGCTGTAACATTTGGATTTCCTGTTGCATGGCTTGTATTTCTGCGGGTGCTGCTGGCGCCACTGGATGACCGTTGCGTAGCTTGCGATTCTCTTCACGCGCCTTCTGCAATTCCGTTTCGGCATTTTGCAGCTCCTTTTGGAAATTCATCAATATCTCTTGACTCTTCTCCAATTGCAGCACCAGCTGCTCGCGTTCTATGGCTAATTGCTTGCAATCGGCTTCCAATTTCTGCATGTGCTTTTCGAGTTGTGGATGCGGTTTGTCTGCGCCATTGCGGCCCGATTGGCGTAGTGACTCCTTCTCGGCCTCTGCCTTCTCGAGACGATCGTGCAGGCGGCCGAGTTCGGCAGACATGCGTTCGAATTCGATGCGCGTCGATTCGTTCGCTTCCTGCTGTTTGGCTAAATGCATCTGCGCCTTCTCCAACTCCTTGGCGAGACGGCCCGCTTCCAGTTCGGTGGCATCGCGCGACTGTAGCGCCTTCTCAAGACGATCGCGTAATCGATCGATCTCTTGACGCTCGCCCGCCGACATAGATGCGCGCACCGAATCGCCAGGGCTGATGGCCGACTGTTGCTGCAGACGCAATCGCTCCACCTCCTTCAGCAGTTTCTCGTGCTTGTCACGTGCCTTCTCGCGTTCAATATGCGCCCGCTCCAATTCGCTACGCTGTTTCTCTTGATTGGCCAGTAGCTTAGCAACCTCGCCCTTGGACAATTCAAGTTGTAGGGTGGTCTCATGCAGTTTGGATTCCATATTCTGTATTTCATTCTCAATTTTCTCATACTTGTCTTTATATTTCTCAAACGATTCGGACTCATATTGCGACTTGCCACGTATGGTCTCCAATTCCATAAGGGTTTTGTCAAGTTTCTCACGGAGGCGCTCATTCTCCTCCTTAAGGCGGCGGGTCTCACGTCCAAATGTATCGGTGTCCTGGAGTTTACGCAACTCTACCTGACTCTTCTCATAGCGATCGCGCATCTTCTCCAACTCAACGGCATAATGCGCAGCTTCTTCCTTAGCGGCCTCCACACTGGCGCTGGCTTTGGTTTGTGCGGCATGTGCACGCTCCAATTCGTACGTGACACGTTCCAGCTCCGATTGTAAATGTTCCTTTTCGCCTTGTGAACGACGCAAATCCGTTTGTAACTTATCGAAACGTTCACGATTATGATCAAGTTCGACACGTGCATTGTCCTCACTCTCTTTGGCTCTGCTCAATTGCAAAGCGGCACGATCGCAGGCCTCCTGCAGACGTGTACTCTCCTCCTGCAATTTGCGCAGATCTTCGCGCGCCTTGGACGCGGCCAAAGAAGAACGTTCCGCTTCGACCTCCAGGCGGGCGCGATCCGCTTCGGCAGTGTCACAGCGCGACTGCAATCGATAAATCTCATTCTGTGCGCGATCGTATTTTTCCAGCATCTTCTCGAACTCCTTATTCGAGGTGTCCTTCTCGTCGATGAGTTTCTGACTAGCGTAGAGTGCTTTATCCAACTTCTCTTTAAGTATCTCCACTTCAGTGACGGCATCATCACGCTCCATCTGCAAAGAGGAAGACGAGCATAGCGCAAATTAGAGCTTTTGGCTTCTAACGGCCAAATGGCGGCCTAATGGAAGAGTTGTATGCACGGCGCATAGATGTTTAATACATAGGCACGCTCATCTAGGGTTAGAACACAATTTACAAACAGCCAATCGGAAACTTCAATGCATGCAAATTGAAGTTAAAATTTGAAATCAAATATGGAATTGAAAACTTAGCGAGTATGTAAAGCATCTTAGAAGCCAACTCATACAACGCGCATATATGTACCTACATAACGTATGTATGTATGTATGCATGTATGTATATATGTATAAGTATGACATTGCATGTGAGTACTTAAATGTATTGCGATTGGTTCGGTGCGCATTGAAGTGCTGGTTGGCGTGTAACTATAATTGAGTGGGTGCGTATGTTTGTATGGCATTACCTGCAGTTTCTGTTGTATGGCGTGCGACTTTTCGTAGCGCTCCTTAAGCACTTCCAAATCGGTTTGCATGGCCTCTCTGTCGCGCGCCGCCTTCATCAGTAAGGTTTGCGATGATTCGGAGCGCTCTTTGAGTGTTTCCAACTCATCCGAGAACTGATCCCGCTCCTTTTGCACGCGTGCTAGTTGCATCTAATTTAGTGTTGTTTTTTTTTTTAGCAAGTTTACAAATAAAATATTCATATACTCTCATGTAACTTAAGTGTTCACAATAACAACATTTAGCTCACACCATTCACATATACGAGTATACATACAAAGTATTAGTTGTTATAGCATAGCTCCAGATCAGAGAAGTGAGAGTTGTAGTACATACACAGTATGTTCAATAAATAACAGAACTTTTTTTATTTAAATCATGGAACACGTAGAGCTATTTATTAAACTTTGATCATATTGAAAAGGTTCATATAAATCGTTTGACAGATTAAAAAGTTACGCGCCTTTTATTGACAGTATGTTTCGTGCTTGTGTCGAAAAAATACAATGGAGCAAAGAGCAAATATTAAATTCTGTGTTAAACTTGGAAAAACATTTAGTGAGACGTACGAATTGATGCAAAAAGTTTATGGTGATGATTGTTTAGCTCGTTCAAATGTATATACAGTACTCCCTGGATTATCCGTCAGTCAATGTAACCCAGCTATGTCGGATAATCAAAAATGACGGTTAACAGAAACAAACCTCTAGATTGTGTACAGAATCGAAAAGTACACTGAAATTTTGAGAGAAATGAACAAACGGTAAAATTTACATGCATTACATGATTATATCATTATTTTATTACGAGTTTAGTTTGTTTTTGAAAAGAATTCAGTTAGTGTCTTTTGCTTTAGAGTGGCTTGAGTTTTATTCTTTGCGAAAAGAAGAAATTGGCGCAAACGAATCGTGTCAGCCAAGCCGGCTTCATCTTGCATTTCATACCAGGCGATAAATTTCTCTAAATTTGATGCAGCAATTTTGGCTTCTTGTCTTAGAAATGAAGCAGGAGGATTGTGACCATTTTCATTATTGTTATCTGTTCCATCGTAATCATCATTATTTTCTTCTTCATCATTCACTTCATTAATTATTTGTTCGTCAGTCAAAAGCTCATAACCACAATCATTTTCGTCACAATTCAACAATTCACTGATCGTTTCACTATTTTCCAATGGCAAAGCCGAAGATGTACTAGTCACAACATTAGCCTGTGAGGCATCGTCACTGTTATTCGAAGGCGATTCTGTATTTGGCCATAGTTTGTTCCAACATTTTTCCAATGTTGTCGACGATAGCTCAGACCATGAATCAGCTACATTATCAATTGCGTTTTTAATGTTGTAATTCTTCCAATAATCTGCCAACTCAATATTCTCTTGCGAAACGAGGTCCTGAATAATTTTTTTCCGATATCGACGCTTTAAAGTTTCAATTACTGATTGATCCATGGGTTGTAGAACTGCAGTTGAATTCGGTGGCAGGAAATAACAAAAAATATTACCATCATCACTTTTTAAATCTTCAACTGGATGTGATGAGGCATTATCCAGAACCAAAACTGCTTGCTGTGATAATCCTTCCGACATTCAATAATTTCGAACATTTGGAACAAAACTGTTCATGAACCAGTCGCGAAAAATCGTTTGATCCATCCAAGCATTCTTTTGAGCATAATAAGCCACAGGAAGAGCATTCATGTTTGATTTTATGTAACAACGTGGACGTTTAGACGGATGAACTACAACTAATGGGAGCCTATAACCACTTGAATTTGCACTAACCATCAATGTTATTCGTTGCTTTTGCATTTTCCATCTAGGCGCATAGCTATTCATACAAAAATCGAGTGTCTTTTTTGGGAGTGCTTTATAGTTCAGACCCGTTTCATCAGCATTGAAAACTGGGGTAAAACCATGATTTTCGACGAAAATTTTGAAATTTTTTGTGCATTTTTCGATTTCGTTGGCACATATGGAGCTCATCTTTTCACTTTGTATCGAAACTTCCTTCACGCCATGTTGATTTTGCCAGCCATACAACCAACCTGAGCTAGCTTTGAAATCCTTCGAACCTCCTAGTTTTTCATTAAAAAATAATGCCTTTTCTTTCAATATTTGACCAGATAATGGAACGCCTTTGCTCCGAATTTGATTAAACCACAAGAATAATGCTTCATCGACTTTTTCATTTAATGCCTTTTTTATCGTTTTGCGTTTTTTTGACCGACCTCCCAAAGATTCCATCGACGCAGCATATTGTTTGATTTGAGTGGCATCTTTTTTAAAATCTTGAATCGTCGTGCGTGGAATATCATATTTTTCACTTAATGAAATAATTGTTGAACCTTTTTCTATTTCCTCAATCATTTTTAATTTCGTTTCAATAGTGACCACTACTCGTTTACGCTTCGGTATTTTTTTTGTTGTTGAAGGCTCCATTTTAAATGTCTGCTCATCATAAAATTCAAATCAAACTGAAAATCTCATTGTACTGAATGTCACATCGAAAAATAATTCCAAGAATTTGTTTTGGGTAGAATGGACAAAATAACCGTTACTTTGCTCTGCTGCGTTTACATGCATTTCTATCGAGCGAACGAAAACAAAAGAGAATCAATTAATAAAGTGAAAAACAAAAGTATTGCGCGAGGAGTTTTGTTCCAACATGATTTCGACTGTTTCATGACTATTATTGCAATATGTATTGTGGAAAATCTTAAAACGGTGACGGTTAACAGAGGTGACGGATAACAGAGAGACGGATAATCCAGGGTCTACTGTAATTAGTTTAAACGATTTAAAAATGGTCGTGAAGATTTGAATGATGATGAAAGACCTGGTCGTCCAGAAGCAAGTAATCGTGCTGAATTGGTGGAAAAAGTCCGCGAAATCATTGCTGTTGACGGAAATTTCACTGTAAGAATGTTGGCTGAAGAATTAAATTCATCTACTCGCACTATTTGGAACATTTTAACTGACGATTTCGGTAAAACAAAGGTTTGTGCACGCTTTCCACTTCCACACCAATTAAATGAAGAGAAAAAAATCGCTCGTTTAGAGCATTGTAAAGACATCATTTCAACAGCTGAAAACGATCCAGATTTTCTTGATTCGCTCATAACTGGCGACGAAACATGGTGCTTCAAATATGACCCTGAAACTAAGCGTCAATCTGCAGAATGGTAGACGAAAGGGGAGCCAAAAGCAAAGACATTGCGTTTTCAGAAGTCAAGCATCAAAACAATGTTGATCACGTTCTACGATTCCAAGGGTACTCTGTGGGCAAAAACTAAGGTGAATTTGGTTGTAAAATCTTTACTTATTCTTGTAAATCAATTTCAGCCCCTTCAAAATAATCCTCTCTCGATGAAATACACATATGCCAACGATTTTTCTAAACCCCGAAACATGCCAAATAGTCCATTTCCGGTATAGCCATCAGCACCTTCTTCGATTCAGCTTTTATCTCCTCAATCGACTCGAAACGCGTTCCTCGGGGGAATAGCCAGAAGTCACACGGAGCCAAGTCAGGCGAATACGGTGCTTGCAGAACGATATGCGTGGAATTTTAGGCGAAATGGTCACGAAGAACGAGTGCAGTGTGAGACGGTGCATTATCGTGATGCAAAAACCAAGAGTTGTTGGCCCATAATTCTGGTCTTTTTAGACGAATTGCTTCACGTAAACGACGCATAACGCTCAAATAATATTCCTTATTAACAGTTCGGCCAGGTGGAAGGAATTCATAGTGCGCCACACCACGAAAATCGAAAAAACTGTCATCATGACCTTTATTTTTGAACGACTTTGACGTGCTCTTTTCGGTCTGGCCTCGCCTTTAGGACGATATTCGCTTGATTGGTCGGTTGTTTCAGGGTCGTAAGCATAAATCCAAGTCTCATCTCCCGTAATGATGCATTTGAGCTTGTCCTGATAGTCTGAAAGCATTGTTTCACATACAACAACGCAACGACTTTTTTCCAAGAAATTGAGAGTTTTCGGTACCAAACGAGATTTGACTTTTCGTAGGCCCAAATGGTCTTTCAAAATGGTTTTCACAGATCCTTCTGATATTCCGATCATATCAGTAAGGTCTTTAACAGTCAACCGACGATTTTTGAGCACTAACTCCTTCACTTTATTGACGTGTTGGTCATCTGTTGACGTCGATGGTTGTCCGGAGCGCTCCAAGTCATCAACACGTTCTCGACCCTCTTTGAAGTCTTTGTACCACTTATAAACATTTTTCTGCGACATGGTCGAATCACCAAATGCCTTCTGCAACATGCTAAACTTTTCCGCAGCCGAAATTTCATTCCGCAAACAAAATTTGATGGCACTTCTCTGCTCAATCAAATCAGACATTGTAAAAATCGAAAAATGCACTCTTGGTCGTTTGGTAAACACAAGCGTAAATATATTACTGATAATGACATTCACATGAAAGTTGGCCCAAATGTTATTAACAGTGCTGCCAACTCATGAAAAAAATAACTAGAGCGAAATTTCAATCCCGCGAAGTTTGACAAATAAATTCACCTTACTTTTTGCCCACAGTAGTATTGTACACAAGGAATTTGTTGCAGAAGGTCAAACTATTAATGGAGAATACTATTTACAAGTTTTACATCGTTTGTGGTCAAGAATTGTTCGTGTAAGACCTGAAAGTCCAGAGGGGAAACATCTGTTTTTATTGCATGATAATGCACCACCTCACAAAACCAAAAATGTTCGTGAATTTTTGATGCAAAAACATATTTGTGTCATCGACCACCCTCCGTATTCTCCTGATCTATCACCATGCGACTATTTTCTGTTCCCTAAATTGAAAACTGCCATGAAAGGTGCGTTTTATGATGATGTTCCAGCCATTCAAGCAGCCGTGACACAGGTGTTAAAGAACCTTCCCTTAGATGACATAAAAAAGTCCATGCAGAAATTGGTTGATCGTTCTGAACGTTGTATCGAGTTAAATGGTGACTATTTTGAAAAAAAAAATAACTTTCAAACACAGTACGATACGTGTTTTATTCTACATCTGAAAAGTTATGTTATTTATTGAACATACTGTGTAAGTAAGTACATACTACATACACATTAGGGTGGTCCAAAAAAAATTTGTATGCTGCCGCCCCCCAAAATAGTAAAGAATGAAAAATAAAAAGACCCGTATTTTTTTTTTTTTTTAATCAGACCATATTTAATGGTGCCGCCGGGGCTTTGAAATATCCCATGTATTTTGCATGGGAAAAAAATACTTTTTCGTAGATTTCATGTAAAAACCTGGAAAATGAATAAATTTTAACCGGATAACTCAGTTTCTCTTCATAATTGATCAGGGAATAACAACCAATTATGAAATAATTAATTTTTTTTGTATTAACTATTTTCATAAAAGTAATATAAAATATTGTTTTTCGATTTTTTCTTAGATTTTCGTTTTATGGGAGCTTTTTGGGGTTCTATAAAAAATAGTTAATACAAAAAAATTAAGTATTTCATAATTGGTTGTTATTCCCTGATCAATTATGAAGAGAAACTGAGTTATCCGGTTAAAATATATTCATTTTCCAGGTTTTTACATGAAATCTACGAAAAAGTATTTTTTTCCCATGCAAAATACATGGGATATTTCAAAGCCCCGGCGGCACCATTAAATATGGTCTGATTAAAAAAAAAAAAATACGGGTCTTTTTATTTTTCATTCTTTACCATTATGGGGGGCGGCAGCATAAAAATTTTAATATAAATTTTTTCCCATGCATTTTTGGACCACCCTAATACACATACATAGCCGTTTTAGTAACGTATTATTAGTAGAGTTATATTCATAGATGGTACATAACAAATACTCTATTTTTGATTAGTACAGCTTCCAAATTTGTTATGTAAGTAGTTATGTACATACAATGACTAAGTAAATGCGTGTGTGTGTGTGTGTGGCGGCTAGCGGTACATACCTGCGTCTTCTCCAACTTCTCGCGTATGCGATCCGTGTCGAGTGTGAGTGTTTCGCGTTCCTTTTGCATGCGCGCCGCCTGTCCCAGCGCCTTGTCCAGCTGCGACTGCAAGTTGTCGTAGTCGTAGGTGAGCTTCTCCTTTTCGAGCACCAAACGGCGGTTTTCAGCGACCGATTTGTCGAGTTTCTCCTGCAAGTGATCGACCTCATTCTGAGCTTTATCCAATGAATTCTGCAGCTTCTCTTGTTGCAGTTGTGCCTTGCCCAGTGTGGCCTGCGTGCGTTCCATTTCCTCCTTCATCTTCTCCACTTCCGAGAAGGCCTGTTGGGGGCGGAGCGGTTGAAAGTGAGTGATTTTGTTTGATTATTAAATGAATTGGTTGCGATAAAAGAATGCGTGGTGAGTAAAGAAATATTTGAGATATTTAAGAGTGATAAATAAAGGCTGGTATGATGAGGAATGTCAAGCTGCCGCGAAAAAACGGAATGCCGCCTATAGAGCCGTACTGGGATTAGGCGCAATGCGAGCCATGTGGGATCGAAAGAAGAAAGGAAGAGAGACGTTGCCACGACAGTCGGTTCTACGTAACCGGAACGAGCCGAATTTATATTCGACCAAGGACTGGCACTTTAGCAGCATTTCCCGTAAATGATGGAGAATGTTTATGCCGCTACAACAGGAAGAACAACAACAAAGGAAGAGCGACGTATTGTCACAAAGAAGAAACGAGAGACCGGAATATGTGAGCGCGAGGAGCTTGAGATGCTGGCCAGTAAAAACAATGCCCGAAAATTCTACCAGTAAGTTCGGCGGCTTATAACGTTTCCAAACCGTGGCGTTTTCCTGTAAGAACAAAGACGCCGATCTGGTGACTGACATCCAGAACGTACTTAAATTATGGATGGAATAATTCTCGAGCTTGTCAAACATTGGCAGCTACTGTCGACCACGTCCAGGTTAGATTGCGATAATGCAACTAAATGGTAACAAAGCCGCAGGAGACGACGCACTGCCGACTGAGCTATTCAAGCGTGACAGCGAGGAACTGGTAAGGTGCATGCATCAGCTCCTATGCAAAATGTGGTCGGATGAAAGCATGTCTGCCGATTGGAATTTAAGTGTGTCCAGCCCAATCCATAAGAAGGGTAATTCTGCAATCTGTGCCAATTGTCGTGGGATTAGTCTTTTAAATATCGCCTATAAGGTTCCAGCGAGCGTATTGCGTGAAAGG
Source organism: Anastrepha obliqua (assembly GCF_027943255.1). Taxonomy (NCBI): domain Eukaryota; kingdom Metazoa; phylum Arthropoda; class Insecta; order Diptera; family Tephritidae; genus Anastrepha; species Anastrepha obliqua. The sequence goes on from NC_072895.1 coordinate 28,190,146, forward strand.
TGAAGCCCCCCGTCAACCAACTGATTGGACCTTATCAGTGTGGCTTTGAACATAGAAAGTAAATCATCGACCAGATATTCACAATACGCTAAGTCTTGGAAAATATTCATGAAAGGAGAATCTACACAAACCATCTTTTCGTCGATTTCAAAGCTGACATACGACACCCCCGTAAAACTAATCGGGTATGCACAATGGCGCTGCTCAATACAAGTAGCGCCGTCGGAATTGGGAAGAACTTTTCCGAGCGAGGTTTCAGACAAGGTGACTCGCTGCCGTGTGACTTCTTTAACCTGACGTTAGAAAGGATCGTATAAGCCACAGAACTTAATCCCTCAGGCAGATTTTTTTACATAGGAACCAGCATTAAGACTGATAACAGTGGCAGCCTTGAAGTCCAACGAGGAATCTGTCTTGCCTACAAGAAGAGGACGTCTTTCTCTACGTTGGAAAGATCAACTGGCGCCGGTTAGTACGAGAGGGAAACGACTGACGCGCTTTGTTAAACTCGGCCAAAATCGCTTAAACGCCAATCAAGGGGAAGAAAAAGAATTTGCTTTTGAAAATGTGCGACTTTAAGAACCGATGGTGAATGGGCGACTTTTATTCACCATCGGTTCTTAGAGTCATTATAAGGGTGATCAGATTGGAGGTACTTTTCCAATAGGGGTTTTTTGAGAGAACACGCGTGACTACTGTCAAATTGGATATATAATTTCTTTCAGTAGTCATTGACATTTCATGATGGAAGGCATATTTTTCGCTTAATAGTTACATCAATAAGCAAAATTGCCGTATTTGTGCTGAAGAGGAACTCGAAGCCATTCAAGAGTAGCCATTGCATCCATTTAAAATAACCGTTTGGCTCGGCCTATGGGCTGAGGGATCTATCGACCCATATTTCTTCAAAGACGAGTCTGGCGCCAATGTAAAAACGAACAGCGAACGATATCGCGCCATGATAAACGACTTTTTGATGTCAGATGCCGGAAGTCCGTGATCTCTACAACATTTGGTTCCAACAAGATGACGCTACTTGACATGCAGCCCGTCAAACGATGGATTTACTGCGTCGTCGTTGCGGTAAGCAATTTATCTGTCATCTTGCACCACTGGATTGGCTGATTATCCACCAAGATCGTGTGATTTCAGACCTTTGGACTTTTATTTGTGGAGGTGTGTAAAGTCTAAATGCTTTGTGGTGAAACCAACTTCGATTGAAGTATTGGAGCACAAAGTTGCAGTTAACATTTAAAAGGGATTATCTTTAAAAAAAATAAATGTCATGAATGGTTTTACACAAAAATAATAAAGATTGCTCAATAAATTATAATCTTTAATTGTTTTAGTTCAATTTAAAATCCAATCATCTATAAATTGATCAGCTTTTATATAAGTTAATCAGAAATAACTGTTGGTCACCTACATACGTAAACGAACATATTCTCTGCTGTCCAATTAGCGAACATCATACACATACGACTCTAAAGCATCGCTCGCAGTTGCTATGCAAGTGCCGGTCGGCTGCTGGGAGAGCCAGTGCAGTTAACAGAAAAGATCATACGCTTGCTCGCAGTTGCTATGCAAGTGGGGGTCGACTGCTGTGAGAGCGAACAGAGCAGTTAGCAGTAAAGAGCAATTAAGTGTAAAGTTCACCTTCACCCGATTAGGATTGGTTAATGGGAGTTCTTTTCAACCAGCTTGGAGATGGCTATGATGGCTAGCTTTGCTATTGTAAATTCTTTTGTTAAGAAATAAATATTTTATAATTTATCCACCTAAATATGTTAAAGTATTTGCTTGGATGAACTCTCTTCTGGTTGACTGTACATTGAGACTATTCTATTCGAAACTTACCCGGTCACGATCGGCATGTATGCGTGAAACGCCGCTCTGCGCCTTCTCCAGTTCTTGACGCAAACTCTCCTGTTCACCTTGTGCATTCTCGAGCTTCGCCTTGAGTCGATACACTTCGCCTTGACTCTTCTCGAGCTTCTCCTGCAACGCTGTCGCCTCTTCACGAGCACGTTCTGCATCCGACTGAAATGCGGAGAAAGTGGGGGAAGAGGAAAAGGAAAAAAATGGAATATATTAAATCTTTTGAATCGAAACTTTTGCTTCATGGCATTTGCACAAAAGGATTTTTTAAACAACTACAAGAATTTACTTACTAAAATGCAAAAAAAAAAACGAATAACAAATTGAAATGGAAAAGTCTTTAACAAAGTAACGAACATTTGTTTGGGTGACTTATGTATGTAAGTATGTATGCACGAGTATGGAACACAGAAAGTGGAAAGAGCCAAACAAGTATTTGGTGACAGTTAGAGTGAGAGTGAGAGTGGAACGAGCACGAGCAATGCAATGACATAGAAACGAGCGGTTTATGCAATCATTTGACTTTTTTTTGGCGATATGTACAGAGGTGCGCGTGCGTGTTATTCATTGCTTTGATTTTTCTGCTAGCGATTGGGTGGAGTTATGCACGAGTACAGTTGAAAAGCGATAAGAATAAGAACATGAATGCACATGAAATTTCAACATGAAATCATGAAGATTTTTTCTATTTTATTTTTTTTGTTTGTTTTTTTTTTTTTGTAATTTTAGTGTATGCACGATTTTCTTATTACATGAGGGCGATGATTTGCTTCAAATAAACACAACATTTACAACAGATTATCCAAGCTAAAAAAACATGATCCATACAACTTTTTATTTATCGATTTAATTAATTAATTAAGTAGTTCCCAAGAGTTTCGTTTGCACTGGAACAATCAATTCGACACTTTCTGGACAGCAAAAAAAAAACAGAAAAAAACAACCCAAGAACCAGATCATCCAATTTATCGAACTAAAACAGCCACTAAGTTCGAAGATTCTCAGCCTTTTTTGTGATGTGGCTTTCGAGATATCACCAAAGAATAATTTTGTATTAACGAAAAAAAAGTTGATCCAACAAATTTTCAACAATTGGAGCGTCCGTTAAATGAGCAAAAGAAGTGATACATTAAATTAAAGGTAATAAATTCTTTCAATCATACGCATTTTTAAAATGAAATGTTTTCCAGATATTTACAAAGCTAAAAAAATTTTTTTGTTTGCCAAAAATGAAAATTTTCGAATTCCAATTCCTATGCAAAATCGGTTGCTGAGTCCGAAAATCTACATAACTTTTTTTGATGTGATTTTTTTGAAAAAATATTTTTAAGAACTAATTAAAAACAAAAAACTAGATTTTTGGAGATATTTAAACAGCTAAGAAATATTTTTTTTTTCGCAAGAATGTGAAAATTTTCGAATTTCAGAGTTCTATGTAAACTCGATTGCAGACTCCGAAAATCCATATAATTATTTTTCATGTGATTTTTTTGAAAAAATATTTTTAAAAACTAGTTTTATTTAAAAAAAACTCTAGGATTGGAGATATTTAAAAGGCTACAAATAGTTTTTTTTACAAAAATATGAAAGTTTTCGAATTCCCATTCCTGTAAACTCGGTTGCCGAGCCCGAAAAAAAAATTTAGAAACTAATTTTATTAAGAAAACTTCAATTTTTGGAGATATTTACAAAGCTAAACAAATACTTTTTTTGCAAAAATATGGAAATTTTCGAGTGCCTATATGAAATCGAATGCAGAGTTTCGAAATTCCCATAATTTTGAACTATGTGCTTTGTTTTTTTTTTTGAAAAAATATTTTTAAAAACCAAGTTTATTAAAAAACTCGTTTCTTTGAGAGATATTTTAAAACCTAAACATTTTTTTTTCGCAGATATATGAAAATTTTCGAATTCCAATTCCTATGTAAAATCGGTTGCTGAGTCCGATTATTTGGATGGATTATTTTTTTTATGAGATTTTTTTGAAAAAGTATTTTTAAAAACTAATTTTATTAAAAAAAACGCTAATTTTGGAGATATTTAATAAAATAAAGAAATTGTTTTTTTTGCACAAAAATTTTCGGTATTCAATTTCTATGTGAAATTAGTTGCAGAGTCCGAAAATCCACATAACTTTATTTTGAAATGATTTTTTGATATTTTTAAAACTAATTTAAAAAAAAACTAGATTTTTGGAGATATTCAAAAAGCTAAGAAATATTTTTTGTTTCGCAACAATATGAAAATTTTCGAATTTCAGTTCCTATGTAAACTCGATTGCAGACTCCGAAAATCCAAATACCATTTTTTCATGTGATTTTTTTGAAAAAATATTTTTAAAAACTAGTTTTATTTAAAAAAAACTCTAGGATTGGAGGCTAAAAATAGTTTTTTTTTTTTCAAAAATATGAAAGTTTTCAAATTCAAATTTCTATGGGAGGATGAGTCCGAAAATCCACATTACTTTTTTTATGTGATTTTTTTGAAAAAATATTTTTAAAAACTAATTTCATTAAAAAACCTGTAGTTTTCGAGATATTTAAAAGGCTATAAATAGTTTTTTTTTACAAAAATATGAAAATTTTTGAGTTCCAATTACTATGTAAAATTGGTTACCGAGTCCGAAAATAAATTTAAAAATAATAATTTTATAAAAAAAAAATCGTTTTTTCGGAGATATATTTACAAAGTTAAAAAAATATTTTTTTGCAAAAATATGAAAATTTTCGAATTCCTATGTAAAATCGAATGCGAAGTCCCGAAATTCCCATAATTTTGAGCTATGTGGTTTGTTTTTTTGCAAAAATATTTGTAAAAACTAATTTTATTAAAAACACTCGTTTCTCTGAAATATTTTAAAAGCTAAAAAATAGTTTTTTTTTTCGCAAAAATATGAAAGTTTTCGAATTCCAATTCCTATGGAAAATCGGTTGTTGAGTCCTAAAATCTACATACTTTTTTTCATGTGGTGTTTTTGAAAAAATATTTTTAAAAACTAATTTTATTAAAAAAAAAACGCTAACTTTGGAGATATTTAATAAGTTAAAAAATTGTTTTTTTGCAAAAACATTTTCGATATTCAATTTCTATGTGAAATGAATTGCAGAGCCCGAAAATTCACATAACTTTATTTTGAAATAATTTTTTGATATTCTTAAAAACTAATTTTGATAAAAAACTCCGATTTTTGGAGATATTTAAAAAGCTAAAAAAAAATTTTGTTTTGCAAAAAAATTTTCTATATCCAATTTCTATGTAAAATCGGTGGCTGAGTCCGAAAAGAAAATTTAAAAACTAATTTTAATAAAAAAACTCAAATTTTGGAGATATTTAAAAGGCTACAAAAATTAATTTTTTGCAAAAAAAATTTCTATATCCAATTTTTATGTGAAATCAGTTGCTGCAGTATTTTTAAATCACATAAGCTCACGTAGATTTTAATATTTTTCCGAAATATTTTGGCGAATGGCTTAAAATATTACGATTGCTTCTTATTTTTATTATTATGAGGGGATCAAGCAGTGCGTTCTGAAATATTCATTCCCCTTCATGGATTCATAGTTTTTCTCTGAGCCCAACATTTCCAAAAAATTTTAGTATTTATCCGTTTTTATTGAGTTTTACTTCCTCTTCTGCTGCGATATTTTAGCCCAGGAGTTTGCGCCGTTTATGCAGAGTTCCATCCATCGAAAAATATAATAATTTCGGGAGAAAAACCGTAACTTTTTGTTTTAGTGAGGAACCCTTATGTGCATACCAATGTATTTGCTTGCACTTGGATCGGGTAGTGGCGGTGGAGGTGTTGTCTGAGTGACACATCTCAGACCCAATCAGCACAAAAGATGCCATTTTGATGCACAACTTTTAGAACCACTGATCTGTTTTTAGTCGAACCATCTTGATTTGACTACGAATCTGCTTATGTCGTCTTTTTGCTTTTCTGCAATGTCTTTCAAGTAGGCCATCGAGCATTCCGCATCGAGTAGGCCAGCATTCTATGTCGTAGCGCACTCAGACTTGGGCAGTCACACAGTTGGTGAAAGACTATTTCCTTAGATTCTTCTTGATTGCAGCTTCTACTTTTATCGTTGCACGGCCACCCCATCTTCTTGGCACGGTTTCACTTTAGGCTAGTGAATGCTGAATATGTCTTCTCATGACTTTCTTAACAACTCATCAGTTCTGGATTTGTTAAAATTCAGCCACGTTTGTTTAGTTATTTTGCAAGTATTCGCGTTAGTCCATTTGTTAACGACCTGCTTCTGGAATAGCGAGAATATCTGCCTTTTGCGCAGACTTTGGGGATAGTCTATTTCCACGGTTTCGGACTCGTTATGGGATGACACCTGTCTTGGCAGCTCACCAGCTTTCTCATTTCCATTTATTTTGGTCTGGCCAGGTATCCAGATGAGAGTGATGTCTGTCGGCTGAAGCATTAAGTTCTTCTATGCATTGTCTGACGATGTTTGAATTGGTTGTTGGTGACTTTATAGCTAAGCTAAAGCTGTTTAACTATCTGGAAAATTGCATGCTTCCGATAGTTGTTGTAGATGTTTTTTAAATATGTTGCAAGTTTCCCTTATCCTGCGAATTTCTGCTTGAAAAATACTACAGTTCCAATTCCGCAGGCGAAAGGATTTGGAAGTTTCGGGATACGCACCGTATTACGAAAATTGACGCTCTGGGAAAAGTGTTCATCGCGCGTTCAAGCCAACTTTTGGTGTACATAACCGTCCAGCGATGTGGTCCACTTTAGTCTACTTCAATAAACAAAATTGCCGTATTTGAACTGAAGAGTAACCCGATGTCATTCATGAACAGCCAATGCATCCATTGAAAACAATCGTTTGGTGCGGCCTAAGGGGTGAGGGATCCATCGGCTCATATTTCTTCAAAGACGAGGCTGACGCCAATGCAACAGTGAACGACGAACGCTGTCGCGTCATGATGAACGACTTTTTGATGTTAGACGCCGTAAATTGAAGCCTGTGGTCTCTAAAACGATGAAAGGATGAGCTGTATGCGCTTTACGACGACATAGACATAGCGCAGCGAATAAAGATCCAGTGGCTACGTTGGCTGGATCATGTCGTCCGAATGGATACAAACGATCCGGCTCTGAAAGTATTCGATGCGGCACCAGGTGGTGGTAGCTGACGAAGAGGAAGGCCTCCTTTGGCGCCGGTTAGTGAGATAAAGAAACGACTGGCGCGCTTTGTTAAACTCGACCAAAATCGCGTAAGCAGTTATGGCGCCAATTAAGAAGAAGAAGATCTCCACAACATTTGTTTCCAACAAGACAACGCTACTTGACATGCAGTCCCTGAAATGATGGATTTACTGCGTCGTCGTTAGGGTGAGCAAATTATCTGCCGTCTCGGATCAGTGGATTGGCCGATTAGCCACCAAGATCGTGTGTTATCACACCTTTGGACTTTTATTTGTGGCGCGTATGTAAAATCCAAATGCTTTGTGGATAAACCAGCTTCGATTGCGCCATTCAAGCCCAGCATCACTAAAGTTATTGACGAAATACTTACCGAAGTCTTCCAGTGAGTTATTCAAAGTTGGTGTTTACGCATAACCGAATTACGGCGCAGTTACGGCCAACATTTGAAAGAGATTGACTTTAAAAAATAAATGTCATGGACGGTTCTACACAATCAATTTGAAATTTCGTTGTTCTTTTTCATTTTCAAAGGTTCATTAACAAAAAATTATTACAAATTTAATCTTCAAAATAATAGCCATCGCTAGCGACACATTTTCCCCATCTCTCAGGCAATTTGTGGATTCCGCGCCAAAAAACTTGGCCGTCTTTGGCCGTAAACCACTCATCGAGCAATTTTTTGGCTTCTTCGTGAGAATTGAAGCGCTGCTCGGAAAGTGCGTTTCCCATCGATGCAAACAAATGACAAGTGGAAGGCGCCAAGTCTGGTGAGTAAGCCACATGCACCAGCGGTTCCCAATCGTACGTTTCCACCAATTCCCGGGTTGCTCTTGTTCGATGTGGCGGTGCATTGTCATCAAGAAAAATTACGTTGTGACGCCTATCGGCATATTCTGGGCGTTTTAGGTGTATAGCGCTGTTCAAATCGGCCAATTGTCGTTGGTAGCGTGCACCGTCAACTGTTTCGTCAACAAGCTCGTACCATATCATACCACGCTGATCTCAGAAAACATACAACATTGGTTTGGCCGTTGTTTTTGGCTAGTGGCCGGGCGGATCATACGATCGTTTACGCTTCGTATTGGAGAAATACACCCATTTTTCATCATCCGTAACGATTCGATGCAAAAAAGACTTCCTTTTGAACCGGGAGAGCAGCTTTTCACAAATGGTTTCACGATGTCCGCAAATCGCAGTTTGAAGGCACGAAATTCGACATTTTTAAGAGCGACAAAAATGCATTTTTGTATGAAACGTAACAAACAATGAACTGAATATTGTTCACAGATGACAGACGAAAAACAACAAGACTTTTGGGAAGTTTTAAAAATACTCCTAGCGACATCTATGGACTAATAGCTGAAAATCTCATTTCATAGGTATATATATTTGAACTTCAATTTAAAATCCAATACCTCTAAATTGATCACCCTTTACTAGGCTGTTATTTGATTCACAGACATACACAAATTGATTGTTCCAGCTGCACCAACAAACAACTCGACAAAGCAGCTCTGCTAGCGTAGCGTCAAATAGCAAAAGCGCCTAAGGCAAATTAAGTTACTTTACAGCGAATAAAAAATTTAACGAAAATATGCAAGAGAATTTGCTTAATCGGTATGCGCAAGAGTTGAGCAAAAAATTAGTAAACATTTTTTTTAGTTTTTCTTTTTAAACGTCAGATGTTTATGTGGAAATGAATTAGCAAAAATTATGCTTGATCGAAAAAGTTAATTAGTATGGGCGGCATTGATAGGTTGAGTGAGAACATCGGATGGCTGTATGTACATACATACACATGTAGGTGGGAATTTTTATGCTGAGAGGTTTCAACGACACGATGGCATGTCAATACGAATATGTATACAAATGTACGAATATACGAATGCACGAATGCACGAGTGCACGAATGCATGAATGCACGAGTGTACGAATATACGAATGTTTTCGATAGACGATTGAGCTTTTTGAATAGGTAGTTATGTTACATGTACGAGTATGTATGTATGTATGTGTGTATGCAGGTAGTGACGAGCGCATGACATGTATTTAGACTCTATGTATAGATATATATGTATGTATGTATATAATGTACTTGATATACTCAAAACGAGGATCTTGAAACTTTGGATACTTGTTGTTTGCGATTTTGGAAGCAATTACTCACAAAACGTTTATCTGTATCGCCCTATAATATGAACGTAAGCACAACACGGTTATTTGAATTGTTTGGAAATAACCATTAGAGAGAATTAGTTAAGTTTACATAAATAGTAGTAGGCAGTAGTAGTATTTAGTAGTTATTTAGTAGTAGTAGTAGTAGCAATAGCAATAGCAATAGTAGGTAGTACTAGAGCAATAGTTGACACATATTTATATTTTATTTTAATTAAATATTTTAACTATAAAAATGACGGTGTGTTAGTGTGCGTGTGTGCATGTGTGCATGTGTGCATGTGTGCATGTATATGTGTGATCGATTTATAATGAACTAATGTTTTCGCCTTTAAATGAAACTGAATTTTTGGTTTTTTATTTTTTTTTTTAAGTTTTTCTATAGTTATTGGGGTTTTTGGTGCAAAGAGCTGCGCTTTTTTGACTTTTGTGAAATTTTAATATACAAATTTCTATTTTTATTTTATAAATTTTGTTTTTGTTACGAGCGCTGATTGATATAGTGGCGCCTAAAGTGCATTGATATGTAAAGGGTGGTTAAATTTCAAGGGCCGATGTTGAATGTGAACCACACCTAAACGTTTACGATACCGTTGGACCTCTTTTTTTGGAGTTATTTGAAAGAAAAGGTGTACGTCGATAAGCTAGCAACAATTCAAGAGCTAAAGGATGAGATAATTCGGCACATTAACGGGACAGAACCTCAATAATGCCTCAGTGTCATCGAAAATTTGGACCATCGGATGGAGGTGTGCCGCCGAGGCGGTGGCGGCTATTTGGCTGATATTTTGTTCCATGCGTAATTGAGCTTTACCAATATTATCAAAATTAAGAGAAATGACAATAATTTCTTAAAAAAAATTTATTTTATTCAAAACCAACACCGGCCCTTGAAACTTAACCACCTTTTAGGTTTTATTTGTCCCTACGAGTAAGTGGGAGTAAAAATGTAAATTTGTATGGATTTAAATATTTTTATATGTTTGTGTGCCCACTATTAGTGGTGTTTTTGATATGTTTCCGTTAATATTTTGTTTTTGTGTCTCAAAGAGATATACCGAGTAGTTGCTGCTAGATCCGACGAGTGGCGGATATTTGATTCTGTGATCAAAGGTTTTAAAGATTCGGAAAGAGTTTACTAAGATGCCAAAGCTCGATGGGTGCACGAATGAAAAAGCTGCTGGAGCCGGATGGTGCTGAGTTGGGAATAAGTTCGCAGCAGTTTCATGTTTTCCTTTATTTGTTTGCTGTTTGACAAGGTGAAAGCATTCATTCTATAGAACTCTTGTTGCTCTACAAAACTATGTTAACAGTTTTTTTGAGTCATTTAATTTTTTATTAATTTTGAGGCTTATAAATGGCAAGCTCAGGAGGCAAAAATCAACATATTCGATACATTTGCTTTTCATCGAGGTCAAAAAGCTGCCGAAGTAGCCCAGGACATTGGCGACGTGTATGGAAAAGGTGTCACAGGTGAGTCTACAGCACGGAAATGGTTTGCAATGTTCAAAAATGGCGACTTTGACGTCGTTGACACATCCTGGAAGGCGGAAGGCTTTCTGAATTCGATGAAAAACGCCTCAAATCACCTTTGAAGGAGAACAGATGCAAAACCAGTCGCGAATTGGCGGAAAAGATGAACTGCGATCATAAAGCGATTCTCAATCACCTTCATTCAGTGGGATTAACCAAAAAATTGGGAGCCTTGGTGCCTCACGAGCTCAACGAAAAAAACGAGGAAAGTCGCCTTCAAATTGCTTCTCAGCATCTCGCCCGCGATCGAGCAACATGCGGTCATAAACAACGCTTTTTGTACCGAATCGCCACGGGAGATGAGAAATGGAGCCTATACATCAATTTGAAGCAGAGAAAGGAGTGGGTGGCTCCAGGAGATACACCAAAGCCGAGAGTCAAGTCGGATCTTCATTCAAAGAAGATTATCATGTGTGTTTGGTGGGACTGGGAGGGCATGGTGCACTGTGAAATGCTCGAAAAGAATGCCACGGTCAACAAGGAGCTCTACTTTGCCCAGCTACATCGCATGAATGAGGCTATTCGGCTATTCGACTGAAAATACCTGATTAACATGGTCAAACCATACTTCTTCACGGCAACGCCAGGCCTCATGTTACACAAGTCGTCAAAGCCGCTCTCCAAGAGCTTGAATGGGAAGTCCTTCAGCATCCGTCGACTGGTTACCATATTTTCCGTTCCCTGTCAAACCATATGAAGGGCGACAACTCAGAGAACAAAGGGGTCCGCGCATTTAAAAACTGGCTCAACAACTTCTTTGACACCAGACCAGTCGATTTTCGGCAGAATGGCATCAACAAACTGGTTGGGAGGTGGAAAGAGGTTGTAAGCAGCAATGGCGAATATATCATTGATTAACTTATTGATATAGTTATTGGTTTTTGTCTAAGTAAAAGTCTTCGTTAAAAACGCTACGAACTTGTTCCCCAGCCCAAAACTTAAACGATAGTTATAAGCCATTGCTATGGGAGGAATGGCAACTGGTTTCCTAGTCGGAAATTTTTGCCATTCTCAAAGTAGCAGAACGGAGAATTAAGAGGTGAATGGAGCAGGAAGCAGATTGGAGTCTTTATTGATAGTCAGGTTGCACTGAAGGCCCTGGAAAATGCAAAGCAAGCCTCAAAGATTGTTCAAGAATGTAAGAATAAGCTTAATTCTGGAAAACGAAATTGCTGATGAATTGGCCAACTGTGGATCAGCAGTTCCCCCGACAGGGACTAGAGCCAATAATCGGGAACAGTTCTGCAGGAATCATAAATTGGTTCAGCGATTACGGAATTTACCTGCAATTTACATAAAAAGCAATGGTCCGCTCTAGAACGTTGCAGAACTGCAAAGTGTTTTGTGAAAAGAATGAGAATGAGTAATATTCGTTCTCTAAAACTGGAGGATATCTACAGATTTGCCAAATAATCTGGAAAATTCTCACAATACTAACTATCTCTATCTCTGTCTCTATTCTTTCCTATCACTTTCTCTGATATTTTTCTCCTTCCCTCCTTGAATATCTACCCTCTTTCCAGCGCTTTAAATACAATGGGCTTTTTAGCCTGAGTGTCTTAGGTGCCACCAAATCTCCTGGTGCTTCTTGGTTTGACCTTTTCAAATTTTAATTTCGATTTATTTATTTTAAATATATTAACATTGGTCTTATCATTTTTTCCTGTGGTGTATATGGAGGTACGTATGTAAATACTTTCTATTAATTTTGCGCAAAATATGTGTACTGTTAGTTGAAATGTGCAAGTTTTGAATGCGATTGAAATGATAGTTACGAATATATTGGGTTGGCAACTAAGTAATTGCGGAATTTTTTTTAGAAAATCAATGACAATTTTTTCATGGAACTAAATTACTTTATTCTGTAATGTATTGCCCATTTTGATCAATGACCTTTTGCCATCTTTCAAATCCCACGTTCATAAAACTTCTGGTTTTTTATTAGCAAAAAACTGAATCAGGTACGATTTGACATCATCATTATTATTGAAATTTTACCAATCAAGGAGTTTTGTACAGATCGAAACAAAAACTACTCAGATGGTGCAAGGTCAGGACTATATGGTGGATGTGGCAAAACATCGCAACCGAGCTCCAATAATTTTTGCCGAGTAACCAAAGATGTGTGTGGTGGCCTTGCATTGTCATGATGGAATCCAATACTTTTTCGATTTGTCAATTCGGGTCGCTTTTCTTCAACTGCATTGTTTAATTTCGCTAGTTGTTCAATGTAGACATCAGAATTGATCGTTCGGTTGGGTGGTAGGAGTTCAAACTGGACAATTCTTTTGGAAATCCACCAAACTGATAACAAAACCGTCTTTTGATGAATATCAGCTTTGTTGTTGTTGTTGTTGTTTAAACAGTAATAGAAGCCCCGTTAGTGTAGGGAATATTACCGGTCGTCTTCGTCTGGCTCATCTAAAGGTAGGCCCAGGAAACGTGCTGTTTCGATGGTTTGGGTCCAGAGCGAGAGGGGTATTAGATGAGTAGGTTTTAGAGGGCATGTGAAGAGATGGTTAGCGTTGTGCGGGGTATCTTCAATTGCCGGACATATCGCACCCTAAATACAAATGGTCACAACTCAAAATGTACTTCTGCTCAAATATGAACGAGACGTTATCAATAAAACGGTCCGCGGATGACATATGGCAAAAGTAAATTTTTTGTTTTTTGGTAGGACTGTTATAAGCTTACATGGCAAATTTCAGCGTGATATGTCACATAGTTTGTTTTCTGTGCTACTGTAAACAAGTCAAGCTCGAGTGTGGAAAATTTTGAGTTGTGACCCTTTTGTATTTAGGGTGCGATATGTTTGATATGTCGGGATAAATTCTGGATAAGTAGGAGTTTAACCTGCTACAGTATCCAGAACGGGGCGGGAGCTTAAGAAGGTGGTGAAGGTCTCCCGGTGAATGTCGTATATCGACTGTCTAAACCCTGTCTGGTCCAGTAAATGTCTGTTAGCTTTGTTCTGGATCCCGTCAGAGTAATTTAATAGGTACCTCCTGACCAGCCTAGGAGGCGGTTCTGGCTCAAGCAGGTGTCTGCAAGGGTGAAACCTACGGTAGCACCCCAGCAGGAACTGCTTGCTGAGCAGTTTATTGTGCTCCATTACAGGGAGCATTTGTGGCTCGTTGGGAAGGTGTTGAATAGGGGACATCAGGAGGCAACCGGTCGCTGTCCGAATGACAGTATTTTGGCAAGTCTAGAGCTCTATCCACTGCGTGCCAGTAGTTCCAGGCGATCAGGCAGGCGCAGCATAGTTTAGGACCGGCCGACCAATTGCTCTAAACGTCGATAGCAACAGTTCTTTGTCTTTGCCCCAAGTGCTGCCGGCAAGCGACTTGAGGACCTTGTTGCGATTTTGGACCTTAGTGGCAATTGCGGTTGTATGCGCTGAGAAGGAAAGCAAACTGTCAAAGGTCACAACCAAAATTTTGGGACTGTTTAGCGTCGGAATTGGTGTGTCATCGACTTTTACCCTGAGGTGCAATGTGACTTCCTTTGTCCAGGTGGTAAAGAGGGCCGCCGTGGATTTAGCGGGGGAAAGTTGGAGCTTCCTCGCATTGAATATCAGCTTTTGATGTTGTTTGAGTTGGTTCACCTGGCCTGCTCCACGATCTTTTCCGCTTGATATTTTGGTAAACAACCCATTTTTTATCGCCAGTTTTCAGTCGTTTTAAAAATGGATCATTTTCTTTACGTTTCTTTAACAAATCGCAGCTGTTAATGCGTTGCGTTAAATGCGTTGCTCTCAGTTCGTGAGGGACCCGAATGTATCGAGTTTTTGAACAAAGCCAAGTTGGTTTAAGTGATTTTCAATGGATGTATGTGATAAATGAAGCTTCTCTGCAATCTCACGATGATCCGCACCGATTTTTGCTTTGATTAGTGCGTCATCAACTGCAACTGCACGACCAGAGCGTTTTTCATTTTTAAGTGAAAAATCACCAGAACGAAATTTGGCAAACCAATTGTGACACTGCCATCCTTTTAAGGCTTCGTCACCATAAACAGCACATAACCTTTAATGAGCTTGCGATGCGGTTTTCCCTTAGCGGAAATAAAAAAGCAAAATATGACGAAAATGTTCCTTTTGTTTTTCCATTTTTCAACGAACGCCAAACGAAAACTACCCAACCGATGAAAAAACGTTTTTTACTGATTGACAGCTGAATTGCCAACTATAAAATAACAAAATGTGTTTTACATTTGTCCTACGTCTGCAAACCTAAAAAGTCAACGAAGCCACCTATGAGTGAAATCAGCAATTACTTTGTTGCCAACCCAATATATATTTTTTTTTGAAATTTTTTTTGTAATTTTTTGAATTTATTTTTGGATTTTTTTTTGTAATTTTTTTCAAATTTTTTTTTTGACATTTTTTTTGTAATTTTTTTGTAATTTTTTTGAAATTTTTTTTGGAATTTTTTTGCATGTGCAATTTTTGTATGTTTAAGTTTTGCGTTTGTAATTGGTTGTTGTTGTAATTTTGTAACATCCAACACCCTACCAATGGTGTGCGATGTAAATAGGTATTTCTTATGGCACAATTGTTGTTAGATACGTGTAAATATATGAAAAATCTTATTTTTGTACTGAATAATTGGCTTAAATTACACTGAGATGCGCTATTATTTGTAAAAATATGAAATAACAAACACAAAAATGAAAAAGCGTTTTTCATGAACTATGCAACATTTTGCCGTTATACAGTACAATCAAATTGAAACAAATAGAATATGAACACCACTTTCAAGTCATATTCCTATGAATCATAAATTCCATATCACTCAGATGCGGTCGAAGGTGTGTGCTGGTATGCGTGTATGTATGTATGTATTTAAGTAAATTACGATAGCTGATACATTTGACTTTCAATAGATACTCATTACATATATACTAAATGCATGTACGTATGCATGTATGTAAGTATGTAAGTATGTGCGTATGTATTGCGATGAAAAATATCGGTAAACAAATGCAATTAAGAACTCCATATGGAATACGGTATATATCGTATATATATATATATATATTAATATGTATATGTCTATGTAAATGTATATGTGTATATGTATACGTCTATGCATGTATGTATGTAGTTGTATATTGGTCATATCAATAATATTGTAAATGCCTCCTACCTGTGTGACGCGCAGCTCAGCCTGTGTTCGTCTCAGTTCCGCAGCTGCCTTGTCGGCGCGCTCTTGTGCCCGATCCAGTTCCTGTGAAGTTGTCATTGTTGTGCGGCCGAATGTGGTCTAAGTGTACACAGGAACGAGGTTAATCGAATTGTCGTAATTAGGGGAAATGCAATTTAAATGTTTGTACATATACACAAATGCATGTATGTATGTATGCATGTGCAATGGTCCCTTAAGGAATGGGAAGCGTGCAATATTTTTATACAGCAGGAAAATTATGCATAAAATACACTGAGATGTATGTATGTACAGAGTTTGACAACAACACAACATTTACAATATACAGATGTATGTATGTATGTATGTATATATATACATTTTTCTATTTACAAGAGCATTCACATATGCATGGATCGCATTATGCACGTGTGTGTGTGTGTGTATATATGACGAACATTCGCGTTTGATTCGGCTGCTTCATAGTGAAGTTTGGGCTCTCAAAATGTATTGCACAGCAAGTGACAATTCTTTTTTATTGGATTAGAAAAACGTTTATGTGATTCTGAGCCCACATTTTAAGAAGACCAATTGCGAAGTAAGTTGCCGTTATAAACTAGCGCATCTCGATTTGGTAAAAAAAATGGTTGAGTGCAATAAAAAGTAAACTGAGAAAATTAAAAAAAAATCTAATAATTTTTATTAAAAATTTTATAATTTTGAATTAATTTATATATATTTTTAAAACAAATTTTTTGGTGGAGTGATTCCATGTCAAGTGATCCAAGTATTTTGGACACGGTTTTAAATTTTTCTGAAAATTGGTATATTTGTAGGTAAAAAAAATAGTTTCGTGTAATTAACAGTAAATTGGGAAAATTAAAAAAAATTTAATAGTTTCGTTTGCATTTTTTCTTGTCATTTGTGAAAATCAGCCATCTCAAATACTTTTTAAAAAATGTATTGCACCTAAACATTTTTTTTTAATTTTTAATTTCAAAATTTCAAATTTTAAAATCAAAATTTTCACTCATTTCAGAAAGCCTTTTAAAAATGTGTTTTATCTCAAAACAAAAATTTAATTCTTAAATTGAGAAAAGGCCGAAGATTTCTACTTTAAAAACTCTTTACAAAAATTTTCACTTAAGTAAATAAATCGTGAAATTATTAAATTTTGGTCACGGTCTTCAAATTTTGCATTTCATGACTTGAGTACAATAAAAACTAAACTGAAATAATTAAAAAAAAAATTAATAATTTTGAGATTTATTCAATTTTGAAACGGAGTTTTTAAGGTAAACATCTGCGGTTATTTTTAACAATTTTATAAAATTTTTAATTCTTTTTTTTTATTTAGTAAAAAAATATACAACTTTTGGAAATAATTTTTTTTTTTGGTAATTTTGTAGGTATTTTTTTTTGCCATTTGTGAAAATCAGCCTACTCAAATACTTTTTGAAAAATGTATTCTACATAGAAAAAAAGTTCAATTTAGAAAAGAACGGATGATTTCCACTTTAAAAACTTTCCTTCTCAAAATTTTCACTTAAGTAAATAAATTGTAAAATTTTTAAATTTTGGACAAGGTCTTCAATTTTTCTTAAAATTGGTATATTTTTTAACAAAATAACGAAAAGTAAATTGAAAAAATTAAAAAAAAGTTGATAATTTTGTGACTTATTCAAGCTGCAAATTTTGGCATGGAGTTTTTAAAGCAAAAATCTTCTGTAAATTTTATAAATTAACTTTGTTTTTTATTTAGGATAAAATACACAATTTTTTGGAAATCATTTTTTTTAAATTTTGTTGGCATGTTTTTTCGTTAAATCAGTCTGTTGGAATGTTTTTGAACAAATGCATTTTATCTCAAAAAGAATTTTTTTTTAATTAGAAAATAGCCGAGATTTCTAGTTTGAAAACTCCATCCTAAAATTTTCACATCTTTGTTCTTTTTAACAAATTTAATAATTATATATTAATTTTCTTTTTATGTAAAATTTTTGTAAAAATGAGCCTACTCAAATGCTTTTTTAAAAATGTATTTTATTTGCAAACAAAATTTTTTTCACGTTAAAAGAACCGACGATTTCTACTTTAAGAACTTCATAACAAAAATTTCATTTAAGTAAAAAATAAAATGAAAAAAAATAAAAGAAATTATAATTTTGAGACTTATTCAAGCTGAAAATTTTGACATGGAGTTTTTCAAATAAATAATTTTCACATCTTGGTGCTTTTTAACAAATTAAACAATTATATAAATTAATTTTTTTTTCTAATTTAGTATAAAATATACCAACAAATTTTTGGAAATATTTTTTTTTTAATTTTCTTGTCATTTGTTCTTGTCATTTGTGAAAATCAGCTCACTCAAATGCTTTTTAAAAAATGTATTTTGTTGGAAAAAAATTGTATTTTAATGTTGAAAGAACCGACGATTGCTACTTTAAAAACTTCATATCAAAAATTGTAGTAAAGTAAAAAAAATTTTTAGAGTTATTCAAGCTGAAAATTTTGGTATGGAGTTTTTAAAGTAAAAAACTTTTGCATCTTGGTGTTTTTTAACAAATTTAACGATCACATAAATTATTTTTTTTAATTTAGGGTAAAATACACAAATTTGTTTTTTTTTTTTTTTGTTTTTTTCTTTTGTTTTAATTTTGTCCTATGTAAAGGTCAGCTTACTCAAATGCTTTTTAAAAATTTATTATGTCTCAAAAAAATGTTTTTTAATGTTCAAAGAACCGATGATTTCTACTTTAAAAACTTCATATCAAAATTTTCACTTAAGTGACTAAATTAAAATATTATAAATTAAATTTTTTTTTTTTTTTTAATTTTCTTGGAATTTGTTTTTGTCCTTTGTAAAAATCCGCCTATTCAAATCCTTTTTCAAAAATGTATTTTGTCTAAAAGTTTTTTTTACTGCTAAAAAACCAAGAATTTCTACTTTACTTCAAAATTTTCATTATAATTTTTTTATTATCATAATTTTATATTATATTATTTATATTAATTTTGTATTATTATTAAAATTTACTGCTTCAAACTCCTCCAAATATACACATTTTCAGACAAATTAAAGACCAAAGTGTCCAAAAAAAAAAACCAAGTGTCTTTAATTACTTGACATGGAATCGCTCAGTGGATCATAGAAATCTTTATATGACGAGTACCTGCAAAAAGTGGCATAAGCCGATTTTGTATAGAAAATTATTGCCATTGCTCTTTTGTGGAGTTCTATAAGAATATTTGCATCGCATTTTAAGTCCCTGACCTCCCTTGTTATGAATCAATTTGACTCCATTATTGCCAATCTGCAGTAATGAATTTGTATAAGACTCACTGAATTGATAAGATTCACTTTTGTGGAACATTTGCACTCCTAAGCCACCTTTTTTATGACTCAATTTGCGCTGTTTTTAAGAAAACTCCGAAAATTTACTTTGAATGCCTCATTTGAGAGCTAAAATGCTCCACGAAAATATTTCTTAAAAAATTTCAGTCGGTGTGACTGAAGGCTCAAATTCCCTCAAGATAAGCGTTTACCCGTAATTTACAAAAATACTCGAATACACCGACTGTTGGACAGTGATTTTATAGCTGCTATTGGAATACTCAAACAAACAGTGATAGTGCGCCTGAATGTAGGCAAGCATTTTGGGTTATTTCTTTGATAATGAAGTTTTGATATCACGAAATGGTCGCTGGTACATTTTTTAAGCAAACTGACGAAGCGCAATTGTAATATTTTTGTAATAATTATTTATTTTACATTCATCATATACATACACACAGACATAAGGCTGCATATTTACTTCTCCCAACGCATTGGTTATTCTGGAGTTAAGAATTCTGAATATTTCACTTTTCCAATGAAATACATTTTTGCAGTATTTCAGTTCACATCTATAAATTTACATCACAATGAAAAGCAGTGCATTTAACACTTAGTTACTTGACTTGGTATCTACTTATCAGTCAACATTCGCCGTCTTTTTACTGAAAATTTTGAAAGCTAACATGTAAGGCTGTGGGTTTTAAGTTTACTACGAAAAAATGCAACATTTATGCTCTTCATATATCAAAGGTTTTAGTTATGAAATTCTCTTCCAAAAATTTCAAAATATTTAAAAAACAAATTTGTATTTAGTTTCTGCTTCACTGAACCTGGAATCTTATTCGTTATGCTCCTTCCAACAATGTTAAAGGCTTTCTGCGTTCACACTCGACTCTTTGAGAAGTGACGGTGCATTACTCCATAAATGAGCTAACGAGCGCCTGGCACGACTGGCGTGCTATAACAGGAAAAAGTAAGAGGTTTTCGGGTGCTCTAGAAAATCGTGAGACAATGAAATCGAAGATGAGGTCTTTATGCATCTATAAAAAATCGATGGACGGCCAATCTTACGAAAGGAAGAGTTCTAAATATCAAACTTCGAACAAATCATGAGAAGTTTCAAATCGATAACGGAGACCACACGAACCTGAGCGCACCTTGTTTCCCTGGGAACACTGCACTTGACTTTAACCCGCGCACCCATTTACCTTTTACTTTTTAGTCCAATTCAACTCTTTATATTTCTAATTCCGCTCATAGAATGAAAATGCATGGAGCTGCGTGTTGTCATGACATATGAACAACTTTTTCTGATTTTGATGAGGTACAGTAGCGATAAAAACTACAATACAATACATGCCTATATTTCGTATGCTTGCGAATTGGATGCTTTCGAAATGATGCAGTAAAAAACGAGTAAAAATTCCGGACAGTCACTTACCGATAAACGTCCCGATTCGAGCATTAATTTTTGTACAGACTGAAAAGTATTTGAATTATTATTATTGAAAACTCTTCTCTGCTGAGTTGGCTACTATGTATGTATGCTTGTATGTACATATGAAGCGCCTAAAATGTGGCATTCCAAAGCTTAAAAGTTAGCTCAACTAAAGTGCCGGAGTTCTGGTAAAAATATTCGAGCGCTTTAGGTTATTGAAATGAACTGGTGGATGTTAGCTGATTTGGTAGATACTAAGATATTTATATTATTTATGCGTGCAATAAAATATTGTACATAGTTTGAATGGCTGGCTGTGTTTGTATGTATGGTAAATCTATGCTTGTATACAGTGGCGGAGAGTTCATAAGATGGACGGCTTATCGTGTCGTCAATGCGCTAGTCTTAATGAGCAAATTTCACAAGCATTACTGGGGGGGTGGGAAATGCATCAGAAGGTGATTGTATAAAATTATGAAAGCGCTAAACTGGTTTTTGTTTTAGCAAAAGTGAAAGTTTATGAAGTGGGAGAATATGCGCAAATTAAATTTCCAATTGGATTATTATAAGTGGGACCCTGTCACTCCGCAAAATGGATCCGAAAGTCAGCGCAAAGCGCTTCAGCATGCATGGGAGAGATACATACTATGTGGGCAAAAAGTAAGGTGAATTTATTTGTCAAACTTCGCGGGATTAAAATTTCGCTCTAGTTAGCCTGAGAGATTGATTGCTTGGCATCTCTATTGTCTAAAACAAAGGAGACGTAAGCCGACAGCCAGATGAAGTGAACAGAATTGAATAACAGCAAACGCGTCGTTAGCAATTTTTTATGACGCAGCAGAAACTAAGGGTGGAAGCTGGGTAAAGTTAGAATGGGTGAACTTGACTGATCAGTGGGCGACAGTGGTTTCACACAGATCAGAACTGGAGCTTAGTGTTTTTAGGAGATTAGATGGGGACGTAGATCTGAGTTTTAGTAAACCGAGTTGTAAGAAATGTCCACTAAATTTTTGCGAATGAGGGTTTGAATACAGAACTAGGACAGCTGCGTTGGACTAGGAAATTTTTTGATGTAACCTCCATAAAGTCTGCTTTTTGCGCTCATAAACTTTCAGGCTAGGAAATTTTTGAGGCAACCTCCATAAAGTCTGCTTTTTGAGCTCATAAACCTTCAGGCTTGGAAGTTTTGATGTAATCTCCATTAAATTCTCTCTTTGAGCGAGTAAAATTTTATTTGCTGCCGTCATAAACTTTCATTTGCTTCGCTGCTTGAGTTCTTCTATGGAGTCAAATCTAATTCAATAGAGGCCTGCCTAACAGTGCTTTAAAACAGTTTTTCGCTGCGCTATAGGATTGCGCTACTCGAGAAATGCTGAGATATTAAGAAACATATTTGATTTATTGAAATTCATTTTATTCTGTTTTCTATTTCCATGAAATTTGTTATCAGGTTTTGGTTCCATATTGAAATCTTGCGACAAAAATTATTTTTTTTTATCTAGGAAAAATTGCATATGCGTGGCAAACTATAGATTAAATGTAGTAATACTGCATACTCAGTTTTTAATTTTCTCAGCAATTTATTACTTTAAGGAACTTTAAAATTTAGAAGAGGAAAAGCGAACAGTGGCAACCACTGCGTATACTTTACTTCTTAAGAGGAAATTTTAAATATTTTCTTATGTTTTTATATATTAAGAGAGCAGAAAAGCGCAATAGCAAATTAGAGGAAAACGAAGTAGAGGTACTTATTACTACATGTCCATATGTATATACAAGGTGGCGCAAAATTAATCATCCAATTTTGTCTTTGACGAAATTTTTTCTTAAATAAAAAAAAATAAATGATTTCGAGTGTCTGTGTTTAGTTTATGCTTGACGTACTACACGATTTGCGAAAATTATAAATCTTTCGATAGGGTGATTAATTTTGCGCCACCTTGTAGGTTAGTTCAGGTTGAAGCGGTTATCCTGTGGGACACAATCGGGCTCATAGCCCATGGTGATGCCGTGTGGGGAACTTGTCATTATCTCTCCTAAGCCAGTGTGTGCTTTTTAAACGTTTTAGAATATCCCTGATTTCTGCAGAACTGAGGTCTTCAAATTCATTACGAAATTGTCTACCTGTCACATATAGTTTCTTTTTTTTTCAAAAGAGTTCATAAGGAATTTTCAAGCATATTTAAAGATAAATTTTTCGAAAGACTTTATTGCAGTATATTTGCCTTGACGAAAAGTATAAAAAGCAGTTTTTTTAAAAGCTGAATGGAGGATAATCTTTCGTTTGAGGTCCCCTTTTAATATCATGGTGTGAGTATAAGTATTTAAAGTAATTTTTGGAAAGAACAGAAAATGAAAACCAAGTATGCAATATTTCTTTATAAAATCTATAGTTTCACGCGCATATACAATTTTTCCTAAAAAACTTCTTCTATTGTAAGGTGTAATCCAATTAATAGAAATGATTTAACAACTCGCATGACGAAAATGGCTATTCAGAATGGCTTTTGCAAATCACTTTCATATAAACTTTACAGGGTTCAGTGAGTTAATTTTGGTCAAAGTTTAATCTTTCTGTTCCAAAATGTCGACAATGAATGTCTATCCAAAACTGCATTGCTAAATTCAAGGTTGTGGCGCCAAAAAATTGCGCGCACTGCAGGGCATTCGTGATAAATCTAGAGGATAAACATAATTTCGGCGTAAGCTGGCAAATTATCTATGTGTTGTTTTTGTTTCAGCAGCCTTTGTAATCTATGTTGTTGCTACACTAAATGTTGTGCTCGAAGTCATCTAACCATAGGTTTAAAAAACATGCTGCTCCGGCGAGGTCGGTGTCAGAGTGCAGGGGAATGAATTGAGAAGAGGTAGCCAGTATCGTATAGGCTCTCTTTCCAGACAGAGGTATCTTTGGCAAGTCGAGATGTATCCTGCATATGCAGGAGTTTAACTTGCTCTGTAGCTTACAGCTCGCAAAAAATATATAGCATCTCAACATTTTGCGTAGTTTTGAGTATTTATTTATTTGTCCAAACTTTTTGCAAGATTTATCAACAGGCGGCAAATTTTCCCAAAAAGTTTAAGTTTTTTAATGATAATTTAAAAAATTAATTTTTATTTATTTTTTTTTTTTATTTTATATTTATTGTTTCTTCAAACTTGGTAGAAGAATTATTAACGTTCGGCAAACTTTCATAAAAATTTCAAAATATTTTTAATGAGAATTTAAATTTTTAAAGGGAATTTAAAACAATAATTTTTGTGTATCATTTTCTAGCACATCCAATTTTAGTATAATAAAGTGCAAGTTTGAAGTGGCTCAAAATTGTCTACATAAAAAAACAACAAAATTCATGGATTTGTTGTAAGGCGAAAATCGGCAACATAGCCAAGAAAAAAATTATGAAAAATCGACTGGATTTTCTAACAACTTAAAACAAAGCTGTGTACCAAATTTTTTTTTTTTTTTTATTTTGATTCAAGATTTTAAAATTTGTGTTGAAAATTTTGCCAATTTTTCTGATTTTTGTATAAAGTTTAAAACTTGGATTAGTGTGGTTTTTATTCAACAGTTTAGTATTCAAAACCTAAAAAAGAAAAAAATTGTGGATTTGTTATATGGAGAAAATAGGCAACGCCACCTAGGAAAAGAATTTTAAATGGTCGGCTGGATTTGCTAGCGACTTAAAATTTGCACTTGGATCGACTATAAAACTGCGTATCTATTAGTTTTTGCTTTTAATTGTGATTAAAAATTTTAAATTTCTTTTTTAAATTTGAACAATTTTTCTAATTTTTTTGCAAAGTTTAAAATTTGGATTAATGCGGTTTTTTATTAGACAGTCAAGTGGCTCAAAATTTTCCAAATAAAACAAAAAAAAAACCGTTGAATTGTTATATGAAGAAAATAGGCAACGCTGCCGAGCAAAAGATTTATAAAAAATCGGCTGGATTCACTAGCCACTTTAAACTTGCTCTTTGTTGTAGTAAATTTAATGGTCTATAAAACTGCGTGTCTAATATTTTTTTATTATTTATTTCAAAATTTTGTTGAAAATTACAGGAATTTTTCAATTTTTGTATAAAGTTTAAAATTTGAATTAATATGGTTTTTTAGTAGATAGTGAATAATGCTTTTATAAAAAATAAAAACAAAATCTCCATAAAAAAACAAACAAATAGTCGAAGGTGCTCCAAATATTGAGGTGCTATATTTCTTTCGCTTCCTGTATGCACCCGACGTATTTTTCTAATAATGCACATATTTTGACTGCAAAATTCGTTCATATTGTGAACTCAGCATCACCACTATATCTAGCATATATATAAAGGGTCTTTCAAAAAATGCGCTTAGATTTTTTTTTTTAATAAAATATGTAAAATTTAGATTCGTTGAGGTTTCACTATTTTTACTCAAAATACGGCCCTTAACAATTATATGTGAAAACTCAGATCATTTAAATGCCCACCGTGAGCAGGTCTAACATCTGGTAATCTACAGGCAAAATTCGCTAAACAGTCGTTACATGAAAACCTAAGACCCGGAATAGAATTACAGCGGGACAGCGGGTGGTGATCAGCTGATCCATCTAGATATTTTCGATATAATTGATATTTTTCATAATATGCTTCAATTTTTTTCTGTCTTATCGAATTGCACATCTGTCGCCTTTACAAATGTCAAAGCTAACATTAAAAAAGGTACCGTCCAGGAATTTTTCCTTACTCACATCTAGGCGTCTCTCTTAGAAGACCCTTTATATGCTTGAATTATATTTATTTACGTAGTAAATGGTTCTTCATGTTCTTTTGGAATTTAGTTAGGTTTTCTAGTACGAACTTTCGCAATCGGCTGTTTTTTGGCAGGGAATGCCACTGCAAGTTTTCATTTATGTTTTTGTATTTGTATGTCTGCAGGTTTTCAATGCCAAGCAGTAGTGCTTTTTAGTAGCAATTTTGTGAAGTGTTAGTGTTAGTCCTGTTGGGTATTGGTGCTATATTCAAATAAATTAGCATTGCTGTCAAATGTTTGCTTCAACACACTGCGGTGGCGCACAAGGTGTCACAAGTGCCGTAATAGTCTTAGTGCGTAAAATTTTTCAGGTTTAAATAAATGTTTAGAGTACTTGAAAGCATTGAGCAACTATTTTCCCAACTATATGAAAATTCATAATAATACTTGCACGGTACGCTGCAAGCCCCCAAAAATTCTATTTTTCGCAAGGTCGCGACACTCATTTTTTAGTGGTACTTAAAATAAGGCTTTCATTTTCACTAAATCTGCAGTTTTGAGTGTTTTAACTATGCGCTAATTGCATTAATTATTTAGTGCACTATGCCTAATATAGATTTTTAGTCGTCCATAGTTCGCAACATACAACAATACGTTACTTGTGACACGCTTGCGCATACCCCAAATGTTGAATTTTTGTTTTTTTTTTTCTCTTAATAAAAAAATAACTCTGCTGGTATGAATGCTTATGTGGTGCAACACGACAACGATTTAGACGTTTAGTTATGCAAATTATTTATGAGTTTTTTAGCAAAGATATATTTTAAATGCTAAGTTTAGTAATAAGTGTGCGCGCCTATATTGCTAGTACATGTGAAATCTGAACTTTTTTTTTGTACTTCCAAAAACAAAACAACAAATTCGTAAATATTTTTAGCAACTACTAATTTTTATATACAGTGCAATGAAGCGTAACCGGTGATAAAGGCTTCGTAAGTGCTCTCTCTGTACAGTTACTCTCACTTCAGCAATATAGACTTGAGAGCATAACATGTGCAGACTTGAAATATATGGAGCGCATAGCAATGAAATTGTTGTGGAGAGCATACAACATAGCAACGGTACTTTACTAAATACTTGAAATGCACTTTGTTGTTTGTTGCTCTTGCATAGTAATTCATAGATGATTAGTAATCTACTGTTGCTATGTTGAGACTCGCGCGCTGCTCGCTTGATTTCATTGCATTGCTCAAATGAGCTGTGTGCGCACAAGCTCTCGCGCGTTGCTCGCTTGCTTTCATTGCATTACTCAAAGGAGCTGTGTGCGCGCAAGCTCTCACGCATTGCTCGTTTGCTTTGATTGCTTTACTCAAATGTGTAAACTCTCGCGCACTGTTCGTTAGTGAGCATTTACGTAGCCTTTTACTTATGCATAGCATAAAAATCACAGTTTATATTTCCCTTCTGATTTATGCAACAGCTTAGATTAGTTGATTAATTTTAATGCTATTCGTGAGCTATAGGTACAAAAATGATAATTTTCTTAGGGATTTCATAGAAAAAATCTTACTTTATGTAGTGTGGTCTGTTCTTCTAGCTGCATCTATTATGGTGGTAGTTATAGTAGTAGGTGGTAATAGTAGTAGAACATAGTTGTAGATAGGTAGGTGGTTGAGTGGAGTAAATGTGTACATGTAAATAATAATAGCACAGTAAAACATTATTGCTTAAAAACACACATTTATAGATAAGTAAATTGAGTAAATAAGTTAAATAGTTATTTGCATAAAGTATAATTTTTTTTTTTTGGATTTTTTTTTTATGGATTAACATCCAAATATTCATAATACATAAGTATTATAGTTAGTTATTATTATAAGATTTGGTAATGCGTATGCAGGTTGATTATGCATTTAAGTAGGCTAATAATTTTAGGGTCACAAAACATTCAACGCTTATTCATATATTTATAATATCGTATATATGTAGTTATCGGCATTGGAGAATTGGACAGAGAGCGAGAGAGAGAGAGAGAGCGAGAGAGTGTGAGCAAAATAGCGCGCCTTTTTTTTTTTTGGTTAGACTAAGCTCATTTTCTCTATCTTATACCTAACTTATATGCATTCCAGTACCTGTGAACGTTCCAGATCGTGTTTCAAGCGCTCATTCTCCAATTCGAGGCGTGCGATACGTTGTTTGGTCGACTCCCAATCGGCATTGCTGCGTCCCATCTCGCAGGTGGCCTTCTCCAATTCCGCCTTCGATTTGCCCAATTCGCTTTGTGATGCTTCCAATTTGATTTCGAGACGTTCGCGTTCGGTGACGGCACGCTCCAGGCGTGTATTCAATTTCTCCACTTCACTTTCGAGTGCGCGCAACTTGATTTTATAATCGGCAATTTCACGCTCATGTAATTCGCGCTCCTCTTGCTTTTCATGTTCGGCACGATCTCGCTGTTCTCGCAGTTGGGCCATTTGTTTCTCTTTATCACCAATGGCCTCTTCGAGACTTGTGAGAGCGCCCTCAGAGCTACTGTGATGAGCCTGCATTGCCGATAGACGTGCACGCGCCATATCCACCTGATTATCCTTCTCTTTAAGCAGATCCTCAAGATTCTCAATCTGTGTTGTGAGTGGCGCATATAAAATGGTAACAAAAACACAAAAAAACAAAACAAAAAAAAAAAAAACAGCAAAGTATAGAAACGCAAGAGTGGGAAGAGTGGAGAGAGAGAGTAGAAAACCAATAGCAAAAAAAAAGTAAATGAAAAGAAATTTTAATTTATATTAGTTTATTTTCGTCTATTCGTTGCAAAAATCTCAAACAAGTTATTTAAAGTTCAGTGTAGTATGTTTGGGTTGGTGTAAATGTTGATGTGGTACTGGTCGAGCGTGGTGGTATTAGTGTTGTATGAATTTCGTTATTATAGTGCACCTTTCGCTGTAACACGTTGATTTTGCGATCCTTAATCTCCATGTGATCCTTCAATTCGGTGAGTTCACTAGTCAGGCGATTCCGTTCTTGCACCGTTTGTAGTGTGCCCTGCGTCTTCTTCTCAATTAGGCGGTTCTTCTCCTCCAGGCGGGCGCGCAACTCCTCAACATCAGTCTGCAACATATTGTAGTGCTCCTCCTTGGCACATAGCGACTCCTTGAGAACCGCTATGTGCCGCTGATAGTCCTATAAATTTTACAAATATCAATTTGTGACGTACAACAATTTAAAAATTTTTTTTTTTACAAATTGTCAGGAGGGAGAGGGAACAATTTTCTACATAATTTCTACATAACTTGACTCAATTCACAAAAGCTGAAGCATACGCTAAGCAGATGTGAATTCAGGCTTTTATAGGGTGGTCTAAACACAAGTTTCTTTTCGAATTAAATTTTTGTTTGCCAAAATGATTGGCAGCTCTTTCCCATTCGAAATACTATAGTCATTACCAGATCATAAGAGGGATAAAACGGATCGATCAATGCCTCAAAAGCGGGCCAGAATAGGTTAGGTTAAACTGGTTGGCCTCCTTAAGATCCTAAAAGAGTATGGAATAATAATATTGATTGGTCGAAGCCTCGCAGAGACCCGCCTTCAGCAATATTGCAAACATATTTTGAAAGTGAACGCTTTGTTGCCTAAAACGGTGTAGCCATTCAAGAAAATGCGGCAATGAAGGCCTCACTGCGGCAGCTACACTTAAGTGCGTGCAGAAATTTCGTGATTCTAGCTTACAGAGGTCAGAAGCTACAGGGTTTGATTGAAAAGTAATGAGTCTTCCCACGCGGAGCGTCTGCCAAGCGGTCAACCGAATCGGCTGGTGGGGGAAAATGATCGTTGGACCTTCTCCTTCGACTAGAAACCGGACCCAGTTCGCTGGCAACAGCGGTGCAGTCAACATCGCTCAGCGCGTGAAAGCTGTTTTAAATGTGTGTTAGGATTTTGCAGTGGCGAAAATGCAGCGATCGTTGGGGCAACGTTACTCGATCAAATTTTGCGTAAAGCTAAACAAAACGAGTACCGAAACTATTGGGCTACTCAAGGAGGTTTACGGGGACCAATCTCTGTTCAGTGCCCTGGTAAAACGGTGGCACAAGTCGTTCATGGAAGGCCGGGAGGACGTTGAAGACGAACAGCGATCTGGAAGACCTTCGACGACGCAAACAGACGAAGATGTGAACCGGGTTCGTGAATTATTGAACATTGACCGTCGTGCTAGTCTACGTGAGATCAATGTTGGCCGCTACAAAGCCATGCTTAGCTACTTTCCAATAATAAACAAATGATGCACGGAAAAAGGGCTTTTCATAAACCCATCCAAAACAGCACTTATACCGTTTACTAGGAGAAGGAACATAAATCTCAAATGTCCGATCCTTAATGGAACAACACTTCAGCTCCCGACAGAAGCGAACTATGTTGGCGTTAGTCTTGACAAAACGCTTACGTGGAATTCCCATATTGAGAGAGTTACTTCGAAGGCCCCAAGGCCTGCACAAGGCTTTTTGGTAAGACATGGGGACTAAACCACAGAATGACCTTCTGGACATTCACCATAGTTGGGAAACCCATAGTCATTTATGCATCCTTAGCATGGTGGCCCAAGGTCAAGCAAAGTAAGGCAGCAAACGAATTAAACAAATTGCATCGCCTGATATGTGTTGGTATTACAGGGGCTATGAAAACATGTTCCACGGATTGAAAGGGAAGCTCGCTCGAGTGCCTTAAGACTAAAAGGTATAGCTGAACTTAAAAGTGGGGATATGAAAGGACATTTAAAGATCTTAGAAGACTTCCTACATACTCACATTTTTCATAGGGATGATATACTATCACACAAACCGATACTCTTCAGGAACTTCCAAGCTATAATTAATGAACGCACAGACTGGAGAACTAATTCGATCACTTTCAACCGTAGCTCTCAGCTATGGTTTACTGATGGGTCCAAATTGGAAAATGGCAGAACAGGGGCAGGAATCAATGAGCCTAAATTCAAAAAATCGACTCCGATGGGATTCTACCCAACAATATTCCAAGCAGAAATACATGCCATTGAAATATGTGTGAGAGAATGCCTTAGCAGGAAAATGAGAGGTACTCGCATCTACATACTTTCAGATAGCCAAGCGGCTCTAAAAGCCCTTCTATCAAGAACTATCACCTCTAAATTGGTAAATGATTGCCTTGATGAACCTTCTCAACATGTTAGGAAACCTCAACATAGTAACACTAGGCTAGATTCCGGGACATGAAGAACATGAGGGATATGAAATGGCTGATGACCTTGCAAATCGAGGAGCAAATATGCAACTTACTGGTCCTGAGCCTTTCTGTGGACTCACAAAAAGCCACATTAATGAATTCCTTAGGAAATGGGAAGAAAGGAAATTTGCTACACACTGGCTAAACTGTGCCGGTCAGCGTCAAACCAAACTATTTCTAAGTCCCAAGAGTAGATCTGCGTCTTTTAACAGGATATCTTACAGGTCACTGCATCCTGAGGTATCATCTAAATAATATTGGTCTGTCTGAGACCAAAGTCTGCCGCTTTTGCGAAATGGACATAGAAAGCTCACAACATGTGCTTTGTGAATGTCCAGCGTTGGGCAGACAGAGACTTCATCACTTGGTGGTATCGTAGTATTTCCATGCAATCTTTGGAACAACAAACCTAAAATTGTGCTAAAATTTTTAAAAAGCCGTAAACTCTAGGGTTACAAAAATAGGACTTTCACAATAGATCAGCTCTGGTCGCAGTGCGTAATGGCCTTCTAATAATAATAATAATAATAATAATACTTTTTAAAGTGAAGAAATCGTTGGCCGCTCATTGGTTTCAGTAAGATGGCACGCCAAGCCATGCAGCTCAGCACATAATCAATCTTTTTTCTCAGCTATTTTGGTGTTGTCAATTCGCCCACTCAGATTTTCGATTTGACACTTTTAGAAACTTTTTCCCAGTGATGTGCTGGAAGATTGGCTTGATGCGCACAATTTGATGCCTATAGCGTCCGAGGATCATTCGAGTCACTTGCGGGGTAGCGCCAGAAATAGACGAACAAAATCTTGAATAATTAGGTTCTCTAGACGCACTACGAGAATAGCAACGGAAAACTACTTTTTTAGTACCTAAATTTAGGATTACTTTGAAGAAAAAGAAATCCATTGTTCGCCATCTGTAGTGATCCTTATCTCGTAAAGCATCGATCAAACAATTTAAGGTTTTTGTTAGTATTCGTAGCATCGTCCAGGAGCTAAAGATCGACTATAAAACAGTTTTAAATAATTTGCGCAAATTTCTTGCAGATTGGATTTCTTTTTTCCCCAAACTAATATAATTTTCAATTCAAGAAGAAGCTTGTGTTCGGATCACCCTTTATAATACTTATTTGTAATGTACATATACATATGTATGCTTGTGTGTAAGAGAATTCATAATCACCAATCATTTATTTACCTGATGTTGCTCTTCTAACGTTTTCATTTTGGCCGCCATCGCCAATATTTCTTGATCCCTTCTTTGTATTTCAAGACGGAATTCGTCCAACTTAAATGCCAACCAAGGTAGAATTTGGAAAAAATAAATTTCGATATATTAATTTACTGTTACACAGTATGTTTGTGTGAGTGTGTATTTTAAAGAGACGACAACTTCAGTTGCCTTACGTTGAATGGCAATGAGAAATGTGTGCATTTTTTTTTTAGTGTAACGCTGAAAATGACGAAAGCTTATGAATGTTCATCGAAAGAGAGGCTATGCAGATAGCGAGAAAGAGAGCGAGAGAGAGAGCGCGCGCTTGTGAGCGTGAATATGAAAGTGCATGAAATTTATGAACTGAATGGAAATATTTGCCGCAGTTTGTAACTCTGTATGCGCTTGAGCACGAGATGTGTGCAAATTTTTGTTGTTTTTGTTTTTATGAATGCCTTGCCAGGGCATGATAATTAGTGTTTTCTTGTCGATGAAAATTACAAAATTTGTGTATTGCATTTCATGTTGCCAAGGGGCTGTGGTGGTGTGCTTTACAAACATCCAATTGTGTGCATTTGTATGCATGTATGTATGAGTGCCTATATATGTGTGTATGGATGTAAGTATGCATATTTGACTGCGTAGTTGATGTTTTGAAATTTCCTTGCTTTAGTTACTAGTTTTTCAAAATCCGCTGGCACGTGCATGCCTGTGTGTGTGTGTATGCGTGTGAACTGTTGATAGACGCATAATTGCGTGTATGTGTACGATGGTTGGTGTATTTGCTAAAATCATAAACATCTTGTGGGTGTACTACAGAGTAGGCATTGCCAAAATGTATGAGATTTTTTGTTTAGGTTAGTTTTTTTTATTTATTTACTTTTATTTTTTATTATATTTCAGTAAAGTTTGAAGATTATTTATAATATTGTTTTCTTTTGTTTTTGTTGTTTTTTGTTTTTTTGTTAGCAATATTAATTACATTTTTTATTCATTTTTCTTTTTGCCCGAATTTTTACTCAGCGTATGTATGTATGTATGCATCGCATGTATATAAGTATAAGTATAAGTATAAATACTGCTTTGGAATACAATGTAATATTCAATAAATGCCTCAGTTAGTTTTAAAATATTGAAAGTTATGACAGATACTGCAACAAATTCTGCAATATTTGCTATATAAAATTCTTTTCGAGTTGTGAGAAGTGCAAAAAAAAACAAAAATTGAGAAATATTTCATATGCGAAGAAAATCGGCTACTGTCTTCAACAAAAAAAGTCAAACATATTTATAAAAAATGTAATACATTTATAAAATATAAATGTATAAATATATGAAATTATAATAAATTTTTATAAATATATAAAATTATGGAAATAAAAAAAAAAAATAATAATAGTGCTAGAAAGTTATGAAAATAAAAATAAGCAAATATATATAAATTTTGTATTCCCGGATAGGAATTATTCGCGCTCGGAAGCAAAAAAGTGTAAATATATCTAAAAAAGTGTGAACCCCAACCGCACGAAAATTTTCATATAACATATTTTCTCAGTGCTCGAGATCATTTCTTTGAAATTTGTTAAATTTTGCGAAAATACTAAAAAAAATTTGTTTTTAAAAGTGTATTTTAAGCAAAAAAATTAATTAAAAAAAACCCGGCTCAGTTATTATTGACAAAAATATGAAAATATCTCAAAGGTGCTTTTTTTCAAAAATGGCACAAAAATATTTTTTTCCAGAAATTTGGAACCAAAAAAAGTTAATATACAATAAATTTAAAGAAAAAAAATTGTTTTTAAAAAGTAATTTTTTTATTTTTAAAAGTATATTTTGAACAGAAAAATGTGTTAGAAAAATTAATTCGGCTATTAATGACAAAAATAAGGAAAAAATGTTTTTTGAAAAATGCCAAAAATATATTTTTATTTAAACTCTGAACACAAATTAAAGCTTCAATAAATTAAAAACAAATAATAATTTTTAAAAGTATATTTTATATTTATAAAAGTATATTTTGAACTAAAAAATTAATTAAAAACGATAAAATAAAAAAAAAAAAATAAAAAAAAGATTAAAAACAAAAAGAAAGTTCAGAGATTTTTTTTTTAAATGGCACAACCATATTTTGTTTTTGCAAAATTTTTTACAAAAAAAAAATAAATTTTTAATAAATTGCAAAGAAATTTTTTTTGGAAAAGTAAGTTAAAAAATATGAATAAGCATACTTATTTTGAGAAAAAAAAATGTACTTAAAAAAATAGACTTAATGACAAAAATCAGAGAAAAAGTAAAAGATCCGGTTTTTAAAAAATGTCGAAAATTTTTTTTATTTAAACTCTGAGCACAAATTAAAGTTTGAATAAATTAAAAAAAAAACAAAAAATAAATTTAAAAAAAATTTTTTAAGTATATTTTATATTTTTAAAAAGTATATTTTGAACAGCAAAATTAATTAAAAACAAAGAAGGTAGGCTCAGTTATTAATGACAAAAATAAAAAAAAAATTGAGAGGTTTTGTTTTTCAAAAATTGCACAAAACCATTTTTTTTCAAAATGTTTGCACAAAAAAAAACTTTTTTCAATAAATTAAAAAAAAAAAATCGTTTTTGAAAAGTAAGTTAAAAAATATGAAATAAGCATACCTATTTTGAAAAAAGAACAAATGTATTTAAAAAAATACACTGGGCTATTAATGACAAAAATAAGGAACAAATCCAAGAGGCGCTGTTTTTCAAAAAAGGCACAAAAACATTTTTTTTTTCAAAATTTTGAATTAAAATTTAAAAGTACAATATATTTTATATTTTTAAAAGCATTTGTTGAACAAAAAAATAATTAGACTCAGTTATTAAAGAAAAAAAAGAAACAAATTTAAGAGGTTCTGTTTTTCAAAGGTGTCAGAAAAAATATTTTTTTATTTAAATTTTGAACACAAAAATTAATTTCAAATAAATTCATCAAAACTAAACAGTAAAATAAATTATTCTAAAAGTATATTTCATGTTTTGAAAAGTATATTTTGAAAAAAAAAAAAAATTTATTGAGATTTAATTAAATTTTGATAAAAATTTCATAATATAGAAAAAAAAATATTTAAACATAAATTTTTTAAATAAAAAAATAGTTAAAAAAAAAATTAGTAGTTAAAAAAAAATTTAATAACTTTGGAATTTACTCAAATTTTAATAATTTTGCAGAGAAAAAAAATTTCATAATTTAAAAAAAAAAATTAATAATTAAAACAAAAATTTTATAGTTTAAAAAAAAAATTATTGATTAAAACTAAAATTTAATAATTATATTTATATATATATATATATATATATATATTTCTTTTTCAAAAAAATGTGTACCTGTATGGGGCAAAACTAAGAAATATAACTTATGATGGCGTGTTTCAAAAATTACAAAAAAAAGAAAATTTGAACACAAAAATAAAATTTCAATAGATGGAAAAAAATTTGTTTTTCAAAGAATATTTTATATTTTTAAAAATATATTTTAAATAAATTTTTTTTTTTTCAAAAATACGCATAGACTCAGTTAATAGACACAAAAAAAAAAAAAAAAAAAACAAAAAAAAGATAATCCGAGAGATGTTATTTTTTTAAAATACCAAAAAATTTATTTTTTTTTTAATTTTGAACACAAAAATTATTTTTCTATAAACTTCCAAAAATTGTTTCTAAAAGAACATTTTGTATTTTTAATAGTGCATTTTGAAAAAAAAACTATAATTTTTCAAATTTTTTTTACTGAGAATTTATCTTAAAAAATTTGAAAAGAAAGAAAAAGAAGATATTTCTTTTCAAAAAGCGAATACCAGCATAAGACAAAACTAAGAAATAAAGCAGATGATGGCGTGTTTCAAACATTAAAAAAAAAATTTAATTTAAATTTTGAGCCTAAAAATAAATTTTCAATAGATGTAAAAAAAATTGATTTCAAAGAATACTTTATATTTTTAAAAATATATTTTAAATAAAAATGATTTAAAAAAAACGCACAGACTCAATTATTAGACACAAAAAAACAAAAGATAATAAAAAAAGATAATCCGAAGTATATTATTTTTTAAAAATGCCAAAAAAAATTTTGTTTAAGTTTTGAACACAAAGATTAATTTTCAAAAAACTTAGAAAAAAATTAAAAAAAAATTGTATATTTTTACAATAAAAGTATATTTTGAACAAAAAATTTATAATTTGGTCAGCAAAACGCATAGTCTTAGTTATTGGCCATAAAATAACAGAAAAAAATCAAGAGGTGGTGTTATTTTTCAAAAATGGCAAAACAAATTTATTTGAATTTTGAACACAAATATTAATTTTCAGTAAACTTTCAAAAAAAAAAAAATGTTTTTAAAAGAATATTTTTGAAATAAATGTATAATATATTTTGAACAAAGAATGTAATTAAAGCATGGAGCTAGTTATTAGCTAAAAAAAAAACAATTGAGAGGAGTTATTTTTCAAAAAAAATTATTTGAATTTTGAACACAAATATAATTTTCAATAAACTTAAAAAAAAATTTTTGTTTTTAAAGAGTAAATTTCATGTTTTTGAAAGTATATTTTTATAAAAAGAATATGTTTTTTTTTACATTTTTTTTGCTTATATTTTATAAAAACATTTCAAAATTAATTTATAAAAATGTTAAAAGTAACAGAAGATATTTATATTCAAAAAATTCTATAGAAAAATTTTCAGCATTAAAAATGTTTTTTAATCAACTCCAATTCAATTTAAATTTTTAAATTAAAAAGTAAATTTCATATTGTTAAAACATATTCTGATAAAAAAGTTATTTTTTTCAAATTTTTTCCCCTAAAATTTATCCTAAAAAATTTCAAATTTTTTTTTTCAAAATTTGTTCCCTAAAATTCACCCTTAAAAATTTCAAATGTTTTTTTGTTCAAATTTTTTCCCCTAAAATTTACCCTAAAAAATTTCAAAATTAATCAGTAAAAGCGTTAAAAAGAACACAAGATATTTCTTTTGAAAAAACTCTTTACGAAAATTTTCAACACTGAATAATTTTTTAATCAACTCCAATTCAATTTAATTTATTACATCTTTTTCACAATTTTTACGGTTTACTTTTTATTATACTCAAACATACAAATAAGTTAAATAAAATTATGTTGATGCCCACAACTTTCGGATCACTTGAAATGGAATCGCCATTTTATAAATTAAAAGTGAATAACAGCAAACAAAAAAAAAAAAAAAATAAAAATAAAAAATACCCTCGCAAAGAGAGAGGACGACGGATTTTCTTAACTCGCATATTTCATATGAAAATCTTTGACTGCTTAAAGCCTAAAACTCAAATATTATACAAGATGGCGCAAAATTAATCATCCAATTTTGTATTTGAATAACTTTTTTTACTAAGTACAAAAGACGTTGACTTTTAGTGCAGGAAATCTTTATTTTGACTTTTACGCGCTCCCCATTGCTTGGCTGTTTGTATATCGCAGCTGCGGGGTTCACCGGCGTCAAATATGGTTGACGTACGACACCATTTGCAAAAAGTGTAAATCTTCCGATAGGGTCATTAATTTCACCTCACCTTGTAATACGTAGGTAAGTATGCACATAAAATTTGTTAGGAAAATCGAACGCTCGAAAGAGTTTATATAGCAAATACATTTTTTTTTGTTTTGAATGCACCAGGAATTCTGCGTACTTTGCCAGTATTAAACTACTTATAATGGAACTTAGCTTAAGATTATATTCGTATTAGCTATGCATTGTTTTTGTTATGTATTTGTATATGTATGTATGCACAAATACAATTTTAATTTGTTTTAACTTTATTATTGCGCAGATAGTTGAATAATAATTCGGCATCATCTTAACAACTATCCTCTACATATATTTGTATATCTCCATTACATTTGTTTGTATGCGTACAGCAGCACGCACGTGGGCACGTGTGCGGGTACGCCTGTATGTATGCTTGTATATGCTAATCGAAAAAGAATAACAGTCAGTTTACATATACGTAAATAGTATCAGTACCATTGACGGTATTTTTGTTTAAATGCAAGTTGTTTTTGTAAGTATGTATGCATGTATACGAGTACACTGAAATATTGGCTAGTCTGAGTTATTTACGAGTACGAGTATTATTGTATTCGATATATTTGTATGCAAAATGCAGAGTTGTGTTTTTTTGGTTTTTTTTATTATTTTAATTACACAAATTTTTCTTGATTTTTGGTTTTGCTTATTCGTTTTGGTACTTTGCCAATTTCGTTCACATGTTGTTGCTCTATTTCACAGTTTATGCATTCATTCAAGATATTTTGTAGTTTGTTTTTTGTTTTTTCGGTTCGAATCGTTGACTGTCGTTGCTAAAAGTGCTGGTTTGCCGTTTTTGGGCAGCTATGGATATTTTTTGTTGGCCGAGGCAATTTTTTTTAAATAAACTTTATTGTTGTTTTTTCTAAAAATTACATAACCAAGCGATTGTGCAGTGGAAACTATCCATTTTGTTTATTTTTTTGGTTAACTGTCACTGATAGTTGGTTTTTTAAGGTCCGCAAATTCGGCAACGATAGAATGATAATTTTAAAAAATCTAGAATCTATTGTCGTTGCTTTAAAAACTCTTAACTACTTTAACTTTTTCTCAGTAAAATAGTTAAGCGTGCAAGCGGCAAGTGTGCTGCACTTTGCGCTCTTTCATTTATGAATATCGCGATGGGAAATCTAAATTAAGCGAGTCCACGCAGTTCTCTAACATCGAACATCACTCAAATCATATTCCGGCAAAACTATATTTGCTAGGATTACTTTGCACTCTTCTAGAGCCACTAGCCCTTGTGCAGCATTCTTCAAGTTGCTTCTCAATTTCATTGGAAAATCATCTATAACGATGCGGCATATTTTTAAAGCAACAAAAAAAAAGCAACTTAACAAACAAAATATGTCCCATCGGACGGCCACAAATCCACATGAATTTCATCTCAAGCCCTGAGATATCATATGAAAGAATTTTTCAATCGGAGTGCTCGCTCCTCAAATTTTCAAATCAATCGGTCGTTAGTGCAATTTTACGGCTTTGGCCATATTTTCATGGGTCCAGTAGGCAAAAAACCAGCTGGTAAGTAGCAGAGGAAGAGGAAGGCCTCCTTTGCGTTGGAAAGATCAGGTGGAGAAGGACTTGCCTTCACTTGGTGTGTCCAACTGGCGTCAGTTAACACGAGAAAAAAACGACTGGCGCGCTTTGATAAGCTCGGTTAAAATCGCGTAAGCGGTTATGGCGCCAATTAAGAAGAAGAAGAAGTAGGCAAACAAGCCAATGGAGGCATGGAAGTTACCGGCCTATATTGGGCATGCACTTTGTGTAATTTCGTTCTATATGCGCGGAAAAGTGTTCGAGACTTGATTTTAAAGACTTCAATGCAGCGAACTCAACTTTTTAATTTTTTTATGATAAAATACTCTTTCACTGGTTCGCTCTGCGTATTTGAATATAGCTCGAAAATTTATGTGAGTGTACTAATATGAAACTTGCAGAGACTACAGAGCATAGTCTCAGCTCTAAATGAGGGGCAAAAATGACAACAAAAAAATGTTCCAAAAAACCAGCAAAATTTTGTTTCCCAATAGCCTCAGCTATTAAAAAACACAACAACAGAAATAAATCTGAGGGAGGTTGTTTTTCAAAAATGACAAAATACCAAATATTTTCCCAAAAACTAAAAAAAAAAAAATTGTTGTCCAATAGTTTCAGCTATTAAAAAAAAGAAATAAGAATTACATCTGGGGCAGGTTGTTTTTCGAAAATTACAAAAATATGAAATGTTTTCCGAAATATTCAAACAATTTTTTTCCCAAAAAATGTTTATTCTAACATTACAAAATAATAATAAAAATGGAAAAAAACGGAAACTTTTTCGCATTACAAAGCCTATACCGAAATTTTCAACCATGAATAAATCTCAGAAATATTACATGTTTTTCAAAATTATTAAATCTTTTTCAAATTTATTAAATTATTTTTTGAAATATTAAATTTTTTTCAAATTACGAAAATTTTTTTTAAGTTATTATGATTACAAACCATTTTCTAAATTGTGAAATTTTTTTCAAAGCTATTACTTTTTTTCAAAATTATGAAAGTTAAAAAAATGTTTTTTTTCAAAGTTATGAAATTAAAAAAGTTTGTTTTTCAAAATTATGAAATTAAAAAAATTTTTTTTTTTTTTAAATTATAAATATTTTGAACTTGAATTTGTATAGACGGTATTAAATTTTTTTTAAGTTTAGATTTTTATAAGCTATCAATTTTTTTAAAATGATTAAATGCCTTTTTAAAATTAATAGATTTTTTATCAAAATGGTTAGAATTTTCCAAATTATTAAATTTTTTTTAAAACTATTACATTTTGTTTTCAAAATTATGAAATGTTTTTTAAATAGTGATTCATTCAAATCTATAATTTTTTTATCAAAATTATGTTTTAAATAATTTTGCTTTTTTAAATTATTAAATTTTTTCTCAAAATGATTAAAACTTTTCTAAAAAGTAAACATTTTTTTCAAAGTGATTTCAATTTTTTAAGTATTAAGCTTTTTCAAAATTATATATTCTTGTTTTAAAAAATTTTTTTTTTAAAACTATTAAATTTTTATCAAAATTCTTAATTCCTTTTTAAAATGAATCAATTTTTATCAAAATTATCAAATTTATTTCAAAATTATTAAACCCTCTTTTTATGAAAATTTTTTTGTAAATATTTATTTTTAAATATTTTCTTTTTCAAAATTATCAAATTTTTATTAAAATTTGAAAAAATTTCAAAACTATTAAATTGTTTTCAATTTGATTAAATATTTTTTTTTCAGTTATTAAAATTTTTTCAAAATTATGAAACTTTTTAACTAAATTTTTATCAACATTTGAAATCATTTCACAATTCTTAAGTTGTTTTCAAATTTATTAAAATTGATTTAAACTATTAAATTTTTTTCTTCAAAATTATCAAATTTTTTCTAAGTATTGCTTTTTTTTAATTATCAAATGTTTATCAACATTTGAATAAATCTCAAAATTATTTATTGCTTTTGTTTTTGGTTTTCGAAATTATTTAATTTTTTTTTCAAAATGCTTACATTTGTTTTTAATTATTAAAATTTTTTTAAAACTATTAATTTTTTTAAGTAATTATTTATTTTCAGTATTATATAATTTTTTTTAAATAATTTTTTTTTATTAGTTATTAATTTTTAATTATTAAATTAAATTATTATTTAATTATTATTTAATTTAATTATTAAATTAATTATTAAATTGTTTTCACAAATATTTACTTTTTTTCACAATTACTAAATTTTTTTTTAATTTTTAGATTTTTTCAAAATTATTAATTTTTTTTTGAAAACTTAAATTTTTCTCAAAATTATCTAATTTTTTTTCAAATTGATTAAATTTTTTTTAGATTATTTAATTTTTTCCAAAATTATGAAAGTTTTTTTAAATAATTAAAAAAAGAAAATTTTTTTTAAACTATTAATTTTTTGTTAAAAATCATTTATTTCCAATATTTTTTTTTCAAAATTATTAAATTTTTTTCAAAACTAGTAAATATTTTTTATTACTACTACATATTTTTTTAGTTATTAGATTTTTTTCAAAAGTATTTAATTTTTTATTAATTATTAAATTTTTTGAAGAGTTATTGAGTTTTTTGAAAAATTAGTAAATTTTTTTCAAACTGGATAATTTTTGTAATTACTATTTAGATTTTATTTGTATAGACCTAAAATTTTAAAATTTTTCCAAAATAATTTTTATTTTTCAATTATAAAATTTTTCTCCCAACTATCATTTTTTTAAGATTTAAATTTTTTTCAAAACTATCCATTTTTTATTATTTTTTTTTAAGTATTAAATTTTTTTCAAAATGATTAATTTTTTTGAAAATTATTCAATTTATCCCAATTAATTATTAAATTTTTTTCAAAACCATTAAAGTGATTTTTTTAATTAGTAAATTTGTTTTAAAAATTATAAAATTTTAATGTTTAATGATTCAGTTTTTCTTAAATTATGAAATTTTTTTTTTAAATAACTTTATGATGATATAATAATAATAAATAATAAATCTGAGTAAATCTGTAAATTATTAAGCTTGTGTTTTTTTTTTGTT
Organism: Anastrepha obliqua; assembly: GCF_027943255.1. NCBI lineage: Eukaryota > Metazoa > Arthropoda > Insecta > Diptera > Tephritidae > Anastrepha > Anastrepha obliqua. The sequence goes on from NC_072895.1 coordinate 28,232,196, forward strand.
TTCAAAATTATAATTTTTTTTTCAAATTGATCAATGTTTTTTTTAATTATTACGTTTTTTGAAAACTAAATATAAATTTTGGTTTTAATTATTAATTTTTTCTTCAAAAAGTGTGAAATTTCCTTAAATGAGTGACAAGTTTTTACACTGAACAGGAAAGAAAGAGAAGAACTGGCGGTCATTTCTGCAAAAAAGAAAAATCTGATGGCAGTCCTCCAGCAAATGCGCAAACGGATCGGAGTTGAGCTCTTTTCTATGTTAGCTGCACATTTTCTTGTTTGACATTTACTTAAAAAACAAAAAGGATAGTTCTTATTGAGAAACTCGTTTTCTGCACGAAATAAATTCGCTGGCGATGCAATAATTTTTGAATTTAGAATTCATACACTTTGAGGAAAAACTCTGGTTACTTACCGCACTCGGCCAGAGTCAGGTTTGAGGAGTATTGTTTTTTTTTGTTGTATGGAAAATCAACCTAAAATATGCTTGGCCAACAACTGTAAATTGTCTATTATCGATGCTCGACCCCTGAGTCAACATTTCGCTCCGTTTTAGAATAAAAATTATCAATTAAAAATTTGTTAAATGGTTTGGATTATTTGCGTTTATGTTTGGGCGATGCTGCACGCCTGGGCAGTACAAATGCTTCAGTAAGAATAACAGGGCTTTAAATGCATACATAAGCAATAAGCAAATGTGTATAAGTAAATGTGTTAGTAGCGTTGTAAAACTTTGCAAGTTGGAAGTAAAACATTTTTACGAGTAGGTAAATATTTTGTTTTTGCTAATAAATTTTTAGTACATTCTTAATATGCAATAATATGCGATTTCTTGCTTTTGTTTTTCTCTTTCTATTTCTATGTATTTAAGTAATAATTACTAACCATTACAAGCTAATACAATACATTATTTGTAGCTCTATTCTACATACATACATTCACATTAGATTTGTTTCAACAATTCGATTTAACTACCTTACATAAATTTATTTTTCGATTATCTGTAGTTTTGCTTTTTCACAATTTTCACATTTTTATTTCAAATTCTTCAACGTTTGCATTGCATTATGAACAACATTACATTACTTTTGTAATTGACCTTCATTACTAATCACACTCTAGCTGGGGAAAAAATTTGTATTTTCTGTAAATTGTATGCGCAGTTGTTTTTTGTCTGTTTTTTGTATTTGTTTTTTGTAATTACTTTAAAAAATGCATGCGCTTTTCGGCACCAAAAATTATTATTTTTTATTAAATGCTTGCGTTTTTGTTTTGGTTTTGTAAAAGGAAGTTTGTTGTTTTGTTTCATTTTCGCTTAGATTCAATGCTGATTATATTTTGGAATAAAATTTAAAAAACAATTTTTGAAATTTATTAATTTTTTTAATGTTTTGCCGTCTATTTTTGGAAAATAACATTCGTTAAAATTTTTGCAAATACTGTGTACTCTCTCCTAACACCTCTTTTAAGCGAAAACTTTTTTCAGTACACACATCAAATCCTGAAGAATTGTTTTAACATATTTTCTCTTGAGCGGCCAACCCTCCCATAACACGTCAGCCCTCATATATTATTAACTTTTTTACACTTTATTTATAAGCGGACCCCTCTCCAAAGCGAACAATTTTTTCAGTCCCTTAGGTGTTCCTTGGGCCGATTACTTTCAAAACAAAAATTTGTTCGAATTAAATTTTATTTTCCAAGAGTTTTTACGCGGAATTTTTTCGAAAATTAAATAGAAAATAATTTTTTTGTACATATATTTCTGAGGCCGGTTATTCGCGAAAATAAGAATTTTTTATAAATATATTTTTTTTTTTTCAAAATAATATTTTTTCCAAATATTTTTTTTCTAAAAATTTTGTTTGTTTCAAAATAATTTTTTTTTTCAAATAATTTTTTTTCTAAAAATTTTGTTTAAAAAATTTTTTTTTAAATCATTTTTTTTCTAACATTCTTGTTTTTAAATTTGTGTTTTTCAAAATAATTCTTTTTTCCAAATAATTTTTCTTTTTCAAAACAATTTTTTTTCCCAAATAATTTCGTGTCTAAAATTTTTTTCTAAAAATGTTTACGCCGATTTTTTTACGAAACTTTGTTTACGCTTTTCTCATAAGCGGCCACCTCTCAAAAGCGAACACATTTTTCAGTCCCTTAGGTGTTCCTTGGGCCGATTATTTTCAAAACAAAAATTTGTGCGAATTAAATTTTATTTTCCAAGAATTTTTACGCGGAATTTTTTTGAAAATTGTATAGAAAATAATTTTTTTGTAACGAAAATAAGAATTTTTTTTAAATAATTTTTTTTCCAAATAATTTTGTTTTCTACAAATTTTTTTAAATAAGCCTTTTTACAAAATTTTTTTTTCCTAACCATTTTTTTTAAATAATTTTTGTTTTTCAAAATAATTTTTTTCCCAAATTATTTCGTTTCTAAAAATGTGTACGCCGACTTTTGTACGAAACTTTGTTTACACTTTTCTCATAAGCGGCCACCTCTGAAAAGCGAACAAATTTTTCAGTCCCTTAGGTGTTCGCTTAAGAGGGAGTGCATTGTATTTCTTACGCCGATTACTTTCAAAACTAAAATTGTTCCAAATTAAATTTTGTTTTCCAAGAAATTTATATATCTATATGTGTATATTTTTTTTTTAATTTTAAATTTTTAAATTTTTTAAATAACTTTTTTTCCCAAATAACTTTTTTCTAAAAATATTTACGCGCATTTTCTTAACGAAACTTTAATAACACTTTCCTCATAAGCAGCCACCTCTCAAAAGCGAACAAAGATTTAAGTTCGTTAGGTGTCCGTTTAAGAGAGAGTGTAGTATTTCTTGGGATGATTATTGGCGAAAATAATAATTTTTTTCCTAAAATTTTTTTTTAAATAATTTTTTTTTCCAAAAATTTTTTTTAAATAATATTTTTTTCAAAAATAAACTTTTTTTCGAAATAATTTTTTTCTGAAATTTAAAATTCAATTATTTTTTTCAAAATAATTTTTTTTTAAATAGTTTTTTTTCAAAATAATTTTTGTTTCCAAATAAATTTTTTTCTAAAATTTTTTTTTTAAGTAATTCCTGTTAAGTAATTTTTTTTAAATAATTTTTATTTAAATAATTTTTTTTTCCAAAAATTTTTTTTTGAATAATGCATTTTAAAATATTTTCTTTTAAGTAATTGTGTTTTGATTAATTTTTTTTGTTTTTTCCAAATAATGTTTTTCTTTAAATTTACTCTTTTCTTTTTGCTTATATTTTAAATAGTAATAAAGGAAGCGTTAAATTTTATTTGAATTTCGCTCTCGCGTTATAGTTTTGCACAAGAAAGTCTATAAAGTAACCAAGTACCCACAAGTAAGACTTGCAAGTAAAACGCATTTTTTGAGATATTTAAATTTCTATTCACTTATAAGCCTGCCATCAAAAGTAACAATTTTCCCATAGAATAATGTAAAATTTTTTAACATATTTTATCTAGTATTGTATTTTTGCTCCCATTTTTTACATATAATTTTTCATATATACAGTCTTACTGGTTTTGCTTTGCTTTTTGCGTTGCTGGTGCATTTTCGCTTTGACTTTTCATTGAATTAGTGTTGTTGTTGTTGTTGTTAGCAACGCGTTTGACGGGCAGTTAGACGCAGATATTAGCGAGAGTTATTTATTTTTAATATCTACTTTAATTGATTAATTTCTCTTTAATCTTTGAATATTTTTGCTTAACTTTGTGAAAATTGTCCTGAGTTCTCTGCAACAACTTCAATTCAACTAAGTTCTTATATTCGTTTTTTTTTACAATAATATTTTCCCTTTCTCTGTCACTTCAATACAATTGAGTAAAAGTAATTGTTGCTGGTGGACTTCTAAGTAAATTTTTCGAACAAATTGTATTGTATTTTAATTGTAATTTAAAAGAAATTACAATATTTACTTAAGTATTGCATTTGCTGCTTCAAACAGTTGTGTTTTTTTTTGTTTTGCCGTTAACTAAGTAAGTTAATAAGTAAATAAGTTCAATAAGTTTTATAAGTGCAATAGTAAAGCTTTGCTAAGCATTCTCCTACTTCTATGCCTATTTATGTTTGTATATATTTATATGTGTGTTTGTAATACACAAAAATGGCATGGCACATTAAATTGGTGTTTTACTCCTTCTTTCTTACCACTTTTTTCCTTCCAATGGAAACTTATCATTTACGCATACAATAATAATTCAATACTTTTATAGGTTTGTATGTCTACTACTGCAGATAGATTCAGATCGTATTTTCTAAATTATGCTAACATATTTTCTAAATTTATATAAGTGAACAAAAAAAGTAATGTCAAAGTTTTCAAAAATCATGCGCATACGCCACTGAGCTGCGTTTTTTGCTTTCCGACAATGCTGGGGGTCGGAAACAATTTGTAAACAAAAATGTTAAAAGGACTTTAGAGTAATGGGGAATTCCGAAGTACAACTTAATTAGTATTTTTGTTTTTGGACTGAGTATTATTCAAACTGAGTATTATTCAAATCACGTTTTAGAGAATCTTTATAAGTAGTAGTGGAATGCCAAATACGGAGAGTATGGAGAGCAGCATGGAATGGAGTAGTCAAAGTCAATGCGCCGTCGTTATGATCAAAACTGACAACTGAGTTTATCAATTAAAATAAATAATTTGCGCGTACACTGTAGTAAGATGTTTGGCCAAGGTTCTCCTCACATTTGTGGTGGGCGTCCTGATGTTGTGCCACAAATGGAAGGACCTACAGTTTTAAGCTGACTCCGAACGGCAAATGATTTTTTATGAGGAGCTCTTTCTTGACAGAAACACACGTGGAAGTTTGCGATTGACTGCCGAGGGGCGATCGCTATTAGAAAAACTCTTTCCAACATTTTGCTTTTTTATACACGGGGATTCGAGCCTACGCATTACCGACAGGTAGTCACGCACTCACCCATTCCGCTACGACTAAGTATTCATTTTGTCATTTCTCGTGTGCTTTTACTTTGTGATTATACTAAATATGCATCAAAAAATCCTCCAAAAAAGGATGATTCTACTAAATATTAAAAATTTCTCCAAAAATTAAAAATTCCTCAAAAATTAAAAATTCCTCCAAAAATTAAAAATTCCTCCAATGCCTCAGAAGCGAAATATATCTTTGTTCTCAAAGCGCTCCTGGCATTCTTCTTGCTATTTAAATATAAAAAAGAACACAAATATCAACGGAATTTTTTTGGAATTAATTGTCAAGTCAATATGTGGTTAAATTTCAAGGGCCGATGTTGAATGTGAACCACACCTAAACGTCAACGACACCGTTGGACTTCTTGCTTTGGGGTTATTTAAAAGAAAAGGTATACGTCGATAAGCCAGCAACAATTCAAGAGCTAAAGGATGAGATAAATCGGAACATTAACGGCATAGAACCTCAATTATGGCTCAGCGTCATCGAAAATTTGGACCATCGGATGGAGGTGTGCCACCGAAGCCGTGGAGGCCATTTAACCGATATTTTGTTCTATACGTAATTGAGCTATACCAATATTATCATAATAAAGAGAAATGACAATAATTTTATAAAAAAATTCTATTTTATTCAAAATCAACACCGGTCTTTGTAACTTAACCACCCTTTAGATAAGAAACTATTTGCATTTGGTGGTCTTTGGAGGTGTGCCGCCGAGGCCGCGGCGGCTATTTGGCCGATATTTTATTCCGTACGTAATTGAATCATACCAGTAATATCATAATAAAGAGAAATGAGAAAAATTTTCTAAACAATTGTATTTTATTCAAAATCAACACCGGCCCTTGAAACTTAATCACCCTTTTTATGCGCAACTTACATTCGGTCGGCCCCGGATACGAAGCGCACTACAGATGTTAAACTTCAAAAATTAAAAAAAATATTTTTCTGCGCTAGCTTCAGGACAAGCAAAAACCTACGATAATATTTTCATCATGAAAAAGCCACTGACAAGAAGCAGCTGCCGCCAATTGTACGACAACATTAAGAAGCAGATGAAAGGCGTAGGTTAGATTAAGTAGTGCTGGCTGATCTGTACAACGACAGTGTCCCCCGTCAGTACTCCCACCAATATTTTGCAGTCTTTCTTAGGCAGTGATAAAATAAAGTTTGCAGTTTTAGTAGTCCAAGTATACAAGGCGTAATTTGAAGGAGAAACTCTAATATATTTACAACAAACAAAGATTGCTTGAGCTTTTTACTTGAGATTTTGGTACTTATTTCGTCTCTCAAGGAATCTAAATTACTATAGAAACTCAATTGTGCACCAACGTGACTTAGTTGCTTGCAGCCTCAAAGCTCAAAGATGGCGGAAAAAGTGCAATAACTGCGCACTCAAGAGAGATCAGTAAAACTTGGGCACACCAAATTTTCTATAGAAACAGTAATTTTTTTTTTACTTCTGAGTGTAAAATGTTGGCTTCTAAATCTGATTAAAAAATTATGCCTTTCGAATGCTGAGCGGAAGAAGTTAGTAATAGTGGAGTTTGTGAAACAAAGTCAAAGACTCGGGAAACACTAAAAATATTTTCATAAATTGGATAAGTAAAAAAAATTTGAGTAATATCACCGATATTTAAAATTCTGCTGCAACTAGTGAACTGAGAGGTTGAAAGCCATAAAAGTAATCGCCTAAATTTAAGTCTTAAGCAAACTTTGTCAAGTGAACTTTAAATAGAGTTGAGCTCTGCTTAAAATTTTGCGCTGAAACGGAGATTTGATCGGGCAAAGTTTATACAATTTAATTTTTTTATATTTGATAAAAAAGTAAGGCCTAAATATTATCCCGAAAAATTTTGAGAAGTAAACTTTAAACTTTTGAGAGTTCAGCTCTGCTTAATAGTTTGCCCTTAAACGGAGGTTTGATCCGGCAAAGTCTATGCAATTTAAGTTTTTTATATTTGATAGAAAAGTAAAGCCTAAATATTTTCCAAAAAAATTTTGAGAAGTGAACTTTAAACTTTTAAGAATTCAGCTTTTCTTAATATTTTGCCCTTAAACGGAGATTTGATCGGGCAAAGCCTATAATTTTATATATTTGAAAAAAAGGATTGGCCTATTTACTTGTATTATCCAGGAAAGCGATGAAAAAAGGGACTAACTTCTGAACTTAAATGCACAGCAACACTCTTCAACTTTTCAGCACCTCCTTTGAACTATTGAGCCCAGCTTTTAACAAAGTAGACAATAAAAAAATTGCAGGATTTCAAATATCCAATGAACTATGAAATCTTCAATATTCCTGTAATCTATCCTCGGAATATTAGCCAACAGGCGAATATAAGGCAGTGTCGTGCTATTCAAGTATTTATTTATTATTAGATATTATTATTTATTTCTCATTTATTATTATCCTCAGAATTCTGTTGAATACCTTTCGTCAATTAAGAAATTATTTTGTCAAGTGGCTTCTCCCAAAAAGAAGGCTATACATTCAAAAACGTTGGCGGCCGCTGTGGCCGAAGAGGTTGGTGCGAAAACCGGAATAAAAATAAGGGTTTCTAATAGCGAGCGCCCTCGACAGGCAAACGCAAACCTCCGCGTGTATTTCTGCCATGAAAAAGTTCCTCATAAAAACCATCTAACGTTCAGAGGCGGCATAAAACTTTAAAATGGTAGTGAAATAAAGGCACAATTTTTATTTAATTTCAGAATCTCAGAGTTTTTGGACTTTCACCGGAACTCAAAGAATCTGAATCTTTTAATTTTTAAATTTGTTTCGAAATTAATTTTGTTTCGTGCCGTTGAATCTATACCGTTGCTTTTCAGATGTGAATTTGTGATCAGGGAAATTCGAAAATCAAAAATGTGCTCTGGACATTCACTAAAGGTGGTGGCACTAGACCAACAACAATGTTTTGTGTAATTGATTGTCAAAGCAAGGAATTTGCAAAGTCGAAAACAAAGAATGAATTCGCTTTGTTTCATTCGACGCTGACGAGAGCCACATGACACGGCGAAAAAAAACCAAATCAGCTGATGGTAGCTGACGTCAGAGATGACAAAATCATGAAAAATAAAGTAACTGTTTTTGAATGGCGCCACCTAAGATACTCAATTCGCATAATAGATTCGCCTTGACGCTGTAGACTACAACAAAGTTGACAGAGTCAAATACAGTTTGAAAATCAGAAGTGAAAATATAACAGAATCATTTGAATGGCGGCTTCATTTACCACAGATCTTCATTTATCAGTCACGCCGAGTGTAGGTGTAGCAGCTCTGATAGCAGCCTCTTTCGTTTAGGGCTGTAGCCGGCCAATGCCTATCTGATTACCTGGAAAGTGAGAGTCCATCAGCAAGCTGAATACCTCACTTTGCTTCTCCGTGAAGGCGCCATCAGATTTCCTAAGTGACCCCAGCTTTGTGGTTGGATCCCTTTTCAGGGCTTTCCTTTCAGGAATAATTTTAATAAAATTTGTATATTTATTTTATAAATGCAGCTTTTCTGCCGTTTGAATGATACAAAATGGAGCTGAAATGTGGTGACATAGTTAGCGCTCTCTTCATCATCTGTTATCACAGTGGGGAGAATACAGAAGGCGACGACATCTGCGAACCGCACACTCTCAGTGAATTTGACAAAATGAGCTGACTTATAAAGTATATACAGCCAGCGTCAAAAGAAAGCGCACGCAACATTTTAATAAGTTTTGACTACTTTTTTATTTACTTGGTAATTTCAATTATTTTTTTTATAAAGGTATACTACATAGTACAACAAAAACCATCGAAAGCACACTTTCAAACTTTCTATAAAATTTATAAAAACTCGGCAAATGACCGTCAAAGTCGACAAATGACCATCTGATCATTCAAGCTTTCTACTAAGAATTTTTAGAAAAATTTTGGGCTTGCAGTTTTTTATATTAGATTATTGAATTTTGGTATAATAAAATGCAACTTTAAAGTCGTTCAAAAATCGCGTTCATTTTTGACAATTTTTTCTGCTGACGGTATTGGGTGCTTTTTTCCATATAAGAAAAATGTGAAGTAGGCATTAAATGGAGAAAATGCACAAGAACGCGAACAAAAAAGATTCTCAAAAATCAGTGTAATTTTTGACTTACTCGAAACTGGCACTTTATGAGTAAAGAGCCTGAAACTTTCATAAAAATTTGTCGAATTCTTACAAATTTTGTTCCCAGTTTGAAAATTTGCTTTGAATGGGTTTTGTTGTAGTATGCACAGTGTTCTTATAAAAGAATAAATGAAATAAAAAAGTACATAAATAAATAGTAAAAACTGGCCAATATTTGGTTTGACGTTAACTGCATGTAAAGCGTGATCAGACTGGAGATACTTTTTCCAATAGGGGTTTTTTGACAGATCGCGTGTGACTACTGTCACACTAAATATAACATTTTTTTCAGTATTCATTGACATTTCATCATGGAAAGATTTACGCCTCAACAACGCTTAGAAATCATAAAATTGTATTACGCAAATCGACGCTCTGTGAAAAGTGTTCATCGCGCGCTCAGGCGAACTTATGGCTACGACAATAAGCAAAATTACCGTATTTGGGCTGAAGAGCAATCCGAAGCCATTGAAGAACCAAGAAACAGAAGTTGCATCCATTGAAAACAACCGTTTTGGTGGGGCCTATGGGCTGGAGGAATCATCGGCCCATATTTCTTCAAAGACGAGGCTGACGCTAATGTAATAGTGAATGGCGAAAGATATCGCGCCATGATAAACGACTTTTTGATGTCAGATGCCTATAAATTGAAGCCTGCGATCTCCACAAAAACATTGGTTCCAACAAGACGATGCTAGTTGACATACAGCCCGTGAAGCAATGGATTTACTGCGTCATCGTTTCGGTGAGCAATTTATATCTCGTCTCGGACCAGTGGATTGGCCGATTGGCCATCAAGATCGTGTGATATCACGCCTTTGGACTTTTATTTGTGGGGGGTATGCAAAATCTAAATGCATTGTGAATAAATCAGCTTCGAGTGAAGCATTGGAGCGCAACATCACTAAAGTTATTCACGAGTTGCCGACCGACTGAAGTCCTGCAGCGACATTTGAAAGGGATTATCTTAAAAAAATAAATGTCATGAATGGTTCTACACAAAAATAATAAAGATTGCCCAATAAATTTGAAATTTCGTTGTTTTATTTCAATTTAAAATCCGATCCGTACGACAAGTGATTTTTTGGAAAGGAGTTTTTCCATGGCAAAATACACTCGGAGGTTTGGCATTTCCTGCCGAACGGCGACCTCTGGTAGAAGAAAAATTGCCTCTCAAATGCGACAAGAGATTCGAATCTGTGCACTTCCGAATGGTAGTCACGCACCAACCCATTTGGCTACGGCAACCAAATCAGCTGACTGGATGACGTAATAATTTGCTATGCCTTTTTTGCTGATTTTTATTCATATTTTTATTATTATTACTATTTTTTTTTAACTTTTTGTTTTATTTCTGTTTCTGTTTGATTTTCATTTTTATTTCCTTCTTATTTTTACTATTATTCATGCGCAAAGTTATCTCGTACCTCGCCGTTCTCTTTCTTGCTTAGCCAATTGTTACGTCACAGTTAGAAATACCCTTAGGCAAGTCGCAATGTGGAAGTTCATAAGTGCCGATTTACACAGGGAAACATTTGGAAGGGAAAAATTTTATTTTCGCTAGAGAAGGACGGACGGGGAAGAGAGAGACGATTTTGTGTGCCGTACTGGCGACAGGTTTTGTGTTTCCTATTTGTATTTTCAATCTTAAAGTTGGCTGCGAGACAATTTTAGACAGTTGCTTCATGCGTTTTCTTCTTTTGTGTGAGAAAGTTCTGTGTTGGTTTTCAATCAAATGGAAGAAATCAACGATTACAAACACCAAAATGCTGGTGGGAAAATACAGAATGATTTTTGCTGGTAAATTAGATATGATTTAAGAAACTTGTGGGACATTTTTATGTTGAATTCGAAATTATTTTTCCATTTCTAGATACTCAGGTTAATTTAATTAAAATTTTTTAATATATGAAATATTTTTTATAAAATTTTTCTTATTCAAGTGCAAAAAATTGTAAATTTATATATGAATATAAATAATGAAAAATTCATATTATTTAACTAGCCCAATTTGCCTTCTTCATTAAAATATTTAACAAACTGTTGACGAATGTTTTCCACTTTACATTTTACGGATTGTAGAAGATATCGAACCTCGGAAGATGCTGAAGAAGTATACATCAAAAGCAACGAATGTTGCCGAAAACAATTTTGCTCGTATAATCGCGCATGAAACATCAAAAGAGAATTTCCAGTGTCTCTCTGTGTAAATCGGGACTCATTTTTGATCTGTTACTGCTCATGCTGTATCTTCAAGAATGATAGAGAAATAGTTTGCGCCTTTCGAATTCGCCGTGTCGTAAGAGTCCATGAATAAAAAAACAAAAGGAAGTGGAAAATTACTTGCTTGTGAAGAAGAAGAGTAGATGAAAGCAGTGGAAACAACCAAACACAAAAAAGTATACGCACACACTCATACTTCCTGCCACGGCGTCTTCTGCATAAAAACGAAAACAAACTGTATTTGGAGGCTTTGTATTAATTTGGGCTTTCACAATTTAAAACACGGCACTTCGGCCCCCGCGGCCGAATGGGTTAGTGCGTGATTACCATTCGGAATTCACAGAGAGAACGTGGCTTTGAACCAGCTTTTCTGCGTAGCTTGTCGACAAACAGGATTAAATTTTGCGAACTAGACGCACGAGCTGCTTTAAATCATGGACTGGACTTCCGGCAAGATACGTTTTCATAATTCCCCACACAATTTCAATGGGGTTGGCGTCTGAGGACTGGGAAGACCAGTCCATTACTGTGACGCCATTTGCTTGTTTTGTTATTTCTCAATGAGTTTTTCTGAGAGCAGTGGTTTTGATGATGTGGGACGATAGGAAATGTTCGCCTCCTTCAATCGTCGTTCGACGGCGTTGATACACACATCTATTCTCATTTTAGCACGAATTGTGCGTGCTTGTCGTGTAGTCACAAAGCAAAGACCCGCTTAAAAAGTTGGACGATCACTTTATCCCGGTTTTTTGTCGTCACTCGCTTCAAGCCGCGCTCGGAAAAGTCATCAACGTTTTTGTACACCTTCTATCGTTGATTCCACTTCACAGCAACTTTTTTTTGATTTTTTAATCACTTTTGCAGCAGCGGCGTAAGATAATTTCGGCCCTTTCGATTGCGTGCATAAAAATTACGCCTCGAAACGCTTCGTGTAATTCTCATTCATTTTTGTTTGGTTGTGTTTGCGGGAAAGTTTCGAACGACACTAACCTGAGTTAGCAGTGGCGTCGTAGCCCTTGAGTGGACTATTACACCGAAAAAAGCAGAACGAAATATATCTTGAAATTACAAGAAAAAAACCGGTATTTTCTACTGACACAGACTGTATATTTGCTACTCCTTTTGTTTGCTTTGTTCGTTTGTTTCGTATCGGAAAGGAAGCTGACGTCAGACTTGACAAAATCGCGACAAATAAATTGACTGTTTTTTAAAGGCGCCACCTAAGGCACTCAATTCGCCTTGCTGTAGCTGCTATTAAGGCGTTACATACGTCCGGAATTTTCAAAAAATCGATTTTTCGGCACGGTCTGCATGATAACTCATACAGTTTTTAATATTTTTTTTCGAAAGAGTTTTCTCTATAGTGTGTTGAGCCGGATTTTTGATATTTTTATTAAAAAAATTTATAAACATAATTAAAGTGTGACATTTAAGACGTAAAACGCATACTTTTTTTTTTTAAATGCCGTAAATTGTAAAATTTTTCGAAATTCCAAAATCCGCCTCGACAGACTATAACTACAATTTTATTTTACGAGAATTTTTTTTACTTTTTACAAATCCATCAACATTTCAAAGAGAAATGCTGCAGACCGTGGAGCAACTTTTTTCATTGTACTTTGGGTCACGTGATTTTTTATATACTAATTTTGGTAAAAAAAAATTAAAATACATTTTTTTATAAAGTTGAAGTACTAATGAACAGTGCAGCAAATTTTTTTATATTTATTGACGTATTTTTGCTCTGCAGGAATCTGTTCAACCCCAGTTCGTAAACGCATCGACTTTGACCACTGACTTTGACTGGTAACATAGCTCACACATACATGCTCAGAAGAGGGGTGGGTGCAAGTCCTGAAATAATCACTGATGTTTCAGCAAATATAATAACATAATTTTCTAATAACACCAAGGATGAGTTCGTTGAAGCGGCAATCTGTGGCTAACACCGCTCAGCACGCGGCGTGGGGTGATCATCATTAAAAGCACACACATACATATGCAGAATGGCGCATATGTTTTCTAACTAATTATATACACATTAAAGATTTACCTTGGCATTCTCATTAAGTAATAACGGTTTATTAATTGTTAGCCGTTTGTGTGTGTATGTGTGTGAATGTTTGTATATCATATTCAGTACTTACTCATTTTACGCGCATATATGTGGGTACGTGGGTACGTGTGTACGCGCGTACTTATATATGCTTATATATGTTGTTGTTGTTTTTGTTTTAACTATTCATATACTAGTAAATATTTGACTACTTCACGCCTGCCATTGCGCCTAAATGCCTTCATTAGCACCATTTTTACGAGTATGACGAGTATGCGACCGAGTATATTTGTATATATATATATATATATAGGTGTGTGTGTGTGTTTATTATATTGTAATTGTATATATGTAAGTATTGTAAGTACGTAAAAGCAGCATTCATGTGACACACAACGCTATTAATGGACTATATATAATATTTAATTACACATACACATATATATTTGTATGCATATGCGTATGTATTGGTAGTTGAAATGTAACTGCTTTGTAGTTGCTTTCAATGCACCGATTTTGCTGAATATATTTGCTGTTGGATGTGTCTTTTTTGTTTCTTATTTATTTATTTATTTATTTTTTTTTTTTGGTTTTTGGTTTTCGTTACATTTTTACGTTTATGACTTATGCATTTATTATGCGCCTGTATGCGCGTGTATGCGCATGATATGTGAAAACGTTTTCGCTCAGCGTTCTTCAGTTTTCGTACCCTCTATACGAGTATACGAGCAATATACGTACTCCTGTGATGTTAGTCGCATGTTGTTGCTTGAGAGCTGTAGAGTAGTACGACTCAGTGTACACAAACAACTAACTAGGGAAGGGGATTTGATTTCTTGACGCCCTTTTGCGTTGTTGCGCGCACTCATTTCTTTTGTTAGATGCTAAGCTTGAGTTTCAGCTGCTAAGAGCCTCAGACACCACTACATACATATCAGTTTACTTGATGTCGTGCCGCGTCGTCGTTGTCGTCGTCGTCGTCGGTCCTAATCAATCTTTTCTACCAATTGTTTGTTGCCGTTCAAGAGTATGTGATTTATGTTAGGCGTCTGTTTTTGCGCGCCTGTAGTGTTCCCACATCTGGCTGGTGAAGTAGTAAATAGGCAGCGTTAATGCAAGCAGCGTTTAGCAGTTGCGCTGTGGTTGCACTGCGCACCCCATCCATGTGATCAACTAACTTATTAGATATTTTGAGATTTAAAAAAATTTTTTTTTAATTTTTAAAAAATTTTTTATTGTAACTTTTTCGTAAGCGTGCGACTTTTGCTTCGTTTGAGTGCTGCGTAAATAGAATTAAACTTTTCGTTTTGCCAATCTACTAATTTTGCTTGCAGCCAATTGCTTTGTGGTCTGATATTTATTTGCTTTAATTTTCTATAAAATTTATTTTTCGTTTTTCAAACCTAATTTTTTATTTAGTTTTTTATTATTCAATTTCTTGTGACTCTTTCTACTAATTTCGCTTTTGCTATTATTTGATTTTTCTTCGCTCTTGCTAATAAATCAATCGCACCCGAATTCCTTTCAATTTATTCTAATACTGCTGGCTGTTATTATTGTTGTTGTTGTTGTGGTTGCTGCTGTTTGCTGCTGTTTTGCAGCTGTTACTTGTTAACTTAACCTTAGGAGTCTAAAGATAGCGTATCTACGTCAAATTTGAAACTTACTTGTCGTTTATGCTCGGATGGCAGTTTCGGATAGTCTAAATCTAGTTTCGAATATGGCGACATGTGATGGTGATAGTATGGTGTGCTTGTATGGCTTAATGGGGCTGATGTTGTGGGGTGATGGTGGCTGAGATGTTGCTGGCTTAGATGGCTGAGGTGATGATGCGCTTGTGCTTGTTGTTGCTGTTGTTGTTGTTGTTGATGATGATGATATGACGGCAAAGTATGCATACTATCATATGCCGACGACGCAGCTGCCACGCCCGACGCACCAGTCGCCACACCGCCAACGCCACCAACGCCACCGCCTGCACTTAGGCCACCGCGCCCAGTCAGCGCCGCATCGTCAAGCGCGCTGCTGGTAAGTGTGGCCGCAAACGGTCCACTAGTTTCACGCAACGCCGCCAACGGATGGGTTTGCATATGATGCTGCTGCTGGTGCACGTGGTATTGATGCATCGGATTCAGCTGCTGCTGCACCGAGTGGTGGATGTGCGCCGACGGGTGCTGGGCGCCGAGCGGCAGCTGGTGTGCATAATGTTGTGTGCCCGCAAATTGCTGTTGCAGATTATAGGCAAGCGGATGCTGATGCGTTGCCTGTGGCTGCGGTGCCTGTGCGGCGTACTGATAGTACTGCGAAATTGCCGGATTGGAGGCGTGCAGCGATGGCATTAGATTGCGTTGCTGTAGCAACGTACTCATACTGTATGGCATATCATTTTGACTGAATATGGACTGAGAGAATGGATTCGCATAACTACTACTACCACCAATACCACTAACACCACCTGAAGTGTATTTGCTCGGATAGTTCAAGTAATTTAAATTTGACACTGAGTAAGCGGGCCGCAATAGCCGTCCGCCGCCCAAATGGCCACCGGTGGCCGCTTGTTGTGCTGCTACTGCTGCCGCCGCCGCCGCCGCTGCTGCTGCTGCTGCCGATTGCTGTTGGGCCGCTGCCGCCGTAGCCGCCGCCGACGTGGGTGCATACTGCTGGAAGTACATATTCGGCTGTGATGAGAAACTCGACGACATCTGCATCAGATTATCGCTGAGGTATGGTGGCGATGTATCGCCCGGATGCAATGTCGGATAACTTGAAATGATACGACCGGGATAGCTGGAGAGCGGTGTAACCGGTTGGGTGGCCTGTTGCATGCGCGCATGTTGATTTAGTATTTGGGAGGAGCGTGAAATGGACTTGTGCGCCTCATTCAACAGATTCACTATATTCGAAGAGGAGGATTGATGCATCTGCGGCTGATACAGGCCATAGTAGTCGTTCAACATCGATGCTGATGGCAGGCCAGCAATGCTATAACGACGACGACGTATCGGCGATGGATGTTGACCGTAAATGCCAGCTGTGGTGGTGGCTGTGGGATCGTACAAATAACCAGCCGAGCCGGAGGGGCCGAACATGTCGTATGCGCTCTGTGGTGGTGGCGGGCCAACACCGAGACCATAACCGGCAGGCGCGTAATACTGGCCGATTATGTCGGGTAGCGGCGGACTTCCGGTCGGACCGTAGAGGCCGTACATCTGAAATGGGCGATTTGAAAGAGTTTTTGCTTGGGTAGTTTGCTTGTTTGTTTATTTTTTGTTTTTGTTAGGGTGTTTGATTGGTTGACTTGATTGGATAGTTGTTTATTTGCTTGTTTCTGAGATTGTTTGCTTGGCTTGATTGCATTGGTTTTGTTTGTTGTTCTTTGTTAATTGCTTGCTTGCCTGCTTGGTTGCTTGCTTGCTTGGTTGGTTGGTTGTGAAGAAGAAGAGCGTTTTTATTTGGAAATGTGCTAAGTATGTTTTTATTGTACTCTCTTACTATTGTTGTTTGTTGGCTTGCTTGTATGTTGTTTGTATGAGCTAAGTATTTAAGTGAGGTCAATTAAATTTGTTTGTTTGTTTGTTTGTTTGCATGTTTTTTCTTGGTCTTTGGTTGTTTTGGAAAGAGGTTTTGGCAGCGATTGTGCGATTACTGCGCTCGCTGATTAACTATTTGCGCGTGCGGTCAATGCAAACTGGCTGATGTAGAATGCGCATGACCTTGAACTCACATCTACATACACACTGACGATGGCACGCAATACGTGCCGCCATACGGGGTGCGGTTAGACGGGCTGCCACTTATCGGGGCGGGGGCACGTGGCATACTAAATATTTATTTGCTAGTTATAGGTATGTGTGTGTATGCGCCAAATATCCAATATCAAACGCATGTCGAACACACACTGCGCCAAACGAAATCATATAACTACATACATTGAACAATTTTCAAGTACTTGCACACTAAATTAAGTAACAAAATATTCAACTGCATACTAATTAATTGTCTGGTACTTGTACTTGTACTGGTACTGGTATTGGTATTGGTAATGGTACTGTTAACGTTAAATATATATTTTAGTTAATTCTATGCTTTTATAAATGGCTTTCTGTTTGACTTTTTTCCTTTTTGTTTATTTTTTTTTTGTTGATTTTTGTTTTTGTTTTCGTTTTGGTCTCTCCTTTCATCATATTCATCACCAAAATTTCAGATTTTGAGCGAACACTTACGGACTACTGGCCCCATTCAATTTTTGCTTAACGCTGCTTTGTATGAATACTTTTCAAAATATATAATTAAATAGTTACATAAAAAAATTTATCGGTTTTTTCGCAAAATTATTGCATTTGACATGCATTTAAAAAAAAATTTTTTTTTCACCAATGCAGCTGTATGACAAATTAGGCTGCTCAGTTGTGGCATTCAATAGATTTGGTTTTGCGTTCTTTGTTGTTATTTACAATTTTGATTTTATTTGCATTTTTATTTGTATTTTTTAGTTTAAGAAATTCCGAAATATCACCTAAAATACGAATACTAATTTGATTAAAAAATTATTAAAAATGTTTAGCTTAATTTACAATAATGTTTTGTAATAATTTTGTTTTCAACTTTTAAGTAATTACACTTTAAAAGCCTTGAAGTGAGTAATTTGAAAAGGACTTGAGGAGGATTGTGATTCATAAATTCTTTCATATAAAATTTATTTAAAAATTATTTAAAGTGTCTTTGTTTTTTAATTAATTTATTTGGCAAGCCTCTCTGCAAAGTGTAGCAGATTTGGGTGGGTAGTAGTGTATTTGGGAGAAAGGTCATTAAAAAAGTAATAAAAAAAAAATGAAGAAAAATATAGAAAAATCCACTCATCATTTATATTACACTTTGGCTTAAGAAGTTGTTGTAGTATTTGTGTTAAGCGTGACGTGAGTTGCTGCTGTATTGAAGGAAATATTGAGTTTATTTTTACTTAAGAACTGTCTAAGGGAGCTGCTGCGCTCAAAAGTTAAACATTTTCGTGTATATGAGAGACTTAGGGTAAAGTGCTCTGGAATGGTCGAAATCGTGTCTCAAAACTGCACATCAGTGTATGTATGTTGGTATGTATGCATGTATATGTGCGTATTGTGCTGAGTGTGCCAATAAATGCAAACGAATGTTGTGATTGGTTTATATTTGCCCAATATTTTATGTTGCTCTCCGTCCCTAACTCTTTCGGCTAATATTCGGCTGTGTTCAGACTGTTGTCAAATGCAGAAAATAATTAAATTAGGCAAAGTTTTAGATGCATATAGAAGTAACGTGCAAAAATATATGTATGTATGTGTTGTCATTGATTTATTCAGTAAGAATGACATGGAAAATTAAATTTCAATCATATCGAACAAGTTGAGAATAGTTAAGGCAAGTGAGAGAAGTGAGAGTGAACAAAAAAAAAACAAAAACAATAGAGACAGCGACAGTTACAATCAGAGACATAGAGACACATTAAAAAATGATACACAACAGGAAGAGAAAACAGGAAAATAAATGAGCGATTGTTGCAACCACAAGCAAATTTGATGTATACGAGTAAGTAACTTTATTGAAAAAAAAGTCTTTTGGCAAATACTTAGTTAGTGCGCGTGTGTGTGTTTCGATGAAGTTTGATGAATGAATAAGAATTTTTTTCTTTTTAATTTTAATTTTTTTTTAATATTTTTCTTTAAGATTAATTTTAGTTTTTTTTTTTCATATAAAAAATTCTTAGTAAGTGCGCGTGTGTGTGTTTCGATGAAGTTTGATGGATGAATAAAAAAAAAATTTTTTTAATTTTAATTTTTTTTCTTTAAGATTAATTTTAATTTTTTTTCATATACAAAATTTGTTTTTTAATCTTTTTGGTGTAAGTGCAAGAAAATCTTACGAAAAATAGTTTGCGGCGCTTGTTTGCTTGTCTTGTTGTTTTTGGTTTTCGTGAACGAGTAAGACTTTTATTGAAAAAAAAAATATTGGCAAATACTTAGTAAGTGCGCGTGTGTGTGTTTCGATGAAGTCTGATGAATGAATTAAAAAATAATAATTTAGTTTAAAATTTTTTAATTAAAATTTTTTTTTTAATTTTTTTTCATTTTTCTTTAAGATTAGTTTTAACTTTTTTTCATATAAAATTTTTTTTTATTGTTTTGTTGTAAGTGTAAGAAAATCTTACGAAAAATAGTTTGTGGCGCTTGTTTGCCTTTTTTCTTGTTGTTTTTGGTATAGGTGAACGAGTAAGACTTTTATTGATGATTTATTCGATGAAGTTTGATGAATGCATTTGTTTTTAATAAAAAAAATTTAATCAAAAATACTAAACAAAAGCTAGAATTAAAAAAAACTTAAAATTTTAATTTTAAAAATTAAAAAAAAAAACACTTTAAATTTAAAAAATTTTTTTTTAATTTAATTTTTATTTTAAAAATTAAAAAAAAAATCCTTTTTAAAAATCAAATTAAAAAAGTTTTGTTTTTGTAATTTTTAAAATTAAATGTAAAAGGTTTTTTTTTACTTTTTTGCTGTAAGTGTATGAAAATCATGAACATCTTACGAAAAAATATTTTGTGGCGCTTGTTTGCTTTTTGTTTTTTTTATTTTGGGTTTTGGTGAATGAGTAAGAGTTTTATTGAAAAAAAAATTGGCAAATACTTAGTAAGTGCGCGCGTGTGTGTTTCCATGAAGTTTGGTAAATGAATTAAAAAAAAAAATATATATTTTTTTTTTTCGATATTTTTGTTGCAAGTGTAAGAAAATCTTACGAAAACTAGTTTGTGGCGCTTGTTTGCTTGCTGCCTTGTTGTTTTTGGTTTTTAATGAACGAACGTGTATTTATTTGCCGATTGCATTTCACCGATCTATGTATGTATGTGTGTACATAGTATATTTAAGTATGCAAGTGTGCGCTTTGTATGATAGTTTATGTGTGTGTATGTGTGTGCGCGTGCCGTTTGCTGTCTAATTGCATACAGTGAGAGTTAACGCTGTTCGCTCTTTGCTTCATATTTTGCATTTGCAATATCTTCGTTCATAACGGTAACATTTTAACAGAGACATACACAATGAGACAATGACACAATGCAAGGAAATGTTTGCCCTACCCAGGGGTGCATTGTGGTTGCGAGTTGCATAACTGAATTGTGAGCGTTTGCGACTGGCGAGAGGAGTGAGGGTGTTCAGTTGATTGACTGCTTGTTTGGTTGGTTGTTTGCTTGACTGATTGACTGATTAACTATTTGCTTGGTTTCTTGCTGGTATGCTTGCTAAATTGCTAGACTGCTCGAATAGCTGGTTGGCTGGCTGGCTGACGTAGCTTACTTTACTTTAATTATTCTTATTATTTTTTTTTTGTTTTGTTTTGTTCTTGCATAGGACTCTACAGCCTTAAGCTGCTACTCAGCTGCTGGGTTATCTATTTGATTTTTTGTTCTTTGGTAAAGTTGTGTGTTTAACTTGCTTTTGAATTATTGAAATATGTTTATATACAATTTTGTACTTTCTAGTTTCCTTTGCGTTTCGCCGTTCACTTGGTGTGTATCAACAAATCGTTAATTATGTAAATATATCGAGTTATATATTCATACGTAATAAGTTGTATATACAAAACCAAAAAGTAATATATATATTTATATATACTTGTAGTAGTTAAGTTGAAAAACTGCAGTTCAAGAGTAAAAGTGAATTAAGTTCTGAGTTGGGAAATTTTTCAAGTATTTAGTATAAAAAAAAAAATAAAAAATTGAAAACTTCCAATCATCGTTGCTTCAACGCGGGTTACACGTTTTCGCCATTAATTATTTTATCATTTTATCGTTCCATTGTGCACATTTGATCGCGCGCGCTATTGTTTTGTTTTTTCGGATGAAATTTTCTAAGGCGAATAAGAGTGAATGCTACTTTTGTTTCTCGAAATCAGTGTTGCATGTGGTGGTAGTATTCCAAGTACCAAATATACGAGTACTTATAAAAGAGAAAATTGTATGTTCAATTATACAGAGACAGAGAGAGAGAGAGAGTAACGGCGCATTCGCTTATTAATTAGTAACAGGAATGCATTTGATTTATTTTCATTCAGCAAAAAGTATTACAAAAGCTTATTGTAAACAGTATCAATTATCGGATTGAAAGAATTATTATTTATTAATTGAAAAACAAAAAAAAAATTTAATTAACTTTGTACGTTAATGTTCGAATGTGTGGCATATGAACAACACAACTGGAGTAATAGATTCTTTGTTTAGATCTATGCTTGAAAACTGATTTGTTTTTTAATTGTTTAAAACAAATTAAAATTGCTTTGTTCGACTTTTCTTTATTAATATTTAATATTTAATATTTTTAAAATATTTTTATGTTGTTATTTATTGTTTTTTAATTATAATTTTTTATTTTGATATTGAAAAAAATTTTGTTTTTCTTTAATTGGGAAATTAAATTTTTTTTAATATTTTTATTTGAGTTTTATTTTAGTTTTTTTTAATTAACATTTTTTTTGTTTTAAATTTATTTATTTTATTTAAAATAAATTAAATTAATTTGGTGTGTTAATGTTTGAATGTGTGTCATATACACAACACAAATCAAGTAATGGATTTTTTTTAGTTCTATGCTTGAAATCTTCTACATTTTTTTGAACAAATTAAAATTACTTTGCTTGATTTGTATTTTTCTATGCATTTATTTATTTTTATTTTCTTTGATCATAGAAAAAAATTTTGTGAGCAAGTTAAAAAAAAATCAATTTTCTGATTAATTAAATTCTACTTTAAATTCTTTTTAACAAAAAACTATTTTTTTAATAAAAAACTTAATAAACAACTCCTTTAATAAAAACTAAAAAAAATTCAATAAAAAATTTAAATTTTCTAAGCTTTTTAATTTTTTTTTTTTTGTAAGGAATTAAAAAACTTATATTAAAAAAAATTAGTACCTAATATTGCATTTAAAAGTAAACTAAAAAATTAAAAAACTAAAATTTAGTTTTTATTAAAAAAATTTAATTTCCTAATTTTTGTGTTTCTTTTCAAATATAAGAAATTAAAAAAATTTAAATAAACAAAATTTAATTTCTTATAATTAAAAATAAACTAAAAAATTAGAAAAGTGAAATTTTGGTTTTATTAAAACAAAAATTTAAAAAATTTTAAACCAAAATAAATTAGTTTTCCTATTTTTAGTTTCTTTTTTATTATGAGAAATTAAATTTTTTTGTTCCATTTTTTTTAGTTTCTTATATTTAAAAAGAAACTAAGAAAGTAGAAAACTAAATTTTTTTTTATTAAAAAATGTTTTGGTTATGAAAAATTTAAAAAGGAATTAGAAAAATTAGAAAATTGAATTTGTTTTACTTTCGTTTTTTTATTTTTTTGTTTCTTTTTTTAATTTTGTTTTAAATGTTTTTTATTTAAAGAAATTTTGTTTTCACCTTTTTAAATTTATTTTTAATTTTGTTGTTATTTAAAATTTTTTTTTACTTGAATTTTTTTAATTCTTATAAAAAAACAAATTAAAAAAAATTAGAAAAGCAAAATTTTGTATTTAAATTTGTTTTTAGTTTTTATTAAAGGAGTTATTTATTAAGTTTTTTATTAAAAAAATTGTTTTTTGTTTAAAAAAATTTAAAAATGAATTAAAAAAATCAGAAAATTTAAATTTTTGTTCAAATTCGTTTTTTTAATTATTTTAATTTTGTTTTAATTTTTTTAATGAAACAAATTTTATTTTCTCTTTTTTAAATTTGTATTTAATTTTGTTGTTATATATAATTTTTTTTAAACTAAAAGCTTTTTATATATACATTTTTTTTAATTTTTATATTTTATTAAAAAAAAAAAAATTTATTAAAAAAAATTTAAAAAGGAATTAAAAAAATTTTGTTTAATTTCTTTTTTTTATTTATTTGTTTTATTAATTTTATTTTAAGTGTTTTTTAATTTAAAAAATTTTGTTTTCTGCTTTTTTAATTTATTTTTAATTTTGTTGTTACATGAAATTTTTTTTGAACTTAAATTTTTTTAATTCTTATAAAAGAAATTTAAAATTTAAAAATTTTTTTTAATAAATTAATAATTTAATTGATAAAAAAATTTAAAAAATGAATAAAGGATAGAGGATAAAGCAGGATAAAGCAATCAGAAAATGGAAATTATTGGTTTAAGTTTTTTTTTTCGTTTTTTTTTAATTTGGTTTTAATTTTTTTAATGAAAAAAATTTTACTTTCTCTTTGTTAAATTTAATTTTAATTTTGTTTTTACTTAGTAGTAGCAAAAACAATTTTCAGTATTCTAATTTGTTTAATCTTTTTTTAATTTTGTTTTTAATTTTCGTTAATTAAAAACGTTTGTTTTCTATTTTTTTAATTTAGTTTTAGTTATTTTTTAATTCAATTATTTTTTTATCACAAAAAATTTTTTATTTAAAATGTTTTGAATTTTTTTTTGCTTGTAATAATTTTTTTCTTTTCATGTAATTGTAATTAAAACTTTTTTTTTTATTTATTTTAAATTTTGTGTAAAGATAAATCTGTTCGTTGGTTTATAATTATAAATTATAATTATATTATATTTTATATTATAATTATAAATTATAAACCATTTTATTTATAAAAACTAAAAACAATATTTATTTTTATTTTTCTTTTTTATGAAAAAAAGATTATAACAAAAACAATTTTCAGTTTTCTAATTCGTTTAATTTCTTTTTTTTATTTTGTTTTAAATTTTCGTTAATTAAAAAAGTTTGTTTTCTATTTTTTTAAATTTATTTTTAGTTATATTTTAATTTAATTATTTGTTAATTCCAAAAAAATTTGATTTAAAGTGTTTTAAATTTTTAAATTTAAAATGTTTAAAATTTTTTTTGTTTGCAATAATTTTTTCTTTTCATGTAATTTTTATTAAAACTTTTTTTTAAATTTATTTTATTTTAATTTATTTTAAATTTCGAGTTAGTTTATAAAAACTAAAAAAATTTTTTTTGGTTGTAATAACTTCCCTGTATTCAGTGTTGTTCTTTTTCGTTTTAGTTTGTTTACTACTTTCGCACATCACGTTAGAATAACAATAAATAAAAAAACAACAAATAATATGTAATAAACTATTTTACGAAAAAAATTGTGTCGGCGCATTGGTAGCACAATGCACCGTTTACACAGAGCCAATTAATTGGAGCCATTAACCATCGATAAGTTTCGTGAAAAAATCTATCTTTTGGCAATAAAATGACAAAAGAATTATTCATTTCGTTCGTTCGTTCGGCTAGCCTCTAGTTCTGCTCACGTTCTTCCTTGTTTCTTCATTTTCAAATACTGCTAAATACTTCGTTTCCTTATTGAACTACTAGCAATGGTTCAAATAGAGATTCACTATTTTCATGGTTTGATTTCAAAATGATTTTGTTTTTATTTGGCTAGTTAGTTAGTTTTATATTAGTTCGTTAGTTAGTATGCTGTTTTGTTATTGTTTTTGTAGCTGTTGTTTCAGTTGATTTTGGCTAATTAAACACTATAACTGTTTGTGCATTGATCTGCTTTTATATATATTTAACACAATATTACTTTTTGATTATGCAATTAAATAGTCAAGGTTTTGAAGAAAATTTCAGCATATTGCAATACTTCAAAAGTGGCAACAATACATTCAAAAGTAGATTTTGTTCAATTACAAGCACAAATGTATATATATGAAAGAACAAAGCAAAGGTGAATTAAGTAGAAATGAGAAAAAGCTTAATTACAGCAAAGCGTTTAATTGAAAAACTATGTAATGCTAAGTAGTAAAAACAAACGCATAGAACTTCAGAAATTCTTTAAATCTAATGGATGGTTTTTTGTTTTTTTTTTTTGGTTTTTTAAATAAAAAGTTTTAGATAAAAGGTAAATAATGTATACTAACTAAACTAAAAACTTCACTAACATAACTAATTACTAGTATTTAAGATTTGTATATACTGGATATTTTTATGAATCGTGTGAAATTCATCTACGCCATACAAATTCAATCTGCGAGACTTGCATCTGATAATACTACGACCTAAAGCAGTTATCGCTGGCTCATCTTTGGGTTACTGATAAAATTGGTTGCATGACTTTTAGGTCTCCTTAAATAATACCCATTTTTTATTTGGTTCATTAGCAACAAAACCTAGGCAACGGAAACTAGAAGTTTCTCACAATTTGAATGGTTGCGCTTTGATTAAATTTCTTACGCCGAAACAACTACTTTTACTTGGAAGCTCTGGCCTAAGCATATCGCTTGTGAGCTTAGCGGTTACAAACAACGCTAAATTGTTGTTGCTTCACACACAAATTTTTATTTGGCGCGCAGCGAAATGCTCTAGCGAGCAGCGAAGTGATGAATCGAAAGAGCGGCAAGTGTCATTTTCCACGCCAGTATCATTTCTCAAAGTTGTGTGAACATAAAGTTGAAGATGAAATGCTAAAAGCGGCAACTTTTGAGAAGTTTTTAATATTTATTCATTTTCAAATTTAAATAATTTTTTTTATAAAAGTATAACTCATTGTATAATAAAGCCCGTATAAATTCATATTTCAAACTTTAAATTTGAAAAATTCATAAAAATTCCAGAGTTTTTCAAGCAAACTTGGAGTTTCTAGCAAAGTTTTTTTGTATGCAGTTTTATCGCTTATTAAATTTTAGTAAAAGAAGGTGCAAGTTTGAAGTTGCTAGAAAGTTCCGTTGATTTTTGGCAATTTTTTTTCCTTACGGTGTTGCGCATTTACTCCATAAAATAAAAATCTGCATTCGTTATATGGAGAAAATGCGCAAAGGAGGGCATAGACTATGGTAAGCAAACGAAGTAGAAAATAACATAGTAACAATAGTAGACAGATACTGGTGGAAGACGGTATGTAAACACTAAGAATTTCGAAAAGTGGTTTTGCAAAAAAAAAAAGACTCTCGAGGAGTTGTAGCGGCTAATGGGGACTATGAAGTTAAACAGAGAGAGCAGACAGCTCTGATTCCGATACTTTTTTTGTTTTGTTATTTTGTTGTAGTATTAGTAGGAATAGCTGGGGTGATGTGCAATACTTTTCTTATTGATACCAAATTAATTAGGCAAGTGAAATGGTTGAAGCACCAGTCTGGTACTCGCCAATTAGCATTAAAGCCAATTTGATGTCAGTTTGAGACTTCCAACGGACAGATAACTACAGCTAACCAACTGTTGATGTACTGGCGAAAGTTGATGGGATTTAGGTTGGCGCACTGCCCCAGGCTGTCAAAGAAAGAAGCATCCAGTAACCTTAATCGTCTAGCTGTAAAACCTGCACACTCACAGAGAAAGTGCTCAATAATCTCCCCCTCTGAAAAGCCTCCACAATTTCTACAATGGGAACTAAATGGTAACTCTAGGTAGTTAAATGGTAACTCCAGCTTTTTTGTGTGCGTGACGATCGTCCAATAACCGGTAAACACAGCTCCGAGTTTGGAAATTGAATGGCGCGGAGCCCCATCACTTTCTGTGTCCTCCGTCTATTGTACTGGGGCCGTAGGATTTTCGAAATAGCACATGAAGAAATGGAGCTCCATGTGCTCTGTGCTTTACTGAGAAATAAGTTGTGCAATTCCTTTTAACAACATTCAGGAGGGTGCCATTGACCGGGTAGGAGATCCCTGAAACCAATTCGGTCGACTCATTTCTGGCAAGCTCATCAGAAATTTCATTTACCTCAATGTTTCTGTGTCCAGTAACTCATGTGCGATAAATGTTACCTGCACACCCAAGAGATTTGATCGCCTCCTGACAACAGTTGACC
Source organism: Anastrepha obliqua (assembly GCF_027943255.1). Classification (NCBI taxonomy): domain Eukaryota; kingdom Metazoa; phylum Arthropoda; class Insecta; order Diptera; family Tephritidae; genus Anastrepha; species Anastrepha obliqua. The sequence goes on from NC_072895.1 coordinate 28,259,357, forward strand.
AGTTTGGATCTGCACAATGACATCGTCAGAGCCTTGATCGCCACTTAACTATCGGAGCAAATGTTGATATCGCACTCGCTCCCACGTTCCCTAAGCATTTTTCATGCCTCCAGGATCGCAAAGACTTTTGCTTGAAAAACACTAACAGTATTTGGCAGTTTTAAGGAGATAGATAAATTGGCTGATTAAGAGTAAACGCCTACTGCGACTCCCCATTCCATCTTGGAGCCGTCCTTGAAGGCGAGGCACTAGCCTCAATATTGATTTTCCCCTTGTTTTAATCCCGCGCACTTGGAAGGATTGCCCTGGCGCGACCCTCAAAGAGAGATCTTTCCGAAGATCAGAGATGTACGGTGTTAACTGCCCAAAAATGCTACCATGTTCCTTGAGAGATTATCTCCAGAGGCCAACCTTTTTGATCCTGACTGCGTTTTGAGCAGCGTAATCAGGAAAAAACGTGAAAGTCGATGGGAAGCATGTGCGAAACGATTTTCACGACAGCACTGAGGCACTGTTCTACATGCTCTGGTGATGCCAATGTAAGTAGTCCTTTGCACCCGCTGCAGTTAAGTGCTATTATAGCTCTTCCGCAGAGCTTCCCACCAAACCAGGCGTTCGTACGTTAAAATTACGAAGCCACTACATCGTACAGCCAGAAAAGGACCAGTGGCTTGAGTTCGCAATTTTTGTCGAACGTCAAGGAAAACACTTACGAAAAATCAACGCAAATTTTGAGCCACTTCTAACTTACACTTTATGCCACTTTATTATTTAACTCTAATAGGAAATTCAACGGCATACCCAGTTTTTATAACTGATTAAAGTTTTTTAAATAATCATGAAAATTTCTCGAATTTTTTTTAGATCTGTGGAAAGTTTGAAACTTGAATGTACGTAGGCTTTGATATGGAAGCTGAACTAAATTTTTATAAAAGTTAATAAAATTAATTTGAAAATCAAGATTTTGCCTAACCTTAACATTTTGTCACCCAAAGATATCAAAAGAACCTCAAAACAGTGGATTAAAAATAATTTCGTGTTTTAGTTTTAATTTGCTTCTTGATGGGAAAAAATACCGCGCAAGCGAAGCTATGGCTTGAGAGTTGTTATGGGGACTATGCTCCATTTCTCCATCAGAAACAGCAATAAACTAATAGTTTGCTGATTTTAGACTGACTGACGTGGTCGCAGAGACACCGGTGATGCACAACGCAATGGGCGCCCAAATGAGGTGAGAAAACATCAAAGAAATCCACCAAATCGTTTTGAGTGATCGAAAAACGCAGTTGCGTCAGTTAGCTGACATCGTAAAGATATCAAAAGAATGAGTTGGCTTTATATTGCATGAGCTCTTGACTATGAGAAAGCTCTGTTCAAAGTGGGTGCCGCCTATGCTCACTGTTTTGTTTCATCGAGACAACGCACCGTGTCACAAGTCCATCAAAGCAGTGGCAAAACTACATGAATTGAACTTCGAATTGCTCCCACATCCAGCGCATTCACCGGATTGGCTCCCAGCGTGTGCTGGCTCTTCGCCGTCCTAAAAAAACTGCTCGCCGGTGGAAGACGTTATCGCTTTCGGTTATTCTTTCGCGCGAAAGAAGAGGTTATCGTTGAAGCTGTGGCTATTCGCTATTTTGAGACAAAAGTTAAGTTGCTCTAGAAAATTTAGGCACCATAACATTACGTTTGGTTCATCCCACAGCGCCAGTTCTGCTTACCAAAAGTGGCCTACTGGGCACATTACATCATAACCTCAACCTTCACATCAAGAAAAGTGAGGCTCTTACCCATTTAAGGTTTGAGCATAGGTTAAAATCGTTTCGACCCTAAGGCCTCTAATCATTCGCTTTACCACATAAGATTATTTTATATAATTTTAAAATGCACCAGCTGAGTGCTGAGGGAAACTTCGGAGGGAACCAGCTACTAGATGGTTCGATTGGTCTTTCGCCCCTATACTCAATTCTGACAATCGATTTGCACGTCAGATTGAAATGTTAAAGCGGCGCTGGAGTGATTGCGTTGTTCGTGATGGAAATTACGTTGATGAAGCAGGTTAATTTTTGAACAAAAAAAAATGTGTTACCTTTGTTAGGTCCGGGACTTTTCAGCCCATGTGTTACTATTTTCAATTCTCTCTTTCCTAACTCTAGTATTTTTCTTGCTATTTGTTAACCTGCAAGCCTTCGAAACTGTCAAAGGTGTTAAAAAAATATGAACCAACGCTGTTTTATAATTTAAATATTACTTTTCTGACTTTCGGCGCAAAGAATTGATAATCTCTTCCTGCATTACTAACACTTAGCTTTGCTTTAAACATTTAATCCATTCAGTTCCAATATTGGCTACCTTATTCGCTTGGTTTTGTGTAACTTTTATTTAAAAATGATTTCTTTGGATCAGCAAGAACGGAACTCTGAAATAATTCTTCTGTCATTTCCATTAAATGTGGGTAAATATAATTGGAACTATAACTAAAATACTTGGCACATCTAGCAAAAGTTTTCACACGCATTTCATTGCCAATACAAACACATGCATGCAAAGCAAGGATGAGGCAAAACAACCTACACATACACATACACAAATAAACACATTGGAAAAACAAGGATAATTATTGAGGTTAAAATAAATGATTAATTTGAAAGCAACCGGAAAAAACTAGAAAACCAATCGAAGAAAGCAAAAAGCTACGAATATCGAATATCCAATAAAATGAAAAAAATGTTGCATGAACGAACGGTCGAATGCGAGGCAATGAAGTGGAAATGTATTGATTGAGCTTAAGCGGAGAAGTTGGAAAAGTAATGATTTCACCTAAGTGTGCACACACCGACATATTTACGCGTTTTCAGATAAGTTTGATAAATTGAAGAATTCCCAAAAAATATCCGAATGACTGAATGGAGGATTTGTAAGAATTATCTGTGAGTTAATTAGTAAGTTATTGTGTTTGCATGAACAAGCAGATGCTCACGCACACAAGTACGAGTGCCCACACACACACACACACACACACATAAATAATGGCGTATATTAAGTGAATAACAAACATTTCATGAGGTCTGAAATAAATAAGTGCCAAAAAAATTGAAATTGAAATGTCAGACTTAAGGCGAAAGCAATCATAGATAAAGCGAAGAATGAAAAAGTCACAATTCCATTTTGGGCCAAAATCATTGCTTGCGTAACTAACTGCTAGGCGAGCGACCCAACGACCCAGCGCAGACGATAAACCACACAAAAGAGGACAAAAGAGGAGTGTAGAGTGTAGAATGTTAGGCGTAGAAAGGAGGCCATTTACAAATACAAGGCACGTAGCACGTAGACATCAGGACGCCTACGGGCGGTAAGCTGAGAGCTGAGAGCAAACGACGAGCAGCGACACACAGCAGTGGATGCTTGATTGCGCATGAAGAGGCAGAAAGCAAACGCATACGTGCGAGGAAAAGAAAAGAGCGCCAACATAAGTGTGTATGTGTGTGTGTGAGTGTGTGTATGAGGTGTATATACATATATATGTGCATATGAATAACAGAGTATGCCATACACACAGCTATGCACCTAAAGAGATATACGGCGAGGTAGGGAGCGCGGGAAGAGTATGTTTGGGCAGAGAAAACGAGAGCAAAATAAATGTTTTAACTGAATTTCTCTGCAAGCGTTAAGCAAAGCAGTTAAAATGCTGATACTACAAATAACTGTATGCCATCTGCGGTTGTGGCAAGTGTGCCACCACATGACGGTGGAGGGGACGACTAGCAGTTTTCGTCCTCGGACAAGTTCTACTTTTCGGTGCCAACTTCTCTAATCAAGCAGCAACAACAATAGCATCATACAGCCACACACACACATATACACAGACACATACACACTCCAACACACACACACACACACTCGCCAAATGTCTCTGGTTTCCCATGGTAATGAAGACAGAAATAGAAAGACAATTTTTTGGTTATCTCAGGGTTTCTATTTCTTTTTCTTAGTTTTGTGTGTCATTTTGGCCTGATAACGCAGTGGCGGCATTGTAGTCGTCGCTAAAAAAGAAAGCCTCGAGACAGCTACAGGGGCAATGGCGGCATAACGACATAAAATTACTGCTGGGGCGACAGAGCAGTGGCAACAAGAAAAACGAATTGCAAAACAGCAAAAAAAAAAATTGACCAAGAATGTGCGCAAAAAAGAAGTAGAGGGTGGACTCGCACTCTCGTAGATGTGGGCAGCCGCAGGCATTACTAGTTACAGTTACTACTGTCGTGTTTATGTGCGGTTGCGTCTGTGTGCGCATAGTTAAAACTGAGCCGACAATTACTGAAATTTACCAGCGAATCTTCAGCTTTCAAGTGGACGTGCAAGGTTGAAGGTGCGCTTAGTTGCGAACAGTTTTAGGTACATACGTACATACTGACATACGAGGGTATTTAATAGAGATGTTGGCAATATAGCTGATGGCAATCCCGCGCATATATTTGTTACAAATTCCTGTGGGCAAAAAGTAAGGTGAATTTATTTGTCAAACTTCGCGGGATTAAAATTTCGCTCTAGTTATTTTTTTCATGAGTTGGTAGCACTGTTACTAACATCTGGGCCAACTTTGATGTGAATGTCATTATCAGTAATATATTTACGCTTGTGTTTACCAAACGACCAAGAGTGCAAACGACCAAACGACCAAGAGTCGATTTTTACAATGTCTGATTTGATTGAGCAGAGAAGTGTCATCAAATTTGGTTTGCGGCATGAAATTTCGGCTGCGGAAACATTTAGCATGTTGTAGAAGGCATTTGGTGATTCGACCATGTCGCAGGAAAATGTTTATAAGTGATACAAAGACTTCAAAGATGGTCGAGAACGTGTTGATGGCTTGGAGCGCTCCGGACGACCATCGACGTCAACAGATGACCAACACGTCAATAAAGTGAAGGAGTTAGTGTTCAAAAATCGTCGGTTGACTGTTAAAGACCTTACTGATATGATCGGAATATCAGAAGGATCTGTGAAAACCATTTTGAAAGACCATTTGGGCCTACGAAAAGTCAAATCTCGTTTGGTACCGAAAACTATCAATTTCTTGGAAAAAAGTCGTCGCGTTGATGTGTGTGAAACAATGCTTTCAGACTATCAGGATAATCAGGACAAGCTCAAATGCATCATTACGGGAGATGAGACTTGGATTTATGCTTACGACCCTGAAACAACCGACCATTCAAGCGAATATCGTGCTAAAGGCGAGGCCAGACCGAAAAAAGCACGTCAAATCGTTCAAAAATAAAGGTCATGATGACAGTTTTTTTCGATTTTCGTGCTGTGGTGCACTATGAATTCCTTCCACCTGGCCAAACTGTTAATAGGGAATATTATTTGAGCGTTATGCGTCGTTTACGTGAAGCAATTCGTCTAAAAAGACCAGAATTATGGGCCAACAACTCTTGGTATTTGCATCACGATAATGCACCGTCTCACACTGCACTCGTTCTTCGTGACCATTTCGCCAAAAATTCCACGCATATCGTTCCGCAACCACTGTATTCGCCTGATTTGGCTCCGTGTGACTTCTGCCTATTTCCAAAACTCAAGAGACCACTCCGGGGAACGCGTTTCGAGTCGATTGAGGAGATAAAAGCTGGATCGAAGAGCTGATGGCTATACCGGAAATGGACTATTTGGCATGTTTCGAGGATTGGAAAAATCGTTGGCATAAGTGTATTTTATCGAGAGGGGACTATTTTGAAGGGGATGAAATTGATTTACAAGAATAAATAATGATTTTTCATTTTACAACCAAATTCACCTTACTTTTTGCCTACATTATATATTTGATGCCCCGCAGAGTTCGCAGATGTCTGGAGCTTCTTCTGGCCATAGGTAAAAGCAAAGCCTCAGCTCTCGAATTTCGTGGATGCCCTTACAATAAATTGTACGCTGACTATGCGCGCAGTGAGACTTGGCATACTGGCGCTTACTTACACCCTTTTCGGGTGTTAAAAGCAGTTTAGCAGACTCAAAAGCCCCTGGACCGGATGGAGTGCCAAATAAATGCTTAAAACTAGCAATCGACCAACAAATCAAAGTGTTTAGCAACTTATTCAATAGTTGCCTTTCGGAGGGCACCTTTCCGTCAATTTGGAAAGGCCTAAATTTAATTTTGCTTTCAAAACCAGGTAAATCAGCGGAAGAGCCGTCGAGCTATCCGAAAATCTATTCGGGTTTAGAAAGGGGGAGTCAACGATAGATGCAGTATTTTCAGCAATCCAGCTTGCAAGGAAAGCAATCAGCGGCACCCGCTGGCTAAATGACACCAAAGAGTACTGCCTGATTATCACCCTAGACGTCAGAGATGCAGCTTCAACTCTGCAAACTGGGCGAAAACCTTAGACGCCTTAGAGCGAATTAGAGTCTCCATGCATCTGAGGAGAATATTGCGCAGTTACTTCGATGGCCGAATTCTATGGTACAGTACATCAAAGGGACGAAGTGAAAGTTAAAATAACAAGTGGCGTTCCACAGGGAACGGTTCTCGGGCCATTGCTGTGGAATATAATGTACGACGGTGTTCTCCGTGTGAGGATTCCAGTAAGAACCAAGATAATTGGCTTTGCCGACGACATTGCCGTTGTGATAACGGCTAAAAATCTAGACATCTAGACGATATCCGCAACAATGCGATCCGTGCGGTTTTCAGCGTGCAATTTTGGCTAGCCCAAAATAAGCTAGACCTAGCGCAACAAAAGACCGAAGCAATCCTTATATTCAGCAGAAAAAAGCCAGAAGAGTTCTCTTTTAGAATCGGAGACTTCAACATAACGACCACTCCCGCAATTAAATACTTGGGCATAATGATAGACAAAAGGCTGTCTTTCAAAGCACACTTCGAGTACGCCAACAAAAAAGCATCCACCACCACGACGGCGCTGTCGAGGCTGATGTTAAACGTACGAGAACCAAAAGAAAATCGTCGTCAGCTTCTGGCTAATGTCGTGAAAATCCAAATTTTGTATGGTGCTCCAATCTGGGCGAATAAAACGGATTATGTATCAAACGTTCGAGGCCTACAGTCCACCTACCGGCTGTGCGCACTACGCGTTTGTAGCGCATTTAAAACGGTGTCCCACGATGCAGCCTTAGTAATATCTGGCATGTACCCGCTAGGCTTATTAGCAATGGAAACTGCCCAAATAGCGAGAGCACAGCGACCTATAAGTCCGTCTACTCGGACCGTGTTACGAGATAATTGCAGCGACGAGTGGCAAATTAGGTGGGACAACTCGGCCAAAGGGCGTTGGATGGCGCAAATGCATTCCCAACCTACAGTTTTGGTTAAAGAGGCCACATGGAGAAGTGGACTTTTACCTGACTCAGTTTTTGAGTGGACATGGATGCTTCAAAGCATACCTATATAGGTTTAACCACGACGACAATCCTTATGGCGACTACTGCGCTTCTCGCGCTTCCGTTCTGCAAAAGAAAGACTCTATAGAACTTTGGAGAAACTCCTTCGGAAACATTCGTACATCACATGTTGCGCTCGAAGCAACAGTGGAATGCGGCATGCGATTAGTTTCAGAAGGCCACTTGAGGGTAGCCCGCTACCCACAACGCCTATCAAAAAAAAAAAAAAAAAACAAAAAAAACCCTTTTCGGGTGTTTGGCCGTACACCTCCTTCTATCTGTGACATGCAGCTTGTTGTTGTTCCACAAATGGAGGTACCTACAATTTAAAGTCGGCTCCGAATGGCAGATGGATTTTATGAGTAGCTTTTTCATAGTAGAAATATACTCTGAGGTTTGTTATGGCCTGGCGAGGGGCATCCACAATTAGAAACAACTTTTTCTTTGTTTTGTAGTTTCATGCGCGGAGATTCGAACCTACGCACTGTGAATGGTAGTCGCGCACTAACGCATTCAGCTACGGCGGTCGCCTCGGCATTACTTCGAGTTTGGTTTTGCGTCAGCTGTAAGCAGGATGATTATCTCAGCTTCATCTTCTAAGTTAAGCTGCTCTTGAGGGCCTAAGATTTGGGCATCTTGGTTATCACTTCTTTCCTATTAATCGCCTGATGAACTTCAGCTGTAGCATGAAGCCGTTAACATAACCATAATTCTGTCTTCGTGCGGTCTTCATCCACGCCGTCACTGCTATCCCATTTGTCTTGTTCTTTGCTCTTATTTTTTCTCTGCAAAGGCATCACAAGCGAAACTTTTAATTTTTTCCATACAAATGGGTCCTCTCTTCCGTCTATCATTTGGCCGGTTCTAGAGCGATATCTCGAATGAAAAACACGTTGATGTTCCGTCGAGAGCCCTGCTCAGTTGTGTGCCGGCCGAACTGCTCATTGGATTGGTAGTAGAAAAGACTGAGATTGAAAATCTATTGGGAAAGCAAACGTTCAACGACTTCTTAATTTGAATTTCATTTCGGTCTGGGTACAATGAGATCACCTCTCGCCAATACTTTGCCATCGCCAATGTGGAAGTCATAGAAATTTAGGATGCTTGAAAAAATAGTTGGTATGATGAGCAATTAAACGCCTTGTAGACATATGATCGGTCATACAGCACTGGTCTGTTTTCATACCCTACGTAGGAGTCTGAGTGCGCGTCAAATTGCTGAGAAACTTTCTCAATATAGGCTTGGGTTGGAATGGCGGCGCAGATACTCAACGTTCTAGTAAAACTAGGAGCCGTTTTGCTGCTTGCTATAGTCCCGCATTGATTTACTAAAACCAGGAAACATCATTTGTAAAACGAAGTATATGCTGTCTACAACGCGGAACACACGGCGTGTAGGAACGCACGTCATTGCGGACAACTATACCTTCGAAGTTGTGCCAGAATTTATTTATATTGGCCCCGCCGTTAACAGCAACAACGATATCAGTCTGGAGATCAATCGGAGAATCACTCTTGCTAATAGGTGTTACTATGGGCTAAGTAAGCAATTGAGTAGTCGAGCCCTCTCTCGCATGACCAACCTGACACTTTATAAGACGCTCATCATACCCGTGTTGCTTCATGGCGCAGAAGCATGGGTAGTGTCACAAAGCAATGCGGCCGCTCTTGGGGTGTTCGAGAGAAAAGTTCTTCGTAAGATCTTCGGTCCTGTGCACGTTGGCGAAGACTACCGTTCAAGAATGAACGCCGACATTTACGTAGTTCAACGCTTCGCCATCCAACGCCTGCGTTGGCTAGGGCATGTCGTGCGTATGGATGAAGAAGCTCCAGCAAAGAAGGTATTCGAGGGCGAAGTCCAAGGGAGCCGACGCAGAGGAAGACCATTGCTCCGGTGGAAAGACCAGGTGAAGGAAACCCTTCGCTTGGTGTACAGAGGAGCAGAGGCGTCTGAGAGAGCTAGTGAGGTCGGTCGTAACTCGGTAACGGGTTGTTATGGCCACCTAAGTAAGTAAGGAAACATCATTTACCGGATGCAAGACCTTCCATATTGTATGGAATCGACTTGTCTTTCAGCGAAAGTGCACGATACCTAGGCCTGATGTGAAAGAGAAAATTGAATCGAAATTTAAATGTAGAAGGAAAAGTGAGGAAAGCCTCAGCCGAACTTTACTCATGCAAGAAAATCGTAGGGTTAACTTGAGGTTTATCTCCGAAAATAGTACACTAGTTGCACTCAGACTCCTAAAACACCCTCCTAAAACATTCAATGAAGGTCTTTCGACAAGTTAGAAAATTTTCCACTATTCCAGCTACTACCTTACCCGCTCATCGGCATCCACCTGACAGTTGTTAAAGGGGATTTGCACAGATTATTTCTCAGAAAGGCGCAATGGAGATGGAGCTCCATTTCTTCATGTGCTATTTCGAAAACCCTCTGGCTCCAGTACAATAGACGGAAGACTCAGAAAGGGAGATTCCACGCCATTCAATTTCAAAACTCGTGGCTGTATTTACCGGTTATTGGGCGAGCGGCACAAATTATTATTTAACCCCCATTGTCCCTTAAGAACCTGTGGTTTGCTTCTGGAGAAATGGGCCTCGAGTCAACTCAGCGAGCGCTAGGCTAGTGCGCAAACGTGCAAGGTCGCGAGATCCTTCTGGGCACGGGTAGACCGGGGACGCTCGAAGGGACTCCTAAGGCTAATAAAGCCTCAGCTCTCGAATTTGGTGGGTATCCTTACCGAACATTGTCCGTTTGGTGTTCATGCGACTTGTGAGACTTGAGATTGCCTCAAGTCCGTTCTGCGGAAGCTGTCTTGAGGACGAGGTGGAATCATCTCAACACATTCTTCTCAGCTTCCCTGCTCTCGTCTGGCAAAGATTTAGACATCTGGGCTTTGATTTTTTCGCTACGCCTGTGGATATAGCGAGTCTAAATATCACACATTTGGTGAAGTTCGTCAGTAGCTTATTGCGGCTAATTACGAACGTAAATCAGCCACCGTCGGCGTCGTCGTAAAATGCTGATGTCCATGCATCGCTTCCAATCCCAAGGCTCCTTCTTCCTTCCCTTCTCCTTTCTACTCTCTCCTGCATGGCATCACAACGGACGAATTTTCAATATTTGTCCAAGTGTGACCTAAACTAGGGCAGCCATTTAACCTAACCTAACCGAACCCCCATTGCTGAAGATGTGGGGACCTTTCAGAGAAGGAGACTGTTGAGCACTTTCTCTGTAAATGTTCGGGTTTGACAGCTAGACGATTAAGGTCGATGAAGGAGCACCCCCTTTCTTTGACAGCCTGGGGCAGTGCGCCATCCAAAGTCCCATCAACCTTCGCCATTACGTCAACAACTCTGGTTGGCTGTAATAAATCTGCCCGTTGGGGGTCTCAAAATGGCATCAAAACGGCTTTAATGCTAATTGGGGAGTACCAGGCTGGCACTTCAATCATTTCACCGAACATCTAGACCTCACTTTCGAAAGTCCTTTAACATTTTTGGTAGTAGATTGAGCATTATTTTCATTGAAAAATTATTATATTAAAATTAAATGGCGATTTTTCTTTTGAATTCGTTGAATCCTTTACCTATTTAGGCTTCAAACTGAGTAGAGACAATTCAATGAGCCTCACCATCGATGAGAGAATTCCCGCAGCGAACAGATCGTATGCGTCGTTAACGAAACTCTTCAAATCTAAACTACTAAACAGACAATGCAAATTGACTCTGTATAAAACCATCATTAGACCAGTATTATGCCATGCAGCTGAATCGTGGACGCTAATTGAAGCAGATGAAACAAAACTGCAAGCCTTCGAACGAAAAGTACTCAGAAGAATTTTCGGAGCAATCAATCAAAGATCACGGCGAGTGGCGGATAAGATGAAACGACGTGCTAGATCAACTGATAAAGGGCGAAAATGTTATACGTTTCATCTAAGCGCAGCGGTTAAGATGGCTGGGTCACATTACAACAAGAATGGACGGTACGAGGGCGCAGAAGAAAATCGTAGAAGCCAGAGCTTTCAACACTAGAGCAAGAGGAAGGCCGAGAACAAGATGGACCGACGAACTAGAGGACGACATCAAGAAACTTAGGATAACGAACTGGAAAAAAGTCGCAAGCGTACGAGACGTATGGAGGTTCCACGTGCAGCAGGCCAAAGTTCACAAAGAGCTGTAGAGCCAAAAGATGATGAAATAAGAAAAAATAGATTGCGAAACGCACTGCTTGAAGTATAAATTTAGACAGGCATTCCAGACCTGTTCTTTCTGACTTTTAGATTCCCGAAACTTCGCTGCCATCTCTAGCCTGCTCCTTAGCTACTTTTACTTAAATACACCCACATACAAACCTATAACTGTACTTAAATGTGGTGTAGCGAGTCGTATACTCTTGGTGGCTTTTTCATATGCTCACACACACATACATACGTATGTCAGCACAGGCATAAAAATAGGTAATTAACATGTGTGTGACTGCACTCATAGTTGGCATGTATACACACCTACACACACACACACGCAGCTGAACATACGAGCAGATAAGCAGTTGTGCCTGTATAAAAAAATGCGTACTCAACCAAATACATGCGCAAGGCCTTATTATAAAAACAAGTGACGTTTATGAAGTGTACTGCCTAAGCATGTGACATTTTGTGTTGCGTCATGTTAACACCAACATCCACACACACACATGCTTATGTATTTACGCCCCTGCCTATATATGAAAATATGCAAGCATCCATGCACATATTTTTCTAGCAAATGTTTTTCAAATTAGGCTTTGGGCACGTGGTGGTGAGCTTTGGGCGTCAGCTGCCATCTTTAGCCGCCACTGCTGGCTAACTACTTTCCTGTTTGCGACTTGACTTGAGCTTAAGGGAATGCTTCTATGGCGTACACACACACGCCCGTACACAGTGAATTTCTGCGCATTTTCTTTGCTTTGCTTTTCGTTTCCATATGCACTGAGGCACATACAAACAAATATGCCCAGTCTTGACAGACAGTAGAAGCAGGGGCAGCAGCAACAAAAACAAATGGGGCATGCAAAGTGTCAAAGCGACATACCTTCAGTAACTACCGCCACCTGCTCGCCATTGCACACCTAACCAGCCGCCGAATGCCTAGTTAAAAAAGTTACAAAACATTAAGGGTTGGAGGCTGTTGGTTCATGTGCGCATTCGTTTATGTGGCGCGTTTGCGAAAGTCTTTGCCGCGTGTAGGTATTTTTAACTTTGTTGTTTTGTGACACTGGTTGGTTGTTTAAATGTCGCCATTGCGCGCCATCAACATTGGGGTAGTAGATCCACGCGCGAAGTATTGGTAAACAGTAGATGCCATGCGGGGAAAATTTGTACTACAAGGAGGCGCAAAAGTAATGATCCAATTGTTTTTGAATAACTTTTTCATTAAGTGCCGTTTGCGTTGCTTTGGTGCATGGTGATCTCTGCTCATCCCCTTTAACGACTCGGGAGTTTACGCACAAGCCTATGCGGACAACGTTGCCTCTTTGGTAACAGACCCATCGCTTATGAACATCTGTAGGAAAGTGCAGAAAACTCTGCATATGATTGACACTAGGAGCTGTGCGAATGGGTTATCGGCAAGCCCCTCTCTCCACCAGATGGAGGAAGCTTGATGGACTCGTTTTGTTTAAGCTAAAAGGAGATACAATCCAGGTATACAAAGAAATTAAATATCTTGGAGTAATACTCGATAGTAAACTCCTCTGGAAATCTCACGTTGAAACAAAGACATCCAAAGCACTCACAGCCTTCAGGCAGTGCACGAGTGTTTTTGAGAAAAGGTGGGGTCTTTCTCCCAGCAAGGTCTAATGGATCTCCGCGGCTATGATAAGACCTATTATCACCTATGCATCAGTGTTCTGAATGAGTAGACTGCCTCTCGTGGGAGTCAGGAGGATCTTATTGAGACTACAACGCACTGTGGCCATCCTTTGCGTCGGAGCCTTTCCGACTACTTCAGGCGCGGTATTAGATGATCTGATTAGTCTACCACCACTTGATGTTTTCATCCAGGGAGAGGCCTTGAAGGTCATCTGTAGGCTGAAACACCATGGTAACTGGTACGGCCGCTGTCCGGCATTGGACAACAGAGTAGGCATGGACTTCGATCCAACGATTCTCTCCATGCCCCTTGACTCCATACCATCCAGAGTCGGGCTTGACAAGAGATATAGTATGGTGCTGCCAGAAGGTCAACCGTGGTTATACTCTGAAAATGAGCCCGGCAAACACTGTTTTCGCATTTTCAGGGATGGCTCCATGACCGAGCACGGCTCCGGCTCTGGATTCTACGTGGAATCCAGAGGGACAAAACTGCACTTTGCTCTTGGAACGCATGCATCTGTACTTCAAGCGGAGGTGTATGCTGTTCAAGAAGCGATGAACTTTGTTGTGAAAAACAGATAGAGAGTCAAATCTATATGTGTCTGCAGCGACAGCCAAGTTGCGCTATTGGCCTTAGACCCTTAGGCTATTCCATATCTGTTATCCATACGTCTTGTAAAATGCATTTAATAGGGCCAATTGGGCAAATATTTTGAATGCACTCAGCAGCTTCTTGGTACCAAAGTACTTTACTAGAATCATCCGCAGCTACTTAAGCCAGAGAGTACTGCAATATGATGCAGAGGAGAGTCCAAAGAGCTACTGCGTGTCAGATGGTGTTCCGCAAGGATTTGTTCTTGGACCAACCTTATGGAATGCTATGTACGATGCCATTCTTAAAACCGAAAGGCCTGCTAACACAACCATAGTGGAGTATGCCGACGATAGCGCACTCGTCGTGATTGATAAACATATTGATAGACTGCAAAATGTATGTAATGATGCCAAAGAAAGGTGGTTGAATAATGGCAGCTTGGAACTAGCTGCCCAAAAAAAAAAACAGAACGGGTGCTGATTAGTAAGAGGAAGCAGAAAGAGAAGCTATAATATCAGTTGGTGGCCACGATATAGAATTCCAGGAGCCTAAAGACAGCGGATTAGATGGAATGGCCAAATCATAAGAATGCTCAACGAATGATTCCAAAAAAGCGTGTTTACTTTGAATCCAATTGGAGAAGGAAGAGGCCGACCAAGAAAGAGATGGCTTGGTGACGTCGAAACAGCCTTTAAACGATGAGCGTTTGCAAATTGGGAAATGAGGCAAGAGAGAGACTGAATTGGAGGAGGATTGTTGATGAAGCTATAGTCTACCACAGACTGTGAAGCTCAGAGAGAGAGAGAGAGAACTTGGCAACTTCCCTGATTGAAGGCCCAGTACTGATGCTAGATGAATGCAGCAGGAAGAACAACTGCCATATTGACAAAATGCAGCCAGACGAACAGCTGACGAATGCAACTGACGATGTAGCTTATTGCTTACGACGGCCTCCAGACGGTAAATTACCAAATATTTATGCCTGTAGGATGAACCATCGTATTTGAGCATAATTTGATTTGTTATTACTTCCATAAAGAGGATAGGAATTTCGAAGTTCTCTGCTTAGAACATTAAAGTTTATTTATTCCAGAAAGGCAGCACAGTCAAAATCTCCCTTTATAATGCGATGTATAAAAAGTTATGGAGAGAACAGGTCTTCTACTTACTAGAAGTTTGAGATTTAAAATTAGTAAATGAGCATTACTTGTGGAAGAGGTTCAGTAAATCGTGAGGACAGCAAAGCATACTTAAGAAAAACCTTGTGAAGTTTTCCAATCTTATTGGTAGACAATTGATGATACGGCCACCAAATAATAGTGGCATACTCAAGACGAGATCGTGTAAAAGGGGTGTAAAGTAATTTTAATATGTATGGATTCGAGAACTCCGGCCGATTCCGCCGTATGGAACCCAGCAACGCATAAGATTGCGAAATGATAAGTTAATGTGATTAATGAGTGTAAAATTCGTTTCAAAAATAACACTGAGGTCTTTTATCTGATCAGCAGTGTTCAGGACATGGCTAGCAAGATCATTTTTTAATATTTAAATAAAGATGAGATTGAGCGCTCCACGAATAAAGACTGTCAATCTCAGCTTGGAGATGCAAAATATCATTTGCAGAATTTATTAATGAGTAAATTTTCAAGTCATCAGCGTATAACCGAAACTGAGCATATGAAAAGGAAGAACTAAAGTCATTAACGAGGAATACGAAAAGGATTGGACCGAGAATACTGACAGAGAGTTCCCTGAGGAGCGCCGGACATTGCACGGAAGGGTTCAGATGACAATGCACCACCCATTGCTTAAATGCGAAATAAATAATTGCAAAAGACCTGAGTGAAAGCAAGCAAGAAAGCAAAGCAAGTTAGATGGTGTATCAGATAGAGGCTTTGACTTCCAGAAGAAAACGCTGAGAGGCAGTATTAACTAAAAACTGCAAGGTTCGAAACTGCGAAACGAAAACGAAGCTGTGTTTTAACGGGGAAATAAATCTTATCCTTAACTTTGCAGTCGAATAACTTAGAAGTATTGGAGAGTTTGGATATAGGCCTGTAACTGCATATGTCACGCTTGTTTCCATATTTTAAATGGGAGTTACCGTAGCAACTTAGCAACTTTTCTGAGCATCGAGAAACTCAGTACAAAAAGGAGTTACCTGAATGCCGCGATATCTTTAGTATCCCCGTAAAACGTTGCTCAACACCAGCAGCGCCGTCAGAATTGGGAAGGATCTTTCCTAGCCGTTTTATACCGACTGATGTTTCAGGCAGGGTGACTCGCTGCGGTGTGACTTCTTTAACCTGATGTTGAAGAGCATCGTACGAGCCCCAGAACTTAATCGCTCAGGTACAATATTTTATAAGAGCGTACAGTTACTACAGTTACAGGAATAATAACCGCGCTGTTAGTTCTGCCTTCTTCAAACTGGATAAAGAGGCAAAGCGAATGGGACTGGTGGTGAACGATGACAAAACGAAGTACCTCCTGGCATCAAACAAATAATCGGCGCACTCGCGTATGGGCACCCACGTCACTATTGACAGTTATAATTTTGAGGTTGTAAAGGACTTCGTATACTTAGGAACCAGCATTAACACCGATAACAATGCCAGCCTTGAAATCCAACGTAGAATCTCTCTTGCCAGCAAGTGCTACTTGGGACTAAGTAGGCAATTGAGTAGTAAAGTCCTCTCTCGACGGACAAAACTAACACTCTAGATAGCTCTTATTATGCCCGTTCTAACGTATGGCGCAGAAGCGTGGACGATGACGATATAAAGAGGGATAAAGATTCTGCGCAAGATTTTTGGACCTTTGCTCGTTGGCAGTGGCGAATATCGCAGACCACGGAACGATGAGCTGTATGAGCTTTACGACGACATAGATATAGCGCAACGAATAAAGATTCAGAGGCTACGTTGGCTGAGTGATGTCGTCCGAATGGATACTAACGCTCCGGCTCTGAAAGTATTTGATGCGGTACCAGCTGGTGGCAGCAGAGGAAGAAGAAGGCCTCCTCTGCGTTGGAAAGATCAGGTGGAGAAGGACTTGGCTTCAGAAATGACTGGCACGTTTTGTTAAACTCGGCCAAAATCGCGTAAGTGGTTATCGCGCCAATGAAGAAGAAGAGAAGAAACTCACGACTGTGAAGTGACATATTGAATAGTATTTCTAGAGGTATAACTAACGGCTAGAGCCCTTTAACAGGAGGCTCGATATACCGTCAACATTTGCCTTAGAGGAATGTTTTAGCTGAAATATAGAAAAAGGAATTTCGTCAACTGACATGGACATTGAGTCAAAATCAGGTGCAAAATTAATAGCAGATGAAAAGTCGAAATGAGACACATCGTCAAGAAACATAAATAATGACTTGAAAAAGTCTGCGAACAGATTAGCAGCAGCAAATTTGTTATTGCAAAGGACAGATGGGGAATAAATGAGCACGATTTTTTCGATTTTATGAAATTCCGAAACGCCTTAGGGTTGGACTTTACACTTGATTCGAATTCACCGATGTAGCTTCTGTAAAGGCAACTGCCAAAACAATCTAATTCCTTCAGATCATGCTGGTATTTATCATAGAAGAGCAGAAAAGCAATTCCAATGGGGAAAACGACTTCATTTTGAGCTGCGTACCAGAGAATGCCTACGGAGAGGCACGCGTAGTGCCAATACTTACATTCTCTGTGACACTCAAGCAGCTTTAAAATCGCTGCATAGCTTCTCATTTCAATCAAGGTTGGATTGGGAATATTTTAAAATTCTCGAAACTGATGCTAGATCAAGAAATTTTGTTACCTTGATGTGGGTTCCGAGACATGAGGGACACGAAGGGAATGACATTGCGGAAGCTTTAGCGGAAAAGAGGGCAAACACGCCCTTCATAAGTGCTGAACCTTTCTGCGGGGTAAATAACAGCTTCAAAAGTGCCTTTCTGCGTGGGCAGGAACAACGAGGCCTAATCGAGTACTGGAGAGTTCAAACGGGTATGCGACAATCGAAAAGACTCACAGATCCAGAACGGATAAAGGCAGAAGCAATCCCTAACCTAAGCAGAAAGGATATAGAACTTTACACTGAACTACTAACAGGACACTGTAAGCTTAATTATCACATGAAAATGATAGCTGTGATAGAAAACGATTCCTGTAGGCTCTTGAAAGAGGCACAAGAAACGACAGAATATGTCCTATGCGACTGCCCAGCAGTGGTGTGATGCAGACTAAATTACCTGGGAAATGGGGTTATAGATCCAAATCTTCTGGTAGAAATTAAACCTACAGCAGTTTGAGAACTTATTAATAGCCTTCGAGTAGGTTGCATGGCTGTACAATAGATCTATTCAGGTCGCAGTGCACAAACAGCCAATCAATAATAACAATAAAATCATATTGGGTAGTCGAAAAAGTATTTTCGAATTTTGTCAATGGATGTCGTTGGAGTCATCTATCTCCAGTGCTACCAATCACATTGTGTCATATCATATGGTGTTAGAAAGGTGACATTTTAGGCTTCATTTAACCAAAAAAAATTAAATTCGGAGAAGTTGAAAAAAAGTTATAGCTGTTAAAAAATGAGTGAAAATAATGAAGTAATTCGCTATATTTTGAAATTTTTGTATAAAAAAGGGAAGAATGCCACACAAGCCACCAATGAAATTTATGAAGTTTACAGAGACTATGCTGTATCAGTTCGTGTAGCACAACAATGGCGCGCTCGCTTCCGTTCTGGAAATTTCGATGTGAAAGATGCACCTCGCTCCGGTCGACCTATCGTTGAAAAAGTCGATGAAATTATGGAAAAGATTGACCAGGACCGTCACATAAGCTGCCATGACATCGCCAAGGCACTAAACGTTCATCATCAAACGGTTTTGAACCATTTAAAAAAGGCTGGTCACAAAAAGAAACTCGATGTTTGGGTACCACATGAAATGTCTGTGAAAAATTTAATGAACCGAATTAACATCTGCGATCCTTTGCTGAAACGAAATGAAATCGAACCATTTCTGAAGCGAATGGTAACAGGAGACGAAAAGTGGATCAAATATGAAAATAATGGGTGAAAAAGATCATGGTGCAAGGGTGGTGAAGCTCAACAAATGATCGCAAAGCCAGGATTGACGCCTCTAAAGGTTATGCTGTGTGTTTGGTGGGATTGGAAAGGAATCATCCACTATGAGCTGCTCCAGCCTGCTCGAACGATTGATTCTACACTTTACTGTCAACAACTGATGAGATTGAAGCAAGCAATCGAAAAAAAACGGCCAGAACTGATCAGCAGAAAGGGCGTCGTCGTCTTCCCTCAGAACAACGCTAGGCCACACACATCTTTGATGACTCGGCCAAAACTGGGAGAGCTTGGCTGGGAAGTTTTGATGCATCCACCATATAGCGCTGACCTTGCACCATCGGACTACCATTTGTTTCGGTCAATGCAGAACTCCCTTAATGGAGTCAAGTTGGCTTCAAGAGAAGCCAGTGAAAATTACTTGTCGCAGTTTTTCGCCGAGAAACCACAAAAGTTTTACACTGATGGAATAATGTCTCTAGAAGAAAAATGGCAAAAGGTGGTCGACCAAAATGGTACATATTTGGTTTAATAAAGTGCATTATAAATATAAAAACAAATGAGTTGAAGTTTGATTAGAAATACGAAGAGACTTTTTCGACTACCCAATATAAGAACTGGCTATTGGTCTGCACAAGTTTCTAGTAAAACTTGTTCCGTTTTTTTTTTAAGCTCTTAGCGTACCACGGCAATTTATATATAATATTTGCCTTTTGACAACTGGAACATTCTTCAAGTAGATGTTGAAGAAGAAGTTATTTTTCAAAACCTTTGACAATTTTTTGAGGTAGCTGATAAGTATTTGATTTGTTCGAACTATTGAAGAAAATAACCACATACCACAGCTTTTGAAGTTTGCTTTGCGCCAACCAATGATGAGTGAAGTGATTTATTCTTGGAGTATTTCGAAATAAAAAAAACTTGAATTTTTTGTCTTTTAGTCTTTTTCAACAACCCCTGCAATCGGAGCCCCTCGAGTCTGCCCTTTTGTAACTTTACTAAATAAAAGCACTTGCCGCAATGAGAGGAAAAGTACGTACACGTGGATTTGTGGCATTGTGCATTTCCCCACAGAGACAAGCAACTCCTGCAAGCCCAACACACAACAATGGGTGAAGAAGACGCCGCACCTCCCTAACACTTCATTTACGTAAAACAGGTTGAGTGTAATTGAAGGATGTGGAAGTTGGAATTAACTAATGCAATATGAACTTCGCTATGTAAGTAAGTGGGCACACACACACACATGTGAAGTTTATGCAAAAAATGAAAAAAAGTGAGTGAAAATTAAACTGGAACAAAAACATGCCGAGCAACAAAAGGGAGGGAAATTAAACAAAAGTCACACATCCACTTATATATGTATATGTGTGTGCGTGTGCCTATGTATGCATAGGCGAGTATGCAATTCAAATTAGTAAGGCTGCATAGCTCGTTGATTGTCGTGTGCGTTTGGAATTTGCAGGGAATTCGTGACAATCGCTTGTTGTTGTAACGTTTTATTGTCTTAAAATACATTGTTTTTATTGTTGCAAATCCTTCTCATTCAAGGCTATGCGTACGCAACGTACGTGTGCGTATTGTTTTCAAGGATTCAAGTTTCTTTCGCCACCCAACTGTGTTCCCTAACTTTTGTTGGATATTTTCATTTGAGAATTTGTCTGCGTTATTTCATGCGATATGTTAAATACATATTCTGCTTGTGTGCTTTTTTGTTTTTTGCCTCTTTGTTTTGTTGCTAATTTTGTTTGCTTGCGTTAAGGCTGTTTTTTTATGTGAGAGTTTTGCAATATTGTCGTTATGAGTAATTATGCTGCGTAAACATTTTAACTCGCTACTGTACTTTTTTTGTGCTTAAAAAATCCATTATTTATTCCGCATTTATTCATAAATGCGTGCGCGCATTAATTGGTAAGAAAGTTACTTTAATTTGCCAGAAGAGGATAGGTTAGTTTTGAAAGGATTTTTGGATTTAGAGAACGACGATGAGATCGCGCGTGCCCTTGCACATTTTCAATAGATTTGAAAGCAGCCGAGTCGGCAGCGGCGCGTAGTTATACTTTTCAATATGCTGGCGGCTGCTACGAAGTTCAAGGTAGTTGGGGTAGAGCGCAAAGTGGAGCATTCCACAGTTTTTAAAATTACTCCGCAATACACTTGCTTTCCAAGCGGCTCTTGTGCCCTCAAAAGCGTAGAGTCGTTCTAGTAAAGAAAATAACATCGGCGAAGTCGATCGGCATGAAATTAAAATCATTTAAGGGATTAGGGTAGTCAGAATTTGCAAAAAATTGGATTTTTTGCGTTTTCTTAAAGTAAAGGGTGGTTCAATTTCAAGGGCTAAAAATAAATGTGAATCACAACTAAACGTCAGGATTTTTTCTGCATTTCATTTGACATTTTTCCATTTCAGACTAACTCAATTTGAACCATGGAAAGTTACACAATCGAGCAACGCGTTAAAGTTATTCAGGCTTATTATGAAAACGGGCGTTCAAATCAAAATGCATATCGCGCACTTCGTCTTTATCTTCATCTGCAGTGACGAGGTACATTTTCACCTCAGTGGATTCGTCAATAAGCAGAATTGCCGCATTTGGGCGAATGATAATCCAAGAGTGATTGCCGAGAAATCAATGCACCCACAAAGAGTGACTGTTTGGTGCGGTTTATGGACCGGCGGCATCATTGGGCCGTATTTTTTCCAAAATGAGGCCGGTCAGGCAGTTACTGTGAATAGTGTTCGCTATCGTGAGATGATAACGAACTTTTTATGGCCCGAATCGGAAGATATGGATGTGGACGAAATGTGGTTTCAACAGGACGGTGCCACTTGTCACACAGTTAACGAAACCATGGCTCTTTTGCGCGAAAAATTTGATGGCCGAATAATCTCACGTCGCGGCGATGTCGATTGGCCGCCAAAATCATGTGATTTAACACCGTTGGACTTCTTTCTTTGGTGTTATTTGAAAGAAAAGGTGTACGTCGATAAGCCAGCAGCAATTTAAGAGCTAAAGGATGAGATAATTCGGCACATTAACGGCATGGAACCTCAATCATGCCTTAGCGTCATCAAGAATTTGGACCATCGGATGGAGGTGTGACGCCGAGGCTGCGGCGGCCATTTGGCCGATGTTTTGTTCCATACGTAATAGAGCTATACCAATATTATCATAATAAAGAGAAATGAGAATAATTTCCTGAAAAAATTGTATTGTATTTAAAATCAATACCGGCCCTTGAAACTTAACCACCCTTTATAATATCTTGGAAATATTGTGTGAACATTTTTAATGATTCCGACAAATACTTTTCGAGTTGTTCAACAATTGACAAAGGGCGCTCGGGCGCTCCGGAGCGTTCGAGAGCAAGTAGCGGATGCTGCACGTATAAAAGAGGCAGATAAGCGCGCTAACGATAACACTCGAGAAGGTAGAATGGTACGTAGGCGACAGCAAGTCGATATTTTGGAAGCTGCTATGACGGCTGCAGAACTCTTATATGGCCCAAGAATAGATGGCACAGTGTAAGTAATTAAATAATTCATATAATTCTACAGAAATCGATAGCAAAACGTTAAATGCGTTTTCAAAAACTGCTTGGGAGATTTTAATAAAATTTAAAGTTCTTCTGAAAAACATAAAAAACTCGTGCCTGATCGCAGGATTTTTTTTTTTAATTTCGATTTTTTGAAGCAATTAATTGTCGGTGTTTTTCTCGAAAATCTGAAAATTTGTTCCTGAGGCCGTCATTTTAATTTAATAATTTTGAAAAAAAAGCTTCGATCAGGCACGAGTTTATCTATTAATAAAACTAATTTCTGTTGTCCGACTGATTTTAAACGAAATCTCCAAGGACTTGTGATGATCACCGCAAGGGACTTATTGAGAAACGAGCTCCAGACAAACAGCGATAACTTTTGCAAGTATTAATTTTTTTTCTGAAATTAAATTAAGCCTAGTCGGATTTTGATTGATGTTTTTATTTTTGTAAAATAAAGCAATCGGCTAGCAAACAAAAAAAATATTGAAAATATAAATTTCGGGCTTCTGACTATCCCTAACCCCTTAAGACCCTTCTGATAATGCATTCCATCATCTATGCGCTTGCCAAACAAATGCGAGTCTGCAAGATTTAGTATGTGGAGGCACTCGTTTATGGTATTTTTTTTATTATAAAATGGCAATTTGCGCACTGCAACCTAAGAAGATATTGTGCAGCCATGTAGCCTACTCGAACAGTTTTAGGCTATTAATAAATCCTAAAACTGCTGTAGGCTTAATTTCTACCAGAAGATTTGGATCTATAACCCCATTTCCCAGGTAATTGAGTCTGCATCGCACCACTGCTGGGCAGTCGCAAAGGAGATGTTCTGCTGTTTGTTGTGCCACTTTGCAGAGTCTACAAGAATCGTTTTCTATCACAGATATCTTTTTCATGTGATAATTAAGTTTACCTGTCCTGTTAGTAGTTCAGTGTAAAGTTCTATATCCTTTCTGCTTAGGTTGAGGATTGCTGCTGTTTTTATCCGTTCTAGATCTATGAGTCTTTTCGATAGTCCCATGCCCGTTTGGGCTCCCCAGTACTCGATTAGGCCTCGTTGTTGCCGCTCACGTAAAAAGGCACTTCTGAAGCTTTTGTTTACCCTGCAGAAAGGTTCAGGATCAACACTTCCTTCATTGGACCGATACTCTTTTTGCACCCTTTTTCGCTGCAGTATCCGAAATTTCATTCCCTTCGTGCCTCTCATGTCCTGGTACCCACATCAAAGTAAGAGTTTCGAGAACTTTAAGACATTCCCAGTCCAACCTTGTTAGAAATGGGCAGCTTTTTAGCGATTTTAGAGCTGCTTGGCTGTCAGAGAGAATGTTGATATTGACACCACGCGTCCCTGCACGAAGACATTCCCTGGCACATAGCTCTAAGACGTGGACCTCCGCCTGAAAAATGGAAGTTGTTTTTCTCATTGCAGTTGCCTTCTTGAAGTGTGGTCCGACAACTCCAGCCCCGGCACTGCCGTCTTCCATTTTGGACCCATCAGTAAACCATACCTGCGCGCCCTGTTTTAAAGTTATTTCATTGTTTCTCCATGCTGAGCGGTCACTGATGACCACCTTGAAATTATTGGTGAGTTCTAGTTTTCTTTCCAACTTATCATAGACCGTAAGGATTGAACCCAGAATTCGTACATGCCCTCTAAGATTTCCCTTTTTGAGGTGAAATAGATTAGGAAGCCTTAGGACTGCACTAACGGCCGACCGATTGGCTACAAGGTGGAGTGGAGTGAGTGCAGTGGCCATTCCTAAAGCCGTTGTGGCCATTCCTAAGCGATGAATAAAGCTAATTTGGAACAAAAAAAGCGGTTTTCTTTGTTAGGTTTGGGTTTTTTCAGCCCAAGTGTTACAGAGTTAAAATTCTAAACAATTTTGGCTGTTTAGAATTTCCTTCACTTGTTTTCCACAAATTTTACCAGAAAGAATATGGTAATGCGGAACTTCCAACTCAAGATTAAAGCGCAGCCCGTCTAATCCAACTTATTTTGAAATTCTTGCCTATGCAATGCGTGAGTGAAAAACTATTTATAAAATTTGTTTTGTTAGTGTGCTTTGTAGGTGGTTTTCAGTGAAGTTTCAGCAATAAAATATTTTTTAATTTTTAGTTAAGTTTCAGCAATAAAAGAAATCTTTATAAAAAAATTTAGTTGGTTTTTAGTTAAGTTTCAGCCATGGAAAAAAAACTTTATAAAAAAGTTGGTTATTTTTAGTTAAGGTTCAGCTAAAAAAAATTTTTGTTTTAATTTTGGTGATTTTTAGTTAAAATTCAGTCATGAAAAAAAAAATTTATAAAAAAATTTGTTGATTTTTAGTTAAGTTTCAGCCATAAAAAAAATTGTATAAACAAATTTTGTTAATTTTTAGTTAAGTTTCATCAATAAAAATTTTTGTTTTTTAAATTTGGTCATTTTTAGTTAAGTTTCAGCTATGAAAAAACCTTATAAACAAAATCTATAAAAAAATTTTTTTCCTTAAATTTGGTGTTTTTAGTTAAGTTTCAGCCGTGAAAAAAAACTTTTAAAAAAATGTTGGGGATTTTTAGTTACGTTTCAGACATAAAATAATTGTATAAAAAAATTTTGTTGAGTTTTAGTTAAGTTCCAGTAAGTTGTTGTTGTTAAGTTTCAGTTTCAGTTGTTGAGATTTAATTAAGTTTCAAGTAAAAAGAATTTTATAAAATTTTTGGTGATTTTTAGTTAAGTTTAAACAAATTTTATAAAAAAATTTGGTGTTTTTAGTTAAGTTTCAGCCATAAAAAAATTGTAAAAAAAAATTTGATTCAACTCTGGCAATTACAGTTATTGCATGCAAATATCATTGGCACTTCACGATTATTGATTTACTGATGAATTATTTGCATGCCTGGTTTTGCTTAACAGTATTTTCTCTTGTTTATGCTTGCTTTTGTTGCAGTGGTAGTGTTCTAGTAGGTGTTAGTGGTAGTGGTGGTGGTAGTAGTAGCAGTGGTGTTAATTTTATTTCAATATTTTATGCTGGCAAATTTGCATTTCCACATTAAATGGCTGACTGACTGACTGTTTGATTGATTGACTAGTTGACTGATTGACTGATTGTCTGTTGGGTGCTTTCAATCTACGTATGCGAGTTTACGGTGCATGAACAACAATTAGATGATCGATGACTGGTGGTGACTTGATTGTTTTTCATTGATGCAATTGCTGATGCTTGGCATGCTTATGCTTATGTTTATTTGGTTTTTGTTATTGTTGCTATATGAATGTTGCGGCAAGGCGCAGCTGGTGCGGGTGATTGGCACGCAACTGCAGCACGCGCAATACTACCTTATAGTAGACGTAGGCATTGTCCATAAGTTAGCGAACGGCGCGCGGTGTGTGAATGAAATGCCTTGCAGTAGATTTGTTGGTTTGCTACTTTTTTTGCGCCTGACGAACGGCGTGAACGCTGCTAGAATGCGCGGGTCAAAAAGTAAAAATTAATAAGAAAAAAACCGAACGCTAGTTGGCTGGCGGTGCTGGTGGTTTTTAGTTTTCGGTAAGCAGATATTTTCGGTGTAGTTGGGTTGGCAGGTGAGCGAGACGACTGTTCGTTGTGCTTATGCTACGCTTAGTGTAATTTTAGCACTGCTTAGCTGTTAACTTTTTCCCTTTTCCATGTATGTAATTGTAATTGAGCGCTTTGCTTTGCTTTGCTTGTGGTATTTGTGGTTTTTTTTTGTTTTTAACTTTTGTTTTTTGTGTTGTTTTGCTTGTTCTTTCTTCTTGGCCAATATTTGTTTCTTGGTAGTATTGCTATTTATACATATGCTTGCATGTATGCGTATATGTGTGTATGTGTGTAGGTCGTTGTTGGCACGAATGCAGTGAAGTGGCAGTAAATGTGTTGCTTGAGTGAACAGCCAGCGTTTGCTGATATTGCAACTCTTTTGGCTTGCTTGTGGCGCCGCAACTCCTTTTGCTTCAGCGCTACCTTTGCTTTACTTTTCCGTTTGCTTTACTTTTTCTCACCACCAACTGGCACGTCGTCTTCCAGCACGCCAGCACCCTTCGCGCTTGCACTTCTATAGCCAACCAAGTAACACTTATTAGCTGGCTCAACACGTCGTATGAGCAACTTTAGTTGTACTTTAAGGGCACTATGTCGGCGCACACTTTAGACGCTTTGCTTTACTTAAATTTTTTTGTCAATTTTTCTTGCTTTTTTCTTTTTAAAATTCTCTCTTTTCACCTTGTTTTAATGCGCTTATTGTTTTGTTTGCTATGCGCCTTCCTCCCTCTGTTTTTTTTTCCAGTTTTGTTCGTCGTTTTACTGCTTTGTGCTTATCTGCATTTACAGTTACTTGATAGCTGAGCGCTCATATTTTTCGTGCTGCCCATAACTTTAGTCCGCAATTCTATGCCTATGCAACAAAGAGACGCGCACACATACACAAACGCCTAAGTGAGGTTGCAAGTTTGGTATTTATTATTGACTGGCTCGTGGCTGCGCTTTGTTTTACAGATTTCTGCCTGCCTTGTGTTGCTTAGCTATTCCCTAATTTCTGCTCGAATGGCTAAAATTACAGAATTTGTCTATTTTGCCCAGTCTCCTTTGTTGTGCCTATTCTTATTTTGCGCTGCTCTGTCCTTGTTGCTGGCTGGGAGTCTGCACGTCCTCGACTGCAGCGTTGCTACACTCGCGTCTGTCGTTTACTCGCTTTTGCCCCAAAGGGTCATATATGAAAAACTGCGCTGCGCCGCGCTGAGCTGCTCTGCTATTTTGCTTATTGTTACTTGCACCTTTGTTGTTGTTATTTTTTTTGCGTTTTTTTTCTTTTTTTTCTTATGCTGCTGGCGGCTGCTGGTTCACTTGAAATTTGTCCCGATTTCGTTGTCGCCGTTATTGCTGCTAGTTATTATTGTTGTTGTAGTTGCCACAGTTAGCGCAGTGCTATTGTTGCTGCGTTTGCTTTTGTTGCCTCTTTATTCGCTTGTCTCGTTTCTTTTCTTAGTTATTCGTTTTGCTTTTTTTAGAAAATATTGATTTTGCTTTGGTCACAGCAGCAGAATTACAAAAACACAAAAAAAAGTAAATTTCACATAACTTTTTTCGCTTGACTTAAACACAAAACGCGGTGGTTTTTAATTTTTTTCAAAAACTTAATATTTTTTCTATAATTTTTTGCTTATCGCGAATTTGCTTTTCGTTGCCTTTGGCGAATTGGCAGCGCTCGTTGGCTAAATTGGTGGCATTAAACGCTGGCTACGTAAATACTCGCGTACTTCTGCTGCTGCAATTTGTGATTTGTGAAAAGGCACAATAATCAGTAATTGAATGACATCCTTTTCAAGGACTCGTTTTCTCGTTTTCGTCACTTTTTCTGCTTTACAGGCAATCGCACTAACGTAACCAACAATATTCGCAATGCGCTTTTCTGTGGCAAATTAATTGATATGCGTTTTTCCGTTTGCGCCACACGCGAATTGTTACAACTCCGCGTAGTTTTGTTATTTTAATTACAAAACAAAAAAATTTTTTTTAACGACTTCAGGCACTTAACTTCGCGTTTTCACTTTCGATTTACGCTTTTTTTCACGAATTATGCAAATCCTTCGCCTTCAAGGCTGCTCAGCAGCATTTAACGCACGATTTGCCTATATTTTTTGCTTTCATGCCTTAAATTTTTAAGCTTTTCGGATGCCACTTTTCCCTTGCCCGATTCACGAGTGTGCCTACGTAACCCGTTACCGCGTGCGTCTCTAGATTTCTACGCGAAATACGCGCAACACACATTCGCTGCTACTTGCTGGCTGCCTGCCTGACTGTCTGACAGTGGACACACTCCGCTATGTTGTGCTGAATTTATTTTTATTGCACTAAATCACTGACATTTTTCTCATATATTTGTGCTTAGGCGTGCGCGCGAGTGTGTGTGTAGGCGAGGAGCGAGTCGACCGAGTGGCGCTATTACAATCGCTTTGATATCCGTTTTGCGTCTTTTAGCCTCAACGTTGCGTACACAACTGCCCGCACCAGCTGCCAGCGAAGCTTTTCAGAGCGCTTCTGGTAACATGGCGGAGCATCGCCTTTGCTGCGCTGAGAATTGCATTTGCCAATTATGCTGTGGGCGCCGCGCATGCAACACCACACAAAAGCTCACTCGTACGCTACTATCATCACATTGCATGTGCTGAGCTTCCAGTGTGCTTCCAGTATGTTTCCGCCTCGCTTGCGTCATTGGGTGGTGCGCTCTCCCCAATATGCAACTTATTTGCTCTCCCTTCGTTGTATTGTTAACTCTCTCTGTTGTTCCTCCTTAGGCGCGCATGCTCTCGCATCTCACGAAGCTTTTGCTTTGAGCCAGCATTCGTGACGGGGGACGCAACGTGCGGGAGAGGGAAACGGCTTGAAAGCTTATGCTGGGCTTACGCCAATAGCGCCAAGCGTAAGCTCATCTTGTAGTGAGGATTTCGGTGTTATTGATTTGTCTGCTTTGTAAGTACCGTATACTTGACACCATGCGTTCACGCGTATGAAAATGTTTGTGCTGTACTGTGTGTGTGTGTGAAGAGAGTGTGTGTGCGTGCATATTTGCTAGTTGGTCACTGCTGTGAGCATTAACTGCTGGCATTACTGTTGCTGCATTCTTCGTTTTTGTTTTTGTTTTGGCATTTTCTTTTTTTTCAATTTTTTTTATGGCCGCTGCTATCCTTGTACCCATTTGCAGGCGCTCATTTGTGTGTGTGTCTGTGTTTACTTTGGTAGGAAATAAAACCGTAGATTTTATGTTTACGACACTTTCATGTGTGTGCGTGCAAGTGTATATGTATGTGTAGATATATTTTTGGCACACAGATTACTTGACAGCCCCAATTCAACATTTTCGCATGTGAAATTTCGTTAAGCGCGTAGGCAAGAGCAGCGTTACCATACAATAAAAAATATCTGAATTTCGTTTTTACATTTTACTGCAATGAGAAATTTTTTAAAAGCGCCGCATGTGCTAAAATTAGAAACTAAAACCGGCGCAACTGTCGTAAAAGTGCGCAAGGGAAATTAAATTTGAAGAAACCTTCCAGGACAAGCATCAGATAAAGTTGATAAAAAAATAAATAAAAAAAAAAAATAAATAAAAAAAAATTAATAAAAAAAATTTATTGAAAAATAGTTGCGCGATACAGCAAGAAATATTGAGAGGAGGCTGCTCAGAAAGCATTCCAATCAATCAGTCAATCAGGTGTTGAAATTCTAAAGGTTTACAGTTTTTACTCATAGGCGCAATGTGGTTTTTATAAGTAAATATGACTTTTTAAAAATACGCCGCGCACCCCGGCCTGGCTATATTCAAAAAATCGATACATAGGTTCCTCACGAACTGAAAGAAACGCATTTAACGCAACGCATTAACAGCTGCGATTTGTTAAAGAAATGTAATGAAAATGAACCATTTTTAAAACGACTGATAACTGGCGGTAAAAGATGGGTTGTTTACAACAATATCAAGCGGGAAAGATCGTGGAGCAAGCCAGGTGAACCAACTCAAACAGCATCAAAAGCTGATATTTACGGCGAGGAGTGTCCAACTTTCCCCGCTAAATCCACGGCGACCCTATTTACCAACTGGACAAAGGAGGCCAAACTGTCCCTCGGGGTAAAAGTCGATGACTCACCAATTCCGATGGTAAACAAACCCAAAATTTTTGGTGTGACCTTTGACAGTTTGCTCTCCTTCTCAGCGCATACAACCGCAATTGCCACTAAGGTCCAACATCGCAACAAGGTCCTCAAGTCGCTTGCCGGCAGTACTTGGGGCAAAGACAAAGAACTGTTGCTATCGCGTTGTTAGGGCAATTGGTCGGCCGGTCCTAAACTATGCTGCGCCTGTCTGGTCGCCTGGAACTAGTGACACGCAGTGGATAAAGCTATATATATGCCAAAATACTGCCATTCGGACAGCGACCGGTTGCCTCCTGATGTCCCCTATTCAACACCTTCACAACCAGTAACAAATGCTCTCTGTAATGGAGCACAATTAACGGCTCAGCAAGCAGTTCCTGCTGGGGTGCTACCGTAGGTTTCAGCCTTGCAGACACCTGCTTGAGCCTGAGCCACCACAACCCGTCGAAACAGCAAGTTTCCTGGGCCTACCTTTAGATGAGCCAGACGAAGACGACCGGGGATGTACCCTACACTGACGGGCTTCTATTACTGTTAAAGCAACAATAACAACAACAAAGCTGATATTCATCTAAATAAGGTTTTGTTATCGGTTTGGTGGGATTACAAAGTAATTGTCTACTGTCAACTCTTCCCTTCTGTCCGAATAGCAGTAAACCAACCCAGAGATGAAAACGCAGGTAAATTGACGATACCACTATTAGAAACTAACTTTTCTATGGTAACGAACATGGACATGGGGGGAGGGGGCATATAGATTTGACAGGGGTGGTTCTCTTCAGATATGACTTAACAGTGGTGGTAATAGGCAGTTGCAGCTTGTGACATTTTGCATAAGAACAGTAACTGTAGTTGAGTGCACCGCTCAAACCGCCTCCCGACGAAATACTTGACGGTAGTACCAAGGGGATCGGTACTTTGACGGTAGGAGGTTTAGTTTGGGTTAAAGTCCCACACTGACGGGGTAAGGCTTTCGATGCTTCCTCCTCATAAAAAAAAGAGGGCTCTGGCCAGACCTGAGTGCCGAGATGAAATTTTTAGAACAATTCTAATATAATAATTTTTTATGAAAATATAACCCCTTTTTCCACAAAAACCACATGCGCCCAAGTTTCAGCCTTTGTCTAAATTAAAAAAAAAATCCAAAAATTTTTATCACAATTTCACACTTTTTAATCAGAATTCCTAAAATAATTTGGAGTTCACAATTTTCATATCACAAAGACCAAATTTCAAGTAGCACCAAAATCGCATTGATTTTTGACAATTTTTGTGCTGGCGCTCTTGGACATTGAAGAAACTTTCAGCATCGTCAGTACCAAAAAAAAAAATTATAACATGCAGAGGAATAGAGGCGGAGGTACTCAGTTTATGCTCAGCAATTACGCAGGAAGTCTCCCAATCTGAAATCGAGCAAGGGATTGTTGAACCTCATTCGGAACCTACAGCTTTAAATGAAGAATACTGTAATGAGGACGACGAAACAGTCGGTGAAGGAACTAACAACGAGCTGCTAAATGTGAATAAAATTTTAACGGAGGAGCCGAACTCAGCATTGAATATGGGTTGGGTTGGACAGAGCAAAACAATGCTTGCTTAAACGATGCTAGGACATTGCAGAGGCTCAGAAACAGTCATGCGAAAAAAACAAAAAAAAATGCTTGTAGCGTAGTACACATAACAGAAGTGAAACTTTCAAGGCAGAGAAAGAGGCCCGAGAGAGAATGAGAGTGAGAGAGAGAGAAAGAATAAATAAATTCACAACATTTGCAGGGAATACAAATAGACTAAATTTACAAAAAACGAGAAGGGTCGACCGGTGAAGGTAAACGTCGGATGCAAACCGTGGCAACAACGCGCACTACTCCAAGCATTTATCAGCCGCACAAACGCAGCGATTCCAGGACCGCAGCAACGGCACAAATTACCGCAAGGCAATACCTTATTGGTATCCGACGTCGGAATGGATAGTACTTTATGGTAGGCGCAAGCACAAGCCAGGAAACGGAAATAAGCGCCAAAAAGTAGGCACCAAAAAACGCCAAAAAATTAGGACCAAAAAACGCCTCAAACAGTAGGCACCAAGGAAATATAACGCCAAAAAGTAGGCACCAAAAATACATTTCCTACAAGTTTGCAGCAACAAACTAGCGCCAAAAAGTAGGCAGTATTATTTCTCACTAGAAATTAGCAAAGCAACCACAAGGAAAAACTCAGGAAAAATAGCCTAAAGTGTATATAAGATATATACCTATAAGGTATAGCTTTCTGTCTCTCTCCTTTTATTTTACGTTATATCTCATTTCTCTCTCGCGGAACGAAAATGCCCAAAACGTTGCATGGCCTTGAAATTTTACTCTCCATTCTCGCTCGTCCATCGACGCATAAGAAGTTTCACTACAAAAAATTTCTGGCTTTGTTAAAAAAAATGCCAATTTCATAGCACAAAAACCAGTTGTGCAAAGGAAATATTTAATCTCTTGAAACTGCCTGAAAAAACACACTGCAGCGAAAGTAATATATTAAGAAATTCTGGAGCTTTCGATGCTTTGTGCCAGCTACGGCCTTCATTGTAATAAAAAAATATCGCTCACCTTCAAGGTCGTTGTGGAATATTAGCAGCTTAGCGGGTGCGTAACTGTATGCCGCGTAGTTATGTAGTTTGCCACGAAGCTTCACTTCAACGCACACACAAAAATTTCGTTTATGAATTTTAGCTTCAATTTCATGTGCGAACTAAAATTCACTCGAAAGTATCGCCACTATTAGGGAATTTTGTTCCTGCTGAGTAGATTTTTTCTTCTATTCTCCAACGACGAAATCAATTCGACTTTAACTTTTTATTACCGAGCGCACTATTTTATTAAAGTAATCTCATCACCAACGAGAAACGAAATGATTCCCACTTATGTGCGCCAATTTTCGCTATTAAAAGCAGTTTCAACTGCAAACTGCGGCCATGGCGGAGCCAACAAACTGTGTTTTCTGTGTTGATATCCTTGAATTTGCCATTAAAGTCAAGCGATTGCTGCTCGCAACATAGCCAGCAAGTACGCGGCAAGACGTTAAACTAATTTTGCACTACATTTTGCTGCATTTAAAGATCATTTGCTGTGCCAGTGATGCGCGTGTATGCAAATGTACACTGGCTAGTGGGTGCGTGTGTGTGTGTGTGTGTGCGTATGCTGTGTAGGTAAATGCAGTGAGGAACAATGCACTTTGCAGTACTTTGCTGTAATTGCAGGTAGACACATCTACACGTCCATCATTCGTAATCACATATGCGTACATATACCTGTGTATGTGAGTGTGTGGGTGGGGGCGTAGCTCAATAAGCGCAAAGCTACTAGAATGCAGCACTTAGCCCGGGGCTATGTTGTTGATGGGGCGATCCACGTGTGGGAGCTGCAACTGTACAGTGTCGATAAATCAATAGTTTGACATTTAAATTTAAATTGCTTGCAAGTCTTCGCATACGTCACCTCGACGCCCTCGACATGCAAGTCGTTGCTTTCGTAACCAAGCCGGCGGCTCATACATACCTATGTAGTACACGTATGTATATGTGTGGGTGTGTATGTGTGTAGAAATTTACAACTGATTGCATTTCCACCTTTTATATGTTTCTTTTTTCATGCACAGTTTTTCTTGGTGATTGTAAACTTGCGCAGGGGAGGCCAAAAAGTGCGCGCAATGATGACGTGGGGTATATTTTTCGCCTTTTTTATACGGTGTATAAGCTTAAATCCGCTGTTTTTTAGTAAAAAAAACCCTTTTTTTTATAGAAAGCAAAAAAATAATGTATTCAAAGTATTTGCCCTCGCTAGCTATACATTTTTCCCATCTCTCGGGCAATTTGTGTATACCACGCCAAAAGAATTCTTCATCTTTCGAGGCGAACCACTCGTCAAGCCATTTCCGGACGTCTTCGTACGAATCGAAGTGCTGTTCGGCGAGCGCGTGACCCATCGATGAAAACAGATGATAGTCCGAAGGGGCCAGGTCTGGTGAATAAGCGGGATGAGGTAGCACCTTCCAATTGATTGTCTCCAAGTAGTTTTGGACCATTCTTGACGTGTGCGATGGGGCGTTGTCGTGGAGGAAAATCAGCTTCTCATGTCTTTGTTCATAACGAGGTCTTTTTTCACGCAAAGCACGGCGCAATTTGATGAGTTGTTGGTGGTAGCGATGAGAATTAATAGTTTCACCAGGTTTCAACAGCTCATAGTAAACGACACCCTGCTGATCTCACCAAACGCACAGCATCGTATTGCGTCCAAAGCGATTAGGTCTTGATGAAGAAGTTGATGGTTGGCCGGGATCGACCCATGATTTTTTTCGTTTAGGATTCTCAAAGTATATCCACTTTTCATCGCTAGTCACCAAAAGATGCAGGAACGACTTTCTTTTATGCCTAGCCAGCAAGATTTCGCATGTGTTTTGGCGTCGCTCCATCTGTCTATCGTTCAATTCATGGGGTACCCATTTTCCGACTTTTTGGACCTTTCCCATGGCACGTAAACGCATGGAAATGGCTGGTTGAGTGACACCTAACTGCTCGGCAAGCATTTTTTGCGATTGGGTATCGTCCTCATCCAAAAGAGCCTGCAATTCATGGTCCTCAACTTTTCTGGGCCGATTTTCACGCTTCTTGTCACTCAAGTCAAAATGGCCGTCTTTGAACCGACGAAACCAGTCTCTGCAAGTTGTTTCCGATAATGCACTGTCACCATAGGCCCCCACAAGCATTCGATGCGATTCGGCAGCCAATTTCTTCAAATGAAAGCAAAAAAGTAGAGCTTCCCGCATATGCTCTTTTTTTGGCACAAAATTAGACATGATTACGCAAGGAATGGATTGCGCTATCGAGAGATGATTAATAATTTTTTATAGCCGGAATTTGTTGGTATTGACCCGGACAAAGTTTATTTTTAACAATGCGGCGCTACGTGCTACACAAGCAACGAAGCCACCATTGATCTTTTACGGGAAAAGTTTCCGGACTGTGTTATCTCTGGAAGAGGTGATCACAATTAGCCACCGAGATCTTGTGATTTAACACCTTGTGACTTTTTTCTATGGGGCCACGTGAAAGAGAAGGTCTACGCCAACAGCCCAGGGTCGCTTCAAGACCTCGAAGATGGAATTCGTGAGGCTATCGAGGACATAGGGTAGCCACTTTGTAATTCTGTTAAGGAAAATTTCCTGAAAAGGATATTGTCCTGTGCACGTGGTCGTGGTGGTCATTTGCCTCATGTTATTTTGCACTATTAACGGCGTACCTTCCTCTTTATAATGAAATAAACATCCGATCATTTATATTAAAAAATAGCATTTTTCTTTGAATATCAAAATAACATCCCTTTGCAAAACCCTGTAGTTCGCGCCAATCATTGGTTTTTTTTTATTTTTCCCAGTAAATCCAGGCAATTATAAAACCACATTTAACTTTTTAGGAACCTCAGAAAAATCTCGGAACAAACAATTCTATTGGAGTCTATTGAAAAAAATTGGTTTTTTTACAGCGCTTAAGGGGGTAGTATGGTTAATTCGGTGTAAAACAAGCATATTTTTCGAAATTTTTTTTGTCGACACAGTTGATTTGTACATTAGCTTAATATAGTCTGTAAGAATGTATCCATTCAAAGACAATAAATAAATAAATAAATAAATAAATATTTAAAGAATATTGTGTGAAATTTTCATTGATTTTTATGAAGAAATGAGTTGGTAGCAGTTAATCTTCGCGGACGTCTCATAAAAAAGTTTTATTGCGGTGTCCCTCAGAACCCATTACTGGATCAACTAAAATCAAAAAACCAAATTGATTTCATCAGCTAATAAAGTTTCGCAGGTAACAACGTCGAATTTTTTTTTTTTTTTAATTTTTTAAAGCGCTTTGAAGTCACCGATTTTTCATAAAAAAAACTTGAAAACTTTGTTGTTTTAAAATATGACAAAATTAAAAAAAAAAAAAAACTCGACGTCATTACCTCGTGAATAAAGTAAAGAAACAAAAAAACCAAATTTGAAAAGAATCGGTGCAGTAGATATGAATCTGCAGTGGACACCGACCGTAAAAAAGGCAAGTGTGAGAAAAACGCGTTTAAAGATTTTCGGCAGCGTGAAATCCGGTTGGAGAGGTAGATACTTAATCCTTTGTGTCTTTGTCAATTTTACTCTAATGAACTTCAAACTTTCACACAATAATCTTAAGATGTTATAGAATAATTTAAAAAAAAAAAAAAAAAAATGAAAAAAAAAATACCATACTACCCCCTTAAGTTTCTTACCTCTACCTACAACCTGAAACAATCGTCAACATTGAGAAACATGAAACGACGGGACGCCTGGAGACTCACGACAATCATAACTGGCTTTTGGTCTGTCAGGAACAAGCAGCCTTAACGGGCATCCCTCACTGGCACAGCTGTAAACAGTCAGAGATAAGGAAATTATTTTCCTTTTCCTCTGTGAATGACCTGCCTTATGGGAGAAGAGAATATCAAGCCTGGGAAAACCACTGTTCGAGAGTCTGGCTTAGACGTTAAAGACCTAAGTGGGTTCTTAAACCGCACCGACTAGATATAGTCATGCCGTAAATAACCGTTAATCAAGTCGGTAGCGAGTGTGTGACAACAAAATGGTGCGCAAGCGCTAGTTGGATTCTGGATGAATCACCACTTTAACCAACCAACCAAGTTCCTTGCTGAGCAAAATAAAATTCCACATATTATTATGAAAGTGTTGGGATATGTTTGCGTAGACGCCTGTCCCAGAAAAGTAATAATTTATAATTTTCTTGCTCCATTAAACCAAGATAGGAAGTTTAAGGAGGAATAGCGACGCTATTGACCGATTGAGGAGTTATCCTCAGTTAGTGTTAACAAAGGCGCAAATACTTTTTCCGTAAGAAGCAGATTTGACAAAGTAATAAATCACAGAAATATTTGCAGTATCATCTAAGAAGATTGCTCATCATCGTTAACCAATCAGCGGAAGGTGGGCGGTGCGAATGCTCAAACAACTTCGTAAGTCACATAGAGTGAAGTGTTGCTACGAATTTTTAAATTTTTGTAACGAGAACAGTTAAAAAATATATACTGAAAAATAAATAAATACTGAAAAAATGGCGCGGTGTTTGGCCGAGCTCTTCTCCTATTTGTGGCGTGCGTCTTGCTGTTGTTCTACAAATGAACAGGTAAGCCAACTATGGTTGATGGTTTCATCCAAGGAAAGGCCTTGAAGGCCATCTGCAGGCTAAAAAACAATATGGGAACTGGTACGGCTTCTGTTCGGCATTGCAAAACAAAGAAGACATGGACTTCGATCCAACGATTCTCCCTATGCCTCTTGACTCCATGTCACCAAGGGTCGTACTTGAAAAGAGATACAGTGTGGTGCTGTCAGATGCTTAATTGGGGTCAAACTTTGAAAATGAGCCTGGCAAACACTGTTTTCACATTTTCGCGGATGCCTTTAGGACCGAGTACGGCTCCAATTCTGGGACATACGTGGAATCCAGAGGGACAAAACTGCACTTTGCTCTTGCATCTGTGTTTCAAGTGGAGGTGTATGCAGTCCAAGAAGCTATGAACTTTGTTGTGGATAACAGAGGGAGGGGCAGATCTATATGATCTATATGTGTCTGCAGTGACAGCAAAGCTGCGCTCATGGCCTTAGACAGCCCCCCAACCACATTAGGTGTAGTAACATGGGACCCGGGACACGTGGGTATCGTGGTTAACGTGCAGACAGCTGGTTGGACAGGTGACGGGCCACTTTCTGTGGGCGAAGCACATGGAAAAGGTAGGCATCTCAGACAGTGTACTCTGCCCAGCTTGTGAAGAGGAGGATGAAACGGTGGACCACTTTCTTAGCGTCTGCCCGGCCTTCGCTCGAATCAGGGTTGAGGTCTTTGGCACTGATGTGTTCAGAAGCGACCACCTTGGCTTCTTGGCACCACAAGATCCACTCAGATTTCTTCGGAGATCGGGTAGATGTAAAGAAAATTAAAAAGTAATCCCAGTATAGTACAATGGACTTAATTAATGTCTGAGTGCTGCACTTGCTAGGTGTCTCGACAAAAAAAAAAAAAAAAAAACGAAAAAAAAACAAAAAAAAACTGTTATGGGAATGAAACTTGGTATCAACCCTGTGCATGAGTCGAAGCAAAACTAAAAGGTGGTGATGTAGTATGTGAAATCGCAGCTCCGAGGTAGCCTATTGAAATTGGCGAGGCGGCTCACTGATAAAGAACTTGAGGCGCAAAATTTCGATTATGCCATAGGCAGCGTGAAGATCGTCTTAGTCTATGTTTTCAATTTTTAGCCACAAAAAAATCGTTCTTCATGCCTCAGTGCACTGTTTAGGCGTTTAAGGTGACACAATCGCTTGAAAATGTTCGCTACTGCTTTTTGAAGCTCAGGCAGCATCTTTTTGGACGATTTTAGAAGAATAATTGTAAATAAAGGGGGTTTTCATGGAGGATTTCATGTGGAAATGAGCTCTAAAGGACATTAGAACTGAGTACAGAACTACTCGAGGTTAGAATACTGGCTTATCGTATTTGACAATCGGGTAATTAGTAGCCAAGTAATAATAAAAAATAATATC
The DNA here is from genome assembly GCF_027943255.1 of Anastrepha obliqua. Lineage (NCBI taxonomy): Eukaryota > Metazoa > Arthropoda > Insecta > Diptera > Tephritidae > Anastrepha > Anastrepha obliqua. Next base: position 28,298,095 of record NC_072895.1, read on the forward strand.
AGCAGAGGAATAAAAAAAGTGTTTATGGTGCCGAAATTCTTCAAGTAAATTTCATTTTTTAAAGGACTTAATTCAAAAGTCTCGATTTTCAGAAAATTGCGTTAAATACATCGAGATTTTGATAATTTCGTGATTCTTGATGAGAAACTCAATACAATTTTTTTTAGAAACTGGAGCGTCTAGAAGGATTGGTTTAGAATTTCGTGATCATATAAAGATTATTTTTCGGAATATGAAGACGAAATTTAAAAAAAATTCGAGAGTCAGCAATTTTTTTATCGTTTACTTTTTTTTTTAGTGAAAATAAAGGGAAAGAAAAATTTCAGAATTTTGTGATTTTTGGCGAGAGGCTCAATACTATTTTTTTTTCAGAAATTGAAGCGTCTTGAAAGTTTCTTTTTTAGAATTTTGTGATCATATAAAGTTTTTTTCGGAATATCAAAATATTTCTTTGTTCTAATGTATTATTTTTGTCTTTTTTTTTGGTGAAAGGAGATCGAAAGTTTGAGAAGTAGACTGAAGACTCAACGCAATTTGATTTTAGAAAATAAAGAGTAATTATTAAATTTAATGAAGTTTTTGCTTATTTTTTTAGAAAATAAGAGTTGCCGAAATTTTGAAAATTATGTGATTTTTTCAAAAATATTCTTTTCCTTTCTGAAAATAAAAAGTTTGATAAAAGTTTATTAAGAATTTCGTGATCATATAAAATTTTTTTTGTCGGAATATGAAGATGAAAATGAAAAAAATATAGAGTCAGCAATGATTTTTTTTGATTATTTTTTTGGTTCTTTTTTGATGAAAATAAAGGGGATCAAATTTAAGAATTACGTGATTTTTTCGAGAGACTCAATACCATTTTTTTTTCAGAAACTGATGCGTCTGGAAGGTTTTGTTTAGAATTTCGTGATCATGTAAAGCTTTTTTCAGAATATGAAAATATTTCTATGTTGTGGCGTTTTTTTTTTGTCTTTTTTTCTGAAAGGGGATCGAATTTTTGAGAATTTGGCTGAATACTCAATAAAATTTGTTGCGTTTTTTAGAAATTAATGGCTATGGAAATTTTGAAAATGTCGGAATTTTTTCCATAATATTTTTTTTTTTCAGATAATACACGTTTTATAAAAGTTTTGTAAGAATTTTGTGATGATATAAAATTTTTTTGTCGGAATGTCAAGATGAAAATTTAAAAAAAAATTCGAGAGTAAGCAATGATTTTAAGAATGTCGTGATTTTTAACGAGAGACTCAATATTATTTTTTGTCAGAAACTGGAGCGTCTGAAAGTTTTTTTAGAATTTCGTGATCATATAAAGCTTTTCTTCAAAGTATGAAAACATTTCTATGTTTTGGCGTTTTTTTTGTTATTTTTTTATGAAAGGGGATCGAATATTTGAGAATTTGGCTGAAGGCTCAATAAAATTTGTTGCTTTTTTTTAGAAATTAAATACTATTTTTTTTGTAGTTTTTTATTCCTTTTGTTTTTTAGAAATTAAGGGCTATCGAAATTTTGAAAATTTCGCAATTTTTTCAATAATATTTTTTTTTTCAGATAATAAAAGTTGTATAAAAGTTTTGTAAGAATTTCGCGATAATATAATATTTGTTTGTGGGAGTATGAAGATAAATTTTTTTAAAATTTCGAGAGTTTAAAAAAATTTTTTTTCGCTTATTTTGTTTGTTTTTTTTAATGAAAATAAAGTAGATTGAAAGTTTGAGAATTTGGCTGAAGACTCAAAACAATTTGGTGATTTTTGCAATAATGTTCTTTTCTTTTCAGAAAATAAAAAGTTTTATAAAAATTGTATACAAATTCCGTGATGATATAAAATTTTTTGTCGGAATATTAAGATGAAAATTTAACGAAATTCGATTGTCAGCAATGATTTTTTGCGCTTATTTTTTCGGTTTTTTTAAGGGGGGAGCTTGCTTTAGAGGCCTAAAAAAATCGATTTAATTTTGCATAAATGTCTTCCCAAACTATCCAAGAATGTGTCCTCAAAATTTCAGAAGCAAATTCAAAATATTTTCGGAGTTACAGAAGAAAGTGTGAGCAAGCGTCGAGCAGGTATACGAGCGGCCGGATCGCTCGAAGTGCGATTTCTCGGTTTTTATTTTTGCGATTTTTCCTAACTGGCGGGAAAGATAGGAAAAAGTTAAACGACCTATCGAAACGCGATTACATTGATTGTATTAGGAATTTAATTCTCTTCTAGTTGAACCTAAAAAATCTTAAGAAAGTTATGACAAACCCACTTTTTAAACAATCTAAAGTGAATTTGTTTTTCCAAAAAAAGTGAGTTTTTTTGTAATTAGTGAAAAATTGTTGAATTTCCCACTTTTTGTTTAATTCTCTTGGTTTAACTAGAAGTTAAACTATACCAAAATAAAAAACTTTTTGGGTTTTTGGTTTCAGTTGAAAATTGCGACCTGCATCTTTCCCGCCGCACGACACATGCACATTCGAGGTGCCTCGGTAAAATGCTTGTACCTGGCATAATATGACATATATTTTAAAGAAAAAAATTGTGAAGACTGTTGAAATATATAGCAATAAAACCTGAAAGTTTCGTTTCAATCGAATAATTATTTCCTTCCCAAAAAAAAAAAAAACGAAAAAATCGATTTTTTGAAGCCTCTAAAGCAGGCTTCCCCCTTGAAGAAAATAAAGGGGATCGAAAGTTTCAGAATTTCGTGATTTTTTGCGATACTATTCTTTTTTCAGAGACTGGAGCATTTTGAAGTTTGTTTTTCTTCTGAAAATTTAATCGTTTGAAATTTCAAAGTTCCTTAAAAAAAAAAAATTATAATAATAAATAAAATTTGTAAAGTCCTTTAAAGAATTTCGTTACTATAAAAACTTTTTTTAGCATATAAAGATTTCTTGTTGAATAAGAATATATTTCTTTGTTTTGGCCGTATTGCGTTTTGGGAGATTTTCTTCTTACTGCAATGGCAGTAGGCTCCGATGTAGGCTCCACTCTGCTCCAGTCCCTTTAGCAAAACATATATTGCCAGCACGTAGAAAAAGAGAGAGAGCACTCCGGCTTGAGGTGTTGCTCTGCTAACTTTTCTCCGTATCTTTGAAGCTCTTAGGGTGGCGGTAACAAATCTGCGCATTAGCATGTTTTTGATCAAATCAACCAAATCCCCGGAAATCCCCAAATCAGTCGGGATGTTAAAAATCAATGTGGCTGTCTAGATAAGTGTGAGCCATTTGGGCAGACTCAACTATTCCACCTGCAGTCTAGATGTAGCCTCTTCAAATAGTTATTCACTTTGAAAAATAAAGAAAAGATACTTCGAGGAAAAAGTTTAACAGCTGATGATGAAGTGAAGCTGAGATTTTTCGGTATATTTTCAAGGCCTTTTTTCTTGCAAAAATAAATTTTATTAATCAACTGGGAAGTCTTCGAGCCTTGCACTGAAATGAGCTCCATATCGAGTAGCAAAAATAACTCCACAGTAAATTTCACACCCCTTTTCTATCATCGCGCGAATTTTTTGGCCTCCCCTTGGCAGGTAGCTGCATACTGTTTGCTTGCATGTGCGAGTGTTTGTGTGTTGTTGTTGTTATATGCTTCGCTTTATTTATTTGCATGTTTATTACACTATTACTTTTTCGCAATTTACTTTGTTTTGTTGCCGTTGGCTGCTTTATGTTGCAAGTAAGTAGTATCTAATGTGGCACATTGTTTGCATTTGCTGTTTTTGCCATTTCCGCCACCGTCGCCAATGCCAACACAATCGTCGGCGCCGCTGAATGCAATCATTATCATTTGTCGTTTTTTCGCCATTTTTTGCGACTCACCGCCCCCCACTTGCCACTCACCACACCCGCCATTTCCCGTCAAACATTGAGCAGCATTTTGTTATGCAAATAACAAATCCGCGGTTGCATAAATGTGTGTGAGAAAAAATGTCTACATTTGGTTGCATGCTTTGCTGGCTCCAATGGCAGCTATGGCTGATGTGACGTACGCCAGGTGGCATGCCGAATGTCATTCATTTCGTTTGCAACACTTGAATTGCACTTCAATTCCAGGCACTTCACGCGACAACTTCACAACGGGCAACTGGCATGCCGACGTTGCGCCACACACCCACACACACACGCGCGCATACTCGCGTACCAGCATTTGTGGCATGTAATTACGAACGGCGCAACTTTTTAATAAATAAGAATTGTGGCGACACAAACAACGAAACGAAGAAAAGTTGAAATGAATAAAAAACGTAAAAAAACGTAAGCGGTGTAACTTCAAAGCCACACAATGCGAGACAAGCAAGCGAAATGTCTGCCGTATGCCCCACCTGGCGTATGAGCAACTTTGTTAGCAACCAGCAAGTCGAGGAATGCGCACACTGCAGGAGGCTGCCCATACAGGTGAGCCACACACATCTACGTCTGCGAAAGTCTATGCACTGACTTCGTACGAAATTAGACGCTCACACACAGCCGCACTCACACCCACTCTAATATGCGTTTCTTTGCTTAATTACTCCTACAGGCTTGCTTGTGTCCCCTTTTATGCTTCGCTCATCATTCATGCCACACGCATGCACACACAACTTCGCTACTTAGCTTCATTGCCAACAGTGCGGCCGCATTATGCTGATGTTGCACACAACTCCGTCACTACCGTGCCGCATATTTTCTTGCACACCGCTGCCATCACAACCAAATGCATAAACGCGGTTGGCGCTGGTAGTTCGTGTAATTATTTTATTTCAACCATCCTTAAAATACTTAAACTACCTTCTGGCATTCAATGTCGATTTTGTTGTTCTCTAGAGGCTATTGTGCACTTTGCCTGCATTATCGGCCCTCTTATTTAGTCGCTTTACTTTTATTTTTGCCATGGCTGCATGCCACAATATTCACTAAAGTTGATGGCAAACTTCTCATCTCTTAATTGCAGTTAACTTGACTTTATAGAAATGCAAGAGTGTGTGTGTAGGTATGTGCATGCATGCGTGTTGGTATGCGCGTTCGCCTTGGCTTTGGAGAATTTCATAAGTGCTGATTAAAATTCTAAAAATAGTAGCAGACACTACTGCGCTTCCATTGGCATTGCAAAGATGTGCCACTTGCCCCTAAGTTGCCGCAACTTGCCACTTTATTAATAATAAATAGCGTGCGTATGCAGCGAAATTGCTGAAGTCATGATCAGGCGGGGGAATAAATTAGGTTACGACGAGGCAACGCAATGTTACCAACAACATAAAAGTAGTGCGTGAATTCTTTAAAGGGGTAAAGTAGAGCTTAAAATGAGTTTTTCTTAAATGGCAAGACTTGAAACATATTTTTTGCTGAAGTAAAGTCACCACCATAGCCCAATGGATTTGTAGATTCAAGTCACCACCATAGCCCAATGGATTTGTAGGTTCGAATCGCCAAGCGAAGGTAGAAACAGTTTTTTCTAATAGCGGGCGCCCCTCGGCAGGCAATCGCAAGCCTCTGACTTTATTTCTGCCACGAAAAAGCGACTCATAAAAAATATCTGCTGTTCGGAGTCGACTTAAAAGTGTAGCTCCCTCCATTTGTAGAACAACATGAAGATGCACGCCACAAATAAGAGGAGGGGCTCAGCCAAACTCCTAACAGAAGTGTATGTGCCAAATATAAGTTTAGTTTTTATAGTTTTGTCCATTGGCCACGCTAATGCATTCAACTTGTACTTGACCACATCACCGCTAGCGGTATGAGGTTGAGCTACTTCGCCGAGGTCTGAAATATGATCGTTTGTAGCAAAAGGCATTCCTACGGTGCTCTGAGAGTCTATCATCATCACCATCAGGTAGCGATTACAGCTCAGGGTGAGCTTTAGCTTCATCCACAATCCTCTTCCAATCTGCACGGTTCATAGCAATATATCTCCAGCTCCTAACTCGTAGCTTTTTCAGGTCGGCTATGGCTTGGTCAAGCCAGGTTAACCTTGGACATGCTCGGGCTCGGTTCATTAGACAATTCGTTGATAAAAAAGATTTTTGGGGGCGGCTGTCTTCCATGTGCACAGTGTGCCCTAACCATCGAAGCCTTTGAGATTTAATGTATTCCACGACATCTTCTCCCTGGCATAAGTTTAGCAACTCATCGTTGTAGCGTATTCGGTACGTTCCGCCGTTGCAACGTATGGGGCCAAACAGCCTTCGGAGTACTATTCGTTCGAAAACTCTTAAGCTACTTTCGTCTTTGCTTGTCAATGTCCAGCACTCGCAGCCGTAAGACAGCACCGGTAGTATTATTGACTTGTAGAGGCGGAGTTTACATTCACGTGTGAGTAGTTTGGACTTCAGTAATTTTGTGTGTGCGTAATATGCTTTGTTTGCTGCCATTATTCCGTCTGGTATTGTGTCGTAACTACTGTTGTCATTTTTTATTAACACTCCCAAATATTTGAAGCGTTGAACACCTTCAAAGGTTAATGCCCCGATTGGATGTTTCCAGGACTTCGTCTTTCTTCGCTGCGGGAGACCTTCAGATATTTAGTTTTGCCTTCATTTATACTAAGGCCTACTGATTTTGAACGAAATTCAATATTACAGAAGGTTTCAATGAGATATCTTTTGTTCCTTGCCACTATTGCGACATCATCCGCATACGCGATTGTTATTCCTGAGCGACTAAAAAGGGTTCCAAACTTCACTTCATTTTTTTTCGCATAATGAAGAAGGAGATTAAGGGGGTGGTAGGGTTTAGCGCTAAAAACAAAAACACTTTTTTTTTGAATTTTTTACAGAAATATGGCTTAAGATACTTTAATAAAATCAGTTGCATGTTATTGTACATCTTTTCAATAAGTTTTTAAAAAATATTAATAATAAAATATTGACAAATAAGCCCGTGACAGAGTTTTTTTGGAGATATGTTTTTCGAGAGGTGCTCTGCGGTGCCAATCGGCATTCGTCGTAGAATCATCTGAAACCAAAAAAGTCGAATTTTTCAGTTAAAGTATGACGTAATACTCCCCCCCACATGAATAAAAATTTTTTTTTTCATTTTTGTATATTAGTTTTGGTGGCAAAAAAACGTAAAACGAGCATTTTTGGCGAAAAATTTCGCATTTTTGTAAGTGAAAAACAACCTTAAAAAAAAAAAAAATAAAAAAAAAAACAGTGTGGGGGGGAGGTATTTTTGATTTAGAAAACGTGTGCCAAATTTGAAAAGAATCGGTTGAATAGTTTCGGAGTTGTGATTGGCACCGACTTTTAAGAAGTCGTTTCGGGAAAAACGCGTTTGAAAAAATGACTCTGAAAAATTATCTATGCTCCGCATTCGCGGTAGAGTGCCTACAAAGGCTATAACTTTGAGAGTTCTGCTCCGATCCACTTAAAATTTTGACACAACATTCTTGAAATGATTTACTATAAGATGAGTGAAGAAAAAAAACTTCGATTTTCATTTCATTAATTTTCTTAGCTATTCAACGTCGAACCATTTATTGTTTTCTGTTTTAGTCAGCTTTCCTATGCTTTCAGTAGCGGCGTTAGTAAGAGACAGTTTTATATTCTCCCACTCTGTATCGATATTTTCATTTTGGGCGTGCGACTCATGCTGGTGCAGAAATAAGTTTTGAAATATTTTGGCGTTTGTAGGATGTGCAAGTTGTTCTGTGTTCCATTTTGGTCTCGTTAAACCTTTTTCTTACTTGTATGGTTATGCGATGATTAAATTTTATTTTTATTAGAAAATGATCGCTATCAATATTTGCACTGCGGTATGAGTGAACGCCTGTTATTGAGGATTTCCATCGTCTCGATATTAAAACATGGCCAATTTGATTGGATAAGGAGGTTCCAGGGACTGTCCAAGTCCCTTTGTGAATGTTCTTGTGCGGGAAATGAGAGTCTATACTATAGTGAAACCTAAAACCAGCTTGATTCGCCTTGTTTTAATCGAACACGTACATATACGCACTATACAGAGCAAAATCCAAAAAAAAAAAAGGTTTACCCGCTGACTTGAGGAAGGCTCTTGCGCTACGAATAGAAGCAAGGCAGTTTTGCACTTGGACTTTAAGATCTTTTGCACCACTGAACGTGGCATAATACGCAATGCTATGCTGCAGCAGAAGAAAATAACCATGATTGAGTTGTTGTTGTTGTTTAAGTGATTTAGTATTTCTACAGAAAAAAGCCTAATAAGCGACTAGCGCCATCTTACTACCACTGTTCTCGTGTGATGTCGTGTTTGTTTGCTTTGAGTCAGGTCCATTTCATGAGAGCCAAGTATAGCAGCGAACTTTTGGTTTCTGTATCTGAGATTTCACTAACTTGCTTACCGACAGAAATACCTCTTGCTCTAGTAACACCTGCAAATGCGCATAAATAGTGGAAAATACTTTCTTTCGCACCCTCCGCCTTCAACTTCTTTTCGGTATCTGCTTGACTATCTGAAAAGTTAGCTACTCTTGCATGAAATGCTTTGTAGTATTTTAATAATTTTTCTGCCCGGAAGGCAATGACATATTTGGGAAGTCGAAGTGATTTGAATAAGTTGATCGGCTCAACACCACAGCTCATCTTAAAACCGTCAGTGTCTATTTCAATGTCGAGTCTACCAATCACCTTCCCTATCCTCCATTCGGCTCTCGGTGGAAAAAGTGCCATAAAATCTTTCTTGAAGTTAAGCTCAGGGGTTGTGAAGTCTGATTTGTTTATGAGCAGTGATGCTCCAGGTAGGCGGACACAGGCTATGACCGTCCGAACTTGTTGTCCAGCTTCCTTAGTCCCATAGCGCATTTGGTTTCATGTGTAAGTCTAATGACAATAGATGTGATAGCACGTTAGGCGCTTGAGTAGTACTGGTGCTGAGCGCTCCTGTAGTTAGAATACACGCTGATCTTTGTATTTTGTTCAGCTCGAGTTATTTGCATTTCTTTTCCCCAGCGGGCTATCAGACTAGTACCCCCATATCTTTGTATCGGTCTTACAATGGCTGCGTAGGACCCATCGGATGGCATTGGTTGGAGACCTACTTAACCCAACATTCCCTTACACGAGTAAAGTACTATGTTGGCTTTCTTCATTCTGTATTCTACATTGGACCTCCAGCTGAGTTTGGGATCTAGGATAACACTTAAGAAATTTTCTTGTTGGGCTAGCGTTAGACTAACGCCGTTTAATGTTGTCAGATTAAAGTTTGGTATCTTACTTTTATTAATGAATAGTGAATGGCATCAGTTCAGTTTTACTCGGGTTCACACTTAAACCACAGTCTGTTGCCCAATAGCTGAGCAATCCCAGAGCTCCTTCCATGACATTACTGATTAGTGTTGGAAATATTCTTGAAACTATGATCACTTTTCATGGAACTGCCTTAATTCCCTATCGGTCGAGCGTGGAAAGGATATTGTTTGACACAGCAGCAACTGATTGAGTATTGGAAAAGAAAGCGAAGGAAGCAGAGAGTGATGAAAATACGAGATTGTGAAGAATTTGGTAAGCTTTTGCAATAAGTTAGCTAAAAGTTTGTAATAATTTTTCTTTCTTTCAGGAATTCTCAAAAAATTCTTAATTTATATGAAAACTTGTGATTATCCGCAACTCCATCGCAAAATGCTAGCATCTTTTTTTTTTTTTTTGGCACTGTGAACATTTTTCTTGTAAACTCAAAACATGAATTCAATGCTTAGTTACATACATAGTTTTCTCGGATGGTCTGTTGAGTTATACTTTCCTGCTTAAAGGAAAAATGAGACCCACTTTTTTATTTTATTTTATAATTTTCAAGCGAACTCAACTACTTGGCGGTAGATCTGCTGTAGTTACAACCTTTTTTGATGAGTAGGAGCAGCTTAGAAATCAACGACTCAGAAAGCTACCGAATCAATTGAATTTGTGTGTTAAAAAAATAAACGTCTGCCTTTTAGGATGCACCATTTTTAGTTTTTAATATCAGATTTCAGTGTTGTACTTGGGGACCTTAAAATCTTGTTAAGCCACGTTTTTTAAACATCCGACACCTTTATTCCTCCGAGTGAATTTGTGTTATCAAAAATGGTCTCAGAGAAAGAATCTAAGTTGAGCGGCATGTTAGTACTCGTGGCATCTTGCAGGTGCTAAATATCGACCACAGAACAGTTTTAAACGTTTTACGCAAAAATTCTATTCGAAAATATTGGATTTATTTTTCCCCAAACTAAATTTGCAGTAACCAATAAAATGGCGGAGTTTGGTGCATTTTTTCGTTTTTTGCTGTCTTTGAGGCGCTTTGTTGCAATTCAGCCTTTTATACATCCTTTTTTGACATCCCAGCAAACATTTAGAGTGATAAATGAGCAGTGTAGTACAGAGTTCGTATGAGTCATGAGTCATAGGTGATTCATTTATGAGTCATATTTACTCTTAAACATTCGTATTATGTATACCTGTGGGCAAAAAGTAAGGTGAATTTGGTTGTAAAATGAAAAGTCTTTATTTATTCTTGTAAATCAATTTCATCCCCTTCAAAATAATCTCCTCTCAATGAAATACACTTATGCCAACGATTTTTCCTATCCCCAAAATATGCCAAATAGTCCATTTCCGGTATAGCCATCAGCACCTTCTTCGATTTAGCTTTTATCTCCTCAATCGACTCGAAACGCGTTCCCCGGAGTGGTCTCTTGAGTTTTGGGAATAGCCAGAAGTCACACGGAGCCAAATCAAGCGAATACGGTGGTTGCGGAACGATATGCGTGGAATTTTTGGCGAAATGGTCACGAAGAACGAGTGCAGTATGAGACGGTGCATTATCGTGATGCAAAAACCAAGAGTTGTTGACCCATAATTCTGGTCTTTTTAGACGAATTGCTTCACGTAAACGACGCATAACGCTCAAATAATATTCCTTATTAATAGTTTGGCCAGGTGGAAGGAATTCATAGTGTACCACACCACGAAAATCGAAAAAAACTGTCATCATGACCTTTATTTTTGAACGACTTTGACGTGCTCTTTTCGGTCTGGCCTCGCCTTTAGCACGATATTCGCTTGATTGGTGGGTTGTTTCAGGGTCGTAAGCATAAATCCAAGTCTCATCTCCCGTAATGATGCATTTGAGCTTGTCCTGATAGTCTGAAAGCATTGTTTCACACACATCAACGCGACGACTTTTTTCCAAGAAATTGAGAGTTTTCGGTACCAAACGAGATTTGACTTTTCGTAGGCTCAAATGGTCTTTCAAAATGGTTTTTACAGATCCTTCTGATATTCCGATCATATCAGCAAGGTCTTTAACAGTCAACCGACGATTTTTGAACACTAACTCCTTCACTTTATTGACGTGTTGGTCATCTGTTGACGTCGATGGTCTTCCGGAGCGCTCCAAATCATCAACACATTCTCGACCCTCTTTGAAATCTTTGTACCAGTCTGCGACATGGTCGAATCACCAAATGCCTTCTGCAACATGCTAAACGTTTCCGCAGCCGAAATTTCATTCCGCAAACAAAATTTGATGGCACATCTCTGCTCAATCAAATCAGACATTGTAAAAATCGAAAAATGCACTCTTGGTCGTTTGGTAAACACAAGCGTAAATATATTACTGATAATGACATTCACATGAAAGTTGGCCCAGATGTTATTAACAGTGCTGCCAACTCATGAAAAAAATAACTAGAACGAAATTTTAATCCCGCGAAGTTTGACAAATAAATTCACCTTACTTTTTGCCCACAGATTATTCATATATGAGTCATAAATGATTCATTTAGGAGTCAGTTCATGATTCATATGTGAGTCAAAAACGATTCATTTATGAGTCATTTCATGATTCATATATGAGTTATAAACGATTCATTTGTGAGTCATTTCAACGTTCATATGTGAGTCTTAAATGATTCATTTGTGAGTCATTTCATGATTCATATGTGAGTCATTTCGTGATTCAAATGTGAGTCATAAACGATTCATTTATGAGTCGTTTCATGATTCATTTGTGAGTCATAAACGATTCATTTATGAGTCAGTTCATGATTCATATAAGTCATTTCATGATTCATATTAGTTATTTCATGATTCATATGTGAGTCATTTCATGATTCATAAGTGAGTCATTTCATAATTCATATGTGAGTCATAAACGATTCATTTATGAGTAATTTCATAAACGATTCGCCTAAGGGTCTTATCATAAACGATTCCTTTATGCGTCTTGATAGTCAATATTTCCTACAAACATAGGACTCACTTCGGTCCATATATTCCGAGCGTACTCCGAATATGTTTGCTGGGTTAATACTCATATCGTCCGCGTGAATGTAGGTGCAGCGTTTGGAGTTGCTGAAGTAAAGTAATTTGTTTGCTTTGTGCATGAATTGTAAATTCAATTTATTTTCGGTATTCTATTCCCGCTGGCTGTTGCACGCTTGCCTACAAATAGGCGAAAAAACACCAACATCGAACACCCACAACGAACGAACGGAGCCAGCCACCTGCCAACCACATGCGAGTTGCCATTACATGGTCGCATTCACGTTACGAAGAATTGTGGCAGCTACCCGATAATTGCATGTTGGGAAAAAGTTTAAGTTAAATGGAGCCAAATTATTTTTCTTTACAACTTTGTCGCTAGTTTTATTTACAATATGAAATTAAATCGCAACGACTGGGAAATGGAAGGTAGAATAAACACAGCACACAATTGAGCAGCTAAGTAATTTATTGTGTACTTTGTAAGTGTGTAGCAACTAGCAATTGATGCTTGTCATATGCGCGTGTGTGGGTGCAAAATGATTTGCTGTTTTCGAAACAAAAACTCATTCATTATTAGTTTGACCTACAAAAGTGGCTGTACAAAACAAGCGCTGGTTGTGTGTGTGTGTTTTATGGTGTGAGTGAATGAATGAACTGGGCCATTTAAATCTAATGAATTGACTGGCTGCATTAGTGATTTCACTTTTACTATTTACAAACAAGCAGTCAAGTTAATTTTTCATTTTTTCTACCAACTGACAAAACAGCACACAAACGCACGTATACATATATTACTTTACATAGTTTATGTGCGCATGTATATGTGCGCATGTATATGTATTTAAATGCAAAGGTATTGGAGGCATGATTGCATTTGCTAGCGGCAAGGTCTTGTTATTTATTGTATTGTTAGTGGGCGTAGAAAGTTGGCCTACACAGACACACGCACAGCCATATGCACATTCACAATGACAGACAAACAATTTACAAAACGGTTCACACATACATACGTAAGCATTCAGTGCCGAGCGTTAACAAGTTAGCAATACTCAAGGACCCGACAATTTGCGCAAACACTAATCACACAGCAGTGCGCGGCGAGTGTTAATTAAGCGTGGTGGAATTGTTTTTGTTTTTGAATTTTCTCCCGTCTTTGCATTTTTTAGCGAACTTACGAGCTTACTGACTGAGTGTTGTTTTTTATGTGATTTTTTTTGTCTGCTATTCTACAGCAACACAGCAACTTACCCCCTTCTCCTCAGTAGCGAATTTTTTAATCTCCTTCTCCAAGTCGAGCTGTTGCGGTGAGGGTCGTAAATGATTAGAGATAAATGGAAATTAATTCATGAGCTTCTTTTATAATTTCTTACATCTTTTGTGTGAGTACTCTAAGTTGTGGGCTTTTAACACTTTGAATTAATTCTATTTTTTTTTTGTTGGAAGTATGGGGTAGAATTTCACCATTTGCTGGAGCTGCATCAGAGGAACAGTGAGTGTGTCGGGGTTTGCAAAATCAATTGCACTTTTTTTTACATTTTTCACTGATTTATGGCTACAGAAATCTAATGGTAATGACTCACAATAAGTTCGACGTGAATCTATATCGGAAGTTTCATTGGACTTAGCTATTTTTTTGCCCTTATTAAGTACCTAAAAAAAAATTGTCTTCAACAAATTGAGTTCAAGGGCAGAACTTAAATGAAAGGCATAATTCTAAGTTGATTCATTTATTTCATCTGCCGTTATTTTGCATTCGGCCTTGAATTCCACTTGCAGAAATGACTAAATTAAACAAAGTTTCTAAAAGCACTACTGCCCATAAGACACGTTCGGAAGATAGCAAACTAAATGGAAACTCGCCGCTCATAAATTTTTTTTCTTTCGAACTATTACTGTCATCTCCATACAACAATATCAACATTTAGCTTCAGTTAAATCAGATAATTAGACTTTGAAATATCACCGAACAAATAAGAAGAAAAACTAATTTTTTACGGAAATTATTTTGAGAAATTATTCGTTTAAATTTTTTGCCGGAATTATTCATTTACGAGTCCCACATGTTTCACGTAAGCGTCTGGATATTCATGTAGAAGCAAGTAAAAAGGTTTGCTTAAAAAAAATGATCGACGACGCGGATGACAATCCACCTATTGCCTATAAGACAGTCATGTCCAAAGTAAGAGGTCCACAAGCTCCTCAACCAACTTGCTCAGAACTGCTTGAAAAGGTTGTCATCTCACTCTTCCCTCCACAGGAGGTAAGCAGCAGAATTTGTACGTAAGTGAGAGAAAATAATGAAATTCATGCGGTTACAGTGCCAGATGTATTAAGCACATTGGCGCGAATTAATTACAACAAAGCATCTGGGCCCGATGGCATACCGAATGCAGCATTTAAAGCGGCGGTGTACTCAAATCCGGCCGTGTTTGTAAACCTGTATAATTTGTGCCTGACCGAAGGTACATTCCCAAAGAGGTGGAAAAAACAGCGTCTAGTACAATATTATTACTAAAACCGGAAAAGCAGCCCGATCAGCCATCGTCATACAGACGGGTGTGTATGCTCGATACGGTTGGGAAGGTATTCGAAAAAATGTTAAGCGAAAGATTACGGGAGTATCTGGATGAGCCAGGAGGTCTCTCAGACAATCAGTTAGGTTTTCGTAGAGCCAGATCTACTGTTGATGCAAGAGGGATAGTAGTTGATTTGGCCAAAAAGGTTGTTAATAAATTCAATGACACCAGAGCGACGAAAAAATGTGCAGTTATAAGATTAGACATAAAAAACGCATTTAATACAGCCAATTGGGCAAATATTTTGAATGCACTCAGCAGCTTCTCGGTACCAAAATAAATTATTAGAATTATCCGCAGCTACTTAAAGCAGAGAGTACTGCAGTATGATACAGAGGAGGGCCCAAAGAGCTACAGCATGTCAGGTGGAGTACCGCAAGGATCTGTTCTTGGACCAACCCTATGGAATGCTATGTACGATGGCATTCTTAAAACCGAAAGGCCCGCTAACACAACCATAGTGGAGCATGCCGACGATAGTGCACTCGGTGGGTTTGATAAACATATCGATAGACTGCAAAATGTATGTGATGATGCCATAACAAGCATACAAAGGCGGTTGGATAACGCCAGCCGGTGTTGGTGCTGATCAGCAGGAGCAAGCAGGAAGAAAAGCTGTCAATATCAGTTGGTGGCCACGATATAGAATCCCAAAGGCTATAAAATATCTTGGCATGTACAGTGATGCCAGACTAACATTCAGGGAACATCTTAAAGCTGTTAGTGTGAAGGCGACAAAGGTTAACAATGCACTTATGGGCATGCTACCGAACTTAGGAGGACCACAGCGGGCCAGGAGAAAAATTCTTTCCACTGTGACAGACTCCAGAATATTGTACGCCTCTCCAATCTGGGCTGAAGCAAAAAAGTGTCATTTTAAAAAAGTACTGCAGGTCAGTAGAACAAGTGCGTTGAGGACCGCACGTGCCTATAAAACGGTGTCGGACAATGCAATCAGAGTCATAGCTAGCAAAATGCCTATAAACATCCGGGAAAACTTACAGAAGGGGTTGTACTGCTCGCAAGGTATGTAGCCGTCAGCCGAATTGAAACAAGCAGAACGTTCTACCTCGATAGCTGACTGGCAATCAAAGTGGGACCAGTCATCAAAAGGCCGGTGGACGCATAACTTGATCCCACGGATTAACGAGTGGATGTGCCGGAAACACGGAGACGTTGAATTCTTCCTAACGCAGCTATTAAGGGGACACGGATGTTTCCAAAAATATCTGCATCGCCTAGACTTATCTGGTAGCCCTTATTGTCCTGAATGCGTGGACGCAAAGGAGACGGTCGAAGATGTGGCCTTCTATTGTAGCAGGTTCGTTAAGGAATGCGAGGACCTGGCAAGAACAACTGGTGTGTTTCTGACTCCCATTAACCTAGTCCCACAAATGCTTGAGTCGAATGAAAAATGGAGGGTAATGCAAGCTTTTGCAACTCGAATTATCGTGGAACTTCGCAACATTGATTGGAGACGAAGGATCGATGCGAGACGAACGAGGCAGCAACCATAACTGTCGCTTTGATACAAAGCAGCAAGACGAACAGTAGACGAATAGGACTGACTGATTGAGCTTATTGCTCACGACGGCCTCCAGATGTAATTACCAAAACGATATCCCTCTAGGATGAACCGTTGGACTTGAGGTGCTTTTAGTGGCGTTAAAGTCCCACACCGACTTTGGATTGCTTTTACACCTCGTAAAAAAAATAAAGAAACAAAAATTTTCATATTTCGTACATACACAGCACTCCTTTCCGTCGCTGTGAACAACTAATCACAAGCAAGAAAACCACTATAAAGGATTTGCTAAGATAATTCCCTCCACGGTCAAATAACAACACGCCATTGAATTGTTTTTCGAGAGGTATCAGAAATCGTTTATTTGTGCAGTTAAATCGTGAATGTTCCTGCTAGGCATTTTTCAACGCGTTATTGCGGATGAACGGAAGCTAGCTCGGGAATTGAAATTCCTGATTGTGACTTATACGAAACAGCTGCGTCGGTCCGAGCCAGTTTTAAGCGCTCTCATTAAATTAGTTTTACGCCAAAATCCATATCACAGCACATTTTTTATAGTTCATTTCAGATATATATATACATGCGCCTTTAAAGAGACTCCCTTTGCTCATTTTAAGTAAGATTTTTAAATAAAAATACTGAAATTAAATACTTGGAGTCACTTAACTAAATAAATATAAAACCCAAAACCATTTTTAGCAGCCACATTTGCTATTAATATTTCGCAGAGTATTCCATGATAAACGCGAACACATCACTTAGATGAATGTACGTGGCGTATGAGCAACAATATGTATGCTCTCACTATATATGACAGGGCGTATGAGCAACAAAACTAGACATGTACATTTTTCTATTTGATTTCATTTGTATTTTCGTAATTCACCAACTGACAGCATAATTTGTGAATGGCCACGAACAAACGACTATAAACGTAGCATAATTAAAAAGAATAAATACTTTTGTTAACTAAAAACAACAACAACCACAACAAAAACAAGCCGAACAGAACTTAATTTGGATGAGGGGCAAGTGGTGCAAAAAGTAGTGCTAGCAACAGCAGCGACAATATTAAGCGTAGTACACTAAAGTGGCAGCAACAACACAAACAACAACAACAACAACAACAGCGACACCATCGGTAATACCAACATCAAACACAACGTCCACATTTCATAGTAACAAAATAGTGGTAGTCGCAATTTTGTTTTATTATTATGCTCGTCTTAATCCATCTTCCACCATAAACTTTGCCATCCACTGCCATTGCCATTTTCGTGCCATTTTGTTATTTCCTCTCACACGCGTGTCGTCGCGTTCCGCACAGCTTAAAAAGCACAGAGCAGCAGCGAGCAGAGCGTACGCCAAGCTATGCGTATAATTCGCGCATTGTGTGTGTCGCAACGGATTCAAGGACATGTTAAATTGTACGATTTTTATGTGCTGCCAAAATATCGAGGACATTGTGCGCGGTTAGCGACGTGTGCGAAAGTTTCATATGCTCGACTGGGATTGCTGAGCAGTGGTGAGTGGTGAGTGGAGAATGGCGAACTGTAGAGCAGGCTGCCCGTTTGAGGGTCATAATCAAGAGGGCGGTGTAAATTACAAGGTTGTTTGGATATTTTATATAGTTATTTGGTTGGTTGGTGGCTTAGACTGGATAGCTGATAGGCATGGCGCATTGCTTGGTGGTTCATTGGCGGTTATCGTTATTTGGCGATTGGGGCAGCTGGCGTCGACAAGCCTAGCATGTTCGTGAGCACTTTGCAGCCTTACTTATAAATACATTCCGCAGTAGCAAATCTATTGTATAGTTTTTTTTATTTGGCACAAAATACCGAGTTATGCGCAATTATTTATTTGTGTGGTGTGCGCTACTTTGTGCTTTTTGGGTTGTTAAATATAGCCAAGTGGGCGCAAGCAGGCACAGGGCTCTCTTTTGCCCTTCTCTGCGATGCGCCACCTAATTCTTGTTTATAAATAAATTCAAACAAATAGAGATTGAAAAGAAAATAGAAGTAATGGAGGAACACATAGGCAACTGCTCGCACTTTCGTATTGACCAATTCGAAATGAAATTGGCTTAAGTTTTTAGTAACTAGGAAATTTTTGAAATGATGCATGAAAAAGACGATTGGCTGTGTTTTGGGATAGCTTAAAATATTAATATCTTAATTTTAAAATATTTCTCAAACAGTTTTAGCAAATGCTGCTTATGTACAAGCCTCTGACCGGATATAACGACCGGCTAAAAAATTTAAATTAAAATTTCAAGACGCGCATAGTTGCTGAACTGACTTGATTTTTAGGGTTCTGAAGAAGAAGAGAGATTGAAGAAGAAAAAAAAGAAAAGAAAAATTGTTGTACTCCAAAATCTCTCTAGGTGGGTAGGTGAAAAGGTTGAAGTACCACTCAGGCACACCCCAAGTAGCCCTAAAGCGCCGTTTTGACAACATTTTAAGACCTCAAGCAGGCAAATATCTACAGCCAACCAGACCTGTTCGGCAAGGTTGATGGGATTTGGGTTGGAGGACACCTTCTAGGAAAGCTACGCACAGCTTCTGCAATGGAGATTAAATTAAATAAATTTTTTTCTGGAAATAACTTTTGCTGATATGTCGGCCTTTTATGTGAGGGTTGTCGAGAAGATCGAACGACGCATACTTGCGGTTGTATTAACCCCCTTTTTTTCCTTGTTCACTCCTCTCGGGATCATAAGCCCTCGACAAGACTTCGCCCGCCTTGGTTTCGTTAATTTATTTGATTTCTGACAGGGAAGGTGATTAGCCTGCCGCTATCAGTCCTAAGTAGTGGGAATTCCCACCTATCGTTGCTTAGGAACAACGCTTTCTTACTGCTTGGAGCGCCATCTGTGTGTCACATTTTTCTACCAAAAGGATCACACAGATGGTTGAGGACTTCGCTAAATTTCGTGTGTCTGCGCTATTACCGCGGCTGCCCGCTTCCTCCTGCTGGCGCCACTGATGCAATGTGTAACTGTGTGATTTTCTTTGCTTTTTTTTGCTTGTTTTAGCAGCCACAATGCAAATAATGCGCTGACTATTGTGCGGATGGAAAGGATACGTTTTTGGAGTTGAGGAATGAGTGTTTTTGTGTTTTTTTAGAAACAGGGAGAGCAGGTAAATTTTGGAAAAGTGTGAGGACCGTACTTTACGTGGGATTCGAACCCACAACCTCTGGGATGGCAGGCTAGTGTACTTACGATAGACTACCGAGGCGCTTTAAGCCACTGATAAAATTCATGGAAAAGTGAGATCCAAAATGCTAGAGTCTCAGCCCATCATGCTTCAGACAGCTATTACAGAAAGGAGTCAAAGTATTATGAACTCACAACGCGTACAATGTCAGGAAGGCGCACCCACAAAATTCGAGCGATAAGGCTTTGTTGACTCTAGAACTGCGCTCTAGTGCTTTGGATCTATGTATGACCCGAAGGATATTCCAATTCGGCTCACTTGTGTACTTACTAAGCGCATGCTGAGTTAGAGCGAGGTCTTCTCAGGTCTTTTCAGAAACAAACAATTGTGTTTTTTAAGGAAATCGCAATCCACTCATTACGCGTAGAATGAGATGAACTTGATCGTCCACTCATCTACCCAGCAATACCCTGCAATGCTCCAGTGATCAGATACCCAAAACATGCTTAATATCAAATCACTCGGATGCGGTTGAGAGAGAAATCAGGCATTCCCGGACTTATTGTGAGCGCACAAGCATCGAGCAAAGGGCCCTACTTGCCAGTTCGAAATCGGAGTAAATGCCTAAGATTAACGGCTAAGCAGGATTTTGCACAGTGTTTTGTGGCGTTAGCAAGCATCGTTCATTATGAGCTGCGCCCATCAGATCGAGTCTCACTTCAGACCTCTCCTGTCAACAATTAACCAGATCGCAGCCGGCGATCGAATAGATGTGGAGGAAGCTACAGACCTGCCAAAACGCTGCCATAAGGACGGCGACAGGATGTCTACTGATATCCCTAATACAACATCTTCTCGACGAGGCTCATATGCTACCTGCGAAGGAGCACAACAAACTGCTCAGCAAGCAGTTCTTGCTAGGAAGTTACTGCAGGCCTCACCCATGCAGACATCTGCTTGGGCCTGAGCCACCTCCCAGGCATGTCAATTACGCGGACGAGATCCAATACGAAACAGACAGATAGCTGCTGGATTGGACAGTGTAGAGATAGATCACCAACGAGATTCATCGGGATACCATCACCACTTTCTTAAGCTACCGACCACCGAATGCCGTTATCGGAGTCCAACCACCACCCATCGTAGACGAAGAGCTCCAACTTCACCGAGAGTCCCGAGTAACCTTGACACAATTACGTTCTGGCTACTGAAGCAGGTTAAAGTCCTACTTATCCAGAATCGACCCCGACATACTAAACATATGTCCGGCATGTGAAGGCACTACTAACGACACTAACCACCTTTTTACATGCCCCATCAAACCCACTAATCTAACACTCCTCTCCCTCTGGACCCCACCTGTCGAAATAGGTAGTTTCCTGGGGCTACCGTTAGATGAGCTAGACGAAGACGACCGGTGATTATCCTACACTGACAGGGCACAGTTACTGCTACAACAACAACAACAGAAGTGGAAATAATTCACTAATATGAGGGGTGTTGTATTCCATCAGGCTGCTAGGCTGCACGCATCTTTAACGACACGCAAGAATTGCCGAAAGCTTGAATTGCAAGCCTCCAAGCAAATATGTGGCATTAACGCATTTGTAAAATGCTCACGATGAGCAATAGGAGCTCGTGAAGAAGAGCACGCAACTTTTTTCACCAAAGATTGGCATGAGAGTCAACCACCAGAAACCACATTTTTTCCACTAATTTCTCGAGCCCAAGTAGCTTGCATGGCTTACCCTTACAGCCATAAAAATCTCTATGGATTTATTAGGTAGTTTGGTAACTAAGTACCGCATATAAGGACCTAGCGAGCGTATTGTGAGAAAGACTGAAGCCTCCCACCAATCAACTGATTGAATCTTGTCAGAGGGGTTTTAGAGCAGGAAAATTCACAATCGACCAGATATTCACAGTAAGCCAAGTCTTGAAAAGTAAAAAAATAATAATGATAAAGAAGCAAAGCGAATGGGTTTGGTGGTGAACGAACACATCCCGCCATCAAATAAACAGACGCGTTTCGACACCTTTGTCCCTGTTGACAGTTATGATTTCGAGGTTGTAAGAGACTTCGTTTATTTAGGAACCAGCCTTAACACCGATAACTATGCAAACTTTGAAATCTAACGTAAAATCTCTCTTGCCAACAAGTGCTACTTTGGACTAAGTAGGCAACTGAGAAGTAACACTCTGCAAGGCTCTCATCATGCCTGTCCTAACGTATGGTGCAGAAGCTTGGACGATGACAACATCCGATGAGGCGACGCTTGGAGTGTTTTGAAGAAACATTCTACGGAATATTATTGGACCTTTGCACGTTGGTGACGGCGAATATCGCAGGCGATGGAACGATGAGCTGTATGAGCTTTACGACAACATAGACAAAGCGCAGCGAATAAAGATCCAAGGGCTCGGTTTGCTGGGTCATGTCGTCCGAGTGGATAAAGAGGCTTGGCTCTGAAAGTATTCAATGCGGTACCAACTGGTGGTAGCAGAGGAAGAGGCAGGCCTCGTCTACGTTGTAAATATCAGGAGTTGACTTCACTTGGTGTGCCCAACTGGCATCGGTAAGCACGAGAAAGGAACGACTGGCGGCTTAATTAAACTCGGTCAAAACTATTAATCGGTTTTCGCGCCAATCATGAAGGAGGAGAAGAAATTCTATATGGATTCTCTTTAGTCCATCTTCACTACGATTCTCCTCGATGTCACAATAGCCAGGCATCCGTATTCTATTCGGGCGAAGAGACTCAGCCAACTCTTTCAGAGATGTGCGGCATTTCATGGCTACCTTGGGGGCTTCAACTGCTTTGCGAGTCAAAGTCAAAGGCCTTCGAAATACTTATTTTTAATTCTAAATACTCCGTTTACTTCGATACGCATATATTAGGGAGGGAAATACAGAATCACATGGTTGTAATTTATTTAGCTTCAGCAGGAATTCATTTTTCAAGCCTACATACTTTTGCTTGTACAGTTCATGACATCGGTAGCTAACGGTAGCTATAGGCATTTTGCTTAGCCTAGTCACTATTCAAGAAAACAAAGTCGTCGAATCCGCATAAAAACTGTGTAAGTATTAACTGCGTCCGGCGGTATTTATTTCCTAAATGTGCTACCTTTTTGTTTTTCGAAAGGATTTTATTACTTCACTACATCCTTTGCGTGCGAAGTTATTAATTCCAAGCTGGCACAACACTTGCAGCGCGGCATAGAAAGGGAGGAGGAGGTGCGTAAATTACGCTGGCGCCGCAACCGGAAACCAATACGACAATTCCGCATATAAAGTTAGTTACTTTACAACGAGCAGCCCAAAAGGATTAGAGTACGAAAGTGAGAGGGAGGAGCAAAGATTGAAAATTAGGCGACGTGCAAAGAGGCATTGGCAAGTGGAGCATTGGTGGCATGAGATATGCACATTTGCTACGCTTTAAGAAGCATTTTATTAAGACACATTCGTAGGAATTTACGAGCGAGTGCATGCCAGAGTGAGTAGCGAACACGCAACAGGAGGTGCCACAAAGGATGAAGTGGTTGCGCATAGCCGCTACATACGCGCATACATGCATACATACATACATATGTGACCAAACAAGCAACGCCTTAGTGGCAATAATTCACCAAACTGCAATTTTGCGTCAAAACTTAAGCAAATCCATGAAATGGTCGCCGCTATGCTAAAATTACCCTGCCCCTACTGGTGGCCGTTGTTATTACACTCGCCGCGCTTCCAGCGCTTCTCTGTGATCGGTCGTATAATGCAATTACAGGCTACGCGTTTTTACAAGATATCCTTTCATGTTGCCATTATGGCCGGTGGCCATAAATCCAGAGCTACATGGATTCTATTACCACGCAATTATTAGTGACCTAATTTCTTCCACAATTTTCTACTTTTTGTCGTTGTTATTGGCTATCATCACTGTGCATGTGCCACACTCAGTGTGAAACACTTCACTTTGCAGCAAACACTGCCGTCGACTATCGTGGAAAGCTGAAGGATATGCGCCAGCTTGTCACACCATTGGTTTCGGGCACATTGCCGCGCTTTTATCTCAGACGTGGTTGTTGTTGTTGCTCTTGTCACGCAAAGTGCTTGCTTGGCTGCCCGCAGCGGTCCGTGAATTGTGCTCGCTGCTTTGCGTTCTATATACGTACGCGAATGTATGTATGAGTGGATGTGTCTCTCTCTCTATGTCTTCTATGTTCAATTGCCCCCATTTACGCTGCCAAATGATTATTCACACACAAAAAAAGTTCTGCTCTTAGCGCAATATGAAATCAATCTGTATGCACTTTAAGTTATTTCCGTTTGGTGTTTTTTTTTTTTGTTATTGTTCTTGGTTTTCCTCTTATGTGCCAACGCACTTTTGGCATTCGCTTTAGTTGTCGTGGCCTTAATAGCTTCTTGCTGATAGATAACTGCGCATAAACTCGTATAATAACAAAAGTGTGACTGGCTGTTAGCAGCAGCAGCAATTAAGTGCCCAGCATCCGCTTGAAGTTTTGAATAAAAAAATCATTTGGTAATTTAATAAAAGTACTTCGAATTGAGTGACCCTCAAGTTGATTTTTGCTTCAGCTTTGATGAATATTTAATAAATTTTCACTGAGCTTTTGCCAATATAGGGCTACTTGCCTTGCTTTCTGGTATTCTGATTAGGGAGGTAGCAGGAGTTTCAGCGATATGTAAAGGACCTTAATTGTACTATAATTTAAGTGGCGGGATGAAAATCCACAAACTTGACCTGTCATTACTACTCTTTTTTTTTTGTATTTTTTCATCATAAAACTGTGCTCGTCTGTGCTGTTGTTACGGCAGCTTCTTCCTATTTGAGTTTATATAGTCCGACGTAACTGCGTATTTTGACGTGGAACTGTACTTGTTTGTACCCTTGAATTATTAAATGATTGTTGTAAATTTTTCGGAAAATTGGGTAGGCTTAATAAGAAGCAAACTGGAAAAATTAGAAAAAAAAATTTCGGATTTATTCAATGTGGTAAATTTTGGTATAGAGTTTTCCAAAATGAAATATATTCGGCACTTTTTATTTTATTTTAAGGCATTTTGCTAAAAGTTTTTGGAGAGAATTTGAGATTATTCAATGCTGAAAAATGTAGTATAAGTATTAAAAAAAAAAAACAAAAATTAATAATTTTGTTCAAAATTTTTGGGGAAAATTTCAAATTTATTCAATGCTGAAAATGTTGCTATAGAGGCTTCCAAAATGAAATAAATTCGGTAATTTTTGAAATTTTTTATTTTTTTTTCTAACTTTATTGGGAAGAAGTTTAGGCATTTTTGGAGAAGTTTGGGATTTATTAAATGCTGAAAGTTTTGGTGTAGAGTTTTCAAAGAAAGTTTTTTTTAATATAAATTTAAATACTTTTTTTCCAAAAGATTTAATCATTTTGTTCAAAATTTTTGGAGGAAATTTGACATTTATTCAATGCGGAAAACTTAGGGATAGAGTATTCAACATGTTGAGCATTGAATAAATCTCCAATTTTCTCCAAAAATTGTGAACAAAAGTATATATATAAGTATACAATTTTTTAATTTAATTTAAAATTTTTTTGTTTTTGTTTTTCTGAAAATTCTATACTAAAATTTTCGCCATTGAATAAATCTGAAATTTCCTCCAAAAATCTTAAACGGAATGATTAAATTTTTTTCACAAACAATTTTTTAATTTAAATTTAATATTTTAAAAATTTAAATTGAAAATTTTTTTTGTTTGAAAAAATTTTATCATTTTGTTTAAAATTTTTGGGGAAAGTTTCAGATTTATTCAATGCTGAAAATGTTGGCTTAGAGGCTTTCAAAATGAAATAAATTCAGTTTGAAATATTTTATTTCCTTTTAGTTTTTTAAGATAGAATGTAGGCATTTTGCTCAAAGTTTTTGGAAGAAGTTTGAGATTTGTTCAATGCTGAAAGTTGTGGCATAGAGTATTCAAAAACAAATATTTTTTTAATATAAATTTAATATTTTAAAAGTTCAAAATTTAAATAAAAATTTTTTTTTGGGAAAAAATTCAATAATTTTGTGTAGAGATTTATTACAGATTTATTCAGTGCTGAAAATGTTGGTATAGAATTTTCAAAAAAAAAAAAATTATTTTAATTTAAGTACTTTTTCCCCAAAAATTTTGAACAAAATATTTGGGGACAAAATTTCAGATTTATTCAATGCTGAAAATTTTTGTATTAAGTTCGAAAAAAAAATTTTTTAATTTAAATTTAATTTTTTTTTTAATTTTTTTAATTTAAACTTAAATTCAGCAATTTTTTTTTTCATTTCAAAATTTAAATTTAAAAATTTTTTTCATACAAAAATTTTAATTAAAAATATTTTGAAATGAATTTAAATTTAAAAATATGTTTCATATAAAAATTTTAATTAACATTTTTTTTTTATTTTGTTCAAAAGTTTTGGAAAAAATGTGAGATTTTTTCAATACTGAAAATGTTGGTATAGAGGGTTTCAGAATGAAATAAATTCGGCGCTTTTTGACATTTTTATTTATTTTTAGTTTGGGAAACAATTTCATTGTTTATTAAAAAGCCGTAGGGGAAATTTGAGATTTTGCAATGCTGAAAATTTCAAAATCAAATGTTTTCGGCACTTTGGAAATGCAAAAATTGCTTTTTAGTTTTTGGAGATAAAATATATTTACCTGATTCACCTATTTTCTTTTAATTCAATTTTTTCGTTCAAAATTTTTGATGAAAAATATTTTTTGCCCTCTTTGAAAACACTTCAAAAGTTGCGAGAATCCCACTATGAATTTCTCAGGGATTACTGAACAGAGCCTCGGCTATTAATAAAAACCAACGACAAACAAAACGGAGGTCCCCCTCATGGGGCTGGTACGCATATTGGAGTTATCCTCCAAATTGAAGGTCACAGTGTAATATTACGTCGCCTCCGAAAGGCAGGTAGCTTTTATGAGTAGCATTTTCAAAGGAAGAATGTATGTAGATGCCTTTCGTTACCCGCTGCGGGATGAGGGATATTAGGAAATAATTTTCTCATTTGATGTTAAAAAGCAGACCCAACTCACACGCAGTAACACTCACACACAAGCCATTCGACTGAGGCGGTCAGTAAGAAGAGTTTGAAGCAGATTAATAAGAATTTGATAAAATTATTATAAATCACAAAGATTTCGTGATTCACCATAAGATATTTCGTATAATGGTTCGCATTGCTGAGTTTTCGCCTTTTTTTTTTAAATTAGCTCTGGTTAGCTCAGTATTTAGGGGTTGGAGAGGCATTTGTGCTTAGTTAGAAACAAAAAACCTGGTAGGGTTACTAATTTTGAAAAGGGCAAACCAAGAAGCACCGAGAGAAACGAGAGAATGGTAACTTCTAATAAAAACACTCAGGCTAAAAAGCTCGAAGTCATCCTTATGACAGGAGGTCACATGCCACTCGAGGTCAGCATGCAAATAGGCGACACGTCCTTAGTGACCCAAAAAATAGTAAAATACTTAGGTATTCAACTTGACTGCAGGCTTACACTCTGGGCCCAGATACGGCATGCGGCTACCAAAGCAGCAAAGGTCACGGGTATGCTAATTAGATTAATGGCAAACATCGGTGAGCCAACACAGAGTAAAAGAAAGCTAATTATGGCGGCAACAAGCTCAATTCTCCTGTACGGCAGCGAGGTATGGGGAATTGCAAATCCAAGCGCAAAGCACTGGAGGCTGTGCACCGAACAGCGGCACTCAGAGTTGCCTCAGCCTACCGCAATGTCTTAGGCGCTGCAATTTTTTTGATGATCAGCGGTCAGATACCCATCGACCTCATGGTCCGGGAACGAATGGATGCGTAGGATTCCAAGAAGAAACACGTCATCCTTTAACTTCCCAGAACGGAGACGCGTAATCATGCTGCGGTGGCAAAGCTGATGGGACACTGAACCGAGTGGCAGATGGACGGCGAAACTTATTCCATCAATTGACAAACGAGTCCAAAGGAGCTTCGGAGAAGTGAACTACTTCTTAACCCAGTTCCTCTCGAGCCACGTATACTTCCGGAGTTACCAACCGTATGGGCAAGGTAACCGATTCCAAATGCATATACTGCGAAGCACCGAGCGATGACGCTGAACACACGTTTTTTTAGTTGTAACAGATGGCTCGCAGAAAGAAATGCTCTGAGGGAGCAGATTGGCGACATCGCGCCGAGCAATATAATCAGCAAAATGCTCGAACGCCGGGAAAACTGGAACGCGGTAAAGAAATACATCGAAAGCGTACTACGAAAAAAAAAAGATTGACCTCGACACAGTGCAACAAAGCGAAACCGCACAGATAGAGACACAAGAAGACGAGCCTATGGACCCAGCCGTGGGTGAATAGAATTGGTCCTTTATGGATGCCGTTCTGGGCCCTCCCGAAGTAATATAGAAAGCAATTCCGGGAAGGGTATCTCCCCAGAAGGAGAGGAGGTATCGTTTTAGTGGCCACACCACACGACGCAGTAGACGACGGTCGCTGTAAGTGCGAAGGCATTTTGAACCCTACCTCACGCACCAAAAAAAAAAAAAAAAACACAGCGTATTGTATGCAAAGCTCTGGACAGTACAAGGGTAGATAGTCAAGGAAGAAAGGAGAAAAGTATAAGAGAAAGGAAAGAATAGAGACAGAGACAAAACTAGTTAGTCCAGTGAGAATTTTCCAGATTCTTTGGCAAATCTGTAAACATCCTCCAGTTTGAGAGAACGAACATTGCTCATTCTCATGACATCGGAAGACAAAATACGTAGCCTTGCTCTAGCAAAGGCAGAACACCCACCGGGCAAATGCTCTGTGCTGTCCACCTCCTCCAAGTGAGACAGGAAAGTCGAGCGCTCAATGATTCCAATGGCGATCATATGCTGAACCCATGGGCTTTGTCCTATGTGAGCCGAACCCCTTAGTACCCTATTTACTTATCACAAATTTTAAACAAAAAATGTTCCAAACAATGGACCCTTGATTGCTTGAGACTTAAAGAGACGTCTATGTACACTTTTTTATGAAAATTTTTAAATTTACATATTTGACTAGTGCACGTAAATTCAGGTGAAAGCGCCTCACCGTATGCTTGAATATTTTTATAAATAGCGCAATGAATGCAAGAAACAATTGTTGAGGAGAATCTGCATAATAAGTGGGACTTTATGTACGTAAAAATAGAAAAAGTGATATTAAAAGGCAAAGATACCATGGAAATCACGAGCAAATTAAAATAGGGAGCTTTGTAAAACTACGTTCCATATAAAAGTGAAGAAAAAACGAATAAAACCAACAACAAATATAATACAGTACACAGCAAACAGCACACGGAGTGCAAAACGATGCAATAAGTAAAATAACAACAACAAATAAACGCTACTGCACAGAATACAAAAACAATGAAACTGCGGTAATAAATAAATAGACAGCTTTTTAAGCAGAGTAGCAAAGTAGTAGAAGAAGACGACTAAGAAGAAGACGAGTATTATGAAAATGAAAAACATAACAAATACAACAAATGAGCGGAAAATACAAATAGACTAAGTACGAGTAAAGTACGTAGTTTGCGAAAACATATTACGGTAATATTTTTCTTCATTTAAGTTATACGGGTCAGATTAACAAAGAAGGCAGGCGAGTGGAGCGGTGTGGGGATACGAGGGCAAGCAAATCTATCAAATTGAATTTTGTTGTATATGCAGATGCACTCGCAACTTAAGAAACTTGTCAAGGGATGGAACATGAAAAAAAAAACAAAAACAAATAGTTGGATGCTTAAAAAGAAAATAACTGTAAAAAGGGCAAAAATGTAGGAAGAAAGCAATAATCATGTAGAAAAAGCAAAGACATGAATATGAAATGAGAAATGGGCAACATAATGTATTGGAAATATGTATGCATGTGTGTGTGTACGTGAGAAATGAGGACGAGCAGGACAAGGATACGGTGAGGTGCTACATTACATAAATAACAGCAAATTTCGTGTGAGTGTGTGTGTGAGTGCGCTGTTCTACTATGAATCTGGAACAGTTCACTGCGCATTGTAGCTGTCCCATGTCAATATCACTACAGCCTAAATACTCGTATGCTATGAGCCTACTTACTTACATTCATACCTAAGGATGTATGTATATGTGTATATGTATATATGTGTGTATATGTATATATATATGTGTATATGTATATATATATGTGTATGCATGTATGTGTGCATGCATATTTGGAGACAAGGGTTTTTAGAGAAATTAAAATTTCTGCTCTATCAATGTTGCCGACACACAAAAGTGCATACACATACACATATGCACATACACACATACACACATATACACACACATACACATATATTCATAACTAAGTTTAGGAATATTTATTTGTTTGCTGACTTATTACTTTCGGCTTGAATTTCGGCGCACAGGGAGTGGTGGTGGTGGTGGAACATATTTACGAGTGAATGCTACACTAACAGTTACTTACACACACATAGATACTTTGTACATACTAGGTATGTATGTATGCACTATGAAAGGTAAATGGTTGTACTAGTAAATATGAAATATTTGTATGCACGACGAAATGGTAGTCAAATGGTTTTTCATTGTTTTCTTTTTGTTTGATTTTTTTCATTTTGTTTTTCCTTTTGTTTTAGCTCTAAATACAGTTTCAAATGCAAGTTAAAGCAACAACAATTCCAAAAGTAACAACAACCAAACGAAAATTCAAACTAATAATCAAGTTAATGTAATGAGCAAATTTCTAGGCATGTTTGTGTGGGTATGTGTTCTTGTAGGTGTGTGTGCGCTTCAATGAAATTATGAGGAAAAAAATTAAACAAAAAAAAAAAAAAATTATGATTTTTATGTATGCGTAGAATCTGAGCTGCGTTCGAATTTTTTATATTTTCGCAGCATTTGAGCCGATGATCTCATGAATTAGAGTCGAATGTTAAATAAACAATAAACAAAAACAAGAACGAACATTTATTTTGTATTAAATGCTCATTAAGAATTTGAAAAACAAACAACAACAAAAAAAAAGAAATTCTTTCATATTAAATGCTCATGAAGAATTTGAAAAAAAACAACAACAAAAAAGATTTCTTTCATATTAAATGCGCATGAAGAATTAAAAAAAAAAAAACAATAAAAAGTAAAAATTTCTTTCATATGAAATGCTTATGAGGAATTTGAAAAAAAAACAACAACAAAAAAACATATCTTTCATATTAAATGCTTATGAAGAATTTGAAAAAAAAACAACAAAAAAAACATTTCTTTCACATTAAATGCTTATGAAGAATTTGAAAAAAAACAACAACAAAAAATAGAGAATTTTTTCATATTAAATGCTTATGAAGAATTTGAAAAAAAGCAACAACAAAAAAAAAACAATTATTTAAGAATTTGAAAAAAAAACCACAACAAAAAAATTTCTTTTATATTAAATGCTTACGGAGAATTTGAGTAAAAAAAGCAACAACAAAAAATAAAGATTTCTTTCATATTAAATGCTAATGAAAAATTTGAAAAAAATAACAACAACAAAAAAGATTTCATTCCTGTTAAATGCTCATGAAGAATTAAAAAAAAACAACAACAACAAAAAATAAAGATTTCTTTCAAATTAAATGCTTATGAATAATTTGAAAAAAGCAACAACAAAAAATAAAGAATTTTTTCATATTAAATGCTTATGAATAATTTGAAAAAAAGCAACAACAAAAAAAAAGCAATTATTTAATATTAAATGGTCATGAAGAATATGAAAAAAAAACAACAAATAAAAACTTCTTCTCTATTAAATGCTTATTATTAATATTGAAAAAAAAACAAAATCAAAAACATTTCTTTCATATTAAATGCTTACGAAAAATTTGAAAAAACAACAAAAAATAAAGATTTCTTTCATATTAAATGCTTATGAAAAATTAAAAAAAAAAACAACAACAAAAAAGTTTCTTGCAACAAAAAACAATTCTTTTGCCTATGATGATGAGCTGCATAATGACAGATGAGAAATCAAAAAAACCAAAGTAAAAAAAAAATAAAAAAATAAAATAGTATAGCATTAAATAGTTGTTGTTACGCTAAATAACAGAGCATCAGCATATCATATACGTTTTAAGAGCATATTATTAGAAAAGTTTCGTAGCAAATTTCTAAAATGCTAACAATGATTCAAAAATAACGAGTAAGAAAGTACTTAATTTTCATACAGATTAAAGAAAAAAAAAACACAAAAAAAAACATCTTGTGAATGTGTGTGTTCGTTAATAATTTTAAAGCCAAGTTAAACATAGTAATGAGTATTGAATTTTTTTCGGTGTAAATTTTCAAATGTTGCTCAATCACAAAAAAAAACACAAAAAACTTTACGCTATGTAAAATTTTCGAAAGACACAACCAAAGAGCGTTTTTACTACCAACTTCATGTAGTAGTAAAGGAAAGTATGAAAAATTGCAAAATTTGTGAGGAAATTTCTTTTGAATTGGGGTGTTTTATGTGGATTTTGCAAATCAAATGAATGATTTTGTGGCCACAGCGCTTTTTCCACAATTTTTTTTTTTAAACTCAGCGTGAATTGCTTATTGTTTGAAAATTTCTTTTGTTTTCTTTGTATGGGTTTATTTTGTATTGAAATTTCTTATTTTGGCGCAATTATTTTTTTTATAATTTTTTTAATTTTTAATTTCATTTTTATTTGTACTTTTTCGAATTATTTTGTTGACTTTCATATGTAACTTAAACAGTAATTACCTGTTTTTGGGCCATGGCTTGCATTTGCTGGAACATTTGTCGCTCCTCTTCTTTACCTGTAAGAGTTGGATGAGAAATTCGAAAGTTTCAAATAGAAAGCGAGGGAAATAATGAAATGCTATTGCGATAATTCTCTGAAATTCATCAATTTTATATACAAAATCAGATTTAAAGAATCAGCTAAACTTGTATACAGCGTTTTCAATACACTGTTTTCAATCCTAGCCAGTTGATATGGGAAATATAATATTTATAAAACAGTGTGTTTTATAATTATAGCGCAGGAACTTATTGACGATTTTTGACAAGTTGTTTGTGTCTTATTTAATTTCAAACAAAGTCTTGAGTGGCGCCTTGGCTCGTACGCAGTAGCGAGCTCGAACGTGATGTTGGTAGTGAGCCAGTTGCTGGCGGTTACGCAAAGATGTCATAACGCACATGAAAGAGCTCTCTCGCCATGTTAATAGCAAAGCTTTAGCTCGCACTGAATGGAATGAGTGGAAAGAACGACTGAAGCGTGAATAGCGGCATCACCTCAACCAGCAGCCAACTACTCTGCAAGGACTGTGCGGAGTATCATAACTCATAGTTATAACGCAAAACCCTAAACAAATAGCTCGTTATATACTTATACCAACCAGTAACAATGAAAATAAATATTACTTTTAATAAAAATTTTAGTAAAAAAATATTAATATAAAAAATTTTAATTTTAATAATAAATATAAATAAAAAAAATGAAAAAAAATACTCAAAAATTTAATGAAAAAAAAATTTATTTTAATAAAAATTTAATTTAAAAAAAATTTACAACAAAACATATAAAGGATGGTTAAATTTCAATGGCCGATGTTGAATGTGAATCACACCTAAACGTCAAGTTTTCTTCAGCATTTCATTTGATATTTTTCCATTTCAGACTAATTCAATTTGAATAATGGAAAGATACACAATCGAGCAACGCGTTAAAGTTATTCAGGCTTATTATGAAAACGGGCGTTCAAATCCAAATGCATATCGCGCACTTCGTGAAGAAAATCATCTTCAGTGATGAGGCACATTTTCACTTCAGTGGATCGTCAATAAGCAGAATTGCCGCATTTGGGCGAATGATAACCCAAGAGTGATTGCCGAAAAACCAATGCACCCACAAAGAGTGACTGTTTGGTGCGGTTTATGGGCCGGCGGCATCATTGGGCCGTATTTTTTCCAAAATGAGGCCGGTCAGGCAGTTACTGTGAATAGTGTTCACTATCGTGAGATGATAACGAACTCTTTATGGCCCGAATTGGAAGATATGGATGTGGACGATATGTGGTTTCAACAGGACGGTGCCACTTGTCACACAGCTAACGAAACAATGACTCTTTTGCGCGAAAAATTTGATGGCCGAATAATCTCACGTTGCGGCGATGTAAATTGGCCGCCAAGATCATGTGATTTGACACCGTTGGACTTCTTTCTTTGGTGTTATTTGAAAGAAAAGGTATACGTCGATAAGCCAGCAACAATTCAAGAGCTAATGAGATAATTCGGCACATTAACGGCATAGAACCTCAATTATGCCTCAGCGTCATCGAAAATTTAAACCATCGGATGGAGGTGTGCGGCCGAGGCCGCGGCGGTTATTTGAAAAATATTTTATTCCATGCGTAATTGAACCATACCAATATTATCATAATAAAGAGAAATGACAATAATTTAAAAAAAAAAAATGTGTTTTATTCAAAATCAACACCGGCCCTTAAAACTTAACCACCTGTTATATTTAAAAAAAATTACTTTTAATCAAAATTTAATCAAAAAAAATTCTTTCAAACATTTCAATTTTAATAATAAGTACAAGTAATAAATAAAATATAAACAAAACTAAAATAACAAACACTTATAATAAAAAATTAATCAAATAAAAAACAAATTCAATAAAAAAATGTATTTAAAAAATTTAATTTTAGTACTAAAAATAAATAATAAATAAAAAAATTACAAAAAAATTTGTTTTAATAAAAATTTTGTAAAATAAATGTTTTTTTAATAGAAATGTAATATAAAAAAAAAATTACAAAAAATGCCAACCCAATGCTGGACAACAGAAGACAATTTGTTTAGCCAAGCTAAGCAAGAACGTAAATTGTATTGTTTTCAGTTGTAATAAAAAAATCCGGCTTCATTCTCTTTAGCTCCGTCTGTCCCGCGCTGTGCTGAAACATTTTTTCCTGAATGTGACACTTTAAGCCACTTTTTAGGCGACTTTTAATAAGATTTCAAAGTTTCCTTCTACAGAATTTGATCTAAAGAATACTATGTTCTTCTAATGCAATGTTAAGCTAATGACCTAAGGAGCCTCGAATATGTTATACTGTTCCCCGGCAGCTGCATCCACATTTTTTTCGTCTTATTTGAACCAACGAACGGATAAAAGCAAGAAAAATCAAATCGAATTGGTTTTTTGACTGATGAGTCAAGTTAATATAGTTGAGTTTAGATAGCGGTTTAGGTTGAAACCGTCTTTTCCTGTATTTATACATTTTTTCTTTTAATTGCATATTATCGATCTAAAATTTCGCTTAGGATTAGGCAACTCTTTTCAGTCCAAGTCCCTGTCAAGTGCCGTATTTAACGCAATGCTCTTCATATACAGAGAAGTTGCTTTAGGCTTCTAGTTAGGTGGTCCCCCATAGATTTGGTAATGCGATGACTGCTAATTTTCAAAATATCTCTGATCATTCCAACATCAATCCTAGTCAACGGAGTAGATCCTTATGTCATATAGATCTTTCGGAGTCATATAGATCTTTAAGCAACTTACTTTGGGTGTTTCTTTTAGCTGCTTGATATAGAATGGCAAACTGTGTTGACATTTCTACGTAAGTAAGGCGCTAACAGCGCCAGAACAACGTTTTCAAATCGGGAAAATTTACTTAGAAAAAAAAAATAAATAAATAAAAAATCTGTTCGCGAAGTTCATAGAGCACTTCGTCCATTTTATGTGCGGTTTACACGCTGCCGCCATCATTGTTCCTTATTTCTTTCGAAATGAAGACGGCGCTACCGTCACATGGATGGCAAACTAAGAGCTATTCTAATTGTATTACCACTTTAATAGTAGAGACTTTCATCAGCCAAAACTTTAATTCATATTTGGTAACCCAATCATACGATATTTGACACTTCATAAGTAGAAATTTCCGTGTAACAGTGCATGCCAAATCTACCTGGTTTCAGCACAGCAGGATTTATCATGCCACGTGACGGTCCTTGTGAGAACTTCGTAATCGAAGCAATCAGAATCAGATTGATGAATTCTTCGATCTACTGTAGGATCTGGGTCTACTATACTATACCTAAACATATATACAAATTATATATCTTCTAATAAGCTTACATAGTTATAATAAACTTTCATGCCTATGATACTTGGAAATAAGTTTAAGTTTATAAAAACATGTTAGGATTTTTTCACAGGTTTGCCTTCATATTTTCAAATAAATATTTGGAGCAAGTTCAGTTATTTCCACAGCTACAATAAGTTTAAAATCTATTTCTTTGCACTTACCCATTCCCTTAGTTTGCAACATTTCCAACAATTTCTTGATGCTTTCGTCGCGTGCAATAAGCGTTTGTTTTTGTGTTTCTACGCGACACTCCAGATCTTTAATTGTTTCGCGTAATATACTTATTTCGCGCTGTAAGTGATCATTTTCCGCATACAATGCCTCCATTTGTTGTTGCATTTCAATATTCGGCTGCCGCATGCGCATGCGTAACTCCTCCTCCAATTGCCGCACCAACATTGCTTGTTTCTGCAGAAAGGAGTGGCGATCATAGAAAATCATTGATATGAACATTTTTTTAAAAGAAAATCTTTAATTGTAAGAATATGCAGAAAATTATATTATTATTAAAAAACTGTATTACATTTTTTTTTAATTTCAATAAAGGTATTAAAGCATGTGAGCACTATGTTATGTTGGGTTAATGTAAGCAAAAGTAGTGTAGCACTATAAGAACTTTGTTATTGCAGTTTTTTGCAGGGCTTTGCTGAGTATTGCTGAGTATTGCTGAGTACTCTGTTATGATGAACTCTGTTATGTTAGTCTAATGTTAGCAAAAATAGCGTAACACTATGAGAACTTTGTTCTTGCAGTTTAATGCAAGATTACTGAGTACTGAGTATTGCTGAGTACTCTGTTATGATTAACATTACTAAAATATAGTGGAGCAATGTAAAGAGAAGGAGATGTTAAATACATACAACATATTTATTAAAATGCTCTTGTGCGCTGCGTTAAATAGCCATTGATTTATTGATTTATTACTGATTATTTACTGATTGAAAAATTTCGAAAATTTATTTGTTGTTCATTTAATTTTAATATGAAGGTTTTATGAAAATATAATTATTTCTTATAATCTTATAAAAGCCATACTCGTATAAATATAAGTTTCAAGCCTTGTGGAAGCACAAAAAGAAAAAAAAATTCAACAAATTTTTCTCAAAATTTTACACTTTTCAATCAGAACTTTTAGAAAAATTTTGGTTATGCAGTTTCTTAGCACATTAAATTGTGCTATAACAAAATGCAAGTTTCAAGTGGCTGAAAATTGCCTTGGTTTTTTACTATATTTTTTCATTAGCATAAACATTTTTTTTAATTTCTTTTTTTTTATTTCTTTGACTGACCTTACATGAGTTTAAATGTTAAGTATTCTGAATATGGTAAAATGTTTTTTGTTTTCTTAAAACTGCTTTGCTTTTGACATTGACAACAGAGTAAATAAAAAATATATATAATATTTTGAATATTTTTTATATGGAGAAATAGTCTTTGTTTTGTTAAAATTGCTACGAATTTTGGCTATAATATTTTAACAGTGTAAAAAAAAATAAAAATTAAAATTTTGAGTATTCTTTATATGATAAAAATTTCTTTTTGTTTTGTTAAAATTGCTTCGATTTCTGACTATTTTTTTTAAAGTGTAAAAAAAAATATAAAAAAAATTTACACTTAGTGTAGTGAGTATTCTCTAAATGGCGAAATGTTTTTTTTTTATTTTCTTAAAACTGTTTAAACTTTTTACGGTATTTTTTAACAGTGTTAAAAAAAATAAAATAAAAAATTTCGCGTATATTTATATGGTGAAATGTTTTGTGTTTTGTTAAAATTGCTACGAATTTTCACAATAATTTTTTAACAGTGCAAAATAAAAGGATAAAAATTTCAAATGCTCTTTTTTAATTTTCACAAAGTTGGAAAAAAGGATTTACATGTACGATACGGTTTTTTTAGGAGAACGGACTATGTTTTAACAAAAAAATTCTTAAAATTAAACAAAAAACACATAAATTGTCAAAACTTTTCAAAAACTCCTACTATCATATTTATTAGCGCGCTTTATTTCTATTTTGAAACATGCCAAATTTTTGAAAAAGAAAATAAATTTATTGCCCATGATTTCCAACTCGATTCAATAATAAAAAGGCTGCATATTTTCAAGCTTTTGATTCAGACGTATAATAATGGATTTTAATATGCTGCTGCTTTCACCAGCATCCACTGCATTGTAGCGTGAATAGTAGGCAGCTATGCCGGGTACTTACTTGATTCTCTGTGCTCAGCAACTTTAGCTGATCATTGATCAAACTATATTTGGCGCTCTCCTCCTTCCTTAACGCACGCTCCTTCTTCAACTCCGGCGACCAAAACGTTTTTATGCTATGCATTGAGCTGCCCAATTTTTGATTTGTCAGCTCCAATTCACGCTTCAGCTGACCCAATTCGCGCTGCAAATCTGTATTCTGATGTTGCAAATCACCCAGATACGCTCGATCCGATGATGGTAAGCCCGTTTGGTAGCCTAATAAGTGAACATAAGGGAGAAAGTGTTTGATATTGAGTAATTAGGCAACATATTTTGATTGGTGGAAATGATGAGTTGTAGAAAAAAAAAATTGAATTTTGTTCTACATTTGAATGGCGTTTCATTAATTTGTTACTCCTATGGCGGGAGATGACGTAGATGATGTAAAAGTGATATTGATTTTACTTTCTGCTAAGAGTTCACTTAATTGTGCCATTTATGGAGTATTAAGTGCCTCAAAGGTCTCTTCGTCATGTTGTTTTAATCCTTTGTCGTTCTACATTTGTATGTAAAAAATGTTATAAAGCTTCAACTTAGCTAAAATCATGGATCCTAGTGCTTGAAAGTTTCACAAAAAAATAAAAAATAAAATAATACTAATCAGGTAGACAGGAGTCGGCGTATAACAAAATTCACTGGATACATAATAAGTTCGTAGGTGAAAGGGGGCTGCAGGGTGGTTGCCTACACGGATGGCGTGGCATTAATCGTTAGAGGAAAATTTGTGGATACTCTGTACAACTTGATGAATGTAGTTGTTAGATGGGCAACGGATTAAGGCCTGTCGGTGAATCCTCTTAAGACGGAGCTCGTCCTATTCGCGAGGAAATATAAAATACCCAGAGCTCAACTTCCCCCACTAGGGGGCGCTCCTCTGATGCTTTCTGACAAGGTGAAGTACCTAGGTATAATCCTTGACAGCAAGCTTATAAGTCGACATTGGTGAAGAAGCTGGTGAGAGTTTAGAGGTCGGTACTCGTTGGAATCAGTGGGGCGCTTCGAACGACTCCTACTCTGCCGCTCAACGTAATGTTAAAGTTAGTACCCGTAGACATCGCAGGCAGAATAGCCGCTACACGTACCGCAATCAGACTGAGGGGCTGGAGCTTTAAGCTCAACCTCACTTATGGGCACTCAAGCATCCTTAGAAACTTCGCGGTCAGCTTCATCTGGGTTCCTGGTCACAGCGACATTGCGGGAAACTGTGAGGCGGATAAGTTGGCCAGACAAGGAACATGTGAGGTGATTTCCCCGCGAAGTGAGAGAATTGGGATCCCCCTGACTACCTGCGGTCTGCTTCTGGAAAGATGAGCATCGCGCCAACTCAGCGAGCGCTGGGGAAGTACACAAACGTGTAAGGTCGCGAAATCCTTCTGGCCGCGTGTGGACCGGAGGCGCTCGGGCGAGCTTCTAAGGCTGGCAAAATATCAGCTCTCAAATTTTTGTTACGGCGTGCCACTTCTTTTAGCGAGAACAGCTAAAACTTCCGCCTGATAGAGGCTGCAGTAGACTGGTAGCCGTACGGATAGTTCAGGTCCCAATTCCTTCGAAAATAGTTCATAGCTTCTCTTCTTCATAGTCCTTTTCCATGGCCTTGGTGTCTGCCACTCTCCATTTGATGGTACGCTCGTTTTGAGGAGTCTGTCGGAGCTAAGTCTAGGAATAGTCGTTCATTTGTTTGCGGCTATTTAGAGTACGCAAACTAGAGGCGTGCCCAAATCACTGATCTTTCCATAGCACCGTACTTTTAAGCCTAAGCGCCTAGGCGACGGCCACGTGTTTCCCTATAAGATTTAGTGCAGGCAAGTTGAGTAGCACTTCCAGCGGTTTGTTTGAGGTAGTTCTTCAAGCAACAGAGATGCATAAAAAGGCTGTTCATTGAACCTTGGCGTAAATCGCCTTTTGAGCAAATGGTCACCATACAAGTATGCCATATACTCGTATTAAGAATGACGTCACTGCAGATGTGTAGTGCCAATGTGTAACGCGCGGTCTTAGCTTCTTTGCAAGCGTATAATCCGCCGTTGACCTTCTTTATTCTTTCTTCAATATAAGACTTCCACATGAGTTGCCTATCTAATATGAGTCTTATGTACTTAAAAATCTCCATCAAAGTTATCTGCACACCCTTAAAAACTAATATAGTGGGTAGACTATAGGAAGCCTATGTTTCTTTGTGAGGAGCGGGAATGTACTTGACTACTCGCATATAAATAGTTTCAGTTATTTTTTTGCTATTAAGTAAAAGGCGCATTTTTTTATTTCTCTAAAATTTTTTGAAAATTTACCTATAGGATTGGGACTTTGTCGCGCCGATCGTCCATACAGCTCATCCTCCAGATACAATCCCCTCTCGAGCGATCTATCACGTGAGCGATCGCGTGGCTCACGTATAGGTATGAATTCCCGATCATGCGGATCCACCAAACCACCGCGATCCAGCGACTGATAGCGTGTTCCTGTGTGAAAGAGAATAGGTGAGGATTTTTTTAAACAAATTTATGAAAGCAACAGTAGAAAATAGATATGTGTAACGGTAATAACGCCCACTTTCGATTGAGGCTGATTTCTCAAGCTCAAGGTTAACCGCCAGCTAAGTGGGGTTAGGTTAAGGCGTCAATCACCTAGCACAGATTGCTTGCCGCTAACTGACAATTAGCGTTTCATTTATGGATGCAGCTCTTTTATTTAATGGGGTTAAAATTTTCGCTCAAATTTATTCTTAACCAGCAGTTAGCAGCCACTTAATATAAACGCTAACTGTCAGTTAATATTCGATCTTACTGTAACTGTGCTTTAAAGTTAACTGACTATTATTAGAGATCAGCTTTATTGAGCAATAAATAAAAAATTTCAAATTACTTGGATAATCCATGGCATGTGACATCGGTGGTCTGCTGGCGCTTCGGCTCCGATGGTGGCCCGCACCGGCTGGACTTGTTGGCTCATCCATGTCTCTATAGTATGGACTGCCCATTGCTGTAATTCACACAATTATGACGATGATAATAATGAGGGTGATGAGGCTAAGGGATGTGATACGTGATAGTAGAGAGACAGAGAGAGAGAGAGACGTGATTGCGCAAGGATTATGGATGTGGTTGTGAAGAGTGGTCGGTGGTGTTAGTTAATTGGTGATTGCTGGTGGGGATATTTTTCTTTTAATTTTTTGGCTGATCAGGTGGTTTATTGCGGAATCGGGTAACGTATCAAAATAAACAGTGCATT
Organism: Anastrepha obliqua; assembly: GCF_027943255.1. Classification (NCBI taxonomy): domain Eukaryota; kingdom Metazoa; phylum Arthropoda; class Insecta; order Diptera; family Tephritidae; genus Anastrepha; species Anastrepha obliqua. The sequence continues at coordinate 28,339,184 of NC_072895.1, forward strand.
GGGGATTTATCGTATTTCTTCTGGAATTGCTAGTACGTGTCAAAGCATTTAAATGAACGCTTTCAAAATATTAAAATTTCTTAACAAGTGTTGAACTAAAAAAGGAAAAAAAAAAATTAAATTAAATAAATGAACAAAAAAAAACTGAGAATTGTAGGCAAAAATACAATGCTATCACAAATACATATGCATGAGTATGTTGGCAATGAATTACTTGTTGGCAACAGAGTGAAAAGCAGTTAATTAATGGAAATAATAACAGAAAAATAAACGAAAATTAACTAGAATGACAAAAGCTTTCATATAATTTTATAGTTCAACTAATTGGAAAAAGTAGTTATTATGCGAGTATGTGTGTGTGTGTGTGTGTTTGGTTTTCGTGCATGTATGTGTGTGCTAAAGGGCGTGCATGAAACTGCTCCTGAACTAAAGGCGTTAATTTTATATTTAGCTTCGGAAATGTGTGTGTTTGTGTGGATGAGGAACTTTGACCGGTCTATGGAAATTTTAATTATCGCCTTGGGATTGTTGTGCGTGCACTGGGCTACTATCAAACAGTACAACAAAGTGGAAAAGCGATGTTATCAGCATCAGCAACGGTTTGCCTTGCCAATAATAATACGTCGAGCCACTCAAATTGTGCACTTACACATACATATGCATATTTTTAATTATGCCATCATAAACAAAGTACAAAATGGGCTGAAGTGTTGCTGGCGCTTCTTTAGTTCTGCAAAAGAGGCTTCGGCACAATTTTCGCATTTTATTTTTCACGAAGTGGACACTCGAAGCCTTTCTTTTATGCTTTGTTTTACATGCCACTGTATGTTGCCGGGCCGATGAGGTGTTCAAGGCCACGAATGGGTGGCCGATGAGTGGACGGACTGCGGTTCTTTACTTTGAAATTTTTAGGTTCAAGCCTAGCGTGAAAGATCGCGTAAATCAGGACTTGCCTTAGTAGAGCTCAGTTGAACCGTTGATGCAGTACTGACAACTAAAAAAGAACCAAGTGTTTTCTGAAAAGGTCTAACAAGATGGGAGAAAAATTCATTCTCACACAGAGAAAGAGTGAACTACGAGTGCCAATAGCTCTAAGTACGGCGCACAATCAACGGGGACGACATATGGTCACCATAGTCAGTCAGTTTACGGATGGCTCGAAGTTGGACGGAAGAGTTGATGGGGGAGTATTCTCCGAGGAGCTCTCTACCACCCATGGCTCGAAGTTGGACGGAAGAGTTGAAGGGGGAGTATTCTCCGAGGAGCTCTCTATCAAGCTCAAGACTGCTGGACCATTGTGGTGTTTTCCCAGCGAAGGTAGCCGCACTTAAAGAAGCAAGGAATCGATTGAGGAGGAGTCAGTCAATTTACGGATGGCTCGAAGTTGGACGGAAGAGTTGGAGGGGGAGCATTCTCCGAGGGGCGCTCTATCAAGTTCAAATTTAGATTTCTGGACCACTATAGTGTTTTCCCAGCGAAGGGGGCCGCACTTAAAGAAGCAGGGAATCGATTGAGGAGGAGTCAGTCAATTTACGGATGGCTCGAAGATGGACGGAAGAGTTGAAGGGGGAGTATTCTCCGAGGAGCTCTCTATCAAGCTCAAATTTAGACTGCTGGACCACTGTGGTGTTTTTACAGTGGAGGTAGCCGAATTTAAAGAAGCAGGAAATTGATTGCTTACTTCTGTATCTACTGCAAAGGATTTACTCCGACAGCCAAGCGACAATTTGAGTCTTGTGCTCTTGTTGGCTGTGCGTTCTCTCTCGATTGCAGTCGAATACTTCGATATTAGGCTCATTTGGGCTCCCGATTACAGCGGCATAGAGAGAAACTGCTGCGCTGATGAGCTAGTTATACAGGGTCCTTGGAGATGGTTTCAACTTAAGAACCTGTGGTCTACTCCTGAGCTGAGATGGGCCTCGCGTCAACTCAGTGAGCGCTGGGCTAGTGCGCAAACGTGCGAAGTCGTGAGATCCTTCGGGCCTCTGGTAGGTTGGGAGTGCTCGAGGGAGCTTCTAAGGTTAACAAAGCCGCAGCTGTCTGATTTGGTCCGTATCATTGCCGGAGACTATCCGTTACGGGTCTATGCGATGAGACTTGGGATTGCTTCAAGTCTTTTCTGCACACGCCATCTGGAGGAGAAGGTGGAATCTTCTTTTTGCTTTAAAAAAACGGTCATAGCATACATTTGGCGCTCAGAGGCGGCATAAAAATAAATAGGCGTACCTCACAAATTGGAGGAGAAGTGCGGACACATACCCAATAAATGGTGTACTCGCTATGATGTTGGACACTTGATGTTTGTAGAACACTCGAATTTGAAGAAGATACAGGTTTGTGAGGCTTTGGAAATAAAAAAGTTATTCGCAAGTTGAATAAATTGAAGCTGAAGATATCCTAGTGGCGTTTCACAAGGAATACCTTGAAAAAGATGGAATTATCAATAGTAGTTATCATGTTGAGCTATTGGATCGACAAAACGAAGTACCTCCTGTCATCAAAAAACCAGTCACTGCACTAGCGTATCAGCACCCACTGTTGCAGGTATGATTTTGAGATTGTAAGGGACTTCTTTAATCTTGAACCAGCATGGAGACCGATAACAAAGACAGCCTGGAAATCCAACAGAGAGTCTTTCCTGCCAACAAGTGCAAGGCCTCCTCTGCGTTGAAATGATCGGACGGAGGAGGACTTGGTTTCCAACTGTCGTCCGTTAGCGCGAGAATGGAACGACTGGCGCGCTTTGTTAAACTCGGCCAAAATCTCTTAAGCGGTTATCGCACCAGTCAAATGGTGAAATTGCAGTCTATTTTTTAGATGTAGAAGTGAACTAGTGTTTCTTGTAAAATTGTTGGTCATTGATGAGACAAATCATTATTTTAAGGGCGCCAAGAAATCGCTCTCTATATATTAGGATTTCTTTACAAAATTTGTAAAGTGTTGGGCGAATTGTAGGTATAGAGTTGAAAGGGACTTTGTTAAAAAGTAAAACTGTTCCGTATTTCTATTTTCACGGGATTACTGACCAAGTTTGATGCAGGGAAAAATATCGCTATTAAAAATTCCGGCACTAGATAACACTATTTGCAGTTTAGCTAGCAGGGCCTAATCTTAGGAATGAATACAAATGTTCCAGCATTGAAATTATTCGATTTGGTACCCGCTGTTGTTGGCATGGGAAGAGAAAGTCACTTCTGTATTAGAAAATCCAAGTGGAGAAGGACTTAGCTGCACTTGCTGTTGTAGGTGAAGAAATGACTTACATGATTTGCTGAACTCGACCATGAGAGACCATGAGCGATCATAAGCTGTTTGTTATGCCAATCAAGAATAATAAGAGCTCATTCCACCAGTGACTTATTGACAAGTTTTGACAATTTATTTGTTTCTTATTTAATTTTAATAATTTTTTATTTTTAAAATGTTTTGGACAAGACCGCGGGCTACTAAGACTCACGGGCTATAAAACTGCGAAGCCCAAATTTTTTCGAAAAATTCTGACTAAAAAGTGTGATATTTTTATGGATAATTTCGAAAATCGCGTTCTTGTGCAGAAAATAGACAACATCGGAAAAAAATTATAATTTTTTTTTTCAAAAACCACGCGGGTTTTCAGCCACTGGACGAGACCGTTACGGGGCACTAAAGTTCACGGGCTATCAAACTGCGTACCTGAATTTTTTTCTAAAAATCCTTATAAATAAACGAGAAATTTGTATGGAGAACTTAGAAAATCGCGTTCTTGTGCAGAAAATAGACAACATCGCAGCAAAAAAAAAAAAGTTTTATTAGTTTTCAAAATCAAGCGACTTTTCAGTTATATCAGACTTGCGCTTTATTGTACTTAAATTCACGGACAATAAAAATACGTACCCGACATATTTTTTTTTAAGTCGGAAGCCCGTTTAAAATTTTTAGTGTAGAAAAAGTGCAAGGCCGCCAATGGCTCCTAAAATTCAAGGGCCGTAAAACTGCGTACTCGATTTTTTTTTAATTCTTATAAAAAGTGAGAAATTTTTATGGATAAAAAAAGTTTTTTTTTTTTCAAAATCAAGTGACTTTTCAGCGACTTCAAACTTGCGCTTTATTACACCAAAACTCCGCGGGCTATAAAAATGCGTACCCGACAAATTTTTCTAAAAATTCTGATTGAAAAGTGAGAAATTTTTATGGAAATTAAAAAAAACCTTAATGTAATTAAAAAGAATTTTAGTTTAATTATTTTTTTTTAATTTCCATAAAAATTTCTCACTTTAAAAATAATTTAATTTAAACAAATTTTAATATACATTTTTTTTTTCTTTTAATTTTAAATTGAAAAAAAAAAACAATCCAAATTCTGAAACTTGAATTTATATGGTTTTTGTGAGGAAATGAACTGGATATATTTTTATTAAAAAAATTATTAAAATTAAATAAGAAGCAAAAAAATTCTCTAAATTGTCACACGGGATTAGTGAGAATACGAAAAATAAAATCTGCTTTGTGACAAGCGCAGCTCTCTGGTCAGTTGCAAATGTAACATTCAAACAAAATCTGGCTAAGGCGCGAAACTCAAATATGGGAATACCAAATTAAACGAGTTCATCAGTTAAGTGTTGCCATTCATGTCAGTTGAATGCATTAATGACCGACTAATTGACGCATTGAATGAATGGAGCGATTAATGAATGAATGAATGCATTGACTAACCATAGTTGTAATCCAGTTTGCTGCCTTATTGTGTTACGACACAAAGAAGGAACCTTTATTTGTTAGACGTGTGTAGAAATGAGTGCGAGGCGTCTTGCAACAAACCGACGCAGTCTCCACGACTGCACAGGCAATCTTTGCCTGATGGCCAATTGGGAAGAGTTAAGCCTAAATTTGGTTACTTCTAAACTACTTTTGACAATCAAGGAGGGAGAGGGGGTGTATACATATATTATGTGTGTGTGCGTGTATGTGTGCGTTTATGGTAGTATGCAACATATTGCCACAATAAAAGAAAATGAAATTGAAACGAAAAATGAAAATGAAAATGATTGCGCCAAGCGATGATAAATGCAACAGAAAAATGTTTCATGCGCATGCGTGATGTAAGATAAAATGAAGATTAGGTTCAAGTTTGCAGTTTTTTGTTTTATAAAGAAAAAACAATAAATTAGAATATTACAAGTACAACTTTCATATATATTAATCAATGTATATACGTACATACGTAAGTAAACTGAAAGTTAAAAAAATTTACAAAAATGTTCTTACTTGACTACATTAATAGTAATTATTCTAGATTAAATATTTCGAAAAAAAAAATAGATTTTTATAAAAGAAAAAAATAAATAAATAATGAATTTTTTGTACATTTGAATGATGGGCGAAGTAAGAGAGACATTGTAGAAAATCTATCAAAATTCTAAGTGCACAATTAAGTGGCTCTCATAAGCGGTCTTCGTGAAGACTAAACTGGCATACGTCTGCCATCATCACTGAGGAAAACCACTGCAGAGTTCCACAAGCTGAGTCGCTAGCCACAGGAGCGCCAGCTTTGGAGCTCAAAAATTGCCTTATATTTAACACAATTTAACCGACAGACAATTTTTTATTTTACAAATTTTTTTTTTGTTTGGGACGGGGAGGCTAAAAATGTCAGAAATGTCAGTTTGAATGAGCCCGTCCCAGCATTGATATGCGGCGCATGACCCTACTAAAAGATATCTCCGCTCTTCGTTTGACTTCCACACCGTGACCGCATTTGCACTACATCGAGGGTGGAGCCACAAAATAAACCTGCGTCTAGGCTCTCTACCTACGCCAAATGGAGGTTATACGTCACTAATGGAGACGCCATTATTTTCCTTGCGAAGCAGATGGAACTTGCTCGCCTTTCTTCGTCCTGCTGGCGTATCGTACGCAAAATTCGCTCGACAAATTTCCATGCATCATCCCTGCTTTGAATTGAATGCCTTCCAACGATCACGGCTCTTCTCGGCACGTTCTCTTGTGAACCTTGGACCGTAAAAGAGCTACCATTAGATCTCCGCAAACCAAAGTATCATTTCATAGTTCGCTTTTGAATTCTTCAACATTCTGAACTGGTTAGCCACGCGATGTGGTGCTTTGCTCCCTGAAGCGTTGCTAAAAACTCCACTGTGGACTCCATAGGCATCCACTAACTTGTGGCAACTACTGTCTAATGGTAATAAGGGGTAACTTTCGATACGTCAGCTGGAATAACTACAAAGTAGAGGGTGTGGAACACCATTTTTGCCACTGTACTGCATATTTGCAAAAGATCTTCTTTGAATAACCAGCCAGAGAAATAATTTATAATATCTCTGCCCACTGAATTAGTGCTTTTTGGAGCCTCACTCTGTTTTTGGTATTCCCAACTCTGCAGATGTGCTGCCCGCATCAGCTTAAGTCTAGCCTGCCCAGTGCTGCTGGGCACATACCATCAGTGAGATTCACGATTTCTTTCCTTAACCCACATTTCATGCATCTTTAATCCCTTCAGCGAGTCAATTTCAAAATGTGGCTCACAGTCCTATCCGACTTCAACAGTCCTCTCTTTGAAACATTAGTGAGCTTGCAATACTAAGATTTATGTACCGATGGAGAAACCGTCTAGTTGTGCGGATGACTTATCTGCTTTCGTTTGCTTAATGAGGCACATTTAAACTGCGTGTTCTTGTGATGCCGCAGGGAGTTGCAATTACCTCCAAACCCATTTAGGTTCAAAATCAATTTCGTCAGATTTCTGATGTTCGTGGATCTAAAATCTTTAAGTTCCTTAAAGAAGTCGCGACTGAGATTTCGAATCCATTACCTAGTTAACTTCTACAGCAGTCATTTCAAGAAACGCTCAAGCGTGTAGGTCAAGCAAGCAATACCCTGTAGAGAGCGAGAATGTAAGGCATCTGCCCGGTTTGCCGAAACTGGGTAGAGATTTTATGGGCTTCGCATATATTTTCGGTCAAGCTTTGCAGATTAGATCTGCCGCAGTAAAGTTCCTTAAACCTTGACAAAATCCGATGAAGCGTCCCCAGGAGTTTTTAAGAGAAAGGTTCTGCGAAGATTATTGGACCTTTACACATTGGCGACGGCGAATATCGCAGGCGATGGAACAATGGGCTGTATGAGCTTCACGACGACATAGACATAGCATGGCGAATAAAGATCCAGTGGCCACGTTGGCTAAGTCATGTCGACCGAATGGGTACAAACATTCCGACTTTGAAAGTATTCAATGCGGTACCGGTTGACGGTAGCAGAGGAAGAAAGATGAGGTGGTGCGTTAGAAAGATTAGGTGGAAAACGACTTGGGTTCACTAGGTGTGTGGATGCAAACGGTCCGGCTCTGAAAGTATTCGATGCGATACCAGCTGGTGGTGGCAGAGGAAGAGGAAGATCTCCTCTGCGTTGGAAGGATCAGGTGGAGAAGGACTTGTCTTCACTTGGAGTGTCCAACTGGCGCCGATTAGCACGAGGAAGGAACGACTGGGGGGTTTTGTTAAACTCAGCCAAAATCTCTTAAGCTTTTATCGCACCATTCAAGAAGAAGTAGAAGGCACTGCGACCACCAATGTGGTTTATTGTGTTAGACCGCGAACCTGCAATTGACTAAAATGTTCCACATAGTATTGAGTGAGAGTTCGTAAGCCCGCTTTATCCAGGTTTAAGAATGTACTTGATGCTCTTTAGGTTTTTAAATTATTGAGCTCGCCGCTGCCTTTGACTCCCCACACAATTTTGTATGAATTTCCTGTTTTCACAGACCTGTCGTTCTTTAATAAATTCTTTCACATGGGCCTTGGTGAGCTTACAAAAAGATTCCGATCTATTTTAGTTCGTTTGTTTAGCCTTCATCTATTTCTTCACCTTATATGTATGTATTTGTGTCGTGGGTCAGCTATTCTGCGTCTTATATGTACTGCTTCTTATATGAAAGCATAAACCCTTTTATTTACAATTTGTAAGTTTCGTTGTTCACTCGACAAGATTTATCCATCGTACACGGTTCTTAGCTGTTGTTTTCGCGCCATCCCATGTCATGTCGGCATATGCTGGCTTGCGCAACATCGACCTTCGCCAAGTATTCTTTGGCCGACCGGGAGCTCTACTCCCTTGCGGATTCCAGTCCGTGGTCGTTCTCGTAATGCTATCTGGTTGTTTTCTAAGCCTGTGACCTATCCATTGCCACTTTCTGCATTTTGCTTGTCATAGGATAGGTTCCTCATTCGTTGATCTCCACAGCGCGTCGTTCGTTCTTGATGGTGTTCGGCCAGAATAAACTGCAGATGGTGCAGAGGTATTTGTAGCCGAAAGATTGAAGCGTCTTTGGGATGGTGTGGGAAACCAGCCATGTTTTACATCTGTAGGACACTACTGACTTCCCATATGAGTTGAATATTCGTAGTTAAGAGCGTCTGCAGATTTGCGAACTCGTCGATACTGTAAGAATTCGCCCGCATCCACCCTTGCTTTGTTTAGCCTGCAGTTGTGATCTTCATCTGCTCCGCCTTCTGCCGTGAAAATGCAGCCGAGTTAGTAGAAGCTTTGGACAAATTTCACCGGACACACGTCAACTATTATATATCTTGCCTTACTATTTTGAGATTTCGCTAAAAGCTAATTCGTCCCCTCGTCGCATTCCATAGGTCTCTAATGTTGCCGATTCCCAACCTTTGTCTAATAATACGCGGCCATGACATTTGTTTCCTGTCTATGCCTACGTCTACCTTCAATTTTTTCTTCCAGGATGAGTTGAAGCGGTCTGCATTTTTGATTACAAAAAATATGCCCCAGATAGGCAGTCTCTTCCCTTTATTGTCGCATGGAGTTGTCTGCCTTGGTGCATTCGACGAAGAACCTCACAGTTAAAAATGTGATCAGTGCATGAGATTTTCAGTAAGCGGCACATTTCGAAGAAGTCTAGCCTGTTTTTTTAAGGAGAAAAAGTGCTATCAGTTTCGTTTTGTAGACAAAAGCTTTGTAAGTTATCGAATGAGGCTCTTGCCACCATAACTGACACCTCTGCCAAAGGTTCTGATGGATCAACTTCATCTTCATCGTTGCTCTTTTCATTCTTATCTGTCGCAGATAAAATTTCGCCATTGGTTAGTGATCCTGAGACAGCAACATCTTCATCCCCCGCTTGAACATAGTCAGAAAAAAAAGTAAAACTCGAACATTTTTGGGTCATCGTGAAGCGCCTTGTCGGACCGCAATACAGATATTGGTGAAAAAACTCGAGCTGTTGGGACAAGTTAGTGATGTGAAGAATAAAAACTCGTGCACGTCGCTCAAGAACAGCCGAAAATAGTGCTGTTGAAGCCGAAAGTGTTGAGGAAACCCCAAGTTTGTCCATTCCTCGTCATTCTTTGGAATTAGGCATCCCACAAACGTTATTACACCGTATTTTGCATAAAGATTTGGGTTTTAAGGTTTACAAAGTCCGGTTAACACAAGAACTCCAGCCGGCCGATCATCAACAATGTCGTGTGTTTGCTGATTGGGTCGTTGAAATGCATGAAAATGATCCGGAATCCCATCGAAAAATCATCTGGAAAGATAAGGCCCATTTCCACCTCGGTGTCTTCGTCAGCAAGCAAAATTGTCGGATCCGGAGCTCAGAAAATCCAAAAGTTATTGTTGAAAAGCCTCTCTATCCTCAACGTGTGACTGTTTGGTGCGGTTTATGGTCCGGCGGAGTCATTGGTCCTTTTTCGAAAATGAAGCTGGAGCAACAGTTACGGTGAATGGATTGCGCTATCGAGAGATGATTAGCGATTTTTTATGGCCGTAATTGGATGGTATTGATCTGGACAACGTTTATTTTCCACAAGACGGCGCTACGTGTCACACAAGCAACGAAACCATTGAGCTTTTACGGGAATAACACCTCTTATTTCGAAAACCCTTTGTATCAGCATTTACTGTGACTTGAAAAAAAATATAAAGCCCAAGCGAGGAATAAAAATTGCGTTCTCAAACCTTTTTGGGTAAAATTTGGACAGATATTTACAAAGACATTTTTCTTTGAAAATTTTAAACAATTTCACTCTCCACTTTGCCATCAGTCAAATATGCGATTCAGTACCAAAAAATTAAATAGAAAAATAGAAAAAAAACTGTACTATAATAATAATCAACTCTATATAACTTTAGTTTCTTGTTTTTAATATTTTGAAAACTGTTGTCGTGCAATTAGCCTCACTCAGTGGCGCAAAAATATTTGCATTTTCTGAGTTGAACAAATTTTAAATTCCGTTTTCCTGCAAACAACTGCACATGCCAATTCCATGTGTTCCCTGCTGCACACACACAACTACGAATATACAAATTGTCGTCATTTATTTATGAGTTAATAAAAATTTTCAATATAAATATGTACATATATTTTCACGCTCATATATTTTCAGGCACACCACGCGGAGAGGTCAAATGTCAACGCACACACATACACACATATTAATTACAAATATTCTTTTTATGCCTTTACCAAATACTGCATTCGTATTGATTTATTGGCCTTTTGTAAAAATCCTGATAACGCATAAATGCAAACAACGTGGCTTAAATGCGCGTGTGTGCGTGTGCATGTGTGCGTATGCGAGTGCATGGCAAATATATGAGAGTAAACATTTGATACATTGCAATTCTTAATTTAGATGCTCAATAAAAGTTTTCAATCCAATTCACTACCAATTCTCTTTTTCATACATCACTGCACGAGAACAGAAGGGAAGTACTTACATACATACATACTTAGATACCTATGTAAATATTGATCAATAGTATTGCAAATAAGAGACCTATACAAGGGACCTTATGCTGCACCTGGGACCTAAGGAAATATATACTTATATACATAATCACACTGTGATCCGGATGATCCGTGTTTGCACCAAAGGGACTGGGCGGATGGATTTGAATGGCCGCTTTCTTTCAGAGAAGTCCCAGCACAGTGAAGCAGCCATTTTATGGGTGAATAATGAAAGGACTATATGGACTGCATGGCCCCGCTTTTTAAAGGGGCAAGAAGTTTAAGATTACTATCGAAAAAGAAGGATGGCGTAAGGCCTTTGGCTCCAAACGTAATTCATTTAACTTTTATGCGAACGGTGCTAAAGTGGCTAGTGGAGTAGGCACTTTGATTGGGGTACACTGTCCAGAGTTAGTAAGAAGTTGACTGCCAGTCTATGGAAACTAAAATAGCAAATAGGCAGTCCGCCTTAAGATATGCAACATTTTTTTCTGCTTTCATAGGAATATATGTTGCGAATGCGCAAATCTTTCTGCCCTGCTAAATGTTGGATATAATTTTTAATGATTCAGGAAAGGGTCATAAGGCATAAATCCCTGGCCATAAGTAGCAAATAGCCTTGCAAAAAAGTAATAAAATAAAATATTTCTCTTGAGAAATAAAGGAACCACCAAGAAATGCGTATTTTTACAACTTAGTTGTTTGTTTTTCTTTTTGTTTTTTGACATAAAAAGCTAATGTAAAATGCTCTGTTCTCGAAATTCAAAGTTTATTTGGCAAAGATTTTTTCTTGTCATATTTCCCTTGCATCCTTTTGGTGCAAAAATGTAGCTCAAAGATAGCCAGTGAAAGTTTATCTCTAAGTTTTTGTTGAACTGTTTTCAAATTCCGTCATGGAGTTCTCTATAGTGATTGATATGGTCGCAGATACTCGTATTTCGGTAGCTGATGTCACTGAGAGCGCAGCCTAAGCTTTTAGCTCTAACAAATTAAATCATTTGGTGGTATTTATAATAGCTAAATTTTCTAGTATTCCTTAATTAATTTGTTTTAGTACTAATTAGATTTTTGTTTTTAGTACTAAAACTAGCACTACTAATAATTTTAGTACTTAGGTAATAAGCTTATTTTAGTACTTCTAATTATTTTGCAGCAACCGATTAGCACACAAATGCTTTCGCTTAATTCATTTATAAGTACTAAAAAGTTTAATTAATTCGTACTTAATAATTTATAAAATCGTTTTGCTACTTAACGGTTACGTTTTTTAGTACTAGTTAAATACATATTTACGTAACTAATTTTTAATGCTTTGAGCTATTCATTTGTATTTTTAGTACTAAGAAAAAAGATTTTGTAGTACTAAGAAAAAAAATTTGAAATGATTTTAGTACTAAAATATTTTTTCAATAAAAGATTTCAAATGATTTTAGTACTTAAATCTTTTTTCTTTGGTTAAAAAAAAACATTTCAAATGATTTTAGTACTAAAATTGTTAGTTTCAACAGAAATTTAGTACTTAACAATTTTTAGTACTAAGAAAATTTATTTCAAATGATTGTAGTACTGAAAATATTTTTTCTTTATACTAAGAAAAAAGATTTTAAACGATTTTAGTACTAAAATTGTTAGTTGCAACAGAAATTTAGTACATTTGTCTAGTACTAAAAAAAAGATTTCAAATGATTTTAGTACTAAAACACTTTTCTCTTAGTTTAGTACTTAACTATTTTTAGAAAAAAGATTTTTAGTACTAAAATCATTTGAAATCTTTTTTCTTGGTACTAAAAATAGTAAAATACTAAACTTCTGTCGAAACTAACAACCCACACGGTTTTTGAAATTATGTATAGCAACTTAAAGATGTGTGCACATCATTATTATGTTTTAAAAATTACTTAAAAATTTAAATTAATTAACTAAAAAAAACTTTAATTAATTTTATTTATTGTATTTATTTTTTATGCCATTAATATTAATAATTTTTTTGCTAAAATTGATTTAATTGAAACCAAATTATTCAATTATCGTTTTAGAACTTTTAACTCATTTCTTAGTGCACCAAGATTAAGTTTTATAATAATATTTAGTACTAATATTTTTTTCATTTTATTTTAAGTACAACCAATTTTTTTTTCATGTTTTAGTACGATTTTGGTTTTAGTACTAATATGTTTTGTTTGTGTTTTAGTACTAATATTTTTTTCTTAATGTTTTAGTACTAATACTTATTTGTTAATACTATAAATGCAAAAGGGTCATATCTGTACTGGTTCTAAGAAAATAATTCAATTCTGTGGTGCTAAATTTTTTTATTATTAGAGAAATTAACTAAATTAAGTTTTATTAATATAGTTAGTAATACAAAAATTAATTAAGAAGTTCTAAAAAATATATCAAATTAATTAAGAAAAAAATACTGAAAATCAATTAAATAAATTAATTAGTTAATTCTAATTAAATCAAAGAAATAATTATTTAAATTAGTGTAAATTATTTTGAACTAATTTATTAAATTAAACAAATTAATCGTCTTCTTCTTCCTTGCAGCTTCATTTAAATAAATATTTTAGTACTTATTAATCAGCTCTTTGGGGCAAATTCTTTTTATAATACTTTTTAATTAAGTTGTAAGCACACATTTTTAGCACCCTTTTACTAGTAAGATTAATGAAGCCCCTAAGAATAAATTAGTTGTAAGAAATTAGTTTAGTTTCTAAAAAATTCTATTATTCTATTCTATTGTTTAGTTCTAAAAAATTCTATTAGCTAGAAATGAAAAATATAATAATAATTAATGACTTCAAAAAAATTTAATTAAATGATGCAGAAAAATTAATCCAAAATAAAAAGTACTAAAAATTAAATAAACTGGCGAATGAAAATGTGCTAAAAAAATAAAAGAAATTACCTAACAAAAAAATTAATTTCATTTTTAGTTCTAAAAACTACACTAAGTTCTAATAGTCAATCAAGAAGTACTAAAAAATGAAAGAAATTATTTAACAAAAAAATAAATTTCATTATTAGTACACTTTGATTAGTTTTTGTAGTACGTGCTCATTAATTTGCTTGGTACTCTTGTTAACTAATAAATTTTTAGTACTAGAAATTATACTAAGTTCCACAAGTAAGTCAAGTAGTACTAAAAAATGAAAAAAACTATTTAACAAAAAAAGGAATTTCATTTTTAGTACTAAAAATTATACTTAGTTCTAATAGTCAATCAAGAAGTACTAAAAATGAACCAAATTATTTCACAAAAAAATTAATTTCATTATTAGTACACTTTGATTAACTTTTTTTAGTACATGCCCATTAATTTGTTTAGTACTCTTATTAGATATTAAATTTTTAGTACTAAAAATTATACTAAGTTCTACAAGTGAGCCAAGAAGTACTAAAAATTTAATGAAATTATTTAACACAGAAATGAATTCCATTATAAATACTCTCTGATAAATTATTTTCAGTACTTTTCCATTAATTATTTGGTACTCTTGTTAAATAATACATTTTTGGTACTAAAAATTATACTAAGTTGTGCTAGTGAATCAAGAAGTACTAAAAATTGTAGTTAGTAATACAAAAATTAATTAAGAAGTTCTAAAAAATATATCAAATTAATTAAGAAAAAAATACTGAAAATCAATTAAATAAATTAATTAGTTAATTCTAATTAAATCAAAGAAATAATTATTTAAATTAGTGTAAATTATTTTGAACTAATTTATTAAATTAAACAAATTAATCGTCTTCTTCTTCCTTGCAGCTTCATTTAAATAAATATTTTAGTACTTATTAATCAGCTCTTTGGGGCAAATTCTTTTTATAATACTTTTTAATTAAGTTGTAAGCACACATTTTTAGCACCCTTTTACTAGTAAGATTAATGAAGCCCCTAAGAATAAATTAGTTGTAAGAAATTAGTTTAGTTTCTAAAAAATTCTATTATTCTATTCTATTGTTTAGTTCTAAAAAATTCTATTAGCTAGAAATGAAAAATATAATAATAATTAATGACTTCAAAAAAATTTAATTAAATGATGCAGAAAAATTAATCCAAAATAAAAAGTACTAAAAATTAAATAAACTGGCGAATGAAAATGTGCTAAAAAAATAAAAGAAATTACCTAACAAAAAAATTAATTTCATTTTTAGTTCTAAAAACTACACTAAGTTCTAATAGTCAATCAAGAAGTACTAAAAAATGAAAGAAATTATTTAACAAAAAAATAAATTTCATTATTAGTACACTTTGATTAGTTTTTGTAGTACGTGCTCATTAATTTGCTTGGTACTCTTGTTAACTAATAAATTTTTAGTACTAGAAATTATACTAAGTTCCACAAGTAAGTCAAGTAGTACTAAAAAATGAAAAAAACTATTTAACAAAAAAAGGAATTTCATTTTTAGTACTAAAAATTATACTTAGTTCTAATAGTCAATCAAGAAGTACTAAAAATGAACCAAATTATTTCACAAAAAAATTAATTTCATTATTAGTACACTTTGATTAACTTTTTTTAGTACATGCCCATTAATTTGTTTAGTACTCTTATTAGATATTAAATTTTTAGTACTAAAAATTATACTAAGTTCTACAAGTGAGCCAAGAAGTACTAAAAATTTAATGAAATTATTTAACACAGAAATGAATTCCATTATAAATACTCTCTGATAAATTATTTTCAGTACTTTTCCATTAATTATTTGGTACTCTTGTTAAATAATACATTTTTGGTACTAAAAATTATACTAAGTTGTGCTAGTGAATCAAGAAGTACTAAAAATTGTAGTTAGTAATACAAAAATTAATTAAGAAGTTCTAAAAAATATATCAAATTAATTAAGAAAAAAATACTGAAAATCAATTAAATAAATTAATTAGTTAATTCTAATTAAATCAAAGAAATAATTATTTAAATTAGTGTAAATTATTTTGAACTAATTTATTAAATTAAACAAATTAATCGTCTTCTTCTTCCTTGCAGCTTCATTTAAATAAATATTTTAGTACTTATTAATCAGCTCTTTGGGGCAAATTCTTTTTATAATACTTTTTAATTAAGTTGTAAGCACACATTTTTAGCACCCTTTTACTAGTAAGATTAATGAAGCCCCTAAGAATAAATTAGTTGTAAGAAATTAGTTTAGTTTCTAAAAAATTCTATTATTCTATTCTATTGTTTAGTTCTAAAAAATTCTATTAGCTAGAAATGAAAAATATAATAATAATTAATGACTTCAAAAAAATTTAATTAAATGATGCAGAAAAATTAATCCAAAATAAAAAGTACTAAAAATTAAATAAACTGGCGAATGAAAATGTGCTAAAAAAATAAAAGAAATTACCTAACAAAAAAATTAATTTCATTTTTAGTTCTAAAAACTACACTAAGTTCTAATAGTCAATCAAGAAGTACTAAAAAATGAAAGAAATTATTTAACAAAAAAATAAATTTCATTATTAGTACACTTTGATTAGTTTTTGTAGTACGTGCTCATTAATTTGCTTGGTACTCTTGTTAACTAATAAATTTTTAGTACTAGAAATTATACTAAGTTCCACAAGTAAGTCAAGTAGTACTAAAAAATGAAAAAAACTATTTAACAAAAAAAGGAATTTCATTTTTAGTACTAAAAATTATACTTAGTTCTAATAGTCAATCAAGAAGTACTAAAAATGAACCAAATTATTTCACAAAAAAATTAATTTCATTATTAGTACACTTTGATTAACTTTTTTTAGTACATGCCCATTAATTTGTTTAGTACTCTTATTAGATATTAAATTTTTAGTACTAAAAATTATACTAAGTTCTACAAGTGAGCCAAGAAGTACTAAAAATTTAATGAAATTATTTAACACAGAAATGAATTCCATTATAAATACTCTCTGATAAATTATTTTCAGTACTTTTCCATTAATTATTTGGTACTCTTGTTAAATAATACATTTTTGGTACTAAAAATTATACTAAGTTGTGCTAGTGAATCAAGAAGTACTAAAAATTGTATGAAATTTTTAACAAAAAATATTAATTCCATTATTAGAACAGTTTGATAAATTTTTTTTAGTACTTTTCAACTAAATTGTTTGGTATTGTTGTTAAGTGTTCTGATAAATTATTTTTAGAACTTCTCCATTAATTTTTTGGTACTCTTGCTAAATAATACATTTTTAGTACTGAAAATTGTACTAAATTCTACTAGTTAATCAAGAAATACTAAACATTTTAAGGAATTTCTAACAAAAAAATAAAAGTTTCATTATTAGTACACTTTAATAAATGGTTTTTAGTACTTCTGCGCTCATTAAATTGGTATTCCTATTAAGTAATACATTTTTAGTACTAAAAATTACTCTAAGTTCTACAAGTAATTCAAACCGTACTAAAAAATTAAAGAAATTATTTAACAAAACAATTAACTCCATTATTAGTACTCTCTAATAAATTATTTTTAGTACTTATCCACTAACTTGGTTGGCACTTTTGTTAAGTACTAAATTTGGATTAATATTTTATTGCTCATTAACTTGATGACATTTGTGCCCTAGCCAGTTGCTGCAACACAATCCACCTCTTAGTTGAAATTCAAATTGGTTCTTATAAATAATTTAATTTTAATTTGAATTTTAATTTTCTAGTACGCATTAAGTTTTAGTACTTATTCTAATTAACTGCTTGGTGCTGTTTGCTTAAGATAATCAACTCAAATTTGCTTGGTCACTACTTTTGCATTGCAAACCTTTTCAAATAACTAAAATCATAATTGTTTGCTTGTTGCCATTTCCATTTAAATGCATTTTTGCTTATCAGAGACTACAACTGAAAACTGTGAAAAAATCTCAAAAAACTTCAAATAAACCAATAATTTATGTATTTGCATAAATATTAAAATTGTATTTTTTTTTTGGGGTTATCACCTAGAGGACTTCCACGTGTACCGTAGTCTCGTGATGGCGACCGATCGACTGTTGGCAATTCCGTGAGCCGCCTTGAGCGACCCGGGCTACGAACACCAGAGCTAGTTACAGGATTGTAATCGTCTCGTGACATAATATGCCGCGGTTAATCCGCGGTTTCTGTCGCGCTTCACACTGCTCTTCGATTACCTTTCCTTCAGTGG
This sequence comes from Anastrepha obliqua, assembly GCF_027943255.1. NCBI lineage: Eukaryota > Metazoa > Arthropoda > Insecta > Diptera > Tephritidae > Anastrepha > Anastrepha obliqua. The sequence continues at coordinate 28,357,065 of NC_072895.1, forward strand.
AGGGGTATACTCTAGTTCAGTTTTTATTTTCAATTCTTATATTTTGCTTTTGCTTTGTGTTGTCTGTTTCTTGAGTTTTAGTTTTTGGTTTGCTCTGCTCCCTTCCTTTTTCACATACGGCTATGCAATGGCATCTGTATGTATGTATGCATGTGCATGTGTGATTAGGATTATAAGGCGACGCAATAAGTAATCTATGTAAATTTGCTTGAGTGCTCTCTCTTTTTTGTATTTTTTTTAAGTTTCAAACAACTGATCCTAGTTTAAGCCCGAATGGGTGCTACAACGTTTAGAGTGTAAATCTGTATGGTTTTTTATTTTCATATTTTTACTCATATTTTTTGTTTTGTTTGTTCTTGGTATTGTATCTGTCACGTTTCTAAATCTGCAAATGTAACAAAAAGAAATACGAGAGCATGAACGAAAACGCAAAATGGTATTCTGCATAGTCTTCCAATGAAAGCTAAAAGTTAGTTCATATAAAAGTAAGCGTCTAACGCAGTACTAAATTTTTACTTTGGATGTGTCGCACGTAAGATAAGTGAGCATATCAAAGCAGAAAAATGCAAACAAATTAAGTAAAAAAAAACAAAAGCACAAGCCACCTATAATAATATGGCAGTTCAATTGAAAAAAGCATTTGATGCCTACATTCCATTTTTTTTTAATTTTTTTTTTTTGTTTTCTTAAATTTTTAGTTTTTCATAGACCTTACAGTATTTTAAAATTATTTTCCTACACTATCCTCTCAAGCACTAACATTTTAAGAAATGAATTAGCTATTCCTACGTTGTTTTTGTGAAAGTCATATAACCCTTATCATTATCATTATCACCTTATAAAAAACTTAATATTTTTATAAAAAATTGAAAAATAAAACTTCTTTAAGCAACTTAAAAAACTGGCATACAAAAAAATGTAAATAGATAAGCAAAACTGTATGAGACATTACACCAATAGTACATCTCCTCTGCCACCGAATCTTCAGCTTAGCATATCGGTGCAAAATAATCACTACCAATCAAATTGTTAAAGTGTTTCGCCGAGCTGCTCCTCCTGTTTGTGGCGCGCGTCCTGTTGTTGTTCCACAAATGGAGGTACCTACACTTTCGCTGCATTCCAGACTTCCGAAGCTGGCTCGAAAGAAAACACGAAGAAGTGGATTTTTACGTGACTCAGTTTTTAACTGGGCATTGATGCTTCAAAGCATACCTCTATCGGTTCAAACATGAATCGGATCCCACTTGTAAATACTGTGGGTTAAATGCGATAGAAGACGTCCACCACGTATTCTTCGAATGTAAGCGTTTTTATGGCTCTAGATTGAAGCTTCGCAGCATATTTGGGGGAAACTATGACCCAGATTCATTCGTGTAATCCATGCTGCAGAGCAGGGAAAAATGGATGGCAGCATGCGATGTCTTAGCAGAGACTATGAAGAAACAAAGGACCCTCGAAAGACTACGACGAAAGACCGGCGGTTAATTCGGCTCTCCCCCAATCGCCCAACCAAAAGCGGCACTTGAAGGTAGCGCGAAAGGTAAATCCAACTCCGACTGGCAGATATCTTTTATGAGGAGCTTTTTCATGACAAAAATACACTCGGAATCGTAGCTCAAGTGACTTAAAAATCGCGTTTGAATTTGAATTCAGCTAGAATGACTACAAAGTAGAGGGTGTGGAACACCATTTTTGCCACTGTACTGCATATTTGCAAAAGAACTTCTTTGAATAACCAGCCAAAGAAATAAGTTATAATATCTCTGCCCACTGGATTAGCTATTTTTGGAACACAACTCTGTTTTTGGTATTCTCCGCAGCTGTACTGCCCGCATCAACTTAAGTCTAGCTTGCTCAGTGCTGCTTGGCACATACCGTCAATGTGATCCACGGTTAAGGAAAGACCTTAACCCACATTTCATGCGTCTTTTATCCTTTGTGCGGGTCAATTTGAAAACACGGCATGCAGTCCTATCAGACTTCGACAGCCCTCTCTTTGAAACATTAGTGAGCTTGCAATACTAAGATTTGTGTACCGATGGAGAAACCTTCTAGTTGTGCGCTTTGCTCCATGACTTATCTGCAACCAAAGTTTGGTTAATGAGGCAAATTTAGGCTGCACGTTCTTGTGATGCCGCGGGGAGTTGCAATTGCCTTCATGGATCTGATATCTTCAAGTGTCTTAATAAAGTCGCGACTGAGGGAGCAATGCCCTGTAGAGAGCATCGAATGTGAGGCGGCTGCCCGGTTTGCCGAAACTGAGTAGGGATTTTGTGCGCTTCGCACATATTTTCGACTAAGTTTTGCAGAGTAGATCTGTCGTAGTAAAGTTGCTTGGACGCTGACAAAATCCAATGAGGCATCCTTTGGAGTGTTCGAGAGAAAGACTCTGCGAAAGATTATTGGGCCTTTGCATATTGGCGACGACGAGTATCGCAGGCGATGGAACAATGGGCTGTAAGAGCTTCACGATGATATAGACATAGCGCAGCGAATAAAGATTTAGCGGCTTCGTTGGCTGGGTCATCTCGTTCGACTGGTTACAAACGGTCCGGCTCTTAAAGTATTCGATGCGGTACCAGCTGGTGGTAGCAGAGGAAGAGGAAGGCCTCCTGTCTGTTGGAAAGATCAGGTGGAGAAGGACTTGGCTTCACTTGGTGTGTCCAATTGCCGCCGGTTAGCACGAGAAAGAAACGACTGGCGCACTTTGTTAAACTCGGCCAAAATTACGTTAGCGGTTAGCGCGCCAATAACGTAGAAGAAGTATCGGGAAGATATGTGTACATTAACGGTAGGAGGTTTGGTTCGGGGTACGATGCTTATATATATGTATATAATTGGCGCCTAGACCCTTTTTGGGTGTTCGGCCGAGCTCCTGCTATTATTTGTGGTGTGCGTCTTGCTGTTGTTCCACAAAAAGGTCCCTCCCTACAGTTTCAGGCCGACTCCGAATGACAAATATTTTTTATGAGGAGCTTTCCCATGTCAGAAATACACGCGGAGGTTTGCTATAGACTGCCGAGGGGCGACTGCTATTAAATAAATCTTTTCTTCATTTTTGGTCTTTCACTGAGATTCGAACCTCGGTTCTCTCTGAATTACGAAATGTAGTCACGCACCAACCCATTCGGCTACGACGGCCGCCGGTGGCGGGGGGTACGATGTGCCCTCCTACGTTAAAAGCAAATCTAGCGCAAAGTGAATAGTTTGCCAGCGCGCCTTATCAGAGATTGACGCTAAAACGGTAAAATATCAGGACATGCAACTTTAAATTTATTTTCAAAAGCATTTATTAGAAAATATTAATTTTTTGTTTTGTGTTGTGAAGCCAAAAACCATAAAAAGCGAATGGGTTCGAAGCTACCCAACCAGTAAAATTTTGCTCGCTAAAAATGTGCAAATGTGCATATGCGAATATTTTTCATTTAGCTGCACGATTTATGGCAGAAATAAATGCTAATTTCTTGTTTGCACACAAAAACTACTTAAAATGCACTCAACCGGCAGCAAACACGCGCACACACACGCACACACGAGATTCTGCAAATTTCATATAAAAATTAAAAAGAGATGTTTTGGTATAGGTGTATGTATGTGTATGTGTATGTGTGTGTGTGTGTGTATGGGTTTAGACGCAATTTCCATGTAAGTGCCCAACTTTGACTAGTTCCACATGAAACGGTTTAGCCAACAGATGCCACCCAACACCCACCATTTTCAAGCTTTCACTCCACGCCTTCGTATCGGCGCAAAAGTGGCGGGTGTGTTAAGTGAGGGGCGTGTGTGTGTGTGGAAAAATGGCGCGCATGGGTTATGAATTTGTAGTTGTACAATACATTGGGGCACTCATAAAATGCAAACAGTTTTTCACTCGAGAATTGACCCCCGGCGCCCGCGCCTCCGCCTTTTGGCTACATGAAATTCAATTCAAACGATTTAAAAATCGAGTAAGTTACCTAAGCCAGCTACCAGTGGCCGTGCACGCCCACCCAACAACAAACGTTGAACCGCACACAAAGTTTTCTGAGTAGGCTACTTGATACTGCCACTTGTGTGTGTACACTTTCAAGCTGAGCTGTAGTTTGTTTCTGATATTGTTGCTGTTGCCATTTGCTATGGGCTGGTGTTGTTGCAAGCTTTATGAATGAATAGGTTGCAAACGAATTTTCGAAACGAAATGTAATCGACGAGTCGACTCACAAACGAATAGAACGAACCGCAATAACGCAACTAATGTGCCTACAAGAGCAACAACAGCAACAACAACAAGAAGAACGAGAATGCGAGCTAATGCTGCAATAACATGGCGCAATACAACTATGAACAACATCCGCCTCCACCGCCTTACGGTCAACAACAGCCCACTAAGCGCCGCTACATCTACTTGCGCTTTCTTTGCTAACCACAGACGCGGGTGCCTGCTGGGCTGCCTCCAAAACAAACACCCAACAAACGCCGCCCACACACCCACACACCCACATTGGCACAGAGTTATTTTTATATGCGTGGAAAAGGTGACGTTAAGGGTGTTAGCGATGTCGGTGATGGCATCGTGAGTTACGTACGCGTTTGAAAATAGCCTCGCGTGCAACGGCCACCTAGACGACAATAAATACTTAATACACCCATAACTTTCGTGCATAAGTATTGCACGTGCACATACATACATACACTTATTATAAATAAAAATATATGGCATATTGAGAAACACACACACACACGCATGTAGATATCAGAAATAGAAAACCATATCTTTGGTCTTTATTCCCCTACAATCTTTCTCCATGTTTATTTGCTAAAAATATAGTAAAACTCTAATAGTTTCCACAACAGGATTTGCATTTAGATTTGAAGGGCCAGAGCGCGCGTGAGCATAAGAATGTCCATGCGCTCGGTAGGTAAGGTTGATGCCCTCGATAAACCCACAACTAGTCCTCATATGCACTCACACTTAAGGGGGGGACCCGGTGGTCTAGAAATTTCAAAAAATCGACTTTTTTGTTTTATCGATATTTCGAAAGTATAGTATCTTAACCCTTTCAAAACTGCGGGGATATATAAGTCCTAGTTTAGGTTAGGCTGGTATGGTTGCCCAAGGTATGAGCACACTTGGACGAGGAAAAACGGTTTCGTTTTGGTGATACCATTATGAAGGAGCTAAGGTGAGAGAGCAAAACCGATGGGATCCGGGGAGAGGGCGGAGAGAGGTGGTGCTGGGATGGTTAGGAGCGTGCGGATTACGAACGATGACTATGTTTGCGTCAACCGCTTTGTGCTACTGATGAAATTCATCAGATTTTTAATGTCAGCGCCAGCTATATCACCAGGCGTGGCAAAGAAGTAAGAGCCAAAATGCCTGGATCTTAGCCTCGCTAGAGCAGGGCAGCTAAGGAGAAGGTGCTGAGATGATTCCACCTCAACCTCCATACATCCATCGCAAAAGGGACTTGAGGTAATTCCAAGTCTCACAGCATGCATTCCTCGCGCATAGTGACCTGTGAGAAAACCTACGAGATTCGAGGGCTGATATTTTGTCAACTTCAGAAGCTCGCTCGAGCGCCCCGGTCCACACGTGGCGACCTTACAAGTTTGTGTACTTGCGCAACGCTCGATGAGTTGGCGCAATGCCCGTCTTTCCAGGAGCAGACCGCAGGTAGCCAGGGGGATCCTAATTCTCTCCTTTCGCGGGGAGATCACCTCACATGTCACTTGTCTGGCCACCTCATCCGCCTCGCAGTTTCCCGCAATGTCGCTGCGACCAGGAACCCAGATGAGGCTAATGTCAAAGAAGTCGGACGCAGTCGAAAGAGAGGTCAGGCATTCCCTGACCAGTTCCGAATGCACCGTCACTGAACGGAACTGATACTCTTCAGCAGAAAACATAAAATACCGGCTCTTCAAAAAAGCCTTTTAGGGGGTAAACCCTTTAAGGTAACAGAAAATGCTAAATATCTGGAAGTTGTACTGGATAGGAAGCTAAATTGGAGTCTCACAGTCTTAGATAGAGTACGCAAATGGAGATACGACGGCGCTATACTCCTGCGGAAGGCTCATTGGGGAAAAATGGGGTTTGAAACCCAGAATGATTCACTGGTTGTACACAGTAATACAGTAATTAGACTAATTCTCTACTACGGTATTGCAATATGGTGGAATGCTCTAGAGAAGGGCGTGAACATTAAAAAAGTTGACTGGGTCCAAAGACTTGCATCTGTTCTTCTAACCGCTGCAATATTAACCACACCATCGAATGTACTATATGTGATATTAAACTTCCTTCCGGTAGACCTGCAGGCAAAGTACATTGCGGGCAGCGCAGCAATAAGGCTGAGCGCTTTAAGTAAGTGGTCAAACAGGGACTATGGCTATGGTAAAATCCGGCACGTTGGGGCTTCCCAGACAGGTGGACTATACATCTCCGCCTATACTTGCCACTACAACGTTCGTGATCCTCCTACCCTCGAGGGAAGAGTGGGAACGGGACGTGGTAAGACATATATGTATACCCAGATGGCTCAAAGCTCGAGGGCAGGGTGGGCGGAGGTGTATATTCCGAGCATCTGGGGAACTCCTTCAGTTTTTGGCTTCCCAACTACTGTAGTCTCTTTCAGGCTGAATTTATGGGAATAATGAAAGCCGTGACACTGGTACAGTGTGATGCGATACCTGGAGATGATATCTACAGTTTCACTGATATCCAGGTGGCGATAAAATTCCTTACAAAACAGTCGACAATCCCGAATGTAGCCATGAAATGCCGCGCATCTCCTAACGAGTTGGCTGAGTCATTTCAAACATGGGCTCCTGGCCATTGTGACATTGAAGGGAGCTGCAAAGCCAATGAACTAGCGAAAATCGGTACCAAATTGACTGATGAGTACATAGACAATGATATAGGTATGCCCTAGCAAATATGTAGACTACGTAGCCGCGAGGAAATTGTAAGAGCAGCGATTGAAAGATGGCGTAACGAAGCCACTTGCAAAATAGCCTGACAGATGTGGCCGACTCTCAATGCTAAACGCACAGAACTTCTACTACGAAGAGATAAGCATAGTCTTAACACTGATTTCAGTCATTGCGGGGCACGCCAGAGAATGGGTATGCAGACGTTGCCTAGACGAGGAAGAGGAAGAGATGACCCCGCACCTTCTGTGTCACTGTCCTACTCTATCCAGACGTAGACTCGCCATTTTGGGCGGACATTTTTTCAACGAATTAGAAGACCTTGCCTCTGTCGAAATTAAGGGTCTTGCGAAATTTTTGAATAGCACACATTGGTTTCGGGAGGGATAGGGGCTACTTCCCCACGCGGCATCACAATGGGCCATGAGCCTGAGTGTGGACAACCGCTTCAACCTAACCTAACCTAATATTTTTAGTTTTTTCTACGTATTTTAGTGAACAATTTTTCTGTTTCTCGTAACGAAAGGAAAAGGTAAATTGCATATCACATTTACATATATAAGAATAAGTTCGTCTGTATACATATTTACCTTGTTTTGTTGCATCGGGACATATGCATCCCTGCAGTGCTGTAGTGTGGGATGTAATTCCCTATCAAACGAATTTAGTTGTTGTTATTGAAATAATCTCAGGATGAATCGAACACTGACTAACGAAGAAATTGAGGACGAGCTTGATAATTCATCTGATATGGAGACGACCTGATACCCACAGTTTCCTTTGGAAGGAAATTTGATGTCAGATTTCCTTTGCGTGGGCAATGGAGTAATCCAGAGTGCATTACAAGAGGTTTGACGGATATTTTCTTTACCGATGGCTCGAAGAACAAAATAGGGTCTAGAGCTGGATGGTACTTAAACGAGAATAATAGGTATCATTACACTATGAGAGGAATAGCAACTGCTCCTCAAAAGGAAATTTTTGCCATCCTGAAAGTAGCCGAATGGATAATCGAGAGGAGATGAAGCGGGAAGCAGATTGGAGTTTTCAGTGACAGTCAGGCTGCACTGAAGGCCCTGGAGAACGCGAAACAAACCTCAAAGATTGGTCAAAAATGTAAGAAGAAGCTTAATTCTGTCGCAAGACAAAAAGGGCTTGTACTTATATGGGTTCCAGGACACTCCGGTGTTCAAGGAAACGAAATGAGCTGGAAATGAGGATCAGCGGTTCCCCACAAGGGCCAGAGCCAATAATTGAAATCAGTTCCGCAGGAATCATGAATTGGATCAGCGATTATGTAGGCAATCTACATAAAGAGCGATGGTCGGGTCTTAAACACTGCAGAACTGCAAAGTGTTTTGTGAAAGGTCCGAACAGAAAACTGACAAACTCGGTTGATGGTCGGTATTATTACAGAAAACAGCCCATGGGGTCAGCATATGACCACCATTGGAGTTATTGAGGACCAAATGTGCCTGTCTTGCTTGGAGGAGGCGGATAGCACTGAGCACTTTCTCTGTGAGTGTCCTGCCTTTGCTAGAGCTCTGCTACGAGTTTTAGATTCCGATGTCTTGAGAATGAGTAATATTCGTTCTCTAAAACTGGAGGATATTTACAGATTTGTCAAATAATCTGGAAAATTCTCACAGGACTAACTATCTCTATCTCTGTCTCTATTCTTTCCTATCTCTTTCTCCTTGACTATCTACCCCCTTTCCAGAGTTTTAAATACAATGGCTTTTTTAGCCTGAGTGTTTTAGGAGCCACCAAATCACCTGGTGCTCCTTGGCTCGACCTTTTCAAATTTCAATTTCAGTTTTAAGTGTGAATAAAAATGTATTTCCTTTCTTTTAAAAAAATCGGTAATTTCTTTCCGGACAATCCAATAACTTGCCGCATGAAATAGATTTTTCTTTTTAAAGTAAAATTTTTAAAAAGTAAAATTTAAGTTCCGTTCCCAGAACCACAACAGTTTGAAATTAGTTGATTTCAAGTCTCTATTGAGTACAGTTAGCCATAGGTACAACTTTAGGCAAAAAATAAGAACAAAACAAAATAAAAAGCACACACACACACAAACAGCAGTGCTGCACAGTAGTAAAAAGATTACATTAGCTCACTTACGGCCGGCGGCTGGCCATGACGTGTCGCTGTTGTTAGGGTGCAGCGCCTACTCCTCCTACATTTTGCTATATTTTTCTACACTTTTTGTGCATTTGTGCGAACTTAGTATTATTTGCCAAGCACGCACACATACGCAGTCACGCATTCGGGGAAAGTGCACATTCATCACAATCACCGCTCACCCACCCAACGGCTGAAGCATATAAATAATTGCCATGCTTAGTTACATCAAGAGGTTCGCTCTACGGCATCTACCCCAGCGCAGGCCTGCAACTTTCATTGTGTGTGTGTGTGGGTGTGAATTTAACACGTTAAGCTCTCCAAAGACGCTTTTTTAACTTTTCGTGGTTTTCTCGTTGATCTTAATTTGCGTTTTTTTTTGGCGCGAATTTTCTTTTTTATGCCCTACACGACATAATGAATTTGTGTATGAATTTTGTGTTTAAAAATAACCAAAAACAGTTTTTAAGTAAACGAGAATGCTTTTGCTCGAGTTTGTTTGCGCAAAAAAAAATTTTTTTTCCTGAGTTTAGCGAAAAAATTAAAAATTGGTTCAGCTTGACCGAGCCTCCTCTTTCGCTTCGGCCTCCGCCGGAGGGTTCATTTTGTGTTGAATCGGATTTTACCAAAAATGGCTAAACTTTGGCCAGATATTTATTTACTCTTTATGGGTCAGTTTAGTTTACTCGTAAGGGTCAGATCGTTTGCCCGACAAGAGAAAGAGGTATTTGGGATTGAGTTAGATGACAAGATAGGCACCTAATTAAAGGCAAAGATATGACAAAGATGTGACAAAGGTCACCCTGTTCTTAGTATCAGATGAGGTACTTTACTTAAGAGGTACCTTTTCGATACTTTGAGTAAACTTTGTTCAAAACTCTGACGTGATTAAAATTTCTCTGGGGAGAGTTACGAATTTTGCGTCGCAAAAGTTACCCTTTCGAGAACAATTTGGAAAAACTGGATTCGGAATTGACTTTAATGCTTCGAATGCTTAGCGACAGAATGGCTGTGGTAGAGTGGAGTAACGCCTTTCTCTGGCTGAAACCGAGAATGATTACTACGCAAGGAGGTGTTCTCTAGTGAGGAGGTGTTTCTGCGGAAGATTTTTAGACCTTTGCATGTTGGCGATGGCGAATATCGCAGGGGAGGGAACGATGAGCTGTATGAGCTTTACGACGACATAGACATAGCACAGCGAATAAAGTTCTAGCGGCTACGTTGGCTGGGTCATGGATATAAACGCTTCGGCTCTGAAAGTATTCGATGTGGTACCAGCTGGTGATAGCAGAGGAAGAGAAAAGTCCGCTATGCGCTGTAAAGATTAGGTGTAGAAGGACGTGACTTCACTTGGTGGGTTCAACTGGCGCCAGTTAGCACGAGAAATAAACGACTGGCGCGATTTGTTAAACTCGGCCAAAATCGCGTAAACGGTTATCGCGCTAATTAACACTTTATCGACCGGTTGTGGTTGAGGCTGCCACTCAGTAAGTACCGGCTAAATTTTCACTATGCATTGTGTTGTTCTTATTCCTTTTGTTTTAAAGTAATGGAATTTTATTGATATTTATACTTTATTTTGTATTTGTTTTATAAAAGGAGAGGTCAGTACAAAGCTGCAAATAATTAACGACGTTGGCGCTGCGTAGTTATAAAAAGAGCTACCCACTGACAAAAACCGTCGATAACCAAAAGCCGATTAATAGGCTACCGGTCAATAAGCGCTGGCAATCGAAAAGCCTATTTATAGGCTACCGGTCGATAAAGTGTTAAGAAGAGGTGTTCTCTCACCTCTAGTCTGCTTTGTTGTAGTTAATAGGCTATAGGGTGATTGCCTACGTGGATAACGTGCCACTTATTGTTAGAAGAAAGGCTCTGGACATTCTGTATGAATTGATGCAAGATTCCCTAATCGCAATTGTAAAAATTCGCACTATCGATACATCCTCTCAAAGTGGAGGTTGTGTTATTCACGAGGAGGTGTTAGACACCTCAAGTTCCATCTCTAAATGGGGAGTGCTACGCTGATGTTGCTTGACAGGGCCAAGTACCAGGACTTCGTCCTTGAGATGAAGCTAACAGCTAACAAGTCAAATATTTGAGGAAAGGATTAAGAAATACTTAAATGATGCCATTCACAAAATATGAGAGGTCTCACCTAGAGTTTTTTCGCTTAGAGTTTCGATTCTGGCTAAATAGCGGAATTATAAAGGCAATTTTGTGGTAAGGAGTGCTGGTCTGGTGGAACTCGCTGGAAAAGACGAGTCGATTAAGAAGCTGCAGAGAGTTCATGATCTACCCTTATTGGAATTAGTGGATTGTTTGGGAACGCGCCTACGCTAGCGCTTAGCGGAATGCTGAACCAACGGGTACCACGCAGGCATCGAAGTCTGTTGCTGCAATCAAACTGAGAGCTTCGGACTGAAAGCTAGACGAAAGCTACCAACATCCCACTATTCTTAGAAACTTTTAGTTTAATCTACGTAGTGACTGATCCATGTAAACCCTCTCTGTGTCCGAGCAGGACGTTCTCCAATCATATTTCCTCATGGAAAGAGAGAGCGGATACAGTATTTGGAAACAGGAGCTGGTGAATCTGTTCATGGATGGCTCGAAGTTTGATGGACGGGCGAAGTTAATGAGATATTACGGAGTGAGAGCCATCGAAATAAGTAGCCCAAGTAATTTAGGGAACGGAGCTCCTTTGTAGACCTGTACTTTGATGATGGGAAACTACTATATATTAAAAGTACAGTCATGATGTACTTCAGGTCGCTATAAAAAAGGATGGAAAAGTACCAAACAAATAGATATAGGAAGAAGGGGGTTTGGATTAGAGGATGGCGCTCAATAGTCGCTAATTACGTGCGTATTCACCGCTTCATGTTGTTGCTGAATTTCGACAGGTCCGCATTATCTGCAGGAATAGCAAAAAAGTGACGTCTGGGCAGTCCAAATCTTTGCCCTATGAGAGCAGGACAGCTGAGAAGAAGCCACTGAGATGATTCCACTTCGTCCTCCAGACAGCTTGACAGACATTGACTCTTAGGCGTTCACGCGAAGAGACCTGGTATTACTTTCGTCCTAAAAGAGATCCCTAATAGAAAAGATGAGTTCATCTCAGCACCTTCTCCTCAAATGCCCGGTTCTCGTGGGGTTAAGATTTATGCATCTTGGCTCTCCCTGTGTGCGCATATAACAGGCCCAATTATTTTCATCGGTAATATGAGGCAGTACACACAACTGTAGGTAATCACTTTTCGTTCCTCTCCACAACCTTCACACCACGAAGTGTTCAAATAGAGAAAACTCGGCAACTAAATCGGAGATGCGTTAGTTGAGATGACTTTTTGACTTATGCTCAAAAAGTACCGGGAATGTTTAATTTAAACGAACAGCGCACATGGTCCGAACCGATCCATATTTTTTTCTTATGTTGGTAGGACTGTAAGACACACATCTGTCACTTTTTAGCGTCATCGGATCGGATTAGTGTCTGCCTGGCCGGCCGGAAATATGGGCAAACAATTCTTGGATTTTGCATGATGATAACGCGCCATCGCACCGAGCCCAAATTGTGTTGGATTATTTGACCAAACACCAAGTAAATGCCATCGTGCTAGCACCGTATTCGCCTTATATGGCCCCGTGCGACCTCTTTTTGTTTCCCAAGTTGAAGTTACCACTTCGTGGAAGGAGATTTCAATCGATAGAGGAGATCAAAGAGAATGCGACGAAGGAGCTGAAGGCCATCCCTTCGCCGGCTTACCAGGGGTGCATGGAGGACTGGGTTAAACGTTGGCACAGGTGTGTTGCTTCAGACGTGTCATATTTTGAAGGAGATAAAATAAATTTGCCAGAAATTTAACTCTGTATTGTTTTATTTAAACATTTCTTGTACTTTCTGGTTATGGGGTAGATGTGAGTTTGTAGTTTATGAGCTACCTGAGGAGTACAGCTGGTCCTGTTTAAAAAAAGTATTACAATGCATAATACATCGCTTCTAGTCGGAATATAGGGCGAAAATTTGTGTCAGCCGCTATGTGTCTGATTTGGTCCAAGGTGGCGGTGGTAGGACTCTCGAGGGAGATTGTGCGCATCCGAGTTTGACGTGGGTGACCTCTGCGTGGACATTCTTTGCGAATTCCATTGAAAAGCCATTTTAGCAACATTGTCGTCCGCTCTACGGAGTGTATGGTTTTCATTTTCGTCTTTTTATTTCGAAATTAATTGGGCAGCTTTTACTAAGCAGCGGCCGCCGTAGCCGAATGGGTTGGTGCGCGACTACCATTCGGAATTCACAGAGAGAACGTCAGTTCTCACCAAAATTAAGAAAAACATTTTTCTAATAGCGGTCGCCCCTTGGCAGGCAATGGCAAACCTCCGAGTGTATTTCTGCCATGAAAAAGCTCCTCACAAAAATATCTGCCGTTCGGAGTCGGCTTGAAACTGTAGGTCCCTCCATTTGTGGAACAACATCAAGACGCACACCACAAATATGCCAATTATATATATATATTTTACTAAGCAGAAGAAGGTCCATATTGGATATTGTTTTCGCCCAAAAGATACGGAACGTTGACAAACGTTTGAAGGCGTCTTTTTATGTGGTCAGACACAGGCCAGGTCTCAGAACCATATTAAGCGAACTGATTTTACGCTGGTGTTGAAGATTTTAAGTTTTGTTTTTAGTGACAGGGTGCGAGATCGCCACAGTCTGCTTGGCTTATGAAACACAGTTTGTGCTTTACAAATGCGAGTTGCTGCATCTGTGATTTGGCTACCGAGGTAGTAGAACTCATCCCCAGCTTCGATAATGTTGGCGTTTTCGCTGGTAGTTAGTTCAAAAGGAGAGATATTGAATAAAATGCACATTTCCGCGCCAAAATAGAAAACAAATAAATCAACTTGCAAACGAAAATAGAAAAGGTAAAAATAAGAAAGTGCACAAATAGAATGTTGGCAAATACTAGCAGAATGGCGAAATTAGACAAAAGGGAAGATACGCTGACAGTTGGGTCGATTTTTTGACAGTTACACTACAAATTACTGAGCGATACTACAAATAAGTGAATCTTGCTCTCCACGTGAGAAAGAGCGTTAAAAGCGCTAATGTATAGAAGTGCATACAAGTGTGTATTTCTATACATATATGTGTGTATATTACATATGTGTGTGTACATATGTGTGTACTTATCTCTGCTCGCTCTTGTAAATTGGTGAAAACAGCAATTGAATTTGCCTTTACTCTGCCAATTCTATTGAAGCTTTTTCGCAAGGCAGACGACTTACGTGACCTGCTCCTTTTCCTAAAGTTCTGTAATTTTTTCAACTCAATCTTCTTCACACTTAGAATTTCTCGATTTCATAATCGATTACTCCCAATTGTCATTTGCTCTGCAACTTAGCTGGCTCTCTCACTCTTCCACTATCTTTCGCTCACACTTCATCTCTTTCACTCATTTGCTCTCTTTCACTAACTCACCCTCACCTCGTTCTCAGGTGAGTGCATACTCCTACCGAAGTGTATACACACACTTTTAGGCTTATGCATATCAATGCCTACGATTCGCAGCAGTGACGACTAAACGATATCGTCATTTACGATTTATACTCTCGAGAAAAAAGAAAAAAGAAAAAAGCACGCACTTAGATGCATTTTTACGACGCTCATCCCATCCGGCCCCTACAACGCACCCAACATCCATCTACCCTACAACGGCATGCGTGTGGGGGTGTGCATAAACTATTGTGCACCGCATAACAATGGTTAGAGCTGTGTGTTGTTCATGCTTGTATTAAGTCACTGCCAACATTCAGCAAGCCACAACAACAATGCTGTTGCCATTAGCGCACACGAGCCCAACATTACGAATGAGTGAGCGAGCGCACGAGCTCGCCAATGTAAGAGCATTAATCAATAGGTATGTAATGGCATACATTACAGCGGGCTATTGGAGAAGTGGAGAAGCCTCTGCTGGTATGCACAGTTGTTTGTTTGTTTGTTTGTTTGTGCTTTACTTATGTTGCGTTGTTGGTATTGCAACATGAACGTAAAATAAGGCTGACATTTGAAATCAATAAAAATATTCTACTCTGCGCTAAAAATAGCAAAGTCGTTGACTGCGCTGCTGCCGAATGCTAAAACCGTATCTCCAATCCAAATCAATCGAAGTGGAAAAGCATAACAAAGTTTATGTGTTCGTAATAAAAAAGTTAAGTATTGAATAGAAGAAGAAGAAGTACATAAAAACGAATTTGTTTCGCATTCTATTTCATTTTGGAAACATTGGTATGTATGGAATATTTTTTATTGCGCGCAGGCGTTGAGTTGAACTCAGGTGCCTGTCAATAAATAAATGACATGAAAACCTTGTCAAATGTGCTTCCACTTCCGACCCCTTTTTCAGAGCACACTTATAGGGGCGCCTATTTTCATACACAAATCCATAAACATACAAATACCGGCGCGCATAACTATGCGTGTGTGTATGTGTGTGTGTAGGCACATTAGTCATTAGCTGACATTCGTATGTATTTACTTCAGCAAAATGAGTTTGAATGCCATACTTATTTATGGACAGATAATTATAATTATAATTATAAAGATAATTATTATTATAATTATAAAGACACTTGTTATTATTTTCATGCTTCGAAACGCATACCAAATCTCGTAGTAAAAAAAGAAAAAATCTTAAAACCCACACAACTCTATTAATTTTAATTCAATTACAGTCAAATATAGCTCATTTGACGCAAAATTAAATTTACTATAACAGTAGTGTACTAAAAAAAATCCTCAATATCGGATAATATCGTAAAAATTATGTCAAAGTCGAAAAAATAGAGAAAAAATAAAAAAATTCCAAATACTTCCGTCTACAGTCTCGTCAGTTGTCATTTCAGAAAAAATGTTAACACACTGTCAAAAAGGCTTGTTTTTGTTCTTTCGAACTAAAAAAGCAAATTCGAAATCGGATGGAAATTGGCGAAGTTAGGAGTGATTGTTCATATCAACCTACTGAAAAACGGTTTTATGGCCATAAAATGAGATTTTGGGGGTGTATTGGAAATTTCAACTATACCATTATTTTCAGTTTTTCATAAGCTACAACCCTCACCATATCCGATCCAAAGTTTTTTTGCAACTTTTTTTTTGTACCACAGTGTAATCGCTACAGAAAATCTACATATGCAGGTACACTTGAGCTCACATAATTAAGGCACTTAAGCTTTTAAAGTTTTATTTTTAAGCTTTTGCAATACTGGCAGAATTTTTCATGGTAATTATTTTTTCGTAAATTTTTTACAAAAACGTTGTTTATTGTAAAGGGTGGTTAAATTTTAAGGGCCGATGTTAAATGTGAACCATTCCTAAACGTTAGGTTTTTCTCTGCATTTCATTTGACATTTTTCAATTTCAGACTAACACAATTTGAACCATGGAAAGATACACAATGGAGCAACGCGCTAAAGTTATTCAGGCTTATTATGAAAACGGGCGTTCAAATCAAAATGCATATCGCGCACTTCATCTTCAGTGATAAGGCATATTTTCACCTCAGTGGATTCGTCAAAAAGCAAAATTGCCGCATTTGGGCGAATGATCATCCAAAAGTGATTGCCGAAAAACTAATGCACCCACAAAAAGTGACTGTTTGGTGCGGTGGCATCATTGGGCCGTATTTTTTTCCAAAATGAGGTCGGTCAGGCAGTTACTGTAAATAGTGTTCGCTATCGTGAGATGATAACGAACTTTTTATGACCCGAATTGGAAGATATGGATGTGGACGATATGTGGTTTCAATAGAATGGTGCCACTTGTCACACAGCTAATGAAACAATGGCTCTTTTGCGCGAAAAATTTGATTGCCGACTAATCTCACGTCGCGGCGATGTCGATTGGCCGCCAAAATCATGTGATTTGACACCGTTGGACTTCTTTCTTTGGTGTTATTTGAAAGAAAAAGTGTACGTCGATAAGCCAGCAACAATTCAAGAGCTAAAGGATGAGATAATTCGGCACATTAATGGTAGAGAACCTCAATTATGCCTCCGCGTCATCGAAAATTTGGTCCATTGGATGGAGGTGTGCCGCCGAGGCCGATATTTTGTTCTATTCGTAATTGAGCCATACCAGTATAATCATAATAAGGAGGAATAATAATAATTTCCTAAACAAATTGTATTTTATTTAAAATCAACACCGGCCCTTAAAACTTAACCACCCTTTATGACAAAAACCTTATAAATGAAAGCATAAAATTCACAACAATTTAACAAATTTCAAAATTTTCTCATCGAAATGTTCAACTTTTCAAACCTCATCTGGGTATGTAGTTTTATACCTCGTTCAATTTTAGTGCAACCAAGTTTATGTATGAAGTCAGCGCGCTTTTTGAGACCCTCGAATGAGGGTTCAGTACAATTGCAACAAAGTCAAAGAGAGGGACTCCACAGGGAGGAGTGCTCTGCCATCTTCTATGGAATCTAGCGAAGACTCAAATACTCATCAAACTTGGAGATAGCAGACCCAAACTGACAGCATAGGCTGACGACTTGGCTGTTATCATCTCGGATAAATGTCCTCAAACGATGAGTGAAATACTCACAAGTGCACTCAGAAAAATCTGCAAGTGAATTGCGTCTACTGGACGGACGAACTGGAAGTACGACGAACTGGAAATAAATCCAGATAAGACAGACTTAGTACCAACTTCCTTGGCCCGGAGCCCATTCTGCTACTCCCTTCTGCAGCCATCAAAGCCACGGTTAGCAACCGAGTAACCCTAACCCCCAAACGAGCTTGGCAGGCTGAGAGAGGCTGCAGATGGACAAAACTGATGTTACCTGTCATGTGCGAGCGACTGTCGCAAATCCTCCTATATTGGTAGAAGGGACTTCAGACAGCTGGTTGGTCTGTTAACGGGCCACTTTCTATGGGCAAAGCACATGGAAAAGGAGCGCATCTCAGACAGTGCACTCTGCCCTCCATGTGGAGAGGAGCATGTGACGGCAGACCACTTTCTTAGCGTCTGCCCCGCCTTCGCTCGAATCAGGCTTGAGGTCTTTGGCACTGATGTGTTAAGAAGCGATGACCTTAGCTCCTTGGCATCACAAGTTCTACTAAGATTTCTTCAGAGGTCACGTAGGTTTAAAGAAAATTAAAAGGGAACTCGAGTGCAGTACAATGGACTTAATGGTGTCTGAGTGCCGTACTTGCAAGTCTGTCCCAAAAAAAAGTAAATAAACAAATTGTTTGATTGGGGTATTGTGCACGACTAATTGTTTCATGCAAGCCATAGTTTTCTGGATTTAGTAATGCGAACTTTTCTGCGCAGAGAGGTTTTGCAGTTTTATATTCATATTTAATATTTTATTTAGTTGACCTCCATCCGTCTTGCGCTTTTTTTAGAAAGAATTTGTGCAGTTTCCCCTTAACAACAGTCAAGGGGACACTGATGTCTGAGGACAACTGAAGCCGGTTCTGTCGACCGCTTCCTGGCAAGCTCATCGGAAATTTCATCTCCCTCTATATTCCTGTGCCCCGGAACCCAGTTTAGAGAAATGTTTCCTGCACGTTCGAGACGTTTGAGTTCCTCCTTATAGGAGTTAGCCAGAAGAGAGCTGCAATACGGCGGCGACAAGGCGTTGATCGCAGCTTGACTATCAGAAAAAATATTAATGCCTCCCTCCCAACAGCGATCCTTAAGCATTTTGCATGCCTGCAGGATCGGGAAGACCTCTGCTTAAAAACGCTGCTTGTTTCCGGCAGTTTAAAGGAGAATGAAATATTGGCTAATTTAGAGAAAACCCCCGCTCCCACTCCAAATTCCATCTTGGATCCGTCAGTGAAAACAGAGGTACCTAATATATATCAGTGCCGACTCTCCCCTCTTTCCAAACTTGCCTGCTCGGAAAGATAGCCCTAACTTAAAACCCTGTTTGCGGATGGAGAGATCAGAGAGAGAGAGAGAGAGAGAGTATGAAGTATGGAGAAGGAAGGAGAGATCTGATTCCATGATGCTACTATGTCCTACAGGAAGTTGCGCCCAGAGGCCAATCTCCTTCCCATACCCATAGTTTTACAAAAAATTTATGAAAATCAAAAACAGAAAGGAAAGTTGTATGAATAGGCCAAAATATGGTGTACTTATTATTTTCACCGTGAGTGTATGTATTAACTTGCTTCTACACGTATAAATAAATATATTTCCATACACACAATCAACTGAAATTTGTTTTATTGCTGACTTCTCGGAACCGACGTTTGATAATTCATCGCTTGATCCGCTAAACGCTTGCCATTTTATGTGTGGGTACGATTGTGTGGCTGTGTGTGTCTGTATGTACATCCATATGTTCTACTTGTATCTACAAATACAACAAATACTACACATTCAAGTGGCCACTGTATGCGTGCGATAGGCTTTTCGTGGAGAGTTGCGTGCCTCAGTTGATAGTCGATTCTGAGTCGCTTGATATGTAGGTCATGTTTTTCATATAAAAGCGTTTACGATAATTATCTACTCGCTTTTCAGTTGCTTTGTAAAATGCGTAATTGCTCAGAGAGACCAAGTCTACGATTACTTGGTTTCCATTATTAATAGATAAACGGCGTTTTCTTTCTTCCAAATTGCTTTCGAAATGCGATTACATACATCTAGGGAAATTGTTTCGGACTAATACATTTAAATGTATCTATAAGTGGATTTCTTAAGGCAAATTAATGGCGATTACAATGGGAAAAGGATCACGAAGACATGGATTGCTTTGCTCAGTGGGGTACAGAAAAGCTATTAGTGTAAGACAAAAAAATCGACAATGCGGTGTAGGGTAATCAGTCTGGTGGAGTTCTCTGGAAAATTCCAAGTTGGTTATGCAGCTGAAGAACAGTGAGCGCAAGGAGCTGCTGTAGACAATCAGGGACTACACATTTCCTGGTAAGGCAAAGCGCTTTGATCGTTGGATAGAATTGAGTAGGCGCAAGGAATAATAAAAAAAATATCCCAAGTAAGATCTGAAAAGAAAGGCAGGAACTATGGACAGTAGGGCGGGTCGATTTAAAAATCGCTCATTGCTCTGTGAAAATCGTATTCTAGGGATCAATATAAGAAACTTTGCCGAAGGAACCATACCTCTAAAACAAATTCTGATGACCCCCAATTTGGGTCGAATGAAAAATCCCACTTTGACCCATTTAGAGTGCTCCAATCGAGTCCAAATGTATGACCGACCCCCACTAACTTTGGACGCCCCTCCACCCATGCCAGTGGCACACCCCCTGGAACTCTCCTGGGGGGTTCCTCATACAATCATTTCAAAATATCACCATTTTTGGCATTTACATGAGAAAAGAAACTTAAAAGTTCGACCCAAATTGGGGGACATAAGAATTCGTTTTAGAGGTATGGTTCCTTCGGCAAAGTTTCTTATTTTGATCCCTAGAATATGATTTTCACAGAGTAATGGGCGATTTTTTTGCTTCCCCACAAATCGACCCGGCCTAATGGACAGTGAAGACTGGCGAAAGCTGGCCAAAAACATAGAAATCGCACAAAACCTCGACGACGACGACTGTGACAGCCATAAGTTGGTCTTATAAACTGCACATCAACGATCAATCAAACCAGAAATCGTAGTTCATTCCTTCAATACCTTAAAAAGAAATTTCGCTAGAACTTTTTGTCAGTGCTTTTAAAGCAGAATTTAACTGTTACGCAGGTGTTAAAGCTGTGTCAAGCGTTCTGACATCTCAAATACCTCACAGAAATAAGTATATATGCAAAGTTTTTTTATATCGATATCTTTCTTGATAGTAACGGTAAATTTTTGTTTGGTATGAGAAGGTCTGTATTTGCAGTCCAACTTAACTATTCGCATTGGTATCATAAAGAAAAATTTAAGTAAAATGGATTACTTCTTTTGATGGGTTAATCTGTAGACTACCACGTGGAAGCCATTTATCCAGTGAAGAGCGTGGTCTGATTAAAGGGCTAAGCGAAAGTGGCACAAGTATTCATGAAATGACTGCTAAAGTAAATCGGCATACTCGTAGGAATACCATCAGCAACTTTCTTAAAAATCCCGAAACTTATGGTCAACTCAAACGAAGCGGCAGGCCAGCTAACATCCACAGCAGATGCAAAAGAGAAATTTGTCATCTGGCTGCCCAAAAAGAAATGCAAGGAAATCAAACACCATTTAAGTCTTAAGGTCACCGATAGACAAATACATCAAATTTTGTTCGAGGACGTAGCACTTAAATATTGTTTGCGGAAGCCGGTACCAAGACCATTAGCACGCCGCATTAAGGCCTGTTTAGCATTTGCCGGAAAATATCAATTTTCGACAAGCGAATTCCAAAACGTTGTATTTTCGGACGAAAAAAAGTTCAACTTAGATGGTGCAGATGGTTGCCAGAAATATTGGCGGGCCCTTATCCAGCCACGGCAAACGCACCATAAGCGGAACCACGGTGGCAGGTCTTTGATGAGTTGGGCCGCTTTCGGACATGGTAGAAAATCTCCAATTTGTTTTATTCCGACTAGAACCAAGGCGGAATTCTATGCTGAAATATTAGAGGATGTTCTCATTGGGTTTGTGGGAAACATACATATACGGAGACGACTGTGTTACCCAGCCAGACAACGCCTCAATCCATAGGGCTCGTTTAACTAGGGCCTTCCTATCGGCAAGAAAAATTTCAGTTCTGGATTGGCCAGCACTAAGTCCCGATTTAAACCCAATTGAGGACCTCTGGGGAATATTTTCGGCCCGTATTTATAAAAAAGGTGGGCAGTTTGAGACAATCAAAGACCTGAAAGGTGCTTTAGTGGAAGAGTGGGATAAGATAGGTGATTTCACTCTTCAAAACTTGACAGACTCTATGCCGTATAATGACTATAACGTATAAATGATGTCCTTTCTCAAAATGGAAAACATATTAATTATTAGAAAATCGAAAGTTATAGAAACGTTGAAAAAAGTATAAAGAAAGGCCAATGCACATATACTTATTTCATATGAAGTTATTTTAATTTCTTTTTTAATTTAATAAGTTTAGTCGTGTTGAATTTTTGTTGTATACTATGGGCAAAAAGTAAGGTGAATTTGGTTGTAAAATGAAAAATCTTTATTTATTCTTTTAAATCAATTTCATCCCCTTCAAAATAATCCCCTCTCGATGAAATACACTTATGCCAACGATTTTTCCCATCCCCGAAACATGCCAAATAGTCCATTTCCGGTATAGCCATCAGCACCTTCTTCGATTCAGCTTTTATCTCCTCAATCGACTCGAAACGCATTCCCCGGAGTGGTCTCTTGAGTTTTGGGAATAGCCAGAAGTCACACGGAGCCAAATCAGGCGATAACGGTGGTTGCGGAACGACATGCGTGGAATTTTTGGCGAAATGGTCACGAAGAACGAGTGCAGTGTGAGACGGTGCATTATCGTGATGCAAAAACCAAGAGTTGTTGGCCCATAATTCTGGTCTTTTTAGACAAATTGCTTCAAGTAAACGAAGCATAACGCTCAAATAATATTCCTTATTAACAGTTTGGCCAGGTGGAAGGAATTCATAGCGCACCACACCACGAAAATCGAAAAAAACTGTCATCATGACTTTGACGTGCTCTTTTCGGTCTGGCCTCGCCTTTAGCACGATATTCTCTTGATTGGTCGGTTGTTTCAGGGTCGTAAGCCTAAATCCAAGTCTCATCTCCCGTAATGATGCATTTGAGCTTGTCCTGATAGTCTGAAAGTATTGTTTCACACACATCAACGCGACGACTTTTTTCCAAGAAATTGAGAGTTTTCGGTACCAAACGAGATTTGACTTTTTGTAGGCCCAAATGGTCTTTCAAAATGGTTTTCACAGATCGTTCTGATATTCCGATCATATCAGTAAGGTCTTTAACAGTCAACCGACGATTTTTGAGCACTAACTCCTTCACTTTATTGACGTGTTGGTCATCTGTTGACGTCGATCGTCGTCCGGAACGCTCCAAGTCATCAACACGTTCTCGACCCTCTTTGAAGTCTTTGTACCACTTATAAACATTTTTCTGCGACATGGTCGAATCAACAAATGCCTTCTGCAACATTCTAAACGTTTCCGCAGCCGAAATTTCATTCCGCAAACAAAATTTGATGGCACTTCTCTGCTCAATCAAATCAGACATTGTAAAAATCGAAAAATGCACTCTTGGTCGTTTGGTAAACACAAGCGTAAATATATTAATGATAATGACATTCACATGAAAGTTGGCCCAGATGTTATTAACAGTGCTGCCAACTCATGAAAAAAATAACTAGAACGAAATTTTAATCCCGCGAAGTTTGACAAATAAATTTACCTTATTTTTTGCCCACAGTATGATTTATTGTTCCAATTTTTGTAAATATATATTAAAATTATTGGTTGAACCTTCCTTCTGCTTCTTTATAGTTTTCCATATGAAAATACCCTTGCACATATACTTATTTCTGTGAGGTATGCCC
The DNA here is from genome assembly GCF_027943255.1 of Anastrepha obliqua. Taxonomy (NCBI): domain Eukaryota; kingdom Metazoa; phylum Arthropoda; class Insecta; order Diptera; family Tephritidae; genus Anastrepha; species Anastrepha obliqua. The sequence continues at coordinate 28,380,604 of NC_072895.1, forward strand.
TATGCACTATTAATTGGAGTTTTAAGAATTTTTCTGGGTATGCAGTTTTATAGTATAAGAAAGTGCAAGTTTCAAGCGACTATAAAACTCCCCCCTTCTATAAAAAAGACAACAAAACCTCCTTTGAAAATTTCCACGGAATTACGCTACTTAACACATCTTATAAGGTCTTTCCAGCATTCTTACATTGATACTTTAAATTGCAGCAGAAAACATTTTGGGCGAATACCCAGTTGGCTTCCCGCCAAGACGTTCAACAACATACCAAGTTTTCTTACTTCAATAAAACATTAAAAAATGTTGTGATTGCAACACATATAAGCATCTGCTATTAATAAATTTCCAAATCGCCGGAATTTTGCAAGACTGGGCAACAGCAGCAAACTGGCCAATTTGGTTAAGGCCACCCTGACAAACACCCCCGGAGAAGTAGTTGCCCAGCAGTCCGTCTTAGATAGATAGATACTTTACGAGGTTTGCACTTCGACTTCATGGTATTTCATGCCCTCGACTTCGTTGAGACTCTCTGGGCCTCTCAGTTCCACAAATAGGAACTATGATTCTATGATTCCTTCAAATAACAGATGCACTAATTTGAACGCTTGCCGAATAGCGAGGAGTGAACACTTCAGTGAACAGTCGATTAACGAAGAGCGCGGAGTTTATTGAGTACCGAGCCTCAACGAATTTTTACAGGACATCTTTAATGCGGGTGCATCACTCTGTGAGAGATTTCCCGGTGTCGCTTTACTGGGCCTAGGTCGAAGAGCAGCCACTTCACCTAACGCAACCTTTCCTTTCCTTCAGCAGTACCGCTGCTGCAGTAAAAGTCGTTTGCTGCCAAAGCCATCCTACTCAGTCACAAGGGTTTTCAATTAGCGTCTGTCACTTGAAGAAAAGAAAGTTTGCTCGAAATTGGTTAAGTCTTTTATTCGCGATTTTAGGTCAATATTGTCATGCTGTCCTGCGAGAGTGATATTTTGTTTGCATGACGAAAATAGTTTTTTTCGAATTTCGGTATTTTACAGGGAGGTTACTTTTCTTGCCAAAATCGTTCGCTTCAAAGTTGTTTGGGTATTCGCTATACACTCCTTGAATTCGCTCACACAGAGCTTATTTGCACTCGTTCGCTATTTTTGCTGAGGGTTCGTCCAGTGATTTGAAGGTGGCCTAACCAATGAAGGCTTAAAAATTGACAAAAGAGTTGCTTAACCAGGGCTTAGCTTGAAAGAAGGCGGCAGTCTAGCAATTGGAAGCTCGGAATTTCAAGAGAATACTAACGAGGCACTGGATTATTGAAGATATTATCCAAATTCTGCGTCGAGAATTCAGTAGAAGCTGCAAAGTTGAGGAATAGGCGGAACAGGTAAAGCCAACTTGGCGCTTTCTGAGTGAATGCACAAAGTCGAACTTCAGATTGGAAAAATGTTACTACTTGGAGAATATTCCTTTTCATTTGATTTCCGTTTATTCAGTCTATGACATGGTATCTCTTTCAGGTAGAGCTATACAATTTTACCTAAAAGTAAAGGAACTAATGGACTACCCTGTTCGTGTCTCCGCCTGTTGCGGAATATGACACCAATCGCCCCGGTTCAGTGCCTACGTCCTCCATGCCTGAAATCCCAAAAAACCTGCGACTTCATCTACACCGTCAATTCATCTGAGCGGCGTGCAACTCCTTCTTCTATGGCTGTGGCAGACGGGTGCCTGTACAATTTTTCGCCATTCGATATCGCGACAAAGATTTTTCGTAGAACCCCACTTTCAAATATCATCAGCTTCTGTTTATATGCATCTCTGAGTGACCCGTTGGAATAATAATTGAGCCATACAGAGAAATCTTCGTTCTCCTGTCAAAAAGCCGGTTCTTGAGGTTATTGCGTAGAGAGTAATGAAGCGGCGCGTCGTAAAGATTCTGTGAGCAATGTATGCAGAAATTTTGTTGTCATGATCAATGGTTACTTCTAAGTATTTCAATTTCTTCACTACATCAAAACTATAATCGCCGCTTTCGAGTATTTGACCCACATTGTGTCTGACATAGTCCGAAGAGTGCTATAATTGTGGCTTCATTTATTTTTAGTGCACATTTTTTGCTGCTCTTCCTATACTTTCGAAGGCTTCTTTCAAATTAGGCAGCGCTGATGCGATAATGTCTATGCTGTCCGCGTAAGCCAACAACTAAATCGATATAAATAAAATAGTTTCCTTTGGGTTTACGCCTGAACTTCTGATAACCAGAGCAAGAGCAATATCAAAGAGAGCACACGAGAGTCCTTCCCCTTACCGGAGTCCGTTCATGTGGCGAACTCCCGCGACAGATCATTTTGAGTTCTTACAACGTTTTTTACATTGTGCGTGCGAGTAGTAGTTCGCGTTAAGCATATTAGCTTAGCGGCATTGCCGAACACGGCCATCGCTGAGAAGAGCTGGTTTCGAATTATGCTCCTGTAAGCTGCTTACTAGTACCAGCTTAACTGTAGAGAACGTGATAGTTTTGAGAAGAGATATTCGAGAAAAAAATCAATATATAATTTTTTTCAAGACTTTATTATGCTTCAAAAGCTTCGAAGCCTTTCGTAACATGAGAAAGAAAATATGGTGAGAGCACATGGCGCTCGAGGTAGCTTATTATCCGTAGAGAGCGCATTCCCTGGTGGCGGATAGGGGAATACCTCCCAGATATGGGTAGTAGGAGAAAAATGAAATATCTTCCGCGGACCACACAGGTCGGAGATGTACACTTCGTTAAAAAGCTAACTCTCCTCGACGTCTGATTCATCATGTGAGATGCGGTCGAAAGCGGGTATATGAACTTGGAGCAAGCGGCGCGCTATAAAAAATGTGATATGACAGGTAGAACTAGATACCTTAAGATGTATTCTCCAGATGTATTCCCCACTGACGTGCGTGGTGTAGCGCACGGTTGTTAGCTCAGCCGTAAAACCGAAATGCCCAAGAACCGGAGAGCTTCGACCTATGTTCCGACTAGGAACAACACTAAATTGTAATGTTACATTAACTTTTTTTTTTGGACTCAATTTATTATCAAGAAGATAAAAAAACACACATGGAGCCAAAACTGATTCAGAACAGGACAAGTTTTGCTGATCATGTTGAAGGTACTTCTTCCAATAGGGGTTTTTGACAGATAACGCGTGACTACCAACAAACTAAATACATTTTTTTCAGTATTCATTGACATTTCATTATCGAAAGTCTTACACCTGAACAACATTTTGAAGTCGTACAATTGGACCATGAAAATCTACGCTCTGTGAAATGTGTTCCTTGCGCGCTCTGACCTTTTGGTGTACATAAACGTCCTACCGAACGCACTATTCGGCAAACCACCGGCAAAGTTTATAATAATCTCACCATATTGGGTGATACTCGACAGATTAGACTACGTAGAGCCCGAAGTGAAGAGAATATTGCAGCTGTAAATGAAAGTTTTGCCAAAGATCTGGAAGAATCGATTCGGCGCCGATCGCAACATCTCAATATCTATCTCCTGGCACTACTTGGGAAATTTTACGCAGAGATCTTGGTTTGAAAGCTTAAAAAATACAGCTAGTCCAAGATTCGAAGCCGGCCAATCTGATAATTTCCGGCCGAAGCGTCATAATTTCATTCGCTAGGCGCTTGAAAAACTCGCCGAAGATCCGCATTCTAGGAGCCAAAGATCAAGATCATTTAAGTTGACCGAAACTATTCTCGTAGTCCTTATTGTCAACGAAGTCTAGGTGTAGTTTCGAATCTTCGAGCATGAAACACCAAAATGATAGAAAAAGTTTTTCCGATTAGTGGTCGCCCCTCTGCAGGCAATGGCGAGATTCCCAGAGTATTTCTGCCATGAAAAAGCTCCTCATCAAAAAATGAACTGCCGTTCGGAGTCGGCTTAAAACTGTAGGTCCCTCCATTTGTGAAACAACATCAAGACACACGCCGCAATTAAGAGGAGGAGCTCGGCCGAACTCCCAAAAAAAGTGTAAGTGCCAATTAAAAATAAATAAATAAACGAAGTATCTGCATGTGCGGACTTCATTTTCCTTCATATTGGATGCTTGAAGAGTTAGAGTGGCGAAAAGGATTCTTCTAAATAGAAGACAAATTTTTAGACTTTTCAGCACAAAGTAAAAATTTTGAAGTTATTGAAAAAAAATACATAAATATATAAATAAAACAAAATACTTTAACAAAATAAGTTGAAAACAGGCGCTAGTGGAATAAAATATTGAGTAGTCGAAGAAGCCTTTGCGTATTTTGTCAATAGATGTCGTTGGAGTCATCTATCTCCAGTGCTTCATTTAATAAAAAAAAATTAAATTCGGAGAAGTTGAAAAAAAGTTATAGCTGTTCAAAAATGAGTGAAAATAATGAAGAAATTCGCTATATTTTGAAATTTTTGTATAAAAAAGGGAAGAATGCCACGCAAGCCACCAATGAAAGTTGTGATGTTTACGGTGGCGATGCTGAATCAGTTCGTGTAGCACAACAATGGTTCGCTCGCCTCCGTTCTGGAAATTTCGATGTGAAAGATGCACCTCGCTCCGGTCGACCTATCGTTAAAAAAGACGATGAAATTATGGAAAAGATTGACCAGGGTCGTCACGTAAGCTGACATGACATCACCAAGGCACTAAACATTCATCACCAAACGGTTTTGAACCATTTAAAAAAGGCTGGTTACAAAAAGAAGCGCGATGTTTGGGTACCACATGAATTGTTTGTGAAAAATTTAATGGACCGAATTAACATCTCCGATTCTTTGCTGAAACGAAATAAAATCGAACCATTTCTGAAGCGAATGGTAACAGGAGACGAAAAGTGGATCAAATACGACAATAATGTGCGAAAAAGATCATGGTGCAAGGGTGGTGAAGCTCAACAAATGGTCGCAAAGGTTATGCTGTGTGTTTGGTGGGATTGGAAAGGAATCATCCACTATGAGCTGCTCCAGCCTGCTCGAACGATTGATTCTACACTTTACTGTCAACAAGTGAAGCAAGCAATCGAAAAAAACGGCCAGAACTGATCAGCAGAAAGGGCGTCGTCTTCCATCAGGACAACGCTAGGCCACGCACATCTTAGATGACTCGGCAAAAACTGGGAGAGGTTGGCTGGGAAGTTTTGATGCATCCACCATATAGCGCTGACCTTGCACCATCGGACTACCATTTGTTTCGGTTAATGCAGCACTCCCTTAATGGAGTAAAGTTGGCTTCAAGGGAAGCCTGTGAAAATTACTTGTCGCAGTTTTTCGCCGAGAAACCACAAGAGTTTTACACTGATGGAATAATGTCTCTAGAAGAAAAATGGCAAAAGGTGGTCGATCAAAATGGTACATATTTGGTTGAATAAAATTCATTATAAATATAAAAAAAATGAGTTCAAGTTTGATTAGAAATACGAAAAGACTTTTTCGACTACCCAATATATTAATTTTAAAAGTGAATAAATAAAAATAAACTAAGTAAAAAAAATTCTTACAATTCACACAGTTTCTTATTACTTTCTGAAAATGTTAAGCATACAATTCCCTTTTTTTTAATTTCCTGCCTCATAAATATGCCTGCAAATTAGAATGCGCTCCATTCAAATACCTACTTAGTGCGCTTGTCCTTACGTTCTACGCCGTTCTACGTCGCCGACTCACGGCGCTCAACTTTATTATCATTTAGATTGGTCCTGCCAAGCCAACTATGTAGTACTTGAGCGCTTACATATCTACGTACTTACATGAGTCAGTGTGCTCATCATATACGATTACATACATACATATAAATATATGTACATACATTATTGCATGATACATACATATTAACGAGTACATCAAAAGGTATGCGAATTGGATGTGAATGAATAAATTTGCATAGAAATTTTGCATTTACCAAGTTTGTGAAATCAATTTAGCTTTTGCCGGCAATTTAACCTGCATAAATGCATGTAATTTAACACATACAGTATGCATATATATACATATACATATACATACATACATATATATATATCTATAAATATTTATATACTAAGCTCAGGCAAGCAAGCGCATGTCCCACGTCCATCTCCTACTTACCACTCTTACTTAGCCGGTGAATTTTGACTGCTTTCTTGGCACTACCGTTGACAGAAGAATATTTCCCAATAACCGCCTACACGGTTCACCTCAGCTACGCATACACTACGACGAGGGTTAAGTGGGGAGCTCTTGATCAGGTTTGGTTGCTAATAAATGCTGCTGCTACTGCTGTTGCTGCTACCGTCGGCCGGCTGCCGTTTACTTGAAAAAATTCTTGTGGTAGTCTAGGCTGTGCGCCCTCCGCTCAGTTGGTCGATTGGTTGGTTGGCCAAGTGACAATAATTTTTCTTATTGCTTTTTAAATATTTTGTTCTTGCATGCTGTCACTGGACGCGCGTTTGTGTGCGCTTGTGTTGCGCGTAGCTGCGATAATCTACTTTTAGGCGTTGTTGCTGGTGCTATTACCGTTGGCGCTGGTGCTTTGTCGTTTGATTGCTGTCGGTCAATTGGCTGTCGACCCAAACGGCATTCTTGTGACTATTTTACTTGTAGTTGTTGGCAGGTTAGTCGGCTGTTGTCTTTGCTGCTGCTGCGAGTGATGAGTGTAGCTGTCGCCGCCGCTGCCGCTGTTGGCGATGTTGAGTTTCTTGGCAAATGTGATTTATAATTTTTGTTCTTGGCGATTTATTTACATGACGCTGTGGAGGTTGTTGACACAAGGGAACACGTTTGTTGTTGTTGTTTATTATTTTTGTTATATTATTTCGTGCACGTATGTATGTATTTAGGGGAATAATAATAATGGAAAAAATATATTAATATAATATAAAAAAAATATGGTTTCATTAAACGCAAATACTTTTCGGTGGCACCAAATTTTTACACTTTGCGAGACTGTTTTTTTAATTTCGGAGAGTTTTGGAGAGAGCTAAAATTTTTGTTTTTGCTTTGAAGTATCTGATGCTGCCTGCATGGCAAATTTGGTATTGAATACTGGATTTTGCATATGAAAAAATATTTTGCAATATACAGGGTGGGCCATATAGCGTTTGCCTTTTGAACCACCTGTTTTTTTGAGAATGGTAACACAAATGACATGTCAAATGTGTTCATAATTTACTTAAAGGTTTGACATTTACGAAATGGGACGCTATACGCATGCTTGAACAAAATTGGGAAATATTGAAAACCTATTTCCAAAGTGGTAAGTCTTCTTCTTCTTCTCTGATGAAGCTCATTTTCACATCGGTGGCTACGTCAATAAGCAAAATTTTCGGATTTTGGGCTCAGAAAATCCTCACGTTACTGTAGAGAAGCAAATGCATCCACAACGAGTCACTGTTTGGTGCGGTTTTTGGTCTGGCGGCATTATCGGGCCATTTTGGCGAGCGTTACCGTGATATGCTCAACGAGTTTTTGTTTCCAAAAATTGAAGAGGATGACATGGACGACATTCGGTTTCAACAGGACGGTGCAACTTGTCACACTGCCAAAGTTACACTCGAACTTTTGGCCACCGTTTTTGAATTCCGATATCAACTGGCCGCCTCGGAGCAGGGATTTAAGCCCGTTGGACTATTTTTTGTGGGGAGCTGTTAAGGACAAATGCTATGCGAACCATCCAGAGACAATTGATGCTTTAAAACACGAAATCGAAGTTGCCATTCATGAAATTGGAGCCCAAACAGTCGAAAATGTGCTTAAAAATTGGGTTGATCGAATGGCCTACTGTAAAGCCTGTCGTGGCAGTCATTTGAACGATATTATTTTTCATTCATAAATGACAATGTTCAATCTTCAAAATAAAAAAAAGTTTGAAAAAATATTCATTAGTTTTTTTTTTATAGCCGATTCAAAAAGCAAATTTTACATGGCCCACCCTATACTACAAATGAACTAAATTACTAAATTGCGACATTGGAGAAGAAAATTTTGCGAAAAATATGTGGCCCGATCAATTTTGCAGATGGCACATATCGCATTCGATACAATCTAGAACTAGAAGACCTTATAAAAGGGCGAAACATCATAAAATACTCAGATACAGACGTGGAAAGAATGCCAGAGCAAAGAGCAGCAAAACGGGCCTTCAAGAAGCAATCGTTGGGAAGCGAACTAAAGGCAGACCAAAGAAAAGTTGGTTAGATTCGGTTATCGAAGACCTCACAGAGATGCACATACAAAATTGGTGGCGATTGACAGCGGATCGAGAAATCTGGAAGCGGATAGTTGCGGAAGCAGTGGTACACCCGGGACTAAAGAAAAAATAAAATAAATAAATTATCGGCGGGTACACTTCTGCTAGGTGTTTGGCCGAGCTCCTGCTCCTATTTGTGGCGTACGTTTTGACGTTGTTCCACAAAGGGCGGGATCTACAGTTTCAAGCCGATTCCGAACGGCAGATATTTTTTTATGAGGAGCTTTTTCAGTGCAAAAATACACTCGGAGGCTTGCCATTGCCTGCCGAGGAGCGAACGCTATAAGAAAAAACTTTTTCTTCATTTTTGGTCTTTCACCGCGATTCGAATCTACGTTCTCTTTGAATTCAGAATGACAGTCACGCACCGCCCCATTCGCCTACCGCGGCCACCGTCCACCCAGGATTGTCATGCTTAAAAAGAAGAAGAAGAAGTTTTACTAAAAAAACGTTCCTACAGGAAAATTAGTTCTTCCCCTATTGACTCCATCTTCTTTATTGTGTCTGGAACTGACTCAAGTGCGAGGTCACGTTCGAGATCAAAGCTACGGATATACCAAGGCGCACCAACGGCACATTTAAGCACTTAAATTAGTTGAATTTTGCTTTGGCTAGAAAACCCCCAAATCTAAACGACGTAAGTCCACACAGTCCACTGCCCTTAGACAGCCCACCAACCACTTCAAGGGTAGTTGAGTCCTGTAAATCCAGACTGAACTATGTTGGTAGACTTAATATCCTGATGCTAATATGGGTCCCGCAACACGTAGGTATCGCGGGTAACGAGACCTCTGACTCTTTAGCTAGGATGGGCTCTGAGGCCAACTTTTTTAGTCCGAAGCCCGTTCTGCCACTCCCTTCTGTAGCCATTACAACCAAGCTAACCAAACCGGTTAGAAAGCGGGTTACCTCGACCCACAAGTGAGCTTGGTAGGCTGAGAGGAGCTTCATATGGAGAAAACTGATGTTATCTGTCATTAAGCAGAAGGGAGTGTAGGCAGCTTGTTAGACCGCTGACGGGCCACTTTCTATGGACGAAGTATCTCAGACAGTGCAATCTGCCCTGCATGTGGAGAGGAGGATGAGACGGTGGACCGTTTTCTATGCGTCTGCCCCGCCTTCGCTCCACTTCGCCTCAGGCTTGAAGCCTTTGGCTCTGATGTGTTGAAAAGCGACTATCTTGGCTCCTCGGCACCACAAAATTTATTTATTCGGAGGTCAGGTAAATTTAAATAAATTAAAAAGCGAACCGGACCCGAAAGGGTGCAGTACAACGGACTTAACGTTGTCTGTTTGCAGACGCATAAGCCAATACAAATTTTCATATTTAAATTCAAGCTCCACTTTTTTATGCATTGCATTTTCACAACTTCCATTTCGCATTATTTTGATCAGAAATTGCAAATTTCGCGTACGTAATTCTATAGCCTATTGAAATTTGATACAATAAAGGGCAAGCCTCAATTCGATCGAAAATCGTAATAATTTTTGAATATTTAAGACAATGAAAAGCTGTCTTCCTCCTGGACAATAAGCATCACCGTGGAGCTGCCCAAGAAAGGCGACTTGAGTGACTGGAGAAGAATAATCCTTCCCAACGCCATCTACAAAATTCTTGCAACGATCATGCAAACCAGACTCCAATGTATCGAACGCTCTTTAAGAGGCGAGCAAGCTGGATTTCGCTTGAGTGGTGCTTCCCGCTTTCTATGCTGTTCGTTGACTTTAAAAAGGCATTCGACACAACCAAACGAGAAGTCAGACGTAATCTAGCTGGCATTAACTAGAGAGGGAGTTCCCGCAAAGATAATCCACCTCATCAGAGCCGTTTATGAAACCTCCGAACTGACAGTGTTTCAGAACGGCAACTTCAGCAACTCATTCACCATCAACACAGGCATAAGACGAGGCTGTCCCCTGTCACCTCTTTTCCTCGATATCATCCTGGACGATGTCATGAACCAATTGATCCTGCACAAAAGAGGCATCGTTAAGAGTTTCACTAGATATCTTGAGCACCTGACCTTCCCCGATGATACCTGCTTCCTCTCCCACAAACTCACTGACATGCAAGCGAAGGCGGACAGACTAGTCACCCCAGGCATGCACTGTCGTACTGGAGGTCAACATCGCCAAAATGAAGGCTTCGAGCGACAACCACAATAAAGCAATACCTATAATGATTGACGGGTGTTCAGTGGAAGTTTTCGAAAGTTTCTGCTACCTCGGCTGCACCATCACGGCAGACGTCAGGCGGAGGAGCAGATGAAGAGGTCAACTGCAGGCTAAGCAAAGCAATGGCGGCCTTCGGGAGAATGTATACAGCATCAATGAAGTTAAGTGTCCCCAGGAGCTAATTTAAGCGCTTGGCGTACCAGTAACAGTCGTAGGCATCATGGCTTTAATCGATAAATCATATGAGAGCAGTTGGTGCAGTAATGGGGCTAGAACAAATAACCAAGTATTTCCTGAATAGGCCTAATAAGATGGTAGAAAAATTCTTTCTCAGAAAGAGGAGAAGTGAGCCGTGAGTGCTAATAGGAATAATTATGGGGCAAAATCCAAGGAGATGATACGTGGTCATCCTAGGCATCCCCAACAATCCACAATCATGTTTGGAAGATGTGGATAGTACAGAGCAGCTTTTCTGCCGAAAGGGGTCTCGGTCGTCTAGAATTTTCATAAAATCGATGTTTTTTTGTTTTTTGTATATTTCGAATTTAGGAATGTACTGTCAAATTTTTGGAAGCATATTTCCAGTAGTTTCAATTCTACAGCCGTTTTAACAGGTAAAGTCAGATTCCTAACGCGGTGGTATCATTGGCCGCATTATCCACTCGCAAAACTTTAAATTCAATTATGTATCTCAAAACTATTTTTTTTCGGCCTGGTGTTGTCAAATAAAGAAAAAAACTATTTAATCGAATCGTCTGAAATTTTAATAGACATGAATGGCTATCACCTGTACTAGAATCATATTATTATTTCAATTGTTTGGTTTTTTTTTTATTAAAAACTGATGAAATCAGATTTTTAGAGTGTCAAATTCAAAACCGCGGCATTTCGTCAAATTTGTTTTTTTTTTTTTAATCTAGTACGGGACATGGCTACAGTCATACTCGTACTGATGATTACTTTTTTTTCGTTTTTATGTTTCAGATAAATAGAAGATCACAAATGGACTACACCGGTCCACCACCAGGTCCAATTTTTCGGAAGGGTAAACTTCAGCACAATTTTTAAAATTATTAAAATAAAAAAAAAAATTTTTTTTTTCATTTTTGCTTCAGATAAATAGAAGAGCCAAAATGGGTAACACCATCCAGATCCAATTTTTTGGGAGGGTCAACTTCAGCGCCATAAGCTTATAACAGTCCTACCAAAAAACAAAAAATTTATTTTTGCCATATGTCATCCGCGGACCGTTTTATTGATAGCGTCTCGTTCATATTTGAGTAGAAGCTACTTTAATAACCCCATAGTTATTTGTACGATCTTGTAGTGTCAAAACGTCACGTATTGTTTACAGTTTGAAAATTTGTGAAAATCAAAGAACGAGCAAGGGTTAAGTTGGGCTTGGTTACGCGCGTTGCCACCCTCCGCGTGAATGTAGATGGCACCACTTAGGTCTAGGGGCTTATTCCCAATGTTGTGCAACTATTTTGCCACTCGAACAGCTGTTGAGATGAGTGAGCAATTAATGAATGTCCAACCAGACAGACTGTGTATGCAATAGTGGAGTTGGAGTTGGAGTCATCATACTCACTATTGAAGATTTCTTGTTTGTGTGAAAGCGGAAATCGCATCTCTATGTGTTTCAATTCAAATTAAATCAAACCGGTAAGTTCAGGTTGAATTCACAAGAATTGGGAGCTTCTCAATTCATTTCATAAAGTCTGCTGATCATTTGACCCTCACTCTGCTTGCCCTGCACCGGTGATCAATGGAGTTATAAGTCCACTTTTGACCACATTTAAAATGTACACATGACACTGAACATACGGTAATCACCACCCAAAATCAGTAATCACCGAAAACTCCATTGAAATTTTTCGTAAATTTATCAAAAATGAACCGGAATCTTCGTTGAAATGAATTGGATTTGAATATCTCCAAAACATCGATTTATGGAATTTTAACTGATCGTATCGGCTTACGAAAGGTCTGTACACGTTTCATTCAGCATAAGTTAACTGAGGGCCAAAAATTGCTCAGAATTGAATATTCGAAAGACCTCATTAAAGAGGCGAGAAAATACGAGAACTTCTTTTACAACATAGTAACTGGTGATGAAACGTGGTGTTTCCAACATGGACATGAAACAAAGTCAAAAAAGTGAAAGGGCCGAATGGAAGGTCCCAGACGAGCCACCACCCAAAGCATTGCGTTTGGAGAAGTCAAGAATCCAGTCGATGCTCATTTGTTTCTACGATTCCAAAGGAATTGTCCGCAAGGAGTTCGTGCCAATGGGCCAAGCCGACAATGCCATTTTCTATCTTGGCGTTTTGAAGCGTTTGTTGCATCGCATTCGTCGAATTCGCCCTGAATACCGCGAAGGAGGAAGCTGGCGCTTATTGCTTGACATCTCATCAATCCACTCTTGTGACTGATTTTTTTAACAGAAATCGCATTTTAACCATCAACCACTCCCCGAATTCGCCTTATATTGCTCCCTGTGACTTCTACCTATTCGGAAAATTGCGTTTGGCCATCAAAGGAAAATGTTTTCCGTCCGTAGAGGCCATCCAAAAGGCTTTTACCGACATCCTAAAGGACATTCCGGTCAATGACCTGAAACACTATTTCGAAAAGCTTTCAGATCGCGCAAAACAGTATAACGAGGCCAGAGGGGACTGTTTTGAATAAACAAACTCGAAGTTATCAGAACAAACCTCCTGTCGTTTCTATTTTGCTCAGTCTAAAACACAGTGCAACAAAAATAAATTTTTTTTGCTATCCAGGAAAAACTGTATATGCTAACTAATTAACTAAAGATTTTTTCTTGCGTACGCAGTTTTTCATTTTTGTTATTAAATTAGTTGTTTAAAGGGCCTTGATATTTCAAAATATAAAAAGATGGCATACAGCCAGAACTACTGATCGCCCATTTGCAAATTACAGCGAAAAGTCAACTGCGGCAACTGGCGAGGAGTAACCCTGCTCAACGCCATCTAAAAAATTGTAGTCACGATCGTGCAAGCCAGACTCCAGTGTATCGAACGCTTTTTAAGAGACTGGCAAGCTGGATATCGCCCTCATCGAAGCTGCGCTGACCAAGCCAACAATCAGTTGAGTAATGTTTCCCGCTTTCTATGCTGTTCGTTAACTTTAAGAAGGCATTCGACACAACCAAACGAGAAGTCAGACGTAAACTGGCTGGCGTTATCTTGAGAGGGAGTTCCCGCTAAAATAATCCATCTCATCACAGCCCTTTATGAGAAACTGAACTGACAGTGTTTGACAACGGCAACAGTGACCCATTCATCACCAATGCAGGCGAAAGGCAAGGTTGTCCTAGACGACATCATGGGTCAATTGGTCCTGCACAAAAGAGGTATCGTAAGGAGTTTCTTGAGCACCTGAACTTTCCCGATGATATCTGCTTCCTCTCTCACAAACTCACTGACATGTAAGCAAAGGCGAACAGACTAGTCACTCTGACATGCACTGTCGTACTGAAGGTCAACATCGCCAAGACGTAGGTTTTGAGCGACAACCACAATAAATCAAGACCTATAATCATTAACGGATGTCCAGTGGAAGTTGTCGAAAGCTTCTGCTATCTCGGCTGCACTATCACGGCAGACGTCAGACGGAGGAGCAAACGAAAGTGTCAACTGTAGGCAAAACCAAGCAATGACGACACTCGGGCGAATGCGTAAAGTATTGGTGCATTCGCAAATCTCCAGGCGCTCTAAACTTCCAATATTCAGCTCATGTGGGAAGTGAGTAGTCCCAAGCAGATTCTGCAAGGAAAAAACGTACACATTTTTTGAGAGTTTGGCCGAGCTTTTCCTCCTGTTTGTGGCGTGCGTCTTGATTTTATTTCACAAATGGAGGAACCTACACTTAGAAGCCGACTCCGAACGGTGAATATTTTTTATGAGGAGCTTTTTCATGGCAGAAATACACTCGGAGGTTTGCCATTGCCTGCCGAGGGTCGACCGCTATTAGAAAAAACTTTTTCTTAATTTTGGTGTTTCACCGAGATTCGAACCAATGTTCTCTCTCTGAATTCCGAAAGGTACTCACGCACAAACCCATTCAGCTACGGCGGCTTTTGTCCTGGTGAATAGTTACAAAAATATTTTTTTAAGAACCTGGATGCATTTTCGTTGTGCGTATAATTCTTTAAATATTAAGTTGATATTTTTGAAATTTTTTTTGATGCATTTGATAGTCGCACGGCATACTAATAGAAATTTAATTTGTTTGTACGTAAAAACAAATGTCTTAATATTTCCGTTTTACGAGCTACTCTTCTAGAATATCTTGAGGAACTGGTTTCAGAGCTTGCATAGGCAACTTTTATCTTGAATATTTCAGACATAGAATCGATTTTCGCAACTTTTATGCTCGATATTTTTTGGGTTACACAGTGATACCGCAGGAAATCCCAGTTTCTATATGAAGTCGGATAGTCGGAACTTTTTGGTATGAGAAAAGAGATCAATAACTACTTGACAGGCTAACCCCTCACTTGAGCCGGAAATCACTTGAAATTTTCGCTATTGTGGAATATGGAATTCAAATCGATAGTAAAGCATTAAGTATTCATCCATATCTGGGTTGAAAATTGAAAGTAAACTACACAAAACTTTAACGGTGTTTGGTTGCACACATCGGCAAGTTGATTGATTTGGAACTCACAACTAAAACGAGCTCGCGACTTCGCTTGCTGTAATCATTTCCCTACTTTGTATATGCCGCTATTACCGCAGACCGTTTATTACTCGTTCAGTTAGTCAGTCAATCAGCCAGTCAGCCAGTCAGTCAGCCACTCAGTCAGTCAGCCAGTCAGTCAGTCAGCTAATGCATAGTCACATTGACACATATCCGATACATATTTAGACACACACACAAACACCAACCACCCACCACTAAGCCGCACAAATATTTGATGCTGCTTTTGTGGAGCAAACAACGAATGCCAAGTAGCTCTCAACTCTGCACTTTAGCGCAAATGTGACTCAAATTCACACGACTGAATGCGACTCAATGTGTGCGTCTCTACTCAACTCCACTCTAATTTATTTTTACTCTTCCGCACTCGACTTCGCTTTATGCTCAGCACTTCTTTACTTTTGCTCTGGTGCGTGCGCTAAACCTAAGAATAGCAACATTGCGTTGCATTGTTGTTGGAATTTGGCTGTGCTACAAGCAGTGGTAGGCATTTGGTGGAAACATTTAGTGGCCACTCTGGAGCCGCTAAAATTATGCGCTGACAGCCGATAGCCGACCGATTGTTGTGCACTGGGTGACTCTACTAAGTGACTACTCTCGTATAGACTCGATATTCCCCAACTGTGATAATTTTTCATGTACATTTGTGGCGCTCCAACACCAGCGCTAATTTTTGTGTATGTATATGGCAAAAGGATATATGGAGCTTTACATGTTCATATATACATACATATATATTTGTATGGCCACATGCGTATGTATGTATGTAATACACACGATACACTATCAGATGTAGGTTGCTGTAATTTATAATAAATTTCGTGTTTGCCTTCAATCGATAGACATCACACACCTCCACGCTGGATTGAGTTAATACAATGAACCTGCACTACTTGCGCTCTGCTCTACGCTACTTACGCCCTCTTGCCGCTGTGACGAGTGCATATACACACACAGTCACAGACACACAAACAGAGGCACACTACCGCGCTCGCTGCTCTGCTCTGCTGGCCACTCAACGGCGCCAACGGTAAGTGCCTTGGCGTTTAAGAAATGTAACTTTTGCTTGTCGTTGTCGCATCTTGCGCTCCAACGCCTAAAATTATGCATGCACACGCATTTAATGTAATCAGTGAATACTCTTGTACATACACACACATACATATACATGTGTGTGTACATATGTAGGTCTGTGCATGAAAATGTGCTTAACATAGTAGCACAGTTTTGCAGCGCCTGGTTTTAAGACCTCAGGCGTTCGCTTGATCAAAATTGTGCAGGTAAAGATTTAATAATTTTTTTTTTTTAATTTTCTTAAACTCTGTGCTTTTATCGTTTCAGTTTTAATATCTTTAAATAAATTAATTTCAAAAAATTATTATTATTTTTTTTTTTTTCATATATTTTTATCAGTTCACGCATGCAACCGATTTCGGGAAATCTATTTTTAGTCACACAACAAACAAGTAAGCCACGTCTGTGTATGCTGTGCGCGCTGTGTTGTTGGTGTGCGCTTGCAGGCGTAATGAATTTTTCCAACATTTTCAACATCACTTCGCGTTAACTCGCACTCACTTTTCTGTACCTAGAAAACTCCCTCCTGCCACTTTACTTCGTCGCCGCCTTCGCGCTGCACTCCAGTTTTCACATCACTTGCGTGGTCATTACACCGTTTTCTCTGTTATACCCAACAAAATTTTCACGTTAATTTTTTTCACTCATTCAATTCTTTGCAAAGAATTTTTCGGCTACATTTTTTTCGTTATTGAAATTTTGGTAAAATTTTTTGTTTCTTTTTTTGGTAAGCGTAACCACTTAGTAAAAATTTTCCTCCATTACACCTTCGTCTTCTATTTTCTTCAATTTTTTTTTTTTTGGTTTTTTGTAAATTTCTTAATTCATATACCTTTTGTGTGATTTTTGGTGGGTTGCACAATGCATTCGTTTCGTTTTGTTGCTGCTAAACTGCTTTATCGGAATTTTTCACATTTGAACACAATTTTTGAATGAATTTTTTATGTTTTCTACACTGCCGTATACACTTTTTCTGCATTTACTACCAAATTTATATATACATTTTTCTACTTAGGCCCTCTGTGCGCCTCTTGCCCTCTGCTGCACCACTAGTTTTAGTACAATACAAAAAAAATTATTATCCACCCAATTGTGCGGCACCGTTAGCCCGATTTTGACGCCGTTTTCCAACTAACTACCCTTAAGAACTGAACTCAAATTCGGCAAACTGCTACTGTTATACCCAAAAGTATTGAATCGCGGTCGTCGTCGCTGTACCACTCGCCTTACGCCTTACGTCTTTTGCCGTTTGCCATTCAACTCGTGTAGCCGAATCATCGGGAAAAGCCCGTTTAGTGAAAGCATTTTTTGTTGAGTAAAACTTTTCACTACGCGCATGGAGCGCACTAAGCACTCAGACACTAGCCACTAGCACGGCATGAAGAAGAGTAGAGTAGTTTTGCATGAGACAAAACATCGATACGAAATCAGTTGAGCATCAGCAGCAACAGCAACAGCAACAGCAACATGAATAAGCACGCAATAACAATAACTACAGCAAAGACTAACAACAACACCAGCTATCGATATCCACACACACACCTATCACTTTCAAACCGCCCGCTCTGTTTAGCTAGAGAAGAGTGTATTGAAATTATGCTAAGCGCGTATATGCTCGCACATGACACGGCTCTTGCACTCTCACAGCCACACGCACGCATAGAGAGAGTATGGCGTATGTGTCATTTGTACCATGCGCTTAGTTGCTGTTGGTAATGGCACTTGTAATCAATGAAATGTGGCGCCAGCGTATTGCCGCAGGATATCAGGCGGTCTCACGCACTCGCTCACCCCAAGCAGCAACAAAGCAAATTTAACGGTTTACTCACTCTCTCTATCTCTCTTAGTGCTAATAAGTACTCTCTACTCACATTGCGCTGGTGGCACACATTTGTGTTGGGTGGGTGGGTGTAAGGGTTGTGAGGTGCGCGGTGTGTGTAGGTATTTTGTTGCTAATAGTACGAAAATTCCATTAGAAGTGGAAATAGCAAAAAGAAAGTAAGGCAAATAGCGAATGACAAATAGCAAATAGTAAAATTGTGGAAGTAGTTTGTGTGAGTATTCGCATTGGAATTCATGTTGAAACTTAGTGCTGGCAATGCCGGCAGCTGTGGGTAGAAAAGATGGATTGAAGGAATGTAAAGTGCAATCAAGTGTGTAGAAAACCGGTTAACAGTTTATGCAGATTTTTTGTTGGATTTAAAAAAAATTTATAAAACATTTTATTTTATATTGCTCTCGCTTTTCTTTGTTGTAGTCTTCAGCGTAGAAAATTAGAAAAATTCGAAAGCTTAAATGAAGAAAAACCATCTTGTGAACTGTCTCAGGGTTCCTGGGCATGAAAACATAGAGTAAAATGAAATTGCCAATGAGCTTGCCAGAAAGGGGTCGACAGAACTGGTTTCAGATGTCTCCATATCTGGCATCGGCGTCTCCTTGACAGCTTTCAACTTACTTCTTAAAAAGCCCAAGACAGACGAAGTTCTATCCCATAGTGTGTTATTTCAAAGACACTTTAACCTCTGTCCAACAGAAGCAGGACGATTAAAATGTTGGGTATTTCCCGCCATTTAATTTGCAAACTCCTAGCGGTATTCACCGCCCACTGGGTGATCGGAAGTCATGTGGAGAAGCTTGAACTTCCATACAACTCCCATTACTTCTTCTTTATTTGCCAATTCGATTCCGAATATAGGCGATCATATAATTTATGCAATAGATATTACAATTAAATATCGAATTACAAAAATATTTCACGTTTAATATAAATCTATATATAAAAGTAAGTCATGTTAGTTACACTAAGACGGCTGAACCGATTTGGCTGAACCGATTTGGCTGAAAATTGGTGGAGAAGTAGCTTAGAACCAGGAGACGGACATAGAATACTTTTTATCCCATTCGAGCACGTTTCCGTGAAGTCAGTATAAAATGTGGTATAACAAAAACGCATCTGATATGGAATAACAAAACGGAAATGACAGCTAAACGTAATTTTGCCTATGGTTGAGTAGAAAATTTGATAATATAAGTTTTGTCAGAAATATATAATCACAGTAATTTGTATTCTCTTTGAATCATCATTATCAATGCTGCGATCAAGACAAAGCCGTAATGCAAGAAGGATACGAAACATTGTGAATGAATGAAACGACTGAAGAAGCACAAGGAATTGCCCGTGAAGAGCGCCGCGTTAGTATGGCTCGACTTCGTGCTTCTCAATCACAAGAGCAAAGCGAGGCAGCCCGTGAAACTGCTCGGTTGGCTATGCGAAATCGTCGAGCGAATAACAGAGATCAACAAGCTAACGGTGCACCATTAGCTTCGACGCACAAGAAGAGAATTAGAATAGAAGTGCAGATTTGAATCGAGCAGCGTTTCGATATGATTGCAACACTGATTACTGCTTGCATCCTAGTGTTTGCATTGGGCCAATCAACGTTGTTTGCGAGTATTGTGGCGCATTGAAGTTTTCCGGAGAAACGCCCGGATTGTGCCTTATTGGAAGAGTGAAATTGCCATTATTGACTTTTTTGGAGGCGTAATGATTTTACTATATGGCGACTTCCGCCAAACACTGCCAGTAAATCCAAGATCAAAGGCTGCAGACGAAATCGAATCATTGGCGCTATGTGAAGACATGAGAGTTGCATTAATTAATGATACATCTACTGAAGATTTCTCTGAGGAATTACTGACTATCGGTAATGGTCGAGTATCTGTCGACGAATCGAGCGAATGGATTTCATTTCCTCAGAATTTCTGTAACTTTGTCTCATCGAAAGACGAACTTATCAATAAAGTATTCCTTACCATCATTAAACACTACAAAAATAATGAATGGTTGAGTGAGCGAGCAATTTTAGCGGCTAAGAATAAAGATGTAAATGCCCTAAACTACATAATTCAAAATGATATCATTGGAACAATGCTTTCATTCAAATCCATTGACTGTGTAACAAATGAAGATGAAGCCACCAACTATCCAATTGAATTTTTAAACTCCTTGGATGCGCCTGGCTTACCACCGCACAATTTACTCCTAAAAGTTGGCTCTGTAGTAATCATGCTTCGAAACATAAGCACACCAAAACTTTGCAACAGCACGCGTTTGGTGGTAAATAAATTGATGAACAATGTGATTTACGCGTCAACACTCAAAGGAAAATTCGAAGGTGAAGAAGTTCTCATTCCGAGGATCCCGATGATCCCAACCGATCTTCCGTTTGAGTTTAAAAGACTTCAATTTCCGATCCGTCTTGCATTCACCATGATCACTAACAAATCACAAGGCCAATCCTTGAAAGTTTGTGGTCTGAATCTAGAAAATCAATGTTTCTCACATGGTCAATTATATGTGGCATGTTCACGGGTCGGAAAACCATCTGCGTTGTTTGTTCTTGCACCTGATAATAAAACAAAAAATGTCGTGTATAACAAGGTGCTTAACTGAAGAGTGCTTTTTTATTGCCTCTAGGGCGGAACAAAGTTCGCCGGGTCAGCTAGTTTGTTATAATTTCATGATAAAGGTCTCGATTTCTCGCTGTCTCCAATAAAGTTCCTGCATTGCCGATTCCAGTCCAATCTTATATATAAAAATGGAGACGTTTTTTTGTGTTCGTTAGTCGCCGATTCACGCCTAAACGCATTCACTGATTTCAATCAAACTTTCACAGATCATTGGTATTAGTCCATAGATGGTTCATGTGAAGTTTTAAAGAAATCGGTAAAAGTATGCGTGCGTTGTGTAAGTGTGAAAAATACAATATTTGCGTGTTTTCCTTATACGGACATTACGTATACGGAATGAGAATACACGCAAACGAATAGAATATTCACAGACATGAATAACATTGTTTCGATGTTGAGTGACGTATGCGACTGTATTATTCGTAACGCAATAGTTGTCCTCTCTTTTCTTTCCTTTTTATGCATGCGTGACACGGCATCAAAGCACATTGCTTTCTTTTAAACTGGAAAAATATTTTGAGCTTCATTTGAACGTTTTATGATTTAGATAAAATAAAAATTCGTTAAATATATTTGATTCCATTAATAACCATAAGCCTGTATTTTTCGAAGTTCAAAGTTTTTGTTCAAATATTGAAACGTTTACTTAAATTAAATGTTAAATACATATATATAAATGCGCAAATGTAAAAGTTCAGATGGATTTAAAATATACGAAAATATTCAGCGGTTGAATCCATACATTTTTTGAAATCCATCAATATGGATCGACAGTCGCCATAAATATTCTTTTAAAAAATAAAATGTGTTAATTTGATGGTAGCTCGAGTATTAAGATCAGGTTTCTATTAGTATAACTTTGTTCATGGGTTTGAGTAATTTTTTTGTGGTGAAAGTCTAAAACCAAAAAAAAAAACGCGAAAGCCGACGAGCAAATTAATTGTGTGGGATGAATGTACAATGGGACATAAAAAATCAGTAGAAGCATTGGATAGAACTTTCAAAGATTTACGTAATGATCAAGAAATATTCGGTGGCGCTTTAATATTATTGTCTGGTGATTTTCTTCAGACTTTGCCAGTAATTCCCCGTTCAACACCAGCAGATGAATTAAAATCATGTTTAAAGACATCCCATTTATGGAGGCACGTAAAAACTTTGACTTTGAAAACAAATCTGCGAGTTTATTTGCAAAATTATGCATCGGCTGACGAATTTTCAAGACAACTTCTGAAGATAGGAAATGGACAAATTCTTATTGATGCTGCTACTGGCTTAATCACTTTGCCAGATAATTTTTGTAATTTCGCACACACAAAACAAGAATTAGTTTCAAGTGTTTTTCCAAATATTGCGCAAAATTATCAAAATCACAATTGGTTAGCTGAAAGGCAATACTGGCTGCGAAAAGTAAGGATGTTGGTCAATTGAATGCGAATATTTTAAATGATGTGCCTGGTGAGATTATAACATTTAAATCAATTGATACAGTTATAAATCAAGATGACGCTATAAATTATCCAACAGAATTTTTAAATTTCTTGGATTTACCTGGACTGCCGGCTCATCGCTTACAATTGAAAGTTGGTGCACCAATTATTTTACTTAGAAATTTTAATCAGCCTCCATTGTGTAACGGAACAAGATTAGCAGTCAAAAAGGTCATGAAGAATCTTATTGAAGAAACAATTTTAAAAGGAAAATTAAAAGGTGAAGACGTATTGATTCCGCGTATTCCGCTGACTCCACCAGATTTAGCTTTTGACTTCAAAAGATTGCAATTTCCAATACGTCTTGCATTTGCAATGACAATAAACAAAACACAAGGAATTGACTTAGAATATCCATGCTTCTCCCACGGACAATTATATGTATCATGTTCACGCGTAGGTAAGCCATCAGTTCTGTTTATTTATACCACAACTCAGAGCAAAACAAAAAATGTACAATAGTTTACGCAAAGGCTTTGTGTTAGTTTGAGTTTAAAATTGACATTAATTTTATATTGTAAAAAAAGAATAAATACGCATAGAGTGAATTTAAATCGAGTGTTCATTGTTCATTTCTAATTTTGAAATGCCTAGCGAAGCAGGCAGAGGGTCCGCTAGTGTCTTATACAATATTTCTCAGCCAGGATAGTTGTTTTCTGCCTATGCCTCGTTTGCCTTCTATTTTTCCTTGCAGGATTAGTTGAAGTACGTGATATTTGTCGATTCTCATAATATGACCCAAATACGCAGCTTTTCTTCTTTTTATGGTGGTTAGTAATTGTCGATCATGCTGAATTCTACGCAACACTTCAGCATTTGTTACTCTCTCTGTCCAGGGTATTCTAAGAATTCTTCTATACATCCACATTTCAAATGCTTCTATTTTATTCATTTCAGTGGTTTTAAGGGGGGAGCCTGGTTTATGAGGTCTAAAAATTGCATCTCTTTGCAATTTTTTTTTAAGGAAAAAATTAATTTAGCTCTGCAAAGTTTTTTCTATCTTTTAATGAACATTTAAAAAGTATAAAAAATGTTTGTACTGGTTAAAATAAGTTGAAAAAAATGTTTAACACAGAAATTAGTAGAGCGCTGCAACGCTGGAGTTTCCGTACAAGATACAGCTCGTAATTATTATCTAAAGCAAAAAATTCAAATGGATTTCTAATTATCATGATTTTTTATTCTAGATGAACTAAGAAAACTGAGAGAAATTCCAAAATTTCAACTTTTTGGAGGTTTTAAAGAAAAAATGCCTTTCTCTAAAAAAAAATTCACTTAACTTGGTATAAAAATCTTGAAAAAATTTTATTTTATCTATTTTGTTAGTTCAAATACTAGAAGAGAATTTAATACTGAAGGGAACAAGCTATGATTCATTTCAAAAGGTTCATTAGTTTTTTTTCGTTCATGTACGCCAATTCAAAGAAATCATAAAAATGAAAAGTCGAGAAAAGAAGATAAAGTTTGTACTATAGCTGTCCGGTCACAGCGTAACTACCTAACGCTCGCCTACCTTTGGCTTTGTATCTACGGAAATATTAAGAATTAGGCTCTGTAACTTTGTGTGAATATTCTGAAATATATTAGGAATCGCTTAAAACGAAAAAAAAAAATTAATTTTAAAAAATTTGTTTACCTTATAAACCAGGCTCCCCCCTTAATGGTCCATATCTCCATAGCATACAGAAGTACAGACAGCACGCAACATTTAACGAATCGAAATTTTAATTTAATATTGAAGTCATGACTATTAAGAACCTTTTTGTACTTAGGGAATGCAGCCCTAGAAATTCCAATTCGAGCTTTTATTTCTTTTGAAGAATTCCAATTTTCGTTAATCCAGCAACCTAAGTATTTGAAATTTTTTACTCTTTCTATGGGCATGTCATTAATTGTTAAGCTTGTGTCAAGACAGGTGTTTTTTCTGCTGACAATCATATATTTAGTTTTATTAATATTGATTTTTAAACCGAAGTTTTTACTGCAACGCGCAACAACATTGACTAGCTCCTGTAGTCCACTTAGACTGTCTGATAAGAGAGTTGTGTTGTCAGCGTATCTGTTGTTGTTAATGTTTGTCCCATTTACTTTAATGCCAGTTTCTAATCCTTGGAGTGCTCCTTGAAAGATTCTTCCGGAGTATATGTTAAATAGCAATGGTGAGAGAATACATCCTTGTCTAATCCCTCTTAGTATAGGTATAGCGTCTGTTGTTTCGTTGTTTATGTTAACTTCTGCAGTTTGCTGCCAATAAAGATTGCGTATACATTGAATTTCTTTTGTATCGATATCCATGTTTTGTAGAATCTCAATGAGGTTATCGTGCTGAACAGTGTCAAACGCTTTTTCATAATCTATGAAACACATAAACACATCTTTTTGGACGTCTCTGCAATTTTCAACTAATACTTGAATACAAAATAGCGCTTCACATGTGCCCATGCCTTCTTTAAATCCGAATTGTGTTTCTCCCATTGCTTTTATTTGCTGCGCTATGTCTATGTTACCGTAAAGCTCATACAGCTCATCGTTCCATAGACTAAAATACTCGCCGTCACCTACGTGCAAAGGTCCAAAAATCTTACGCAGAATCTCTCTCTCTCAAACATTCGAGTTTTTGCCCCATATCATTTGGGGGGCATAATGAGAGCCTTGTAGAGTGTTACTTTGGCTCGTCGAGAGAGGACTTTACTACTAAATTACCTACATAATCCAAAGTAGCTTTTGTTGGCAAGAGAGATTCTCCTTTTGATTTCAAGGCTTCCATTGTCATCGGTGTTAATGTTGGTTCTTAGATAAAAAAGTCTCTTACAAGCTCGAAATCGTAACTGTCAACACCGGGCTTGCCAGTTTACAATCGAACGACGCCTTTGTTCTTCAGCAATATTTTTAGGACTTGCTCGACCCAGGTATTCGGATAGCCTTATATAACTAGGACTATGAATAAGTTCGTGCGGTTTTTCGAAATTTGAAACTTTATTGACGTAAAATGGTTACAAATTTAATATTCAAAGTATTGTCCATCGCTTGCTACTACTTTTTCCCATCTTTCTGGCAATTCACGGATTCCCTTTGTGAAAAATTCGGTCGGTTTTGCCGCAATCCACGATCGATCCATTTTTTGACTTCATCGTAATTACGGAAGTGCTGGTCAGCCAGGCCATGTTGCATCGATCGGAAGAGATAGTAATCGGATGGCGCAAGGTCTGGACTATACGGCGGGTGGGGTAGGACATCCCATTTGAGCGTTTCTAAGTATGTTTTGACCACTTGTGCAACATGTGGCCGAGCATTGT
The DNA here is from genome assembly GCF_027943255.1 of Anastrepha obliqua. Taxonomy (NCBI): domain Eukaryota; kingdom Metazoa; phylum Arthropoda; class Insecta; order Diptera; family Tephritidae; genus Anastrepha; species Anastrepha obliqua. Next base: position 28,406,059 of record NC_072895.1, read on the forward strand.
CATGTTGCAAAATAACTTTGTCGTGTCTATCGGCGTATTGCGGCCGTTTTTCTCGCAGTGCTCGGCTCAAACGCATCAATTGTCGTCGGTAGACATCCCCCGTAATCGTTTCATTTGGTTTCAGTAGCTCATAATACACAACACCCAGCTGGTCCCACCAGATACACAGCATAACCTTCAGGCCATGAATATTCTGCGCCGACGTCGATGTTGAAGCATGGCCAGGGTATCCATATGTTGCCCGACGTTTTGGATTGTCGTAATGGACCCACTTTTCATCGCCAGTCACAATTCGATGCAAAAAACCCTTTCTTTTGTGCCGTTGAAGCAGTTGTTCGCATGCCATAAAACGGCGTTCAACGTCTCTTGGCTTCAATTCATACGGCACCCAATGGCCTACCTTTCGGATCATTCCCATGGCTTTTAAACGTTTGGAAATGGTTGATTGATCAACTCCCAAAGTTTTTGCAACCCCTTCTTGCGTTTGAGCCGGATCTTGATCGAGCAATTCCTCCAATTCGGTATCCATGAACTTTGGCGGCGCACCCTCGCGTTCTTCGTCTTCCAAGCCAAAATCACCACTTTTAAAGCGTGCAAACCACTTCTGGCACGTTCGCTCAGCTAGAGCATGCTCACCATAAACTTCCACCAAGATACGATGACTTTCGGCTGCTTTTTTCTTCATATTAAAATAATGAAGAAGAGTTCCCCGCAAAAACACATTATTTGGCACGAAATTCGACATTTTCAAGTGTGGTAAAAATATTGTTGTTTACGCTTCAAATAAAAAACTTATACTGACGTTTGTGCCTTACGACAGTAGCTCTCCAATGAATGTTTGGAAATGTGGATCGATGGAATAATAATCAAGTTACGCCATCTGTTGTAAAACCGCAAGGAACTTATTCATAGTCCTATTATATTCTGTACATTTCCGTTTGCCAAAATGTGTACGGAAACTAGTCCTACAATCCTCCTATGGAGGTGCCACTCCGATGAGGGCGGTTCAATAAGTACCCATGTCTGATGACAGAGGGCGTTTCTGAGGGAATTTGGTGTTCACATCGGGTGCTGCAATCTATCATCAATCAAACGACGCCAAAACTTATTGCAGACTGATTGATAGGTTAGTTTGGATGTGTCAGCCATTCAAGCAAGACGTGCTTCGGGATTTTCGCTAAGATAAAAAATGAGCAGTTTCGTTCGGTAATTCGCTTTTTGTTTTAGGTAGGTTGGTGAAATGGTTGAAGTGCCGGTCTGGCACTCTTCAAGTAGCACTAAAGTGCCGTTGTGATACCATTATGAGACCTCCAACAAGCATATATCTACAGCCAGCCAGAGTTGTGATATAATGGAGATGTTTGATGGGGTTTAGGTTGGCGTACTGCCCCAGACTGTTGAAGAAAGGAGCACCCAGTGAAAAGCGAGGAGATAAAAGCAAAATTGGATGCTGTCTATGGGGACGCTTCGCCATCTATGACCACAGTTCAACGAATTTAAGCGTGGGCGAACATCCATTTTAGATGAGAATGACCAGGACGCCCGGCAAACGTGGTTACCAGGTTACCGAGGAAATCAATCGAAAAGTCCACCACATGATTCTCGCTGATCCACGAACAAAAGCGCGCGAAGTAACAGAGGCCATGGGTATGCCGACCAAAACGGTCGGCCTGATGGGTGCCGCGACTGCTCACAAGCAGCAACAAGCGGATGCCACCGTTAACTTCGAAGCAATTTAAGCGAGATCCGAAGGAGTTTTCGTGTCGATTTATCATTATTAATGAAACCTAGATTCATATTTACACACCGAAACTAAGCAATAATCAAAACAATGGATTTTTCCCGGTGAATCTGCTGCACAGAAGGCGAAGACAGTCCCCTCGGCCGAAAAGGTCAGCGAAAAAGAAGGTGTAGTTTCCCCACGATAACGCACCGGCACATTCATCCGGAGTTGTCGCCACCAAAGTGCATGAATTGCATTATGAATTGCTGCCACACCTTCCATATTTACCTGGGAGCCAGCGACTTTTTCTCGTTCCCTAACATGAAGAAATGATTGGCGGGAAAAAAATTTAGTTCGAACGAGGAAATCATCGCTGAGACACCGGCGTATTTTGGGGAATTCGACAGATTCTATTTTTTGGAACTGTTAAAAAAGTTGCCGGAGCGTTGGGAGAAGTGTATCTTTCAAAAGGGACTACAGGGTCCGGCACTCGAAATGTAACCAACTTCAGACCGCTCGTGCAGCTGATGCACGGGCATCAGGGGTCTCTTAGTTGCCTAAATGACAGTCCAGAGTATTGCTTACAAGCGCCCGCAAGCATTTTGCCGACAGTAAACGCAAAAAAAGAAAATTAGTAATGGATTTCAAGCGTAATAGTATGGACTGCAATATAGTAGGCTGAAAAATCACAACCAGCGGTTGTTCGTGAGTTCGAGCGCCTTAAAGTAATGAAGTTTTTGTTTATCGCACCATTACTCGTTATAATGCAACTGGGAGCATCGCGAAACGTGATTGAGGTGGCCATCAAAAGACTTCAACGACACGTGAAATGGTTCACAAAGTGAAGAAGCGGCTTGAGCGAAATCTCCGACGAAGTGCCAATCAAATGGCGAAAGAACTGAAAACATCTGACCGTAGCAACCGCTGCATACTAAAAAATGATCTCAAAGTCAAGCTTTATAAGAGCCAAAAGGAGCATGATCTCACATCAAAGCAGCAAGAAGTCAAACTTAAGAGAGCGAAGAAGTTGCTTCGCTTGGCCGAAAGCGTTCAACTTCCGAACATTGTGTTTTCTGATGAAAAAAGTTTTCAAATTGAGCAACTCGTAAACCCCCAAAACGATAGGGTTTATTTGATCGATCGTTCATACGAGAATTTGAGTCATCAATTGGCAATCAGGAGGCAGCATCCGCTACACGTAATGGCTTGGGCCGCGGTAACCACAGATGGGCGCTCTCCAATCGTTTTCATCGAGCCTGGCGTCAAGGTAAATACGAAATATTATCGGGAAAGTGTTCTGGAGGTTGCTCTGAAGCCGTGGGCAGACAAAGATTTCCGTGGCAAACCATGGACGTTTCAACAGGACTCGACACCGTCTCACAAAAGCTCGAGTGGACCAAGAATGGCTAAAAAACAACGTTCCAAACTTTATAACGCTCACACAATGGCTCTCAAATTCACCAGAAGCGAATTCGATGGTTTTTTCTCGTTAGGCCTTATTGGAGAGTAAAGTCCGAACTAAAAGATTCACCAGTTTCGAGGCGCTGAAAAAAGTCATTGTCCGCGAGTGGGCTAAAATACCTGCAAGTCACATTCGGGCAGTTTGCGATTCGTTTCTGAACCGTCTCAAGGCCATAGTCAAGGCAAAAGGTCGTCATATCGAGCACAAGTGAAGTGATTCTGGATTTTGTATTATTTCCATATATTTTTTACTTTTTACAATTGAATAAAAGTAATTTTCCAAACTAAATTGATGGCCTTTTTAATTGGTTACACTTCGAGTGCCGGACGCTGTATGTAGAAAAATATTTTTTTTTTAAATGGTGCGTTCGTTTCTAATACGGGTACTTATTGAAGCCCCCTCGTAAACGAAAAATGTATGGGTGCTACCTTCCTACAAGATCAGGCAGGTTCTGCTGTGATGAAGAGGAGTCTATGGAACACTTAATCACTAACTGTGACGCATTAGGCCACAGGAGATACTGAATCCTGGGCTCGTACCTACTAGAGGAGGAAGACCTACAATTTCTCGCTCCTAAGGAGCTGGTGCGACTCCTCGGTATACTAAATAATTATAATTAAGTAATTAGGGTGCACAATGGATTAATCTGGTCGCAGTGCGTAAAGGCCTTAGCCTAACTCGTACAACCACTACCATTACAATTACCATTACCATTACCATTACCATTACCATTACCGTAACCATTACCATAACCATTACATTAACCATTACCATTACCATTGCCATTACCATTACCATTACCATTACCATTACTATTACCATTGCCATTACCATTACCATTGCCATTACCATTACCATTACAATTACCATTACAATTACCATTGTCATTACCATTCCCATTACATTCATTTAAATATCCACTATAAAATAAAAGCCTCTCTGCGTTCGTTTTTGTTCGGTGCAAAATAATTATAATTTATAATACTTAGAATTTAATTTTTGAGAATTTCATAAATAAGTTATTTTTACAATTCGATATGAGCGAATTAAATGCTTACCTCTACGTACATACATACATATAAATACATGAAAAATAGCTTTATGCTGCATCTGTCGCTGAAATACACCAGCGAGTAGAATTCATATCTTACAAGAAAGCAAAAAAAGTAATAAATAAGCCAATTCAGCCACTTCAGCACATCAACTCTATTCTAACACTTAACGGTAACATTTTTTTGTTTACTAAATTCAGCTTACAAACACAAATCGTATTTATTTACAAGTGAACTCTTCGTAGTTCTCCTCACACACCTCGCACTGCACCTGGCAGCACCACCTGAACTGGCAACGGCACTGCGTCGTGCGTCGTATCTGATGCGTATTGTAGCCACGCCCACAGCACAGTAGATCACAGCTTTGAGGTCCATGCAAGGTACGATTGCAAAGGCGTCCCATGGTGCCGAGTGTGCCCAGTTGCACATTGCGTTCGCAATAGTTCGGCGACGCTTGAAGATAAACGAGCTCCATGCGTTTCGGTATATGGACATGCTTGCCGAAACGATTCTTCCTGCAAAAGCGCATACGATAAGTTTCGATAGAGTCACATGCAATGTGCCAAATGATCAATGGCCGTACACCCACATGCCACCTAGACTTACTTGCTTAATACTAGTTTCAGTCCATGTTTGCCTTTGATGGCTTGCACGAGTTTGGCTTTGTTGTATTTCCGCATTAGCACTTCACCGATCTGGCGAAACGGTGGCAGACTCTTCCAACACGTCTTCATCACACACGAACCGCTTACCCCGTGGCATTTGCAGTCCGTCTTCAGCAGATTCTTAACTAACTGCGGGAAGTAATAGTTGATAAATTGCATGCAGAGAAGAGTCACATAGGTCCACTACAGATATTTATTTACTACATATACATACATACATATCCACATACATACATGTATGTGTGTGGGTATGTGCTTACCTTACGGCCTGCGCGATTATTATGCAGATTCATCAGGCTGCGCGCATCGCCTTCGATTTCGCGTGCATCGAGGAATTTGCGTGCGAACTTCATGCCGAAATCGATGTCGGCCGAACAACCGCCCCACTTCCAAGGTTGCGTGCTCGATTGCAGGCCGCCAACGTCAAAGTCGGAGTTCGCGCGTCGCATGCTGGTGGGCTTGTGGCGCATATCGCAGCCGCAGAGTGAAATGTTGCCACGCGCGCATGCCGCTGTCACAGAGTGTGCGGCCCCGGCGCTGGCGATGGCATAGGTGAAGGCCGCCTCGCGAGAGCCTAAAAACAGATATGGCATTTTAGATTTAAATTTTCCATTTCCCGTATATTCAATATGTGAGTGTGTGTGTGTGTGTCGTTACTGTGCACATGCCAAAGAAAGCAAGTGCAGTATCTAGAAGAGCTTACCGACAAACATGACGTGCGCGAAGACACCTTCCTGCCAGACCTGTGAGCAGTTCCAGCGATGGCCGCGAAACTGATGCTGACACTCGTAGGCGCCCAACTGATGACCCTCACCCAGCGCGATCAGCGCGTCCGGCGATTCGCTGCACAGCTGACGTTGTTGTGGCGTTAGGCCTGGTATGCGGGCACAGAGTATGGATGACGTAAAGCTGGATGCTAATCTAACAGAAAAAAATGAAAACAAGTTTGAGCTTTGAAATGTGTTTAGTTACTTAGTTGAAGGAATAACTTGGATGCGAAATGTTTAAGCGTTTGCGTGTTAGAGTAAATAATGAGAATATTGCATAGTGTCGGAGAGCGAAGGAGAGAACAAATAATTACGAAGCTACTGCTTTGCTACAAAGAGTTTTTTACAAGACGCGTCTTGATGTGGTTTGAAATAAAAAATTATAAAAATTTAGATTCTTTCAGGTTTCACTATTTTTATTCAAAATACGGCTCTCAATAATTATAAGTGAAACATGACACCATTTAAATATCCCTCATGAACACTGCAGGTATTGGGTTGGGGAATAAGTTCATAGCGTTTTTATATTTTCCTTTATTTTACAAGGATTTCTTTGCTACTTGCTATTCATTCGATAGAACTCTTCCTGCTCTACAAAACTATGTTAATTGTATTTTTGAGTCATTGAATATTTTACAAGTTTTGAGGCTTAGAAATGGAGTACCCAGGAGGCAAAAATCAACATTTTTGGCACCTGCTCTTCTTTGCTTATCATCGAGGTCAAAAAGCTGCCCAAGCATTTGTATGGAGAAGGTGTCATCGATGAGTCTACAGCACGGATGTGGCTTACAAAGTTCAAAAATGCCGACTTTGACGGCGATGACATGTCCCGCTGTCGAAGGTCTTCTGAATGCGAGGAAGAACCTCTCAAATCACTTTTGAAGGAGCGGAAGAACGATTGCCAAGCCAGTCATGAATTGGCGAAAAAAATTAGCTGCAATCTTAAAACAATTCTGATTCACCTTCATTCAATGGGATTTACCGAAAAATTGGGAGCCTGGGTGCCTCACGAGCTCAACGAAAAAAACAAAGCAAGTCGCCTTCAAACTACTTCTCAGCATCTCGTCTGCCATCAAGCAACACGCGGTCATAAGCACCACCATTTGTACCGAATCGAGGAGTGGGTGGCTCCAGGATATGCGCCATAGCCGAGAGTCAACTCTGATCTTCATCCGAAGAAGGTCATGATATGTGTGTTGGTGGGATTGGGAGGGCACTATGCACTGGGAAATGCTCGAAAAGCATGCCACGGTCAACAAGGAGCTCTACATTGTCCAGCTACACTGCTTTTCGACTGAAAAAACCTGATCGACATGGTCAAACCATACTCCTTCACGGCAACGCCTGACCCCATGTTGCAGAAGTCGTCAAAGCCGCACTCCAAGAGTTACTTGCAGTGCGGTGAGACTCAGAGATATAGGAGGCAATAAAGTATTTAGGCGGAATGATTGATGCACGGCTCTGCTTTAAGCAACATTTAGCAACTGTGGGTTCCAAAGTAGCGGCAGTCAACGGTGCTCTTACAAGAATTCTTCCAAACATAGGCGGACCGCAGGGCACCAGAAGGCACCTCCTGGCAAGTGTGGTGGATTCAGTCATCTTATATGCTGCTCCTATATGGGCAGGAGCTAAGCCATCGAATGTTAGACCAGTAGCTCAAGTGCACCGGCGAAATGCACTAAGAGTCGCGATGGCATACAGGACCCTATCAGACGACGCGGTTGCGTCATCGCTGGAAATCTCCCAATAGATATACTTGTGCAGGAAATGGGACAACTTTATGACAGACAAGGAGTAAAGCCGACAACTGAAGCGAAAGCTGCAGAACGTCTGCATTCGTTAGAAAAATGGCAAAGCCGATGGGACTCGTTTGTTAACGGACGTTGAACCTATAGACTTATCCTCAAAATTAGCCAATGGGTGACCAGAAGGCTTGGTGACGTGGATTCCTATTTAACCCAAATATTGAGCGGCCACGGATATTTCTTGGAGTACCTCCATCGTTTTCACATGGAGGACACTTCGTTCTGTCCAAGCTGCAACAATGCAATAGAAAGCGCGGGTCACGTGTTCTTTTACTGTCATCGTTTCAACGTAGAACGCCGAACGCTTGAGTTAGTCTTGGGCGAACCGCTGAGCCCAGAGAGCTTAATCAACAGCATGTGTGCATCACATGACTATTGGAACGCAGTAAAAAGTTTTGTAAAGAGGATAATGCTACACCTGCAACGCGTGGAGTGGCAGCGTAAAACGCAGAGAAAAACAAATCAGCCCTCGATAGGAGGTGGACTGTCTACGAACGGACGACAAATAACAGACGGTCGAGTCATGTGCTCACGACGGCAAAAGACGGTATAATATTACCGCAACATCTTCTTTGCTGCAGATGCAAAAGAAACCTCGATAGCGTATAACATACATACGCCCATGTGAGAGGAACCTGAGAGCATGCCACACATACCACTGGTATGACGGCACTGGGACACTAGAAGACGAGCCTATAGCATGAAGGTGGCTACAAATATGGTGGACCCAGACGTGGGTGAATAGTATTGGTCTGTTTAATGGACACCGTTCTGGGCCTTCCCGAAGTAATGCAAGGTAGTTCCGGGAAGGGAGTCTCCCCAGAAGAGGAGATTGTTTTAGTGACTACATCATTCGACGCAGTTGACGACGGTCGCTGTAAGTGCGAAGGCATTTTAAACCCACTACAATAAAAATAAAAGAGATATAGGAAGCTGAACAACAATATCGTACGGTCAAAAACAAATCAGACTACACAGTCCCCGACCTTAACTTCAAGAATGACTTTACGGTACGTTTTCCACTAGGAACCGAATGGAGGAAAGGAAGAGTGATTAGTACCTACATTCGACATTGGAATCTACATTGATGGTTCTAAGATGAACTGTGGTGTTGGGACTGGCCTCTGTTTGGAGCGACTCAACATATCCCAGTCAGACCTACTTACTGACTATGCCGGCGTGTTCCAGGCAGAACTACTAGCAATCAGAGAAGCATACAAATCACTAAAATACTACAAAGAAATTGATGCAAGAGTAGCTATATTTTCAGGAAGTCAAGCAGCTATAAAGGTCTTAGATTCCAATTCTATGCCATTGAAGTCAGTTTTACAGTGCAGAAAGGAACTAGAGCTGCTTGGTCATCGGCTTCAAATTACTCTGATTTGGTTTCCCGGTCGTAAGAATATAGAGGGTAATGAGATAGCAAATGAGCTAGCAAGAAAAGGCTGGGCACTAGACATTACAGAGGCGGTGTCGTTCGCTACTCCTTTTAACACAATAAAACAAACCATTGCTTCGCACTACTATGCTTTGAAGGTTCAAGAAAATAAATTCGTGTATTACTACAAGGAAAACATGGCCGTCGTACAACACCCAGAAGACGAAGAACGAGCATGTATAACTTTAACCCTTATAGGTCACTGGAAAGTAGAGGATCACTCAGCCAGTCTTAATTTGTTTTTCAATCCCATCTGCAGAAGCTGTCAAGCGGAGGGTGTGAAAGAAAGTCTCTTCCACTATTTATGTGAATGTCCAGGTCTAGCTAGAGCAAGACTTTGCTCCTTCGGCAAGTCCTTCTTACAGCTAATTAATGAAACCTCAGGCATAGAGATAAAGAATTTGCTGCTATACTTGGGTCTCACAAAATGGATCTGACTTAAAATAAAAAACAAAAAAAAAAACACAAGACATCATCACACGGGAACAGTAGACAGTGAGGCCGCTAGAGCAGCGTAACGGAACTTTAAAAAAGAAAAGTGTATTTTTTTTTATCGAAATTTATACCAGGCGATACAAAATGTATGGACTAAAAATGTTTTAGATAGGTTTTTTTCAATAACTACAGTTGTTTAGACGTGACAACTGCTTAAAATTGCTATTTCTGCTTTGTTTGAGACTCCCATTAAAAACGATATGCACCATATCCTAAAAGGCTGGCAAACAAATTATCGATCAAAAACCAGATTTTCAAAAGGGAAGCTACGTGGATTTCAAAAGAAATCGAACAAGCCGTTTGCAACTTGCAAAACAGGCAGACAACTGCAAAACAGGCAGACGTAAGATGGAATTTCATGAATGTGGACCAAAAGTTAAGCTGCGGAAAGTTAAAGATTTATTGAATAATTCTACAAAAGAGCTTGTCAGGACAAGCTCAATGTATGTAAATTTCAAGTAGAAGGCGAACGTTCAAAATCTACTGCTATTAGAAAAGTCATAAATAATTCTTCGAAATTAGTTAAATTAATGATATGTCCCACAGAATCCGTACAATCAGCCCAACCTCCGCAATTCACGCCTGAAGGGGCATTAGCTTTAATAAGTGATTTAAAGTTAACAAAACACCAATAGGAAGGTCTGCGGGAAAAAACCAAAATGAAAAATGTTAATCTTTATCCATCCTATAAATCGATTCAGCAAATAAAACAAGAGTGCTACCCTCCTATTTCGTCGGTAAAGATTGCAGAGAACCATTGCGAAATCGAACTTCAGGCTTTACTTGATTTTACGATACATCGCATATCAAAATCAGATCTTCATGTTTTTAGCTCTTTCAACGAAGACGAAAATAGTTTCCTGTGCTACAGGAAATGGGGTTGCGATGGAAGCCGCGGGCACTCGCGATATAAAACAGCTTTTACAGGAACCTCCAACGATAAGGATTCAAATATGTATACTGCTGACATCTAGCGTACCTTTAGAAATTTAGAGACAAACGGAGCATAATAATGTCTCAATATGGAAAAACCAGAGGTTTTCATCTACGAGTTATTGTCGTCCGATACGCCTTGCATTTGAAAATAAAACTTTGGAAAAAATCACTGAGGAGTTTCAGCGCATGGACTCACAAATTAATGAACTTCGCAAAACAGCTGTTTTTATTGAAAAAAAAAATGTTAAGCATTTGTGAATGAAAACAATGGTAGATCGAAAAACCTGAAATGCTGTAATGAAAAATCGTGCAAGTTCGAATTGTAACATTTGCGGAGGAACTCCGAAAAAAATGAACAACATTGAGCACTGTTTGCTAAAGAAAAACGATCTTACTTTCTATGCTTTAGGCCTGCATTCATATTGAGTATAAATTGGATATAAAAACTTGGCAAGCTAGAGGCGAATTAGCAAAGAAAAGTGTTGAAGAAAAAAAGAAGTCGCTGCAAAACAAATTAAGGTCAGAATTGGGTTTACTAGTAGATTTTCCAAAGCAAGGAGGCGGAAATACTAGTGATGAAGACACAGCTAGAACATTTTTCGACAATCAGAAGATATCAGTACAAATTCTTGGAATTGAACCTGAGCTAATAGAGCGGTTTGCTATTGTTTTGAATACTTTGCCATTGGTGAATTATGCGAGGATGTGCAAGGAGCAAGGCAGAAGGATTAAAAAAAAATAACCGTGAAGAATACTCGAGAAAAATATCTAGAATAGACACCAGTACAGACATTTTGCACGCGCTACTAATTTCATCGGATCCAGTACTAAACAATTTTCGTTCACTTCCATATAAGAAGGAGAAATCTCTTCCCCCAGAAGTCATAGAGCTTCTGTCAAATTAATAGATTTAGTAAATTTTCTTTATACTGAAATATATTGTCATATTTTTATTTTGCTTAAACGTAACATAAAAACGTTTATAATTTTTATTATATAATTTACATATGTAAATAAAATGTTCCTTTTTACATAGAAAAATTTAGTTATAAACGTCTCAATAACATCACAATACTAACGGTTCTGTATGTGCGTTGGCCTAAATCCCGTACAAAAACGGCTTCGTTTGAAACCCGGTTCGCATATCTAAAAAAAAATGGACAACTTTTTTCAAATTCAGCTACTCAAACCCATATAGGAACAATCATTTGTTTTGATATTTCTTGATCTATGACCTTAAAATTAAAAAAAGTGCCGCTAAATTCCCAAACGGCCCCATCGTGCAGTGGTGGTAAAACGGCGCTAGTCGCGAATTACGAATACTTCAGCAGGAATACTCAACCGCTACAACAGATTCTAAAAAAGCTAAGTGCAAAACCAAAGGGCGTCGTATGTCAATCATACAAGTGAAGGAGTGCTATGCACTGCAAGAGCGTGGAGTATTTGTGTCAACCTTTCTGACCAATGAAAAAGGCGGAAAGAATTGATAAGCGGCCTCGGTACTTTAGCGTAAGTGCACTAGCCTGCCATCGCTCAGGTTGTGGGTTTGAATCCCATGTAATGCACGGTCCTCGCACTTTTCCAAATTTACCTACTTTCCTTGTTTCTAAACAAAAAAAAAGATTCCTCCAATTCCATTCCTCAACCACAAAAACTTATCCTTTCCATCCTTACTCCCGCTCAATAGTCTGCGCATTTTTTGCATTGTGGTTGCTAAAACAAGCAAAAACAAAGAAAACCCACAGTAACACTTTGCCTCAGTGGCGCCAGCAAGAGGAAGCGAGCGACCGTGGTAATAGCCAGGCACACGAAATTTAGCGAAGTCCTCAACCATCTGTGCGATCCTTCTGCCAGAAAAATATGAGACACAGATGGCGCTCCAAGCAGTTAGAAGGCGTTGTTCCTAAGCAACGACAGTTGGGCATTCCCACTACTTAGGACTATTACGGGCAAACTAATCACCTACTCTGTCAGAAATCAAAAACAGATTAACGAAACCAATGCAAGACTGAGTATTGTCGAGGCCCTTTGCTCCCGAGAGGAGTGAACAGGGGGAAGAAAATTAAAAAACAAATGAATTCTATGACTTTTTATCACATTTTAGCACATCTCTTTTGAAACTTTATGCAGTTTATGGTAGTAGTCCAGTGTAACGACCGAAAATTCGAAGTTTTTTCATGAATCTTTTTTAATAAGAAAATAAAATGCGATCGGGGTAAAGTTTTTACATGTTTTTATTGGTGTTTTGAAGTATATACCAGGTGTATAAGCTTAAATCCGCTGTTTTTTATATTAGTAAAAAAAAACCCATTTTTTTTATAGAAAGCAAAAAAATAATTTATTCAAAGTATTTGCCCTCGCTAGCTATACATTTTTCCCATCTCTCGGGCAATTTGTGTATACCACGCCAAAAGAATTCTTCATCTTTCGAGGCGAACCACTCGTCAAGCCATTTCCGGACGTCTTCGTACGAATCGAAGTGCTGTTCGGCGAGCGCGTGACCCATCGATGAAAACAGATGATAGTCCGAAGGGGCCAGGTCTGGTGAATAAGCGGGATGAGGTACCACCTCCCAATTGATTGTCTCCAAGTAGTTTTGGACCATTCTTGACGTGTGCGATGGGGCGTTGTCGTGGAGGAAAATCAGCTTCTCATGTCTTTGTTCATAACGAGGCCTTTTTTCACGCAAAGCACGGCGCAATTTGATGAGTTGTTGGTGGTAGCGATGAGAATTAACAGTTTCACCAGGTTTCAACAGCTCATAGTAAACGACACCCTGCTGATCCCACCAAACGCACAGCATCGTCTTGCGTCCAAAGCGATTAGGTCTTGATGAAGAAGTTAATGGTTGGCCGGGATCGACCCATGATTTTTTTCGTTTAGGATTCTCAAAGTATATCCACTTTTCATCGCTAGTCACCACAAGATGCAGGAACGACTTTCTTTTATGGAAATGGCTGGTTGAGTGACACCTAACTGCTCGGCAAGCATTTTTTGCGATTGGGTATCGTCCTCATCCAAAAGAGCCTGCAATTCATGGTCCTCAACTTTTCTGGGCCGATTTTCACGCTTCTTGTCACTCAACTCAAAATGGCCGTCTTTGAACCGACGAAACCAGTCTCTGCAAGTTATTTCCGATAATGCACTGTCACCATAGGCCTCCACAAGCATTCGATGCGATTCGGCAGCCGATTTCTTCAAACTAAAGCAAAAAAGTAGAGCTTCCCGCATATGCTCTTTTTTTGGCACAAAATTAGACATGATTACGCAAGGAAAAAGGTGTGTTGCTGTATGAAATCACTGATGATGTGCAGTGATTGATGTAAACAGGTGTCGAACCCATGCAAAAAAAAATATGGCATTTCTATGGTAACTTGATATGCTCACTAACGCCATCTACGAGCAATCAGCGGATTTAAGCTTATACACCTGGTAAAAAGAAATGTTTAAAGCTAATTTTATATTAATTTGTTTAAAATTTTTGACGTCAAAGTGGAGTCCTTAAAAAAAAGATGAGTTGGTTCGGGGGAACACACAGCCTTCCGAAGACATCTGAAATAAAAATTTCAAAGAGATTATTACTCTGTCGACTTTATTTTAGGTTCCGAACCTAAAATATGCATAAAAAAAAAAAAAAAAAAAAAAAAAAATGGCGGACTTGTGAAAAAAGTTCTCAAAATCTAATTTTTTTTTCTTCATAAATTGTTTAAATTAAATAGTTTATTATTAAAAAATTAAATGTTTTAAATAGTCCGGGATCTAGATATGTGTGTCTAGAATAACGGGTTAAATTTTTAACCAAATCGGTTGAATAGTTTTGAGCCAGCGATTCCCCGAAATTTCGAAAACATGGTTTTGAGAAAAATGCGCGCTCTCTTATTTTAGCTATAACTTTAAAAATAATTAAAATTTTTTGTCTGAAGATGTTTCTTCCAAAAAATGTAAAAAAAATCGATTTTTTGAACCCGTCACACCGGGCTACTACCTTATATCGAAAAAAGTCTTTAAGGATAGACTGCCTTCAAAGTACAAAAACCCCAGTGCAAATTGGAGCATTCCGTGCGTGGTTATTAGCGAGCATAAACATAAGACTCTCACTGTTCGCATAAATCCGGAGCTGACTAACGCAGCAGAATTGACAGACAACTGCGCACATTTTCGGCTGCTCGTAGCTTCTTTTAGTCAAAGTTTTCATTGCGCTGGGTGACTCATTTACCTCAGTGCACAACAGAGGCGTATCCCAGCCTACGATAACCTGCAACCAGATGGTGATTCTATTCAACTCAGTCTGGATGTGGCCGTCTGGCGCTACTCACTGGAGCGGTAGCTCTAAGCCTCTGTACAGACAATAAATCAACAAAAGTTATTACTGTCAATTTCGACATAATAGAAGTATTTGCGCAGGTTATTTGTGCGAGTATCAACTGCATCGAAGGAAATTATACACCCACGCATTTGAAAATGAGCTGTTCGCCTTAATCAAGCACAACATAAATTCAACAGTGGCTCAAGGCGAATAATTATAACAATAACGAAATGACGAAGAAAAATGATAATTTATTAAACTTTGAATATCGCCCGCTGAAAATGTAAGCTTCCGAATGGCCATAAATGTATTATTCACGAACTCATTTAGTTGATTTTGTACAGCCAGAAAAAGATTAATGCGCCAACACGAAAATACACATATTTCAAAAGGCGACTCACTCATCGACATATACGATTAAATACAATTACATTAATCTAAGCCGCTAATCTGTGCTTACAAAATACTCTAAAATGAACACGCAAATACTTAGGAGTAGATGAATATTTATTTTTGTTTTTATTTTTATTTTTTTATTTTTTTGGTTTGAATCTACTTGTAACACACATACTTATGCAGGTGCCTACAGATCGCTGACTGTTTTCAGAAAGCAAAATGATTGGCTAACAAAATCATTTTCTAAGGCATCTTGGCCAATCTGACAGCGAATAAATCAAAGCGACCGCATTGAATGCAAGTATAGAAAAGTGCTTGTGTGTATGTGTGGAGCAGATGTTTACATGTGTGGGAATAAATGCACTTAAGTACATACATACATACCCAAGAATATATATACATTTACGTTTAAGTGAATATATCCGATGATTATTAAGCTTAGTCGCCATTTTCGTGTTTCGAATTATTATTATAAAGGGTCATTCAAGTTTGACTGATTTTTTTTCATTGACATTAAACACATATTTTGAGTGACATTGAACACATATTTGGTAATATCATTTGAGTTTTTATATTTATTTACTAGCTGTGCCCGGCGCGCGTTGCTACGCCAACAACTAAAATAAATTAAAGAAAAATAACCTTAAAGAAAAATCTGTACACAAATACTCAATTCATTCTAAACCATTTTTTTTATGACAATCGGTTGAACGGGGCAGAAGTTGCTACTCCGCAGTGCCACCTGGTGACGAGTGGAATCAATGAGCATATTTTACAAACTTTCTCCGTGGAAAAATACGTATATATACAAATTTTTATAATAATCGGTCCAGTAGTTTTTGAGTTCATCGATGACCTACAGACAAACATTCATTTTTATATATATAATATAGATTAGGCGTGCAACAAAGTTCACGCTGTGTTTTTGATGAAAATACAACTTTATTCCGAAAAAATGGTTACAAGTGCATTTCTGAAAGTATTGCCCATCGCTGGCTACTACTTTTTCCCATTTTTTGTGGTAGATCTCGTATACCGTCGCGGTAAAACTGTTCATCTCTTGAGGCTATCCACGGATCAATGTGCCATCGATCGGAACAGGCGATAATCGGACGGCGCAATATCTGGAGAATATGGCGGGTGGGGTAGGATTCCCCATTTCAGTGTTTCCAGGTAGGTTTTAACGGGCTTGGCAACGTGAGGCCGAGCGTTGTTATGCTGTAGAATCACTTTTTCATGCCTCTCCGCGTATAGCGGCCGCTTCTCGCGCAGTGTTCGGCTCACTCGCATCAATTGAAGTCGATACGGAACCTCAGTGATGGTTTCGCTTGGTTCGCACTGTTGAAGTTTATAATAAATAACACCAACTGGGTCCCACCAAATACATAGCATAACCTTCGCAGCGTGAATATTCGGCCGAGGCGACGACGTAGAAGCATGACCGGGCAGTCCACATGACTTTCTTTTCTTTGGATTGCTGTAATGAATCATTTTTCATCACCCATCACGATGCGATGAAGAAACCCCTTCCTTTTTTGTCGCTGGAGCAGTTGTTCACAGGCGAAAAAACGATGTTCAACATCCCTTGGTTTTTACTCATAAGGAACCCAAGTCCCCTGTTTCTGAATCATTTTCAAAGCATGCAAGCGCGGAGCAATTTAAGTTTTGGGAAAGGGAAAAGTCGCAGGGGGCTAAATCTGGTGAATAAGGTGGTTGTTCAATGGTGTTTGTCGAGTTTTTGGTAAAAAAAGTGTTCACAATATGAGTGCGGTGCGTTATCCTGGTGCAAGATCCATGAGTCTTATTTCCACAAATTGGGCAGTTTCCTACGCACTTTCTCTCTCTCTTTTAAACGTCGCATAACTTCCAAATAATATTTTCTATTTACCGTAGAAGCGTTTCGAACGAGTTCCGAGTGCACCACACCATGATAACCAAAGAAAACGAGTAGGATGACTTTCACTTTTGACCGACTTTGACGTGGTTTTTTGGGTTTCGGCTCATGTGGATAGCGCCACTCAGTCGCCTGTCTACTGGTTTGCATGTCAAACTCATACACCCACGTCTCATTACCTGTTATGATGCGCTGGATAAACGTTGTGTCCGATTTCACTTGCTCAAGCATGTCTTCAGCTCCCTTCTTCCGATGAATTTTTCGAAAGAAATTCAACTCTCTTGGATCGAGTCGAGCAGCCAAGCGTCTCATGCCATGATGGTGTAAAATGTTGCGAATTGATTCGTGAGACACGCTAAGGTCACAAGTTACCTTCCTCAAGCTTAAATGATAGTTTTCCAGCATCATTTTCTTGACTTTGTCGACGTTTTCATCCGTTGAAGACATTGATGCGCGACTGGATCGCGGTAAATATTCCACGCTTTCTCGGCTTTCTGCAAAAGCCTTTTACCGCTCGTGGACCCGTGTTTTTTATAAAGCACACTCGCCATTGCCAGTCTGTAACACTTTCAAAGATTCGGCGCATGAAATTCCGTTCAAGGCCCAAAATTTAAGACAAATTCTTTGTTCGATATTTTTATCCATGGGGAAAATAACAAAGCACACCTGCGTTTGACTGATATAATTAAGCGCCAAGAACAAGCTAATTAACAGATCCGGCTCAAACTCTGCGCCACTATGGAGGACAGTGCGTAACGCGCACTTTTTAAATGAACAATTCCCAATATTTTTTTGTCTTAATGTTTTCCCCGTAAAAAAGGATAATAATTGCGAAGACTTCTTTGTGAAACATTAAAGCTTATCCGCTCAAGTACGTCTGCCAAGTTGACGATGCCATCAGCAACAGTGAAAGCCCTGCCCTTCTCTTCTCTAGAGAATAAAAATTAATTAGCTTTAGCCGAGAATTATGGAGTGAAACAGAAACCTCAAATCGTAGGAAATGTAATGTCTGCTTAGGAAATATTTTTTGCACACGCTCTCTCATATTAATCGAAATTCGGTCGTAAGGTCTCCACATGATAAAGGCGTACACTAAGTGAGGGAGTTTTTCCGACTACCTCAGGCCCGGCATTAGATGCTCTGGTTAGTCTACCACCACTTGACGTTTTCATACAGTGAGAGGCTTTGAAGGCCATCTGCAGGCTGAAACACAATGGGAATTGGTACGGCCCTTGTCCGATATTGGAACACAGAGAAGGCATGAACGTCGATCCAACGATTCTCTCCTTGCCTCTTGACTCCATGCCATCAAGAGTCGTACTTGACAAGAGATACAGTGTGGTGCTGCCAGAGGCTCAACTGTGATCAAACTCTGAAAATGAGCCCGGCAAACACTGTTCTCGCACAGCTCCGGCTCTGGAGTCTACCTGGAATCCAGCGGGACAAAACTGCACTTTGCCCTTGGAATGCATGCATTTGTGTTTCAAGCGGAGGTGTATGTTGTTCAAGAAGCGATGAACTTTGTTGTGAAAAACAGATGGAGAGGCAGATCTATATGTGCCTGCGGCGACAGCAAAGCTGCGTTAATGGCCTTAGACAGCCGCCAAATCACATTAGGGGTAGTCGAGTACTGTAAAGCTTCTGAGCATCCACCGATGGGGCAATTTTTGAATCATCCACAAAGAACAATAAATTCGAAAACTTAAAACATTTGCTTATGTCATTGGGTATGAACAAAATAAAAAAATTTTTAAGTTCGGTGTCTGTTTCTTTTTTTTTTAATTCAAAGCTACCGAAATTATAAGTAAACAAAAAAACACTTTATTACTAAACAAAAGAATGTTAAAAGAGGTCACTGTGAGAGGATTTTAGTGTTAATGAAAATTTGTAGGTTCTTATAAAATTTGATATTTTGAAAGTGTAAATTTAATTTTTTCTCCTAGCATTAAAGCACTAAATTTATTGCGAAGAGCAAATGGTTGGCAATACTGCACAACTTGCCAAACATGACGTCACGCACCCTCTGATGGGCGCAATCTTGTTTCTATAATTCTTGGTTACACTCTCCACCGGCCAAAGGCATACATATCTACATGCAAGTATGAATTTTTACATAAGAAAATAAATATGCATAAAATAGGTGTAGATTGCCTTTCATCGAATTTCAGTCTAAAGCAAAATTTATATTAAAGCCTTTTCATTTGACAAACTAACATTCAAATCAGCGACCGCTTGAAGTCAACGCCACCTATTCTT
The DNA here is from genome assembly GCF_027943255.1 of Anastrepha obliqua. Classification (NCBI taxonomy): domain Eukaryota; kingdom Metazoa; phylum Arthropoda; class Insecta; order Diptera; family Tephritidae; genus Anastrepha; species Anastrepha obliqua. The sequence continues at coordinate 28,425,254 of NC_072895.1, forward strand.
ATCTAAATAAAAAAAATAAAAAAATAACGTTCCCTTCACATATGCTAATGGTGTCGTTAGCTGACAGATTTCACTACTCAATGAATTAATTTTATTTTTTAATATTCCTTATTACTGTTTGATAATATTTATTTGAATCAGCTAAGTGACATTAATGATAAAATCTAAGCCTGAAGTCAGGGAAAAAATGAGCCAGGTAATAAATCAGAAATAAATACTTTTTATGAAATCATTAATTTAACTCGAGTAAATATGCATTCCATCAATGTAGATCAAGGAATTATTTTTGCAATTCAAATCGTACACTTAACAAGTGAAAAATTAATTATTGAAGAAATCACTTTGCTTTAATTAAAGCAGAAAAGCCAATAATGATGCATTAAGCAAATTTATATCGATAAGATAAGCAACTGTCGGCACTTTAAAAGCACGCTCAGATGTTATTGAAAGCGATATCACGGAACTGCGTAGATCTTCTGGACTCTCCGATATCGGCAAGTGATTTAGAATTCAGTAATATTTTAATTAGCGATTCCTTCAAGTAGACAACGACCCCAATTAGAATCAATAAGTTTCAACGAGTTTGGGCGAGACCGAGCTTAGTGTCATAGGCTTACTCATAGCCACTAAAGCATATCCATACAATACAAGGTGAAGTCCAAAATAAACGAGACTGGCGTCATAAAAATGTTTTTGATGGCGCCATCTTTTTAATGAGTTACTACGTTGGAAGTCGCATCCCTAACTGACTTCCAGTGAAAGTTTGGTGACATTCGGTTCAGTGGAAGCAAAGTTATTGCGTCTAAAATGTCAGTATGATTGTACCATCGGTACAAAAATGAGTTTCGAACGAAGAGCTAATATAAAATTTTGTTTTAAAACCGGCAAAAGGTTTACCGAAAGTTGAAAAAAGTTGATGGCCATGATTGTCTGTTTCGTGCCAGAGTTCATGATTCAGTTCAAATTAAATTGTAAAAAGCACCGGGCATTGATGGAATCCCTAACCGCGTGCTGAAAAAAGCACTGCAAATGAGACCAGAAGTTTTTCGAATCATGTACACAACATGCATTAAAAGCGAAGTCTTTCCTGTGAAATGGAAACAACAGCGACTAGTCCTACTGCCGAAGCCTGGAAAACCTCCAGAAGATCCTTCATCATACAGGCCGCTCTGTATGCTGGACACCGCTGGCAAAGTGCTAGAAGCAATAATCTGTAACCGACTAGAGCAGTACACAGAAGAACATACAGGTCTGTCAGCTCGCCAATACGGTTTAACCCTTAACTGGTATCGTGGGGGCCGCGCAGACCCCACGCATTTTATTTTTTTGAATTTCTTAAAAACTACGCATAGTACGCGGCTGCCATTTTGAGTAATCTCATTACGTCGCGACACGCGGCGGGTGTCGGACGTTCGGCGCTGAAGCTTTTACCAGAGCGGAGCTACGTACGTTGCGGGGGCCGTGCGGACCCCACTATACCAGTTCCGTAAGTTTTTAGTAAATATTTTATTTAACTTATTTGTTTGTTTTACAGTTATTTTGCTAAGATGGCGAGACCTTTGAGTAATAGGACTATAGAAGAAATACTGAACGAGGATTCTGACTCCGAATCAGTACTCGGTGGCCATTTAGAAGAACAAATCAGTGACAATGATGGAATTAGCGATTGTGAGGAGCCGCCAACACAAGACTCAGATAGCAGTGAGGATCTGGGTCCAGAAATTGAAGCATGTTCTTCAAAGAGTGAAGATGAACTTGTTGCAGGACCGAGTCAGAGCAGTTACTATGGAAAAAATAAATACAAATGGTCTAAAAATCCACCAGCAGCTTCACGAACTCGTCAACATAACATCGTTAGACAAAGACCTGGATTGATTGGTCCAGCAGCGTCAAAAAATGAGATGACTACCAAAGAATCATTTGAACTACTTATAGATGGTAATACCTATTATACAAACGAAAAGATTACAGAGAGTTCAGAAAAGTATTCCACAGTGGCGTTTTGGACAAATCATGTTTCTGAAACGGAGATGAAAGCTTTTATAGGTCTCATGTTACTGCCCGGAGTATTCAAATCTGGACATGAAGATGTAGAATCTTTGTGGGCCACAGACGGAACTGGTCGCGAAATTTTTAGAACAACCATGGCATTGAAAAGATTTTTGTTCATTTTGGCAAATCTACGGTTTGATGATATTGCATCAAGGGAGGAACGAAAGACTGTAAATCGGGCGGCATTGATTTCTGAAGTTTTTGACAGATTTATAGAAAATTGTCAGAAGAATTACAGTTGTTCGGAATATATAACCATTGACGAAATGTTATGTACATTTCGAGGCCGATGTTTGTTCCGGGTTTACATGAAATCAAAGCCAGCTAAATATGGCATCAAAATATTATGCCTATGTGATGCTAAGACTCACTATTTATATAATGCTTTCATATACATATACTGGGAAACAGCATGATCGTACCAGGTGTCAACAATCCATACCTACACAATCCGTACTACAGTTAGCTACTCCAATTTTTGGATCAAACAGAAATATAACAGCAGATAATTGGTTTTCTTCAGTGGAGCTGGTAGATACATTGCTGGAAAAGAATTTGACTTATTTTGGGACATTGAGGAAAAATAAACGTGAAATCCCCTCCCAATTTCAACCAAATAAACAACGTCAACCTGGAACAACTCTCTTTGGATTTACGGCGAGCAAAACACTAGCTTCTTTTGTACCGAAAAAGAATCAGAGTGTAATAATGATTTCTTCAATGCACCACGACCAAACTGTCAATGAAAGATCTGGGAAACCTGAAATAAGAGAGTTTTACAATTCCACAAAAGGTGGAGTTGATGCTTTAGACCAAAAGTGCGCTAATTACTCTGTAGCTCGCAGAACACGACGTTGGCCAAGTGTAGTGTTTGCTGGAATGCTAAATATTGCTTGTGCGAACGGCTATGTGTTATGGAAAAGTTCAAATACTGAAAAAAAAATGAAAAGGAAGAACTATATAAAATCAGCTGGGATGGAATTAATAAAAGAACATGTCATAGATCGGAAAGCTGAGTATTCAATGTACCCACGAGAACTGCGAGAAAAGATTGATCGTTTAGTAGCATCTTATAATATAACTGCAACATCTGTGACTAATTCCACGCCTGAAGTTTCCACCTCGAGCCGAAATGATCTAAAAAGAGGGCGCTGTTACTTATGTGATAGAAAAAAGACGGGAAATTTGTTACAAAATGCAATAATTGCAAGCATTTCATTTGCAAATTGCACAGTAGCACAAAAGTACTCTGTGATAGTTGTCAAGACTGAAATTAGTCCACTTATAATGTTCCTAAACACTTCGGTTTATAATTTTGTGTTGCTTTTTTTCTAATACGTTGAAATACTTATGTTTTAGTTTATTTTTTCAAAGTTGATTTTATAAGAAATAAGAAAACATACATATGTTAGCTAAAGACTTTCGAAATAATAGTTTTTTTTTTATTTTTATAGTGGTAAGAAAAAAATACCAAAAAATTGTCCAAATTTTGCGATCTCTTGTAGTAAATAAATTAAAAGAAGTATATGAACAAAAACTTATTAATTTCATAAAACAAGCTTGTTATTTGTCCTATCAAAATAGTTCTTGAAAAAAATTGTAGACATTTGTATCCTAGAATCTAATTTTAATAGGGGGCCGCGCGGCCCCCACGATACTAGTTTCGTTAGTCAAATTTACGATACCAGTTAAGGGTTAAGAAAGCATCGCAGTGCAGTAGATGCAATAATACAAGTATACAAAATAGCAAAAACTGCTCTCTTTGGTTGAATATGGCTAGGAGGAACCAAAAAATATTGCGCAGTGGTGACTCTGGATGTTAAAAATGCGTTCAGTATGGCCAAATGGGACCAAATACTGATGACACTTCGGAGTATGAATGTGCCGAATTATCTGACAAAGCTTATTGCTTCATACTTTGATAACAGAACCCTACAGGTATGGTATGATACAGACATAGGCCCCAAAAGCTATAAGGTAACTGGAGGCATTCCTCAAGACTCTGCACTAGGCCCGGCTCTGTGGAATATCATGTATGATGGAGTTCTACGCGTTGAACAGCACGAACAAGCCAGCATTGCTGGGTACGCAGATGACCTAGCTGTGGTAGTTGTAGGGAAAACGCTAAAAGAGGTCTCTCGAAGGGTAGAGGATACCATCAATAAAATTAAGCAATGGTTGCAATCGTCTGGGCTAAGACTAGCCGACCATAAGACCGAACTGGTTCTCCTAAGTTCTAGGCGAAAAGTTGAAAACATTCAAATAAAGGTTGGTGGTCACAATATAACATCAACAGATACCATAAAACATTTAGGGGTAATAATCGACAGAAGGCTCAATTTTAAAAAGCATCTGGAATACGCATGCTCCAAAGCTGCAACGCGACTGATGCCCAATGTGGGTGGACCAAGGCAACAAATGAGAGCATTGTTAGCAAGCGTCTGCAACTCGATCCAGTTTTACGCTGTGGTGGTGTGGGGCGATGTAGTGAAATATCCCAGCTACTTGAAGCAGGCTAAACGGGTGAACAGATTATGCAATGTCAGAATCATTAGAGGCTATAGGACCATATCTGACGAAGCAGCAGGGGTAATAGCAGTCAGGATCCCCCTCGATATAAAGGTAACATGCATGAAACAAAAACACCAACATGCAAGAAACGCGTGGATATCTGGTCACAAAGCCTCACTGAGGGTCGAGGATATCGCTATGCAAAACTGGCAGACCAAATGGAACGATAGTGGGAAGGGAAGAACCACTTTCACTATGATCCCCGACACACAGAAATGGATCCGGAGAACTTATGGAAACGTAACCTTCATGCTGACACAGTCTTTAACTGAGCATGGCTGTTTCAGGCAGTATTTGTACAAATACAATCACACAGACTCCCCATTCTGCCTATAATGAAAAGAAAAAATTGAAACGCCTGATCATGTCCTGTTGGAGGGCTCTAGGTTTGATAGGGAACGAAGCATGTGACGCTCGAATATGGGCGAGAGCATGACAGCTGCTAGCCTAGTACAATATATGCTAGAATCTGAAGAAACGTGGAACTATGGTTGTAACGTAGCCTCAACAATTATGCAAAGGCTGAGACATGATGATAATGAACGCAGACAAATGAGTGAATAAACACATCCTGCCTCCTCGAAGGAATATCTTAACTGGTAATACCGAGGGGAAAAAAAGCAGCATGGGCGTTTGCGAACAGGATTATTGTAAAGGACCCATTTTTCATCACCAGTAACGATGCGTTTCAAAAAACTTTCATTTTCAAGCCATTGCAGCAGCTGAGAAGACACATTCATTCTCTGCTGAAGGTTGGCGACGAAAAGTCTATGCGGAACCCATTTTCCCAGCTTTGAAACCTTTCACAGCTGAAGTAGGTGCTTGTGAACTGTTCCATGCGATGAATTTAACTTCTGAGCTATCATATCGACTGTCCAATTTGGCTCAGCTTCCACGAGTTCGAGCAAGGCGTCGGAGTTAAAGACTTCAGGATGACCAGCGCGCGGGGCATCCTCCACGTCGCAGTTACCACTTCGTAGTTTTGAAAACGACTTTTGCGCAGTCCTTACACTCAGGGTAAGGGTTTATTTCTGCAGCAGCAGTTGTTGCATTTTTACCAATTTTATAAAAAACATACAAAATATGCCTACTGTACGCGTTCGAAGATTTCATTTTATATTTTAACAACACGTGCTTCTATCCGCGATTAAAATCACTTGTTGAATGCACAATAAATCAAAGAAAATATAAATAGTTCCGTTATATTCCGCGAATAATTTTTTGTATGCAAAAATCGTACAAAAGTGAAATTATGGGCACGAACTTATGGACGGACCTGATATACAGGGTTGTTAATATTCGACGGTCCCATCTGGCAACCCCGTATCTTTTCACAGAGACGTCAGATCGCTTAATGACATACCGCGTTGGAAGCGTCAGTCCAAGCAGATTTTTACTATGGAAAACAGTACATGCCACTCGCGCACTCCCAAATTGTTGAAATTTACATTCAACAAAAGAAGTCAATTGTGAAAACTCAACGTGCGTATAAAAAATTAAATAATGTGAAAAGTGCGCCTTCTAAGAACACCATTAAACGTTTGTACGAAAGGTTTTCGACTGGTGATGCTCTTTCTAATCCGAAGAGGCCAAATCAAAACCGACCAAGGCGATCGGATGAGAATATTGCTCTCGTACGGGCCAGTAATGAGGCGTTGCCAAGGACATCCCAAAATCGTCGTTCTCAGCAGTTGGGCATTGCTCGGAGCACTTTTAAGGAATTATCCGCATTGATTTGTATTTATTCCCGTATAAAATTCAATTGACGCAAAGATTGTTGCCTGCGGACAAGCCTCGTCGATTGGAATGGGCCCAAAGAGTCATCAAAATGTCTGAAGATCCGTCGAATATGAGCAATCCTGTATAAATAGTCAAAGCATGCCAATATGTGGTGTTCTTATAATTTTGCAACAGGGTATATGCGAGTATAGACAAATTGTGCCAACTTCAACACGTACGAATTATCTGCTTTACCTTCTTTATCGGCCAAATAGAGGGGCGTGGGCTCCTATCGCTTGATAAAGAAAACAAGTCGAACGCATGTTCAATGCATTTAACTGTGTTTTAATGCCGAAATTCAACAAGTTAGCCCACTAATGATTTGAAAAATATTAATTTAATTTATAACATTTGCCAAATGTCAGCCAAATGAAAGGCGATTTGTATGTACCTTCGTATGCATATCCAAACACACATACATACATACATACATATATACATAAATATACTCATACATATACATATATGACATAGTAATTATATGTATGTGACGTATGTATGTATGTACAAACGCCACTCGCAGTGCAGGCATTATTGAGATCAAGAAAAAGCGACACCAAATCCCACACATCGTCACCCCAATGCTCCACATTTCCATACAAATGCACACATTTGCTGGGCACACAACAAACTCACACGACTTCCATGGACAGACGTATGTACGGCACATAAGTGTACATACATATGTAAGCAACTATGTAGGTAATTATGCACGTACGTATGTGTGTGTGTGTGCGTGCGCTTGTACATGATGTCTTACAAGCCGTTTCCCGATCGCAATCGATGTCTCAGCGGTTGTTAACATTCTTGTAAATTATGTTGAATTACTGGACTGGCGCGCATTGTCAGCAGCTCGTATCAAAAACATACATTGCATACATTTATATGTGGCTTTGTGCGAAACGCCGTTGCGGACCTATCCGTGAATGCCCAGAGGTAGCGGGCTGTGTACTTTTATAACCATACACATACACACACACACATATGCATCAACATACTGAAAGTTTGCACGTAAGGTAGGAAGGCCATCAGCCGCCGTGCTCACCGCAGAAATAAAGTGCTTGCAATTAAAATTACCAGCCTTAAATAAACCACTCTTTAAGGGGTTTCGCCCTACCTTCCTGCCGGCATTGGTCGCCGCCTTTTGTGCGCGAAGCTGCTTGTATATTTCTTTTATTTGCATTACTTTTGATTTACTCGTGTTTTATTTTATTGCATTTATTTTTCTCTGTTTTTGTGATTTTTTGTTTTTTTTTTTTTTGTTGGCATTTCTCTGCGCTTCACTTAAGCAAACTTGGGGCCAAGCGCATTTGCTGCAGAGTTCAGCTGCGCAGCCACTGCCGTATTATTGACCGTATTCATTATGTTTTTTAACCTGTCATTAAATAGCCTCGAGCTGAGCTCTTCCTTTTTGCGCCTTTTTGTCGCTTTTTTCTTACCATTTTCCCTTTTTGCTTCCTTATTTCAGCGTTCGTTTTTTTTTCAGCCTCAGCTGCACATGCCACCGGTGCTACCGCTGCATTGTAGTTTGTTTTTAATCATTTTTTTTTTGTTTTTTGCTTTATTTATTTTTATTTGCTATTATTATATGTTCGCCTCTGTTGCTGTTCCTTGTTGTTGTTGCGGTACAAATTGGTAGCCAAGTAATAATTGGTTTAAGGTTTAATGGTAAATGTCGTTTGTTACTCGCAGCTCACTTAGTTGCTCGCTGCCGGGCATTTGCCCGGTTCGAACTGTTCCCACTTAAGTTGTTGATCGTTGGTCGATTCAGGCACTGCTCGGTTGACAAAACTTCCTAGAAAGTCAAACTCTACGTGTTGTCAAGTCCAAGACAAAAGGCAATTGAAGGATCAATGCGCAGCTGTCAATGGCTACACACTTAGAAGCATCAGCTAAAGCTTAAAACAAAAAAAAAGCGAAAACGCCTGATAGTCAATCATGCCGCCGGGCAGTGAAAGCTCACACTTCGACGTTGCACGTAGCGGCATAGCGTTTAAAGTAGACAAGCGAACTATGCAAAAGGGGTATGCAACAAGCTTCTTAATTGAGACAGAGAATATCGACGATTTCTACTGGGTACTGCACGTGACATGACAGCCTTTATGCCTCTGCTGGCCGCTCAGTAAACTGAGTATTTCAGTTCTTCTCTTCTTCTTAATTGGCGCGATAACCACTTACGCGATTTTGGCCGAATTTAACAAAACGCGCCAGTCGTTTCCTTCTCGTGCTAACCGACACCAATTGGAAACACCAAGTAAAGCCGAGTTCTTTTCCACCTGATCTTTCCAACGCAGAGCAGGCTTTCCTCTTCCTCTGCTACCACCAGCTGTTACCGCGCCGAATAATTTCAGAGCTGGAGCTTTTGTATCCATTCGGACAACATGACCGACGGCCGACGTAGCCGCTAAGTCGTCGTAAAGCTCATACAGCTCGTCGATCCATCGGCTCCGATGTTCGCCGTCGTCAACGTGCAAAGGACCAAAAATCTTCTGTAGAATCTTTCTCTCAAACACTCCAAGCACCGCTTCATCGAATGTTGTCATCGTCCAAGCTTCTGCGCCATACGTTAGGACGGGTATGATGAGAGCCTTGCAGAGTGTTAGTTTTTGTTCGTCGAGAGAGGACTTTACTACTCAGTTGCCTACCTAGTGCAAAGTTGCTTCAGTTAGAAGTGCCTATAATTTTTTTTAAGCCGGGTAATGGGACTTTGTATGATCATCTTGGTTGTGAGTGAGTCAACGTTGGGCATACAAACTCACACCAAATCTTGAAGGGTAGACGAGTGGAAAGCATGGCGGTATCGACTACTACCTAAGTCAGTTACTCAACGGACAGGACTACTTTCTGAAATACCTGCACCATTTCCAACTGGCTGACAGCCCTTTTTGCCCCCGTTGCTCGAATACAGTAGAGATCGCAGAACCTTTGCTTTTCCACTGCAAACGTTTCAGTCAAGAACGAATAGTACAGTCAATTCTGCGTCGATTCTACTATTGATTGACAATTTCTTGAGGTCTACCCATGGAAGACGTGGGTCCGAGTTGGGCTGCTGCAGAGTAGCCACGCGCTTTTTGAAAGAACCGAATAGGAACTAGCGACCTTTCTTTGAAGTACGAAGGATCTGAGACTACTGGTGGGTGTAATCACACGGCACACCGTCAGTGGTCAGCATATGGCTACCATGGTAATCATTGACGACCCAATATGCCTATCCTGTCTTTGCTTTGTAGATGTCCGGTGTTTTCTAGAATAAGGCTTAGGCTGCAGCAGTAGAAGCAGAAAGTTAGATTAAGTATTTAGTACTATTATAATATTTAATTAATTAGGTGGCAAGGCCAGCCAGATTATTTTTGTTGAAGTTTTCGCCTGATACGTTAGTATTTAATTCAGATAAGTCATAACCCGACAGTTTTGAAAAAAACCTTTTATTTTTCTTTAATTTTTAGACAACCGACGACAGATACAGGCGCTTGAGTCAAATACACACTTCCGTATCAAAAAAAAAAGACAAAACAATAGTTTGTGAGTACCGGTCTGTTACACAGTCTCCGATGTTCCGTTTCCTCCACAGCCGCTTTTGAACGCAGTGGGAGAAGTGGAAACTATCGATGGCGTAAAGTAAAGTAATCGCCGGAATCTGCTCCAACTTGACGAAAAGCTAACTCGGTTCCAGGGTGGAAATCAGCCGAGGAGGAGGAACGTTATAGTGTTAGTGGAAGCATGTCCCACAAACCATTGGTCTGAAGGTACCTTTGCACCTTTGTAGCAGCTCCAACACCGCAACCAATTTTTGAACCAACTGACCAACACGAAGCTGATGCACGGGCATGTTTTTGTTTATCGCACCATTACTCGTTATAATGCAACTGGGAGCATCGCGAAACGTGATTGAGGTGGTCATCAAAAGACTGCAACGCCACGTGAAATGGTTCAAAAAGAGAAGAAGCGACTTGAACGAAATGCCCGACGAAGTGCCAAACAAATGGCGAAAGAACTGAAAGCATCTGACCGTAGCAATCGCCGCATACGGAAAAATGATCTCAAAGTCAAGCCTTACAAGATAAAAAAGGCGCATGATCTCACACCAAAGCAGCAACAAGCCAGACTTGAGAGAGCGAAGGAGTTGCTTCGCTTGGCCGAAAGCGGTCAATTTCCAAAAATTGTGTTTTATGACGAGAAAATTTTTCGAATTGACCAATTCATAAACTTCCAAAACGATGGGATTTATTTGGTCGACTCCGATTCATACGAGAATCTGAGTCATCGATTGGCCACAGGTAGCGGTTTGGGCCGCTGTAACCGCAGATGAGCGCTCTCCAACCGTTTTCATCGAGCCTGACGTCAAGGTAAATGCGAAATATTATTGAAAAAGTATTCTGGACGTAATTTTCCAAACTAAATTTATGGCTTTTTTAATTGGTTACACTTCGAGTGCGGGCGCTGTATAATCAGTCCTCTCTAAGCTGCATTGAGTTTGTCTCAATAGTAGACTGACATGACCATAAGCTTTTTTCCTCCAGCGACCCGCTTCATTTAACTTTGATATGCAGACCTATTGGAATAACGTGAGTCAGTGCATTAGGAGCTTCCCTAAACTATGATCTTATTGCACTGATCGTTATTGCAGAGGCTGATCTTTATATTGTGGCAAGTAATTTGGTATTGTAATCTCCTCATAGAGCTTTCCACCAAACCGCCTTGTGCAGCCCTAAAGTGTATCTATAGGTAGTTTGAAGACTCCATCTTCTTCCCAGCAAAGAGCAATTTTTGTTTTTCTTACCCGCTCTTCGATGGTCAGTTTTCAACTAAATTTGTAGTCCAAGATTATACCAAATACTTTGCGCTGGGTGAAATTGCGAGGGTTTATTCATTAACAAGTGGTAGGGTAAGATTAGATACCTTGCATGGGTTCTGTTTTACGTGGGTTAAAACGCAAGCCACAGCCTGTGGCTCAAGATTTGAGCCCACCTAGCGCACTTTGAATGAATCCACTGATAATGGAATATTTACATTTTAGACTCAGGCAATTTTTTTTTATAAAAAAATCGCATAAGCAGCATTAATTAAGATCAATTTTGCATCCTAAAAAAGGGAACGAATAGAAAAACGGCCAGACATGATTATCATTTTTTACGGTCAAATGTGCTTCGAATAAAGTAAATTAAAAGATTTTCTAATTGCTAAGCTAAATGGAAGTGTATTCAAATGCATTTCTACTCAAACTTTGGCTTGGACCGATTTAAAATACAAAACTGAAATAATCTTCGACCAAGTCATATAGATTTATAAAAATAAATATTTCCAGATACGATCTATATTAGTTCTGCATACGTTCTTAGAGCTTAAGAAATTCATTTCGCTTTTTCGATCCCTTTTTTCATTTGTTCCACTGATAGTGCCAGATCCTTCTCTACTCTCTTTTTTCGGGTTCTCCTGATCTTCGTAAAAAAAAGTGTCTTTAATTCGCCACGTACTAAAGCTGCCAGTAATGGAGTTCCCATACAGGCGGGAACGAGGTGAAGCAATGCAGGCTGCACTTGTTTAAAAACGCGCATTACGAATACAGTTGCCAAGAGTCCTAGAAAATATGCTACTAGCGAGGAATAGAAATAAATGCGGCTCTCGCGCTTGGAGCTGTGACCGAAGCGTAGAAATAATGCTATAAAAATTCCCGGTATTACTATGTCACTCAGGTCCTCCCATGTCACTTAGCACAATTGGTTCCAATTAAGCCATTTGTAGGTAAATCTTGTGGGAAAACTAATTTGATTGGTGCTTCAAAACTTCTTGCTACTGTAACCGTCACGTTTGTTCCAAATACCCAGAAAATATTATAGAAGAATAAGCCACTTAACAGTATACAAGCAGTTACAATGTTATTGAGATGGAGTAGTTCTACTCCGTTCGCGGCAAAAGCTAGTCCGAACATCTTATTAGCAATCCAGTGCTTTTTGTATAAATACCACACGCCAATTAAAGACGAAATAGCCAAGAAAATGATATCATGCGTTGAAAACTTGTAGTTTACGAGTAAAATGTCTTCTTTTTGCTTGACCTCTCCTTTTGTGAAATGCATATGACAAGGTATTTTCGGTACTTAGAAGATGCGTTAAGGCTATCACACCCAAGCAGAAGAAATGTCCAGTGAGTAGAAGATTTATATGATTTTTAGAAAAAATTTTGAAGAACATGTAAAGACCAAAGAGAGCTAGCGGCCGAGGTGACCACCGGGAGAAACATCGCATCTTTTTTAGTCATGGTTTCAGCCTTTCCGCCAGTCACCTTTTTAAGTTTGTGCAATTTAACAGAACGCATTGAACCGAACACACTTGAGAGCATGACCAAATGTACCGAATTTTCTCTTTGTTGACGTCCATTGTTAACACCCTGTAACTACAACTGAATGGAACGAACAAAAAATAGCAAAAAGATTTTTTAGTGTGAAATGTTCCCTTGACAAAGCGCAGAAATCTTAAATTGTTTGAGCGCCACTTTATGAGATGTCGACTACTACAGTCACCTACCTAGAAAATAATGGATTTCTTTTGCCCCAAACTAATGCTAATTTAGCTGGGATAAAATTGCGCGTGAACCATGCAACCGTGGCATTCCGGTGTCATTGAAAGTTTTAGGATACAACCGGGTTTACAGCTTCCTGCCTTTAAGCTGCTTAAGGGCAGGAAGCTGTAAACCCGCTTGTATCCTTTAACAAACAACGAGTTTTTAATAACATTTCACCTCATAGAAATTAATTATTTAGTTCCAAGTTGTTTCCAATTCATTGTTTGACATATGAACATACGTCGAAAAGGCTGAAACCATGACTAAAAAAGATGCGATGTTTCTCTCTCTTTGGTCTTTACGTGTTCCTCAACATTTTTTCTAAAAATCATATAAATCTTCTACTCACTGGATATTTCTTCTGCTTGGGTGTGATAGCCTTAGCGCATCTTCTGAGTACCGAAAATACCTTTTCATATGCATTTCACAAAAGGAGAGGTCAAGCAAAAAGAAGACATTGTAAACGACAAGTGTTCAACGCATGCTATCATTTTCTTGGCTATTTCGTCTTTAATTGGCGTGTGGTATTTATACAAAAAGCACTGGATTGCTACTAAGATGTTCGGACTAGCTTTTGCCGCGAACGGAGTAGAACTACTCCATCTCAATAACATTGCAACTGCTTGTATACTGTTAAGTGGCTTATTCTTCCATGATATTTTCTGGGTATTTGGAACAAACGTGACGGTTACAGTAGCAAGAAGTTTTGAAGCACCAATCAAACTAGTTTTCGTACAAGATTTACCTACAAATGGCTTAAGTGGAACCAATTTTGCTATGTTGGGCCTGGGTGACATAGTAATACCGGGAATTTTCATAGCAATATTTCTACGCTTCGACCACAGCTCCAAGCGCGAGAGCCGCATTTATTTCTATTCCTCGCTAGTAGCATATTTTCTAGGACTCTTGGCAACTGTATTCGTAATGCACGTTTTTAAACTTGCGCAGCCTGCATTGCTTTACCTCGTCGCCGCCTGTACGGGAACTCCATTACTGGCAGCTTTAGTACATGGCGAATTAAAGACACTTTTTGCTTACGAAGATCATCCCGAGAAGAAACCTGAAAAAATGAGAGTAAAGAAGGATCTGGCACTATCAGTGGAACAAATAAAAAAAAGGAATCAAAAAAAGCCAAATGAATTCCGTAGGCTCTAAGAACGTATGCAGAACTAATATAGATCGGGTCTGGAAATATTTATTTGTATAAGTCTATATGACTTGGTCGAAGGTTATGCCAGTTTTGTATTTTAAATCGGTCCAAGCCAAAGTTTGAGTAGAAATGCATTTGAATACTCTTCCATTTAGCTTAGCAATTAGAAAATCTTTTAATTTAACTTATTCGAAGCACATTTTACAGTTTTTCTTTGATGAAGTGGAAAGTATCTTCCAATTTTTCTGTGAATGCCCTGCCCTATTGAAAGCGAGGTTGTTAGCCCTTGGCAAACCGCTTTTTGAGAACCTTGAAGAAGTGGCTGGTACAGATATAAGCAACTTGAAAGGTTTCTGAAACGCACAGACTGGCTATAGTCGTAAAGGAATAATCGTTTAACTTGTTGGTAGCGAGGATGTGGCAATAAAATGATGCGGAAACACTAACTGGGTTCTTGGTGAATCACCATTTAAGCCAACCAACCAACAAACTTGCAAGTATTTACACATCTCAGGTGTTCTTCAAATGGCATTTCGCCCAACCATACCAAGATAACCTAGAAACAATAGTAGGCTTATGTCGTTTACCGTAACTTGTATGAAATTTTACCCCAAATTCGCTAGGGGATTATATTAGATTAGATTTATGGGGGTTTGGAAAAGTCCAAGCACTCAGTCAAAAGACCATTTCCCAGATTCAAATATAGGCGCATTCCATACCTCGACCGTATGACGTTCAACGATTCTGTATCCACACCAAAAACGAAGTGGTAACAATTTCCATATTTAGGATCCGTCCCCGCTTTAGTATAGTGGTATGATCTCCAGTGCTTCGTATAAAGTCTCTTGTTCAGGGCATGGGACCTAGAGATGATCGCATGCGACTCCCTTGGAGGCTGAGGGATCAGCATGCTCACCCTCACCAGTTTTTGAATTTTGTTCATCTGCCGAATGACAAACTTACATCCTTCAAACGCTGGCATCGCAGCCATAGTTTAGGGATTGAGTGTTTGCCCATTGTACCTTCAAGATACCTTGCTCAACTCTCATTCGCTCGAATCTAGGTACATCTTTCGATTTCCATATCGCCTCCCAGACTTGACTGTCGACAAAATCCAATTGTGTTTGGGGTCAATTGGATATGTCCATCGCCACAGATCTCCACCATCATACCACTGGCTGCTGCCGCAGCATAGTTACCTCCAACGGACAAAAGTGGATCACTAGGCAGACCAAGTTTCGCGCTCGCTACTGCGCTCTTAGCCCCCTCGGCACACGTTCCTCTGGATTCGTTGGTACTACTACCAGGAGCTTGATTGCTGCAAGAGGCTCCTCCTGCTGTCACTACAACCTGTTGTCTAAGGTTGCTTACTTCGGATTCCGGTTTAGTACCCTTCTTCCTTTTCTTTTTCCTCGTGCGAACTGGTGCGCTCACCGTTGCTTCATCTGTCAAGGTGACCAGATCAGATGGGTCATCATCAGATCTGTTCCTCTTGCCAGATTCGGCTACAGGAGTGGACGAAGACAGATGAGCCGCAATTTCGGCTCGAGTGGCAGCTGGCATAGCGACGTTAGCCGTAGTCATATCCACTATTTCTCTTGCCTTCTTCGCGTTCCTCTGCCTTTGCCGCTTCTTCTACCTATTAGACAGATTTTCTCCTGAAGCTGGCATTTGTTCCGTGACCATTGGTGCGCTGGTACTTTCTGAGCGTGAACTCTGATTAACCATAGCCCCAACAGTCGCCGAAACTGGTACCAGGACAGGAACCAATTTGGGTTTCTCAGTCGTGGTGAGATGACAGGCAAGGGTTACCTGCGTCTTAACTACGTCTGCGTCCTCCAAATTGCCTCCCGAATCAGAGGCTTTCTTTACAGCCGTTAGTGCAGTGGTACTTTTCGGATTTGCATCCAAATTAACCACATTATATCCGTCCGCAGAGGAAGGCGCCAGAGCACTGAAACGTAAATGAGCCAGCGCAGCCTCCCCAGGGTCAGCTAAAGCGTTTGCAGGGGTCGCCTGTATCTCCATTGCTTTCGCTGGTTCCACTGAGCTAAGCTCATTTTCACCCAGTAACAGGCTCTCTATAGAGCTACGTATAGAGCCTGACGAGGATGCACCGTCCAATAGGTGTCCATCCTCAATCAGTAGCTTGCTTCCTCCAGGGCCCTGATTTTCAGCCCTGGTCGTCTTGATGGTGAATGAGTTTTGGGCCTGCACATCCGTTGCCCAAGCCGCTGGAGAACCAGCGGGAGGATTGCCACAAGTGTGGGTACCTCGTGCAGAGTAGTCCTGGTTTGTACTCATTTCCATTTGTGTGGTGGTCCTGCCACTGTTGAAGAGGAACCCGTTATCGACAGTTCAAGTCTAGTTCCGTAGTGTTCTGTTTTAACTCAGTAATCACTCACTCTATTTGTCATCCGACAGCAAGGGATCTTACTGAGTTAAGTAGCAGGGGTACCTCACTCCTGCGTGATTCTTCATCACGCACTAACGGTCTTGGCCTAGAAGAGGCTATGGGGTTGGAATAACCCTCTGTACTGCGCATATCTACGCCCTGTGCCGTCCTCATAGTAATAATGGTCAGTCCTAAGAACGACTCATACAGTGAGAACAAACACCTAACCCCAATCGGGGATACTTAAGTGGAAAAAGTATTTCGCTTCATTACGCTGCCAAATCTGAGCTCCTCAATAGTTGACGGCTATTGTTTAGCGACGCTAACCAAACCAACTGACCGACAAAGCGGCAAGTAAAAAAAAACACCACTATGTTATCACTCAATCGACTACACACACAAATCTACATACAAGTAAATGTGCAAGGCAGCTACAGTTGCGGCCTAACGCCGACAGCACAAAGCCGAGAGTCGCTGTCTGTATTTCGTACAGTCGGCAACTAATTTTGTTGTCATTACTCAGCGTGACCGTCATGCCCCCAAAGTTTTCATTATAGTGGAGCAGTTTCCCGTTGCATGTTTTAATACCAACATACAGCGACATCACCAACATCCCCACGATCATGTGCGACCCGACCAGACTAAATGCTTGAGTGCCCTGTATTTTGGCAGCAAGACCATTTAATTTGTCTCCGATTGTCGAGAAAATTGTTCCTGCTTTTCACTTTTATGTAGGTTTTTTTGCATTTTTGTTTGATTTAAAATTAAAAAAAAAATTTTTTATTAAATGTTTTTTTTTTTTTTTTGTTTTTTTAGTTTTAATTTTGTTTTATTTTTTTCGGTTTTCTTTTTTTGTTTTTTTAGTTTTAATTTTGTTTTTGTTTTTTGGTTTTCTTTTTTTTGTTTTTTTTTTTTTTGGTTTGCAATTTACAATTTTTACTGGTATGCGCCGCTCTGCCTCAGCCTCTTCACTATTGCCAGTTTCGCCATGAATTGCATGTCATGTCCGTCATTCATCATACGTTTTCTCACTTTTTCCGCATTTGGCTATTATTATTCTTTGTTTTTGTGTTTTTTGTGCGGCATATCTCTGCTTGTTAATCGTTTGTTGCTAGCGCAGACGTCAATGGCAATGTTGCGCAAGGCAAAGGCAAAGGCACAGGCAAACCCTGTCATCATTAGTACCGTTTTTACGGCCATATCCGTTCTTCTCACTTCACAGATTTCATTACTGCGTCGCACATCCATACATGCCACCACATATTTCTACCTATCAAACCAACAAAAAACACAAAAAAAATCACTCTATATTTAATTGTTCACCTCTACAACTCAACTCTGCTAAAAACACAGCTCACATTGGCTGACAAATTCAATGAATGGAAACAAAAAACGAACACAATAAATTATGAAGAATACATCTATGTGTATGTATGTATGTATGTATGACGATATGTGAGCATGTAGTAGTTATAAGTAGTACATGAATTGCATGAAACAAATAAATAAAAAAATAAACAATAAATAAATCGCAAAACAATGAGCCGGCGCGCGTAAGCGTGAAATTGAAATTAAACCTTTGACGCTGATGAAGTGCGCACAGCCGGGCAAATGTCTGGAACCGTCCGGATAATGAAGCTCAATTGTTCTTGGGCGGAACGAAACGGAAATACGAGTGCACATATTTATGTATGGAGACATCGAATATATTTATGAGCGTAGGTACCTATCAGCAGTTGAATCATGATTTCCTGAATTTACCACAGATCAGAAGTAGAAGTATGAAATTTAGATTGAAAATCCAAGGAAATGTTTCTGCTGAGTTTAGTACTAAGTCTAGTTTGCGTTGAGTCTCATTTCCATACATTTCCAACCTGAAAAATTCACTATTTGATGTTATTGAAAATTCTCAATTGTTCCCACTTTACGTTCTATTATCGATAAAGCAAAAGTAGCGCTAAATTTGAGAGTTAATATATATGAGAAACAAAATAGTGACGATCTTGACGACACTCCCTCGTAAAGTCCGTAACACATTGCGATGCCAGCGGAATTCCTCAATGGTATACGTTGCCATGCAGGGATGAAAATCTAGGTCACGAGCCGAGTCACACAGTTAGACGAAGAAAAATATCAAGAATACAATTCAAGTTACGTTTTTACAGATACTTTTCAAGAGCATACCGAAATGATAGAAGACATTTTTTCTAATAGTGATTGCTCCATGGCAGGCATTGACAAATCTCCCAGTGCATTTTCGCCATGAAAAGGTCCACGCAAAAAGTATCTGCCGTGCGGAGTTGGCTTAAAACTGTAGGTCGTTCCAATAAAGCAGGACGCATGCCACAAATAGGAGGAGGAACTCGGCCACACACCCAAAAAAGGTGTAAGTGCCAATTATAAATATAAATATATATAAAATATTCACGGGCTCATTTTTTTTGGCAGAAGTTAACCTTAATAACCTTACCACTACCTTTCCGGGACCTTTGAATACTTTGCTTTTAGGTCTTTCAAGTGTGTGGATCCGATTCCTTCTCAAAATGCTTGGTGCATACTAATATGGCATTATACAAACTAAGTATTATTCATTCGTTCTCGGTTTTGTTTTTTTTTTATATTATAAATGGAAAGATTGACTCACCTTTCCTTCTTGATCGTATTTTTTTCATATTCCTCAAAAACGAGTTTGTAGTAATCTGTCAACCGCAGATGTGCTCTGCGATTTTCACTATGGATAAAAATATCGAACAAAGAATTTGTCTTAAATTTTGTGTCTTGAACGGGATTTCGTGTGCCAAGTCGCTGAAAATGCTGCAGAAAGCCTATGGTGAGTGTGCGTTATCAAAAACATGGATCTACGAGTGGTATAGGGCTTTTTCAAAGGACCGCGAAGTCGTGGAAGATTTGCCCGGTTCTGGTCGCCCATTCAACTTCTTCAACAGATGAAAACGTCGACAAAGTCAAAAAAATGGAGCTGGAGAATCATCATTTAGGTTTGAGGGATGTAGCTCGTGACCTTAGTGTGTCTCACGAAGGAGGTGGCTAAAGACATGCTTGAGCAAGTGTATTCAGGCCCAACCATAACCCAATTCTAGCGCATCATAAAAGGTGATGGGACGTGGGTATATGAGTTTGACATGCAAACCAAACATGCAAACTCTCCATTGAGACGCTTTGCAAATTTCTCAGGCCTTCAAAGAAATTATCGCCAAGATATTTGACACAACTTCTTTGAAGTACAGGTATTGCATCGACTCTATTTCTTCTTCATCTCCACAACTCCTACAGAGGTCACGGTGAGGTACACCCATTCTACTGGCTAGGGTACGAATAGTGCCCAGACCCGTTATAACACCTGTGAGAAATCTGATAGTTGATCTGTTGAATCCAAGCGGATATTTTGTCCTTTTAAGATTTGGAGATCCTGCGGTTAGTAGTCAGAAACCACAGTCTATTGATTTTCGTGATTACGCTCAAGTCAATCGCAGTATACAGCTCGTTTAGCGGAATGCTTATGTCCTCTACAACTCGCTGAAAGTCAAGCTCACGGCCTTTCCTTACACACTCATCCATTTATCCACTCTTTCACTTCCTTGTACTACAGAGTGGCTGGGGATCCAACAAAGTGTAGTGTTGTGTTGTTGGATAAACGAGAAGGATCTCCTGCATTTTTTAACACATTTAGAGTTGATGCGCGCTGAGGCCAATGCCGTGAACGCTGCTTGACTATCAACAAAAAGAGGGTAAAGTTTGCCATTAGGTAAGTCCATTGATCCTTTCGTTTTTGCTGCTTTATATATAGCGTTGAACTCAGCTTGGAAGACGGTGCATCGGGGTGGGAGCCTAAAGGAGCAATTTAATGATAATTGTTTCGAGTTCACTCCCCATCCAGTGCCATTGTCTATTTTTGAGCCGTCAGTATAAATATCAACAACTTTCATCTGATATGACTCTAGCTTGTCAACCCTTTCTGTCCGGTATTCGTATTTTATAGTCTTTGTTAAGATCTATCACGGGAACCCGATGCGCCATTACAATTGTTCCACAGATAGTAGATCTGATGCGTGACCGTACGTGTTTTCTTTTCACATGCCCGCTGCTTTAGTCCTGGAAATACATTTGGCCGTTATCCCTTCACCATATACATCAATGGGTGGATCTGGGATCTAGAGGATGTAGGAGCACTACCAGTGCTGCCTGACGCGCTGCACAGTGCGGCCGATTCCCAAAAAGCTGGCCAAAAGTCGAAAAAAAAAGTTTCTAGATAGAGTTTTTTTGTCTTTGGGTTGGCTACAGTAATGCCTTGAGTAGTGAAAACCGTTCATAGCAACGTCCTGTACCCTAAGTATCCTCTGTATTTTCAGTCGCAACGTGGCTTTCGTTTGAGCATCGTATTACTGTCGATGAATAGTGAAAGTTGTACACATTTGAAAGATTTTGTAATGGAGTAAATTGAACAAAACCAAATGGAATCATCTTCGGAAGGTTAGTAAAATACGAGAAATCTTTAGTACATATCAATACCTCGACACAAAATTTTTAGCTGCAGCAATACGTAGATACATTTTTTGGAATTTTTTTTTTAAATTTGAGTTTTCAAACTGTATAGTAATAGAACGCCGTCATATGCTGCTTTGAAACCTATTAAAGGTTACTCAAAAAAGTAATGGTTACTGAATAAAACAAGATTCAGCTGCTAGCACTTGCTACCTTGCGACCCCGAAAACATATAAATTTACATGCATCTTGATTATGTTCTAGAATATACGCTATTTCACGTGAGGGGGTGGCCAATAGGGGTAGAAGGGGGTGGATTTTCAAAATTTTAAGATAAAATTCGAAATCAGCGACCCCGACAACCCCCGAGTAAGAAATTTTGAATCGATTACTTAATTTTTTGAGTTTTGGCCAGCTTTTCGGGAATCGGCCGCACTGTGCGCTGTTCGTAGCGCACCTGTTATTCCTACATAAGCTAATCGTTGGACTTTTATGGGAGAAAGAAGCTTACCAATTCTCAAATTCTTTGGCATTCGCTTTTTTATCTGCCAAACTAA
Source organism: Anastrepha obliqua (assembly GCF_027943255.1). Taxonomy (NCBI): domain Eukaryota; kingdom Metazoa; phylum Arthropoda; class Insecta; order Diptera; family Tephritidae; genus Anastrepha; species Anastrepha obliqua. Next base: position 28,446,819 of record NC_072895.1, read on the forward strand.
ATACAACTATGATCTTTTTTTTATTCACTTGCTGTAGCTGAACTTTTCTGGAACTCTACACTTGGCAAACTATTGCCTTCCTGGGCGCAGCGCTCAAAAGAAAGGACTGCGCTTCTAGTGTCGATTGGCCGTTTGGTAAAACAAAGCAACATAGATTTAGTTTTTCTCCTACTACTATCACCTTGCATGAATTAGCCTTGGAACATTTGTAAACACAAATAAAAAGTGAGGTTAGAGTAATGTAAACATTGAAGATAATAGAAAAGATATCAGACAGAAACAAGTTATTTGTTGGCAAAAAATTTAAAACATTGAATATCTGGTTTTGCCAAATTCACTGAGGGGCGACTTGTGGCAACCTGTTGTACTTTTTCCTCCGTGGCATGCAAGTAATTACTCCTGTGGCCAAAAAAGTAACAAATAAGCAACAAAAAATACCCAAAAAAAAAATTAAATAAATATCAACTGTTAGAAATCATATCAATTAGCGCTGCTGGGTAAAATCATACGTACACAGCCATACGCAGTCGTGCATGAGCACTTGACCAAATATTTTCATTAAATTTTAAATTTTAACTACTCATCTTATCTTGATCCATAACCAATTAATGAAAGCCAAAGCCATAATAAATGGTGGTTTGGCTAATTTTTTAATTGATTAAATCAATTTATTAGCTTTTTCGAGAATACGAACTAACGGGTGTTTCTTTAAACGTATGGAATATCGAATATAAAGTAAGCATAAATTTCACACATTTCATTTTAGTGCAGTCAAGTAAGTTACTATGAAAACTTATAAGTGTAGAGCATTTCGACCATCTGCGTTCTCTCGTGAAGTCAATATTGGATAGGGGAATAACTTTGAGTTATTTAATTTTTTTTTTAGTTTCGAGGCTTAGAAATTCAATACCCAAGAGACAAAAATCAACATTTTCGTCATCTGCTCTCCTTTGCTTTAGGTCAAAAAGCTGTCGAAACAGCACGGGACATCTTCGACATGTTTGGAGACGTTGTCATAAGTGAGTCTACAGCACGAAAATGGTTTGCAAAGTTCAAAAATGGCAACTTTGACGTCGATGACACGTCCGGAAGGCCTTCTGAATTCGAGGAAGAACGTCTCAAATCACTTTTGAAGGAGCGGAGGAACGGTCCCCAAACCGTTCATGAATTGATGGAAGAAATGAACTGCGATCATAAACCGATTCTCAATCACCTTCACTCAATGGGATTTACCGAAAAATTATGAGCCTGGGAGCCTGGGTGCCTCACGAGCTCAACGAAAAAACAAAGAAAGTTGCCTTCTCAGCATCTCGCCCCCTATCTATCACCAAGCGGTCATAAATAATGCTTTTTGTACCGAATCATCACGGGCGATGAGAAATGGTGCCTAGATATCAATATGAAGCAAAGCAAGAAGTGAGTGGCTCCAGGGGATACACCAAAGCCGAGAATTAAGCTAGATCTTCATCCAAAGGAGTTCATGATATGTGTGGTGGTGAGGCTGGGCGAAAAGAATGACACGGTCAACAAGGAGCTCTACATTGCCGAGCTACACCGCGTGAATGAGGCTAATCGACTGAAAAGACCTTATCGACATGGTTAAACCATACTCTTTCACGACAACGCCAGGCCCCATGTTGCTCAAGTCGTCAAACTCCCACTCCAAGAGCTCGAGGTAGTGCGGCATCGGCCATATTCTCCAGACCTTTGATTAAAGATTTGATTAAGTTCTTGCACCGTTTCAAGGTGCCTTCCATAGCAGGAGCTCGTGTGGATAATATTCATCCAAGATGCCAACGTCGCTGTAGAAGTGAGTATGGCTAAGTTGTGGATTTCCATTTTCATTTATTTCAGTCTTTATTTCTTACAGACTAGATCACAAATTGCTTTATAACTTAGCCGAAGAATAAAACGATCCAAGCGGGGACTTAAATGCAGATCTTCATGATAAAAAGTGCATCTCATTGAGAAGATATTAAATTCCGAAAGCGAGCTAAATATCGGTGAAAAAGTCATGGCCTACTAAATACTATATCCAATTTAAGATTAAATTTGCTACAGAATTGCTGTCATTGGACTATCCATTCCATGTTAAAGGAAACATCAATAAGTGTTATTGCTGCAATTTGTGTGAGAACAAATACTCACAAAGCTCCAGAGAACAAATTTAATGCAAAAAAATTGTGGCATTTGATGTGGGTTGAATGCCAGACACTTTTTCTTTCCAAACTAAAGATGAAGCCCACTGTACCGTTAATTGTGCGCGCTGTAAGCTATTGGTTCGCAATTTTTGGACCCCTCCAAATCAATACTATTTTTTATAGCGCTGAAGTCGTGAAAAGCGTTGCTAAATGCCACGTCGCTCCTGAAACCGCCACTCTATTGGGATGGATTTAGTGGGATGGATAGTGGGCAATACTTTAACAGGAAATGGCTACCGATATTCCTAGATTTTACACTTTTGAACTACTGTTGTGCGGGTGCATTAAGGCACGGAGCTTTGCTAATAAATCAGCTGATAGTAAGTAACTCGAAGACTATTTGTTTTCAAATTTTTTAAATGCTTTGATAAGGAAGTAAGGCATTTTCAACCACAAAAAATTATAATATTCAAAAAAATTTCACTGCACGAGAGCGATTCCATGTCAAGTAATCCAAGTACTTTGGACATTGTCGTAAATTTTTCTGGAAACTTGTTTATTTGTGGGCTTGAGCTTAGGTTAGGTTGGTATGGTTGCCCAAGGAATGAGCACACTTGGACGAGGAAAATTGTTTTTTTTAATTTTCATTCCTTGTTAAAAAAAATCATTTTTTATTTCTGATAAATGGCCTCCTGCGAAATCTGTAATAAACTGAACAACAAGATTTTTTTTTTCGAAAAAAAAATTAAATTTTTTGTTCAGAATGTTTGGGAAAAAGATGTAGGTTTTATTTCTGAAAAATGTCCTACTTTGTAATCTGAAGTAAACTTAAAATATTTGGAAAAAAAGTTAATAATTTTGAGAGTATGGAGTAATTTTTGGAAAAATTTTTGGGGTGAAAATTTATATTGGGATAAACAACTATTAAAAAAAAATGTTTTGGAAAAAATTTTTCATTCTTTGCTAAAATTTTATTTTTTATTTCTGATAAATGCCTTCCTTTGTAATCTGAAGTAAACTTAACAAAAAGATTTTTTAAGGAAAAAAATTAAATTTTTTGTTCAAAATGTTTGGGGAAAAAATGTAGGTTTTATTTTTATAAAATTCCCTCTTTTGTTATCTGAAGTAAACTTAAAATATTTAGAAAAACATGTATTAATTTTAAGTATATGGAACATGAAGTGATTTTTGGAAAAAATTTATATTAGGATAAAAGATTATTAAAAAAAGAATGCTTTTGGAAACAAATTTTCATTCTTTGTTAAAAATTTGTCAAAAAAAATTTATTTCTTATTTCTGAAAAATGCCACTCTTTGTAATCCGAAGTAAACTTAACAAAAAGATTTTTTGTTTTTTAAAAAAAATTAAATTTTTTGTTCAAAATGTTTGGGAAGAAAATTACTTTTAATATATTAATTTGTAATTGACTGAAGTAAACTTAAAATATTTGAGAAAAAAATTGAATAATTTTGAGAGTAAAGAGTAATATTTGGAAAAAATTTTGCGGTAAACATTTTTATTAGGATAAAAAATTATTTCAAAAAAGTTATTTGGAAAAAAAGTTTCATTCTTTGTTAAAAATTTGTCGAAAAAAATTTATTTTTATATCTAAAAAATGCCATACTTTGTAATCTGAAGAAAACTTAACAAAATGTTTTTTTTTTTTTTTGAAAACAAAAAAAATTTTTTGTTCAAAATGTTTATTTTGAGAGCATGGAGTAATTTTTGGAAAAAAATTTGGGGAAAACATTTTTATAAGGATAAAAACTTATTTAAAAAAAAAAAATTTTAAAAACATATTAAATTTTTTGTTAAACATTTTGGGGGAAAAAATTAATTTTTTATAAAAAAACCCTCATTTGTGATCTGCACGTAAAATATTTGGAACGAAAATTGAATAATTTTAAGAGTATGGAGCATGGAGTAATTGTTGGAAAAAATTTTGGGGTGAAAGTTTTTATTATTTACAATTTTTTTTTTTTAATTATTGTTCAAAATTTTTTGGGGAAAAAAATAAATTTTTGTTCAATATTTTTGGGGAAAACAATTAATTTTTTATTTTTGAAATACACCCGCCTCAGAGCATTTTCTTATTTTTTGTTAATAACTAAGGCAGTGTCCAGTAATCACCAAGAGTTTCGTAGTGGGATCCAAATACCACTTCGAGTTATATTTAAATACACACTGTGATCCAGTGATAAAAACAAATTTGCAAAATGTTGGACGTTGAAAGATAAAAACCAGTTTGTTGTCCCCTTTTTTACTTTAAAGGTTCGAAAAAAAAAACAAACAATTTTTTTCCGAATCAACGTAGTTCACACGATAACGACATCCATACTGAACAAGAACCTTTTCGCCTTTTTGATTGCGAACACCTGTGAGTCCCGGAATCCGTGTCGCCAGCGACATATGATTCTTTGGAAAACCATTTTTTGAAGGCCGAAAACTTTTCGAACGAACTTCGTATGGCCAAAACAAAATTTTTGTCTTTTAACAATGAATCAAGAAATAAAATACTCAAAACTAAAATACAAAATCCTTTTTCGCTTCCGTTTTACACGCTTTTAAAGAAACACCCAAAAACACCATTTCAAATGAGGCGAGAGACTTAAAGGTGGAAAAAATAAGCATAACTTGGGGATCGCTTTGAGTGGGACAAAAAATATGTAAAAAATTCTGAAAGGTTCTTTTATTAACTAATTTTACATAAATTAATAAATGTTTGCTCCAAAGTAATGAAGGCTGCACAGCTATTTCACTGAAGAATATTGGACTAACTGCAAGTGCAATTTTTAATTTACAGTGCACAAGATTTTTTGCTAATTTTTTATGTAGCATATCTCAACCTTTCATTTCACGCAGACATATATTGTATGTATTTTAAGCATTTTTTCACTTTTTTGAGATCAGAACATGAAAATTTTCTGTGTTATTACTGGATAGTCTGCCACTGGTTTCGGTTGTTGCACAATGCAATAAAGTCAAAATTTTGTCCATTTCATTAATTTTTTTCTAGCTCATTTGAATAAATATATGCAATGCTTCTAAAAGAACACCTATTACTCATATCATATGGACGAAAAAATACCAGTTCTGAATAACTTTTTTGCTAACTGGTCAAATAAATAAATTGCCCCATAAAAGCTACCGAACTGGTGGTTATAAACAGATTTTATAACTAAATTGCGGCATGTGCATACCTGTAAGCGTAAATGAGTGCCTACATATATACACAAATGAACATAGATATGTATGTGCAGGCTTTAGATGAACAAATAAGGCACTTAGCGTAGAAACGTCAAATGCTCAATAACCCAGAGGGCACTTCAAACTACTCGCCGGTGATCGAGTTGACATCGAAATCAGAAATCCAACAATTTAATTGTGTTCCTACAGCGATTACAGCTATGAAATTAAGTCGTATGTGTGTGTATGTACAGGTATGCTTGTACGTAATCAACATTCTAGCGCTCTTCCCGCGCCGCTTACCGCGCATGCGTGCGCAGCTGCATGGAATTGAGCCGCCCAGCGGGTAGTGATCATTAAATATGGATTAAGAGGCTCACATTATTTACGCGTTCGCCGCTTATGAGTATTTCATATACCAATTAAGCTCGACACTCGACCGCACCGCTTGTTTGTGTTTTTTTTTTTTCTTCTTTATTACTTTTTTGTTGTCTGCCTGTCTATACCAACTACTTGTGAACTGACAGTTCGCGTGCCCATACTCACACACATACGCACACACACACACGTCAACTGACAGGCAACGCCACTGAAAACCAGCTTAAAATCTTAATGTGCAAGTCGAGTGGCTAATATCCATAAAAAAAGATGACTATTATCATGTAAGTTGAAGTGCGCAGGCGCATATTTTTTGCGCGCTCGTTTTCGAAGGTGCGCACACGCACACATGAACACGCACACTTTGTCCGCGGCACTTATCTATTTCTCATGGAAGCAAATATATGCACACACACACAGACATGAGGTTATCAGCCGTGAGGCTGCGATGGGATGGGTCGGCCTAACTATAATTTTAGTGCGCGCATAGCGGCTATCAGCAGCAACAGCGAAAACAATCACATAATTCTGTTACACATTACAACCGTTGCCATAACAACAATGACAAGCCCCATTACATTTGTATACACTCACGAAACATGTGCCAATAATAACAGGTAAAAATCCCACGACCAGCAATTACCGCAGACAGGCCGATTCTACATACATAGAAACACAGCGAACGAACTTGCGATAAGTCCGTGGATTGGTAGCAATCGGAGAATGCGCGAGGCTTTGTAGTGAGCGTCCGGCCCACCACAGCGTAAATTGGTGTCCCGAGCCGCGCGCCGCAATATCAAATCACGGTGAGTTGCTCTTAAGACCACTGCTGACCACAACTACCTCACCACCACCAGCACCGCGGAACGTCTCATCTCCCTCCATTCAAACACATAAAAGACGCGCAAGTGTTCAGTTTTTCAGTTGCTCAGTTTTAGGTTATGGCTCAATGTACGCTAGCTAGGCTGTCGCGTTGCGCGCTGGTGTGGGGTGTATCCCAATGCCGGTCGCATTCATCGGTAATTACTACTTTGCGTACATGGAAGCCAAACTGACTGGGGCGATCGCGACTGTCTTGTTGGTTAAATGCTTTGATGTCTAATAGCGGACACACCAACATAAAACTGCACAAAAGTACAACAAAGTGGCTTAGAAAAGCCGCAGACCCGCAGCTATGCGCTCATGTGTGCGTGTGTGTGTATGTGTGAATGGGTGCATGTTTGTTAGTTGGTAAGAGTGCGTGTTATCTTTATGGATTATGGAAAGTATGTGTGGCGTTTATGCCTTAAATCTATGTTTTTATTTGAGACTTTTATCTCACATGCAGCTGCCGCAAACAAAACGTGCGCGAGTGAAAGAGTGGGAATAGGAAATGGGTACACTCTTCAAAGTGTAGCGCCTCGTTGGTGTCCAATTTAATTTTAATGTTTTGCCATAAAACTAATACCGCAGATGATACAAATTTGTGGAAATTAAAAGCGGACTTTCCAATTCAATATTCATACAAATGAAGCTTCTAGTAATCAGCAGATTTGTATCGCGTTTGAGAACCTTCAAGGTATTAAACTTAATTGTTTTAGGTATGGGAATAAGTTCGTAGCGTTTTTACCGAAGGCTTTTATTCATACAAAAAACAATATTTATTTTAATAAGTTATATATATATTCAGGGTTTGATTGAAAAGTAACGAGCCTTCCCGCGCGGAGCGTCTGCCAAGCGATCAACCGAATCGGCTGGAGGGGGAAAATGATCGTTGAACCTTCCCCTTCCACTAGAAACCGGTCCCAGTTCGCTGGCAACAGCGGTGCAGTCAACATAGCTCCGCGCGAGAAAGCTGTTTTAAAAGTGTTTTAGGATTTTGCAGTGGCAAAAATGCAGCGATCGTTGGAGCAACGTTACTCGATCAAATTTTGCGTAAAGCTACTCAAGGAGGCTTACGGGGACCAATCCCTGTTCAGTGCCCAGGTAAAACGGTGGCACAAGTCGTTCAAGGAAGGCCGGGAGGACGTCGAAGACGAACAGCGAACTTGAAGGCCTTCGACGACGCAAACAGACGAAGATGTGAGCCTTCCTCTGCACCTCTGCATTGGCCAAGATGGGGGTTCCGGTGCTTCCCCACCCTCCCTAGAGCCCAGACCTGTCCCCTCCGGACTTCTTCTTGTTCCCGCGCCTGAAAAGAAAGCTAAAGGGGAGGTGTTTCGACTCCATCGAGGCGATTCAAAAAACTGTGACAGCCGAATTGAACGCAATTCCGGCGGATGAGTTTAAAAAATGTTTCCTGCAGTGGAAGGGCCGCTACCAGCGGTGTATTGACGCTCAAGGGTCCTATTTTGAAGAATATTAGTTGTATAAATTAATAATTTTAGTAAAACACCAATTTATTTTTGATGTAAATTTTATTAACCTTGCTATGCAAGGGCAGCCGTAATGCTGAGCGAGTTAACATAAACTAACTAATTTGGTGACTGCACCTGAATACCTAACTTTGAAATTTAGCTATTGCATGTGGACAACGCGTGACTTGAAGTTGCTGATAGAGCGTCTGCCGTATGTTGGTGATATCGGCTTACGCTCGCTGCTTGAACGTGGGATCGCTGCCTAACTGCCTGCTGCATTGCTCGCTCTGCGGATATAGTGGATATTGTTACATTTATTGTTGCGACTACTTTGTTATTAGAGCCGCAACATGGGTTATTGCTGGTGTTGTTGTCATGTGCCAAAAATTATTATGTGTTAACTACTCCCCCACTTGAAGTGAAGTCGTCCTCGGCTTCTTTTATGGCCTTGTTCAACCTTATTTTGTTGTTCCATTGTTTAATGGAGATAAGTGCGGTAATTACCATGACAGCTATTCCAAGGACTATCAAAGAGCTTATGGATTGAACTGATCGCGTATTGATCAGTCCCTGCAACTGCGATATGTGCTTCAGATTTCTTATGTTGATTTCTTGCAGGTAAGGAAGTGATAGTACCGATATGTGATCGGTAAAGTTAATATTCTGAGCGGGAGCGGCTTCTGGACGCGAACGGGCTATTTTATTCCAGTTGGTGTAAGTGGTGGTATTAATAGTTATTTCTCCTTCAAAAGTAATTAGAAAAGTGCCTTTGGTCAACTCTGTAAGGTTCCCGTCAAATATCGACGCGGGTTGGTTATTTATTAATACAATTCCATTATCGATTTCTTCAGCAACTACTATCTGATCGGCTGATTTCGACTTGCAGTTTGCAGAGTGTTTATTTAGAAGTTGCATTGCGCAAGGACTCTCCTGCAAGGGCTGGCAAAAACTCGCCATCATGGTTTCTCTGCAATTATGGACTGGAACATATCTTCCGGAGCACTCAGCTACTGCATCGGTTTCCAAAGAAAGTATCTTCTCAGTGTGTACCACAGGCAATAGCTTTACATAGTTACAAACACTAGTTATTTTCGGAAATTTAATAATGAAATAAATACATTGCATATCTTGGAATATCTTAATTTTAGATACTTGTAGTATGTCACTTATGCTAACATTGGTAGAGTGCTCAGCTGCTAGAATATCATTAATTTCTAAACCATTCAACAAAATTGGGTTAATAACATTTATTTTCCCTAAGGTGACAGATGTTATAATTGTTTCCAATTCCATTATTACTGCCCTATTTCTCGCAGAGGCTAAAGCAAATAGATTGCCTGTATCTATCTGTATTTTTTTAGAAGTTCTCAATAGTTCATTAACAGTTTTGGTCAGTTCATTTATTCTTTTCTGTGTTTTAGAATTTATCGATATTTGTTGTTCATGAGATTCTATTAAGGTCTCAGTTTTGGTCTTAACCTCTTGGAAATCATCGAAGTCCGGCGTTCCTGCGATGTATTTTAATGCAGTTCCCAACACGTTAATACTACGAGCCTGTCGGTGATGAAGTCTTACTGCGTCGAGTAGTTGGGTAATCTGTTCCGCGTCATTTTGTAAGAGTCGTTTTATGTGTGTTTGTGGAAATTGGTCCAAGAGTCTGTTCGTATCATCAACTATTGCCTCATAATTCGATAGGTTGGTTTTATGTACAAGAAATCCGTTCAGTTCATGTATGGCTACTCTACCAGTAGTGATAGGAATGTAGTATGAACTGGTGTAATTAAGTATTTTTGCCTCAGCCGAAAGGCTTAGCAAGATGACAGTTATAAACTTAAACATCTAAGTTGCGTTGTCGCTCTCTGTGTTGTGTCTCGTTGTTCAGATGTCTGCTCTCGGTGTTGTTCCTCGTTGGCTACGCCTCGGCTTGGCGTGCAATGCCTTAAAATAATTGTTCGCTTATTTGGTTTGATTTTTTTAATTTCTTAATTGTTCACTTATTTGACTTATGTTCACGATATTTTTTCTTTGGTTTGATTTCTTTAACTTCTTATAGTTCACTTATTTGACTTATGTTCACGATATTTTTTTGAGCGTGGATTCGAACCACGGCCACGTCTTTCCACGAACGCGTTCACTATCCTTTTATAAGGACTTTTTAATACGTTCTTTTTTGCGTGGCCCCACGTTGGGCGCCAATTAATAATTTTAGTAAAACACCAATTTATTTTTGATGTAAATTTTATTAACCTTGCTATGCAAGGGCAGCCGTAATGCTGAGCGAGTTAACATAAACTAACTAATTTGGTGACTGCACCTGAATACCTAACTTTGAAATTTAGCTATTGCATGTGGACAACGCGTGACTTGAAGTTGCTGATAGAGCGTCTGCCGTATGTTGGTGATATCGGCTTACGCTCGCTGCTTGAACGTGGGATCGCTGCCTAACTGCCTGCTGCATTGCTCGCTCTGCGGATATAGTGGATATTGTTACATTTATTGTTGCGACTACTTTGTTATTAGAGCCGCAACATGGGTTATTGCTGGTGTTGTTGTCATGTGCCAAAAATTATTATGTGTTAACTTATAAGCCAAAAGGTTTAATAAAACTCCTTATAAAAAAGGCTCATTACTTTTCAATCAAACCCTGTATATTATTGGCGCATACACCCTTTTTGAGTGTTTGGCCGAGCTCCTCCTCTTGTTTGTGGGGTGCGTCTTGATGTTGTTCCACAAATGGAGGGACCTACAGTTTCAAGCCGATTCCGAACGGCTAATTTGTTGTTGTCCAGTTTTTAAATGCGCGGACCTCTTTGTTATCGAAGTTAGCGCCCTTCATATGGTTTGATAGGGAACGGAAAAGATCGTAACCAGTCGGCGGATGCTGAAGGACTTCCCATTCAAGCTCTTGGAGAGCGGCTTTGACGACTTGTGCAACAAAAGGCCTGGGGTTATCGTGAAAGAGTGTGGTTTGACCATGCCGATCAGGTCTTTTCAGTCGAATAGCCGAATAGCCTCATTCACACGGTGTAGCTGGGCAATGTAGAGCTCCTTGTTGACCGTGGCATTCTTTTCGAGCATCTCCCTCTGCACCATGCCCTCCCGGTCCCACCAAACACATATCGCGACCTTCTTTGGTTGAAGATGCGGCTTGACTCTCGACTTTGGCATATCTCTTGGAGCCACCCACTCATTTCTTTGCTTCATATTGATATGCCGTCACCATATCTTATGAGGCTAATAGCAATGCCCTCTCTAATCGAACCGCAAAACTTATTGAACAACCTTGCAGATGATATTTGGCTTCAACATGACGGCGCTACGTCCGACACATCCAGCTTAAAATTTTATCTCTTGCGCACCATCGACAAAAATAGAATAATAGCCTGACGAAACGGTGATGTCAATAGACTGCCTGGAAGCTGCTTTTTAACACCATTAGTATATTTTTTGGAGCGTTCAACTTGGGATAACCAACCAAGCATTAGAGATCCAAACAAGGAGTTAAGTTGAAAATTTGAAATCGTAGTTACTACTAGTGAGATTATTTGTTTTGTCTAATGGACTCCTCGCCTTTCAATTTCCAAGCTCGTAGCTGTGTTTACCGGTCACTGGACGTAGCTGTGTTTACACACACGGAAAAATTAGGGTTACCATTTAACCCCCATTGCAGAAGTTGTGGCGAGCTTTCCGAAAAAGAGATTGTTGAGCCGTTTCTTTGTAAATGCCTGGGTTGAGCAGCCAGACGATTAAGGTCACTGGGTGCTGCTTTCTTCGACAGCGTGGGGCAGTGTGCCAATCTAAATCCCATCAAGCTTCTCCATTATATCAACAGTTTTGGCTGGCTGCCTGTTGAAGGTCTCATAATAGTATCAAAAGGGCGCTTCAATGCTACTTGAGCAGTGCCAGACTGGTACTTCAACTATTTTACCTACCTACCTAACAATAAAACAACAAATTTCATTATTGCTATAAATTATTTGTCGATATTTCTAGCTCAATTTGAAGTCATCTTCGGGACACTAAGAAACTTCAATATGGGTTTTTATCAAGACTGATAGAAACAAGATTGCAGCCAACAGAGAGTGGGTGACGTCGAACCAGTCTAGTTGTGTAGTGTTGCTAACCCTTTGATCCTCGCAATAAATTTAGTGCTTTTTTATATTCGAACAGCGTAAATTTTAGAGTTTGGTGTTTGTTTCTTTTTTTTAATTTAAAGCTAACAAGCTAATTGTAGGTTGAAAGAAATTGTAAAATAAAAAAAGGCTAAAAAAAGGTTCCCCTGGCATTTGCAGCGTATGATGAGATGATTTTACTGCTAATGAAAATTTATTGATTCTTATAAAATTTGTTGTTTTAAAAGTGCAAATTTCATTTTTTGTACCTTTTGAGGTTACTTAAGAATATTAGATCTTCTTCTCGCTACTCTTCTTAAAATATAAAATCTTTTTATAAATTGTAGAGACCCTTTGAGTTTACTGAATACGAATTAAGGCCATAGAGGTATATTGATATTAAAAAAAAAATGCTAAAAAATACCAGATAATACTGAAGAAATCATAAAGACTTTTTGAAATATAAGTACCTTATCTTGTCACATAACCTAAAATATAGCAAAAAAGTGTTTTTCAGTCCTTTTTTGAAGACATTCTGTTAAGGGGTTAGGGGTAGTCAGAATTTCCAAAAAATTTAATTGTTTTTGGCATTTTCTTAAAGTATAAAATCTTATAAATAGTCTGTGAAAATTTGAAGTGAATCCGTCAAATACTTTTCGAGTTATTGAACAATTAACAAAGGGCGCTCGGGCGCTCCGGTAATCGATAGCAAAACTTTAAATGCATTTTTCTCAAAACTATGTTTTTTGAACTGGTGATCACTGTAACTTAAAAACCGCTTAGTAGATTTCAAAAAAATTTATACTGCTTTTGAAAAGCATAAAAAACTCGTGCCTGATCGAATGATTTTTTTTTTTTAATTTCGATTTTTTTTAAACAATTAATTGTCGATTTTTTTCTCTAAAATCTGAAAAATATTTCCTGAGGCCGCCATATTGTTAATTTTGAGAAAAAAAAGCTTCGATCAGGCACAAGATTATCTATTAATAAAACTAATTTCTCTTGTCCGATTGATTTTGATCACCGCAAGGAACTTCTGGACAAACGGGCTCCACACAAACAGCGATAATTTTCACAATTATTATTTTTTTTTTAATTTTGCTAAAGTCAAGTCGAAACAGGATGTATTAATGCTACGCTATTATTTTTGTAAAAAAAAGCAACTGACTAGCAAAAAAATAAAATACCAGTCTAACGGTTAGACGCGATAGAAGTGAAACCTTCCGTAAAACAAACTGAGAGAGAATAAGACGAAAGCAGCATTAGGAGCGGGATAATTATAGGTTCATTATAATATTGCTATAAAGTTCATATTTGATTTTCTTCATTTTATTATTATTCATCCTCAATGTTTTCAATTTCAACAAATGATACGAGTGGCTTATGATAGATAAAATATGATACAAATGCTTTGGTTTCGATGTTGTCAAAAAAAATACCCAAACGGACCGAAGAAACAGACTTACTAATTTCTTCCATTTTCGTCTACTTGTATTCATATAAATATTTATGTCTCTTCCCACCAAAGCTAAATGTATTAGTATATTTCTTCTTGTACTTATTCAAGGCCGAAATCCCGGCGGTACTGTAATACCGGGCCAACCGGTGGCAGAGGTGGAGCAAGCCCCTAAAACACTCCGCCCATTTCCAAAAATCAGTTTAACATTTGTTGTCCTCCGATGGAGGATCTATCAGATGTTAAGCTGATAAGAACAGATAGATAAAGTGGGCTTTAAGACCGTTTTCCCCGGGGGGACATTTCCCCCCCGGGGTGATACATAAAAAATTCCCGCACTCTTTTCGAGAGTGACGGTTCGCTACATATATTAAAATCAGCTTAACATTAGTTGTCCTCCGATGGAGGATCTATCAGATGTTAAGCTGATACACTTTGATCTTAGCCATAAGGCCGAGAAGCGATAACCATATACAACCAACAAACTACCTTGTCAATACATTTTCTAATAAACCTTTTGAGAATTACACGCTCACAAAAATGAATGTACGAAATATTTATACCGATTCACTTAAACTGACTTCCAGTATCTAAACCAAAAATAGAGAAGCCAAAAACCTGTTTTCAATAAATAATCAGAAATGTCCTACAATGCAAATTTCAAAAAAAAAAAATTTTTTTTTCTTGTGATTCGAACCAAGAATTTTGGATCGGAAGCTCACATTGCTAGCCGCTCGGCTATCGCGATATGCTGTCGGCGCTGGCCTAAAAGTTATTTAGTTCGTCGCTACGTTTATATCAACATATAATATAACGCTTCGTAGCCAAGAGGGTCGCTTTTTCGTTTCACTTTTTCTCAAATCACTCCCAACGATTCTAAAGAAGTTTTCACTTCAAAAATGATTCAAAATTATCATTTTTCGGGCCTCTGACTACCCCTAACCCCTTAACATTAAATACAAGGATGCACACTCAGAAGCTAGATACCAGAAAAATGCTAGATTAAGTTACGAAAATGATAATATGGTTACACTAATCAGCAATTTGGCTAGTGTGACGTCACGCAAATCAGCTGATATTGTCAAACTCGCTGAGAGCAAAGTAATAGTACCACGATAAGCGCCACCTCATTATTCTCTTTATCGTGGGTTTTTATATTTGCTCTCTTCTTCACTATCTCTCAGAGAGTGTCAAGTTTGGACCTACAATAGGCACTATATAGCAAGCAGCCTCTTAAAGTAAAATCTAGTGAAAAATTTCCTAGTACTACTTGACTGACAGTAGGTAGTGAAATGTGTTGAAGTGCCAGTTTGGCACTCCTCGAGTAGCACTGAAGCGAAATCTGGTGAAAAATTCCAAGTGAACAGTAACGAAGTGAATTTCTTGAAATGTCCAAGAGGTTGAAGATAGCAGCGAGTCGTGGGGAACCTCTAATTGAGTCCAATTACTCAGGCACCGCTACTAGCAACCAACCAAATATTATGTCGAGAGGAGTGGCCAAGGATTTCTGGAGTGAAAGAAACAGAATTACTAACATGAAAATGTCGCGATAGCTGCCACTAAGCCTTGGGATAGCTCTTTTTTTTTCTACTTAAGCACTCATTTTACTTCAATATACCCCAGTAAAACTAATCAAATAAAATATTTTTTTTGAGATTTGCAAATATTTTCACGCTTTTTCGCCCAGTGCATCTTGTCAGTGGTCAAACGAAGGAAAAGAAGGAAGTACATGGCAATGATAAAATCCGTTGCCGCACTTTATCATTTCACTAAAAATGTTTAACTTCTAAAGTCCATTATTACGCTTGTTTGTTGGCTGTTTGCTTGGCGGTTACTTTTGTTTGTTTTATAGTGGCCAATATCGTTCACGACTGAGCCGCCGACTGTTGGAATTTTGCGCTTCGATCGTTTCGTCTTATAAAACATGAGTCTACCAATCGTTTTTACGGCTATTTGTTATCGACAACGAAGTTGATTCCTCTGCTGTGCTGCATTGCTTGATGTTGTTGGAACATACAAACAATTATACATACAAACATACGAACAATCATACACACATACAAGCAGACCTACATAAATACGTGCAATTCCATTTGAACTCCTCTTTCTGTTGTTGTTGATGTTGTTGTTTTTGTTACAATGCCGGTAATGGCAACATCGGTTGTAATGTTAGCCTGTTAGCTGCCACCAATTGGCGCAAAAGGCGCATGCGCAGCAACCAACGGTGTGATAAATATCGCTTGCAACAAAAAAGTTACTAACAAACGACAGCAGCACAGCCAGAGCATTACCGCCTTGTAAGCAACAACAATTGTGCTAGCAACAATTGTAGCAGTGCTGTGTTTTTTGTTATTGGCTTTGTTGTACTTGAACAGCTCGTTCGATATTAAATGGTCATATTGTGCAGAAAAGGCCGAACAAAACAGGGAACACGAAATCCCAATGGAAAAGCAAAAGCATTCGAAGAAGAAAAAACAGCAACAAAACGCAATTGAACAGTGGGAGTACACACATACATATTTACGGACATAAATTCAAGGGATCCCGGTCCCAAACATTTTCGAGATATTTGCGTTTTCTTACGAATCATAGGGAAAGGACACAGAAAACTCTTCTTTATAGCAGAAGAAAGCAACATTGACTTTGGCATAGACTTTTTTTCAGCAGATGTGGATATGTTAGAATGTTTTTGTTTTTGTTTTCTTTTTAACTTGACACCAAGCCAAGCGATTTTTTGAAAGCAATGGACATGGAGAAAGATTCTGTGGAAGATCTTGAGACCCTTACACGTTGGTGACGGCGAATATCACAGGCGATGAAACGATGAGCTGCATGAGCCTTAAGGCGACATAAACATGGCGCAGCGAATAAAGATCCAGTGGCTAGGTTGGCTGGGTCATGTCGCCCGAATCGATACAAACGCTTCGGCTCTGAAAGTATTCCATGCGGTACCAGCTGGTGGTAGCAGAGGAAGAAGAAGGCCTGTTCTGCGATGGAAAGATCCGGGGGAGAAGGACTTGGCTTCCCTTGACGCCTGGCGCGCTTTGTTATACTCGGCCAAAATCGCATAAGGGGTTATCGCGCCAATCAAAAAGAAGAAGAGGAAGAAAAGACATGATTCCTCGCACAAAGTTCTCCCTGGAAATTTGAAAATCAGGACTTCCACTCCGCTAAAATCATAATTCTCAAATAAAACCTCATTTCTTGAATATCTCATTGGGAATACTAAATCCTATAGATCTGTGTCAACTTTCGAAGTACCCCTAGGTAGCAATCTGGGTCCTATCTTGTTTATACTTTTCAACAATGACGTCGCAGGCGATGGAACGATGAACTATATGAGCTTTACGACGAGATAGATATATCGCAGCGAATAAAGATCCAGCGCTGGAAAGATCAGGTGGAGAAGGACTTGGCTTCACTTGATATTTCCAACTGGCACCGGTTAACACGAGAAAGAAACGACTAGTGCGCTTTGTTAAACTCGGCCAAAATCGCATAAGGAGCCAATGCGCCAATCAAAGAGAAGAATATACATGACTTCTCGCAGAAAGTTCTCCTCTGGAAATTTAAAAATCAAGATTTCCACTCGGCTAAAATCGTGCTTCTCAAATAGAACCTCATTTGTTGAATACCTCCACGTTTTCCAGGCCCATGCAGTCGCTTTCCTCAACTTATTATGTTTCAAAATGTTTGTTTCTGGTCTCAGTCAATGAAATTCGGGATCTTCGTGTTATTCTTGATTCGTCTTTTACGTTCATTGTACATTAAAACTCTATTATTTCGAAGATATATTCCAAATTAGCTTTTTTACGACGCTATGCTAGTGATTTTAAAGACCGATACACTAGAAAAAATCTGAGTTAACCCATTCGAAGTTGGAGTATGCCGCCGTCGTCTGGAATCCGTTGCATGCCTCACATTCCCTTACAATCGAAAGAGTTCAATGCACGTTTTTACGTTTCGCTCTTCTACCTTTACACTTTGATAGTCCCTTGTCCCTACAGTGCTAGGTGCCCGCTTATCAATGTTTTATCACCTGCGATCCGACGTCTTGTTCAATGTTTAATGTTTATATACGATATAGCATCCGGTACGATTGACGGTTCAGATTCGCTCGGTCGAATAACTTTTAATGTTCCTTATAGATTGCTTTCATGTTGAAGTTCACAGATCTAATTACCTTAATTTTGCCCCTCTTACAAGAGTAACTGAAGAGCTTAGTCGGTATGTGTCTACAGCGACAGCAAAACTGCGCTCATAGTCGTAGACAGCCCTCCCGGGTCAAAGAATTTGTCCTCATAGCCCATCCTAGCTAAAGAGTCAGTGGTCTCCTTACTCATGTGTCCCGGAACCCATGTTAGCATCAGGATATTATGTCTACCGATATATTTCAGTCGAACATTTTCGGGCCAAAGAATTTGGCTACAGAGCTCGTTCTGCACTCCTTCTGCAGCCATCGAAGCCACGGTTAGCAAACCGCTTACTTCAACCTAAAAGCGAGATTGGCAGGCTGAGAGAGGCTGCAGATGGACAAAACTGATGTTACCTATCATGTCCGACCGACTGTCGCAGATCCTGCTGGCAAAAAAGACTGTAAGCAGCTGACTGGAACGATGATTGGCCACTTTCTATGGGCGAAGCACATGGAAAAGACAGTGCACTCTGTTGAGCGTGAGGAAAGGTACATGAGACAAAGAACCACTTTCTGTGCGTCTACGTGACTTACGCTCGAAATCAGATCTTTGGCACTGATGTGATAAGAAACGACTACCTTGGCTCCTTGGCTCCTTGGCACCTCAAGATTTACTCGTATTTTCGGAGGTCGAGAAGATTTAAAGAAAATTAAAATAAAGGGAACCTGAGTGCAAGTACAGCAAGTAATTGTCCCGATAAAAAAAGAGGACCAATTTTGATTATTATTACTTATTTTTGTATTTTGAAGGTATTCATTATTTTGCTATAAAAGGAGTTTTCAACAAAAACCATATAAGTTCATCCAATTTTCAAAATTTATACAAAAATTAGAAAAATTACATAAACCTTTTACCCCAATTCCAGGATTTATAATTAGAATTTCGAGAAAGGTTTTTGTACTGCTTCGTCTTTAACTTTTATTATAGCCTTCCTGCCTGGTTTTCTTCATGCAACATAAATAACATTTGATTACAGGAGTAAACAAAAAATTCATTAAAATTACAGTTCCAATATAATAAAATAAAAATAAAATATATTATAATAAAATAATTTTATGCGTCTCCAACCGACGTAGATATCCAGCTCTCCTTCCATCGTTTTGGAAGTCTTCCCGTTGCTCGTCTTCCGTTTGGTTTAGGATCTCTAGCAATCCATATACATACAAGGGCCTCGAATACCTTGTATGTGGTCATTCACCGGATGCCCTTGTTGTATGGCCATTCCCAGTTCGCCTTCTAGTCCTTAAAAGTTTAACAGTGTCAGTAGCTTTCGTTTCTGTCCTTATTGCTTCATTTCTTACGCAATCCAGACGAGTTTTTCCTGTGAAGGATCGTTTCTGTTATTGCATTTTTAGCTCGTGCCTTTGCACCATACGTCAGAATGGGTCTTATCACAGATTTGCAGCAGCTTCAATATTTTGTTTTTACATTTAACTTTTTTTTATAATTTACTGTCTTTGGTTTTGTTACTAATGAAGTAAGTTTAACTTCATGTAGAAAAGTTATTTAAAATTCTTTTACTATTTAATAAAAGTACGAGTATATGATAGGATAGCGTCTAAGTAGTTTCTGATGACGGTGTCGACGTTCGACCGCCTGACAATGACGAGGTCTTCAGAGTTATTGCCCGGCTTAAGAATAACAAAATTGCGCGTGCGGATGGCCTGTTTGCAGAGCTCTTCAAGGCCGGAGGTGATGAGCTAACGAATGGCATGCAAATACTCATAAGAAAAATATGGTCAGGTGAAAGCATGCCCAGCGACTGGCATCTCAACGTGCTCTGTCCAATCCACAAGAATTGAGCCAACTGCCGTGAGATAAGCCTTCTCAGTATCGCATACAAGTTCTCTTTTCAAGCGTACTTTGCGAAAGGCTGAAACCCATCATCAACAAACTGATTGAGCTTTAACAGTATAGCTTCAGGCCTAGTAAATCTACCATCGACCAGATACTCACATTACACCAAATCATCGAAAAGACCCAAGAGAAGCAGATCGACACCCACAACCTGATTTCGGCAGTACGATAAGGGATCACCTGTATGTCGCCACGTCTGAATTTGGCATTCCCGCAAAACTGAACTGGCTTTGCAGATGACCCTAACAAACAGCACCAGCGCGGTGAGAATTGCCTTGAAAAAGAGTACCGTCTGGTGAGTCGTGCGGTAAACGAGGACCGGAGAAAGTGCATTGTGTGAACAACCAAAAAGTCTACGCGTATGGGACAGCAGATTGCGATTGAAAATTACGAGTTCAGCGCAGTTAAGAACTTTGTCTACCTAGGATCCAATATTAACACAAACAACAATGTCAGCCAAGAGATCCCGCGAAGAATAACTCTTACCAACAGGTGCTACTTTGGGCTCGGTAGCCCCCA
Source organism: Anastrepha obliqua (assembly GCF_027943255.1). Classification (NCBI taxonomy): domain Eukaryota; kingdom Metazoa; phylum Arthropoda; class Insecta; order Diptera; family Tephritidae; genus Anastrepha; species Anastrepha obliqua. The sequence continues at coordinate 28,467,000 of NC_072895.1, forward strand.
ATCGACGCACGCAAAAAACGCTCTATCGATCACTCATCCTCCCGGTTTTACTGATGACGCTGAGTGCTGGACACTGACGAACACCGATGGACCGTTATTAGGAGCTTTCGAGAGAAGAATTCTTCGCAAAATCTATGCTCTAACTTACGTGAATGATGCATACCACATAAGATGGAATCACGAGCTCTACGAGTTGTACGCTGACATCGACTTAGTGAAGCGCATTAAAACTCAGCGGCTGCGCTGGCTAGGCCCCCTTGAGGGAATGGACCACAAGGACCAGCAAAAAGGTGCTCTTTTCGAAATGTATTCGTGGAACTCGCAAAAAAGGACGTCCTCATCTACGTTGGAAAAACAGAGGTGATTGGCGCAACATTTTGGTAGCGACCAAGACCGACCACCGGTTGCAGGTGCCACCTAAGTAAGTAAGAAAGCTTCTAAAATATGATTGATGCAATTTTTACCGAGTTAAGATTTTGCAACATAATGAATCTATAAATTCCGAGGTCTCGGGACTGTAATAACGAAATCCCGAATTTTTCGGGATCGTAAAAATGGAACAAATTGGCATCCCTAATAAAAATACACAAATCTGCGTTAGAGTGCATTTTCCACAAGCACTTTCGTGGAATGCTGTAATGAAATGCAATGTATACGTACGTGTGTGTGTGTGTGCAAGTCTGTAAATGTAATCTGTTGTTGCTTAAAATGCGCTACTCTGTGAGCAGCATATTTGCTGTTTATGTTTTGGAGGTACCAGCATACGAACGGGCAGCGAAAGGTTGGTAAATATGCGCATAACTTACCAATTTCGGTTGTACCAACAATAACAGCAACAACAGCAAAGTAAAATTAATGCTGTGCAGCACAATTTATATGCTTACTGCTGCACGTATACACACACACATGCATACGTATATGGGTATGTAGGTGCAACCCGATGAAGAGTCGCTTTTTTAGCCTTTTGAGGGAATCACTCACTCATTTATGCGCATCAGATAAATTGGTGGCCCCACACTAAACGGGCAAAATGAGGCATTTAGTCCGGCAGCTGCGGTGCTGCTGAATTATAGTTTACGACTTTTAAGATGATTGAAGCTCTTCAAAGTGGTCGGGAATTAGCTTAACGTGGCTGTAAAGCGTTGCTATGCTTGTGTACGATTTTGTATGTGCGTATGTATATATGTATGTATGTATGTGTGTACGTACAAATGTACGCATGGCATAGTCGACTTATGTAGAAAACTCGCTTGAATTTAAAAAACTTTCTCACGCTAATTTCGTCGCTTGGCAGCAAAAATTCAATATACAAGTACAGGGTGGCCCAGTGACTTAAGGCACCTTTCTGGTCTAGAATTTCAAAAAATCGATTTTTTTTCATGCTATGATATGTAGTTTATATTTTCAAATACATAAATTCGTTGTAATTTAGACGTTACAGTCCCTTAAAATGAGACCTGTTTGGAGCACGGCGCCCAGGTATAAGCGCGTTAACCGTTTTTTTTTTCCAAGTTGCCGTTGGTAATTTCTCAAAAAGTACTGAACGATTGATTTGAATTTTTAATATGTTATTGAGTGGTCTTGTGGCTCTCGCGGGTAGGAGAATTATAATTTTAAAATCAAATTTTCTAATTTTTTTAAGAGCGAAAACGTGAAAACAATCCTTTTTTGTTTGTTTTTCCAATAAACAGATAATATATCTAAAAAAATTGTTTTGTTTTTTTGTAAATCTGCTACCAACTATAGCGACATATCTCCTGATGAACAATCGACCGAAATTTTTTTTCAAAAGTACCTGAGCAACCAGTGGCATGTGTTACGTCAGGGGAAGCAATTTTTTATTATTGTCGTTGAAAAAAAAAAATTTTTTTTTGGAAATAAAGAATTGATCTAATGAATAAAAACGGTTTTCAATTGATACCGATTGTTTTTCTTCAATTTTCAACGCCTTCAATTTTCATGTAGACCAGAACGGTGTCTTGATGTAATATTTCTAGAATTCAAAGAGTTGCTTAAACTGATTGCGTTAGTACAATACTGTAGCTGTTTCGGTCGTAGGTTTAAAGAATATTTTCGTTAAATTTCAAGGGCCGATGTTGAATGTGAACCACACCTAAATGGTTTTTTCTGGATTTTATTTGACATTTTTCAATTTCAGACTAACTCAATTTGAACCACGGAAAGATACATAATCGAGCAACGAGTTAAAGTTATTCAGACTTATTATGAAAACGGGCGTTCAAATCAAAATGCATATCGCGCACTTCGTGATTTCAGTGATGAGGCACATTTTCACCTCAGTGGATTCGTCAATAAGCAGAATTGCCGCATTTGGGCGAATGATAATCCAAGAGTGATTGCCGAAAAACCAATGCACCCACAAAGAGTGACTGTTTGGTGCGGTTTATGGGCCGGCGGCATCATTGGGCCGTGTTCTTTCCAAAATGAGGCCGGTCAGGCAGTTACTGTGAATAGTGTTCGCTATCGTGAGATGATAACGAACTTTTTATGGCCCGAATTGGAAGACATGGATGTGGATGATATGTGGTTTCAACAGGACGGTGCCACTTGTCACACAGCTAACGAAACAATGGCTCTTTTGTGCGAAAAATTTGATGTCCGAATAATCTTACGTCGCGGCGATGTCAATTGGCCGCCAAGATCATGTGATTTGACACCGTTGGACTTCTTTCTTTGAGGTTATTTGAAAGAAAAAGTGCACGTCGATAAGGCAGCAACAATTCAAAAGCTAAAGGATGAGATAATTCGGCACATTAACGGCATAGAACCTCAATTATGCCTCAGCGTCATCGAAAATTTGGACCATCGGATGGAGGTGTGACGCCGCGGCCGCGGCGTTTATTTGGCCGATATTTTGTTCCATGCGTAATTGAGCCATACCAATATTATCATAATAAAGAAAAATGATAATAATTTCCTAAAAAAATTGTATTTGATTCAAAATCAACACCGGCCCTTGAAACTTAACCACCCTTTACAATTGACGATGCATAAACAAAATGTTGCTAATACATATTTGGCAGTTGCTACGAATTATAGCGAATATTTTGCTCAGTTTCTTGCCTTTAATTCACATTTGTCAGCAAGTGCTATCAAAGTGCCTTGAGCTTACAACAGCTAGCATCAAAATCTTTAAACTTACATGCGTTGCGATGGATTGAAATGAGCCGGCCTTGTTGACTAAGGCTTTAAATAGTGTTCGCGGAAGCTTACAAAAATCTAGATCTTACCGTGATAATAGCTTCACTTCATTGAAATTATTGTTTTTTTCTCAATCACTTTAAATTCTTGGTTGGTTGGCAGAGGTGCTGTCTGAGTGACACAACCCAGACCCAATTAGCACATACACCACTTGCAGAACCATTGCTTTTTATTAGTCCGACCCTCTTGATTTGACTATGACTCTGTCTATGTCGTCTACTTTCTTTACTGCAATTTCTACCAAGTTGTTCATTGAGAATTTCTTCAGCTTTCTATGTCGAGCAACCCGATTTGAGCACTCACACGTATAGTGAAATACTGTTTCCCTAGATTCTTCTTTATTTTTTCTTTTTTTTTTTGTCGGGACAGCTGGCCACTACAGCACTGAGACACAATTAATTTGTACTGCACTCTGATTCCATTTTTAGTTTTCTCTAAATCTACCCGACCTCCGAAGAAATTTGAGTAGAACTTGTGGTGCCAAGAAGCCAAGATGGTCGCTTCTTAACATATCAGCGCCAAAGACCTCAAGCCTGATTCGAGCGAAGGCGGGGCAAACGCACAGAAAGTGGTCCGCCGTCTCATCCTCCTCTTCAAACGCTGGGCAGAGTGCACTGTGTGAGATGTCTAAGGTAGCTTCGCTCATGGTGCTTCGCTCATAGAAAGTGGCCCGTCATCAGTCCAAACAGCTGTTTGCAATCCTTTTTGCTTAATGACAGGAGGATTTGCGACAGTCAGTCGGTCATGACAGGTAACATCAGTTTAGTCCATCTGCAGCTTCTCTCAGCCTTCCAGCCTCGCTTGTGGATTGTAGTAACCCATTTGCTAAACGTAGCTTTGATAGCTGCAGAATGGTAGAGCAGAGCGGGCTCCGGGCCAGAGAAGTTGGCCTCAGCATGCATTCCAAGAGCAAAGTGCAGTTTTGCGCCGCTGGATTCCACGTAGACCCCAGAGTCGGAACCGTGCTCGGTCCTGGAGCCATCCGTGAAAATGCGACTCCAAGGCAAAATGCGACTTGAGTAGGCAACTCCACACTGTATCACTTTTCGAGTACGACTCGTGATGGCATGTAGTCAAGGGGCATGGAGAGAATCGTTGGATCGAAGTTCATGCCCTTTCTCTTTTCCAATGACGGACAGGATCTGAACCAATTTTCATTATGTTACAGCCTGCAGATGACCTTCAAAGCCTCTCTTTGTATGAAAGCTTCAAGTGGTGTTAGACCAACCAGGGCATATAATGCCGGGCCTAATAACAGCTTCCTGGTTAGGTCTCTCAAAGGCCAGTTTCCGGTTATTGTTGACATCATTCTGAATATGTCTGCTTATTTTGTTTTATAACAAATGTTATAAACATTTTTGATCAATTTTTTTTAATATTTTTAATTTCAATTTATTATTTGATTTATTTTCCTTAAAAAATTATAATAAATTCTAAGTAAAAAAATTCACGTTTTAACGAAAATTTGCCAATTTTTTATAAATCTTGAACAGCGTTTGAAATTTTTAATTACATAATTTGAATGAATTATAATTTTTATATTTCATAAAATTAATTTTGTTTAAAAATAGTTCAAATTTTTTTATTTAAATAATTTTCTTTTTTGTTATAAACATTTTTTATAAATTTTCTTATTTTATTTTTATATTTATTTTTATATTTTATTAAATTAATTTAGTTTTATAAAAAAAAAAATTTTCTTAATTTTTTTAAGTTTCTAATTTTACTAATTTTCCTTAAAAATTTGTGTATAATTTTTTTTTTTAATTTTTTTATTTCAATAATTTCTTTAAGAAATAAAAGTAAAAAAAATAATTTTAAAAGTTTTTCATTAATAAAATTATTATTGAAATAAAAAAAAAAAAAAAAAAAAAATTATATACAAATTTTTAAGGAAAATCAAAAATCAAAAAATAGTCACAACTTGCCAACATGTGTTGCTTTTGTAATTTGCAATGCGTTACAGTTGTTTATGGAGTTAAAAAATTCTGAGCTTTCTATTTTCTTTATTTTTGAAAAATTCAGGTCTTTGGAAAAGCGGCTGCATTTATTGAAGAATTACATTTCTGTAACATTCTATTTTTATAACAGCAAAAAATCCATACTCACATAGATATAAACATCTATTATGCACGCACATACACACACACATACTCACAATTACATGCACGTATGCATTTTTTGTGCGTCCATTTGTAGCCGCCTTCAGCTTTCCTTTGGAAGTTCATGTCCACTTCTACCAATGCACCAACTGCAGATATTTGCTTAACGAGTAAAAGTACAAAACTAACTAAGTAACAAATCAGCAAAGCAAAGAGGCAAGTAAAATATTTTAAGCGCTCATTATTGGCATGCCATCCCAGTCGCAGCCATCCACTGCCAATGCCGCTGCTGTCATTGCTGCTTCCCATTGCCGCGCCGCCTATTCATATCGCCAGCCAGCAGCAGCATCCAACATTCGATTTGCCTTCAATATCAAGCGATTGCATGCAATGAACGCCAAGCGAATGGCTGAGCGAAATTACGCCAACAACAAAGTAAGTAGAACTACAATTGCAACTGCAGCTGTGTCTAGTTGCCAATATTGGTGATTTGAGGTTGTTGTGTACAACTATTGATGCCGTTGTTGTTGTTGTCGTTGCACATGGCATAGCAATTTTACAACCATTGTTAGTGCTGCCACAACATAAACGCAAGATGTACGTCCAACGACGTTGCATTTCCTCACAGCAACAGCATCACAGGAAAGGCAATGGCAACAGCTACGACTAGGGCAGTTAGCGGCGACAGCAGCAGCAGCAACGATGACAAACAGCGCATGCGCATGCGCCCAATGCAAGTAGCCTGTGAGGCAGCGCTTAAAAAAACTAGCCAACCAACCAAGGAACAATTGCCCTGTATTCCAGGCAGCCTTTTTGGTTGTTGGCCTGGCTACCTAACTACTTAAATAGCCGGCTGTCCAACTGCCTGACTGGCTGATGACGAGTTGCATGGCTGACGCAGTTGACGAACAGTTGGACGCGTCGCCGACATTTGGACAAGACAACATGCCAACTGTAGACAGTGGATTGCCCGAATCGTAGATCAGTAGATTGTTCAACATGCATGGATGTGGCACAAAGGCAAAGGCAAAAAAAAAAAATGGAAAAAAATTTAAATAACAAACAAAAGCAGCAGAAAAAAGAGGGACTTTCTCAACCTTTGCTATTTTTAAACCCGCACGTTGCCCAGTTAGCGTTTTCCACTGGCTGTTATGGATGCTGCGGCGGTGTCTGTTTCTCTTATTTTAACCGCCGCGGTCGCCTTTGCTGCTGGATCTTGTTATTGTTATTATTATTACTATGTTTACTGTATGTAGTCTTTTTTTGCGGTTAACTTTGTTTTTTTTTTTCATATTGCAAATGTTATTGTTATATTTTCTTAACCTTCATGCTTCGCCCAACGCCAGTTTTGTTGTCCTTAAACAAGAAAATAAAAAAGCGCAAATATTTCTGTTTACTCACAAACACACACACACACACATCTACATTCTTCATTCTTCTTAAAAAGGCAACTTGCTGCTCCCCATTTAAGCTATAATCATTTAGCATTTCCATCATCACCAACGATTTCAGCGCTCAACGCCATCAGCCGTAGCTGTCGCTATCGCACGTACAGCCGTCATCGTTGCTGCTGTCGTGACCGTTGTCGTCAGCGATCTTGATCGCTATTTCAGCGTACGTTCAGTTTACAGCCTGGCGATGCGCGGCATCCTCTGTACGAGGAGGTTTGGGTTAGTGTGGTAATTACAACAATGTGGCCAGTCTTTAGTGTTTTACTCGAAATAGCTTCGCATTCTTTGTTTTTGTGCGCTAAATTTTATAGCTTTGGTCCTTTGACGAAACAACTTATTTTTTGCTTTAACAATTCATGCTTTAGATCAAGAAATTGTGGTGTTTACAGAAAAAAATCAGAATATTTTTAATCAGATTGTACGAATATTGATCCTTAAGCTACAGATGTGACGTTGTTGGGGGTTGGGTATAAAATTTTTATGGCTTCAGTACTCAAAATTCTGGCTGTTAAAATTCTACTTGATTCTTTATCACGTAATGATGTACTTCAAAGTTTTGACAACCTTGCAAATGAGAAGCAGTGCAGATTCATCATCATCATCAAGCGTCACAATTTCTGGCTGTTTCCCTCCAATTGTTCAAATGCAGCTTTTTTAGGTCAATGATGACTTGGTCTAGCCAGTGCACTTTTGGGCTACCTCATGCTTTCGAAATCAGCGGATTATAAGTAGGTATTATATAAGCAATATTCTATGCTTAATGTGTTTGCTGAAGCCGGCACACAAAATTTCCAAGAAAGACTCGAATTAAGCTACGGTTTATACCAAAAATATTTTACGAAAACGTAAGCGGCAATTAAAAAAACGATCAACCATTCATCGGGTCCTACAAAAAATTACAAATTTTGACCTCGATATGCAATCAAGGTGCTTGACAATTGAAATTTGAATAGGGCGAGCCAAGGAACACCAGGAGATTTGGTGGCTTCTAAAACACTCAGTTTAAAAAGCCCATTGTGTTTAGAGCTCTGGGAAGAGTGTAGATAGTCAACTAGGAAAAGAGAAAAATATCAGAGAAAGAGATATGAAGGAATAGAGACCGACATAAAGGTAGTTAGTCCTGTGAGAAATTTCCAGATTCTTTGGCAAATCTGTAAATATCCTCCAGTTTTAGAGAACGAATATTACTCATTCTCACGACTTGGGACCCCAAAACTCGGCAATCTCGTTTCCTTGAACACAAGTATATACAAGCCTTAATACGCGATTCACCTTCAGTGTATCGTGTGTCTCCCAGGTCAGCTTCTTATCCAAGATTACTCCTAGATATTTAACTTCATCGGAAAGTGTCACACCTTTTAGTATTGGAAGACTAAGTCCATCCAATTTCCGTTTTCTCGTGAACAAGACTATGGTGGTTTTGTTCGGATGGACGGAAAGACCTTGTCTCGTGCACCAGTCATCGATTTTGTCCAGAATCTTCTGCATTTTCGTGCAAAGCCCTTTTAGGGACTTATCCGATGTTAGCCCACAGGCATCGTCCGCATATGCTTGAACATGAAAACCGAGTTCCTGCATCTTCGCTAGTAGAGAGTCTACACGCACCACAATAGCGGAAAAGAACACCCCATTGGGGATATCCTTGCTTGGCCCTGACGGTGATTAGTTTATCACTATTCTCACCAGCGGTTAACAGCTTTTCAGAGAGCATGGAATATATCCTCTTTACAATGGTTTCATTAACTCCATGTCGTTCGGCAGAGAAACATATTGAGCCAAAAGTGGTATTATCAAAATCCCCCTCAATGTCCATGAACACGCTCATTGTGTACTCGTAAGCTTCCAGGCTTCAATCTCGCTGACAAGATCGTGTAAGGCTGATTCACATCATTTTCCACTCTGGTAAGCGTGTTGATTTCTACTTAGTGGACTTCTCGGCAATACCCCCACTCGAATATGTTTTTTCACCACTTGTTCTAGACGTTTTAACACGAACGATGTCAAACTGATTTGCCTAAAACTTTTTGCTAGGGAATAGTCGTCTTTTCCTGGTTTCGGAATAAATACTACTCTTACGCGTCGCCATTGGGATGGTATATGACCAAGTGCAAGACAGGCTGTGAAGATCGTTTTCAGGACCTCCACTAACCTGTCTCCTCCTTTCTTAAGCATTGCTGGACATATTCCGTCAAGTCCAGGGGACTTAAAGATTTTAAAGGAAGGTAAGGAAAAGCTTATAGATTATTTTGTCACTATCCGACTAGTAATATACCAACTGTACCTAGAGGTTCCACCATCGCTACCGTTATTGTTAATGTCACTCTCTGCTTCAGAGATAAACACTTGGATAAACATTTAAAATTTGTCCGTTGTGATGCCATACAGGGGGAGGGCAGGGGAAAAGGAGATCGAACCAAATAGGTAAAGAAAAGGAAGAAGGGGCTCGGATTATAGGATTATATTAACCACTTCAAGCTGCTTATGAATTTCACCAGATGTGTGATACATATTCAAGCCCGCAATATCCGCCGGTATAGCGAAAAAGTGAGAGCCCAGATGTTTAAACCTTTGCCCGACGAGTGAGAAGAAAGTGCTGATATAATTGCATTTCGTCCTCCAGATAGCTTCTGTAGGAAGTTCTCGAAGCAATATCAAGCCTCACGGCATGGACATCTGTCGGACAATGTCTGGTAAGGATATCTACGAAATTCAAGACCTGCGGCTTTCCGATCAACCCTTGGCTGAAAGGAACTCGCGACTTTGTACGTTTACGCACTTTCGCAGCGTTCGCTGTCTTGATGCGAGGCCTATCTTTCCAGGAACAAATGGGGTTCTCATGGGAACCCCAATCCTCTTATTTTGTGATGAAACTGTCTTCGAGGTGTCTTAGCTAGCTTATCAGCCCAGCAGCTTCTCTCTGTGCCGCTGTGACCGGCAATCCAGATGAGCCCAATGTTGAAGTATTCGGATGAAGTCGAGAGAGAAGTCAGGCATTCTTCGACTAATTTCGAACGCACAAACAACTAACCCAAAGTTCTGATTGCCGCTTGGCTGTCGGCGTATTTACCGCTTTAACAGTAATTACAGAAGCGAGCAACCAATTCATTGTTTCCTTAATTGCGGCAACTACCGTTTGGAAACCACTACAGTGGTCTGCTAGCCTAAATTTGAGCTTTGTGGCGAGCTTCTCGCAAAATACTCTCCCATCAACTCTTCCGTCCAAATTCGAGCCATCCGTAAACATGTTTGCCATGCCCCGCCTCCAAATGTTACACACCGCCCACTCTTCCCTTGAGGAAATATGAGTGGAAAAGCTCCGCTCACTGATATCACGCACTCGAGAGAATTTGATTGCACCCAAAAATAAAGTAAAATTTATATGGGTTCCGGGTCAATGTAGACTCCGCGGCAGTGAAGTCGCCGGCGAGGAAGTTAAAAGTGTGCAGCAAACGCCAACGCAGGGAAGAACGAAAAAACGACACCTTGCCAAATATGACTAACGTTTGACGCCATTTGCAAAAAAAGATAAATCTTCCAATAGGGTGATTAATTTTGCGCCTCCTTGTGAGAGGTCCACTCTTTCACTGTCTTTCGTGTTTTCGATATCGTAAGCGATGTGATTCTTCTCAGCCGAGGCTTTGTACATCTTTTCATTGGGGGAGATTTTTAAGTGGCGGGTCCCAAACCCAGCGCACAGCCAGCTATCCTGGGATACATCGCCCTCTCACGCTGGCTCTCTCCCGAACAGGTGTTCGGAAACTACCCAGATGATACTTGCGCTAATCCTGGAAGTCGGGAGCTATTTGAATCATATGTAGAAGAATCGTCCTGGCCACTCCCAAGTGAATGGCGATCAGTAACTTCCCCACTTGCGTGGACTTCTACATATGGAACCATCTCCGTCTGAATTGGTATCTGAATTTGGTATCCCTGCAAAACTAATATAGCTATGCAAGATGACATTGCTCAATACCAGCAGCGCCGGCGGAATTGAAAAGGACCTCTCCGAGCCGTTTGATACCAAACGAGGCTTCAGACAGAGTGACTCGCTGTCGTGTGACTTCTTTAACCCGATGTTGGAAAGGATCGTACGAGCCGCAAAACTTAATGGGTCAGGCACAATATTTTCTTTAAATGAGTTACAACTACCTATGTCTGTCCTACTCCTATACACTTAGAGCCTTAACTGGCCTTAAATGGCCTTAATGCGATGCAAAATTTTTCAGGCTTGCTTAGCATTCACCTGCTTTATAAATTCTCTAAGAAATGCCGTATTTCCAGATTATTATTTTTAAGTAAATAAATAAATAAAAATATGCAAAAATTGTAATTCGTATTTACTGCCAAAGTCTACACTTACCAACAAAAATCTAACTGAAAAATACTAATCAGTCTTCTATTTACCGCCGACTAAACTAAATTCCAACCACCAGATAGACCACCATGCACACTGGAGTACCTCAAGGTCGTGGCACGCTTGTAAGCGTACTGTGGTTAACACTTATTGGTGCACGCAAGAATGCCTCGTAGAAGGCAGTCCACACTATGGTCTCACCCATGCGCCGCATATGTAAATCAAACGTGTTTTTCTCATGTTTAATATTTTGGTCATGTAATCAATTGAGTTTCAATATTGGTCTTACGACGTACAGCCAACCAGCAAAAATGATGGCTAAATTTGCTAAAAGTTACTAAATAAAGTGATCAAAGTAATAATTTTCTTAATTGATTACAATTAAAGGAGTTTTACGTGGGAGAGGAAAACCAAAGCATCTATATTTTTGAAGAGTGGAAAGGACGGGTGGCATGCAATGAGCTCCACTTTGTGAAGACAACCTACAAATTATAGAAAATTAATGAATAGTTGAAATGGCTAAATGGCAAAGAGATACGTTTATGAGTTCAAGGTTGAAAGAAATGTATAGAAAAAGGAGCTAAATGTGTTTGCTAACGATACTGGCACAGTGCAGTTAATCAGTTCGATTCAATAGAGCACTTGAGATGGCATCTTCGAGTGTTTGCAAATACTGCCTTTACTTTGATTGGAACTAGAAGGAGATATGGAAAGTTAATCAATCGAGAGGAAATAAAATATGGATGCGTATGTATATCGTTTTGCAAAAAGTAAGTAAATTTTTACTTTTAGACTTTTCTTACAAATTAATCAAGGGTGTAGAAAAATGTAGGGTTGTAATGGGCCCAGTCCAGTCTATGCGTGACTGCAATTCAATCAGGTCAACTTAGCCTAGCTTAATGGGTGTAGTAAACATTTGTTAATGAGGGAAGCGAGTTGATCAGGGGATAGCGGGAGTGTTAAATTTTTTTTTTTTTATATACAAATTTCATACAACAAAATTTTAAAAATGTATGAATTTTATACAAATTTTGATTAAATTTTTATTTCAATTTTACATAAATTTTATTAATTAAAAAAAAAAATTACAATTTTGTATATATTTTCTTTCCGTGGAATATTTTTTAATTTCTTTAACATTTGTAAAAAATATTGTACAAATTTTCTAAAACTTTTGTAAGAATTTTTAGAAAAATTCATGACAGTGCTGGTAGTTTTCTTCACAATTTTATCAATTTTATAAAAAAGACAAATTTTTTATACTTTTTTTTTGTGGAATTTTTTAAATTTCTTTTAATATTTGAAAACAGTTTTATAAAAATTTCAAAATTTTACTAAGAATTTTTAGAAAAATGTATGACAGTGCTGGTTGTTTTCTTTACAATTTTATAAATTTTATCAATTTTATAGAAAACAAAATTTTTATATATTACATTTTTTCTTTGAGGAATTTTTAATTTTCTTTTTTACATTTGAAAAAATTTGGTATACATTTTATACAAATTTCAAAATTTTTAGGAACATTTTTGCGAAGAATTCATAACAGTGTCGGTTTTTTTTTTAACTTTTTATAAACTTGATCAATTTTATAAAAACTAAAGATTTTGAAACATTTTTTCCTGGAATTTCTTTAATTCCTTTAACATTTGAAAAAAGTTGTATAAAAATTTCAAACTTTAAGCAAGAATTTTTAGAAAAATGTATGAATTTTATAAAAATAAAAAGTTTGTATAAATGTTTTTCGTGGAATTTTTTAAATTTTTTACTTATGAAAAAAATGTTTTTAAAATTTTCTAAAACTTTTTCAAACTTTTTAGTAAGAAGTTTCATAAAAATTCATGACGGTGCTGGTTGTTTTCTTCATAATATAAAATTTATAAATTTTTTGACAAATACAAATTTGTATAACTTTTTTTTCGTGGGAGTTTTTAAATTTCTTTTTACATTTGAAACAAATTTTGTATAAATTTTGTACAAATTTCAAAATTTTTTTGACAAATTTTCGAGAAGCATTCATGACGGTGATAGTTGTTTTCTTCACATCTTCAATTTTATAAAACTTTAAAATTTTTATAAATTGTTTCCGTCGAATTTTTTTATTTCTTTCTACATTTGAAGAAAAATCGGAGAAATATTCTATTCAAACTCTGTAGTAAGAATTTTTAGAAAAATTCATGATGGTGTTAGATGTTTCATTCCATACAAAAACTTGTGGAGTATTCGTTATATAAAGCAAATGCACAAAACCGGCAGCAAAACAAAAACAAAAATGTCAAAAATCAACGCGATTTTTAAGCCATTTCGAATTTGCATTTTGTTGCTACGCAATTTAATTAACTATAAAATTGCATAATCAAAATCGTTCTAAAAATTCCGTTCAAAAAATTTTACATATTGGTGGCGATTTGTAGATTTTTTTTATAAATTTGCACAAAGTTTGCAACTTGGTTTATATGGTTGTTTTATTATCGTAAAAAAACTATTAAAGTTAATTAAGAAACACACAAAATGTCAAAACTTGTCAATAAGTGTCTGTGCTACAGTTATTTAACGCGTTGAGTATGTGGCGCAAAATTAATTAGCCTGCCGTAGTTGTTGTTGTTGTAGCAGCATAAACATTCCCCATATATGTACTGGGACTTGACCGAATATAAATCCGGGTTCCGGTAACACAGAACCGACTGTCGTGGGAACGAACTCTACCGTAATCGGATGTGTTTATGTGTAACTGCCATTCGGTAACGCGTAGTTTCGAATCTCCGTGCATGAAGAAAATTATAGAAAAAGTTGTTTCTAATAGCGTTCGCCCCACTACAGGCAATGGCAAACTTTCGCGATATTCTGCCATGAAAAAGCAACTCAGAAAAAACAAAAAAAAACATTAATTGCCATTCAGAGCCGGCTTAAAATTGTTGGTCTCACCATTTGTGAAAAACTTCGGGATGGACACAACAAATAGGAGGAGGAGCTCAGCCAAGCACCTTACGCATTTACAAGCTCCATAAATACAAGACACCAATGCAAGAAAGCCGGTATAGATTCTTTTAATTAATTTTTTTTTAATTAGTTTTTAACTATTACCAATGTGGCAAAGCTGTTAGCGGTATGAAGAAATTGCGCTATTTCAAAAATCCCAGCATACATAAATTTTAAGTGAATTTGCCTTCTTTTTTTGTATCACTACCTTTCTGAAGGCTTTTGATGTGTTGAAGCTGAAGCCAAAAAAACAATGTCGAAATATTAAAATTTATTTCCAAGGGCTAGCTTTTTACTGGGATGTACTGGTACGACTTTTAAGGAAGACCAAAAACCAAAAAAAGCAAACCCCATTGCAGCAAACCCGTTGCATAACCTCAAAAGTTGTCAGAAACTGTGTCTTTTGCACTTTTCAGCTGGAATATCTTAAATATGTAATGAGCTGAAATAGCATTCGGGGCGTCATGCGCTCTCGTAAAATGTTAGTCTGGCATTTAGTTTTGAAAGTCAATCGAACTTGTCGGCTTCTGATACCATTATATTTCAAAAAATCGTTTCTGATTTTGGAAGTGAAAATTTATTTATTTTAATCAACTCTCATTGTTCGAATAATTAGGATTACTCGATTGCATGATTAGTTAGAGCTGAGCGATTGGTCGACAGTGAGGAATGAGACAAATGCGAGGGATTAGCCGAATACCTGGTAGCAAAACAACAAACCAAGATATAGAGAAGATTGCCAGCGAATCAGTATCAACGATTAAGGATCACGGTTTGGTTGACGTCCATGAACCTGAAATTAGCCGAGCACAAAACTGATGCGGATTTAAGGGAGGAGCTTGCTTTAGAGGCTTGAAAAAATCTATTTTTTTTTTGTCTTCCCAACCTATCCAAGAATGTGTCCTCAAAATTTCAGAAGCAAATTCAAAATATTTTCGGAGTTACTGAAGAAATTTTGAGCAAGCGTCGAGCAGGTATACGAGCGGCCGGATCGCTCGAAGTGCGATTTCTCGGTTTTTTATTTTTACGATTTTTCCTAATTGGCGGGAAAGATAGGAAAAAGTTAAACGATCTATCGAAACGAAATAACGTTGATTGTATTCGGAATTAAATTCTCTTCTAGTTGAACCTAAAAAACCTTAAGAAATTTATGATTAACCCACTTTTTAAACAATCTAAGGTCAATTTGTTTTTCCAAAAAAAGTGAGTTTTTTTTTAATTAGCGAAAAATTGTTAAATTTCTCACTTTTTGTTTAATTTTCTTGGTTTAACTAGAAGCTAAACTATACTAAAATAAAAGTTTTTTTAGGTTTTTGGTTTCAGATGAAAATTGCGACCTGCATGTTTCCCGCCGCACGACACATGCACACTCGAGGCGCCTCGGCATAATTCTTGTACCAGGCATAATGTGGCATATATTTTGATGAAAAAATTTGAGAAGACTATTGAAATATATAGCAAAAAAACCTGAAAGTTTCGTTTCAGTCGAATATTTCTTTTCTCCCCAAAAAAATCCACGAAAAAATCGATTTTTTGAAGCCTCTAAAGCAGGCTCCCCGCCTTAATAAGATTCCTGCGCCTGGCAGTAGATTTTATGAAGATAAATGTTGGAACTGTAACTATCAATTTAAAACCCGCTATTAAGGGAGAACACCACTGTGACCCCCTGTTTTTTATGCCGTTTTTCAAGAATTTTTTTTGTGGGAAAAAAAGAGATATTTCAAATTTTTTTGTTTTGTTTTGTTTGTTGTTTATTAAAGATACATAACAAACTTTTTCAAAATTTTCAACCCCGATGGTGGCGCTGGGGAAGCTCCCGCGTCAGGTGCTGTGGCTTCTGCAGTGATCCGCGGCACGCAGCAGAACTGTCTTCAAAGTCGATCTGAAAAAAAATACCGAGTGTTTTCGTTAATAATATGATATTTTGAAGAGAAGTACATAGGGATTTGAAAAAATATGGATTTTTAAAAAATTGGAACGCTTTTCAAATTTAAGGTCGATTTTCGAGCAAAATTTCTCTTCGAAAAAAGGCTATAATTTTTTTTTTTTTTTAGATATCGAAAAAACCCTATGTACTTCTTTAGATAATCTAGTTTTATCGATGCAGTCCAAATTTGAAGTCGATCGGATAAGAATTGCTCGAGTTCTACTGCGTGCCGCACTCAAAAAAGTGGTTTTGAGAAAAACGTGTTCAAAGTTTGAAGTTATGCGATAAATTGCGCTGCACCGCTCCACAAAATATTTAATATCTCCGAAAATAATTATTTTTTCGACCTGGGACAAACGGCATTCTATTCTTAAATGTATTCTAGATTTTTCTAGATGGTTTTCAAAAAATCGATTTTTTGAAGTTGTCACAGTGGTGTTCTCCCTTAAGTAAAGAGTGATCAATTTCAAGGTGTCGGATTTTAAATGAAATCAAATTGAAATTAAACAATGAAAATTCAAATTGATTGGGCAATATTTATTATTATTGTGTAGAACCATTCATGACATTTACATCTTAAAGATAATCCCTTTCAAATGTTCGCCGCAACTGCGGCAGCCGTAAACACCAATTTTGAATGACTCGCGACTCGCTGGAGTACTTTGGCCGGTATTTCATGAATAACTTTAGTAATGTTGGCTTCCAATGCCTCAATCGAAGTTGGTTTATCTACAAAGCATTCAGGCTTTGCATGCCCCCACAAATAAAAGTCCAAAGGTGTGATATCACGCGATCTTGGTGGCCACTAGTCAGAGACCAGAGATAAATTGTGCACCGAAACGACAACGCAGTTAACTCATTGCTTCACGGGCTGTGTGGCAAGTAGTGCCATCTGCCATCTCATTGAACTAAATGTTGAGGATATGACGGACTCCAACATCCGGCATCCGGCTTCAAAAAGTCGTTTATCATGCGCGATAGCGTTCGCCATTCATTGTTACATTGGCACCAGCCTCGTCTTTGAGGAAATATGAACCGATGATTCTTCCAGCCCATAGGCCGCACCAAATGGTTGTTCTAAATGGATGTTATATCTGTTTGTTGATACTTGAATGGATTCGGAGCGCTCTTTAGCCCAAAATCGGCAATTTTGCTTATTGACGTAGCCATTGAGCCAAAAATAGGCCTCATCGCTGAATAAAATTTGGGCCCCAAAATGCGGGTATTCGGCATGTTTTTCAAGAGCCCAGCGACTGAAATTATGACGCTTTGGAAGATTGGCCGGCTTCGAATCTTGAACTAGCTATATTTTATATGCGCTCAAATCAAGATCTCTGCGTAAAATCGCCCAAGTAGTGTCGTAAGATAAGCCAAGTTTTGAGATCAGCGCCGAATCGATTCTTCCAGGTCTTCGGCAAAACTCTCAGCCGAAATAATCTCTTCAATTCGGGCTGTACGTAATCGAATCTGTCGAGTATCACCCAATAATGTAAGATTATTATGAACTTTGCCGATGGTTTGTCGAATAATGCGTTCGGTAGGACGTTTATGTACACCAAAAGTTGGCCTGAGCGCGCAAGGAACACTTTTCGCAGAGCGTCGGTTTTCGTAATAAAATTTCACGATTTGTAAACGTTGTTGAGGCGTAAGTCTTTCCATGCTGAAATGTCAATGAATACTGAAAAAAAGTATGTATTAAATTTGACAGAAGTCACGCGTGATCTGTCAAAAAAACCCTATCGGAAAAAGTGCCTTCAATCCGATCACCCTTTATAAAAATTCTCTGCATCCATCAATCTGATTGACCTAATGGCTTAGGGTGGAATTGTCATGAAGATTTGGAGCACTTGGGTTTAAATGCTTTGGCGGGCAATTAGATAGTGGAATAAAGGTATATAAGAATGTAAGTATGTTTGTATGTATGTATGTAGGTAGGTGAAGTTGTGCGCGATTGTTTAGCTACGCAAGGGAAGACGGATGGCTTTTGCAGCAGCTTCAAATTGTTAACAGACGACCGCCAGCCGTCACGCGACAAATGTAATCAACAGATGAATAGCCAAATCGCTAAATCGACTGACTGACAAACCGACAAACAAAGAAACTGGCAGGCGTACTAACTGACGCCACTAGCAAACAAACAGGCAAACAATAAGACGAATATTTGAAAGGCTGCCCAACTATCCAGTGCTCTCAGAGGCATCAATAGTAGATAATTCGAGCCCTTACCCCGCTTTGTTGTTTACCTTTATATGTGTATGTGTGGGTATGTGTGTGTGTGTATGTACGAGTACAAGTAATTGTCTGGTAAGCTCGGCTTGGCTAACAAAATTGTTGTCTGCTTTGCTGTTGGTTGTTGTTGCTGAATGGTTTGTTGGTCGGTTGGTGCGATGAATGAATGGCAGGTTTTTGATGTGGTAATGGTGGAAAATTGATTTTTCGTTGGAAATAGAAATTTACCTGAATTATTGCTTGTTGCCCAGCTTAATTGGTTATTTTAATGAGATTTTACTGTTTTTTTTTTGCTTGCCTCACTTTTATCCACTCAACACATTGGATCTTGGCTTGCCGGGTCTTGTCTTGGCTTGCATACACACATACATATATACATACATACATACATACATACCCACACACATACATTTATACCTACAGACATGAAAAGTACGTAAATGATGTAAATTGGCGCGACAGCGGGGGTGGACGTGAATACGTCGAGCGACAAGCAGCAATCGCAAAATTTTCAACTTACAGGCAAAGAATATTTTTTGGTGTTTAGGCGTTGTAAAGGCGCATTTGGGTTGTTTATTTAATGATTTTACTATTTGCCGTTGTTTCTTTCTTCTTTTGTATGCAAACTCTGGGGCTAAAAAAATGCTTCCAAACACAAATTCGCTTACGAGCTGATGATTTGCTAAAAATATAATAAATCAGCTTTAATAGAATTTGACAATCAACGCGTTTTTCCGCTGTTCCATGGCATGCAAATTTGTGTTTGTTATGAAACTTAGTTTCCCGATTTCAGAATTTTTAATTTAAATGCGCTTAAAGGCGTTTTTAAACGTTTGTATTCTACGCATAATGGCCTTTTTTTGGAGTTGTAGAGCTGTGTGAAGCAAATTAGTCTAATGGTGAGGAAGAGCAGGGCGAAGCATTTCCTGCCACGTTGCACAGAATGCAGGGGTGTTGCCTACATGAGACCCTTAACCGGCTCTCAGTGATTTTGAAGGACTCAGCTGATTTACTGACGTAACTAGGGAGGTGAAAGCGGTGCGTTTACAGTAAAATTGAGATTGGTTTAGTGATATAAGAGAAAAATCAACTGCCACGACTGGCTTTACAGTAGGCCATTCGATCCAATTTCATGAAAGGCAACTTCGATTTCGTGTTTTAAAGCATCAATCGTCTCTGGATGATTCGCATAGTATTTGTCCTTAACAGCTCCCCACAAAAAATAGTCCAACGGGCTTAAATCACAGCTCCGAGGCGGCCAATTGATATCGGAATTTCGGCTGATTATTCGGTTTTCAAAAACGGTAGCCAAAAGTTCGGGTGTAACTTTGGCAGTGTGACAAGTTGCACCGTCCTGTTGAAACCAAATGTCGTCCATGTCATCCTCTTAAATTTTTGGAAACAAAAACTCGTTGAGCATGTCACGGTAAAGCTCGCCATTTACTGTAACCGCGGAAGAAGAAGAAGACTCACCACTTTGGAAATAGGTTTTCAATATTTCCCAATTTTGTTCAAGCGTATAGCGTCCCATTTCGTAAATGTCAAGCCTTTAAGTAAATTATGAACACATTTGGCATGTCATTTGTGTTACCATTCTCAAAAAAATAGGTGGTTCAAAAAGCAGACGCTATATGGCCCACCCTGTATCTTCGGCATACGCCATCAATTGTACGATCTTATAAAAAATTGTGCCTGAGCGATGAAGTTCTGTCACTCGCGAGTTACGTCACCCGGCTATTCCACTCCGAAAATTGAAGTTGACTGGTCGTCGTAACACGACACCCAACCAAATAAGTGTCATTGCACCACTTCATTTCACAAGTGATATGCCAATTAGCTTGCAATGAAAGAAGTCCAACGACACTTACGCAAATGTAGAAATTTAATATTAGTAATAAGAAATATTTCGTTGACGTAGGCATAAGATCACTATAAATGTTAGTTATAAGAGTTCATTAAATAACAAATAAAGACGAAAATTGTTTTTTTTTAAGCCGTGACTTGCACTTAAACTTCTCTTCTTTGCGGCATCAGGTTAAAGAAGTCACACGACAGCTAGTCACCCCGTCTAAAACATCGTTGGGTATCAAACGGCTCGCCTGCTATTGGCCAACGTTATTTTGTATCAAAAAGAAGAATAAGAAAATTTCTTGGTCACATGCGAGATGACAGCAGCGATTACCGGATCTGGAATAACCATGAGCTGATTAAACTGTGTAACGGCAAGGGCGGCGAAAAGTTCACTTATGCTCAATTTAAGTTTCAGTCTGGGCCGGTCACGTAGAGTGCATGGAAGAAGTGCGACTTTAAAAAAAAAAATTATATTACAATCCAATCAGCGCAAAAGCCAAAGGCGGATCTAAGGGAGCATGGCTAAAAAAGATCACCGAAGACCTAAAAAAGCTAAAAGTAAAAGAAAGCAGCTCTTGATCGAGGTAAATAGACGAGTATCGTTAGAGAGAATCATTAATTTGGGTACCAGGACATGAGGTATATGACGGCAACGAAAAGGCAGATTTTCAAGCCAAAAAAGGGGTAAAAGGTAAAAGGGGGATTTAACAAAAACAGCCTAAAACAAAAAGTAAACTATTGGGCCAAAACTCTAATAAATCAGCATTGTTACAACGTAGAGGGTCTTAGACACTCCAAAAAGTTCTTAAGTTTCAATGCTAAAAGAGCTAACATGGCCTCATGGGCTCACGTTAAACAAAAAGAGCATTCGCACTCTCACAGACGCCCTCACGGGTCACTTCACCTGCAACAAACACTTACATAAATTAGGCATAACTAACACCAGCACCTGCAGATTTTGCTGCGAAGATGAGGAGTTTATAGAACATCTCATCATCGAATGTCCGGGGTTGACGCATAGAAGGAAAAAGTTTTTAAAGAAGTTCATGCTTATAGATGAAGACCTCCAATCACTCACTCAGAAGGAGCTGGTACAATTCATAAGCATACTTAACAGTCAATAGACAGCATAGGGTGCACAATAGATCCATATGGTCGCAGTGCTAAAGACCCATACCTTAACCCTTTACTACCATTAACCATTAACCATCGTTAGAGAAGCTAAAGCTCATACTCGAGCGGTAATGCTGATGGAAATAAATAAATTAATTAATATGAAAAATATAGTCCCACGTGCATCTAAAAGTCTTCCTGAATAACACAAAAAAATCTGTTTTTGTAGCACGCATATTTGCAAAAAATATGAGCCAAGCCTGAAAAGCACCCCACATGTCGATTTTTGTGCGTGTAGTAGCATCTCAGTAATGGCTTCTCGATTTTCTTCACTCCAAATATGACACTTTGGATTATCTGTTTTGCAATTAAGCCAAAAATGAGGCTTGACGCTAAATATAATTTTTGATTTTCGTAATAATTTTTGGCAATTTGGTGCAATGGCAAAAACTGGCTCAAGCCAGCAGATAATTGTCGAATTGATTGCAACTGCCAACTTGCCAAAGCGCATAACAAACCACTAAGAAACATACCACGAGTATGATTTTTGAAATGCATGCAACTGTGTGTAGCAAATATGCGCTCATTTGCATAATTTTTAAAGTTATTTATTCTGCATGCAGGTTCTGGCTATTTAATATGTAAATTGAAATTGGATTTGAGTTTTACACTCCACATTTTTTCTGTATGCTTGGCAATTCTAAGCAAAGCTGAGTTGAGCTTCCATGCAGTATTTTTTTCCGGACTGCGAATTAATTATAACAAAATTCACATATCGCAGTAAGGGAGATATTACCGTCATAGCTTGTTTTAGAAAAACATTGCGTTCATATTTTTAATTAATATTAAATACTGTAAGATTTCATGGCCACTAAACTGCTAATATAGAATGCGTTTCACAACTATAGCACATAGAAATATTGGCAACTTTGGCCATTTAATTCTTATTAATTTTAATATTAGGTGCGCAACTAAGTTGCCGCCAGCTGTGTGTGCTAGTCGATTCTAACATAACCTAAACGTCATAAACCAAGCTTAGACATATGGTAAACAAACTGTTTCGGCGCATTAGTGATTTTGTTTTGGTATCAAATACATTTGGTTTTGTGAAAATGTCTGGTCTGTGCCGAATAATCGTCATTTGCGGGAAGTGTTAATTTTCCTCTTTCATTCAAAAAAAACGGCGGCTGCAGCGCATCGAGAGCTAAAGCGTTTTTCAGTAAGAGCGCTTCAACTTTTTTTTTGAATAAAACACAAACGGTTTGACTTTTTTAACTATTTTTCTTTTATTATCGAGTTTGAACATATACATTTAAGTATGAAATTCGATTTCTTTTGCATGACCACCGCGTGCACGTTTTACGAAGTCCAATCGTTGAACCCACTTTTCGACCACTCTTTTGCATAAATCGGCCGAAATTCCAGCAATTTCGCATTCAATATTGACTCTGAGTTCACAAATCGTCGCCGGCTTGTTACTGTAGACCAATGACTTCACATAACCCCAAAGAAAATAGTCTAGAGGCGTCAAATCACACGAGCGCGGCGGCCATTCGACCGGTCCATTTCTGGAAATAATGCGCTCATCGAACTTACTCTTCAACAAATCAATTGTAGCGTGTGCTGTGTGGCTTGTGGCCCCGCCTGTTGAAACCACATGTCATCTAAGTCCATACCATTCAATTGCGGCCAAAAATAATCGTTTATCATGTCGCGGTATCGATTTCCATTCACAGTAACGTGGCGATCGTTCTCGTCAACGAAAAAATATGGGCCAATTACGCCGCCGGCATGTAAATCGCACCAAACAGTGATTTTTTCGGGATGCAACGGTGCCTCATGAATCACGTGTGGATTGCTTTCTGCCCAGTAACGCATATTTTGCTTGTTGACAAAGCCATTGAGCCAAAAGTGAGCTTCATCACTGAAGATGATTTTTTGGAAAATTTATAAATTTTCATAAAAAATGTGCACGATTTGCAATCGTTGCTCAAGTGTGTAGCGTTCCATGATGAAATGTATACTAATGAAGTTTACAAATGACAAGCGAAAAATAAAAAATATTGCGTCGTTCGCCCTCCCTATCGGAAAAAAGTTGAAGCTCACCTATTGAAAAACGCTGTACAAGAAGTTTATGAAGATGCTGCTTTAATGAAACAACGTGCCGAGATTCAAATCGCTTCAAAGACGGTGATTTTAATGTTGACGACCGTCCGCTTGAAGGAAGGCCAAAATACTTCGAATACGCTGAATTGGAGGCATTGCTCAAAGAGGATCCGTGTCAAACGCAAGAAGAGCTTGCTTCAGTATTAGCTCTTAGCGCATGCCACTGTCAACATTTCAAGTGTTTTTGATCACTTAATTCCATTTATTACACAAAATGGGATGCAACTTTTTTGATCCATTTTTTTCGATAGCAGAAAATCACCGAACACGCAAAAAACTTGTCTTATTTATGCGTCTTACAAACCAGACGAGTCTCCTAACATAAAAAAAAATAATAATCGAAAGTCGAATGTACGTAGACCGCGAAATTAGAAAATTCACTTCATTTCTTGAACAAACCTTGTATGCGCCAATTTATTATTTAATATTCGTATTATTATTTTTTTATTTAAGGAGAAACGTCCATTTAAAAAGTAATTAAAATGAACGCCCGCAAAGAAAACAGGTTTGCAGGCATAATTTTAATACAACTTTTTAGATACACAGGGTGAACGATAAGAAGTGTTACCAACTTCACACTGCTTTTATCTGTAAAACAGCTCATGACATCAACGTCAAAATTGTTCTAATGACAATTCAATACATTGTTTATAAGCCATCAAAAGCATTTGCGTCTCAGTTTTGTTGAATTTTTTTCTCTGTGATGGAATTCAAACGTAATAGTGTGATTGCGTTATATTTGGCTGGAAAATCAGTCACCTCAAATTGAATAAAATGTTTCTGTATCGCACTATAAAACGTTACAACGATACTGGTAGCATTGCAAAACGCTATGGAGGTGGACCAAAAAAAACCGCAACAACGCCAGAAATGGTTCGGAAAGTGAAGGCTCGACTTGAACGAAATCCACGTCGAAGGGGAAGAAAAATGGCCAAAGAACTAAAAATATCGCAAGACAGCATTCGACTCATATTGAAAGATGAGCTTAAGGTCAAGGCTTACAAGTTCCAAAAAGCACACGATCTTTCACCCCAGCAAAAAAAAAAGTTCGGTGCGGTGAGCAAAGGAGTTGTTGCGTTTGCACGAACGTGGCGAATTTCCTAACATTGTGTTTTCTGATGAAACAAATTTCCCAATTGAGCAGTTCATAAACCCTCAAAACGAGCGTGTTTACTTGACCGAACGCTCGTACGAGAATTTGAGCTTACGTATGGCCACTCGAAGTAATTTCCCCTCGGAAGTAAAGGTTTGGGCCGCAGTGATCGCTGATGGACGCTCTCCAATCGTTTTTATCGAGCCTGGGGTCAAGGTAAATGCGAAATATTATCGGGGAAATATTTTAGAAGCTGCTTTAGAGCCCCAAAACATTTCGGTCGTAGACCATGGACGTTCCAACAGGACTCGGCACCGTCTCGCGTGAACCAAGAATGGTTAAAAAATCATGTTCCACACTTCATTTCGTCCACACAATGGCTTTCGAATTCGCCAGACGCAAATCCGATGTACTATTCCATCTGGTCCATTTTGGAGAGCAAGGTGAGGACTAAAAAATATGCCAGTATGGATGCGCTGAAAAAAGCGATTATACGAGAATGGGCATGCAACTCATTTTTTGACCGTTTGAAGGCTATAGGCAAGGCAAAAGGTGGTCATATCGAGCTGAAGTGAATATATGTTAAAATTGTAATCATTTTTGAACAATTTTGTCTTTGAAATCAATAAAAACTAATTCATATCGTTCACCCTGTATAGTAATTGTGCATTCATAGCACAGAAAAAAGCGTGTGTCCATAGACGCTTTGTCCTGTTATTGCTGCCATCATTTTTTGCAACCTCCGTCGACGTCGTTTACGTATTTCCTCCACTAGACTAGATTAACCATTGCTGCTCTTTGCCTTTCCTTCACTTAGTTAGTAATAATTAAACAAACCAAAAACAATAAAATATTCTACCAAACCAATTTCTGTGAGGAAAAGCCTTTCATAAAATCTTGACAACTGATTGTGAATTTTACAGCTAATCTGCCATACGTGAATGGGAAGATACATTTTTTTGTATTTATTGCCAATCGCGCCATATGTGAACGCACTTTAACTGGCGAATCTTATACCTACTAGTCTCCATAACATTTCACTTGACTAAAATATCGCTTACTAATTGCACGAATTCTTAGGGGCGCTACTGTGCACATCAATTAGCAGCTCCACTTTCAATGTCACTCACCTTATTTCCATGATCCAAAGCAAAAATATTAAGAACTTGTTACGATTTTTCCACATTTCTTGGTAGCGTTTTTGTGCGTGCGTCTGGCAATCGCATCATAACACTACAAATACACAACAACAACTACAGCACAAACGCACTTTCGGAACGCACTTAATTCACGGAGCATTTATGCATATCCGTGTATGTGTGTGTGTGCGCTCTTTTTCCTTAACAAAATGTAATAATTTTATGTGCAAATTTATATGCTTGCGATTAGAAGTACTAAACTATCACATTTCCAGGCGAATGCAAAATTGCTATACGCTTTGGATTTCACAGTTTAGCATTTAGGTGTCGAATGTCGGCGTTTGGTTGCGCGTTTAGATGCTAATTGGATTGGTCGGTTGTTGGTCGGTTGTTGGACGGTTGTTGTTGAGTTGATTGCGCGCACAAGGAAGCGCCGGTTATGGTTGTTGTTATAGTAAAGTTGGGGCAAAAATAATAGTTTAGAAGCTGTAAAAAATTCACGCGTACCGCATAAGCAACTCGAGTAAGATTCATGCGCGAAGTTCGAAGCAGGTAAGAGGCTGCGTGATCGTATTGAGCGGCGTGCAGAATAATTATTTTTCGTTGCAGAAGTACGATGCGTTACTTTTTTTTTTTGTTCTTATTTTTTAATTTTTGTTTTTGAAGTTGGTATTTCTTGTTTTTTATTTTTTGTCTTGCACATTCAGCCGCAGAATGTTAGAGCACTGTTAGGCGTTTTGAATTACACTGTAATTTTATTAAATATTCTCGTGGCTGTTAATTAAAATATTTGGCTAGAATTCGCACACCGGCGCACGGTCCTGTTTTTCACATTTGTACGCGCCATAAATTAGGCTGCTCGCACAAATATATATATTTATAGACACAAACATGTGTATACATATATATACATACATATACACATACGCACTGATGGCAAGAATAATAAATATAGAATATTTTGACCAATTCCAGATTTGTTTTTTTTTTAATTTTCGTATTTTTTTTTATACAAACGTAGTTCATTCCAAAACAAATATCATATAAATTAAAGCTTAAACCACTAAACTAAACAAATTTAAAACTACGTAAAAAATTTATAAAAATTCAACAAATTTTCACCAAACTTTCAAATTTTGTAATTGAAATCTATTCTTAAAAAAAAGTTTGTGTACGCAATTTTAAAGCCCATTAAATTTTATTTAATTTCAAGGTGGCGCAAAATTAATCATCTAACTTTGATATCGAACAACTTTTTTAGAACTTTTTTTTATTTAAAGTCTTTGATCAAATCTAAATTTTCGTACACAGTTTTAAGGCCCAATAAAATTTAATTAATTACGAGGTGGCGCAAAATTAATCATCCAATTTTGTTTTTGGGCAACCTTTTTACTAAATTTCAAATTTTTAATTAAAGTCTTTGATCAAATCTAAATGTTCGTAGGCAGTTTTAAGGTCCATTAAAATTTAATTAATGACGAGGTGGCGCAAAATGAATCATCCCATTTTGATTTTGAAATTTTTTTTACAAAATTCCCAAATTTTAATCAAAATTTTTGATCAAATCTAAATTTTCGTACACAGTTTTAAGACCCATTAATTTTAAATTAAATACAAGGCGGCGCCAAATTACTCATCCAATATTGTTTATGAACAACTTTCTTAGAAAATTTCAAAATTTTTAATGAAAATCTTTGACCAAATCAAAATTTCGGTATTAAGTTTTATAGCCCATTTAATTTTATTTAATTACAAGGTGGCGCAAAATTAATCATCCAATTTTGTTTTTGAACAACTTTTTTTCTAAATAAAAAAAATTTTTTTTACCTTCACGCACCTTCTCTATATGACAAATGTCCGGCAAATGCACGAAATGTTTTCTTATATGGAGAAAATGCACAACCCCGTCAAGAAAAAAATTACAAAAAATCAACTGAATTTCAAATTTGCGCTTTTTTACACTAAAATTTTAGAAGCTCGCATACCAAATACATATGTTTCTAAAAAGTCTTACTGATAAAAATGGAATTGTGGTGGAAAGTTTGTGGAGTTTCTTTAATTTTTTCAACAACTTTGAAATTTAAATGCTTATGGTTTTTATTAAGAAATGAGCTATACTCTTATAAACAATTAACAAAAACAAAAAAACGAAAAAAGAATAGTAGTCAAAGCTGGTCAAAATATAGTTTATTTATAATTTTATCCATGAGTGTATTTGTGGGCTCATAGAGCAGCCAAGAAAAGTTTAAGCTATGCCGATAAATTTTCAGTTCCCGACGGGTTTTGTTATGTTTTCGCCACTTTTTTTTCCTAATAGCGGTCGCCCCTCGGCAGGCAATGGCTAACCTCCGAATATATCTCTGCCATGAAAGATTTCTTCGTAAAAAAATATCTGCAGTTCGGAGTCGGCCTAAAAATGCAAGTCTCTCAATTTGTGGAACAACATGAAGATGCACTTATTGTACTTTATTAAAATCTATTAGACTTTATTTTAATTTATAAAATATTTTTTCTTTAATAATTTTTTTATTATTTTATTCCATTTATTCTTGTATGGAACATGAGGTTTTTTATTCAGTCCATAAGCTCGTGCGTTTTTTAAAGGTGCTTTTAAAATTAATAAAAAAAATGTTTAAAGTATTTATTAATCAATAAAATATTTTCCTTCATTATTTACAATGTCTTCCCAACGTTTAGGCAAATTTTGAATTCACTGCTCAAATAATTGTTTGTCCTTGGAGCCAAAATACGCTTCGATATCCCTTTTTATAGCTTCTTTTGAGGAGTAGTTCTTGTTACTCATATGGGATTGAAGTCCACGGAAAAGGTGATAATCACAAGCTGCAATATCCGAAGAGTATGGTGGATGCAACATTAGCTCCCATCCGAGCTCGTTCAGCTTGCCTAATGTTTGCCTTGCGCTATGGCGTCTTGCGTTGTCGTGGTGAAACAAAACTTTGTGTCTATTCACTAAAGACGGTCGATTTTTTTAAGTCCTTCATTCAGGTTTGATAGCTGATGGGAATAATAATCAGCAGTTATCGTCCGGTTTGGTTCCAGAAGCTCATAATAAACAATACCGGCCATATGCCACCAAATAGACAGGATAATCATCTTGGGGAGAAGGCCATTTCTAGGGGTCGGTTCTGGTGTTTCATCTTTATCTAACCATTGGCGCTTGCGAACAGGATTATTGTAAAGGACCCAATTTTCATGACCAGTAATGATACGGTTCAATGAACTTTCATTTTCAAGCCGTTGCAGCAGATGAGAACACAAATTCACTCTCTGCTGAAGGTTGGCGACGGAAAGTCTATGCGGAACCCATTTTCCCAGCTTTGAAACCTTTCCCCAACTGAACCAGGTGCCTGTGAACTGTTCCATGCGATGAATTTAACCTCTGAGCTATCATATCGACTGTGAAATTTGGCTCAGCTTCCACGAGTTCGAGCAAGGCGTCGGAGTTAAATACTTCAGGACGACCAGCGCGTGGGGCATCCTCCACGTTGCAGTTACCACTTCGGAATTTCGAAAACCACTTTTGCGCAGTCCTTACACTCACGGTATCCTCCCCGTGAACAGTGTTTATTTCTGCAGCAGCAGTTGTTGCACTTCTACCACTTTTATAAAAAAAATACAAAATATGCCTCTTATACGCGTTCGAAGATTCCATTTTATGTTTTAACAACACGTGCTTCTATCCGCGATCAAATCATATATTGAATGCACAATATATCAAACAAAATATAAATAGTTCCGTTATATTCCGCGAATAATTTTTTGTATGCAAAAATCGTACAAAAGTGAAATTATGGGTAAAATACGCACGAACTTATGGACTGACCTGATATTTTATTTTACTTTATTTATTTATTTCTTTCATTTTATTTTATTTTATTTTGTTTATAACGTTATTTTATGTTCTTTAATTTTCCTCTACTTTTCATTACTTCGATCCATTTGCATTTATTTTACTTTATTTAATTTTATTTAATTTTTGAATTTTTTAAATCGCATTTTAGTTTACATTATTTATTTAGTTATATTTATAAATTAAAGTTATTGTCTTATGGTATTTTATTTTATTTATTTAGTTAAATTCTTATTTTATTTTATTTCATTTTTTTATTTTCTCCTCTATTTAAAAAAAAAAAATTTTTTTAATTTAATTTTTGCTTCATTTATTTTACATTCTTTTCTTTTATTTTCTAGTTTTATTTAATTTTGTTGTATTTAATTTTTTTTCTTCTTTATATTAATTTCTTTTATTTAATTTTATTTTTAATTTAATTTTTTTAAATTTTATTTTATATTCTTTTATTTCGTTTGCTTTTATATTATTTTATATTATTTAAATTTATTCAATGTTTGAATTTTTTAAAGTCCCATTTTAGTTTGTATTATTTATTTATTTATTTGCAATTATTAATTAAGTTAAATAATAATTATTATTTAATTGTTTTATTTTGACTTTATTTTAATTTGTATTTTTTCTGTGTATTTATAATTTTTTTATATTTTTTCCACTTTAATTTTTAATTCTTCTATTTTACTTTATTTTACTTATTTCCTTTAATACAATTAATTTATTTTATTTTATTTTATTTTTCTGTTTACATTCATTTATTTTACTTTTAGAATTTTTTTGTTTCGTTTTATTTTACATTTATTTTATTTACTTTCTTCTATTTGAATTGAATTTAATTTTATTTTATTTTATTTTTGTTTATTTAATTTAATATTATTTTATCTTATTTTATTTCGTTTTATTTTGGTTTATTTTATTTAATTTAATTTTATTTTATTTTATTTTATTTTATTTTATTTTATTTTATTTTATTTTATTTTATTTTATTTTATTTTATTTTATTTTATTTTATTTTATTTTATTTTATTTTATTTTATTTTATTTTATTTTATTTTATTTTATTTTATTTTATTTTATTTTATTTTATTTTATTTTATTTTATATTTATTTTATTTACTTTACTCTATTTAATTTTATTTTATTATTCTATTTATTTATATTCTTTTATTTCATTTTTTATGTTATTTTACTTAATTCAGTTGCTATTTGATTTTCTTTAATTTTATTTTATTTTATTCCATTTTCTTTCGTTCTATTAACGCGTTTAATTTTTAGTCTATTTTCCGTGGGCTACACAGCTCGTTACCCTGTCTAGATCATTATGCAAATGTCGTTACAAATTCACACGTTAATTTGGGAGAAGCCCACACCGGCGGCTGCGCAACTCGCTTGCATTGGCCAACAGCGGTCCACCAATCATGCAGCATGCCACAAATTGGCCGTAAGGAATAGTCCGTGCATACACATACACATATATGTATATGTGTGTCAATTTGTGTGGGGCCAGCTATGCATAAACTTATTAAGTCATTATGTTAACTACTTAAGACGCAGCGGAGCAGACAAGCAGTCGAATAGACAAGTGAATGCGGGCTACAATGGCATGTATGAATGAATGTGTGTGCATGCATTCATTGGTACACAAATGTGATTTGTTGTTGCTCACACTGAGCCAACAGCCCGCTGAGCATCGTACATTTTAAGCGCGGAAGATTAGCATAAATCACTTGGTCTAGTTTTTCACTCAGCTGTTCACTGAGTGATGTTTGGCACTTTGAACGTACACATTGGATTATATTTGTATGTGTGTATGTGTGTGTGCGTATGTATGCATGCATTTTATTTTGTGTAAAACGAAACTTTGTTTTCTCACTCCGCTATTTAGTAGCAAAAACGCCATTCACGGCTATTTATCATCCATTCCGTGAGTCCACAATTGTGAACTTAGTCGCTGGCAGTCTTTCATTTGTTTTGGTTTTTTCCCTGCATTCACACGTCTAATTTCGATTCTTTAAAATCGTATTTAGTTTATGTTTCGCCAGCAAAGTAAATTAAAAAAGAAATAAATAAAAAAGAGTTACTGAGTCTCGTCAGTACGCGGCAACCAGTTCTGTCTGTCTGTCTGTTGCTGACCAGTCATTGAGCGTTTTAATAACCGTCTCCCCTTCTAGGCGCTGAACAACTCATCCATTCATCCTAAGCTCGGCTATATGTAGCTGTATATAATATAGATATATCGCGACTGAATAAAGCGTTGATTTATTTAATTTATTTTTATTATGGCTTCTCCGTTCATTTCTCAATTTTTTCATGATCCTCACTTGAACTGCTGAACTGCTTTTTTCAAATAGGTACCCATTAAAAGTTATGATAAAGTACTGATGGCGTGTTAGTTGCCCGCTCGTTTGCCGTTGGCAGCAGCAGCAACCACAGCGCGAATCGCTGCAATAACCATCAAACGCACAGCAGGTGAAAACAGCTTACTACCAAAATATGCTAATTTGCTGAGATAAATTATCCACTCACATTCTCAAACTACCGCGGCACTTTGGCAGCCAACAACTGTTACGTTTTTTTCTTCTTTTTATTTTTCTGTATTTGTGTTTTGTTATTTCACTGCTGAAGCTGCGACGACGACCGCTTAGTGTTTAATCGTCAAAACTGATTGCGCTGCGGTTTGTGCTCCTTATTAATGCCACTTTAAATATTCAAAATCCGCATGTCAGCTAGTTAGCCTCTACTAAAATCCACACAGCCTCGAGCCACAAAGGATCAGCGCCAACGTCAACGGGCGACAAAGTTGTCACGCACTACACACCATTAAGACACTTTTTGGGCCACCACAACAGCGGGAATCCAAACACTCACTTGCCAAATAATAATAAAAAAATTGATCACTAATAAAAATTAACAATCGAATGCCGCTTAAGCTAATAATGAAGGCATTTACGTCGAACGCACACCACAACAGTGCGAGTATTAAGCCACTTGCACCTACTACAACACGCGCCCTTTCGTCTGCGAACGCCAAAAACACGTCTAATCCGTTAAAATACTTCTAAACAGTTCGAATGCCGTGCGAGAACTGGCAACTGGGATTGGATGTTTTGGTCAGCAAGCAAATACTTAGTAGTGGCTGTGTGGCTGTTGCTGGCCTGATCAGTCGTCTAAGTTGGTTCGAATGGCTATGTATTATGTGTGCGTGTGGTTGTGTGTATGCGTGTGTTTGTTGGCGCGCAACAGATCAGGCTGCAACTCGCGCTTAGAGTTCAAGTTCGAGTCATGCGCAGAGCACGAACTCACCTGCGATCTATGTATGCAAGCAAGTATGTATGTGTGTGTGTGTATGTATGGAAATGGCTGTAGCTGCGTTTGCGTGCTGGGTTTGATCGCGAATATTCAATGTCTGCAGGATTGTGTGTGTGTGCATGAAGGTTCTGAATGGCTTCTAATTGGCTATAGAAAACTTCGAAAATCGTGAAAATGATGATGTCGATAATGATGGATAATTGATTGATGAGTAAGTGCTGTTTGATGATGATTAAATAGCCTCATCATTCGCCAGCAGCAAATCGGAAATAATTCAGTAAATTCTTGGCGGCTCATAGCCCAAGAAAAATGCCATTACTAACTAAAAGGCATGTGGCACAAAGGCTAAAGTTGGCAAATGAGCACCGAGAAATGGAAAAATATTTTGTGTGCAGATGAATGCAAAATCGTGCTGTATGGTACAAGAGGATCTCGCCAATACGTTACGCGACCGTCTGATTCCGAGTACAACCCGGAAAACAACACAAAACACAAACTATTAAACAGGGAGGATCACATATTACGATTTGGACATGATTTTCATTTTATGGTATAGGATTGATATAGTGGATAAAGGAAACCATGGATCGTACTGTGTATGTTCGAATTATGGAGAAAATCATGCTACTATATGCTTGCGATAAAATGCCACTGCTTTGGGTCTTCCAACAGGAAAATAACCCAAAACATGCAAGCAAATTGGTGCAGGAGTGGTTTCAGAGAAATAGGATTGAGGTTGTGAAATCAATCCGTACAAAACTACCTAGTCTAGTTCCCGAGAAAACGGAAACTGAATGGACTTAGTCTTCCAGCACTGAAAGGTGTGGCACTCAGTCTCTCTGAGAAAGTTAAATATCTAGGAGTAATCTAAGGATGGTTTCATATGTAGAAGTCCACCCAAGTGAGGAAAGTTGCTGATCGCCATTCACTTGGGAGTGGCCAGGCGATTCTTCTGCATATGGTTCAAGCAGCTCACAACTTCCGGGATTATCCCAAGTATTCTCAGGGTAGCAGCCGAACTTTCAGGAGTGAGCCAACGTGACGATGTGCCACGACATAAAAATCGTGCTTGGCGACTCGTAACGGCGACTTAAATTTTTGGTCCCACAGTCGGAAACTTAAGCCTGCACAACGTAACATCCGGTAACGAACAGAGGGTGATCGACTTTGCCAGGGGCCGAAACATGGTAGTCTGCAGCACCAGATTCTAGCATAAGAAAATACACCAAGCAACGTGGCTGTCTCCTAAAGATATAAAAGATGCTGCCGATGGAGCCACGTGGCGATCGGACGCTAAGCGAGCCATGTGGGATCGCTACCGACAGCTAAGAAAAGAAGAGCGACGTATTATGCGAAAGAAGAGACGAGAGGCCGAAATACGTGAGTGCGAGGATCTTGAGATGCTGGTCAATAGAAATAACGCCCGAAAATTCTACCAGAAAGTTCGGCGGCTTACAGAAACTTTTATGACGAGGCCTTTTCCTGTAAGCACAAAGACGGCTATGCAGCTGCTAAGTTGGCTGGGTCATATCGTTCGAATGGATACAAACGCTTCAGCTCTGAAATTATTCAATGCAGTATCAGCTGGTGGTAGCAGAAGAAGAGGAAGGTCTCCTCTGCGTTGGAAAGATCAGGTGGAGAAGGAGTTGGCTTCACTTGGTCTGTCCAACTGGCGCCGGTTAGCACGAGAAAAAAACGATTCGCGCTTTGTTAAAATCGGCCAAAGTCGCGAAAGCGGTTATCGCGCCAATTAAGAAGAAGAAAAAACACATGAGAAACACATGTTTCGCTAAAGGTGTGTCGCACATTGAGGATCTTTCAACAATGCCGTGGAGCATTTGGAACCTGCTGTAGCCTTAAGGATATACACAGCACTTATCAGACTAATCATCACTTATGCTTCTGTCGTTTGGTGGAGACGGACCATGGTTAAATCCACACTCCGAGAACTATACAGGCTACAAAGAAGTGTATGTTTACGCATTATTGGTGCTATGAGTACAACATCCGGCGATGCCCTAAATGCTATGCTTGATTTACTCCCATTGGATCTTAAGATGCAAAAGAAAGCAATAAAAGCAATGTATAGGCTTCGTAAATATGGCCTCTGGGACGAGGACGGAACTTCGGGACACAAAGAAATCTTTAAGATGCTATCTGAGCAAGACAGAATAAGCTCGTACATAAATGGGTTCCAGAGCACTGCGGAATTAAAGCAAATGAAATTGACGATGAATTGACCAACTCTGCGACCAGCGGTTCCCCCACAGGGGCCAGAGCCAACAATCGGAATCAGTTCTGCAGCAATTGAGAAGTGGCAACAACAAAAGCATTTATTAAAAACAAGCTTACCTCTTCTTCATTTCTTTCACACTATGTGAGCACTACAATTATTTTTACCGCAGCTGTGTGTATGTGGTGTGTGTATGCGTGACGTAACCAAATAACTGCAAGAAAAAGTAATGAAGAAAATCAATTCATCTAATGCAGCTTGTAAAAGTACATGAAGATAACTTATATTATAGTGTAAGACAATTTGGAAAATTTGTTCCAAAAATAATATTTTATCAATTAAAAAATTTGGTCAAAATAAATTATTTTTCTTCAAAAACAAAATGAAAAAGCAATATTTTTTTAAAAGATTTATTTTTTTTTTAATATTTATTTTTTTTAAATATACTTTTTGTGAAAAACCAATTTTTGTAAGAAAATAAAAGTAAAAAACAATTCAAAAACAAACCTTTTCGAAAATATTTTAGTAAGCAAATTTTTTTTCAGAACCAAACTTTTAAAGAAAATAAAAGTAAAAAAAAATTTTAAAATTTCCAAATTTCAAAAAAAAATTTCAAAAATTTTGCAATTTTCAAAAAAAAACTTGTTTAATTATATTTTATACTAAAATACTAAAAAACAAAAAAAAATTAGAAATAATAAAAGGAACCGGAGGTGTTTCACTTATAACAACTCTACACCAAAATATACAATAAATATTTTTAAGAAATCTTCAAATTATAAATTTAAGTTTTTTTTACTATTTTTCAGTTAGTTTCTCATTATACTCAAGCCTACAAAAGCACATATTTTCAGAAACATGTAAAATTTTTTCGAATGCATAAAACTTATTCTGAAAAAAAATTGTTTTCAAAAAAAATATTTTTTTTTAAACTAAATTTTTAAAGAAAATAAAAGTAAAAAAAAAGAATCTTGTCAAATAAAAACCAAATTAAAAAAAAACATATTTTTTTCAAAACAAAGTTTTTTAGAAAAATGATATTGTTTCAAAACCAAATTTAAATAAAAAATAGTTTAAAAAAACTAAAAAACACGTTTTTATTGCAAATCGAACTGAAAAGTAGAAAATAAATTTTAATGACAAAGAGACCTGTAATGAAGTAATAGCACTTGAACGATCAGTCATATGTTAGTCAACTAGCTCAGAACAGAATTCTAACAAAAATTAAGATACAAATAGAATAATTCAAATTAGAGTTAAAAGCGTGGGATGCTTGATATAGTAAATATTACAATCATTCTATTGGCAACTACCTATGTACAGAAGGTTATGAAAGTGAAGCAAAATGCATCCCATTTACTTCATTATAGCTATCTTTGTCATTCAAATTTATTTTCTACTTTTTAGTTGGATTAGCAATAAAAGCGTGTTTTTTAGTTTTTATAAAATATTTTTTATTTTCTACTTTTTAGTTCGATTAGCAAAAAAGCGTGTTTTTTAGATTTTTTTTTTTTTAACTATTTTTTATTATGAATGAAAATTATTGTTATCATTGCAGTCAGTGAATTAATGATTCGATATATTCGTGTTATATTTAATTCCTTTCTTATCGACTGTGAGTCTAAAGCTATGCAGTTATCGGCCGTGATAAAGAAGTAATCGGGATGAAGAACTTGTTTCGTGGAGGGAGCCTGAGAAACGGCTACCCCACTCCTGAAACGGAGAGGTAACAACAAAATATACTGACATAATCAATATGTTACATACTTTTTCCCATATAGATCATTGATTGAAGGTCAAGCCTTGTTTTTCTGAATGAAAATTATTGTTTTCATTTAGTCAGTGATTTATAGGCCAGCACTGGCCTTGACACAGAATAGATACTCTCAGCACAGAAAAAGGAGACCGTGGATTATATTGACACAATCAAAACGAGATGTTAAGTTCCAGTTTGGTTTTTTTAGTTAATTTTTGTTGTGAATTGTACTTTAATCGATAAAATTTTATAAATGAAATTATGGTAATGATAAATTCTTTCTTTACTTGCCAAAATTTTGTTCCGTAAAATAATTTCAAAATTTATGTTTTGATTATTTTATTGTAATTAACAAAATTACATCTTATATGAACATTGAATAGAGTAAATTTGCGTGTATGAGACTTGTAGTATCTACGCATGTGTAAAGACTATACAAAGTGAGAATGCAACTACCCTGAAAACGTTTTAGCCTTCTATTCGTACAGCAGTGCCGCGTGCCCGAGCAAGTTTGAATTCGAAAGAGTAAGTCGTAGACTCCCGAAATCAGTAAGAGTAACTCGGAGAGTGCAGACATGCGCAGACCGCGCGTTAGCTCTGTCTTTCTTACTCTTCTACAGAAGATCTAAAAAAAGAAAATATTAATCCTGGCAATCCTAATAAAGATAATGGAAAACTTTTATCAAATTATTGCATTGTCATCGGTCCTTGATAGGTGGGCAAAATTCCAAGTCGATCAGATTTTTAGAAGCCAGTGAAAATTAAGCTCAAAGATTCCGTTACATACATATAACCCGATCTAATAAAAGTGTGTTAAAAAAAAGATATATTTTTCAAAAAATAACATTTTTAAAGAAAATAAAAGCAAAACCAGAGAAAATCAAAAAAATAAAATTCCTGAAAACTATATTTTATCCTAAAAAATTAAAATACAAAAATTTTAGGATCAAGTAAAGGAATTTGATGGAGATGTTTCACTTTTAAGAGTTTATAAATTTTTTTTAATATATTATTTTTCAGTTCGTTTCTCATTATACATAAAATTTTATTTTTGAAATTAAAGTCCAATCAAATAAATTAAACTTATTCGGAAGCAAATTTTCTTCCAAAAAAAAGTATTTTCTTAAAAACTAAATTTTTAAAGAAAATAAAACTAAAAAAATTTTGAAACATGAATTTGAATCAAAAACAAAAGTTTTTCAGTAAAAAAATTCTAAAAACTTATATATTTTCAAAACAATTTTTTTTTTCAAAAAGGATGTATAAACAAAATTATAAAGATATCAAACAAATTTTTCTAAAAACTGCATTTTATCTTAAAAAAAAAAATTGCAAATATTTAAAGGAACCGGAGGCGTTTCACTTTTAAAAGCTCTACCAAAATTGGCAATAAATATTTTTGAATAAATCTCGTAATTATAAATTTTATTTTATTTTGTTATTTTTCAATTTATTTCTCATTATACTCAAACCTACAACAAAACCAATTTTCAGAAAATTTTACGGCAATATTTAAAATATTTGGATCCCTTGACTCAGATCTGTTTGTATGTCCATGTGGCGGACATACAATTCATGCTTCTTAGGCAATAACTACGAACAGTTTAAAGTTGAATATTGCTTTAAGATTCCGCAATTTAGTGCTTCACAGGTAGAAAGTGATAAGTCAAAATAAGTTGCTTTGTCAAAAGCCCACAGATGGGTATGATTCAATGTTCAAAATCCTTTTGCAACTTATCCACTGCGAACTTGTGACATTCCAAACCCTTACAACAGTTTGTCGGGGCGAACCTTAGCAACGAACTTGCAACAGCCTCAAACATGTTGCAGCGCACGAACCACATAATTGAAATAGCAAATGACGTTCAGTTTAATGTGGATGTGTGTGGATGCAGTGATTTTGTATGGAAGTAATAATTAAGTTCAAATTTAGTAAATTCACTTTAGGTGAAACAAGCAGAATATTTGGGGGTGCGATATAACAACATTCGAGCAACATTGTTGTATGTGTAAAAAACAAATGTTTTGTGTCAAGGTACATATGTACAATACATACATACATAGATAAATATGTTGGGTGCTTTGTGTTGATTTTATTTCAATGCTTTGCAAAGATCATGAAACAAAAATTGAAAAATATTTCTGCAATTATTCTGAAACACGCGGATGGATATGTTCTTGTGCGTGTATATGTGCATGCACTTGAGTACGAATGTGTGTTTGAATATTAATGCACATACATACATACACACACATACGCCAGCAGCTACTGCTTGAACTCTGATCTGCTCAATCACTGGAGGATTGCTCGAATGGCAAGCACACAATGGCTTACCGATTGGCAGCAAGAAAGAAAAAAAAAAACAAAAACTTTGGCAGCAACAATAAAAGCAAACACACAAGCGCGAAATAGTAGAATTGAGTTACCTCCCCGTTTTGGCGGGCCGGTACAAAATTCGAAACAAAAGCTCTGTCCCTGATAGCGTAGCGCCTCACCTGCCTATGCGTTAGGCTCACCGATGGTGTATTATCAGCACCACACCGCACCACATCACACACCATGGCTGGTGCCAACAAACTCGCAAGTTCGCAAATCTTAATAGCTTCAAAACAATTTCATGCACATACGGCCTGATGGATTGCTGTGATCTTTGCAGCTTTGCGGCTATGCTGATTTGCTGATTTGTCTTGGCGCTGAAGTGGCGAACCCGCTATCGGCATGGCCACAACAGCAGCAGTGGCGGCGATAGTAGCAGCCATAAATGACCAAATTTGCTACAAGCAGCGACAATAAAATCAGTTGCAATTGAAATGCAGCAATTAAAATGTGGCTGCTGCCACGTTCATGCCCCAAGCGACGGCCAATCTATATGCAAATGCCGGCGCATAAATACATACAAACGCACAAGCATACGGACATACGGACATTTATGAATAAAGTTGTTAGCTCCGTACTTTGTTACACACACAAATTTTATGGCCAATTTCATTAATACTATTTACCAAAAATATTTGCCATTTTTATTTGACTTATTACCCGCCGCTTTTGGCCTCTTATGCGTGGGTTATGTGGCGTATGTTTTTCTAAGCGGCTTAAGTAGCTAAATGACAAATTGACTTATGGAGCGCCGGCTGTCGATGTACGCCGATGGTTGGTTGGTCGGTCGGTTGTTGGGTTATGGCTATAAATATTTATGTGCCATTGACTGATTTTTCGGGGGTGTTTATGCCAAATGCGCGACATCTTCACTAGCGCGTGTGACGAAATTCCAACCAGTTTTATGAAGATCGTCGCTTGATCGTTGACTACCAGTTTCCAAGCTGCTGACCAGTTATGGGCATTATCGTGTGATTGTTGTTTTTTTTCACACATTTTCTTTTCTTATTTTTAATATGCTTTATTTTGTGTGTCATTACTTTTTCTCTGCTTCTTAATGTAGTCGTCCATTTTTTGTGTTGGTTAACAAATTTACGAGCTTAATTGGCAACAACTTTCTTTTGTAGCAACATCTATTGTTGTTTTTATTGCTTTCTTGTATGAACTTAAGGAGCTACTATTTTATGACCCGTACCATTGTTATACCCACTGCAGACGCGCACAATGGGTTTACAATTCTGATCTGGGATTACAATTCGACTGATCTTATTTGCATTAGTTGTGGCTTGAAATCTTCTGCCTGAAGGTAAAGAACGCATGAAGGCAAGAAGGTGCAGCTCTGACCCAGTCCGCTGTCTCAACTTACTTAGTTTATTTCATCACACTAAAAATAAATTGGTTTCCATTTGATAGTTCATTGCATCTGCGGGGAAAAGGCATGTTTTGAAGAGTATTTTTTTTTTTGTTTTGTCTTGTTGATACAGTTCATGTTGGTTCATTCAGTAAATTTCCTTAAAATAATGAAATATTTGGCTGCTGTAGCCAAACAGATTAGTACGTGACTGCCATTCCGAAGTGTGTACGTTCGAATCTCCGTACATGAAAGAGCAACATTATATAAAAAGTTGTTTCTAATAGCGGTCGCCCCTCGGCAGGCAATGGCAAACCTCCGAGTGTATTCTGCCATGAAAAAGCGCCTCATAAAAAAATATCTGGTATTCGGAGTCAGCTTGAAACTGTTGGTCCCTCGATTTGTGAAACAACATTAAGACGCACTCCACAAATACAGGGTCCGGCACTCGAAGTGTAACCAACTTCAGACCGCTCGCGCAGCTGATGTACGAACATCAGCCCTCTGTTAGTTGGCTAAATGACAGTCCAGAGTATTGTTTTCGAGCGCGCGAAAGCATTTTGCCGAGAGTAAACGCGAAAAAAGAAAATCAGTAATCGATTTCAGACGTAATAGTGAGATTGCATTATATTTGGCTGGAAAATCACAACCAGCGATTGTTCGTGAGCTCGACACCTTAAAGTAAATAAAGTTTTTGTTTATCGCACCACTACTCGTTACAATGGTACTGGTAGCATCGCGAAACGTCATGGAGGTGATCAGCAATAGACTGGAACTTCACGTTAAAAGGTTCAAAAAGTGAAGAAGCGACTTGGGCAAAATCCCCGACGAAGTGCCAATCAAATGGTGAAAGAACTGAAAATATCTGACCGTAGCAACCCGCGCATACTGAAAAATTACCTCAAAGTCAAGTCTTACAAAATCCAAAACACGCATGATCTCACAACAAAGCAGCAGCAAATCAGACTTGAGAGAGCGAAGGAGTTGCTCCGCTTGGCCGAAAGAAAATTTTTCAATGGTCGTTTCAACAGGACTCAGCACCGTCTCACAAACCGTCTCGAGTGAACCAATGATGGCTAAAAAACAACGCTCCGAACTTCATAACGTCCACATATTGGATCTCAAATTCACCAGACGCGGTTTCGATGGACTCTTCTCTTTGAGCCATTTTGGTCAGCAAAGTCCGAACTAAAAGATTCACCAGTCTCGAGGCGCTAAGAAAAACTAATATTCGCGAGTGGGCCAGAATACCTGCAAGTCGATTCGTTTCTGAACCGTCTCAAGGCCATAGTCAAAGCAGAAGGTGGTCATATCGAGCAAAAGTAAATCGGTTCTTATTTTAGTATTATTTTCACACATTTTCTACTTTGAATTGAATAAAAGTAAATTTCCAAGCTAAATTTATGACCTTTTTAATTGGTTACAGTTCGAGTGCCAGACCCTATAGGAGGAGGAGCTCGGTGAAATACCTAACCGAAGTGAACGTGCGAATTTTTTTATTTTTTTTATTTATAATGCAACATTTGAAGAATATTTTCTTAAATTTTTATTGCCAAATATTTAACGGACCCGTTTCGTGGTCTAAGTGGCATCGTTGTCTCTATGTGCGATACGGCTGCCAAACCTATTGCCAAATATTGAAAGTTTAGCGAGTAACAGTGAATCTTCGCAACCGCACAGTGATGATTTTTCGACAAACTTTGCTCATAAACTGAAACAAACAAAACACTGTGGTTTTATTTGAAAAAAAACTTTGTTTGGCTACAGGAATGCAATTTTTGACAAATTTAAATATATTTTTTAAATACTCGTAAATGATTTCGGAACAGATTAACTAAGCCCAGAATGAATTATTTTTTTGCCATATAAAAACATACCCTTGAATTGGGGCATTTTTATGAAAAATTCAGAATAACTTTAAAAATATAAAATTCACTCAAACTCGGTTTGGTATTTTTTATTGGAGTTCTAATCAACGCTATTTGATTGCGGCAAGTGCACAACCAACCCCCTTTAATCGTCCCCTAACTACCTAAAAACTTAAAACCTAATTTTTTCAAGGACAAACCCAGATTATTCAATGTTTATATTCCCCCGAAAATTTTCAAAAAATGATTTTTTTTTCCTTGTTCACTCCTCTCGGGAGCATAAGGCCTCGACGAGGCCTTGCATTGGTTTCGTTAATCAGCTTTTGATTTCTGATTAGCCTGCCGGTACCAGTCCTAAGTAGTTGGGAATGCCCACCTGTTGTTGCTTAGGAACAACGCCTTCTTACACTGCTTGGGGCGCCATCTGTGTCTCACATTTTTCTGCCAGAAGGATCGCTCAGATGGTTGAGGCCTTTGCTAAAGTGGTGTGTCTGCGCTATTACCGCGGCTGGCCGCTTCCTCTTGCTGGCACCACTGGTGCAATGTGTAACTGTGTGTTTTTCTTTGTTGTTGCTTGTTTTACCAGCCACAATGCAAATAATGCGCTGACTATTGTGCGGTAGTAAGGGTGTGAAGGATGGAAAGGATAAGTTGTTGTGGTTGAGGAATGGAATCGGAGCAATTTCTGTTTTTTTGTTAGGTAGGTAAATTTGGAAAAGTGCGAGGACCGTGCTTTACGTGGGATTCGAACCCACAACCTCTGGGATGGCAGGCTAGTGCACTAAAAAAATGGATTTACTTATATTTAAATATGTCTTTAGAGCTGCTGAGTCCATTTAGTAAAGTCGGTAAAAAATTACGTTCTCTAGGATTTTGGAACAAAATTTCTTGAAAAATTCAAATTGGAAAAAATAGTTTTGAGATGAACATCATTCGTCACGCAAGCTATAGAATCTGAAACAAATTAGAATCTGAAACAAAAAAAAATAAAATATATTTTTACAGCAGATTTTGCTTAAACTTTTTTTTATTTTTAGCATTTGGAAGCAGCAAAAAATAAATTGTTTTGCT
This sequence comes from Anastrepha obliqua, assembly GCF_027943255.1. Lineage (NCBI taxonomy): Eukaryota > Metazoa > Arthropoda > Insecta > Diptera > Tephritidae > Anastrepha > Anastrepha obliqua. Next base: position 28,510,456 of record NC_072895.1, read on the forward strand.
AAAACAAAAAAATAGTTTCATTTGTTATTGTAAGACACCTGGTATCCGGTATACCTGAATAATTATGTCAAGGAGTATAAACGGCTAAAACAGATTTGGAGTTATGGCGTGGAAAAAGTTTCAGAAAAAAGGTACTTATAGAAACCCAGCTTCATCGGCTTCGATTAGCTATATCATCAAGAAGAATTTTGCAAAGGAACATTTTTAAGCACAGTAAAGAATTTCATCAAGTAGAATTTTTAAATAAATAATTTAGCAGTCAGAATTTTTAATACCAAGTATTAAGCCACAAAAACTGGATACCCAAGCGAAGAAAATTGCATGAATTAGATCAAACTCCATACAAATATTTTCTGGTTACAAACACGCGGAGAAGGTTTTGAAAGTAACGGATGTCATGAGGCGGTCTTTGAAGAGGTCGAGGTTAGGTTAGGTTAGGTTTGACAGCCGCATCGCACATAGAGACAGCGATGCCACTTAGACCATGAGATGGGTCTGTTGTGAGCCGCAGGGGCTGGGCTCTTTCCATATTGAATCATCCTGTGCTTTTGACAAAGCGTAAAAGGTTGTTGATACCTAAAGTGTATAGATTATCTATATTCGTTAAGAAGTAGGATCTTAAATATCGGTTCCTGCTTCTGAATAGAGCTGGGCATGTGCAAAAAAAAAAATTTGAATTGTTTCCAACTCCTCTTCATTTCTGCAGCTACGACAGAAAACATGCGTGTAAGCGCCTAATCTCCTTACATGATTTCCTATGAGACAATGTCTTGTGAGGGCCCTTACTAAGGTCCTGATTTGAAGTCTACTCAGTTTTATAATACTCTTGGACAGACGTAAGTTTAGCCTTGGCCATGTTTGCCTAGCAATTTCGCAGGTATTGACACTAATCCATCTTTGATTTACAGAACAGATTAGTACGTCCTTAATAAGAAGTTTACAAGTTGCGAGAGGTACCTCCATAAGATTACTTATGTCTGGCAAACAGGTACCTTCTCTTGCAAGTTGGTCAGCCCTATAGTTCCCTGGTATATCTCTGTGGCCTGGAACCCAGCATAAGACTATACGATATTGTTTGGTCATCTCATTAAGAGATTTACAACAACGTAAGACACTTCTTGATGTTATTTGAAATGCATCCGGGACCCATAGGGCAGCTTGGCTGTCTGATGCAGGCATCTGTTGATGATATTCTGTTTATCTTTAACCATTTTAAGGCTCCATGAATAGCATTTATTTCCGCTTGAAAAACACTACAGTGATCCGGTAGTTTAAAGGATTCACTGATAAAAAGCTCTTCTCCAAATAACCCTGATCCTACACCGGTTCCCATTTTAGAGCCGTCCGTGTATATCTTAACGGGTGTGTTAGGTGATGGATCTTCTTCAAGCCATTCCAGTCTAGAAGGGATTTCATTAGGAAATTCCTTTCGAAGCAGAGAATGAGAAGGTGATAGTCACAATCACTGGGTATATCCGTATAGGAGTCTCAGATGGTTGATTGTCCATGCTTGACAGTCTTCCATTGTGAGCTCGCTCTGAGCCTGAAGAGGTCTAACAACCTCTTTGCGCTTCCAAATCCTCGGCAAATCATATTAACAACAATGTAGAGCATCGGAAACTGGCACCATTGGTGGTATAAATATTTTCTTTTTGGAAGGAGGTTTAAATCAAGATGACAGAAACATCTCAGAGGTGCCGTCACACCAATGGTATGTGGAGCAGGCTCCCACTAATACTATAATAATCCTCCACCTCGGCTAATTCTACCCTGGAATCATAAAAGCATAACTTCTTGGTGGAGCCGCGTTTATGTCCGAAGATACAACAGGTATCTGCGTCCAGGTTCCTCTCCCAAGAATATGAAGGCTATACACCGTCGATAGTCCGTATTACTCCCACTGTGTTTATAGGTTATTCCAAAACAAAGGAGGCATCGGAAAGTTGCAATAGTGTTGTATGAACTCACCACCGTCTTGTTTTCTGTACGATACTGTATTGAGTATTTCACTCAAACGTCTGTGCTTGTTGTCGGTTCGTCAGAAACTGTCCGCGTTCTCTGTTGCTGCAACCGTTGCTACATCGCTTGGCGTTCCCAATCAATATAGCGAAGTCGCGTCATGATCTCTGCGAACATTGCGCTGCCTCCCACCGCTGGTTGCGCACATATCTCCTAAGAGGGTGCTGGCGGATGGTTGATGTCCCAGGGCTTGTTCGAGAATAGCTCGTTCCTCTCTGAAGGGGTTGCAATAAAACATGACGTGTTCTGCGTTTTCGTCAGTATTCGGGCAGTTTGGTCAAGAAAGGCTATCTGTCAGCTTAAAATGGTGCAGGTATTCCTGAAAACAGTCATGTCCGCTGAGCAACTGCGAGTGGTCATAGTCGGTGTCCCCATGTTTTCTCATTAACGACTTATTAACAGGTGGTATGAGTTTGAAGGTCCAATGGCCGCTTTGTGACTTATCCCACCTCTGCTGCCACCGGTCTATCCTCAGCAGTCGTTCAGCTGCTTTTTGTACTGATGTGGGCCGCGCTCCTTGCACGTATGAATTGCAGCGAGCTAAGAGTAGACAATGTTCAGGAATAAAGCGTTTTTTGTCGACTTATGGGCTACTTATGGGCACACTCACGCACTTCAAATTCAATTGGATTTTGTTTAAAACAAATTTTCAGGCGCTACCTCGCAAGTACAGGGTTTGATTGAAAAGTAAAGAGCCTTCCCGCGCGGAGCGTCTGCCAAGCGATCAATCGAATCGGCTGGTGGGGGAAAATGGTCGTTGGACATTTCCCTTCCACTAGATAGCGGTCCCAGTTCGCTAGCAACAGCGGTGCAGTTAACATCGCTCCGCGCGTGAAAGCTGTTTTAAAAGTGTGTTAGAATTTTGCAGTGGCGAAAATGCAGCGATCGTTGGAGTAACGTTACTCGATTAAATTTTGCGTAAAGCTAAACAGTTTGTACCTCCAGGAAGCACTGTAAACGCGGCATTCTACAAAGAAGTGCTCCTTCGCCTGAAAAACCGCGTCGCCCGGGTTCGGCCCGACCTCGTCAACAATTGGATCCTTCAGCACGACAATGCGCCGGCGCACACCGCCTTCCTCTGCACCTCTGCATTGGCCATGATGGGGGTTCCGGTGCTTCCCCACCCCCCCTACAGTCCAGACCTGTCCCCTCCGGACTTTTTCTTGTTCCCGCGCCTGAAAATAAAGCTGAAGGGGAGGCGTTTCGACTCCATCGAGGCGATCCAAAAAACTGTGACAGCCGAATTGAACGCGAATCCGGCGGATGAGTTTAAAAAATGTTTCCTGCAGTGGAAGGACCGCTACCAGCGGTGTATTGACGCTCAAGGGTCCTATTTTGAAGAATTTTAGTTGTATAATTACTTTTCAATCAAACTCTGTATATTAATTCAATACATTTTAGGTATATACCCTCTAGTATAGGCATTGGGTGTAAAAGAATCGATGAATAATTTTTAACATTTTTTTTTTCTTCTCAAATTTTATTCGGTGAAAAATTCAAAAGAGCTAAACGTTTCTTATGTAAATGTGTTTTGTGTCGCTTTTAACTGCTTCTTCCTCAAACCTGTGGCTGGCTCTCGCATAGGTGCACGATTTGGGCCAAGATTAAGAAAATTATAATATTTTTGTTATAACTCACAACGACGCAGATGCCAGTGTTTAGAAATGGAGAGCAAAGAATAGGCGAAGAGCTCGTTTGGAGTTGGACAGGCAGCTGTGTACAAATTTAACTCAAGCAATTTATTTTATTGCCTTAAAAAGTGTACACATGTATGTATGTGTGTGCATGTGAACATATATATTTAGTATGTGGGTCAAAGCAATCAGAGAATCGACAGCTGCCGCAACGCCAACATAACAACATAAAAAGTATTAGTTTGTAATTTATATAATTTTAATTTTATTTTAACAACATTTCCAATCAATGTAGCTGCTTAATTTATGCAAAAAGGAAGAGAAACCAACCACCAACAACCAAAAAAAAAAACAAAAATAAAAACCAAAACAAGTGAAATAAGTTGGACCACAACACGCGCCACGCTGAAGAATCGCTCATCTTATTATCGTGAAACTATCAGCTATAATTCAACGTCTTAAATTGCACTGGCCCCTACTCGCATGCCTGCATACTCGCATGTGAATGAACATCTCACTCACTCACCCACCTGCACGCACACACACACCTACCTACCTGCCCCTTCGTGTCGCTGGCTGGTTGTTGTGGTTGGCTGCTTCTCTTCAAGTTACTTAAAATAATTAGCCAATAATGTTGAAAACGCTTTTTGAGTTTGCTGCTATTTGCAGTTGACTACTGCTTTGATTGCACTTCATCGTACGGGCTACTATGCACTTTGTGTTTTGTTTTAGTTGTCGTTGTTGTTGGTTTTAGCTGCTCATTTGCATATCGCATTAGAAACAATTTTGCGGCTAATCACCACCAACACTGGCCTAAGCTGGCGTAAGCATCTCAAACAGCCAAATGAGACTTGCATTACATTACACATAGAATGTGCGCACGTACACGTGTGTGTGTGTATATGTGTATGCATGTATGGTATATGTAATGCAACATTGTAGCAAACAGTAATATGTCCGATTTATATCTACGTGAGGCTGCATGAATGTGTGTGAATGTAGCTGCCTTTGTGGAGCTTGTTAGTGTTGACAGCTTGTTAGCCGCAGTTGTAACAGTAAATGCGTGCAACAACAAAAATAAATATTTGGGAAACAGGTGGTTTTTAGACGTACCCATAGAACTTTCGGCAGGCGTATTATTCAAACCAGTTGTTCGAATAAATACTAAAAATTGCTTAGGTTTTTATAGGTTTTTAACTTCAAATTAAAGTTTTTTTGATTTCAAATGAAATTTTTTAAATTCAAATTACAGATTTTTATATTTCAAATGAAATTTTTTTAATTCAAATTACAGATTTTTATATTTCAAATGAAATTTTTTTAATTCAAATTACAGATTTTTAATTTCAAATTAAAGTTTATTAATGTAATATTGAATATTTCAAACAGAAAATGAAATAACAAGAATAAGACTCAAAAATAGAAATAATAAAGCATTTTGTACAAAGCATTTATTGCAACACTTGTTCTGCTACAGCCAGCGGTAGTTACCTAGACATGTCAACGTAGATGCTTTCCATTTCAATTCAACCGGGCTATTCGGGACATGTTCTTCGATTTCGATGTAACTCAAATATGTTGATCTCTAGTCAAAATAATGAGACACGTATTTTTTTGTTCACCCGAAAAAAAAGTTTTTCAAGATTTATCGGCACTTTCGTTTTTCGGCTCAAAATCGATTTTTTCAATTTATTTTTTCAATTTTTTTTTTAATTTAAAAATTATTTAAGAAAAATTTTTTTTAATTGCTCATAGCTCAAAAATTAACCGATTTTAATGATTCTGGGTTCAAAATGCAACCTAAGATTGAAGGTTGCTCAGGAATTCCTGGCAGCTACAAATTATATATCACCGGCTTCAAGGTCAGTCTTGTATGGGTTCCAAGCCACAGAGAAATATTGAAGGAAATTGTAAGAACGATGAGCTAGCCAGAAAGGGTACTAATCTTCCACTGCTTGAAAACAGAGGCAATATTGGAATTCCTATGGCAACTAGCAAATTACATGAGGCTACAAAATACTATTCTTCAGTAGGACAGTAGGCCATGGAGAGAAGAAAATACTTGTCTTGAAAATTTGGGTAGAGCTTTTTTAAAGGGAAGAATCTTCGATTATTTTTAATATTCACTATTAGTTTTTATATCTTTTATGGTAAAATATATTAGGTGCGCAACTAAGCTCCCGCTGTTCGTTAATAGATGCCGTCAGCAGTGTGTGCTAGTCGATTCTAGCATAACCTAAATGTCATAAACCAAACTTAGACATATGTAAACAAACTGCTTCGATACACTAGTGATTTTGTTTTGATATCAAATACTTTTGGTTTTGTGAAAATGTCTGATTTTGTGCCGAATAATCGTCATTTGCGGGAAGTGTTGATTTTCCTCTTTCATTCGAAAAAAACGACGGCTGAAGCGCATCGAGAGCTACAAGAAGTTTATGGAGATGCTGCTTTAAATTAAACAACGTGCCGAGATTGGTTGCGTCGCTTCAAAGGAAGGCCAAAAACCTTCGAAGACGCTGAATTGGAGGCATTGCTCAATGCGGATCCGTATCAAATGCAAGTAGAGCTTGCTTCAGTATTAGGAGTTACCGCCAATCCATTTCCAAGCGATTGCCTGCTTTGGGAATGATTCAAAAACAGGGGACTTGGGTTCCTTAGGGGTTAAAACCAAAGGATGTTGAATGTCGTTTTTTCGCCTGTGAACAACTGCTCCAGCGGCAAAAGGATTTTCTGCATTGCATCGTGACTGGTGATGGAAAATGGATTCACTACAGCAATCCAAAGAAAAGAAAGTCATGGGGACTGCCCGGTTATGCTTCTACGTCGTCGCCTTGGCCGAATATTCACGCTGCGAAGGTTATGTTATGTATTTGATGCGACCAAGTTGGTGTTATTTATTATAAACTTTAACAGTGCGAACCAAGCGAAACCATCACTGGAGATCGGTATCGACTTCAATTGATGCGATTGAGCCGAGCACTGTGCTAGAAGCGGCCGCAATACGCGGAGAGGCATGAAAAAGTGATTCTACAGCATGACAACGCTCGGCCTCACGTTGCCAAACCCGTTAAAACCTACCTGGAAACACTGAAATGCGAAATCCTACCCCACCCGCCATATTCTCCAGATATTGCGCCGTCCGATTATCACCTGTTCCGATCGATGGCACATGGTCTAGCTGACCCTCAGTTCCGTTCATATGAAGACATAAAAAAATGGCTTGATCCGTGGATAGCCTCAAAAGATGAACAGTTTTACCGCGACGGTATACGAGACCTACCAGAAAGATGTGAAAAAATACATAGTAACCAGCGATGAGCAATACTTTCAGTGACTCACTTGTAACCATGTTTTTAAAATAAAGTTGTATTTGCATCAAAAACACACCGATAACTTAGTTGCGCACCTAATACTTTATAAATGTTTTTGTTTTGAAAACTTGTTGCCGATTGTTGAGAAGATGTTTTTTTTTACATTTTTTTTATTTCTTGTAGGATTCAATTCTTCAAAAAAAATGTGTTCTTAAAAAAAAGTTTATAAAAGAAACGGTTTTTGGAAACCAAGTTTTTTTGTTTTTGTTGATAACTTTTGAGAACATTTCTTTTTAATATTTGAAAAACACCCCCGTCAGGAAATAAGAATAAGTAAAGCAAAAACTTCGGTTTGCGTTAAATTGTGTAATCGACCCATAGGCAAATAATGTTATTTTATTCTCACTCTACGCATAATATTTTCAGTTTTACCCCATTAAAATAAATATTAATAGATGTAATTTAGTTCCTTAAACTAGTTTTCAAATTGAAGTTTGTTGCGTTATGAGTATGGCCGCCCGCTTTTCTTAGGTAACCACAGCTTGAAAAAGCGACCTGTTTGTAATTTATCTGAAAAAAAAGTGCAAAGAAACAAAAATTCTAAGCACTTTTTAAACGCACAATTAACATACTTGCAAAGTATAAGTAAAAAAAAGTAAAATAAAGTCTAAGTAAATACGTTTACATTTCCATTATGGGCGTCGCCTTGTGTGACAAGTATTTTTTGATACTTTTCCATTTATTTTTTATGATGAACAATAAACACTTAATACTTTAGTGTTTTTAGAAAATATGCATTTGAGTTTCTTACAATATTTGAACTTTTTCTCAATCAAATATAACGGGTGATCAATCATGAGGTGCTTTTTTCAATAGTTAAAAAAAAAAACAAAAATGTAAATTATGTTCAAAACCTTTATTTATCATTTGAAAGGACATTCTTTGACATTTACTTTTTGAATATAACTTCATTCAAATGTTGGCCGCAACTACGCTTAAGGTGGTCCATTCTGAAGGCCCAATTTTCAATCACTCGTTCGAGCATTTCGACTGGTATGTCGTAATGTTGGCTTCCAGAGCTTCAATCGTAGCTGGTTTATCAGCATAGACCTTGGACTTCACGAATCCCCAAAGAAAAAAGTCCAAAGGTGTGATATCACAAGATCTTGGTGGCCAACTCACAGGTCCTAAACGTGAAATCAGCTGCTCTCCGAAATGACTTCTCAATAAAGTCATTGTTTCACGAGCTGTATGGCAAGTGGCTCCGTCTTGTTGAAACCAAATGTCGTAGAGATCATTAGATTCAATTTCAGGTAGCAAAAAGTCCGATATCATGGTACGGTAGCGAGCACCATTCACAGTTACGTTGAGGCCATCATCATTTTTGAAAAAATATGGACCGATGATTCCACCAGCCCATAAACCACACCAGACCGTTGTTTTCTCTGGGTGTAAAGGTAGCTCTTGAACCTGTTCTGGTTGCTCTTCATCCCAAATACGGCAATTTTGCTTATTGACGTAACCATTGAGCCAGAAATGCGCCTCATCGCTGAACAAAATTTTGCTCGAAAACAGCGGATCTTCTTCAATCTTTTCAAGAGCCCAATCAGCAAAACGGTGACATGCAGGAAGGTCATTTGGCTTTAGTTCTTGTACGAGCTGTATTTTGTATGCTTTTAAATGAAGATCCTTCCGTAAAATTGACCAAGTTGTTCCATACGACAGTCCAAGTTGCTGAGAACGGTGCCGAATCGATTCATCGCGGTTTTCACGTACACTCTCTGCTACTGCCGCTATATTCTCAATGCTTCTTGCTGGACGTGGTCTATTCGGTCGAGAATTATCCACCAATGAATATTCGGATTCAAATTTGTTGATGGTATGTCGAATAGTGTTTAAGGCAGGCCGATTATGTTGACCATAATGCGGTCTAAGCGCACGAAAAACATTTGTCACAGGACGCTGATTTTCATAATACAGTTGAACAATTTGTAGACGTTGTTGCGGTGTGAGTCTTTCCATGATGAAATGCCAAACGCTGTTCAACAAATCCACGATGACAGTTTGCCACAACTCGCGCGCGATCTGTAAAAAAAACGCAAATGAAAAAAACTCCTCTTAATTGATCACCCGTTACAACCAAATCAACAGCAAACATCTGGAAAGACGGATGTGCCAAACAAATGATCGTCAATGGCTGCCACAATATTTCAATGTGCAGAAGCTATTATGTTAAGAAACTATAATACAGGGACTTACTGTCAAGTTTCTACAGCAAATTTTTTTCTCATTAAATTTTAATAACCAGGTTTTATGAAAATAAAGTTCATTCTCCTACAAAAACCATATAAATTCTAGTTCCAAAATTTATGCAAATTAAAAAAAATTGAGATTTCCTTCAAAACTTCAAACTTTTTGAACGGACTTTATAACGGCCAATCAAATTTTATAATTTTATTTTATGTGTTAGCAGAAATCCCGTTGATTTTTTTTTTTTGCTGACCCTTAGCGAACAATACGCGCATCTTGAGCGCAACCTGGCCTCGGTATAACCTAACCTAATCTAGTGGACTTTGCATTATGAATACACGAGTTCTGCCCTCCTGTTCCCCATAACTCAAATCGTAAAAACCACTGGAACAGATATCGTACTGGTTTTTGTGTATGCTAGAATTATTTATACAGTCAACGTCAAAAGAAAGTATACACCGAAAGTTGATAAGTCTTGACTATTTATTTATTCAATTTGTAATTTCAATTTTTTTTCTAAAAATATAGTTCATACTCCAACAAAAACCATACAAAACAACGTTTCGAATGTGTTTGGTGAGGCGACTTCTCATGCAAAAATTGTGGGTATTGCCAATATGAGAGGCGCATGAAAGGATGCGCTTACATTTGCTGTCAGCGTACCAAAAAACAAGACTGTAAGAGTGGCAAAGCGTTCATACAAATTTGACTAAAGGGTTTTCCAATAAGAGATGTTATTCCCGTAAAAGATCAATGGTTTCGTTGCTTGTGTGGCACGTAGCGCCGTCTTGTTGAAAATAAACGTTGTCGAGATCAATAACATCCAATTCCGGCCATAAAAAATCGTTAATCATCTCTCGATAGCGCAATTCATTCACCGTAACTGTGGCTCCAGCTTCATTTTCGAAAAAGTAAGGTCCAATGACTCCGCCGGACCATAAACCGCACCAAACAGTCACACCTTGAGGATAGAGAGGCTTTTCAACAATAACTCTTGGATTGTCTGAGCTCCAGACCCGAAAATTTTGCTTATTGACGAAGCCACCGAGGTGGAAATGGGCCTCATCACTCAAGATGATTTTTCGATGGAATTCCGGATCATTTCCATACATTTCAACGACCTAATCAGGAAAGACCCGACGTTGTTGATGGTCGGCCGGCTTGAGTTATTGTGTTACCTGTGTTACTTTATAAGCCTTAAGACCCAAATCTTTATGCAAAATACGGTGTAATAAGGATGCCTAATTCCAAATAACGACAAGGAATTTACAAATCTGGGTTTTCTTCAACACTTTCGGCAGCAACAGCAATATTTTCGGCTGTTCTTGAGCAACGTGCACGCGTTTTTATTCTTCACATCACTAACTTGTTCCAACAGCTCGAGTTTTTTCACCAATTTTTGTATTGCGGTCCGACAAGGAGCTTCACGATGACCGAAAAATGTTCGAGTTTGACGAACCGTTTCTGCCAAATTTTCACCTTTTTTATAGTGAATTTTAATAATTTCACTGCGTTGTTCGTTCCATTTTTATTAATGGCGTAGTTTCTACTTGTCAAATATCAAAAAATTACAGCTTCAAAAGTGACATCTACCGACATGTGAAAGCAAAATTATTCTAAACAGGAAAGGGCAGTATCAAACTATTACAGTTACAGCTGATGCTTTCCATTTCAATTCAACCGGGCTATTCGGGTCATGTTCTTCGATTTCGATATAACTCAAATATGTTGCTCTCTGGTCAAAATAATGAGACACGTATTTTTTTGTTCGCCCGAAAAAATTTTTTTTCAAGAGTTATCGGCAATTTTGTTCTTCGGCTCAAAATCGATTTTTTTCATTATATAAGAATTTTTTTTTTAAATGCTCATAACTTAGTCAAAAAATGAAGCGATTTTAATCATTCTGGCTTTAAAATGATCGTCATTACTTACACAAGCGACTTCATGTAGAAACAATTGCAAAAAAGTAGTTGAAAATTTTTTATTTTCCAAAAAACAAAAAGTGCGAAACAGGTTTTTTAATCAAAAATTCATTACTCAAAAACAACTCATTTTAGCTACTGGGCGTTCAGCTTAATTGAAGTTTGAGGTGTCCTCGTGCTTTGGAAAAAGTTATAAAAAAAAATTCACTTTTTGAAATATTGAATTTCGAAAAATTTGTCTCATTATTTTGACCAGAGAGCAACATATTTGAGTTACATCGAAATCGAAGAACATGACCCGAACAGCCCGGTTGAATTGAAATGAAAAGCATCAGCTGTAATCTACCGATAAAATAGATACATAAATTCGTGTGAAGATATTTATTCGCTTCGCAACTCATAATATCACTCTTATTGGCTTAAAATAAATTTGAATTTTGAACGTAAAAATATTGAAAAAAACGGAAAATATTTTTGTCTTCACTCAAAAGTTTGCCGGAATGTGAAAACCTGTGTTCTACTTGTAGATATATATGTGCTTATGCATGTATTTTGTGTTTTTGTAGTTTTTATATTTTTTGTATTTATTTATTTATTATAATAAACTCATATTTGACGGGTATTTGGGGCATGCTACATATCCACAGTATACAGACTTGTATCTAATTTTTTTTTATATTTCTTAGTACATATACACATATGTACACATATTATATGTTATCTAAATGCTTTAAATGGCAGACAGTAAAACCCATTGCAAAAAATATAAGCTTTGCAGAGCTAGAAATACACAAATTCTTGCTGTAATTAATCCATCGCCTGCTTATTTAGAAGAAACAAGAATTTACCCATTGATCATAAGCAGTAAATATGTATCTGATGTTGATTATGTGGCATTTATGGTTTTCCGGAAACTTGTTTAATATTTGTTAAAAATTGCTGATTGTTTGATATAAAAGTTTCACTATAAGTCGAATTAAAATTTATTACGTCCACAGTGGCGAGCATAACTGAGTATGTGGAAACTTTTTTGTCGTTAGTTTACAATGTTTTTCGAGTAAAAATTTTTTTGTTATGTTTTTTTTATATTTTTCATGACAGAATAATAAAGGCAAAATATTGAGACAGCTTTCCCTGTTTATTTTCTGACATTCGCTGTCTTATACAGCCAGCCAGAGCTATTGATGTAATGATGACGATTGATGGATTTGAAGTTGGCGCACTGCCCCACACTATCGAAGAAAGGAGCACCCGGTGATCTCAATCGTCCAGCTGCCAAGCCGGGATATTCACCGGGAAAATGCTCAACAGTCTCCTTCTCTGAGCCTATGTCGAAAAATAAAAGAGGTTTACCTTAAACAATTATATATATATAATTGGCGCGTACATCCTTTTTGGGTGTTTGGCCGAGCTGCTCCTCCTATTTGTGGTGTGCGTCTTGATGTTGTTCCACAAATGAAGGGACCTACAGTTTCAAGCCGACTCCGAACGGCAGATATTTTTATGAGGAGCTTTTTCATGGCAGAAATACACTCGGAGGTTTGCCATTGACTGCCGAGGGGCGACCGCTATTAGAACAATTTTTTTATTAATTTTGGTGTTTCACCGAGATTCGAACCTACGTTCTCTCTGTGAATTCCGAATGGCAATCACGCACCCACCAACCTTAAACAATTAAATAGTTTTTATTTTTGCACAGATTTTCAAGCAACCCTCTGGGTCTGTCACCCCGTTCTATCGGGATGATTAGGCTTTGGTTTCAAGTCATAACCACGAACTACTGTTTTATCACCAACTGCGACCCTTTGGAGCAGATCTGGATTATCATTTATGTCATTCAAAAGCTCCTGAGCAATGCTCCTTTGATAGTTTTTTTGATTAAAATTTTACAGAAAATCGCTACCAAACGAAAGTAGGTATAAGTTATCTGTCTGTCAAAAACGAAGTAAAAAAATGGGTGAAATACAAAATGGCTGGCAGCACAGATTTTGAAATTATGAAGTATTTTTTTTTTTACCAAGAATAAGACGATCCAATCCCTATGTAAAACTGGTCATTGAGTTCGAAAATCCACATAATTTTTTTTCCTGCCATGTCGTTTTTGAGATATTGATGAATCTTATGAGATCGGGAGGAGGAAGAGTATGAACTTTATCCATACTCAGTATATCGCAACCCAATATCCTAAGTCTGATGGTGGAAAATGCAGGACAGCTACAGAGAAAATGCTCTGTAGTGTCGTCATCCACAAGACTGGATAGGCATATCGGTCTGTCTACGACCCCCATGGTATCCATATGCTGACCACAGGCAGTGTGTCCTATAAGGTCGCTATTTTCCAGTTTGGTTCTTTCAAAAAGCACTTGGCTATTCTACACGAGTTCAACCCAGACCAACGTCCATAGTTGAATCGTTGCAGAATTGACACCTAGAAAGGGTTCAGGGTCTAGTGGCATAATTGCAGAGCCTTCATTAGATGATTGAGATATCACAAAATAATGGTTTTGGATTAAATAAAACAAAAATTTTATAAAAATTTGTAATATCTCAGGAATCCGTTAAGCGAAGAAAATCAAGTATAAAAATTTGCTAACTTCCTTCTGCGGGTGGCCGCCGTAGCGGAATTTGTTGTTGCGTGAAGTGCACAGGTTCGAAATTCGGGCACGAAACACCAATTCATGGAAGAGTCTTTTTTAATGGCGGTAGACAATGGCAAACCGCTAAGTGCATTTCTGCAAAGAAAAAACTCCTCATAAAAACCCATTAGCCGCGGAATTTTTAGAACAACAACGAGCGAAACCCAACAAAAACGGTGGAGGAGCTCAGCCAAGTACCTAACGCCAATTATTTATTTAATTTTTAATTAAAAGTAAATTCTTTCGATTCATTGTCAAAATAAAAAAAAGGTTTTTTGCAAAAGTATTAAAATTGTCGTCGATTTATATTGCAAAAAATATATAAGAAACTTACTTTCAAGAAACCAAAAAAAAAAAAAAATGTTTACTTACCCCTTAACCCTAACACATCTCAACAAAATCTAAGTCATAAAAAAAAATGTCCAAGAGATGTAAAACTTATTCGCATGAGCATAAATGACTTTTTTTGCATTGACCAAACTTTAATGAAGTTTAAGAAGTGGCCAGCACAGAAACGATTTTTGCGATAACATTACTTAGTTTACTAGTAACAAATTACTTAGGTAATAAATTTGAATTCTTGGTAACGGTCTCGCGATATAAAGGCAAATTCAAAATCAGTTGTACGCCGCGACGTTGTTGTTGTAGTTTATGCAAAACAGCTTGGCATTGATCTGCATAACAGGCGCGTGCAAAAGTAAGCGACCAACCTGTTGCATAGCTTAAAAAATCAATTATCAGCAAGCACTCACACCGGCAAATGTTTTTGGAAATAATAAAGAAAAAATAAATCTCTAAATTAGACGGCTATGGACACAGATAATTCTAAACGAATAAAAACAACTTTTAAGCTGCTACGCAAGGCGGGAAAACTGTTGCTGAAGGAATCATTCCATCCTACTCTGCTGTGTTTGCAATTGTCAAAGCGCCACACAAAGAAAGGGAACATTTTACATATGACCTTGTAGCTACTCTTGTCTAAGCTGTGATAGGTACGAGTATAGCACTTCTACCACAGTTTCCAAAATTATTGAGCTTTGTAGTAAATATAGTAATGAAATTGAACTACTTTGGGTGCCTGCTCATGCCGGACAAGACTGCACATTTCTTTAAAGCTGCACCAAATATTCAATTTTTCTATCAGTGGATGAGAGAGATTTGTGCAAACAGATACTTATATATCAGCACATTATCGCGTATAGAGAATCAGATTGGCTGCATTTTAACCATAAATAATCAAAAATAAATACCAGCCACAAAAAAAAACTCGCTTACCACAGCATTACGACATGCCTTCAAGCAAACACCTGCTCCCACACCGCGGAACACTTCAAGAATGAATGCCAATTTTTAGAGAGATCAAGTAAAACTATATTTAAAATCTGTATCATCAACTAATATTTACTAGGTTGTTCAATAAGTTTTGCGGATCCATAAGAGCGGGCTTTGCTATTAGTCTATGTTTTTTTTTTGGTATGTGGGAAGACTCTTCATATGAATGAATGTGAAGTTTATTTCAATCCGCCAATTCATTCTTTGTTTACAAGCCATTTCTTATCGACGTGTCACAGTATTTTCTACAATGGAAAAAATCGAGTTTCGTTCAGTTATTGAATTTTCATTTTTGCAGGGTTTAAAATGGAGGGAAATTTATGAACAAATGCTGAAAGTTTAAAAGGACTTTTCGCCATCAATTCTCTTTTCTTAGCTTCACAGTCCATGGTGGACCACAGCTTCAACAAACATTTTACTCCACTTTATTCTATCCATGGCTTCATCTCTCCAGTTGTGTACGTTCATTTCCTTAAGATCTGATTCGACGTCATCTAACCCTCTCCTTTGTGGGCGCTCTCTTTTTCTTTCGTCATCAATTAGTACTGTAGAAAGCTGGGTTGCTGAATTGAAACGGGGTCGTACAAGCCCTGAAGACGATCCAGCTCAAGGACGTGCGACAGGATGTGACCAAAAAGAAATCGACACCACCAGAAATCGTAGACAAAATACAGGAAATCATATGGGAAAATCCTCGAGTGGCTGAAAAAGATTTAGTAGAAGCCCCAAACATATCATTGGGCAATGTAAGCAATATTTTGGCTAACCTATTGGGTTTCAGAAAGCCGAAGTCTGTGGGCATAACGGGTGCCCCATTCGCTAACAATGGAACAAAACCATATTCGCATGCAACAACAACAATATTTAAAGCGCTTTCTGATTTCGAAAGGATAAAGTGGATTTTGTGCATCGATTCAAGGCAATGGATGAGACTTAGGTCTATCACCTATGGTAAATCAAAGCAAGTGACTAAAGAGTGTTGGGCACCTGGTTCTTCGGCTCCGAAACGAGTTCGTGTCCAGAAATAGGTCAAGAAGGTGTTAGCATCAGTTTTTTGGAATGCAAAAAAAGTTTTGTTTGTGGATTACTTGCAAATGGGTAACACAATAAATTCTGACTATTATTGTAATCTTTTAGAGCAACTGAAGGAAAAAATTCGTGAAGAAAGATCTAATATGCAAAAGGAAAAAAATTCACACGCAAAAGTATTTTGACAATGGCTTTAAATCCATGAATTGAAGTTCGAATTGTTGGAGCATTCACCGTATTCACCAGATTTGGCCCCTAGTGACTTCCATCTGTTTCCATACAAAAAAATGCATGCGTGGAAAGCATTTTTCATGAAATTATGAGGGAGCTGTGGAAGTGTATTTTGCAGCCCTTCCAGATTCTCACTTGAGGGATGGAGTTCATAAATTGGAATCTCATTGGAACAAATGTATTGATGTTCAGATAGTCTGTACTGAACGCAATGGTGGATTTCAAACCATAAAATTGTCTTTTCTTATCGAACCACGAAACTTATTGAACAACCTAGTATTCACTTTAAGGATTTTATGGCACTTTTTGTAACTTTTTAGATTAATTTCCAAAATTTTGTCTTTAACACGTCTGCTTTGTCTGTGTTATTTAAAAATCTGAGTTTGAGTCTTATAGCGTTTGCAATTCGTCTGCAAGGGAAGTTTTCAAATTCCACCTTGAGGAGTTTGCAATACTATTTTTGAAGACCAGTTTTAAATTTTTCAAAATTTTGTTTTTCAGATATTCATATTTTTTTAATTAAAGCTTTTATTTTTATAATTTTTATTAATTCAGATTTCTAAACCTCCTATGTGAAGTTTGATTCAAATCGGATAATTATTTAAATATCTTTTATTCCTAATTATTTTTAATAAAAGTTATAATATTTTTTAATTTTTATTAATTCAGGTTTCTTATCAGTGACCTCAAAGACCTCTAAGTTGAAGTTTAATTAAAATCTGATGATTATTTAAAGTTTTTTTTTTTAATTTTCATAATTATTTTTAATAAAAGTTTTAATATTTTTTACTTTTCATTAATTCAGATTCCTAAATCTCCTACGGGAAGTTTAATTAAATTGGGTGATTATTTAAAAAAAAAATTATTTACATTTTCATAATCTTTTTAAATAAAAGTTTTAATTTGCTAAGTTTAATAAAATTTGGATTTTTAATAAATGTTTTTTTTATTTTATCTGAATCCCAAACCTCCCTATGTTAAGTTACATTAAAATCGTTTGATTATTTAATTTTTTTTTTCGAATTTCCATAACTTTTTTTTAATAAAAGTTTTAAAACTTTTTAATTTTTATAAATTCAGATTCCTAAACCTGGCTATGTGAGAAATCGGATGATTATTAAAAAAAATTTTTTTTTATATATTCATAATTTATTAATAAAAGTTTCCATTTTTTTATTTGTTGGTAGTTGAGATTCCTACACTTCCTATGTGAACTGTACTTGGGTTGATTATTAAACATTTTTTTATTTACATTTTCATAATTATTTTCAATAAAAGTTTTAATATTTCTTAATTTTTTTTAAATCCGATTCCTTATCAGTGACCTCAAAACCTCCTAATTTGAAGTTTAATTGAAATCGGAAGATTATTAAATTTTATTTTTTTTTAAGTACAATTTTAATAATTGTTTTTAATAAAAGTTTTAATTTGTGAAGGTTAATGAATTTCGGATGATTATTAAATTTTTTTTTTAATTTTCATAATTATTTTGAAAAAAGTTTAAATTTTTTTAATTCAGATTCCTAAACCTCCTATGTGAAGTTTAATTAAAATCGTATGAAAATTTCCATAATTTTTTTTATAATTTCACTTTCTTTTGTTTTCAAATTTTCATAATTTTTTTTTAACAAAAGTTCTAAATTTTTTTAATTTATTAAGTTCAGATTCCAAAATAAGTCAAACTTTTTAAAATTAAAATTTCATAATTTTTTAATAAAAGTTTACCTTTCTTTATTTTTATTTTTTTTAATATTTATAAATGAAGATTCCTAAACTTGACTATGTGAAGTTTAATTAAAATCGGACGATTATTTCAATTTTCTTTTATTTAAGAGTTTTATAATTTTTGTGTAATAAAAGTTTTAATTTTTTTTATTTTTTTAATTCAGATTCCTAAACCTTCCTGTGAGTCAGATGATTATTTACAATTTCTTTAATTTAATTTTTGTAGCTTTTGTAAATTGAGATTCGCAATCAACGACCTTAAAAGCCCTCCTATGCGAAATTTTTCTGAAATGGAATGGTTATTTTTAAAACCCGTCGGTCATATTAGATACGTTGTTTTGAATTTTGGAAAATTAAATTCAGATAAGTAAACTTTTTCGTAGATTACCCACATAGTATCAATGTCAGCAAATCAGCTGATTCCTTCAAAATCGCTGAGAGTCTCTTTGCGGTCTAATGTTGGCCACACCTTTGCATTCGGTACAACGTGCGGTACGTCTGTTAGGAACACAGCAAATAAGTTTATTTTTTTTTTAAAGCTTTAACAACAATATAATTGTTAATTAAACATAAATAAATTCAGCGCTAGCAACGGAGGCTTTCAGCTGGGCTCATAAGTTATTTGCAACCTCAATGACTGAACTTAATGTAGTA
Organism: Anastrepha obliqua; assembly: GCF_027943255.1. Lineage (NCBI taxonomy): Eukaryota > Metazoa > Arthropoda > Insecta > Diptera > Tephritidae > Anastrepha > Anastrepha obliqua. The sequence continues at coordinate 28,529,202 of NC_072895.1, forward strand.
CCTCATTAACTAAAACTCTTTTATACCCAGACTAATGCTTAATTTGCATTAACTTTAATCGATCGCCCGTATTTTAGGAATTACATTTGTACTTAAGCTATTTACACTTGATTCTGATTCTAGCAACTCTTTCGGCGGTTATTAAACTTTAATTTGGCGCGAGTGCAATTTCGTTGTTGGGCAACGATGGTGATTGTGTAATGTGTGTTTTTGTTGTTGTTGTTGTAGTTTAATATGCAAGTTTTGATGTCAGCACAAGCGTGTAACGAATTTTTGTTTGGTTGGTAAGTAGACAGCGCACTAACTCACACACACACTTGCACTTCTAGATACATTTCATCCAGTTTAGGCTATAAGAAGTTTCTTACAGTCAATGGGGGGGCGCTTTTAATTGTACCATTGACTGGCATGCCAGTTTTATTCTGAAAAACGAGACACTCAATTTTGGAAAATATATTTATTTTTGTTTTTAATTGCGACTTATATTTATATGTATATACAGCCTTGGCCAAAAAAATGAGGCACCCCACTAAGATACAAATAATTTCAAATGTGGCTACCAAAGGGACGGCCGCTTTTTGCAGATGAGTCACTGGAGTTTCTAACCTTTGTTACGATAATAAATTGTAAATAATTTTAAATAATTTCTTTTAGTCGAAATTCCTATAAAAAGTGAACTTTCTTACGACAAAACAGTGAGAACCCAAGTTTTAAGTGATGAAGGGAAGTCTCGGGTTGGGATTGCCAATTTGGTGGTACGTTCGCGGTGCGCACTCGAATGTGCTATTAAGCAATTTACGTAGACAAAATCCCACCATAATAAACCAAAAAGTAGGAAAAACGCTTCACCAGTGCACGAAAACATCGAAAACTTATACGCGAGTCGCTCAATAATGGTAAGAAATCCTCTTCTGCCCTGTGGGAAGAAATTGGGGGGCTGGTAGGGTCACAAAATCGAAATTTTTTTTCTTCACTCAGCAGAACTCTTCACGGAGCAGAACTCTCAAAGTTATAGCCTTTGTAGGCACTCTACCTCGAATGCGGAACATCGATAATTTTTCAGAGTCATTTTTTCAAACGCGTTTTTCCCGAAACGACTTCTTAAAAGTCGGTGCCAATCACAACTCCGAAACTATTCAACCGATTCTTTTCAAATTTGGCACACGTTTTCTAAATCAAAAATACCTCCCCCCCCCCCCCCCCACTGTTTTTTTTAAGGTTGTTTTTCACTTACAAATATGGCGAAATGTTTCGCCAAAAATGCTCGTTTTACGTTTTTTTGCCACCAAAACTACAAAAATGAAAAAAAAAAAATTTTATTAATGGGAAAGGGGGGGGGGGGGGGGCATACCTCATATTTTAACTGAAAAATTCGACTTTTTTAGTTTCAGATGATTCTACGACGAATGCCAATTGGCACCGCAGAGCACCTCTCGAAAAACATATCTCCAAAAAAACTCTGTCATGGGCTTATTTGTCAATATTTTATTATTAATATTTTTTAAAAACTTATTGAAAAGATGTACAATAACATGCAACTGATTTTATTAAGGTATCTCAAGCCATATTTCTGTAAAAGATTAAAAAAAAAGTGTTTTTTTAGCGCTAAACCCTACCACCCCCTTAATTGACTTTCTCAATACAACATCCAATTTAAAAATGTGTAACAATCGCACTGAATCGACAACACGATCAAAAACAACAATTGACGCGGTATTTCAAAGATATGTTGACAACATCGAAACCAAAGCATTTGTATCATATTATATTTTAGCTATCATAAGCCACTCGTACCATTTGTTGAAATTGAAAACATTGAGGATGAATAATAATAAAATGAAGAAAATAAAATATGAACTTTATAGCAATATTATAATGAACCTATAATGATCCCGCTTTTAATGCTGCTTTCGTCTCATTCTCTCTCAGTTTATTTTACGGAAGGTTTCACTTCTATCGCGTCTAACCGTTACACTGGTTTTTTTTTTATTGGTTGCGTAGTTTTCGTTTGGCGTTCGTTAAAAAATGGAAAATCAAAAGGAACATTTTCGTCATATTTTGCTTTTTTCATTTCCGCAAAGGGAAAACCGCATCGCAAGTTCATAAAAAGTGATGCGCTGTTTATGGTGACGAAGCCTTAAAAGACGGGCAGTGTCAAAATTGGTTTGCCATATTTCGTTCCATCGATTTTTCACTCAAATATGAAAAACGCGCTGGTAGTCCAGTTGAAGTTGATGACGCCCTAACCAAAGCAATAATCGATTCGAAGCGTCACAGTGCAACACGTGATATTGCAGAGAAGCTTCATGTATCTTCTTCTTCTTCTTAATTGGCGCGATAACCGCTTACGCGATTTTGGCCGAGCTTAATAAAGCGCGCCAGTCGTTTCTTTCTCGTGCTAACCGGCGCCAATTGGACACACCAAGTGAAGCCAAGTCCTTCTCCACCTGATCTTTCCAACGCAGAGGAGGCCTTTCTCTTCCTCTGCTACCACCAGCTGGTACCGCATCGAATACTTTCAAAGCCGGAGCGTTTGTATCCATTCGGACGACATGACCCAGCCAACGTAGCCGCTGGATCTTTATTCGCTGCGCTATGTCTATGTCGTCGTAAAGCTCATACAGCTCATCGTTCCATCGTCTGCGATATTTGCCGTTGCCAACGTACAAAGGTCCAAAAATCTTACGCAGAATCTTTCTCTCGAACACTCCAAGCGTCGCTTCATCGGATGTTGTCATCGTCGAAGCTTCTGCGCCATACGTCAGGACGGGCATGATGAGAGTCTTGTAGAGTGTTAGTTTTGTTCGTCGAGAGAGGACTTTACTGCTCAGTTGCCTACTTAGTCCAAAGTAGCACTTGTTGGCAAGAGAGATTCTACGTTGGATTTCAAGGCTGACATTATTATAGGTGTTTATGCTGGTTCCCAAATACACGAAGTCTTTTACAACCTCAAAATTATAACTGTCTACAGTGACGTGGGTGCCGATACGCGAGTGCGCCGACTGTTTGTTTGAAGACAGGAGGTACTTCGTTTTGTCCTCGTTCACCACCAGACCCATTCGCTTTGCCTCTCTATCCAGTTTGGAGAAGGCAGAACTAACAGCGCGGTTGTTAAGACCGATGATATCGATATCATCAGCATACGCCAACAATTGTACGCTCTTATAAAATATTGTGCCTGAGCGATTAAGTTCTGCGGCTCGTACGATGTTCTCCAACATCAGGTTAAAGAAGTCACACGACAGTGAGTCACCCTGTCTGAAACCTCGTTTGGTATCAAACGGCTCGGAGAGGTCCTTCCCAATTCTGACGGCGCTGCTGGTGTTGAGCAACGTCATCTTACATAGCCGTATTAGTTTTGCGGGGATACCAAATTCAGACATAGCGGCAAACAGGTAACTCCTTTCTGTACCTTTGAAGTCGACGAAAAGATGGTGTGTGTCGATTCTCCTTTCGTGGGTCTTTTCCAAGATTTGGCGTATTGTGAATATTTGGTCGATGGTAGACTTTCCAGGTCTGAAGCCACACTGATAAGGTCCAATCAGTTGGTTGACGGTGGGCTTCAGCCTTTCACACAATACGCTCGCTAGGACCTTATAGGCGATATTTAGAAGACTAATCCCGCGGTAATTGGCATCGCCCTTCTTATGGATTGGGCAGAGCACACTTAAATTCCAATCGGCAGGCATGCTTTCATCCGACCATATTTTGCATAGGAGCTGATGCATGCACCTTACCAGCTCCTCGCCGCCATGTTTGAATAGCTCAGCCGGCAGTCCGTCGGCGCCCGCGGCTTTGTTGTTCTTTAGGCGCGTTATCGCTATTCTCACCTCGTCATGATCGGGTAACGGAACTACAATTCCGTCGTCATCGATTGGGGTATCGGGATCTTCACATTCTCTATGACATGCGCAGCTGTCACTGTTTAACAGGTTCGAGAAGTGTTCCCCAACTTGGCTATGTTAAAAAACTCGATATATGGGTTCCTCCGACTCTTGAGATGTGACTTTGAGTACCGTTTGAAACACCCTTTAGTTAGAATTCTACACGAGTATTTTATCGATCAGGAATTAAAGTCAAGAACAACAAGCCACTTTGCCAGAAATATAATAAAAATAGGACTTCTTTGCCGCAAATCATTTCTTTATGAGTTTCTATGTTCAAAATTAATATGCAAATGCAGAAACGACATAATAAATATTAAGGCTTTATACAGTTGTGATAAGCCATTTATAAAATGAATGCAATTTAAATACTTGATATTTATTGCGTTAACTATTCAATAAATAACCAGATTTACAACTACAGATCTGTAGCTGCATATTTCTATTATAAGTGGTAGCCTTCAATGAAACTGTAGCTGTATGCGTGTGTAAGTGCATGTGCGTGTGCATTTATTTTTTATTTATTTACATACTTATATACATTTATAAGCACAGGGGGTGCCATCTTAGTCTGGTTAATGGAAATATGGAATTATGACGACAACGCGGAATGGATTTGGAAAATTTCTGCTTTTCTATTTACAATTTATCTCAACTAATTTCCAAAGACAGCCTTGACTAAGTAAATGATAACTACTCTTGATAAGTCATAAGGCGGGGCCCACAGTTTCGTGTCACCTCCGAACGCAGATGACTTTTTTATGAGCGTTTTTTCCATAGTAGAAATACACTCGAAGTTTTGCCATTAGCTGTTGAGGGCCGATCGCTATTAGAAACAAATCGTTTCTTTAATTTGTTCGAGGTTTTGCACCTGTACACTACCGAAATGGTGGTCACGCATCTACTCATTTGTCTACGGCGGTGAAAAAGTCACCCAAAAAAGTAGTGAGGTGAACTGCAGAAATCTTGCAGAAGGTTTTTCGCTTTTTGATGACATTTGACGCTATTGCCCGCTCTGTGAAAGAACGACGGCCTAGTGACGGTTTTCAATCAAAACGTTAGCACGACAAAATAATGGCAAAATGAAATGACCTACATGCACAGAATGGAATGCGCTTATGATGAATGATAGTCACAGCATTGCCACATTGCACAAGGCCGCAAAAAAGTATAGATACCGAACTGGAAAAAAGCACCGAGGAAACAAATTAGTGGCTTCGAAAAAAATATTTATTTTTTTATTCTTTTTAGTCTATGAATGACAATCCTTATACTATTAAGTATTTTCTTCCAAGTACAGGCATCAAGGAGTCGCTTAATACAACTCGTTCCCTTCTAATCTAAGTTTGGTGCATTCGTCTACTGGGTTGCCCATATTCGACGGACCCATGTGTTTTTTGTTTTTAATCAAAGAAAAACACAATTTTTTTGATGTTGACGATAATAATCATTTTATTTGGTTCAAGTAGATTTGTTGACATCACGTAAATATGGCAATTTTGCTTGTTTACCGCCCCATTCAATAAGAAATGAGCCTCATCGGACATGATGATTTTCTTCCAAAATTGCTCGTCATCTTCAGCCGTTTCGATGACTCTTTGGGCCCATTCCAATCGACGAGGCTTGTCCGCAGGCAATAATCTTTGCGTCAATTGAATCTTATACGGGAATAAATGCAAATCAATGCGGATAATTCGTTGTAAAGTGGTCCGAGAAATGCCCAACTGCTGAGAACGGCGATTTTAAGATGTCCTTGGCGACGTCTCAACGATCGCCTTGGTCGGTTGTGATTTGGCTTCTTTGTATTAGAAAGAGCATCACCAGTCGAAAACCTTTCGTACAAACGTTTAATGGTATTCTTAGAAGGCGCACTTTTCACATTATTTAATTTTTTATACGCACGTTGATTTTTCACAATTGACTTCTTTTCTTGAATGTAAATTTCAACAATTTGGGAGCGCTCGCGTGGCGTGTACTGTTCCATGGTAAAAATCTGCTTAGACTGGCGCTTCCAACGCGGTATGTCATTAAGCGATCTGACATCTCTGTCAAAAGATACAGGGTTGCCAGATGCGTCCGTCGAATATGGGCAACCCTGTATATGTCTTTATCACAAGTAAAAATATTGGGTTGGGGTATGAGTTCTTATCGTTTTTATATTTTCTTTTACGATTTTTTTGCTATTTGGCAAAGGCTACTTACCCTTCCTTACCTTACCTACATTCGATAGAACTCTTTCTGCTCTACAAAACTATGTTGATTGTATGTTTGAGTTATTTATTTTTGTATTAGTTTTGAGGCTTAGAAACGGCTTAGAAACGGAGTACCCAGAAGGCGAAAATCAACATTTTCGACATCTGCTCTTCTTTGCCTTTCATCGAGATCAAAAAGCTGCCGAAGCAACCCGGGACATTTGCGACGTGTATGGAGAAGATGTCAGAGACAAAGTTCAAAAATAGCGACTTTGACGTCGAGGATATGTCTCGCAGCGGAAGCCTTGTGAATTCGAGGAAGAACGTCTCAAATCACTTTTGAACGAGCGGAAGAACGGTCGCAAAAAATGTCGTGAATTGGCGGAAAAAATTAACTACGATCATAAAACGATTCTCAATCATCTTCATTTATAGGATTTTCGAAAAATTGGGAGTCTGGTTGCCTCACGAGCTCAACGAAGAAAATAAAGAAAGTCGCCTTCAAACTGCTTCTTAGCAGCTCGCCCGCCATCGAGCAACACACAGTCATAAAAAACGCCGAATCGTCACGGGCGATGAGAAATGGTGCCTATACATCAATATGAAGCAAAAGAAGGAGTGGGTGGCTCCAAGAGGTATGCCAAAGCCGAGAGTCAAGTCGCATCTTCAACCAAAGAAGATCATGATATGTGTGTTGGTGGGCTGGGAGGGCATGGTGCACTGGGAAACGCTCGAAAAGAATGCCACGGTCAACAAAGAGCTCTACATTGCTCAGCTGTACCGCGAGAACGGAGCTATTCCGCTATTCGACTGAAAAAACCTGATCGACATGGTCAAATCATACTCTTTCACGACAACGCCAGACCCCATGTTGCACAAGTCGTCAAAACCGCCCTCCAAGAGCTCGTATGGGAGGTCCTTCTGCATCCGCCGTATTTTCCGAACCTGGAACGGCATCAACAAATTGGTCGAGAGGTGGGAAGATAAACTTATTAATGTAATTATTGTTTTTTGCTTAAATAAAAAAACGCTTTGAACTTATTCCCCAACCTAATACTATACGTAGTCTAGGCCCGGGTAGTCTAGCGTAAGTGCTCTAGCCTGCCATCCCAGAGGCTGTGGGTTCGAATCCCACGTAAAGCACAGTCCTCGCACTTTTCCAAATTTACCTATCTAAAACAACAAAAACAAAAATCCTCGAATTCCATTCCTCAACCACAAAAACGTATCCTATCCATTCTTACTCCCGCACAATAGTCAGCCCAGTATTTGCATTGTGGCTGCTAAAACAACCAAAAAAAAAAAACAAAGAAAAACCCACAGTTACACATTGCATCAGTGGCGCCAGCAGGAGGAAGCGGGCAGCTGCGGTAATAGCGCAGACACACGAAATGTAGCGAAGTCCTCAACCATCTGTGCGATCCTTCTGCTAGAAAAATGTGAGACACAGATGGTGCTCCAAGGAGTAAAAAGGCGTTGTTCCTAAGCAACGACAGGTGGGCATTCCCACTACTTAGGACTGATAGCGGCAGGCTAATCAAATACTCTGTCAGAAATGAAATAAATTAACGAAACCAACGCGAGAGAAGTCTAGGCCCTATGCTCCCGAGAGGAGTAAACAAGAAAGAAAAAAAAAAACATAATACTATAAGCTAGATTATTTGTGTTTTCTGCACTTTTAAGCAGGAGTATTTCGAAAACCTAACAAGCTGCCGGCTATTCCCCGTCAGATTCGGCTACTGCATTTTCAAACCAAAGGTAGTCTGCTTCTTGACTCAAAATTTTCATGTGGGCCTGTGTTATTCGCAGTGTAAAGCGACGCTATTCCGATGCCTCCATTCGATATATTTCGATACATGGTTGAGCATGTACGAAATTGGAATTAAGAAAACGTAATTGATGTACCCAGTCGTTTGAGAATTGTCAAAGTTATTCCGTAATTCCATTAGCCCGATTGTGTTGGCGCACCCTGTATACAACCTATAATGAGCAGTGCGATGCTGTACCAAAACGCAAGTGCCGACAATTGGTTACAATCAAAAGCGTTTTGCTGCATACAAATGTTCGTTTGTTGTTGTTTTTTGTATTCTGAATGGCAAGAGAGGTGGCTGCAAACGCCTATCGACCATAAATTTCCTATTTAATTTTATGCACATTCGATACTCATAAAATTGAGCTATTATCGATTAATATCTAATATTTCAAACATCTTCTCATTCATTACCGAGTTCATGCTCACATTTGCTGATACACTAACACACATGCATACATACACGCACACCCATGCATAGATATGAGTGAGAACATTTAGTTGGCGTTAAAACTCAATGAAATGGTGATAAATCAACAAGTTAATTGAAATGGGATGTAACTCAGTGGCATGTCGGAATTTATTTATTTGTTTTTGAATTTTTTTTTTTTTTTCGTTTCGAGATTAGCGCTGAGTAGCTTAGCAATTAAGCGTTTAAATAGCTAAGTGGCCAGATAACTGCTGAGTAACTGGCTGGCTAATGATGAGATTTAGGAAAACTAAATAATGAATGAAATTTTAAGTTTTTCGTTAATAATAGAGTTGGCATGCAAATGAGCGGAGACGCATACTTAGTTGGCTGCGTAGGTGGAGACTTTTCTATGTTGTATGAAATGCAAGCGATTAAAAATTGTGCGCATCTATCAACTTGGTATTATTACACTAATCAACAGCAAACAACTATCTGCGACGACGGTTCATATTTTTCCACTTACTGATCTTATCAAATAATGTTGTTTAGCTGATTTCGACTGCGATATAAAGAATTAAGTTAAGTCGTGGACTACTAAAGTCTACTGTTTTTTTTTTTGTTTCCTTGTTCACTCCTCTCGAGAGCAGAGGACCTCGAGAAGACTGTTCCATCGCACACGATTCTCTGCTGTTGTTTTTGTACCGTCCCATCGTTCCAGTGCGTCGTTACTGATGGTGTTCAGCCAGAATATTTTGCAGATGGTGCGGAGGCATTTGTTGATGAAGGATTACAACCTCTGTGTGATGGATTTAGAGACCAGACATGTTTCGCTTCCGTACAACAATACGGACTACGCATGAGCCGAATATTCGTAGTTTAGTGCGCCTGGAGATTTGCGAACTCCCAGCAGTTGACATCTTCATCTGCTCCACCATCTGCCGTGATGATGCAGCTGAGGTAGAAGCTTTCGTCAAATTCCACCGCGCATCCGTCATCTGTCATGCGTTATTGTGGTTAACTCTTACAGCCTTGGCCTTGGCGATGTTGACCTCCAGTACGATAGTGCGTGCCAGCCTTGCATGTCAGAGAGTTTGTGAGAGAGGAGGTAGATATCATCGGCGAGGTCCAGGTCCTTAAGATGTCTGATGAAACTCCATACTATCACTTTTTTGTGCAGGGTCAGTTGGCTCATGACGGCATCAAGGACGATAGCGAAGAGAAGAGGCGACAAGGGACAACCTTGCCTTACACTGGCGTTGGTAGTGAATGGATCGCTGATATCGCCTTTGTGAAGCACTGCCAGGTCGGAGTTCTCGTAGAGGACTTTGATGAGGCGGATTATCTTAGCGGGAACTCCCTTTCTTTTAAGTGCCAGCCATATTGCGTCTCGTTCAATAGTGTCGAACGCCTTCTTGAAGTCTACAAACAGCATGTAAAGCGGGGAGCGCCAATCAACTGATTGTTCTACTATAATCCGAAGTGTGTTGGCTTGGTCAACATAGTTTCGGTGAGGGCGAAAACCAGCGTGCTCATCTCTTAAGGAGTGTGCGATATCTTTGAGCCTACATGGTATGATGACACTAACAATTTTATAGATAGTGCTAAGTAGGGTTTTTACTCGCCAGTTGCCGCAGTCACGCAGGTCGCCTTTCTTTTCATTGCTACATACGGCTGTGATGTGGGGATGAAGAATTCCCCATGATATTTGAGAGCCGGTAATCACTAGTTCAGGCACAACAAAGCTGCGGATTTTAAACTCAAATGTGGCTGTAAAAGATGGTCTGCAGAGGTCTTAACCAAAAAAAGAATTAAAACTGTTGTAAATCGCTGTCTTCGAGCCATTTTGCATATATGCTGGTTTGATAACTGAATATCAAATGACGAGCTCCTTACTCCAAGTATTTGAATACCAATTGAAATTGAGATTCACGAACGAATTCCGTAAACCTGCTATTGACATCAACAGAATGTCGTCGGAATGGAACCCACAAGGTTTCGTCGTGGAGAACGACCAAACATGGAGGTGAAGCCTATTTAATCAACTGACGACTGTGACGATTCGCTCACGTGGCCACAGATAAGGTTAAAAGCTGCAAATTGACGCCGATGAATGTTATTTGTTTCGACACTTTTTGTCCCTGGTTGGCGCTCTCGCAAATAATAATAATTATAATGACCCATAATGACCTATTGGGACAAATGGAATGAGTATAGAGTTTAAGGTAGTTATGGCATTAATAAGATATGGAAAATACCAAAGTTCGCTCAAGACTAACCAAAACTAGGCAAATATAAGGGTTCTTGTATTAATCATCATTTGGCGCTCCTTATCAGCAAGTTCTCGCCGTAAAAGTAGTCCAGATGAAGTTAAAGAAAATGCGATAGCAAGTACATTAACAGAATAACATCTGAATTTTTTAAAGGGAGCTTGCTGAGAGGAATGTTTCGTTCACAGAGGATCAGATTGGAGGTACTTTTTCTAATAGAGATGTTTTGACAAATCACGCATGACTGCTGCCAAACTAAAAACATACTTTTTAGTATTCTTTGGCATTTCATCACGGAAAGATTTACCCCCAAAAACGTTTACAAATCGTACAATTTTATTACGAAAATCGACGCTCTGTGAAAAGTGTTCATCGCGCGCTCAGACCAACTAATGGCGATCAGCATGAGGTCCATTTTTGGCTCAATGGGTACGATATTAAACAAAATCTCCATATTTGAGCTAAAGAGCAACCCGAAGCTATTCAAGAACAGCCATTACATCCATTGAAAACAACTGTTTAGTGCGACCTATGGGCTAGAGGAATCATCAACCCATATTTCCGCAAAGATGAAGCTGGCGCCAACGTAACAGTGAATGGCGAACCCTGTCGGCCCATGATAATTGACTTTTTGATGCCAGATGCCGGAAAAATGAAGCCCGTGATCTCCACAACATTTGGTTCCAACGAGGTGGCAGACGGCGCTACTTGTCATACAGCCCGTGAAACAATAAATTTACTGCGTCATTTTTTCGGTGCGCAATTTATCTCTCATCTCGGACCAGTGGATTGGCCGATTGGTCACCGAGGTCGTGTGTACCTTTGAACTTTTATTTGTGGGGGTAACTAAAGTTTTTTACGAGAAACAGACCGAAGTTCTCCAATGAGTCATACAAAATTGGTGTTTACGGCTCTCCGAATTACGGCGCAGTTGCGGGCGACATTTGAAAGGAATTATCTTTAAAAAATAAATGTCATGAGTGGTTATACTCAAAAATAACAAAGATTTCCCAATCAATTTGAATATTCGTTGTTTTATTTCAGTTTAAAATCCGATTCTTCTAAATTGATCACCCTTGATTTCTCCAAGTGAGAGTGGGCTACATCGATTCGTTGTGCAGAATGCAAATCTGTTGTCAACATTAAACTGTTAATCGGCTCTCAGTGAATTTGAAGGAATCAGCTGATTTGCAGACGTAATAAGGGATATGGCAGCGGTGTTTTTACAACAGTGGTCAGCAAAAACTGAGATTTTGTTGGTGGAAAAAATCAGCACCGCCATTGCAAATGTTGTTTCGTTACCGCCTGATCATTCGGCCCCATTGCTATACTACATATTATGAGCAGTTATAATCAAAAAATCGGATACTCTTACTCTAAACCCGCCTTCGACAGGCTCTTCAAGACCAACATTTCGTCAAGAAGAGAGTGGCAAACCCAAAGACCATGGGGAAGAGAGGAAATAAATTTTACACGGATAGATCCAAGTTAGGAAATAAAGTAGGCTGTGGAGATTTTTCAAAAGAATTAGAACTAGAGTTATCTCTCCAACTTCCGGACTATTGCAGCGTCTACCAGCCAAAAGTCTTAGCCCTAAAGGAGGTAAATGTGTACCTTAACACATATATTTATTTATATATAATTTGCGCGTACACCCTTTTTGGGTGTTTGGCCGAATTACTCCTTTTATTTGTATCGTGCGTGTTGATATTGTTCGACAAATGGAGGGACCTACAGTTTTAAGCCGACTCCGAACGGCAGATTGATTTTATGAACAGCTTTTTCATGGCAGAAATTCTCTCGGATACTCGCCATTGACTTCCGAGGAGCAAACTCTATTAGAAAAAACTTTTTTCTTCATTTTGGTCTTTCACCGAGAAACGTAGGTTCGTTCTCTCTCTGAAATCCGAATGGTAGTCACGCACCAACTCATTCGGCTACGGTGACGGCCTTAACACATACACCGTAAGAAAAACTACTATAAATATTATATCATCTCGGATATCCAGGTGGCCTCAAGTCAATGGAGGCAGTTACATTAAAATCAAAGGTTGCCTGGCAGCTCCAAATGATATTAGCACCGTCTTCAAGGTCAGCTATGTATGGGTTCCGGGGCATAGAGATATTGAAGGAAATTGCAAGGCCGATGAGTTAGCCAGAAAGGGTACTTCTTGAGGGGGACTTCTTGAAAACAGAGGCAATATTGGAATTCCTATCGCAACTTGCAAATTACAAAAGGCTGAAAATACTATTCTTCAGGAGGCCAATAGGTCATGGAGAGAAGAAAATACTTGTGCTACCAGCAGAAAAGGTCAAAATAATTGCTCGACCTCTCAAGAGAGAACATCTCGAAGGTCGTGGCTTGTGTCACCGGTCATTGGTTTGGTTAGATAAGCACTCTTCTAAGCTCTTCATGAATTTTGCAGAAGTTGTAGAGACGAGGAAGAAAAAGAAACAGTATAGCACCTCCTCCGTAATTATCTAGCCTTAGCTGGGAGTAGAGCGATGTTGTTAGGCAAATACTCTTTCCATTCTCTTACGGAACTATCCGGTGCTGGCATACTACGTACTCCACGGTTCATAAATAAAATAGATAAATTATTAAAATAATAAAGTAAATAAGTAAATATTTGCGGCGTGCGTCTGATGTTGTTCCTACGCTTCTTAAGGCCATCTTAATGGTTCCACGATGAATAAACACTGAGGTTCCCCTACTACACAGTGATACCGCAACGGACATACATATGTAGGCCAAGTGATTTGGCTGAGCAACGGCGGATTGGAAGAACGCAAGAATACGTGTGAAATGAGAGGACACAATTTTGCTGTCAAGTCCGCTATAATCCAGCAGTCAAAGTTGCGCCCACAATCTTGCTTCGCATTACCAAATCTTGTAATTCATCATTCTTGTAATCCCCTCTTCGCAACCTAACCTGACCAACCACACTCAATCAAATTTAAATTCCAAATTCATTTAAGATAAAACTCAATAGTTTCTTCGTTATTCACCCTTACTTGTATGCATTTTCACACACATCTGTGTGCATGCATTCATTACATTGGATAGACAGCGTCCATTCGCGTTCACATTTTCCGATTGACAATCAGATTTTAAAAAACATTAGACCTCTTTTAATTTAATATGCAACGCCAACTGTTAAATATTCATATGTTGGCATTTACAAAACAAAAAACAAAACACGAAAAAGGTAGTATTCGAACACGCATCTGTATGTATAGAAAAATGAGACATAGCGCAGGTTAGCCATTGCTAAAGTCATAACTTATCGGCATTTGTACTAGCGTTAAATAAATTTTTCATTCGATATTATCGCAAATACTTGCGTGCAAAATTGCTTTATGAGCTTTTCAATTTCGACTTAAACACAACATTTCTTGGTATTTCGATTCTAACAAATAGAGATGTTGCTATTGTGAATGTTCAGCAAATTGTCACACACATACTTGTGCACATATCTCGAAGTGTATTTGTATGTTTGTATATATGTATGTACCTATGTACGTATGTGTGTGTTTAGTGTTTGTACTACAGAGTTGGTGCATTTGAAACTTGCAATTAACTGATTGACTATCTGTTGTCTATTTCAAATTGTTGTTGTGTTGAAAGGTAATTGACGACGATGTATGCGCATGAATGTATGGAATTTTTTTGAAATGTGTATAAATTTCTGTATATTTGTGCATAAGAAAAAATCTTAATGAGTGGCCAATTACTGACTGTCGTATCCCAATCGAAAAATTGATATTTTCGCGAAGGTGATGCTGAAATCAACAGCTACGATTATGAACCCAAATTCATGCGTACACACATCAGCATATACAAGAAAACATACCCCGCCGTTGATTTCGCAGTCAACTACTACCATAGCTAAGTTTCAGTTCACTCATTACTTCTAACTTTAAATTCGTTTCAAAGTCATAGAGAAGGTAAGCAAGGCACAGTCAAAGTTAGTAAATTTTTCTGTGATTTTACATTTCAAAAGGTAATATCGATTCCACAAACACAACAACTTGGTGCACTATTGTCAAATTTCAACTGAAGGAAGAGGCGGGGAAATAGCATATAAATACTCTCACTTTGACAAACGGGCGCCAATCAGCAGGCAAAACAACACCTAAGGGGATAGATTTGCTTTGACATAAACTGTAAAACATTTCAATTTCATTATAAGCCAAGCATCCTCATACCGGCCAATTAGTCTATTATCTGTACTGTCGAAGCTTTTTGGAAAGTTGCTCGTGCAGAAAATAATGCTTTTTATTCATGAAAACACCAATTTGCCTCATCACCATAAGAGATAAACGCAGTTTCAAAGGACAATGGGCACCGAGTCTTTCCGGTTCCGTCCATTCAATTATTGTAAAGGGTGCTTAAATTTTAAGGGCCGATGTCGAATGTGAACCACACCTAAACGTCAAGTTTTTTCTGCATTTCCTTTGACATTTTTCAATTTCAGACTAACTCAATTTGAACCATGGAAAGATACACAATCGGGCGACGCGTTAAAGTTATTCAGTTATTATTATGAAAACGATCGTTCAAATCAAAATGCATATCGCGCACTTCATTTTCAGTGATGAGGCACATTTTCACCTCAGTGGATTCGTCAATAAGCAGAATTGCCGCATTTGAGCGAATTATAATCCAAGAGTGATTGCCGACAAACTAATGCACCCACAAAGAGTGACTGTTTGGTGCGGTTTATGGGCCGACGGCATCATTGAGCCGAATTTTTTCCAACATGGGGCCGGTCAGGCAGTTACTGTGAATAGTGTTCGCTATCGTGAGATGATAACGAACTTTTTATGGCCCCAATTGGAAGATATGGATGTGGACGATATGTGGTTTCAAGGGGACGGTGCCACTTGTCACACCGCTAACGAAACAATGGCTCTTCTGAGCGAAAAATTTGATGGCCGAATAATCTCACGTCGCGGCTATGTCAATTGGCCGCCAAGATTATGTGATTTGAAACCGTTGAACTTCTTTCTTTGAGGTTATTTGAAAGAAGAGGTGTACGCCGATAAGCCAGCAACAATTCAAGAGTTAAAGGATGAGATAATTCGGCACATTAACGGCATAGAACCTCAATTATGCCTCAGTGTCATCGAAAATTTGGACCATCGGATGGAGGTGTGCCGACGAGACCGCGGCGGCCATTTGACCGTTATTTTGTTCTATATGTAATTGAGCCATACCAATGTTATCAAAATAAAGAGACATGACAATAATTTCCTAAAAAAATTGTATTTTATTCAGAATCAACACCGGCCCTTAAAACAGAACCACCCTTTACATCACATCAAAACCAAAAAAATCGCTCGCAATCGTCGTGAGAGACAACGGAAGCTTTAAGGGAAACTGGAAGCTAGAAGCATGAAAGAAGTCATGCTGATGGGTCTAAAGCTTTTGGGGCTGGTGTAGTCGTCTCTTCCAACCTTTGCCAGTGCCAGGCATGCAGAGAAGATTTTCTTCAAGGCTACTGTCACGGACTCTGCGCCTTCCTTCAGCAAGGCAGGATATGTGCCATCTGGATTTGATGGCAAATCGAATGGCGGCCTCATTCACCACAGATCTGGCAACGTACCAGTCATGCCGAGAAGGTGTAGCAGCTCTGACAACCGCCTCTATCAATAAGAGCTATTGGCGGCTGACGCCTATCTGATTACCAAGAAAATGAGATTCCATCAGGTAGCTGAGTGTCTCGCTTTGCCGCTCGTGAAGGAGACACCAGATTTTCTAAGTGACCCCAGCTTTGCAGTTGGGATCCTAACCAATTTCGCCGTGTCACTCAGAGATTCAATACCGCTGCAGAATTCCCTATATGAGGCTCCTTTCGATTCCCGAATAAACCTCTTGTAGTTCTTCTGAACATCACGGTATCGCTCCCAGTCCTCAGCAAGGTTAGTCTTGAGTGCGCTGTTTGGAAGCTTGCTCGACTCACGCCTCAATATATGGAGCTCTCGATTCCACCAAGGAACGGGAGTCCGGTTAGGGAGAGATCGAATTGGGCAAGATGACTCAAAACATTCATTTAGGGCAGCGTTGAGTTTCTCAACAGCCACCTCAATGGCCTGTTCTTTTCGAAGTCTTCGTAGCGTCACGAAAAGGTCCCGCAACGCCCCTCTAAACTTCTGCCAGTCTGTTTTTCTGGGATATCTAGAGGGCAATGGCATTTGTGCCTCCTCGCCACACTGAAACTCAATGTACCTGTGGTATGAGCACGAATCTTCGGCAAGGACTCTCCAGTTCTTGATTGACCACCCAAGTTTTGAGTTTGATAGGGTGAGATCAATCACCTCCTACCTGCTAGCAGTTACAAATTTTGGCTGTGAGCCTTTGTTATGTATGTAGGTCTAGGCAAGAGGACGCGATAAATTTGAATAGTCGAGAGCCTCGTCCATTGCACTTGCTGCTGCCTCAGATTGTATGCTGGGCATTAGCATCGCAACATAGGATAAGTAAGGCCCAGATTGCGCCGCTCGCAGAACCTCACGAGACTAGTGGCCTTCCCAGCTGGTGACCCTTCCAGAGCACCGTAAGGAAAATAAGCAGATGCAATCACAAACTTCGACCATCCGCGTCTACCTCTGTAACACACCTCAGCCGCTACCAGGTATTGGCAACAGAATTGTTCAAGACCGGTCACAATGAGATGGGTTGATACTATAAGACCGGTTCTAGGTCTACTCGAACTCCTGTCATATAATAACGTGGCCCCTTTCAACGCGCTTAAGCCACAGAAGCGGCCTCTAAAGACCCAGGGCTCTTGCACTGTTGTTATGTGGAGTAACGTATGCAGCTGGGTAAGCCTTCTTAGTAGTGCGTTAGCGGCTTTAGAATGCTGCAAGTTAATCTGTGTCTATCTAATTAATACTATTAATTCCCAGCTTGTATGTTTCTGACTACTGCACCAGTCCTATATTTTTCTCTAATTTTGTTTTAATTTCAGTTACATTACATTTTGTTTATAGGGCAATTAAATTTAAGTAATAAGTTTGCATTGTATATAAAAAATTGATTTCGAATTCTGTAACTTCCAACAGCGATGTATTGCCAAAGACTTGAAAGTCTTACAGAAACAGTTTCATCGCAAAGCGAGAGGATTGTGGATCCCTTTGGAGCCTGTGATCTGCACCGGGAAAGATGGGCCTCTCGTCAGCTCAGCGCGCGCTGGACTAGTGCGCAAACGTGCAAGCAAACGAAGAGGTGTTAAAAGCAATAAATTCTGCAAAAAATAAAAAAAGTCCGTAGGACTGGATGAAATTCCAGCTGAATTATGTAAACTTATAGATGAAGAAAATATAGGAATTATGGTTCAGATATTTAATAAAATCTACGATTATAGTCTATATAGAAACGAATGGCTGCAGTTGACCTTCGTGCCGTTACCTAAAAACCCAGAGCTAATAAATGCATTGATTATCGACTCATTATTTTAATGAGTCATGGCTTGAAAATATTCCTTAAGCTCCTTCACCGCCGTTTATTTGCAAAATGCAAAGATGGGTTGTACACAATTTGAATTCAAACAAGCTATGGAAACGCGTCCGGAAAGATATTTTTACATGCTTCATTGACTATGAAAAGGCTTTTGATGAGGTACTGCACACAAAACTATTTGACATTTTAAGGCAAATGGACATTAATGAAAAGGAAATAAGGTGCATTTCCTACTTGTATTGGGGCCAAACTGCGAATGTGAGACTACAAAATGATGTGACGAGTGATATTCCAATCAAAAGAGGATTTCGCCAAGGATGTGTTTTATCACCAATGCTCTTCAATTTATACTCGGAATATATATTTGAAGATGTTTTGGCATCAGCCAACTTAGGAATAAAAGTCAACGGCGAAATAATAAATAACATACGGTTTGCCGATGGCGCCACAATATTGGCTGACAAAATTAATGACCCGCAATATCCTCTTAAAGAAAAAAAGGAAAAAGTATTAAAGTATTAACACCCAAATAACCAAATTCATGGTTGTTTCAAAACATTCTCAACAAATCATCAATTTATACATTTATGAATGTAAATATGTATATACTTAATGGCCACAATTGGAAAAGACTCACTTGGTTTTATACTCAGCCTGACGATATAGAGAATTTCTTATTGCAGAGTTTCATTTTTGATTAATTTTTGAGCTGTGACATACAACATTGTTATTGCCACAAATGTATTATTTCTTTGTTTATGTATTTATAGGTATATTTAAACGAATTATTGTAAAAATTATAAATTTTATTTGGACATCAAGACGCTCGCTTTTTTACTACACTGGCGGATATCGCGGTTTACATACCACACACCTGGTGAAATTCAGCAGTAGCGGATGAATTTTGATTATTTACCCAAATGGGCTCCCTCGTATGGGCAGCGATTTTATCCTATCCTATCCTGCAGATACAGCCTCATTTTTTAAATAAATAAAAATTTTAATGCCCAAATTCAGAGGCCAGTCATCGAAAAGCACCAAATTATCCAACCTTAGCTTTTAAGTAACTTCATGGTGTAGTCGATGCATAGGACAACGCCATATTAATTCGACCACATTTTATTCATTTTTTTGGATTATTATTGGACCACTCCCGATCCCTTATGGAGTACTTCAGGCATGCGTGCATGGACCACACGCGATTTCGGCAGGGTACAAGCTCGAAAATTTAGAACTGTATGTAAATGTGTGAACCAATCGGAGCATAAACATTTTACTAACAAGTGCAAGCCCGAAAACGATTTAAAAATGATAGTTAATTGAAATCAAGCTGACTTTTTCGGCGCCAATATCAAGAAAAATGAATCAGTCAGAAGCAGTGCAGACACAGCAGACGAAGTATCAGTGACAGGTAGTTGACAAATAGCGCATTTAAAGCGAACTTAAAATTGTACCTGCATGCGTACATACATACATACATTCACTTAGCCACACATACATACTTTCATATAACGGGTGATTTTTTAGCTATTATCCTTTTAATCAGTTGGTTTAAACAGCTGACGCACGTTTCGTGTTTTGTTTCACTGTCAAACATCTTCAGTTTGATCTATAATTTAACCATGAGTCGTCTTACAAACGAGCAACGCTTGCAAATCATTGAATTTTATTATAAAAATGCGGCTTCTGTTAAGATAGTTTAATATCCACTTTTTTATCGAAAAATTGTGTTCAGCGACGAAGCTTATTTTTGGATCAATGGGTACGTAAATAAGCAGAATTGTCGATTTTATCGAACTGTCGAGTGAAGATCAGTCAGAAGAGTTGCAAGAGCTACCAATGTATCCAGAAAAGGTCACAGTTTGGTGCGGTTTATGGGCTGTAGGTATCTTTGGACCGTACTTCTTCAAAGATACTGCGAATCGTGAGCGCTACCGTGAAATGATATCCAAGTTTTTTTTCCCCCAAAATGCAAGAGCTTGACTGGCAAAGCTTGACTGGTTTCAGCAAGACGGTGCCACATGCCACACAGCACGCGTAACAATGGACTTGTTGAGAGGCGAGTTCGGTGAACATTTTATTTCACGTTCGGGACCTGTCAATTGGCCACCCAAAACGTGCGATATAACGCCTTAAGATTATTTTTTGTGGGACTAGGTATATTAAAGCTCACTTCTATTCAGACAAGCCTGCTTCACTTAACGCATTGGAAGACAACATTAAAGCATTTATATGTGAGATACCGGCCGAAATATTGGAAAGAGTATGCCAAAATTGGACTAAGCGGATGGACCATTTGAAGCGGAGTCGCCGTCAACATTTGCATTAAATAATCTTCAAACATTAAATTATATGGACTGTACTATCGATTTATATAAAGATTGCATGCATTTTTTCAAATTTTGCGTATGTTTTTTTGAAAAACTTTCCTATAGCTCTTAAAAATCCCCCTTCATATTTACATGCATATCATACATATGGCCATACATCACACATACATATATATATACATGCATACACACAAGTCATATGAATATAATCACCTTTGGTGGCAACACATTTTAGCATTTTTACAACCATCGCCACACAGCATAGCCGCCAGGCACTACTTTGATGTTGAAATTAATTGCAATTCTCCAATTATTTGTGCTGAAAAATAAACAAACAATTTGAAAATGATGGCTATTAGCACAAATTCTAATGGTTG
This sequence comes from Anastrepha obliqua, assembly GCF_027943255.1. Taxonomy (NCBI): domain Eukaryota; kingdom Metazoa; phylum Arthropoda; class Insecta; order Diptera; family Tephritidae; genus Anastrepha; species Anastrepha obliqua. Next base: position 28,549,939 of record NC_072895.1, read on the forward strand.
GTTAAACGTATAGATTTTATATATATATGTATGTAAGTGTGTGCGCATATGTGTGGGTGAGTAAAATATTTGCATACAATTTTCTGTTTTTATGAGCAATCGCTTGGATTACTCCGCGTGTCGTGATAGTTTTCTCATGTTTACATGGAACTTCCATTAGTTACTGATCCGCTGGTCACACTTTTTCGCTTTTTTTCGTTTTTTTTCTCGTTTTTTTATCTCTTTTTCGATTGAACAACAATAATTGCACGATTGGTATGCGACAAAAATACCAAATGAACGGAAGTTGTTGTACTGTCACTAATTGTCATGATCATAAATCACTTTTACTTGTACTCGCGCATGTAACAACATCGTCGGTCGGATGATTTGCTGATATTGTCACATAAAAATGTTGTTAATTTTGGTTGCGATTTGCGCTTAGAAGGCAAGTGGAAGGTATTAACTAGTTTTTAGTTTTTATGTAGTGGAATATCGCTCTGGCCAGCGTCTAGCGTGGCGGACTCGGTAGCGCGTTCGTAACGCACTGTAGATATGAAGCATTACAAGCCGTTTTCTCAACGTCTGGCTAATTTTGTAATTAACGTAATGCTGGTTAACTGTCGGATAGTTTCAAGCCGACTCCGAACGGCAGATATTTTTATGAGGAGCTTTTTCATGGTTTGCCATTGCCTGCCGAGGGGCGACCGCTATTAGAAAAATGTTTTTCTTAATTTTGGTGTTGCACCGAGATTCGAACCGACGTTCTCTCTGTGAATTGCGAATGGTAGTCACGCATCAACCCATTCAGCCACGGCGGCCGCCATTTAAATCCTTTAGGTTATTTAAAAATTCGGCTGGACAACCAGCTAATTCGTGTTGTTCGACAGCCGAATATATCGAAGTATCGAAATCATTTCAACTGGGTTTATTTTTTCTAGAATTATAAGGTTTGTTACAGCGAAGTGAAATTTAATTTAATTTATGATTTTATATTTACAATTAGATGGCAACACCATTTAAAATTCGTATTCGATTAAATATATTTTTATCTTCACATATATATATATATATCATATCTTTACATCTAATAGGTTTCTCTAGCCAATTTCTTTATTAAAAAAAAATAGGTGGCAACACCAGCTAAGAATATTTTTTTTTATTAAAACTTTTTTAAACACTTTTCACTTGATACCTGCATATACACATGTTAATATTCAATTAAAATTTGCAATAAATTGCTAGATTTGCAATACAATTCAGGCGGCAACACCAGAAAGAAATATTTTTATATATTTAAACTTTTTTAAACACCCTTCATTCTGATATTCAAATTTAAGTACTCAAATGAAATGTGCCATACATAAATATATGCTATTGGAATATGCAATTCAAATTTATGATAGGCTGTTATATTTAAAAAAAAATCAGGCAACCCCAGAAAAAAATATTTGTATGTGTTTAAACTTTTTTCAACACCTTTTATCTTTAGATTTAGTACTTTCATCTAATTAAGTACTCAAATAAAATGTGTCATAAGTGGACACTTTTGAATTAAAGGTCTTGTGGCAACACCAGGTGGAAATACAGGGTGGGCCACATAGCGTTTGCTTTTCGAACCACTTAATTTTTTGAGAATGGTAACACAAATGACATGTCAAATGTGTTCATAATTTACTTAAAGGTTTGACATTTACGAAATGGGACGCTATACGCTTGAACAAAATTGGGAAATATTGAAAACCTATTTTCAAAGTGGTGGGTCTTCTTCTTCTTTTCTGATTTTCACATCGGTGGCTACGTCAATAAGCAAACTTGTCAGATTTGGGGCTCAGAAAATCCACACGTTACTGTAGAGAAGCAAAAGCATCCACAACGAGTCACTGTTTGGTGCGGTTTTTGGTCTGGCGGCATCGGGCCATTTTTTCGAAAATGAGCGAAGAGCCGCGGTTACAGTAAATGGCGAGCGTTATCGTGACATACTCAACGAGTTTTTGTTTCCAAAAATTGAAGAGGATGACATGGACGACATTTGGTTTCAACAGGACGGTGCAACTTGTCACACTGCCAAAGTTATACTCGAACTTTTGGCTACCGTTTTTGAAAACCGAATAATCAGCCGACATTCCAATATCAATTGGTCGCTTCGGGGCTGTGATTTAAGCCCGTTGGACTATTTTTTGTGGGGAGCCGTTAAGGAAAAATGCTATGCGAACCATCCAGAGACGATTGATGCTTGAAAACACGAAATCGAAGTTGCCATTCATGAAATTGGAGCCCAAACAATCGAAAATGTGCTTAAAAATTGGGTTGATCGAATGGCCTACTGTAAAGCCAGTCGTGGCTGTCATTTGAACGATATTATTTTTCATTCATAAATGACAATGTTCAAAAAAAAATTTGAAAAAATTCGTTTTTTTTATAGCCGATTCAAAAAGCAAATTTTACATGGCCCACCCTATATTTGTAAAAAAAATCAGGAGGCAACACAAGCTAAATATATATTTTTTTATTAAGACTCTTTTAAACACCTTTCACTTGATACTTGCATATATGTTAATGTTGAATTAATATTTGCAATAAATGGCTAGATTTGCAATAAAATTCAGGTGGCAACACCAGAATTTTTTTTTATTTAAACTTTTTTAAACAACTTTCATTCTGATATACAAAATTTGGAACTCAAATGAAATGTGGCATAAGTGGATATTTTTTAAATAAAAGTCTTGTGGCAACACCAGGTGGAATAAGTTGGCGAAGACGTTTCGTTTAAAAATTATATATCTTCGGGGTATTCAAAATCAAGCACTTCACTCACTGTCTGTTTTCGCTAAGTTTTAAATTGGTCTGAAAAAATGTTGCTGGCGTATTTCGCGGTGTTTTCATGGCACGAACTGAGTACTACTTTGCCGTGAAATGCCTAAGAAATTTCACGCATATTTTACGACAATGCAATTTGTATGGATTTTGAAAGCCTTTTCTCTTAGCATAAATCCTGGGTAGACCACTGCTTCCGCATATATCTTTCACCAGATTTCTCGATCCGCTGTCAATCGCCACCGGTTTTGTATGTACATCTCTTTGAGGTCATCGCTATCTATCCATCTTTTCTTTGGTCTTCACTTAGTTCACTTCCCAAATTGATAGCCATTATATATGAAAAGCGAACTTAGCACAACTCGTATGCCTTATCAAGTAAATGCACCTCATGGCAAACCAAAGAGGGTCAGTACTAAAATTTAAAATTGAGAGCTAGCACTCCAGACCACGTGGAAAGCGGAAATCACTGAATCTAAATTAACCTCACCTACTTCGATCGCCACTATAAAAACTGTCAGTCTGAAACTTTATTTACTTTGATGAGAATCAAACCAATTTACAATTTTATTACCCGATATCTATAATTTTACGCTTGTTAATTATAACCGCCTTCAAATAACAATAATTTCAGAGTACTACTGTAATAAACTAGTTTCAGTGTTGTCTATAATAAACTATTTTAATTGTTAGTCAATTATAGCAGCTGTCACTTAGGCGCAATGTGGCACATATTTCATAACATTGCGAACATAAATGTGTGTGTGTGTGTGTGTATGTCAGCGCTTGATCGGAAGCAGACCATAAATATTTACTCGATTAATAATATGTTAGGTAAGTGTGAAAAACAACACTTTCATTTTGATCCACGCATTACAGGGTGTTCCAGCCACACTTGACACATGCGAACTATGAAGAATTTAGTTAAAAATGTGTAAAAAAAAGTTACCATTTTATTTAGTTAAACTTAATAAAATACAATTTATTGCGCCTATGAGCGTAAAAGATATTGAGCAGTTGGTCATAATTTCCAATGGCGCACATTTGGGATATTTTTTGCGTTTTTCGTGAGAATTTGGTTGCTTTCTGGGATTATAGCGTCGATTTGGTTGCGGATATTGGCTTTCACTAAGTCGAGTATTTGAGGTCAATTAGTGTGCAACTTTGGTTTTAAGTTGTTGGTTGGTTAAAGTGGTGATTCATCCAGAACCCAACTAGCGCTTCCGCACCATTTTGTTGCCACATCCTCGTTACCAACTTGTTTACCAGTTATTTACGTCATGACTATATCGAGTCTGTGCGGTTTAAGAACCTTATTAGGTTGTTGACATCTGAGCCAGACAGTTGTTCGAAATTTTCGAGCAGCGGTTGGCCCAGAGTTAACATTCTGTCCCTCCATAGGGCAGGGCATTCACAGAGAAAATGGAAGATTGTCTCCTTTTTCTCCGGTTGTTTACAACTGTGACAGTCTGTATTATAAGGGATACCCATTTTGACTGCTTGTTCTTCGATAGGCCAAAAGCCAGTTATGACTGCCGTTAGTCTCCAGGCGTCCCGTCGTTTCATTCTTATTAATGCCGACGATTGCTTGAGGTTGTAGGTGGGCCATAACGTTCTGCTAATTTTGCATTTCGTCTGGGCTTTCCACCTACAATCCGCGATTCGAAGGTATTTTTGTTAGTTTTAAGTAGAGCTACAAAAAAAGTCCAGCGATAATCAGTGACCCGTCAAAAATTTGTTTCTAATAGCGGTTGCCTCTCGTCAGGCAAGGCCAAACCTCCGAGTAAATTTCTGCCATGAAAAAACTCCTCATAAAAATATCTGGCACTCGGAGTTGGTTTAAAACTGTAAATCCCTCCATTTGCGGAACAAAATCAAGATGCAACCCACAAATAGGAAGAGGAGCTCGGCCAAACACCTAACACCTAACCTGTTCGCGCCAATTATTTATTTATTTTTAGAGGTTGTTCATGCACGAAGCGAGGATTTTCGGTACCCCTGAACCAAACATTTTTTTCTTTACCCCTGCAACGAGAGGGAAATGCGCCTCATCCCACGCAATGCATCGATACTCAAAGTTATGTTATTCGAAGAGTTATTTCCAATCGAAAAGTTCACGTTTCCTGCTCATTTTGCGGCTGAATAAAATTGTACTACTCTTTGTATGCTTCTAAAACTCGAAAACACTATGGCAAAAGCAACTCGAGCTACAGCTGACCAAGTTATTCAAACCGCCACCAAAGTTATTCAAGCACCCTGTATTGAGCCTAATGTACTTTTAATGTCATTCACCGCCATTAATATGCGCTTTTAAAGCTTTGTAAATATTTACAACAAGCAAATAATACCTCTAAGCACTTTCGTATTTAAGTAGGCAAATACAATGTCAGGCGACCGGTGTAAATAAAGTGTAAAAGCTGATAAAAGTCAAGTTTTTAAGGCACACCGCATTGCGTTCAACCTTCAACTTCAGTATCTAAGAAAAGTTCGCAGCTTAAGTCTTTCGTTGTACTTAGCATTGGCTACTTGGGCAGCGCTAAACGAATGATTTATTCCAGTTATCTGGTTCAAATAATCGCACGTTTTAAGCAATAAATTAAAATTCTGCGTAATTCGCACTTACAAGTCGTTTCTTTGAAGCAATAAATCGAAATTCGTTTGAAAGCTGAAATAAGTATTTGGTTTGATTCGCCTGAAAATGTCAGGTGGTTTGACTTCGCTAGCACAGATAATTTCAGTTGTACAACTTTAAATACTCATAAGATTGCCTGAGAAAAAGTGTTCCACAGTTATGCATTTATTTATATCAAGAAAACCCAGTAGAAGCAGCAGTGAGATCTGCGAAGACGAGATATAACAGAGTACTTCAATTGCTTGAAAGCAAAAAAGGAGATAAGTAGAACAGATACTTTGTGTTAGCTTTTTCTGTGTTATTAGCAATGCGTTAGTCAATTTATGTGTTCACATAGTTAATGTAATAAATAACGGTCGTGTGTGATGAAACTAATACACATTCGTATATTTAATATATCATATGAATACTAGCTGTACCCAGCCACGCCTTGCTGCAGCGCAGCTTGAATATAAAATATGTATTTTCACAACGATTGTGGCTATACAACATTTTTGGTTGTTCCATTAGCTATGCAAATATCGGACAACGCATTACATAACTAAAGGAAAGGCGCTTATTGACAAGTGTGGACAATTTTTTTTATTTCTGATTTAATTTTAATAACCTTGCAGGAAAATCTAGTTAATGCTCCTACAAAAACCACATTATTATTTTTAAAAGGCCATTACGCATTGCGACCAGAGCTGATCTATTGTGAAAGGCCTAGAGTTTTAGGCTTTTTAAAAATTTTAGCACAATTTTAGGTTTGTTGTTCCAAAGATTGCATGAAGATACTACGACACCATCAAGGTGATTAAGTCTCTGTCTGCCCAACACAGGACATTCACAAAGCACATGTTCTGAGCTTTCTATGTCCATTTCACAAAAGCGGCAGACATTGGTCTCATATAGACCAATATTATTTAGATGACACCTCAGGCTGGGAACTCAGGCAGGGAACTTTGGAGACGGTTTCGTCGCGTAATGAGAGAATTGGGGCTCCCCTGAGAACCTGTGGTCTGCTCCTGGAAAGATGGGCCTCGAGTCAACTCAGCGAGCGCTGGGCTAGTGCGCAAACGTGCAAGGTCGCGAGATCCTTCTGGCCACGAGTAGATCGGGGACGCTCAAGGGAACTCCTAAGGCTAACAAAGCCCCAGCTCTCAAATTTGGTGGGCATCCTTACCGGATATTGCCCGTTAGGTTTTCACGCCGTAAGACTTGGGATTACCTCAAGTCCGTTCTGCAGAAACTGTCTGGAAGACGAGGTGGAATCATCTCAATACCTTCTTCTCAGCTGTCCTGCTCTCGTCTGGCAAAGACTTAGAAATCTGGGCTCCCACTTTTTCGCTACGCCTGCGGATATAGCCGGCGCAAGTATCATAAATTTGGTGAAGTTCATTAGTAGCTTGTTACGGCTAACTACGAACGCAAATCAGCCCCCGTCGGCGCCGTCGTAAAATGTATGGTCATCATCGTATCTAATCCCAAGGCTCCTTCTTCCTTCCCATCTCCTTTCTCCTCTCCCATGTATGGCACCACAACGGACGAATTTCTTAACATTTGTCCAAGTGAGCCCTTTAGCTAGGGCAGCCATTTAACCTAACCTAACCTAACCTGTTAAAAGGCCCACATCTACTCTGCTTAGTGAGAGTAGCTTGTCAGATATTCCTTTGTTGGGACTTAGAAATAATTTGGCTTGACGTTGACCGGCACAGTTTGGCCAGGGTGCAGCAAATTTCCTTTCTTCCCATTTCCTAAGGAATTCATTAATGTGGTGTTTTGTGAGTCCACAGAAAGGCTCAGTACCAGTAAGTTTCATATTTGCTCCTTGTTTTGCAAGGTCATCAGCCATTTCATTCCCCTCATGTCCTTCATGTCCCGGAATCCAGCCAATGTTATGTTACTATGTTGAGGTTTCTTAACGTGTTGAGAAGGTTTAGGCAATCATTTACCAATTTAGAGGTGATAGTTGTTGATAGAAGGGCTTTAAGAGCCGCTTGGCTATCTGAAAGTATGTAGATGTGAGTACCTCTCATTTTTCTGCTAAGGCATTCTCTCACACATATTTCAATGGCATGTATTTCTGCCTGGAATATTGTTAGGTAGAGTCCCATCGGAATCGATTTTTTTAACTTAGGCCCATTGATTCCTGCCCCTGTTCTACTATTTTCCAATTTGGACCCATCAGTAAACCATAGCTGAGAGCCACGTTTGAAAGTGATCGAATTAGTTCTCCAGTCTGTGCGTTCTTTAATTATAACTTGGAATCTCCTGAAGAGTATCGGTTTGGGTGATGGTATATCATCCCTATGAAAAATGTGACTATGTAGGAAGTCTTCTAAGATCTTTAAATGTCCTTTCATATCCCCACTTTTAAGTTATCCTACCTTTTAATCTTAAGGCACTCGAGCGAGCTTCCCTTTCAATCAAGATGGGAAGCGGTGGTATGTACAGGAAAACATCAAAAAACCACATGAATATAATTATTAAAATGTATGGAAATTAAAAAAAAATCCACAAATTTTCATTAAATTTTCACTCTTTTTAACCAAAATTTTTTGAAAACTTTCGAGTAAACAGTCTTACAGTCCACTGAATTTTGGTATAAAAGTAAATAATTCGGATTTGCACTTCTGTCAGATATTTGCCGAGCACCTCCTCCCATGGAAGGTTTTGGACAAGGTCATGGAAGTTTATGGACAAGCACCAACTTGCCCCATTCTATCAGAAAGGGTAGTACAGACAATCTTCCCGTCACAAGACCGAGCCCGACAGAGTGCCTCGTAGCAGAAAGTAGTATCATAATCGATGAGGCAGACGCGGTTATAGCAACAGAGAGTTTCGGCAATGCTAAGCCACTTGGACTTGACGACATCCCGAAAAAAGCGCTAAAAATCTCTGCCAAGCGCAACGCAAAGCTGTTTGCAGAACACTTCACCAAGTGCATAAATGAAGTCATATTTCCCATATTTCTTGCGAATCGGCTCTGCGTTAGCATAATTGAAAAAGGCTGGAAACAGGAGAGTACACTCTTGGTGTGTTTGTAGACATTGAAGGAGCTTTCGACAATGCTACCTTTGACTCTATGTGCTCTTCTGTCAGAAGTCATGGAGTGGAAGAAATCATTGTCAGATGGATGCACTCTATGCTATCCAAAAGACTGATTAGCATGGATAGAGAAAGCGATGAGGGAGTCAGGGTTGAGGTTAAGGAGGGTTGCCCACAAGGCAGTGTACTCTCTCCTCCACTTTGATGCTTCATGGTGGACTATCTTCTTAATGATCTGCAGAAAATTTGACACATCCAAGCCTACGCAGCCGAAGTGAGCGTATTAATTTCAGAACGATCACTTGAAGTTATATGCAATAAAATGCAGGTAGCTCTAAATAAGATTGAGTATTGGTGCGAAATGCATTATGTGAATCCTACAAAAAGTACCTTACTGCTTTTCACTAGGAAACGCAATATGGAAGGCCTTTTACTACCCACATTGAAAGGCGTAACACTGCAACTGTCTTCTGAGGATAAATATTTAGGAGTAATCCTAGATAGTAAGCTTACCTGGAAGAAGCACGTCGAGCAGAAGGTCTCGCGAACACTAAAAGTCGTCTGGCAGTGTAAGAGAACCTTTGACAAGACATGGGGTCTAAGATCGGCGATAGTACACTGGCTGTACATCACCCTGATTAGACCCATTATTACATACGCCTCTGTAGTATGGTGGAAAGCCACAATGGTTAATTCCAGAGTAAAACCCCTAAACAGGCTACAGAGAAGTGTGCAGTTGGGTATCACTGATGCCATGAGTACGACATCTGGTGATGCGCTTAATGCCATTCTGAACTTGCAACCTCTAGATTTTCGAATTCGAAAGGAAGAAATGAAGGCAGCGTACAGGCTAAGGTCAAACGGAGTCTGGAGAAATGAAGTAAGCATTGGCCACTGTCAGATATACCACCAGTTGTCGGAGCGATGCACACTGTTCTCGATGCCAGTGAACAATCGGGTGCTTGTCGTTAGCATCGGTAGGAAGTATGGTGTTTTGATCCCAGATAGAGATCAATGGTTAAGTCCAGAGAACCTATTAACGAGATATCAGCATACTTCCTACACCAACGCATCCAAAACCAGTGAAGGAAGCGGATCTGGATGGTACTTAGACGAAGAAACTAAGTACTCCTATGCCACAGGACAGATGGCCACGGTATTCCTTACGGAAGTCTATGCCATCTTGAATGGGGCGTACTGGCTAATTGAGAAAAAGTGGCGGGGCAACAGTATTGGAATTTGTAGTAACAATCAAGCTGCACTGAAAGCCCTTACTAACCCATGCTACTCCTCGAAGTTAGTCGGTGAATGTAAGACAAAACTGAACACTCTTGCGAAACACAAGAAAGTTAGTCCTATTTGGGTGTCTGGGCATTGTGGTATTACAGGGAACGAGTTCTACCCACAGAGGTCGTTGGTCTAAGTTGAACTCGTGCAGAGTAGCCAAGTGCTTTGTGAAAGAACCAAACAGGAAAATAGCGACCTTTCTCCTAAAACTCAGCAGAAAGTACCTGAGAGTACTGGTGGGTATAATCACAGGGCACAACGTCAGTGGTCAGCATATGGCGGCCATGAGGGTCGTAGATAGCCCGATATGCCTATCCTGTCTTGAGAATGACGACAATCCAGAGCATTTTCCCTCTAGCTGTGCGGCGTTTTCCAGAATCAGACTTAGGATATTGGGTTACGATATACTGAGTATGGATAAAGTTCATATTCTTCCTCTTCCGGATCTCTTAAAATTCATCAATGAATCCAAGAGATTTGTGGAAGAGTGGCCTCAAACTAATTTATCTGTCTTACCACCCACTTTTTATCTTTCCTATCTCTATTCTTTCTACTGAAATCTATCAGGGTGTAATACAATGGTATACTGACTGATGCTTGGACCTGTCTAACCCCCCACAAATCTAATCTAATCTAACAAATCCCAAAGCATGGAAAAAGCAACGATTAGTTCTACTTCAGAATCCAAATAAACCAGCGGGTGATCCAAGCTCACATGATGGATGGAATCCTGGAGAAATTAATCAACACGCGCCTGAAGAAACTCTGGAGAAAGTGCCGTCTGGATTATCCGAACATCAGTTCGGTTTCCGAAAAGGTGGTTCAACTATCGACGCGATTAGAAAAGTGACAAGTTTTGCCAGCAAAGCCATTAGGGCCGATGGGTGGATGTATGGCAGCAAAGAATACTGTGCGGTTGTCTCTCTGGATGTCAAAAATGCTTTCAACTTAGCATACTGACCCTATATCATGAAAGTACTGGAGGACGGCATACTTACGACGGCATACTTGCTACGGATCATAACTAATTATCTGTCAGACAGAGTACTTCTATATGATACAGATGAAAGTCCTAAGATATATGCAGTGACGTGCTGAGTACCGCAGGGATCTGTACTTGGTCCGATCCTATAGATGTGCGACTCCCAATCCCCGAGGAAGTACAAATAATTGGATACGCAGACGTCATTGCGTTGATAATAGTCGCCAAAACAATCCCTCAAATTCAAAGCGTCTGCAGCGAGACAACAGCGAATATGAAAAAATGGCTCTCGGCGGCTAAACTTCAGCCAGCAGAACAAAAAACGGAAGCCGTACTTATCACAAGCAGGAAAAAGTTAGAAACAACTACACTAAGTATTGATGGGTATAACGTCCCAACAGAGACGGCCCTAAGATATCTGGCGTTATGATCGATGCCCGACTAAGTTTCAAGGAGTACATCTAAAAAGCATGTGGAAAGGCAGCGACGGTGCCGGCGACACTGACAACGTTTATGGCCGGGGTGCAGTGGTCTCGCTCAGAGCAGCAGAGCGTTTCTGGTTCAAGTTAACCAGTCTACGCTCATGTACTCAGGGCCCATATGAATGGTGCTCTGATGCAGGATACATACGCGAAGAAGACGGAAATAGTTTTTAGACTAAGCGCCTTTAAGTTGCTTGCGCTTTCAGGACAGTGTCATATGAAGCGCTGTGTGTCATATCGGGTATCATGCCACCAGATATAACGATCTCCGAACTGTGTAGAGTGTACGACAAAGCCAAAAGCCTAAACCGACGACTAACGGCAAACGAGCGCAAGGAGGAAAGGCAGCGGAGCATGAACTCGCTGGCACTTAGCGACAAAAGAAAGGTGAATACTATACATAAACTGATCAGAAACGTACGGGCATGGGCTGAGAGAAGACAAGGCGACACGAATTACTATTTGACACAATTTCTGACGAGGCATGGCTGCTACAGAAAGTATCTGCAAAGATTTGGCCACGATAACGCAACGGACTGCTCGTTCTGCGGCAATTGTAGTGAGAATGCGGAACATATCTTCTCACGCTAGAGATATGTAATTGAAAGAACGTAATGCGAAGAAATAATAAAAGGGAGAGTAACGCCAGAAAAATCATCTGACTCATGTGCTGCAATCGAAGTTGGTGTGGGGCAAGATGAAAGAATGGTCTGTGCATGCGCTACAGAAGCTGCGGAAAAAAGAATGGCAATGCAGTAAAGAACAGATACAAGGAAGTGACGAAAAGTAGACGAAAGCGTATACGAAAAGCCTCACTGGTCAGCTTTGCGCTGCGAAGCAATGCTTAAACGGCGGTACTCCAGCGAAATTAAGGCTACAGAGGTTTGAGTTAAGGGTTTAGTACGTAGGCGTGCAGTATCGCAAGTTCAGTTTAGTAAGATAATACTGCCTGTACGTGGTCCCAAATAAGGTGTACCTTTAGCAAGCAGTATAAATCGTGCGTGCCGTATAGGTAGATGGTATCTCTGTAAGATTCCCCTACGGATAAAAAAAAAAAAAAAAAAAAAAAAAAAAAAAAAAAAAAAAAACCAACAGTGTGAAGCCGGCTACGAACGGCAAATTGTTTTTATGAGAAACTCTTTCATAGCGTAAATACACTCAGAAGTTTGCTATTATCTGCCGAGTGGCAACCGCTGTTAGAAAAAACTTTTTCTATTATTAGATGCTGAAAACGACAATTAAAAAGTGTCAAATTTAGGTAGAAATTGTTTTTTCTTAATTTTTTTATACCTGTATATCTTCCCAGTGATGCTTCAAAATACATAAATATTGGTGGTTCATGTCCTGCAAAAAATCTACATAGCGTGTATCTTTCTTAATAATGTAGCCCCAACTGGAAGAAAACTAGAGTGATTTTGATATCGAAGGCAGTGAGGAGGGGTCACGACTCGGCCCTCAGGCCAATAAGTCTTACCTCATTTATTCTAAAGGTGTCTGAAAGATTGATTGATTATCATTCCAAAAGCACATCGAATCTAAATTATCTCCAGAGCAGCATGCTTACCTTACACGAGGTAGTAGCAGATGACTTGCTCCTAATGGTATAGGGACCGTTTTCCCTTAGTCATAGCTGAGATTTCGGAAATGTCACTATATTCAGTCAGTGGGTTGCCAGTTGCGGACTTCAAGTCAACTCTGACAAAACGAAGCTGGTGCTATTTACCAGAAAATATGGGTGCTTGGCCGAGCTCCTCCTCCTATTTGTGGCGTGCGTCTTGCTGTTGTTCTACAAATGGAGCCACCTACAGTTTCAAGCCGACTCCAAACGGCAGATATTTTTTATGAGGAGCTTTTTCATGGCAGAAATACACTCGAAGGTTTTCCATTGCCTGCCGAGGTGCGACCGCTATTAGGAAAATGGTTTTCTTCATTTTGGTGTTTCACCGAGATTTGAACCTACTTTCTCTCTCTGAATTCCAAATGGTAGTCACGTACCAACCCATTTGGCTACGGCGGCGACCCTTTAAAATAACCCAATTAAATAACCACGTTCTCCCGCTTTCATCGAAAGTCAGGTATTTTTTAACGTTACTTGACTCCAAACTTCTTGACTCCAACACTAAACTTTAAAAATCAACCAGCATAGCTTTCTACTCCTGCAAATCCATGTTCCGCAAGAAATGGGGACTCAAGCCGCGTTTTCTGGATATACAACTTAGTGGTTCTGCCAATTACAATGTATGGATGCCTGGTTTGGTGGGAAGCTGTTCGGAGCGGCTTAATATCACTCAACTGGGGAGGGTGCAACGGACTGCATGTATTGGCATAATAATGTAAAACTAATGTAAAACTTGCCCCAGCTGCCCTTGCTGCCCTGAATGTCGTTTTGCACTTACTTCCCATCAACTTTTACCTAATGTATTTCCATTGCAGCTCAAAGTGCAATCAGGTTAAAGGAGGTTGGCCACTGGAGTCAATCTCTCAAGGGACATGGTAGCATTTTCGGGCAGTAAACACCGTATTTCCATAAACTTCGTACAGATCTCTCTATCCGCAAACTAGAGTTTGAGGGTCATGGCAGGGCAATCTTTTCAAGTAGGTCGGATTGGAACAAGAGGAAAATCTGCACCGAAGCTGGCACCTCTGTCTTCACTCACGGCTCCAAGATGGAATCGGGGGTCGGAGCAGGAATTTTCTCTAAATCAGCCAACTTATCTATTTTCTTAAAACTGCCGAATACTGCTAGTGTTTTTCAGGCAGAAAGGCTTTGGAATTCTGCAGGTAGGCGAAATGTTTAGAGAACGTCGTAACGAGGTGATATTAAATTTTTTTCCGATAGTAAAGCCGCGATCACGACGCCATAGTGCAGATACAAATAAGTCAACGGGAGGAGATCATATCTCTTGAGTGTGCAGCTAACATTTCCTTGAAATGGATTCCAGGACATGGAAGCGTAGAGGGAAATGAAGTTATTGATGAGCTTGACAGTAAGGGGTCGACTGAATTGGTATCAGAGGTATTCTACCCGGCCATCGGCATCACCCTGACTGTTATTAAAGCGGAATGGCACAACTTATTTCCAGGCAAAGCGCAGAAAAAATGGAGCTCTACTTCTTCATGTGCTATTTCGAAAATCCGTTGGTACCGGTACAATAGACGGTGGGCTAACAATGTCCTAAGGACTCCAAATCATTCAATTTCCAAACTCGTTGCTGTATTTAACGATCACTGGACTATCGGTATACACGCGGAAAAGCTAGGTTTACTATTTAAACCCCATGGCGAAAGTTTTTGAAATCTTTCAGAAAAGGAGTTCATTGAATGCTTAGTCTATAAATGTCCGAGTCTGGCAGCGAGACGATTAAGGTCGCTGGGTGCTCGTTTCTTCAACAGGCTGAGGCAGTGCGCCAACCTAAATCGCATCAATCTTCTCCAGCCCGTTGGATATGTCAAAATGGTATCAAAACGGCGCTTCAGCGCTTTGCCATTGTGAAAAATGATTCCACATTCTACTGGGAGATGATTGTTGATATTTATATGAAGTGAGCAGTTCTGTTGAATGCATGAACGAAAATAGACAAATCGCGAACAGACAACCAACTCGCCGTTAATGGCATCAAATTACTGTCAAATTTATGAATTGTGCAGACGAATATCACTTCCGTTCGTCAAACAACAAACACAGAGCATTGAACAATGCTTACGCACATACTCACATACATATATATTATACATAAATACAGACATGTATTCATGAAAATAAACAAGCAGGCGGCTCATGAATAATAACAAAACTAAATGAATGATTTTTATGAAGACAATGCAAATATTTGTTCGAAAAAAGTCTATACCACACAGACTACAGTCTGTGTCAGAAAAAAGGAACAGCGATTATTCATGAAGTATGAAAGATATATATTTAAAATTAGAAAAAAGATTATATTTAAAATTTGTTTTACATAAAAGTATGTAAAGGGTCCGCCATATAACTTTACGGAATTAAAAATGCTATAAAAAAGAAACTACTCAATATTTTTCCAAACTGTTTTTTTTTTTTTATTTTGAAGTACAATCTTTCCGGTTAATGATGAAACACAACTTCATTCATATGGCTGCCTCGGCTAGCCATGCACCATCCCATACGATCGGTCCAATTTTTCAACACATTTTCGATTGTATGCGGCTGTATTTCAGCTATGGCATCGCGTATGTTGGTCTTCAGTGCATCAATTGTTGCCGGTTTGTTGGCATAACACTGGTCTTTGACGGCACCCCAAAGGTAATAATTCAACGGCGTCAAATCGCAGCTCGGAGGAGGCCAAACGATATCAGAATTTCGGCTGATAATGCGATCTTCGAAGACAGTGCGCAAAAGATTGATCGTAGTATTCGCTGTGTGGCAAGTAGCGCCATCTTGTTGGAACCAAATGCCACCAATATCCTCCTCTTCAATTTCTCGGAACAAAAATTCGTTCAACATGGCTCGGTAACGCTCTCCATTGACGGTTACGGCCACTCCTCGCTCATTTTCGAAGAAAAATGGACCAATGATGCCTCTCGACCAAAATCCGCACCAAACAGTGAGTGCGTGCGGGTTTTCTGAGCCCCAAATGCGGCAATTTTGCTTGTTAACATACCCGCCGAGATGGGAATGAGCTTCATCCGAAAAGATGATTTTTCGGTAAAAGTCTTCATCTTTTTCAAGTCGATCCCAAGCCCATGAAGCGAAGCGAAAACGCATTGGGTGGTCGGTCCTTTGAGCGTATACACAACCATTCTCGTTCAGCGGAAGAATAAAACTAATTTTCTGTCTTCAAATAATACCTAGTTTAAATCCGTAACGGTACGAGTCGCAATTACTCAATAAGCTGTGTAGTATCCATGATTGTCGAGTATAGCCTGACATCTTCTCGGCATGCTTTCAACCAACTTTTCTGCGTAGCTTGTCGACAAACAGGACTAGATTTTGCGAGCTTGGCGTACAAATTGCTTTAAATCATGGACTGACCTTCCGGCAAGATGCGTTTTCATAGTTCCCCACACATTTTCAATGGGGTTGGCGTCTGGGGACTGGGAAGGACAGTCCAATATTGTGACGGCATTTTCTTGTTTTGTTGTTTCGCGCAACAAACTTTTTGATTTTTTAATCACCTTTGCAACTACGGGTGCATAAAAATACCGCCTCGAAACGCTTCGTGTACTTTTCACTCATTTTTCTTTGGTTGCGTTTACGGGAAAGCTTCGAACGACACTAACCTGAGTTAGCACTGGCGTCGTAGCTCTTGAGTGGCACTATTACGCCGTAAAAAGCAGAACGAAATATATTTTAAAGTTACAAGGAAAAAAACGGGTACTTTTCTTCTGACACAGACTGTCTGCATGTGTATGTGCGTGTGTGTGTGCGCGTTATATGAAGCGCATTTTTCTCCCACGCGCGACTACTCATCACGCGACACAACTTGGCCAACGTACAACGTACAACATCATTACTGTTGGATCAACATTCGGTTATTATTTAGATTAATATAATTTTTTTGGAAAATCAAAATAAGTAAACAAAAAACTGCTGTAATTATAAATGACGAATTGTTGAATGCCATTCAACCTTTTTCTCATCTCAATATATGTATGTGTGTGTGTGTGTGTGTATATGTATGCTATTTTTTCTACAGAAAAATGTTTATTATTTATTATTCACAGAAAATATTTTCTAAAAAAATAGGAGGGTTAAAATAATTGATTTCGGTTATATCAAAAGTGCCACAAAATTTGTTATTGTTAAATCTCATTTATTACAAAGAGGAATCATGAGGCTGGAGAATCGTATTTTGTGTTTATTTTTTCGAAAAAAACTGAGTTAATGTGTGAAATAATTACATATCAATAAAGAAACAAAGCAACTCAGAGCAAGGAAAACACAACTTCGCCTGGAGATACAACCGCTCTTAACAAAGCAACTCAGGAACTAGGTTAAGTTAGGGTGATGCAGTTGTCCACTGTGGCACACATTCAGGCTCATGACCCCTTGTGATGCCGCCTTTGAAATTAGTCCTTATCCCTCCTAAAACCGATGTGCACTTTTAAAAAATTTTGGTAAGATCCTTAACTTCGACAGAGCCGCGATCTTCCGATTCATTAAAGAAGCGCCCATCCAAAATGGCGAGTCTACGTCTGGATATAGCAGGACAGTGACACAAAAGTTGCGGGATCGTCCCTTCCCTTTCCTCGTCTATACAACTTCTGCAGAAGTCATGTGTTTGCACACCCATTCTCTGGGCGTGCCTACCGACCAGGTAGCGCCCCGTAATGACTGAAATCAGTATGTTAAGACTGTGCTTATCTCTTCTTAGTTGAAGTTTCGTGCCTTCAGCATTGAGAGTCGGCCACAGCTGTCGGGCGATTTTGCAAGTGGCTTCGTTACGCCATCGTTCATTCGCTACTCTTACAATTTCTTCGCGGATACGTAGTCTACATGTTTGCAAGGGTATACCCATGTCATTGTCTATGTACTCATCAGTCAATTTGGTACCGATTTTCGCTAGTTCATCGGCTCTGCAGTTCCCCTCAAAGTCGCAATGCCCAGGACCCCATGCTATCATTGGGTGAAATGACTCAGCCATCTCGTTAAGAGATGCGCGGCATTTCATGGCTACATTGGAAGTTGTCGACTTGTTTTGTGGGCCATATTGCGTTTGCTTTTTGAACCACCTATTTTTTGAGAATGGTAACACAAATGACATGTCAAATATGTTCATAATTTACTTAAAGGTTTGACATTTACGAAATGGGACGCTATACTCTTGAACAAAATTGGGAAATATTGAAAACCTATTTTCAAAGTGGTGGGTCTTCTCCTTCTTTTCTGATTTTCACATCGGTGGCTACGTCAATAAGCAAACTTGTCAGATTTGGGGCTCAGAAAATCCACACGTTACTGTAGAGAAGCAAAAGCATCCACAACGAGTCACTGTTTGGTGCGGTTTTTGGTCTGGCGGCATCATCGGGCCATTTTTTTTCGAAAATGAGCGAGGAGCCGCGGTTACAGTAAATGGCGAGCATTACCGTGACATGCTCAACGAGTTTTTGTTTCCAAAAATTGAAGAGGATGACATGGACGACATTTGGTTTCAACTGGACGGTGCAACTTGTCACACTGCCAAAGTTACACTCGAACTTTTATCTACCGTTTTTGAAAACCGAATAATCAGCCGAAATTCCAATATCAATTAGCCGCCTCGGAGCTGTGATTTAAGCCCGTTGGACTATTTTTTGTGGGGAGCAGTTAAAGATAAATGCTATGCGAACCATCCAGAGCCGATTGATGCTTTAAAACAAGAGGCGGGACTGTATAGACTATATAGAAATAAATAATCTAAAAAATGAGTCAAATAATCCATATTTATCTAAGTTAACAACTGATAAAAAAAGGCTACTCTCAAAATATAAAAAAACCACGTTCCGCCAGTGAAAAATGCAAAGGACTCCTGGACGAAAAGTGTTAAGGATAAAGCCGTAAAATTTGTAAAGCATCTATCCAACACCTTTCAACCGAACGAGAATCAATGCGGTGACTTATATTACTCCTCAGATCAAAAACCACTATCATCGCACACATAACTATTGTAAACAGTAGCTAGTAGGCATGTGCTTATAATTACGTAATTATCCCTTAAGACTTATTTAGCAAGCTTTCGTTGTAATTAGACCTTAAGACGAAGCGACAGACAAACTTCAAACGGCTATAGACGCAGAAGAAACATGGGCGAAAAGATGGTGAATAAAATTAAACAACAGCAAAGCATTTCATGTGAATTTTATCCATATAAAAGCAAACCATCACCCAATAATGCTACTAGGCGCTCCAGTTCCATATGCAAATACTGCCAAATATGTGGGTATAACCCTCAATGCCTGGCCTGGTGTTAAAGAAGTTGTTGATACATGCAGACCTCTTTATTATCGGAGATAACGCCCTTCATATGGTCTGACAGGGAGCGGACAAGTTGATAATCGGTCGGTGCAAGGTCCGAAGAATACGGCGGATGCTAAGGGACCTCCCATTCGAGCTCTTGGAGTGCGACTTTGACGACTTGTGTAACATGGGGTCTGGCGTTGTCGTGAAGGAGTATAGTTTGACCATGTGGATCAGGTCTTTGCAGTCGAATAGCCGAAAAGCCTCATTCACGCGGTATAGCTGGGCAATCGAAAACTCATTGTTGATCGTGGCATTCTCTTCACGCAATTCCCAGTGCACTATGCCCTACTAGACCCACCAAACACATATCATGATCTTCTTTGGATGAAGATTCGGCTTGTGTCCCGGCTTTGGCGTATCTCTTGGAGCCACTCATTCACTCGCTTCTTTGCTTCATATTGATGTATAGGCGCCATTTCTCATCTCCCGTGACGATTCGGTACACACAGCGCTGTTTATGATCGCGTGTTGCCCGATGGCGGGCGAGGTGCTGAGTGGCAATTTAAAAGCGACCGTTTTGATTTTATAATATGTTATTATTGGCAACAAATGGTATACAAAAACAATTTTTTTTTACATATTTTTTTGTAGTAGAGTGGTACCAAAGTAAGCGTCTTAAAAAAAAATAGATGGCTTGTCAACAGGATTTTAGCTCTTCAGGACATGTGAAACAAAAAAGTTGAACTGATTATTATTCTGTAGGCTTGTCATTGGGAAATTTTTTTTGAAAAATTACAAAAGGGCGGACTTTTGAAAAAAAAGTATGTTTTTCGGGTGGAAATCAGACTGTAATATGGAAAGTTAGGGCTGAAAAGAAACGAAACTAGCACCTGCCAGAGCTACTGATGTGTGGAATAACTGTTTAAAATTTCAGATCGGTTAAATAGAATTTGCTGAATTCTCAGATCAATCGGTTAAATGAATTTGCGTTGACGGACCAGAAAAATGTTGTTTTGAGAAAAACACGTTTAAAGTTTTCAAATAGATTTTCTTGACAAAATTCGTACTTACATTACTAGTCTATGCCTGGTGCGCATAATAATCCTTCGGTTTTTTCGTAGGCATCATTTTCAGCAAGTTTTGCTGCTCTATGTCAAGCACCCGACCGCTTTAGAAACCTTAGCTGCGTCTTTATCCGCCTTTGATACTCGAGTGGCGTTGTATTTCGTAGCGTAGCTAGCAGCGTGCGGACCGATTGTAACTCCCATAGTGTCCATAATTTTCAAAATATGAATGAAATTCTTCTTTGAAAGTGCATGCAGCTGTCAATGTAGCAATTTCAAGGGTCTTTTGCCCAACAAAAATATGTTTTGGAGCCAAATTCAAAAGCAATACGGTATCCTCGTCAAAAGCAGACGGATGAACAAAAGTATGTTCCTTCTTTTCGGCTTTGATGCTTTTATACTCACAACAGGACTCGGCACCCTCCGAGCAATGAGAATGCTGGGGATTTTCCTCAGTAAAAATCAAATGGTAGTAAGTCGCCCACACGGCGTTATTCATATCTTCCACTGAGTTTTCGTTTCAAATAATTGCTAATCCATAATACGCACTAAGTTTGGCAATTCACTTATTAGTCAACGCAAATGGTTTGCTTTTTGATGCATCATCAGTCTTTTCACCTTTTTTCAAGCTGCGTTCTTTCTTTTTCGGCGGCTCAGCTTCACCCGTAGATTTTCTGTTTTCGTCTGCTTTTTTTTCTTCTTCAAGTACAGCTTTTTTCGCTTTTTGCAATTACGTAAGGGCTTTTATTGCCTCTTTCACACGTCTGTACAAGCGTTTTTCCACACGCAAGACACACTCGCTTTTTTCGACGAGAGGATTACCATCGTAAACGTCAGCATCAATCAAATTTTTGAGAGTGTTGGAGTCGTCGTCTCTAATATATCTTTGGTACTTCACATTAAATCACTCTATTACCTCGAAAACTTCTCTTACGTTCACGTTTACCAGGACCAGGCGATGCGAGGTGCCTCTCTTTCCTGTTCTATCCATTTTCGCAATTCGTCGATGTTTACGCACGAAAGAACGAACGTATATTGATGCTTATTTTCAAAATTCTCATGGAACTATGCTCCAAAATAAATGTGTAGTGATGTACATATATAACATTCAGATGCATCGAGCAGGTATAACAACGGTACAATATATTACAAGAAGAGATTAAGGAATAGGGTCCTTCTGCCGTGCGTCTAGCAAAACGCAGCTACGACGCACAGTGCGGCCGATTCCCAAAAAGCTGGCCAAAACTCAAAAAATTAAGTAATTGATTCAAAATTTCTTACTCGGGGGTTGTCGGGGTCGCTGATTACGAATTTGATCTTAAAATATTGAAAATCCACCCCCTTCCACCCCTATTGGTCACCCCCTCACGTGAAATAGCGTATATTCAAGACCATAATCAAGATGCATGTAAATTTATATGTTTTCGGGGTCGCAAGGTAGCAAGTGGTAGCAGCTGAATCTTGTTTTATTCAGTAACCATTACTTTTTTGAGTAACCTTTAATAGGTTTCAAAGCAGCATATGACGGCGTTGTATTACTCTACAGTTTGAAAACTCAAATTTTATAAAAAAAATTGCAAAAAATGTATCTTCGTATTGCTGCAGCTAAAAATTTTGTGTCGAGGTATTGATATGTACTAAAGATTTCTCGTATTTTACTAACCTTCCGAAGATGATTCCATTTGGTTTTGTTCAATTTACTCCATTACAAAATCTTTCAAATGTGTACAACTTTCACTATTCATCGACAGTAATACGATGCTCAAACGAGGCCACGTTGCGACTGAAAATACAGAGGATACTTAGGGTACAGGACGTTGCTATGAACGGTTTTCACTACTCAAGGCATTACTGTAGCCAACCCAAAGACAAAAAAACTCTATCTAGAAACTTTTTTTTCGACTTTTGGCCAGCTTTTTGGGAATCGGCCGCACTGTGCGACGTGCTCTTCAATATGCACTATAACTTTATTGATATTTTGAATTTAGTGTAAAGTTTTCACATTATATTTTTAACATATTTTACTTTTAAAATATGTAAAAAAAGACAATTTTTTCAATTTTTAACCAGACTACTACTACCTTAAAAGGTAAATACTTTTTTTGCATTAAAAATAAATTAGTTTCCCTTCATACGCCCCAGATTTAGGTGATGTGTCTCTTGAACACTACTGCTCAGGTACGTCGCAAAAGCATACTGGATAGTCAAGGGTTATTACTAGCATATCAACAAACGATTAGAATAAAATAATATTGAATATGAAACTAAAAAGCACAAATACAA
This sequence comes from Anastrepha obliqua, assembly GCF_027943255.1. NCBI lineage: Eukaryota > Metazoa > Arthropoda > Insecta > Diptera > Tephritidae > Anastrepha > Anastrepha obliqua. The sequence goes on from NC_072895.1 coordinate 28,572,410, forward strand.
ATGTCACGCCACAAAGTTGTTGTCTAACCTTTCATCACCTTTTCATGTATTGAAAAGCAACAAAGCTTTCATGCTTCCGCGACAATTAATCAATCCGCTGACAATGCAGCGAACAACAACAATGCAAAGAAATGTAGATACACTTGACAAGATATTTGAGTTGCATGCATGTCATTATGTGCATACACTGAGCAACACAAGTGCGAATATTCCTAGCTGCGGCACACATTAAATTGTAAATGGTGGGCCGATGTTGAATGTGAACCACACCTAAACGTTAAGTTTTTTTCTGCATTTCATTTCACATTTTTATATTGTATTTCAGACTAACTCAATTTGAACCATGGAAAGATACACAATCAAGCAACGCGTTCAAGTTATTCAGGCTTATTATGAAAACGGGCGTTCAAATCAAAATGCATATCGCGCACTTCATCTTCAGTGATGAGGCACATTTTCACCTCAGTGGATTCGTCCATAAGCAGAATTGCCGCATTTGGGCGAATGATAATCCAAGAGTGATTGCCGAAAAACCAATGCACCCACAAAGAGTGACTGTTTGGTGTAGTTTATGGGCCGGCAACATCATCGGGCCGTGTTTTTTCCAAAATGAGACCGGTCAGACAGTTACTGTGAATAGTGTTCGCTATCGTGAGATGATAACGAACTTTTTATGGCCCGAATTGAAAGATATGGATGTAGACGATATGTGGTTTCAACAGGACGGTGCCACTTGTCACACAGCTAACGAAACAATGGCTCTTTTGCGTAGCGCCGATGTCAATTGGCCGCCAAGATCATGTGATTTGACACCGTTGGACTTCTTTCTTTGAGGTTATTTCAAAGAAAAGGTGTACGTTGATAAGCCAGCAACAATTCAAGAGCTAAAGGATTTGATAATTCGGCACATTAACGGCATAGAACCTCAATTATTTCTCAGCGTTATCGAAAATTTTCACCATAGGATGGAGGTGTACCGCCGAGGCCGCGACGGTCATTTGACCGATATTTTGTTCCATACGTAATTGAGTCATACCAATTGTATCACAATAAAGAGAAATGACAAAAGTTTTCTAAAAAAATTGTATTTTGTTCAAAATCAACACCGGCCCTTAAAACTTAACCACCCTTAATTTGAGAATATAAATATCGAATGCTGTTGTAAACTCTTTAAAGCATAAATTTTGCAAAACTCTGATGAGTATTCCTCGTAGAAATTTTTAACTTAAATAAAACATTGCTTGCAGAAACATTTAGTAGAGAGGCTTTCATATATTTTTACCAGCTGATGCCCGCGGCTTTGCTTGCGTATGAAATGAAATACTTACTTGATATAACAAACCATTTCTGCTTTTAGTTGAATTTTTTCCTTTATTTTTTCAGGATATTTAAAAGCTCGACTGAACAACCAGTTGATTCATCTGCCGAAGTATACGACACTCCCGCTTCACTTCGTTTCCCCGACAGCCGATTCTACGTTACCGGAACGATCCGGATTTACTATATGTATACTATACTATATTTTCGCAGGTTACATATATTTGAATTTCGATTTTTTTGTGACGATATGTAGGTACTCATGCCTCTCACTCGTGTTTCGGCTCGTCTTCGATTTTTAACTATTCAAAAAGATGGATCTAAGAACCTGTATCAAATTTTGCGGGAAAAACGAAATTAATTGCGCGGATGCATTCCGATTGTTGACCGCGCCTTATGGAGTAGCTACTTTGGACCAAAGCAACGTTTATCGGTGGTACAAAATGTTCTCAGAAGGCCGAGAAGATGTGAACAACGAAAAGCGTGTAAAAGTTTTGCTTGCCGTTTTCTTCGATTGCAGGGGCGTTGTGCATCATGAGTTCTTCCTACAAAGTAAAACGGTCAATAAGGAATAATACCTGCAAGTTATGCGCAATTTCCGCGAAGCGATCCGCCAGAAACGCCCGGACTTGTGGAAGAACAAAGATTGGCTCCTGCATCACGATAACGCCCCTGCTCACACATCGTTGCTTGTGCGCCATCGTTGACTTTTTCGCCAAAAACAACACACTAATGATGCCGCAGCCACCGTATTCCCCAGATTTGGCCCCCTCTGACTTTTTCTGAAGAGACTTTCTGAAACTGAAAAGACCCATGAAAAAACGACGCTACGCTACGATTGAGATATAGACGGCATCGAAGGAAGAGCTGAGCAAGATAAACAAGAAATGATTTTTTGAAGTGCTTCGAAGATTGGAAAAAACGTTGGCACAAGTGCATAATATCTCATGGAGATTACTTTGAAGGGACAAAATAGATATTAATGAATAAGTAAATAATTTTTGAAAAAACACAAAATTCGCGATACTCTTTGAACACACCACCATTCTTGCACTAAAGAATCTGTTTTATGTGGACTTCAAATTGATTGTATCTACAGTGATTTCTCCAAGGCCTTTGGCACTGTGTCACATAGAATTCCTTTGTGGAAACTGGGTTCTCTTGGCTTTCAGTCGGATTTTATTTTATGGTTAAAATCTAATCTAAGTAAAAGAAATTGTTTTGTTGCTGTTTGAGGATCTACTTCTGGTGTACTTCAAGATACTGGTCTAGGCCCCATATTATTTAACCTATTTTTGTGAATGAGAATAAGTTTCCGTCTTTGTGCAAGAGGTGTCGCTGCTGATACTATTTTTGTGTCCGCTCTAGTAATATACTGGTGATTTGAAGGTGTATATGTGAGGTCTCAATCGCAATAGTTGACATTCGTTTGAAATGTAAAGATCCTTTTTTATCTGACGTCAAAAATGTCTGCGCTCGTCCTAAAAAACAGCATTTGCGTGAAGTTATGCTTCATTATTACTTTTTAAAGAAAAGTGCAGCTGAACCGTGTCATATGCCGTATATCAATATTTACGGTAATCACGCTCCAACAGATACAACTTGCAAAGAATGGTTGCGACGCTTGCAAAGAGGAAATTTCGAAAATACTCAACTTCGAAGATACTCAACTACAACAATTATTGGATGAAGGCGCATCTGGAACCCTTGATGATATGTCTAAAGAGTTAGATGTTGACAGATCAACCATCCGTAAACGTTTGCGATCGAAGTGGTCCAGAAAGCAGGTAACAGGTAACTGAGTGCCACATCAATTAAAGGAGGCACCCGAGGATACAATGAGAAACGTTTTCTGACGTGTGAGATGCTTATTGAACGGCAGAAAAGAAAAAGTCTTCTGCATCACATCGTTACTGGCGATGAAAAATGGATTTATTTTGATAACCCTAAATGTCGAAAATGTTAGAGCCTGCCGGGTGAACCAGGTCCATCGACAGCGCCAAAAATATTCATGCTTCAAAGGTTCTGTTGTGCATCTGGGTGCCATCTGTTATGAACTCCAAAAGAGTGTCATCTGTTATGAACTCCTTTATTTTAAAATTGTTTTATGGAAATAAACGGAGATATAAAATGCAATAAAAGTGAAAATGAGTGTAAAAAAGGTTTGTTTTCATGTTTTTGTTATTTTATGTGCAATGTAAATTTCCATCATATTGTTTTTTACACAATAAATATCTTTATTTACACTAGGATTTTTTAAAATATTTTTCCTTTAATTTGGAGCATTAATTACAACACCCTGATTTATTTAAAAAAAACAGAAGGGTTAAATAATTCGTAAGTTTAACTAAGAAAGGACGGAAACTTATTCCCATACCCAATACAAATAATACTAGCAGATGCTTTTCGTGTGCCAGGGACCTATTGTATGCGGACGGCTTAAAAATGTTTGCCTCAATAAGTAACCCATAGGATGTGATCAAACTCCAGGCAGACCTTAATGAAATCTCTTCTTGGTGTGCATATTTTCGTATCTCTTTAAATAAAAAAAAAAAAATGTTTCAAGTCTTTACCCTAAATCACGTGATTTTCTAGAATCCTCGTATTGTATCTCTAATAACGTCGCACAATCTGTGGATGAGATCAAAGACGTGGAAATAATTTTCGACACTAATTTTTCATTCTGAAATCATATTAATTATATTATCTTAAAATCCTACTCGATCTTGGGCTTAGTTCGACGTAAGGCTGCAAACTTCTCAGATTCTTACACGATGACATCAATGTTCAGCGCAATATTTTTTGATTTAGGTTGGAATATGCTTTACTTATTTGGAGACCTTATCACCAATTTGCCATCATAAGAATAGAATAGGTACAAAAGAACTTTCTTAAAAATGCTCTAAAATCAGTCAGATTTTCTGTCCGATATCCGTTTTATACCTCCTACTTGTTATTAATTGAATTAAAGTCGCTTGAGTGCAGAAGGACGGTTCTATCGCTTTGTGATCACCTCTTCGAGACATAACACGGTCCTGAAACTTTTTCCGCAAAAGATCAATGGTTTCGTTGCTTGTGTGGCACGTAGCGCCGTCTTATGGAAAATAAACGTTGTCCAGATCAATACCATCCAATTCCGGCCATAAATAATTGTTAATCATTATTAATAAATTGTTTATATTATATTAGCACTAAGTCAATAGTTAGTTGGAACCTCTGTGTTTTATGACTGAATTCAATAAATAAATAAAGAAAGTAAGTTCCTTCAAATCGGTGCATGTTTCATTGAAATCCGTACACTCAAAAACGGGGTTTAAATATTTCATTGTGGGGTATTTATAAACATAAGATATAATGAAGATATGTATGTTCATATGTATTTACCATCTGCACATAAAAATGTATGTGATCTTAGATTAGAAAAGTTTGATTTACTGTAACATAAACGACTCAACATAATCCCCTACATGGTTTCTCCATCACCTGTATATATCCGTTATTTAACATAGGAATCAACACATTAACAGGGGGACTTACATGTTCACTTACTACTCTTACATACACAACTCTTGCTTTGTGCTGTATTCCGTATGCTTAACAGCAGTAGAGCGCTCTCACCTGTAATTTGCAGGCGAGCAGCGCTGTTATGTGGGCGTGTATGCTAGGTTCTATAGGATGTTCATAGTACTGGAGCGCCATTTTTAGGAAACATCAAAAAAAATGTCTTTGTCTAAAGCAATGAAAAGCCCACTGAGAATCAATTACAAAAATTTTAAAATAAAAAATAAATAAAAATATACCTAAAGCCTGGCAAGTACCAAGTTGCTAGTACTAAATTCTTTCAGTCAAAGTTCAATATCTCCCTCTGATTTGCTTCAAATTTTTACACCAAATTACGAAAGCGTTAAAATTTCTAAATATATCAAAAATACAAAAGTCTCTTTTCATGAAAAAATCAGTCAAATGAGCCTAAAACCGCACTAGTTCCAAGTTGTTCTTACTAAATTCTTTCAGTCACAGTTCAAAAACTCCTTTAGTTTTCCTCTGATTTGCTTGAAAATTTGACACACGTTTACGAAAGAAAAAGAAAAAAAGTGCGTGTGGCGTAGTATACATAACAGAAGTGAAACTTTCAGGACAGACAAAGAAAGAGGGAGAGATCCGAGAGAGAATGAGAGAGAGCAAGAGAAAGAATATATATCTATATAAATTCACAACATTTGCAGAGAATACAAATAGACAAAATTTACAAAAAACAATATATTGCTCTCTTTCGCTCTACTATAGTACTATGGCGTTAGTGCTGTACGTTTACGAGTTAGTCTCTTTCTCTCTCTCTGTTATATTCTAACGCCTTGTATCTATACTATAAAGATGAATGTCTGTGCGTTGTCCGCGTATCACTACGAAACGACAACACCAAATGACGTAAAAATTTTTATATTCATTCATATTCATATTTTCCCCCAATTTTTTATAGGCATGTTTTTATGATGGAACTATCTTCCAGGCCGCGCCACCACTCTAATTCGTCACTAATAATCGAATATTTGCTTAAATTTAATCTAAAAAATCTTAGTTTTTCCTATTTTCCACTATTTATAGCACACTCTAGACTTCATAACCCGCATAAACTGTTCAACTATGACCCAAATGCAAAGTTCAGAAACGGTCTGAGATAGAAAATTAATAAAAATAATTTTTCTAGATATTTTTCTGATTGGTTGTTTTGATTTTATTCAACGAGGCATAGCAACGGATGCCGGGTATTGTAATATTATGGTAATTACAATAATAAAAAATTATTTTCTATGAAATTATTGTTTGTTATTCTATTATATATTATACATATCCTAAATCCCTCAAAGCTACTCCTACGCGAGCGGGGCCGCGGGTTAAAACTAGTGTAATATAAACGTGGTTCTCTCTTGCTCCTACAACACGAGTAACGTCGTACGACTTAGACTAGAGACCTAGCATAGGAGTGAGAGAAAAGACGAAGGACCGCACAAAAGGGAGACGCGAACAGCCTAAAGTGTATCTAAGATATATATAAGGTATAGCTCTCTCTCTCCTTTGCTTCTACGTTATATCTTTTTTCTCTCTCGCGGAACGAAAATACCCAAAACGTTGCATGAAATTTTACTCTCCATTCTCGCTCGTCCGTCGACGCCTATGAAGTTTCACTTCAAAAACGCCCGTATACTCCACGATTCAAGTTTAAAGTTTACTTACTTAATCCATTGACGCAGTTTGGAGGTAAGGAAAAAAGAGCATAAGTTTATCCCCTTCTTAAAAATATAGTAAAAAATTGAAAAATGGTTGATGCAGGTCATAGAATAATATTATTTTATGAATGGTATTTAATGGGTTGATGCATGACCGACTGTTGCAGAACCTCCTGCTATTAAGCAGAAGGGATTGAAGACAGCTGGTTGTACCGATGATGGACCACTATCTATGAGCGAAGCACATGGAAAAGGTAGGCATCTCAGACAGTGCACTCTGTCCAGCTTGTGAAGAGGAGCATGTGACAGCAGACCACTTTCTGTTCGTCTACCCGGCCTTCGCTCGAATCGGGCTTTAGGTCCTCTTTGGCACTACAAGTTCTACTCAGATTTCTTTGGAGGTCGGGTGGATTTAAAGAGAATTACAAAAAGGAAACCCGGGTGCAGTACAATGGACTTAATTGTGTCTGAGCGCTGAACTTTCTAAAAAAAACAATGGACTCCAGAGGTATATGTGAGATCTTTTTAAATATCAGCCAGCACTACCTAACCTTTACTGAAATGTATTTTCGTATCCTCTCTGTATACCCAATTATCAGAAAGTACCGGGAATGTTTAATTTAAACGGACCGCGCTCGTGGGAACCGGTCCATATTTTTTCTTATGTTGGTAGGCCTGTAAAACACACATCTGTCACTCTTTAGTGCTATCGGATTGTTTGAGAGAAGCTGTACGTCGCAAACGGCTGGAAATATGGGCAAACAATTCTTGGACTTTGCATGATGATAACGCGCTATCGCACCGAGCCGAAATTGTGCTGGATTATTTGACCAAACACCAAGTAAATACCAACGTGCAAGCACCGTATTCATCTGATATGGCCGCGTACGACTTCTTTTTGCTTCCCAAGTTGAAGTTACCACTTCATAGAAGGGGATTTCAGTCGATAGAGGAGATCAAAGAGAATGCGACGAAGGAGCTGAAGACCATCCCTTCGTCGGCCTACCAGAGGTGCATGGAGGACTGAGTTAAACGTTGGCACATGTTGCTTCAGACGGGTCATATTTTGAAGAAGATTAAATAGATTTGCCTGAAACTTAACTCTGTTTTGTTTTATTTAAACATTCTCGGTACTTTCAGATCATAAAGTATTAAAAGTCGATGTTTACCCAGTTTTGCATCAGCGACATTTTTTCATTCCATCTGGATCTGTGCCTGCATGAACGTCAATAAAAGTTTACGATTATCTTTTCAGATAGCCAAGTAGCCATGGAGCCATTGGTAAACAGAGGACCGGCAAACGTTTCTTGGGGTCGGAACCATTCCGGCATCTATACCTTTAAATATACAAATAAGTAATTATTTATTCGCTTGAAGAGCTCTTTCAACTCAAAAAGTAGGTAGGGAGGCCAGTCTGGCACTCCCCAAGTAGCACTGAAGTGCCGTTTTGATACCATTAAGAGACCTCCCACAGGCAGATATCTACAGCCAGCCAGAGCTGTTGACATAGTGAAGAAGATTGCTGGGGTTTAGGTTGACGCACTGCCCCAGGCTGTCAAAAAGTTACTATGTTAAAATTTTTGAAAAGTTATCTCTATTGTTTATTCTAAACACAACTTTTTCCCAGCATCTGAAGTTTTAAGAATTATTTTGCATAGTGTACAAAGATTTTAATTCATTATATGGATAAATGCCAGAGGATACAACAACAATTGATTAATCAATTTGTTTTGTAGCGACAAACAAATGGAGCCAATTAGTTGACTAATTTGTCAATTACAAAGTGAGCCGATGACAGCAGCGCAGCTGGTGGCAAGTTGAGCGAATGCGCACCGCATTTGGCGGCATGGCGCCAATGCGCACACACAAACAATAGCACTAATAGATATGTAGACATCATTTTTTTTAATTTTATACCGATAGAATATAATTTTTGTGAAATGTAAAGGATTGCGTCCTTTAATTGTCTGCCGATAGCGTCAAATGGAATATCGAACTCCATAAATATTCGACGAAAATTCCCATTTATCTAATGCGTGGGCATAAATTATGATAGCAGAGCGCAGCGCATGCGCATAAGAGGCACAAGTGAGTGCACATACATACATACATATATCCGTATGCATTTTGGGTACGTGCATCTGCTCAACTCATCCTTGCCCTTTCCTATCTTTCTCCTTTCTTTCGGGCAGCTGCTGGTGCGCCCACCGCAGAAGGGTCGTCTGCTTTCTAATACCAACTTTCTTCGATTTTCAATTTCTCAATTTTCTTGTTTTTTTTTTCTTCGAAGTCTTCCACTTAGAAACATTTGTTGTTGTACAGCGATAAACATGCATTGTGTGTGCCATGTAATGCCTGAGTGGCTTGAATGTTGCGTTTCAAGAGGGTCTGCCCGCCGTGGCCGCGTCGAGTGCATTTTCTGCTCAATTAACACATTGCCAACAAATGCGCAAGATACCGCAATGACAGCTACACACGAGTACATGAGCGCAGACAGGCTGTCAAGGTGTCGTGGCGTGTGTGGCCACCCGCCCGAGCAACCGGCTGCCTGTTTCCTCTGCTCTTATTGTACTGTGCCATTTCATAGCCACCATTGCATTCAGGTGAGTTAAAGGCGAGGGGACAACGCTCTGCTACATTTGAAGTGTTGAATTGCTTGTAAGGCCGAGTAGTGCCGAATGGCTAAGTGGCATTTTGGTATTGTGTCTGACGATGAAGGTGTTGAACGCTGCGTTATTCGTTAATTAATATATTTATGCGAATTATGGCAAGCAGTATTTTACAAGCCAGAAATAGCGATGCGTTTTTATTTTATTAGCATTTTTCATACTTTGGTGGGTGTGTATGTGAGTGTGTGTATGATAATATGAAACACGCCTATTTCACATTTTTAGATGAATTTGTTAGGTGGTTTATTGCAAATAATTTTAACGCATTTTTATCAACACCAGAACCTCCTGCTTTACTTATTTGATGTGCGACTCTCCTGCTCACAGAGGCTTCACTGGTCGGGTAACAGATCAAAATAAACTAATAAATTTTAACATGAAAAATGCATTAATTTTATAAAATTAAATTTTGAAAGAAAGACTGTTCCACACTAACTATTGCGCAATAGGGAGCGGCCGCCGTAGCCGAATTAGCTGTGCGTGACTATTACTCACTTAAAAAAAGTCACTTACAACAACTCCCTGACCAGGATCCAAACTCACTGTGTGTACACAACATGAAACTCAAAGAAAATATTTTTTGTAATAACGATTGCCACTCCGCAAGCATTGGCATACCTGTTTCTGCCATGAATGGCTTCTGTCGCAGCTGCAGAAACAATGAGGAAGTGCAGGGACTTTCTTTGATGCTGCCCCGTTTTTGCCCGAACACAACATCGCTGTCTGAAGACTTCTTTCTTTAGATGTCTACCAGAATTGGAATCCACAGTATTTCATCATTACATAGAAGCAAATATTGGTTTCAGTACGTCGGGAATCAGTCACCCGGAGCCCTAACAAGTGGCATTATGATGGGCCATCAAACCCTGAAAGTTCTTCTGAGTACAGCAGTATTGGAATTTGTAGTGACAGTCAAGTTGCACTGAAAGCACTTGCTAACCCACGCTGCTCTTCGAAGTTAGTCGATGAATGTAAGACAAAACTGAACAGTGTTGCAAAACACAAGAAAGTTAGTCTTATTTAGATGCCTGGACATTTTGGTATTACAGCGAACGAGTTAGCTGATAAATTGACAATTGAAGACTCTTCAAGTATGCCACTAGGCACTGAACCCTTTCTAGTTGTCAATTCCGCATCGATTCAACTATGAATTGACGACTTCATGAGGTCTACCCATAGAGGACGCTGGTCCGTGTTGAACTCGTGCAGAGTAGCCAAGTGCTTTGTGAAAGAACCAAACAGGAAAATAGCGACCTTTCTCCTAAAACTCAGCAGAAAGAACCTGAGAGTACTGGTGGGTATAATTACAGGGCACAATGGCTGTGGTCAGCATATGGCTGCCATGGGGGTCGTAGACAGCCCGATATGCCTATCCCATCTTGAGAATGACGACGCTGCACAGCATTTTCCCTCTAGCTGTGCGGCGTTCTCCAGAATCAGACTTAGGATATTGGGTTGCGATAAAGTTCATATTCTTCCTCTTCCGGATCTCTTAAGTTTCATCAATGAATCCAAGAGATTTGTGGAAGAGTTGGGGTCACTCAAACTAATTTATCCGTCTCACCACCCACTTCTTATCTTTTCTATCTCTATTCTTTCTACTGAAATCTATGCGGGTGTAGTAAAAAGGTCTTAGTCTCGCAACTAACCTGGAGATTGGTAACGCCTACCTGGGGGCTTATCGGCTGCAAAAAAACTACAGGTTTCCTCCTCGCAGTTTCCTCTCAGAGAACTTTGAAGGTTACACCGTAGGTTGGTTCATCCTTTTTTCCGCTGATAGACATAAGTGGCACACTGATTAATATTTTTTTTAGTTTTTATGTTCCAGATAAATAGAAAACCCAAAATGGACAATACCGCCCATATCCAATTTTTTAGGAGGGTCAATTTCAGCGCCATTTATAAAATTATAAAAATTTAAAAAAAAATTATTTGTTTTTTTTTTTCATTTAAAATTTTCTTTTTGTTTTGATTTGTGTATGTAAAACAAGTGAAATAAAAAGCCTAACAAATTTAAATGGGGTTTTCATTTTTTTAATTGAAAAAAACTTCCAGAAAATACCCTAAATTTTCGAGCTCTAGACCACCGGGACCCCTTAACTTATTTGTACGACCGCCGTAGCCAAATGGGTTGGTACGTGACTACCATTCGGAGTGCATAGGTTTGAATCTCCGTGCATGAAACAGCAAATGGAAGTTTTGAAGTTTTTATTATCGCATTCAACAGCGCAAGCGGAGGCAAGCAGAGGTCACAAAATCGCTATGGCAAAAGCCATCAGTGAGATATTTTTATGATTCGTTAAAGCGAGAATTTGTTATTCCAAAGTTAGTTCGCAAATTTGCATGGTTTCGGTTACAAAAAAACAAAATAGAAGAAGAAGATATCTCAAAAAAATATTTGAATAAAAAAATATGTTTAAAAATATATATTTAAAAACATTATAAAAAAAAATAGAAAAAAATATTAAAAAAAAAACAAAATATTTAAAAAAGTATAAAAAAAATATTAAAAAAAATTTAAAAATTTATAATATCATTTATTATTTAAAAACGTATAAAAAAATAATAAAAAAACACAAATAGTGAAAAAAAATTTATTTTAAAAAAATAAAAAAAAAATTAAAAAAAAATTATAGTTTTATTAATTACTTTAAAAAAAATTTTTTTTAAAATTCGCTAAACCAAAAATTTGTTATTCCAAAGTTCGCTCGCAAATTTACATGGTTTTGGTTAGAAAAAAAGAAGAAGAAAATATTTCAAAAAATATTAAAATAAAACAAAATATGTTTAAAACATATATTTAAAAAATTATAAAAAAAATATTTACAAAAACAAATATTTTAAAAAGGTATACAAAAAAATATTAAAAAAAATATTAAAAAATTTATAATTTTATTTTTTGTTTAAAAAAGTACAAAGAAATATTTTAAAAAATTTCGCTAAGTCAAAAATTAGTTATTCCAAAGTTCGCTTGCAAATTTGCATGGTTTTGGTTACAAAAAAACAGGAGAAGAATATATTTCAAAAAAATATTAAAATAAAAAAAATATTTAAAAAAAATATATATTTAAACAAATATAATAAAAATAAAAAAACAGAAATGTTAAAAAAAATGTTTTAAAAAAGTATACAAAAATATTAAAAAAAAATTAAAAACATTATGATTTTATTTATTATTTAAAAAAGTATGAAAAATAACAACAAAAAAAATTTAAAAAAGTTATTTCAAAAAAGTATAAAAAAATATTATAAAAAATTAAAAAAAAATTAAAAACTAAAAATTTATTAACTCCAAATTTTTTTTTTAATATTTAAAAAGTAATCACCATGAACTCATTTATGCTCGCCAGTGTATGTATGTAGATATGTATTCATCTGTGAAACAAATTTGAGACATCGATCCATGTAAGGAATTTTAATTTTTTGGGGTTGCGTGGCTGCGCTCACTTTTTACAATAAAATCCATTCAAAAGCAGAATAAGAATTCTAATGGTAACTGTCTTTGATTACATACATACATATGTACATACTCATACATATAACACAAGATGCATAAGAACTCAAAAGTTGATACCAAATTGAAATCGCAAACAGACAGTCCAATTGTATTCCTTTATATGGACAAAAGTGATTACGTATTCACACACCTAAAAGTGGCAGCAGCAACAGCAGCGAAATAAATATCGAAATGTTAACAATGACAAATGCGACAATACTTTTCGAGCACAAATACTTGTAAATAAACAATCGCGTTACAAATCAAATCAATCGCACAAACAAGCATATCAAATTGCAGTCCGCCTCGCCAACTCCCTCTGCAACTCACTCACTCCATCACTCACTTCGCATGATGACTGCAGCGCGTTGCTTGCCTGCCTGCCTGCTAGAGTACCGGAGTACTGGTGAACTGTTCCGCTCATTTGTCTGTCTGTCCACTGCACGTCTATTATTATGGTATTATTACAATTTTTTATTATTGTTGCTTTTATTATACGAGTAGTTTATTGGCATTATTATTGCTGCTGTGGCTGTTGCTGCTGTGATTGCATATTTTTTATTTAACGATTGTTTAGCCTAATTTTGTTGTATTTACAAACAAACTCATGAACAGGCAGGCAAAACAAATGTGAAAAGTAATGCGATTCAAAACTGTGTCGACGGCCAATACAAGATAATGTAAAATGAGCTGCATAATTCCTCGCAAAGAATCGTGAGAGTGTTGGGACAAGGGGCTTGTGGAATGGGCGTGTCCGGCGTGAAATTTAAGTCTACGTCTTATTCACTGCTTGCATTGTACATATAATATTTCAATCAGCTAATCGCAAAGAGGAAGTGAAGTGCGAGGAAGTTTCAGGGTTGAAAGTGTCTTAATAGATTTGCTCACCTGCCGCTACTGACATACAGTTTGTCTCATAATTCATTCACATTGTAATATTGTATGGCAGCATTATTTACTTAGTAGAATCGATTATGGCGTATATTGGGTATGGGAATAAGTTTCCGTCCTCGTGAAATAGGTGTCACTGTTGATACTATTTTTGTATACGCTCTCGTAATCTACTGGTGATTTGATTTGTTCAAAAAGTATCGCGAATTTTGAATTTTCGCAGGTTACGTATATTTGAATTTCGATCTTTTTTTTGTGACGATATGTTGGTACTCATGTCTCTCGCTCATGCCGACGAGTTCGACCATTTTGAATGTTCAGTTAATTGTTGACAGCTGCTTTGCTTTGAGGTGTTTCGGCTTGTCTTCGATTTTTACCTATTCAAAAATATCGACCAAAGAACCTGTATCAAATTTTGAGTGAAAAACGAAATTAAATGCGCGGATGCATTTCGAATGTTGACTTTGTCATGCGGAAAAGCTACTTTGGACCAAAGCAACGTTTATCGGTGATACCAAATGTTCTCAGAAGGCCGAGAAGATGTGAACAACGAAAAGCGTTCCGGACGCCCGAGCACTTCAATAACAGACGCAAAAATTGATGAAGTGATGAAAATGCAAATTGGTATTGGCCAATCGTCGAATCACCGTTAGAGAAGTTGCTGAGTGCCTAGACATATCGATTGGCTAGTGCCATTCGATTTTTTCAATGATTTGGAGTGGCATGAGACGGATCGCCGCAAAATTCGAACCAAAAGCAGCATCGCGTGAACATTGCTAATGTGGACTCTCCGCGACGACCCAAACTTGCTAATTTGCTCCAGAGGGTCATAACTGGTGAGGAATTGTGAGTTTATGGTTATGACGTGGAAACCAAAACTCAATCACCTCAATGGAAGCTGCCGCACGAACCAAGTCCGAAAAAAGCGCGCCAAGCTCGGTCGACTGTAAAAGTTTTACTTACCGTTTTCTTCGATTGCAAGGGCGTTATGCATCACGAGCTCTTGCCACAGGGTAAAACGGTCAATAAGGAATATAACCTGCACGTCATGCTCAATTTGCGCGAAGCAATCCGCCAGAAACGCCCGGATTTGTGGAACAACAAAAATTGGCTCTTGCATCACGATGACGCCCCTGCTCACATATCGTTGATTGTGCGCGACTTTTTGGCCAAAAACAACACATTAATGATGCCACAGACACCATATTCCCCAGATCTGGCCCTTTGTGACTTTTTCTTGTTCGTCCAGGAGCGCTACGCTACGATTGACGAGATAAAGACGGCATCAAAATAGATATTAATGAATAAATAAATAGTAATTCACAGGAGTAGTTCACATTCATTTGAAGCGTAAAGATCATTTCATTTCAAGATCCCGAAGAAACAGCATTTGCGGGAAGTCATGCCTCATTATCACCTTTTAAAGAAAAGTGCAGCTGAAACATGTCGCATATTGATCAATATTTGCGGTAGCCACTCTTCCAAACTGGCAATTTCGACGCGAGTGATAAAGATCGCAATGGGGCACAGAAAAAATTCAAAGATACTCAACTACAACAATTATTGGATGAAGACGCATGTCGAACCCTGTATGATATCTCTAAAGAGTTGTATGTTGACAGATCAGCCGTCGGTAAACGTTTGCACGCGATGAGAATTGTCCAGAAAGCTGGTAACTGGGTGCCACATCAATTGACAGAGGCACCCGAGGAGATATCGATGGTAGTAGTCTGGTCAAATACTCATTTCTAATAGTTATTTTTTAGGAATTTTTTTTTAAGAAAATAAAATGCTATCGTTTTGATTTTGTAGTATGTTATTATTGACATCAAATAGTATACAATAGCAACTTTTTTTCACATATTTTTTTGTAGTAGTGTGGCGCCAGAGTAAGCGTGTTAAAAAAAGATAGGTGGCTTGTCAACAGGATTTCGGCTCTTTAGGACACCTGAAACGAAAAATTTAAACGGATTATTATTCTGTAGGCTTGACATGCCAGCAGGTGTTCTTTTCAGCCCTAACTTTCTATACTACAGTCTGATTTCCACCCGAAAAACATACCTTACATGGTTCCTTTCATTTGCGCCTCTTGTAATGAACTGAAATCAACCAGGCAAGTACTTTGCATTAAAATTAGTTATTCCACTTTGCACTTACCTATTTTTAACGAAAAAAAAATATTAAAACTTGAAGTGAAAAAAAATTGTACACTATAAACAAATAGAGGCTAGAATGGGTTGGTGCGGGAATACCATTCGGAATTCACAGAGAGAACGTTGGTTCGAATCTCGGGGAAACCAAAATTAATTGAATTAAAGCAAAAAAAAACAATGGAAAATTTTAAGCTGCTGGAGGAGCTGGAATAACTGCGCCCTTTTAAAAATTACTGAGAAGTGCTGCTACCAATTTTCACCAAAAGATGTGCACTTTTATTTATGTATATAATATGTTTTCAATAAATATAATTCCGATAAAAAAATGCCAATGCCACAGCCAAAAAATATCAATGCCACATCTGCTGTGCGTGGAGGTCAAAAATATTGGGTTGGCAACTACTATAAGTAATTTCGGATTTCACTCATAGATGGCTTCAGTTGAATTTTTAGGTTTGCAGACGTAGTACAATTCAGTTGTCAATCAGTAAAAAAAAGTTTTTTGATCGGTTGCGTAGTTTTTGTGTGGCGTTCGTTGAAAAATGGAAAATCAAAAGGAACATTTTCGTCATATTTTACTCTCTTATTTCCGCGGCCGCAGTAGCCGAATGGGTTGACGCGTGACTTCTACTCGGAATTCACTGAAACACCAAAAATTAATTAAAATTAATTAATTAATTAATAGCGGTTGCCCCTCGACAGACAATGGCAATCCTCCGAGTGTATTTCTGCCATGGAAAAGCTCCTCATAAAAATATCTGCCGTTCGAAGTCGGCTCGAAACTGTAGGTCCCTCCATTTGTGGAACAACATCAACATGCACACCACAAATAGGAGGAGGAGCTCGACGAAACACCCAAAAAGGGTGTATGCGCCAATTATAAATATATATATTTCCGCAAAGGGAAAACCGTATCGCAAGCTCATAAAAAGTTATGCGCTGTTTATGGCGACGAAGCCTTAAAAGAACAGCAGTGTCAAAATTGGTTTGCCTAATTTCGTGCTGGTGATTTTTCAGTTGAAGTTGATGACGCCCTAATCAAAGCAATAATCGATTCGGATCGTCACAGTACAACACGTGAGATTGCAGAGAAGCTTCATGTATCACCTACATGCTTTGAAAATCACTTCAAACAAATTGGCTATATTCAAAAACTCGCGCCATGGGTTCCTCACGTACTGAAAGAAACGCATTAACAGCTGCGATTTGCTAAAAAAAAAGGAAGTGAAAATGATCAATTTTTAAAACGACTGGTAACTGGCGATGAAAGATGATGGGTTGTTTACCAAAATATCAAGCGGAAAAGGTCGTGGTGCAGGCCAGGTAGACCAACTCAAACAACATCAAAAGCTGATATTCATCAAAAAAGGTTATCAGTTTGGTGGGATTACAAAGGAATTGCTCAAGAGCTCAAAGTAGCTCTTCTCATCCAACCGAACGATCAATTCTGATGTCTCCATTGAACAACTAACGAAATTAAACAATTCAGTTGAAGAAAAGCGGCCCGAATAGACAAATCGAAAAAGTATTGTAAATTTCGGTATTTTTAAAACTAAGATAAAAAAAATGAAAAACATTTTTACTATCCATTTTTTATGGGTTTTATTAATATTGGATATATAAAAAAAATTAATAAAATAAAAAAAATCGTGGAATTACAGGCCGGCGGAGTGGGAGCTACTTAAAAAACGATGCTCCGTGGTAGACATGATTCCAACCCTTGTAGTGACCTAAAACAAATAAATTAAAAGAAATTCTTCATTAGTTAAGATGTTGCTGTCGGATTACCCCAAATCAAAGAAAAAAACAGTCATAAAATGGCGTCAACTTGAAAAAACAAACATTTTTTTACCCTCTTTTTTTACTTTTTAATCTTTTTTTTTAATTACTTCAAACTTACATTTTTTCAAAATCTGAGACAGGCGCGATAGATAGATGTATAGTGAAAAATTCTGATCAAACTTCAAAGCAATCGGCCAAGTAGAACTTGAGATATCATGACGACCATCTCAAAAAAAGTAGTTTTGAGAAAGTCGCGTTTGAAGTTTGAGCAACAATTCCAATAGAATAACTCATAATATTTACTACTCACACAATAAATTTCTTAAGAGAAAAAATAGATATTATTATAAAGAAATAATAAATAAATAAAAATAAAGAAAAAACATAGCCATTTAGCTGATTTTTTCATGTAAAGGCCAAAAATGGGACATCCCCCAAATTGGGGGACATCAGAATTCGTTTTAGAGGTATGGTTTCTTCGGCAAAGTTTCTTATTTTGATCCCTAGAATACGATTTTCACAGAGCAATGAGCGATTTTTTAATCGACCCGCCCTAATGCATATGTAAAAAATAAATAAAAGTTGTGTGGAATTCAAACGATTTTCTGGAAAGAACGAGTCCTCAAGTGGTCCAGTAACATCTGCCGTTCATTGTGCGATTCGCTCCACTCGGCCGGTTTAGACGTCAAGTCACAAAATCCGATGTGTCTCCAAAAATAATTCGAATTTTGAAGAATCCGTTGAAGGGCATATTTTTGAAGATTTAAACTTTGAAAATATGCAAAAAAAATCGATTTTCTCAAATTTCTAGTCCAGAATACCCCCTTGAATGGTAAAAACTTCAATGATGATGATGATGTCAAATCGTACCTGATTCAGTTTTTTGCTAATAAAAACCAGAAGTTTTATGAATGTGGAATTATGATGCTGCCTGAAAGATGGCAAAAGGTCATTGATCAAAATGGACCATGCATTACAGAATAAAGTTGTTTAGTTCAATGAGAAAATTGTCTTTGATTTTCTAAAAAAAATCCGCAATTACTTAGTTGCCAAACCAAAAATCCAGTGTTTGTGGCTCTATCGCTTACGCGACGTATAGTCCATAGGAATGAGAATAAAAACGCGCTTTTTTCTTTTACTTTTGACTAAAGTATTATTAATAAAACTTTATTGATGTAATTTATTTATTTTATTTATACAGAAACTGGAAAGTGTTGTCTGTCGCTTGCGTTTGCAGCACTTCCATACTAACGCATTTCTTCACTTATCAATACGTACGTATGCATGTATGTATAGGTAGAATATATAATCTATGTATGTATGTATATATATTTATATAACTTGTAAATTTAATAAGGTTTTCGTCACAGTTAACAATTAAAAAATATTTTTCATAATCATAAAAATTAGAAATAAATTCAAATATAGATTTTTTATTTTCTTTTTTTTAATTTTATTTTGGAAAAAGAGTTACATATTTTTGAAAGGAGAATTGAGGGAATAATTTGTTCATTTACAAATATCTACGAGTATGAGTCCGAAAGCGTTTCGCCTCTCAGCCTCTTGGCATAGCCAACCAGTGGTTTACTGAGTTTGGGAATATGGTAATTTTAGCTGGTGTATATGTGAATGTGTATGTGTATGTGAGGATGTATGTATGTGTGTATATGTGTATATGTATGTATGTGTGTCTGCGTGTGTAGGTAAGAGTGGTTGCTGAGCACCAGTTTGATTTTCTTTTAACAATTTTTAGCTATTACTTCTTAAATATGCGAAGTGAAGTGGTCAGTTTTGCCATTTATTTGCTTCGATTTTATTACTTTTAACATTTTTTTTTCGTTTTACAGAAGTAGTTATTAATATAATTTTATAATTTTATACAACTTACAATTGGGTGTGAAATCATTGGCAGCATTTGGTGAGAGCAGCCAAAAGTTCTTCAAACAAGTTACAGTGTTTTATAAGTAGTTATTTTTTTAAATATTTTTACTTAAAATTTCTTTTATTGTTTTTGTTGTAGTAGTACGTAAGTAAAGTTCTAACTCCATGGCCTTGATCTTCTGCAACACCGCGTATTTGCATTGTTTTTTTTTTCTTTCCTTAAGTACAGTGCTTTGAGATTTTTTTTCTGTTTCGTGTACTTTTTTCTTGTTAACTTTAGCTTAGTTGAAAAAAATAATTATTCGAATTTTCATTTAATTTTATAATTTTAAATACATTATGTTTCTTTACAATAAATGTTTGATGTTAGTTTTTTGGCGTTATTTTTTATTAGTAGGTTCTCGCATTTTTGTTTCCTTGGTTTCTTTGAATTAAAATTTTTTGCCGCTTAAGGTCCATCCTGTGGCGCCAGTTGTGTGCGTTTTTTAAAGCTTAGCATGTTGCGTGTTGTTGTGTTTAATACGTATCCATTAGTTTTTTGAGTTTTTTTTTTTAATTACAGTTTTTACTACATTTAATGGTTTTTTTGCTTTACTTTGGAGTTTAATATTCAAATGACCCTGTTTTCACTTTAGGCAGGGGTATTCATAGCGAATAGGAAATTTCGAGATTCGGCTTTTCACCTTGAATTTAAGTTTCGATATTTATGACTTCAATATTGTGAAGCAGACACCAACAAATATGCCTTGCTAAAGCCAATAAGATGACTATGTGGAGTCTGCTATAAATACGGGTATGCACGGCTATGCTTGACCGCTTCTTTGAGGGACTTTTTTGCGTCAGAAATAAATATGGATAAGAAATAAATATTTGGCGCGTGCACTTGAGTTAAGTGTTTGGCCGAGTCCCCCCTCCTATTTGCAGCTTGCATTACTGCGAGCATAAAATGTTTTTTATGAGGAACTTTTTCATGGCAGAAATTCACTCGGAGGCTTGCCATTGCCTGCCGAGGCGTGACCGCTGTTAGAAAAAGCTTTTTCTACCATTTCCGGCCGGAGACTCGAACCTGGACAATTTCGTTTGCTTTCAACTCACGGATGGCTTATCGATACAGGTTAGAATAGTGGAACCGCACACAGTACAGTACACAGTATTTTTTCAATCTTTTTCTATATTCAACAGAGATTTTTTTGAGCAGATTGTGGTTTTTTCTCGCCGATATAGACTAACGTCTAAAATTTTTGGCATAGATTTTTGAAGTTAATTATTTTTGGTTCTCTTTAACATTTCCAAATGTTTTTTGTGAGGAAAAAGTAATTAATGCGAAAATTTAAAAAATTATTAAAAAAAAACAAAACATTTAAAAAATGATTTTTGGATTGGAGTGAAATATTTCTGATTCTTTTTAAAATTTCCAAATGTTTTTTTATTAGGAAAAATTAATTCATAAGAAAATATATATTTAAAAAATAATTCAAAAAAAAATTTTGGCATTGACTCTTTTTAGCATTTCCATTTGTTAGGAAACATAAATAATGAGAAAAAAATTTTTAAAACTAATTTTAATAAATGTTTTTTCTTCAAAATTTTAAGGCAACATACATTTTTTTTATTGTTACAAAACATTTCCCCCAAGATCGGAAAATATTTATTTTTAATTAAAAACTCACCTTTGTTGTTTTTTTTTGTAAAAATTTAAAAATTACTTAATGATTTTTTGTTTTTTAATTTTTTCTCATAAATATTGTACAAAAAAAATTTTTTTGGACAATTTTTTTCTCTCAAATTTCATACATGACAGAAACTAAATTTTTTCTGACAAGTTTTACTTAAAAAAAATTTAATTTCTCCACAAACAATTTTTCATTTTAATTTTTTCTCCGAAATTTATACACAATTTGATTTAATTTAAATTTTTTTTTTTTTAATTTTTTCTCACAAATTTTGTCAGAAAAATTTCGTTTTTTCCAAAACATATTTTTGTTTTTAAATTTTTGCTCACAAATTTTTTAATTAATATTCTCTCACAAATTTTGTTTATAAAATTAAATTTTTTCCAAAACAAAATGTCTATTTTTTCACAAATTATGTATAATGACCTTACATTTTTTCGATGAAAAACATTTTTGTTCATAAATTAAGAAATAAATCATATTTTTCTCTTAAATTAAAAAAAAAATTGTATTTTTTCCAAAAAAACTTTTTTATATTTTTTCCAAAAAAAATATGTTTTTTTTAATTCTTTCTAACAAATTTTTTTATGAAGATATCCAATTTTTTCCACAAAATATTTATGGTTTTATTTTTTGCTCACAAAAATATAAAAATTGTATTAAAAACTAATTTTTTTTTATTAAAAAGATAACTGAAGTTATTTCATTAAATAAATATCAGAATTATAGAATATTTTCCATTTTAATTTTTATTTTTGTCATGCTCAATTTTACAAATAAAAAAATGTCCGAAAAGTGTACCATATCCAAAACACAACCATACATTATACTTTTAAAAAACAAAAAAAAAAATTTTTAATTTTCCCTCACAAATTTTGTATCCAAACATTAAATTTCTTCCAAAAAATTCAATTGCTTCAAAAATTCAAAAATTTAATTTTTTATACAATAATTGAGAAAAAATTAAAAAAATTGTTTTTCAATTTTCCAAAAAAATCTATTTTTTACTTTTTTTTATATATTTTTTATAAAAGAACGATTTTGAAAAACTGAAAAAAAATTTTGAAAAATTGAAATTATCTTTTAATTTCTGAAAAACAGTAAAAAAGAGTTTTTTTTTGGAAAATTGAAAAAAATTTTTTTTTGATTTCTCCTCAAATATTGTATAAAAAAATTAATTTTTTACAATTTTTTTTTATTAAAGAAAGATTCCAAAAATGTGAACAACAACTGAATGCATTTCACTTTAAAAAACTATTTACCAAAATTTCCAACATTGAATAAATATCAAAATTATAAAATTGTTTCCAGTTTACTTCATTCTACAAACAAACAAACAATTTCCGAAAAATGTACCACAATGTCCAATATACAACCAGACCACAAAGAAAATTTGTTTAATTTTTCTCACAAGTTTAGTATAACAAAATTAAATTTTTTCCAAAAAAAATCTCTCTTTGACTTTTTTCTCAAAAACTTTTTATAAAAAAATCAACTTTTGCAATTTTTCAAAACAAAATTTTTCTTCACATTTCTTGTACAAAAAGTTAAGGGTTTTACAAAAAATAGTTTTTTAAATTTATTATGCTCAATTCTACAAATAAGAAAAGTTTGCGAAAAATATACCACAATTTCCCAAATACAGCCATACCTAGATACGTTCCGAATAACTTGGTTCGGGCAAATGCGAACAAATTAAATCAGATTAGTTCCATTAAAACAAACAAAAAGAAGAAAAAATAAAAATTGAGAGATTTATCAGCGTATTATTTCTTTTATTGACTAGAAGAAGGGCTACTTAAATATAAAAGAGTTATGATTCTTAGATTTTGTAACCAATAAGTCATTAATACTGGCCAATGACTGTTGCCCAAACACTGGCAGCAGTTAAACTTAAAATGAAGCATCGTCCGAAACTCCGTATGAATACCCCTAAAATACAATTCTTTAACGCCTCTCATATTTATGTGTAACAGTTACATTTTTTTATGAATATGTGCACGCATTTTTACATATCTACTCTTATATGTGAGTAGAATTTCTGATAATTTTATAAAAGAATTAAATTTTCCTTATGCAAATATGAGAAATAGAAACTAACTGGCTCTACAAATTAATATGAATGAGTTGAATACATATACATACATATGTATATGTGTGGCATGCGTACTCATATATGTACATGTGTGTGTATTTATACAATATTTTCTAGGTGAGTTTACTAAAAAGTGCGCCTGTAAGTGTCTTCTAAAGGGCATGCACTTTTACGGCCTTACATGAGTTTGTGTGTGTGAATGCGAGTACGGCTTCGCCAAAGCATCAGAAATCCTGGCCAGTAGGCGCTCATTTGTTTTTGGCTACTTTAATCGGTTTCTTTCTAATTTTAGGGAGTTTAAAGAAACTTGGTTGGTGTTGTCCACAAATCTGCGATTGCAACTTTTAATGTGTTTGTATGCATTTAAGTGTGAGTCAAAATGTGTAGTCTAATGGTTTGTTCTTAACTATTTTTTTATTTTTTTTATTTTATTTAATTGCTTGCTTGCTTTACTTTACTTTACCTAAATAAGGTTAGGTCATTTAATGTTTTAATTTTTCTATGTTAAAAGAGTTTTAATGCCGAATGGCTTAAGGTACTTTAAGTATTACAATTACAAGTGCACTCAAATGTTGCCAGAGTGAAGCAACAATGAATTTCAGACAGCAACGTACTTCTCTTTAATATTCCATTCTACTTCCTGCTCCTACATCGCATTTCATTATTTCCTGTCAATTGCGATTCTTCCCTCAGATTGCGTGGGACTCCCAGTAATTTTTGGAACAATTTTGATGCATTTATGAGTTCTATTTGTAACTATTTGACGGGACTTTGCTCAAATTTAAATTAAATTAACAGCTACAGTAATGACAACAACGAATCACCCTTTCCTATTGAAGTGACATTGTTGATGACCGCCACTACTTTCCAAATCGGTTGCCCTCCTAAAGATAACACAAAATTGCACTTCTCGCTATTCACAGCTCATCATAGAGCAGCAAATGTTTCTCAAGCACCTCTACTTGACTGCTTTGCAACAAACCCCTTGCACTAAGTTTAGCCTTTGGCTTTCCTCTTTGGCATAACTACTTAATAACCAGCATTGAAAACCGCCCAGCCTCGATAGTCGGCTCGACCCAATCGAAACGACGCGGATTTAAATTCGGCGAAGAACTGTCAAGTCAGCGGCATTCCACAAAAAATTTTGAAAAATAGTTTATGCTGTTGCATCAAGAATTGCTCTTGTTCAGCCTTGACATAAAATTTGATTTGGAAGATAATTTTCATATTAGAGAGTAGAAATTTGTGTATATCCCTCAAAATGTATTGGTTTTAAGTGTTTTTCCAATTAATCTGTTTTAAGGGGTTACATGGGTTTCGTCGGGTAAAAAAACGCCTATTTTCAATATTTTTTTTTTCTGTGTAAAAAATTATTTATTTAATTAAAACTTTTTTCTGTCTTATAGATACATATTTAAAGAATAATTTCAAAAAAAAAAAAAATAAAACTCCTCCATTATGACGTCATTTCCTGTGACCCCTCGAAAAAAAGGTGCATCCGCGTTGTCAGCACAACTCCTGACAGGATCATTGAAACAAATATAAGTGTTTTAGTAAAGACTATAAACTCGTGATGGAACGAAGGAAAGAAAAAAAGTAAAAATTGGAATTTTGGCAGACATTTTTCCAAATAATGAAAATTTCGGTCAAATTTGCTTGACATTTTGTTTTTTTTTAATAGTTGCAATTAAAAAAATCCTTCGAACACCTGTGTAAAATTTGATCACGATCGGTTGAGTAGTTTTCGAAAACATTTGACAACCGACTTTGAAAACACGGTTCCGAGAAAAACGCGTTTAAAGTTGTGAGTAACAATAAAAGTGGCTTGGAGCGCACACATTCCAAAGGCTGCATCTCCGAAACTATTATTCGGATCGACTTGAAAATTTAGGATAATATTCTTGAGACCTTGTAAAATATAATAAGCCCAAAAAAAAAACAAATCGATTTTTTGAACCAACAAAACCCATGTAACCCCTTAAATAAACTACAGCCAAAATTTGATTGATTAAATAATGAAATGACTGTCCATTGTGTGACCATTTACAAGTTTTTCAAAGAATGATGATTAATCGCTATCACGATCACTCGGCGCATGGTGCCAGAACAAATGATTCCCACTGATTTCAGCTTTAGTCTCAACCTGTCCCCATGCAAGGTTTCGTCTTTACGATCCAGGTCATCTACGCATGTTGCTACGTCGCCATAAGCACTTTGGACATCACCTATTTCGTGCTCCCTGTGGATTCCAGTCTAAAGCAGTTCTGCTGACCTCATGCGCTGGTTTGCGCAGAGTATGCCCTGTCTAGCACCATTTTCTTTCCCGAATCTTAGTCTCCTTTTTAATGTATTCTAAAAGGTGAAGTCCACAATAAACAAGACTGACGTGATAAAAATGTTTTTGATGGCACCATCTTCTTAATGAGTTACTGCGTTGGAAGTGATATCCCTAACTGACTTACAGTGAAATCTTGGTGACATTCGGTTCAGTGAAAGCGAAGTTATTGCGTCTAAAGTGTCAGTAAAGTAAATTTTGTTTTAAAATCGGTAAAACCTTGACCGAAACATTTGAATTGATGAAAAAAGTTGATGGCGATGATTGTCTGTCTCGTGCCAGAGTTCATGAGTGGTTTACACGTTTCAGAGATGGTTGTGAGGACATAAATGACAATGAAGTACGGGTCGCCCAAAATCAGTAATCATCGAAAACTACATCGAAATTGTTCGTAGATTTATCAAAAATTAACTGAAATCTTCGTCGAAATTCATGAAATCGTAGTTGAGTATCTCCAAAACAGCGATATATCGCATTTTAACTGATCATTTGGGCTTACGAAAGGTTTATGCACGTTTCATTCCGCACAAGTTAACTGAAGACCGAAAATTGCTCAGAATTGAATATTCGAAAGACCTCGTTAAAGAGGCGAGAAAAGACGAGAACTTCCTTTACAACATTCTAACTGGTGATGAAACGTGATGTTTCCAACATGAACCTGAAACTAAGCGTCAAAGTGCCGAATGGAAGGCCCCACCCGAGCCACCACCCAAAAAATCGCGTTTGGAGAGGTTAAAAATCAGTCGATGCTCATTTGCTTTTACGATTCCAATTGCTCACAAGAAGTTCATGTCAACGGGCCTAACCATCAATCCAATTTTCTATCTTGGCGTTTTGAAGCGTTTCTTGCTACGCATTCGTCGAATTCGCCCTGAATACCGCAAAGGGCGAAGCTGGCGCTTATTGCACGATAATGCAGCATCTCATCCTTTCACTCTTGTGACTGATTTTTTGACTAGAAATCGCATTTTAACCATCAATCATTCACCGTATTCGCCTGATATTTTGCGTCCGTAGAGGCCATCCAAAAGGCTTGTACCGACATCCTGAAGGGCATTCCAGATTCCGGCCAAGGACTTGAAACACTCTTTCGAAAAGATTTTAGATCGCGCAAAACAGTGTATCGAGGCCAGAGGGGACTATTTTGCATAAATAAACTTGAAGTTATCAGAACAAAGTTGCTGTCATTTCTATTTTAGCTCAGTCTTGTTGATTTTACCTTGGACTTCACCTTGGGAAGTCTACTGTGACAAGGGAAAAAACAGGCTTATTTTCCGGATTTTATTTCTAACAAAATATTGCTCGTACATAAAATCTATTTAAACTCTTATCTTTATCATATATTTAAGTTTTTGAAAAAAAAATTTTAAGTCAAAATATTCAAAATGGCCGCTGTGGCACTTCTGCAAGCGCAGGTCCACTTTTCTTAGGTGCCTAAACGGTGTACATGAAATCTTACGTTTCGGTGATCTAAAACAAAAAAACAAAATATTGTTATCATATACATAGTATTGACTCTCGTCTGACGTAGGATTATGTCGATAAAAAATTTTGGCGTTGAAAAAAAAATTCTTGAAATTTTTTTCTTTTTTTTTTGCCTAAAATTGATGTTACTATTGTTTATAACAATTTAACAAATAACGATATCAAAAAAATCCTATGTCAGACGAGAGACACTATTACAGAGAATATATAATTAAATTTTTAAGCTGATTCATTTATCAGAACTCGAGATATCGTGTGCACCGTATACAAAAACTTAGTTTCGAGAAAAATGCGTTTAAAGTTTCAGTATTAGCAGGTACGCGCTTTGGAGCACTTCGGAAAAAGGTCGAAATTTCAACGAAGAAAAATTTAGCCAGCTGTAACACATATTGTACCTTATTTAAGAGGGTTCAAAGTATTTTTTAAGCTAATAAAAAAAAAATCGATTTTTTGAAAAATTCACAGTAGACTTCCCTCTTAAGCATTCAGCTATGAATGTAGCCCAACAAATGGAGACGAGGCAGTTATTTCAATGAGGTGCAACTTCAAAATGAGGCAAGCAGCAATTTTACACCTCATCCTTGCTGTTCTATTAACATTTTTCCCCCCCTCTCTATCACTGTTATTTGGGACGCCCGTTTGTTAAATAAATAATTTTCATGATCGGTAGACGACTGATCTTCATCATCAACAGGAACAGGATGGTGTCATATTTTAATTTTCATGCAGACTGGCTATGAGTTTAATTGTTTGTATTCTCTATTTTCAAATTCAAAAAAAAAAACACAAATACGCGTTAGGTAACTGTGTGTTTGTGCGCATTAGTATCTGTACAGGGTCTGTATTCAGGTGTGCAAGTATTTCGGCTAATTGCGTGCACAGAAGTTGTTTTTCTGCAGCTGCATTTACTGCAGTATTGTTGTGTTTAACTGTTACTAAGTATGGTACATATATACAGTTATATTTTATATGGTATGCTATTAATTTATTTTTGGAAAACTTTAAGTGATGATAGATTTTTTATTGCTTGAGTTTGTGAATATTACAGTTTTTTCTATTTTTTTTTTTGTCATAATCTTAAATAGTTTTTATATTCGTTATATTTGAAGAAATTTTAACGGTACATTTGAGGGTTTGCCTTAAAGTGACACTCTGCTCATTCGCTATTCGTTTTTAATCGCTCTATTTGAGAGTTTAACATTTTCAATAATTTTTTTTATAATTTAATATTTTTTATAATTAATTTTTGTTTCCTCTTTTATGAAAGCTAACAACGTGGACGGACGAAAACAATGCCAAAAATTACAACACTGCCTTATATGCTGCACAATCTCGGCTGCACCACCTTCCATTGATTCATACATACATATGTGTGTCTGTATGTGTAATCTACTTATACTCGACTCACACATTTACTTACTGCGCTAGACTGTTTAGCTAAGTACATTTTTACAGGATTTTTTGTATGAATTTTTATATATTCAATTTTTTATTTTTACTTTGTGAGAGCGAGTTTTACATTTTTGCATATTTGACTGCTGCTTTTTATGATAAAATTTGATTTGTAATGCAAGATGAAACTTATTGAATTCTTTTTTTTTTTATAAGAACTCTACTGAACTAGAAGCAGCATAACTTTCAGCTCCAAAAAACAAAAAATATCGGCATTATAGGAGCTTTTTTGAAGAGCAGAGTCTGAATAACGAAAAAATTTCAAGCGTGACTTTTACTATTGAAATTTCTACAGGTTTGATGTTATAACAATGTCTTATACAAGGTGGCGCAAAATTAATCACCCTATCGGAAGATTTTTTTCATTTTTACAAATGGCGTCGTATGTCAGTCATATTTCACATTTCTGCAGGTTTGTTATTATAAAAATTGCATATACAAGGTGGCGCATAATTAATCACCCTATCGGAAAATGGACAATTTTTGCAAATGTCTAAATAACGAAAAAATGTCTAGCCTGACTTAAACTTTTGAAATTACTGCAGGTTTGTTATTATAAAAAGTTCATATACAAGGTGGCGCAAAATTAATCACCCTATCGGAAGATGGACAATTTTTGCAAATGGCGTCGTATGTCAATCATATTTAACATTTGTGAACATGACAGCTGCAAGCCAAACTAAAGATTCCATCACTCAAAATTTATTTTGGTGAAGACAACCGAACGATGACTGATTTACGTTGGTGTTAGCCGCTTCGTACTACTGATGAAATTCATCAAGTTTTTAATATTAAGCTGGGATAGCAAAGAGATGAGCGCCTAGATAGCCGGGCAGTTAAGGAGAAAGTGCTGAGATGATTCCACCTCATCCTCCATACAACTGACGCAAAAAGGACTCGAAGTAATGACGAGTAACGCCAGAAAACCTCAAAAAAATCCACAAAATCGGGTTGAATGATCGAAAAGTGAAATTGCGTGAGTTAGCTGACATCGTATAGATATCAAAAGAATGTCTTGGCTTTATATTGCATGAGTATTTGACTATGAGAAAGCTCTGTTCAAAGTGAGCGCCGCCTGTGCTCACTTTTGACCAAAAATAAGAACGCTTTGATGATTCTGAGCAATGTTTGGCTATGTTTAAAGGCAATAAACCGGATTTTTGCATCGATATGTGATAATGGATGAAACATGGACTCATCACTTCACTCCGGAATCAAAACGATCGTCATCTGAGTGGATAGCAATTGGTCCACCTTGTCCAAAGCGCACGCAAAAAAAAATCAATCAAAACAATGGCAAAACTACATGAATTCAACTTCGAATTGCTCCCACATCCACCGCATTCACAAGATTTGGCCGACCTAAAACAAAATGCTCGCCGGTAAAACATTTCGCTCGAAGGGGTGGTCGAATGAACAGGACATCGCTGCAACTGAGACTGTTCGCTACTTTGACGCAAAAGATAAGTCGCTCTTCAACAGAGGTATTGAAATGTTAGAGCGGCGCCGGAATGGCTGCGTTGTTCCTGATGGAAGTTACATTGATGAACAAAGCTAATTTGAGACAGAAAAAAAAAAACGTATTTTCTTTCTTAGGCTCGGGACTTTTCTGCCAATGTATTCTATCTTGGTGCCAATGTCCTGTAAGTGCACCCACGAAATTCGAGAGCTGAGAATTTGTTAGCCTCAGAAGATCCCTCGAGGGTCTCCGACCCATTCGTGATCAGAAAGATTTCGCGAGCTTACAAGTTTGTGTACTTGCCCAGCGTTCGCTGAGTTGACGCGAAGCCCACCTCTGCAGGAGCAGATCGCAGGTAGTCAACGGGATCTTAATCTCGTTTCGCGGGGTAACTACTTCACAGGTACCCAGATGAGCCTTTAATCGAGGATTTTGGATGCAATCGAAAGAGAAGTCAGGCATTCCCCAAACAGTTTCGAGTGCACTACCATCGAGCGCAGGACCCTGAGCATACAATATACACCCGTTGCAATATTATAAGCACACCACAAGTTCTTAAAAAAAAGATATAATTCATACTACAATAAAAATTATATATAACGCAAAGTTCAAAATTTTGTGCAAAATTCCATTAACACTTTCAAGTTTTTAACCAGAATATTTAAAATTTTTCTGGGTCCATTATATATAGTCCACTTCATTTTAGTCCAAAGAAATGCATTTGGCAAGTGACTACAAAAAAGCGTTAATTTTTGGGTAGTTTTAATTAATTGAATAAAATTTTTTTTTTTTTTGCGACGGTGCTAAGTTGTACGAAAAATACGAAGATATTCTTTATTAGCAGAAAATTCTCAATATCGTATGAAAAAAAATTCTCAAAAATCAACGCGATTTTTGAGCGACTTAAGACTTACATTTTAACTAAAATTCAATGAGCTACAAAACTGCATACCCAGAAATTTTCTCATGATTATGAGTAAAACTTTGAAAAGTTTGATTTTTGGCAGATTCTGGTAATATGTTGAATTTTTTACAAGTTGCCGTAATTCGATTTACAAGGGTTTATATATTTATTATTATTTTATACCATGCACAGGTTATCACCTCCCCTAATATCTGAAGATCAACACGCTTACACGAAAGGTAGGTCCACTGAAACTGCTCTACATAAAGTTGTATTGCAGATAGAGAGGGCAATGCATTACAGTGAATACGCGAGTCTTTCTATCCAGAGCTTTCTGCAATGCTTTGAATGAGGCACTGGTTGGAAAGAAGGGCAGAAACGAAAAAATCCTCAGCATCTCACGCAGTAGCTCGCAAGCTTTGTACAGAGCCTTCTTTATTAAGTTTATTTGTAATTTCCTTAGTAATAGTCAGCTTGAAATCATATCTTCTTAACTCCTTGAATAAATAAAATATTATAGAAATAAAATGTTATAAAAAAATAAAAAAATAAAATAAAATAAAAATTACAAAAATAAAATAAAAATTACCAAAATAAAATTAAATTAAATTAAAATCAATACCCTGCTCTCTTTTAGAGAGTTGATGGGCATGACAACCCCGCGCCCCTAGCCACGACGCCGCACGGATATCCTTACATAGAGGGATGCTGAAAGTAAGGATTCCACGATTCCGATGTTTCAGCGAAGAAGAAAACATACCGCTAAAATGCCTAACGTGCCGGCTGTGTGAATGCATGTCTGAAGGACACAGTTAACCCAGAAGGAAATCTGTAAACCACCTGGCAGAAGGCGTAAAATGCAAATATCCGTTTCAAAAAACGGAGAACCACCGCATTATAGAGAAATGTAATGATTGCAGCCAATTGAGGATATTCGCTCAAGTGTCGGCAGAAGCCACGGCTGCCGGCGATGGCTCTGCTCATCGACATCAGATAGCGGAGTCGCCAGTGGTACAACTCGAAAACCCCAACACTGTGACAAGTGTTTCTCAAGTTATTCTTGGGACCACAAGAGCAGGCCGTGTTAGACAGCGCATTCTATGAACAGCGGAAACGAATGAATATGTCCAGCGCTGCTACTACATTTCTACAAATTGTGAAGATCCGAAGCACATGACGACCTATCGTGAAAGAATGCGCTAGACCAGTTTCTAAGAAGATACAGACATCTAAATGGGAAGCTTACCGAAAATAGCCTTTCTACAATAAAAAAAAGCAATCTTCCAACACGAATATGTAAGAAAAGAAATGCAAGTGGAAATTAAAAGCGCAATACGCAACGAGCAACGTGGGCGTAGAACTTGAACCCAGCTCCACCAGAGCACAATCCCTTGACAATTTAATGCGGGATGTGTAATCTGCGGCAATAGCCGAGATGGATTAAACTCGAATAAAATAACATAAGTAAAAAAAAATGAAAAAATAATTTAAAGACAACAAATAAAAACAAAAAACAATAAAAAAAGTAAAAAAAAAATTTAAAAAGATAAAATTAAAAAAGTACAAAAAAAAAAAAAAAATAAAATAAAAAAAAATAAAATAAAAAAAATTTATTAAAATAAGATAAAGTGCAATAAAATAACATTAAAAACATAAATAAAATACAATAAAATAAAATTAAAAAAAAAAAAATAAAACAAAAATATATTACAAAAAAATTAAAAACAAAATAAAATAAAAAAGATAAAATTAAAAAAACAAAAATTAAAAAAGTAAAAAAAAATAAAAACATTAAATTAAAAAAAAAAAACTCAAATAACAAAAAATAAAAAAACAAAATAAAACAAACAAAAAGTTTAATAAAATAAAATATAAATGAAAAAAAAATTTTAAAAAATAAAATAAAACATAAATAAAATACAACAAAAAAAAAATAAACAAAAAATACAAAAAAAAAATAAATAAAAAAATTAAAAATATAAATAAATAAATTAACGATAAATTACGATATCGAAAACGCTGTCAACATGATAACGAAGACGTGTCAAAGCGCAGCACGACAATCTTGTCCCCTGACAAAAACAGGAGGTAAGCATAAACCTTTTTGGTGGACTCCAGAAATCTCAGAACTTCGCAATCGAACTCGGAAACTCTTTAACCAATCTAAAATTACAGACGAATGGGAAGAATATCGACAATGTCTCAAAGACTTTAAGAAAGCTGTCAGAAGTGCAAAACGCACATCCTGGCGATCATACACTCAAGAATTAGAGAACACCTCAGAAGTAAGCAGACTACGCAAGATTCTTGCATCAAACCCAGTCTCTCCCAGTTTTATCATGACTCAAGATGGAACTTGGACTACTTCAACTGACCACACTCTTAGAATACTTCTAGAATCTCACTTTCCAGGCTGTGTTGCCAACCTACCTGCACTTCCCAGCACTCCTCAGAGTAATTATGGGAATAGATCAGATCTAATCAGCTCTAATAGCATCTCTACAGCAATACTAAGCTTTAAAAAATTTAAATCACCAGGTCCTGACAACATCATTCCAGCAGAACTTCAAGAAGGACTGGAAATTCTACTGCCTTGGTTAACAAGGATCTTTAACAAGTGTTTAAATCTCTCTTACCTTCCGACAACTTGGAAGAAATCGAAGGTAGTATTCATTCCGAAAACGGGGAAACCTTCACACTGCAAAGCAAACGACTTCAGGCCCATTAGCCTAACCTCTTTTTGCTTAAAGGCTTTTGAAAAAGTCTTAGATGAGCAAATCAAAACCCAACTTGATACTAAGTTGATCTCTGAGGCACAACATGCCTACACTAAAGGGAAATCGACTGAAACGGCACTTCATTCACTGGTGCAAACAGTGGAAACTTCCCTTCACAATAAAGAGTACTCTCTTGTCGCATTTATGGACATAGAAGGTGCTTTTAATAATATTGAACCCAACGCTATTTTATCTGAAATTGCCAAATTGGGTATTAATAACTCCATCCGAAAGATGATCGAACAAATGCTCCAAAATAGAATAATCACTTCAGAGCTTGGGCTAAGCCGCATGAGAATGTACGCCGTCAAAGGCACTCCTCAAGGCGGAGTACTTTCACCCCTTCTCTGGAATCTCGCTGTAAACAGTTTGCTTCGAAATCTCGAAAAAGCAGGCTGCAAGGTTGTAGCCTATGCAGATGATATTGCTCTCTGCGTGTCAGGCAAACACCTGAATACCCTCACTGAGCTCATGCAACGCTCAATCAATATTCTGTCAAAATGGTGCACCGAATGCGGACTAAATGCGAATCCAGCAAAGACAGATCTTGTTCTCTTCAATAGGAAACAACAATCTCCTCCACTGCAAACAATAACTTTAAAAGGGGAATCATTACTCCTATCTGACTCAGCTAAATATCTAGGAGTTATTCTAGATAGGAAGTTGAGTTGGAAATTGAACATCGAAAACAGATGTAAAAAAGCTTTCATAGCTCTCTATACTTGTAAGAAAGCTATAGGCAAAACCTGGGGTTTTTCACCTCGGATCATTTATTGGATATATACCTCGATCATCAAACCGATACTCTTCTACGGTGTGGTTGTATGGTGGACAGCACTCGAAAAACGGTGCAGAGTAGCCACAATTGATCGAGTTCAAAGAACAGCCTGCCTCCTGATAACAGGATGCTTAAGTACAACACCTACTAAGGCTTTAAATACGTTGCTTCACTGGTTCCCTATCGATCTGGCTGGCAAAGCGATTGCAGCGAAAGCAGCGACACGCATGAATGCTATATCGAAATGGAATAAGTATCTTGGCCATTCGGCCATACTGAACAGGAACACTGTTATCTCTTCCGACATAGACTATCATGTAAGTCTTCCATCACCACCCTTGCTATTCTCCTGTTCACTCCCAACTAGGGAAGAATGGAAGACAAATCTAACCGAAATCGATGGCCCACTGATTATATATACAGATGGTTCAAAACAAGACGGTAAAGTGGGATTTGGAATCTTTTCCAAATCCCCTCACATCA
Organism: Anastrepha obliqua; assembly: GCF_027943255.1. Classification (NCBI taxonomy): domain Eukaryota; kingdom Metazoa; phylum Arthropoda; class Insecta; order Diptera; family Tephritidae; genus Anastrepha; species Anastrepha obliqua. The sequence goes on from NC_072895.1 coordinate 28,607,268, forward strand.
ATCTATCATTTAGATTACCCGACTACTGTAGCGTATTCCAAGCGGAAGTATGCGCTATCTGATATGCTGCGAAAACTCTCTTAGAAAATAGAATATCACTAGAGGATATCCGCTTTTTCACCGACAGTCAAGCGGCCGTTCGAGCACTCAGCTCCTCTTATACCCACTCAGATGTGGTTCGATCCTGTCTCTTATCTCTTAACGAGATAAGTGTTCAGAATTCTGTCCAAATTATCTGGATACCGGGTCACAGTGGATTCGAAGGTAACTGCAAAGCTGATGAGCTCGCAAGAGCTGGAGCTGCGCAATCAAATGTTAGTAACTTACCCACAATCCACATTCCGCTCTCAACATGTAAATTACTCATTGATCGAGAATTTCACAGCATTGCTGATCGGAGGTGGCGAGTGGAAACTACTTGCGTTACGACCAGACAAATCTGGCCATCCTACAATCTGAAACAGACAAAAACCCTTATAAGTCTTTCGAAACACTAACTAAGGCATATAATATCTCTTATCACCGGCCACTGCCTGTTGGGCACTCACGCACGTCGGCTCGGGGTTCCTCAAAACGACCTGTGCAGATACTGTGAGGACGAAGATGAGGAAGTATCGAGCAGACATTTGCTGTGCAGTTGTCCCGGTCTAGCCAGAAGTCGCCTCGCTCTTCTTGGCTCTCCAACAATTGACAATCTTTCAGTACTCTCGAACCTGAAAATCGAATCTCTCATCAAATTCTCGAAACGAATTAATATCTTTGACCAAAATCCACAATAAAAATCTCGGTTAGGTGGGGAAATCATGTAACATAATGAGCTCCAGGGCAACACAACGGACCCAACTTGCGGTCTATGTGGCACTCCGATGCGGGGTCACCCTTAAACCAACCAACCCAACCAATAAATTAAAAAAAAAAGTAAAATGAATATAAGAAAAAAAAATTAAAGAAAAAAATAAATAAAATAACAAAAAATTAAAATTATTGTAAAAAAAAATATAAAGTAAAAAAAAGACAAATAAAATAAAACAAGATAAAATTAAAATAAAAAATTAAAAAAGTAAAAAAAAATTTTATAAAAAAAATTAATTAAAATAAGATAAAATACAATAAAATAAAATTAAAAAAAAAACTAGAAAACAAAAATTAAAAAAAATAAAATAAATAAAAAAAGTTAAAAAAAAAATAAAAAAAAAATTAAAAAAAATTATAATATATTAATAAAATAAAATAAAATACAATAAAAAAATATAAAATAAAATACAAATTAAAAAAAAAAAATTAAAAAAAAAGAAACAAAAAAAAAAATAAATAAAATAACTAAAATAAAATAAAATATAAATTTAAAAAATATATATAAAAATAAATAAAAAAAATAAAAAAAAAAAACAAAAATGAATAAAAATAAAAAGTAAAAAGTGAAAAAAAAAGGAAAATAAAAATTGAAAAACAAAATTAAAAAAAAAATAAAATAAAAGGTATTGCACACTTTTTTGCACCCATCTTATTTATTAACATAGTTTCAGTTCTATTTTAGCTTTGCCTGCAATATGGGAACTATCAGTGAATTCGTACAATCCATCGCTAAAAACATTTCCCGCTTTTGGCTGCTCTCGACTTTCTCCGTTGTATGTGCATTTTTTCACCTGTTGCTCAGCCATCACTGCTGCTTTTGGCTCAACTCATTTTTTGCTCAACTTTATTTAGCAATGCCGTTGCGATTTACAATTACATTTGCGCTGCAATTCGCATTATTCTTAAGTGGAATAGTGGAGAACAGCCATATAAGTATATTTGGTACCTATGAGCACTTGAATAGCTGTGTAGCTGTGTATATATGTAGGTATGTATGCAGTTAAGTTGTTTAGTTTTCCGAGTCTAGTTTTAGCTTTGAGCCTTAAATATAATATTTTGTTGATTTAGTTGGAAGTTATGTTTACTTGTATGCGCGTATTGCAGTTTTTCATTTTTTTTCTTTATTTATTATTTTTTTAATAATTTTTTTTTTTAATTAAATTTTTGTTTTTATTTAAATTTTCTTTTAATTGAATTCTTTTTTTAATAAATTTTTATTTTTAATTAAATTCTTGTTTTTTAATAAATTTTTTTAATTACATTTTTTTTTAATTAAATTTTTCTTTTCAATAATTTTTTTTTTTTAATAAATTTTTTTAATTACATTTTTTTTTTAATTAAATTTTTCTTTTCAATAATTTTTTTTTTTTAATAAATTTTTTTTTAGTAGTGCAACAGAAGTTTAATTTTAAAGTAGTAGAAAATGTTAACTACAAGATTATAATTTTATAAAATTTATATTTTTTCTTATTTATGCATGCATTTTCAAGGATAGTACAGTAAACTCTGGTTTATGTGTTATTTAGTTGCTGCTGTTTTTTGTTGTTATTGAAATAGTTTAGAATAGCGTGTGAGAGTAGAGTTTGAAAACGACTTATAAGCTAGCAATAGCAATAAAAAGTTTATCTGTTTATTTGTTTGTTGGTTTTTTTTTTCTTTTATTGATTTTAATAAAGATAAGTTGATAAGTTTTTATTTTTTTTACTTTATTTATTGATTATATTTTCATATAAGATAATAGGAATATTTTATATAATTTAATAAATAGGGGAGCATAATATAATGATCACATTTAAAAATAAATGTTTTTTGCTAGCGTAGTTTAAAAACATTTTTTAAATTTAAAATTTTTTAGTTTTTTAAGAATACTTTTGCTTTTCAATTCAATTCAATAGATTTCAACTCAATTCCATGCTCTGCGTGCAGCAAAAACCTAACTTGTCTAACTACATTTTCTGCACCGCGCGCCCACTCAGTGCAAGTCCTTTGCGTTTCCGTAAGCACATTCTTGGTTTTTGTTGTGTTTTTTTCGCTTTTTTGTTTTGTTTCAAACATGGCTGCCAAGGCAACACTTTATGAAGTTTAAGTTTTCAAAAATCTATATATTTTTACTTTTTAATTTTAAGTTTTAATTTAAGTTCAGTTTTACGGCTTCGATTTTAGAAATCATTTCAAATTCTAAGTAATTATGGCGTAATCATTAAAATATTTATAGAATTTCATAGTAGATATATATAAGTTTATCGAGTTATGTTTTTTTTTTTTTTTTTTTTTTTTTTTTTGAAAAATTTAAAAGCATAAATATATATATATATTTTTTTATTTATCTATGTAGTTAGTTGTAGTACAGAGTAGTTGTTTTTTAAAAACGAACTTTCATTCTTCCTATTTTCAATATTTACTTTTGTTTTTCCCCCTTTTCCATCTGCACTGTCGCTTTTTGGCGCAAGTAACGCAATGAATGCATTTCGAAAGTGCCTTTTTGCCTACAGTTGGATAATTTTTTGGTTTTTCTTTGCTAATTTAAAATATGATACACATACATATACGCCTAAGTAATTATATCTGTATATATGTATGTATGTACAATATAAATAGAGCTCTCGTTCACTGCATGCAAGTGTTTAAAAAGTTCTTTACAAGGTGTTTTACTAAATTCTCTAATATTTTTGCTTTTATTTTATTGATTTATATATTTTAATTTTTTTTTTATTATTAATTTCTGCTAAATAGTTTCAGTTAAGTTGATTTTATTTTTTCTTTCAGTTTTTTCGTTAAGTTTTCTATTTTTGTTTATTTATAGTTTCAAAGGCTTCATTAATAAGTTCTCTTAGTTTTGCGAATTAATTTCATGTTTTTTAAAATTCAAATTCATTCAAATTCAAATTCATTTTCATTCAAATTCAAGTTGCTCCCTTACTTGTACATTTTTCTACTTATCTTCCTCTTCGTCTTCTTCTTCTTCTTCTTCTGACAATACAATTAAAAAGCGAAAAAATAGCGCACAGTTTTGTACAATCGAAAGAAACTAAGTAACATTGGCCATCGCTATTTTGCACAATAATTTTACTGCATACTTTTAGGGTAAGTAGGTATATATATACGTATTCAAAAATTCTTCTTAGTACTTAAACGACTGATTGCTTAATTATTAGAAAAGAGAAAAAACTCCTACAATTCGTAAAAAGTGTTTGATGTTCTTTGTTCTTGTTGTTATATTTGTTGTTATACATAAGTAGTTAATCGATTTAATAGTTAGTTAGTAGTTAGTTTAGTTAATTCCTTACATATAAATATATTTAGAAGGCAAAAAAGTTTTATGTTTGGGTGCATAAATTGTATTAAATATGAAACAATCTTCTTCTTTAACTCCTTTTTTTCGTTCTTTTTGTTTGAACTTTAAATATAAGTTTTCGTTTACACTCTTATTTGGAACTGCATTTGAAAGAAGAAAATACTAAGTTTTCTACAGAATCGTGCAATAGCAAAATTAAATATTAAATTCACGTACATTCACTGTACACTGTCTCTTTGTCTCTTTAGAAGTAATAAAATACAATACAATAAATTAAAAGTACTACAATTCTATTTCAAAAAGTTTCGAATAGAAAGTTTCACTCAGTTTGATAAAGCTATTCAAAGATTTACAATTAGTCGTGGGTTATATACCTTCATTTCAAATGTATGTGTAAGTACCTATTTATGTATTAGAGTATATAACCAATACCAATATAAGTATATATATATGTATGTTTTTAATGTGTATAATATATAAGCCTTAGTGTGACGTCTCCATTTTGTTACATTTGATAAATTTTGAGTAGCAGTGGTAAACAATGAAGTGCCATTCTCACTGGCGCTTCGACGCAAGCAGCCTTCAAATGTGCTTTCACGTTTTCAAAAGAACATCATATGTGACAAAAAGCTTTGATAGGTGAAAAGAGTTTTCACATTTAAAAATAACTTTCATGCGTGAAAACAACTTTCACGTTTAAAAAAAACTTTTATGAGTGAAAAGAGCTTTCATGCTTCAAAAGAACTTTCATGCGTGAAAAGAGCTTTCACATTTAAAAATAACTTTCATGAGTGAAAAGAGCTTTCGTGTTTAAAAAGAACTTTCATATGCGAAAAAGCTTTCATAATTAAAAAGAGCTTTCACGATTAAAAATAAAGTTTATAGGTGGAAAAGCTTTCATATGCGAAAAGTCTTTCATATGTGAAAAAGTTTCATAAGTCAAAAATCGTTCACTTAAATTTCATTCCAAAGGCTTTAAAAGCAAAGAGATCTTTCACATTTAACAAGAACTTTCACAGATGAAAAGAACTTTCACAGATGAAAAGAACTTTCACGTTTAAAAAGAACTTTCATACGTAAAAAGAGACTTCACGTTCAAAAGCACTTTCAGGGGTGAAAAGAGCTTTCACGGTTAAAAAGAACTTTCATATGCGAAAAAGCTTTCATAGTTGCAAAAGCTTTCATGTGTGAAAAAACTTTCTCTTAAAAAGCGTTCACATAAATTTCACTCAAAAAGCTTTAAAAACGATCTTCACATTTAAAAAGCACTTTTATAAATGAAAACAGCTTTCACGTTTAAAAAGAACTTTCATACGGAAAAGAGCTTTTACGTTTAAAAAGAACTCTCATGGGTGAAAAACCTTTCACGTTTAACAAGAATTTTCATGGGTGAAAAGAGCTTCCACGTTAAAAAGGAACGTTCATAGGTGAAAGAAGCTTTCACATATAAGTAGAGCTTCCTTATTTAAAAAGAACTTTCATGAGTGAAAGAAGCTTTCACATATAAGTAGAGCTTCCACATTTAAAAATAACATTCATAAGTCAAAGGAGCTTTCACATATAAGTAGAGCTTTCACATTTAAAAATAACTTTCATGTATGTTTCCCGCAACAAACTTTAAAAAGCGTAAAGCGCTTTCACATTCGAATTCAGCTTGCGCATGTCAAAAGTGCTTTCACTGGGTTCTAATCCTATTTGCTTCTACATTGTTGTTATAGATTCAAATTGAAGGCAAAAACATTACTGCAACTGTTACTGTTGTTGTTCGTATTGTTGTGGTTGACAAGCTCATTTGTGGTAGACGCAGCAGCCATTTCACTAAAAGTAAACAAAAAATTACGGATTTTAGTTACAGATTACAAAAGCCTACTGAAAATTAAAGCGTGATTAATTGGCGCCACCTCGTATATTTCGAGGTAAAAAAAAAATAAAATAAAATATCAAACAAATGAAGGCATCAATCGCTTGAAGCGAACCGTATTTCTGAAATACTATTTTGCATTAACTGAAACTGATTTGCAAAAACTATAATCTTCCGATAGGGTGATTAGTCTTGCGCCGTATATGTAATATTAATCATTGGTTGTAGCAGAAGATCGATAATTTTACATCGTTCTTGTACCGAAGGAATTTATTAAGCTATCCACTTTACAGCGCCCTCTCAGTTTTTTCTGCGTAGCCCCTTTATTTAATTATTTATTTTAAGTGGTTCACGGGCAGCTGAAAAACTACAAGTCAGGTGGTGAGGACTGTAAATGTGGAGCTCATAAAATATGGCGGAGAACCAATGATTAATACTATGTGGCGCAAAACTAATCACCCTATCGAAAGATTATAGTTTTTGCAAATCCATTTCAGTTGATGTAAAATAGTATTTTCAATTCGCTTCAAGCGATTGATGCCTTCCTAGGCTTGGTTTTTTTTTTTTGGACTCAAAATATAGAAGGTGGCGCCAAATTAATCACCTTGTGAGAAATTTTATAGTTTATAAAAGTGGCGTCATATGACAATCATATTTGACACAAAAACAGAGAAGAAATGGAGGGCGTCAAGGTGAGCAACAAATCTCTTAAAATACACCCTTTTTTTAATATTAAATCTCTTAGCTGGTTAGAATAACTTTAAAGAGCTGAATCGGCAAAACCCTTGGCACAACTACGTTTCTTTTGAGTCTTCAATAAACAGCATTCCACTTACACCTTTTGCTATACTCGCAATATTTTCAAATATTCTTCTAACTTACTTTCTTTCGGTTGGGCAGACAAGTTCCGGTTGTCCTTGAAACTGCAAGCTTTGAAGGTATTCCGCCCTGCGTTGGTGCACCAGCTTCTCTTTTTCGGCTCGTTCTCTCTGCAGTCTAATAGAGAGAGAGAGAGAGAGAGAGAGAATTATTAAAAAGCAATCAATGCAATTGACACAAAAGCTAATAAAGTTTCTGCGCATAAATAAATTAATTTTATAAAAAAAATTATTAAAAAAAATAGTTTAATAAAAAAATAAAAATAATAATTACAGACACCTTTCCGGTACAAAACCTTACCAAGGTTGTTAAATTTCCATCCCAAATGCTTGCGTGGAATATTTTACAAACATACATTAATAATGACTCATGCGTTGGCAAAAATATTTCATTTTAGAACAGAAGATACAAATTCTTAATATATGGGAAAAATAAAATATCTCAGTAGAGGTTACAAAAAGTATCAAATGAAGTATAGCAGATTCTAAGTACGGGCGAAATCAAACAGGTATGGCTTACAGAGTAAGCTTTAACCATTCAGAATGTTTTCGATGGAAAAATAATAATTGTGCGATGGTTCGGCTTACAGAGCAAATTAAAAATTTTGTTTTAAGAATTTTTTTTTTTAACATTTGTTTTTTTTTTTAATTTTTTTTTAACATTTTTTTTTCTAAGAAAAATTTTTTTTTCTAAGAATTTGTTTTTTTTTTTTTAATTATTACTTTTTTTAATTATTATTATTTTTATAATTATTATTACTATTTTTTGTTTTTGTTTTGTAATTTTAAAGTATTACGACGGGTCCCAAACCCAGCGCACAACCAAGTATCCTGGGATGCTTCGCCTTCTCACGTTAGCTCGCTCTCGAAGCAACCCAACTCGGAAGCATCCCAGAGGATATTTGGGCTAATCCCGAAAGTTATCAGCTGCTTCAATCATATGTAGAAGAATCGTCCTGGCCACTCTTAAGTTAATGGCGATCAGTAACTCTCCCCACTTGCATGGACTTCTACATATGGAACCATTCTGTCATCACACAAACAGTCGACGCAATCGCGTATCGGCACCCACGTCACTGTAGACAGTTATATTTTCGAGGTAGTAAAGACTTCTTTTATTTAGGAACCAGCATTAACACCGATAACAATGTCAGCCTTAAAATCCAACCTAGAATCTCTCTTGCCAACAAGTGCTACTTTGGACTATCGTACGGTCCGCCCGGTCACAAGCCAAAAACAACGGCCAAACAAATCGCTTCGGCTGCAAGGCAATGCTGTGTGTTTTCTGAGATCAGCGTGGTATGATTTGGTACGAGCTATTAAAATTAGGTGAAACAGTTGACGATGCACGCTACCAACGACAATTGGCCGATTTGAACAGCGCTATACACCGAAAACGCCCAGAATATGACGATCGGCGTCACAAAGTAATTTTTCTTGATGACAATGCACCGCCACATCGAACAAGAGGGGCCCGAGAATTGGTGAAGACGTACGATTGGCAACCGCTGGTGCATGCGGCTTACTCACCAGACATGGCGCCTTCCGATTATCATTTGTTTGCATCGATGGGCCACGCACTTTCCGAGTAGCGCTTCAATTCTCACGAAGAAACCAAAAAATGGCTCGATGATTGGTTTGCGGCCAAAGACGGCCAATTTTTTTTTGGCGCGGCATCCACAAATTGCTTGAGAGGTGGGAAAAATGTGTCGCTAGCGATGGCTTTTGAAGATTTTCAAAATTAAATTTGTAACCATTTTTTTGTTAATAAACGTTTGAAATTGAAAAAAAAGTCTCTTTTCATAGGTATACACCCGGTAGTTCGTGCTTACTTCACTACTTCTGTAGTAAAAGTTTTAGTGAATCGAAAGGTGAATTACTAGTGAGAACAGCAATGAGCCTCCCATTGCCGTGCTCGACAGACTGTGGTAATACTCTTATGATGTGTTTATGTTCGCTCTTAAAGTCATTCTGGGTTGAAATGAGTTTAGATATGCCGCAGTCTGAAGATGACTGAAGTTGGTATATTTACATCTGTTTATAGTTCCGATTGGGGGTGATATCAGCTACTGAGTATTTTGAAATCATAAAAACAAAAACATTTCTAAACTCAACGATAAGCTTATCCCTAGTAATATTTCAATGGGGAGTTACCGATTATATCGATCACTATATGATTGTTTTGTTGTATGCGGAAAGCCGCTAGATAAAAAGTTTAGGAGAGAACAACTAGGTTTAAGTCACATGAGCTCACAATTTCTAGCAAGAAATGGTGTAGGTGTACAGGGTTGCCCATATTCGACGGACCCATTTGGCAACCATGTATCTTTTGACAGAGACGTCAGATCGCTTAATGACATACCGCGTTGGAAGCGTCAGTCCAAGCAGATTTTTACCATGGAAAAGTACACTCCACGCGAGCGCTCCCAAATTGTTGAAATTTACATTCAACAAAACAAGTCAATTGTGAAAACTCAACGTGCGTATAAAAAATTAAATAATGTGAAAAGTGCGCCTCCTAAGAATACCATTAAACGTTTGTACGAAAGGTTTTCGACTGGTGATGCTCTTTCTAATCCAAAGAGGCCAAATCAAAACCGACCAAGGCGTCGCCAAGGACATCTTAAAATCGCCGTTCTCAGCAGTTGGGCATTTCTCGGACCACTTTACAACGAATTATCCGCATTGATTTGCATTTATTCCCGTATAAGATTCAATTGACGCAAAGATTATTGCCAGCGGACAAGCCTCGTCGATTGGAATGGGCCCAAAGAGTCATCGAAATGGCTGAAGATGACGAGCAATTTTGGAACAAAATCATCATGTCCGATGAGGCTCATTTTTTATTGAATGGGACGGTAAACAAGCAAAATTGCCGTATTTACGCCACTGAAAAAATTCTCACGAAATTCAAGAGGTACCTCTTTACGACGAAAAAGTCACTGTTTGGTGCGGCGTTAGTGCGAAAACGATTATTGGGCCGTTTTTCTTCGCAAATGAAGATGGTCAAGCTGTTACCGTCAATCAGGAGCGTTATCGCGATATGATAACCACTTTTGTGATGCCAATTATTCATCAAAAGCGTATGAGGCAGTTCTGGTTTCAACAAGACGGCGCTCGCGCCACAATCGATTTTTTGAAGAAATTGTTTCCTCGTCGTTTGATGTCGAAAAATGGCGATTTTGACTGGCCACCGCGTTCGTCCGATTTAACGCCACCTGACTTCTTCTTGTGGGGATATTTAAAATCAAAGGTTTATTGTTTTATAAGCCAAAGCCCATAGAAGAGCTCAAGAACAACATCCCTGAGGAAATAGCCGCTATTCCAGCCGAAATGTTAGCCAAAACTTTGGAAAATGCTGCAAAACGGGCACAAAGTGTCGTACAGGCTCAAGGCGGCCATTTGAGAGACATCATATTCAAAAAGAGACGTCAACAAATCTACTTGAACCAAATAAAATGACTATTATCGTCAACATCAAAAAGATTGTGTTTTTCTTTGATTTAAAAAAAAGCACATGGATCCGTCGAATATGGGCAACCCTGTAGATCTTTAGTCTGCTTGCATCATTCGTTCTTTCACGCGATGCCAACAAAATGGAAATCTAAATGCAATTTTGATAAATCAAATTGTTTCATAAAGACAGAAAGTGAGAAAATGATTTGGATCGGTATCGCACTGATGCATTACTATTTATAACTAAACCCACAATGAATAAGCCCATACCTATGTAATTATGAATATTAGAAACAAATTACGCTAGGTTTACTTACTTAATCCGTGATTGTCTCATGAACTGTTGAATTTTTCTGGCAGCTTGATTTTGCGTTGATTGTGAGTAAGTACGTCTGTAAATAAAACCGTTGTTGTATGGAAAAAGAACCCTCAAACACATTTACAAATAAACGAAAATAAACAACAAAGAACCACTCACTTTAATGGGCCGGATGGACTCGTCTCCTTTGGTGTGCTCGGCTGTGAATTGAATTCGTTGAGTTGCTGCTGCTGCTGATCGTTGCGAAAGTGATCGTAGAAACTCGATAGACACTGCGAAGTGGGACTGCTCTGACTATCGCCAGCAGACAATTCAATGCCCGTCGACATCGAGGATGATTGTGATTTCTTGAAACGTTTATTGCGACAATACGAACGGTAGCCGTGCTGGATGACCAGAGCGGCATTGGTCATTTGACGATAGTAGGCATACTGCTTATAACGACGATAGTAATTCTGTATGACTATAGCGGCAGTGCGTTCCTTATTCTGCTCCTCTAGCTTCTGGCGGCCCTTGTACGAGCGATATGCTTTCTGTATGCATTTGGCAGCCTCATACAATTCACGTTGTTCGGTGTCTATGAGGGCGGGAGAGGTAAATGAAATGAAAAAGTGAAATTAGAAAAAATCAAATCAGATATCAATTTTTTTTAATAGGTAGGTAGGTAAAGTGGCTAAAGTACCACTCTGGCACTCCCAAAGTAGTACTAAATCTTCGTTTTGATACCATTTTGAGACCTCTAACAGGCAGATATTTAGAGCCAGTCGGAGTTGTTGATGTAATGGAGAAGATTTATGGGATTTAGGTTGGCGTTCTGCCTCAGGCTGTCGAAGAAAAGAGCACCCAGTGACCTTAATCGTCCAGCTGCCAAACTTGGACATTATAAAGAAAGTCCTCAACAGTCTCCCTCTCTGAAAGACCCCCACAGCTTCTGCAATAGGTGTTAAATAGTAAGCATAGTTTTTCTATTGGGTACCGATCATCCAGTGACCTGTAAATACAGCTTTGAGTTTGGAAATTGGATGGCATGGAGGCCCAAGGACTTTCTGAGTCCTCCGTCTATTATAATGAGGCCGAAGGATTTTCGAAATACCACATGAAGAAATGGAGCTCCATCTTTTCTGTGATTTCCTGAGAAATAAGTTGTTTAATTCCCCATAAACAACAGTCCGGGGTGCCGATGATCCGGTGGAAGGGCTCTGAGACCGACTCAGTTAACCCCTTACTGGCAAGTTCATCAGCAATTTCATTTTCCTCAATGTTCCTATGATCTGGAATCCAGATCAGCGAAATGTTAGCTGCACACCCAAGATATTTCATCTCCTCCTTACAGGAGTTGGCCAATTTAGATCTGTACCGTCGCCAATGCCTTGATCGCAGCTTGACTATTGGAAAAAATCTTAATGTCTCCCTCGCTCCCAAGTTCCCTAAGCATTTTGCATGCCTGTAGAATCACATAGACTTCTGCTTGAAAAACACTAGCAGTATTCGATCGTTTTAAGGAAGTAGATAAGTTGGCTGATTTAGAGAAGACCCGTGCTCCGACTCCCGATTCCGGGAGCCGTCAGTGAAGACAGACGTGCCAGCTTCGGTGCGGATTTTCCCCTCGTTCCAATCCTGCCTCTTGGAAAGATTGCCCTGGCACGACCCTCAAACTCCAGTTTGCGGATAGAGAGATCTGTTCGAAGTTCGGAGAAATGCGGTGTTAACTGCCCGAAAATGCTACCATGTCCCTTGAGAGATTGCGTTCAGAGGTCAATCTTTTTACAAACGGATGCTCAGGAGCTATCTACAGGATACTTGGGCGAAACTCGGAAGCTGTGAGCTGCTTGGGCCGTATGCAGAAGTATCGTCCTGGCCACTCCCAAGTGAAAGGCAATCAGGTACTTTCCACTCTTACGTGGACTTTTACACACGGAACCATCTTCCGAGTTCTTATGCGAGGCTCTGCTTTGTTTTTCATTGGCCAAAATCGCTTAAGCGGTTATAGCGCTAATGGAGAAGAAGAAAAGGCTTCCAATGGAGTTTGGAGTCAAGTATCACTTTTAGATACGTAACTTCCAATACCAGATTGGATTTTTCGTTTCTAGTATTCGTGCTTCTCTTTTGTTTTTTTTTTGGTTTTGTGCGACATTTGTCCAAAAATTCCAGCTAAATACGCATTCTACTCACCTGTCAACGTCAGCTTCGAGAAATCTGCTTCAAACGGATACTGGCTACTGCTGGAGGCATGCAAAAATTCGGTCAACTGTTTGGTTGAGGGTGGTGGACTTGGCGAGCTAACAGACGGATCTGCGCCCAGTATGGAGTAACTGGCTGGTGACTGCAATGGTCCGGAACTAGCAGGACTCAGACTCGAACAAGGTGTGCTAACATCATGATAACGGTAACTGTGATCGTTGAAATCGAAGCTCTCAAAGTGTGTATTCGGCAACGAATCGAGTGGATCCATAAAACCATTATTTAAGCTGGGCGAATCTGAGTTGAGCGGTTCAGTAAGCGGACTGCCAAGCACCATCATCTCATCCGCTTCATTCTGACGTGTAAATAAAAGAAGTTACATTAATTTAAAGACGCAGCAGACTGATGTAAACTTGCCTACCTTTATACGCTCCGGCATAGCGGCGATGATGTGTTCTGCCAGGGTGAGCACTTTGGCATCAGAGTCCCCTACAAAGTGGAGAAACAACAAAAACCAAAAAATGTTAGCGCGATCGTATTTGTATGCGCTTAGCGGACACCCAATACAGAAAAATGTGAACATAGACTACAGCTGGCAGTAACCTGATGCGCACACATATACACATACATACACATATACCTGCATGCGATCTATGAAATGTTCGATCAAGTTTCATTTGGCATAATTTCAAGATCCTGTGCGGGGTATACGTGTATGAGAGGATTTTAGTATTTAATACATCGACACAAGCAAATCAAAACATTTAGGAGAGTGTATTTGTAACAGAAACAAAATAAATGAATTGTACCCATACGCCTTCAACTAATTCACCAACTACAGGAACACTCAAATGCCAAATTCTTCACAAATTTCACATGCAGATTATTTAACTAATAGAGAGAGTTGTAAATAAAATAAAATAATTAAATAATGGAAAATAATAATAATTATAATAATAATAGGAAATCAAACAACTAAAAGCCGCTTATGCAAGAGCATGAAATTACATATTTACACAACTATTAAAAGCTGTCCGCATTATGATTTTTGATTTTTGATTTTTGATTTTGAGTATTAAAAATAAATATTCAATTTACGTTCCTCTTTACACACTTAAGAAATACATTTTCGCATAATTTCTTCTTTTTTTTTTGCCATTTTTATATACAATTACCGATTACTCATTTTACTCATTAGGTACTAAATTTACATGATTTATTAATACATAAATATTTACACACCAGTTCATTTGTTTGTTAGTTAGCTGTTCAGCACAATTACTCATACATCAAATACTTATATATGCCAACAATTTATACAACAACAATTAAGTAATAACGTAAACAAACAAAGAGTGCAGATCTGCAGGAGAAATGCACTTAGTACTGTACAGTACAGAGAGAGAGAGTGAAGTATACATATATCAATGTATGTATGTTTGTATGTATAGAGTACATATAGAGAGCATAGAGTGCACACACAAACTGACCTACAATAGCATCGTTCTCATTACTTATAGTCACATCGTTTACATCATCATTATTGATCGTTGATGTATCATCGTGATCTTTGTCGGGTAAGGGACTTGAATCGCCAGTTGATACCTCGCCTGATATACATACACATATAGGGTGGTACATACATATAATATTGGAGAAAATATAGTTTTGAAATAAATTGAAATTTATACAATTTGAGTTGGAATAAAAGAAACTTATTTTAAATAACAAAAAAAACAAAACCAAACCAAAAAACCAAAAACATTTAAATAAATTTGCAAAACAAAACATATTAAATTTTTTATATGGAAAAATAGAAAAGAAAAAAAAAACGCTTGTACAATAAAGTAAATTACGGAGCAGTTATTTGCACCGTACACTTACACAATGCAAAGTCCATTTTGCGTGATGGCGACAGCAAGGAATTCGTTGTATTTGTGGCGGCCAGCGTATCCAAAGATGACTCCACGGCCAAATTGAAATTGTCATGCGCATCAAAACTGCAATAAAAAGCATAATTTTAGTAAGTATATTTGGATCTCCGATTATATGTATATATTTTTATAATTGGCGCGTACACCGTTTTTTGGTGTTTGGTGGAGCTCCTCCTCCTATTTGTGGTGTGCGTCTTGATGTTGTTTCACAAATAGAGGGACCTACAGTTCTTATGAGGAGCTTTTTGAAATGAAACTTCTTAGGCGTCGATGGACGAGCGAGAATGGAGAGTAAAATTTCAAGGCCATGCAACGTTTTGGGCATTTTCGTTCCGCGAGAGAGAAAAAAGATATAACGTAGAGGAGAAGGAGAGAGAGAGCTATACCTTATATATATCTTAGATACACTTTAGGTTATTTTTCCTGAATTGTTCCTTGTGGTTGCTAATTTCTAGTGAGAAATAACGCTGCCTACTTTTTGGCGCTTGTTTGATGGCGCAAACTTGTAGGAAATATATTTTTGGTGCCTGCTTTTTGGCGTTATATTTCCTTGGTGCTTACTGTTTGTGGCGTTTTTTGGTCCCAATTTTTTTAGCGTTTTGTTTTTGTGCCTAGTTTTTGGCGCTTATTTCCGTTAACTGGCTAGTGCTTGTGCGTACTATAAAGTGCTATCCATTCCGGCGTCGGATTTATTGGTATTGCCTTGCGGTAATTTGTGCCGTTGCTGCGGTCCTGGAATCGCTGCGTTTGTGCGCGTGATAAATGCTCGGAGTAGTGCGCGTTGTTGCCACGGTTTGTGTCCGGCGTTTACGTACACCGGTCGACCCTTTTTTGTAAATTTTGTCTATTTGTATTCTCTGCAAATGTTGTGAGTTTATTTAGATATATATTCTCTCCCTCTCTCTCGGGTCTCTACCTTTTTTTTTGTCTGTCTTGAAAGTTTCACGTCTGTCATGTATACTACACTACACGCACTTTTTTCCATGGCAGAAATAAACTCGGAGGTTTGCCATTACCTGCCGAGGGGCGACCGCTATAGGAAAAAACGTTTTTCTTCATTTCGGTCTTTCACCGAGATTCGAACCTACGTACTCCGAATGGTAGTCACGCATCAACTCATTCGGCTACGACGGTCGAGCCATTTGGGTCTACTAGTAAAGGTTATATTTAGTTATATTAGTTTGTTTGCGGGAAAATTCAACAAAGTCTCAACTTCTACCAGAAAATAAAGGATGCTCAGATTGGGTTTTTTTTTTGACAGATCACGCTTTACTCTTGTCAAACAAAATACATCATTTCTTTCAGTATTCAATGACATTTCATCATGGAAAGATTTACGCCTCAACAACGTTTAAAAATCGTACAAATGTATTACGAAAATCAAGGCCCTTTGAAAAGTGTTCACAGGCCAACTGCGCCCAGCCCGTTTTTGACTTGATGCCTACATCAATAAGCAATATTTAAGTATTTGCGCTAAAGAGCAACTCGAAGCCATTCAAGAACAGCCATTACATCCACTGAAAACAACCGTTTTGGTGCGGTCTAGGGGAGGAAGAAATCATCGGCCCATATTTCCTCAAAGACGAGCCCGACGCCCACTTAACAGTGAATAGCGAACGCTGTCACGCCATGATAAACGACTTTTTGATGCCGGATGCCAGATGCCGGAAATTGAAGCCGTGATCTCCACAACGAGGTACCGTCAAGACGGTTCCAAGACAGCAGACAGCGCTACTTGCCACACAGCCCGCGAAACAATGAATTTACTGCGTCGTCGTCTCGGACCGGTGGATTGTCCACCAAGTTTGCACATCTAAAAGATGTAAAATGAAATTCGCACATTTAGTGAGAATGAGCAGCGCCTTATTGACTCACTGTAGTTATTGAAAATTTTTAATTTGATTTTCGATTAATGCAAATTCGACATAGTCTGAAAATTTTTAAAATTTGAAAATTAAAATCTGATCAATATTTGTATCCCTTTAGTTATTTATTTATTGGATACTAGGACACAAAGGAATAGACGAAAATCCGATTGAGAGCCAATGAGCTCGCAATTTGCTTGCCAAAATTGAGCACGTTAGACATGTACCCATCACCATCCTTTCTGAAAACGAAATTGGAGGAGGAACTAGCGCTGGAAACGCAGTCGATATGGCAACACTCAACCTCGCTCAAAACTGCTGAAATTCTGCTAAGTATTTGGAATACCAAAACTGCAAACCTTATTTTGACACTTTCTAGGAAAGACAGCAAAATATTGTTCAAGAACTGACGGGACCCTACGGTACACTAAACAGCGCTTGTTAACTGGAGCGGCATCCCTTGGTCGGTAAAAACCCGAGTTATTCCGGTAACGTAGAAACGGCACACATGGGAACGGGACACTGTCTTACCCCACATCACACTGCCAAAATGCGATTAGTCCCGAGCGATGCGTGTAACGCAAGCAACGAAGCGAAGGCTAGGGATGCTTTGGAACACCTACTTTGTCACTGCCCTGCGCTTTCTAGGACTCAACAAATGTGCTTAAGATCAACATATTTTTCATCCTGAAAGGATATCGCTGACAGAAGGCTGAACGGCTTGCTAAAACTCGCGAAGGCGTGCGCCTTAAGAATTACCTAAAATAATAGCACTGGTAACACAGGGTCCATTGTCTAAGAGGTCTTTGTGAGAGGTCTTTTTACAGATCACCTAGCACCACCTAATCTAACCTAGTATTTCTTCGGTACTTCTTCGTTTAGGACGGGGGTTAAAATTATATAGCTACTGAATTGCAGAGTTACTGACTTTTACGATTTGATTCTGCAGCTCCTATTTTTTAAAAGCAATAATTAAGAATACTGAATTACCTTTGCAGGCGCGTTATGTCCTTGAAGGATTTGCCCGGCTTTGTTCGTATATCCATATTGATTCCACTATCGACGGACGAGCGTTTCGAAAAGCGACTGGCATTCGGTGGACTTTGATTGCTGCAAAGAATATTATAGAATTTGAAGGCATTTCAAACTACGAGCAAGTGGTTAAATACGTCCATATCAAATGTCAAATATTTTATAGCCTCAAAAGCTCGGCAACAAATTTCCAAAATACAGCGCAAAATATATCGAAAGTGTTTAAAATATGATATTTTCTAGACTCAAATTACAAAAAAAAAGTGAAAAGTGTGAAAAGTAAACAATTAAAAATAAGGTGTGGGTTGCGTGATAAAGTGCCTAGAAAACTATTTTTACTATGCAGCGTCCATTTCGTAACCGGGGATTAACACAGCGCAATTGATAAATAAAATATCATCTGATGTATTCTAAGATTATACCCAAGAATGATAGAACCACGATTGCGCCGATCATAGAGTAGGTGACGTCACATTTGTGTGTTGGAAGTTTTGGCTGAGTGACACAGCCCAGACTCAATTATCACAAAATAGGCCATTTTGAATTAATGCATTTTTTATCTGTTTATGTTTGTCAATTTGATACCGGAGTAGAAGATACATCTTTTAACAGCTCACGAACAAATAAAGGTTTCCAGCTCTCATTTACTAATATACTCAGTAGCTTTTCGGGCTTGGCAAATGACCCAACTCCTGGAGAAGATGGCTTCCCTCCTATATTATTAAAAAACTGTGCCTCATCGTTAGCAAAACCATTAACAATTATCTTCAATAAATCACTAACTTCTGGTGAATTTTTACGTCCATTCAATTTCCAAACGCGTAGCTGTGTTTACCGGTCATTGATTGGACGGTCGGCACACACGCGAACCTCTCGTAATTATTAGAGTAAATCTACCACATCTAAATATACGCACGCACTTAGAACTAGCAAATCACTCATGGCACCCAATGCTATACTCACCTTGCCACAGCTACGGGGCGCAAAAATACACCATCATGACTGCGTTGCATATCCAGGGCGTCGAATGTAGTGAAAACGTGTTCGTTGTCTTTGACATCGTATAATTGTTCGTTGGTGTTCAATGATTTTGAGTGAATATCAGTTAGCTGTTGCAAAAATAAGAACAAAAATTATTTTAGATACTTTGAGTTGATTTACTATATATTTTTCGTGGAAATTCAAACTTACGGAATATTTATTTAGACTGAGCGATAGATTGCCAAAGGTGCTCTTCTTAGTTTGTTTGACGCGTTCCTCTTCTAGACGACAGATTTCCGAAATGAGAGCTTTATGTCTAAGGGAGAAAGAGTTATTTTTTTGTTGTAGATAGTGAGAATACAAAGTGAAAAATCATGCAGATGCTACAAATGGATTTTTGTATATTTATAGACCAGCAAAACCTGGTATGTCGGCCAGATGATTCGATAACATAAAAACTCACAGCTTAATTTGGCGAATGGAATTTTGGCAAACGCAAAGATAATTTTATAGTAGTATTCAGTAGGTTTTTCTATTTCAAAGTTCTATTAATAATTCTTTAGAAAAATTTTTCCTTAAAAAAAATTCCCTTCCTGAATGTACAGAAATTTTCCTCAAGGAAGTGATTTTTTTTTTCTTAAACAAAACTAAAAAATTTTTTTTCACAAAGCGCGCAAAAGATTTTGTTAACGAATACGAAAGACCAAAGTCAACCTTAAAAGTATTCGACAAGATGTTTTTTTTTTTTTTTTTTTTTTTTTTTTAATAAAAATCTTAAAAACAAATGATTGGCCGAGCTCCTCCTCCTATTTGTTGTGTACGTCTTGATGTCATTCCACAAATGGAGGGACCTACAGTTTTAAGTCGACTTCGAGCGGAGGAGTTTTTTCATGCTCAGCGTTTTTCACACTCAGCGGTTTACCATTGCTTTCTAAGGGGCGATCGCTATTTGAAAAAACTTTTTCTATAATTTTGCTGTTTCATGCGCGAAGATTCGAACTTACGCTCTCCCGAATGGTAGTCATGTACTAACTCATTTGGCTCCTAAAAATAATTTTCCTTGATATTTTTCTGATTGGTTGTTTTGATTTTATTCAACAAGGCATAGCAACGTATGCCGGGTATTGAATTATTATGGTTATTAATAAAAAATTATTTTGTATGAAATTATTGTTTGTAATTCTTTTATATACATATCCTAAATCCCTCAAAACTACTCCTACGCGAGCGGGGCTGCGGGTTAAAGCTAGTCTTTTTTATAATTTTATTTTTTATAATTTAATTTTTTAAATTTAATTTTTTTATGATATAATTTTTTGTTTTTATTATTTTATTTTTCTATATTTATTATAATTTTGAATTTTTTTTATAATTTCATTTGTTTTTTTACATAATAATTTTATTTTTTATAATTTTTGATTTTTTTTATAATTTCAGTTTTTTAATAATTTATTTTTTTTTTTACTTTTTTATAATTTTATTGTTTTAACACTTTAAATATTTTATTTATATATTCATCATCATATAATTTTTTTATAATTTTATTTATTTAACTTATATTTTTATTTTTTGTTTTTATAATTTAATTTCTCTATATTTTTTACAATTTTTTATTTTTTTTTTATAATTTCCTTTGTTTTTTTATAATTTTATTTTTATAATTTTTTATTTTTTTTTTTAAATTTCATTGTTCATTTTTTTTGTAATTTCATTTATTTTTTTATAATTGTTTTTTATAATTTAATTTTTTTATGATATAATTTTTTGTTTTTATAATTTTATTTTTCTATATTTATTATAATTTTTCGTTTTTTGTTTATAATTTCATTTGTTTTTTTTTATAATTTTATTATAATTTTGTATTCTTTTATAATTTCATTTGTTTCTTTATAATTTTTTTTGTTTATAATTTCATTTTATAATTTACTTTTTATAATATCATTTTTTTTTACTTTTTTATAATTTTATTTCTTTTTTACATTTTTATAATTTCTTTTCTTAACACTTTGAATATTTTTTTTAAATTTATATATTTTAATAAATTAACTTTTTTATTTTCTTTTTATAATTTTATTATTCAATTTTTTTATGATTTTTAAATAATTTTTTTACAATTTTATATTCAAATTTTTTTATAATTTTTTATTTTTTCATTATTAGTTTTTTTATTTTTTGTTTTTATAATTTTATTTTTCTATATTTTTTATGATTGTTATTTTTTTATAATTTCATTTGTTTGTTTTATTTTTCATATTTTGGTTTTTTTGTATAATTTTTTTTCATTTTTTTTGATAATTTAATTTAATTTATTTTTTAATTTAATTTAATTTTTTTTATTTTTTTTATAACTCTATTTTGTTTCGTATGTTTTATGCACAACAAAAGCCGTATAACTTAAAGTTTCAAACTTTGTACAAAATTAAAAAAACGTCAAATTTCATAAAAATTTCACACTTTGTAAGCGGAAACTTCGCAAATGCAGTTTTATAGCGATTTGGAATTCTAAAGTGTAAAATTACAGTGGCTCAAAAATCGCATTGCTTTTTAACATTTTGTTTTTTAACGGAGGTCATATGAGTTACGTTTTGTTGTAGTATGAATTATATTTTTATAAAATAAAAACTTTGAACATTAAAAAAAATTAAAAAAAAAAAATGTAAAAAGTCCATAAACTTGGCTACATTCAACAAATGAACAATTTTTTTTTTTAGATATTTTTGCAGAAATTACCCACAGTGAAAAGATTTCAGAATGTGTGGCCAAGATCAGACCGTTAACCGGCTCTCAGCGAATTTAAAAGAATCTGAAAGCTGATAGGCTGCTGTCACCGGGGTCATGGCAGCGGTTTGTTCACGAAAAAACTGAGATCGTGTTAGTGATATACGAAAAAAATCAACGTAATCACCAGTCAAATTATTTCGTTGCCGTCTGAAGAACGACTGATTGGACGAGTGCGTGAATACGTGTGAAATGAGTGGGCAGAATTCTGTTGCCGAGTACCCGATGATGTGGCAACCGAAGTTGCTCGCACAATTTGGTATTCACCATAGCAGACTAGCCAAAGCAGCATCCTTGGAAATGACCACACCAGCGCCACATTCAGGCGGTATATAAAAAACCATGGCAAATTCAATAATTTAGTTATGTTCAAATATTTTGAATATGAATTCTACTTTTAAGGGCATATCTAATAATCTTGGAGGTAGTTTGAAGAAGCCATAGCCGAGTGGCTTGGTGCGCGAATACGAAGTACGTAGGTTGGGTTGGAATATCCGTGCATGAAACACCAAAACGATAGAAAAAGTTGTTTTCTAATAGCGGTCGCATCTCGGCAGGCAATGGCAAGCCTCCGAGTCTATTTCTGCCATGGAAAAATTTCTCATAAAAATCAATTTCCGCTCGGAGTATACTTACAACTGTAGGTCCCTCCATTTGTGGAACAACATCAAGACGCAATCCACAAATAGGAGGAGGAGCTTGGCCAAACACACAAAAAGGGTCCAAGCGCCAATTATGTATTTATTTATTTAGTTTGAACCTTCCCCAATAGAAATGTTGTCGTACGTACCCCTTGAAGTTAGCAATATCCAGTGGTGTTTGCTGAACATTGTCCTTGATCTTCAAAGCATTGTGATTCCACTTGTACAGTATGGTGGCCATTTCCACGTGATTTCGTGCACAAGCCCAAGCCTGTAAAATTTAAAATAAACCAGAAGTATGAAACTAGCATTGCCATTCCCACTCACCAGCGGCGTATAACCGTAGACATCCTGACTCAGCGCATCAATCTCAGTCTCGAGTATGATGTTTGGATTCTCGGTGCGCCAATTAAGCAAAGCACAAACCAACTTGGAGTAGCCAAGCGCCGCTGCGAAATGCAACAGAGTCATGCCTTTGAAGCCGCTACTCCAGTTGCTGCCATTCAATAGCCAAGCTCGTTTCATGAGCTGTTGGCAATAGCTCACCAACTGCTCTTCGAAGTTCTTATGTAGCAAAAGTGTCTGTTGCTCAAACTATAAAAAGGATAAAGCAATCGGATGACATGGAAATTATTAAACTATTCTCCATTCCATTACATTTGCTAGTGGCCTACTCACCAGGGTCACTGACGCCTCCGCTTTCACCTGCATCTTTTCGTCTATCAATGCCAACCGATTGAGCAGCGTGAACTTGTACAGGCAATCGTTGGTGTGCGCATCGAAGGGCATTTCGTTGCACAACGTCGTCTTGTACTCGAACAGCACCGTATCGGAGATCACATAGTTGTTGCAGGACACCTGCAGTGTGGCGAAACCGGCCTCGTGCGGTGGACAGTAGCAGCGTAGGACACCTTCCTGTATTAGCTGCGTGGGTACCGGTTGCGCATCGAAAAGCAGCGTGTAAGTGGCGTTTGCAGTCCATGGGCCAGCTACGAGCACCTTTACGCCGCCCTCTGTGTATGCCCATTCAGGACTGAAATCACAAATGTTTAGTAACTTTTTGCCACCCTCCAAGTCGGCGTTGCAGTGGAGTTGGCTGCTGTTGTGTTGTGAGTCTAACGAACTGTGTATAGCAGCCTGTTGTTGAGCGTGTAGTTGTTGCTGGTGTTGTTGCTGCTGCTGCTGCTGCTGCTGCTGCACAGTATTGGATAACGCTTCTTTATCATCCAAGTCCAATTCGGGAAATTCAACTAACATATCGAATGCATCCAAATTGGCAAACACATCGTCAGCATCCTCATCGTCCCCCTCGCAACTAACGCCGGGCACGTGTATCTCATCGTCACTCTGAGCTGCGCAATCACCACCCAAAAAATCTATGGAACTTAGCATTTGCGCCTCTACAGCCGCTGCCGCTGCTGCTGCTGCTGCAGCCGCCGCAGCTGAGGCTGCCATTTTCTGATTCGTCGCACCGAAAGGCATATTCGCTATGAGCGTGCGTTGTATGTCTTCCTGCGAGAGATCGAGTGTCTCATTAAGGAAGCTCAGTGAATCGTTTAAATCGTGTGTGGAATGTGAAGCTGGTTGCCGTTGTTGTTGTTGTTGCTGCTGCTGCTGCTGACTACTAACGGTATTGCCATTGTTGCTCAATTCCAGTGATTCAAAGTCAATTGCATGTGTTTGTTGTTGTTGCTGTTGTTGTTCTGTTTCACAATTTTCTTGTTGCTGTTGTTGTTGTTGTACATTGTTTACCGTGGCACCATCGTTGGAAGCACCAATATTTACACAACCTTCTGTAGTGCTGTTGCTGTTGTACTCTGTTACTTGATTGTTGCCGTTACAATTGTTGTGGCTGTTATTTTTGGAAGTATTCGTAATTTGTTTAACATCACTGCCGGACGACATCTGCAAGGAAAATTAAAGGGTACGAGGGTTAGAAGATTATTAAAAACGAAAAAAAGTTAACTAAATTAAGAAAAGGAGAAAAAAAATTTAAAAATACAAAAATAAAATACGAAAAAAGTAAATAAAAATAATAAAAAATAAAGTTAAACAAAATAAAATAAAATTAAAAAAAAATAAAAATAAAAATAAATATAAAATACAAAAATTAAGTACGAAAAAAGGAAACAAGAATAATAAAAAATTAAGTGAAAATTTTTAAAATAAAATAAAACAAATAAAATAAAAAAGAAAAAAAAAGAAAAAAAAGCAAAGGAGAGAAAGTGAATTAAAAAAAAAATAAAATACGAAAATAAAAAAAAATAATAAATTAAAAATGAAATATGAAAAAAGTAGATAAGAATAATACAAAATAAAGTGAAAAAAATAAAAAATAAAAATAAAAATAAAATACAAATACGAAAAAAGTAAATAAGAATAATAAAAAATAAAGTTAAAATTTTGAAATAAAATAAAACAAATAAAATAAAAATAAATAAAATAAAAAAAGCAAAGAAGAGTAATAAAAAATAAAGTGAATCAAAATAAATAAATAAATAAAATACAAAAAAAATAATAAAATAAGAAAAAGTAGATAAGAACAATGCAAAATAAAATAAAAAAAATAAATAAAAAATAAAAATAAAATACAAAAATGAAGTAAGAAAAAAGTAAATAAGAATAATAAAAAATAAAGTGAAAAATGTAAAATAAAATAAAATAATAATAACATACGAAAATAAAAAAAAAACAATAAAACAAAAATCAAATATGAAAAAAGTAGATAAGAAAAATAAAAAAATAAAGTGAAACAAAATAGAATAAAATAAAATTAAAATAAAATAAAATAAAATTCCAATAAAAAAAATAAAATATGAAAAAATAAACAAGAATTATAAAAAATTAAGTGCGAAAAATAAAAAAAATAAATAATAATAATAATAAATAAATATGGAAAAAGTAAATAAGAATAATAAAACATGAAGTGAAAAAAATAATATAATTAAATAAAAATAAATAATAATATATAATTAAATTAAAAAAACAAAATGAAATAAAAAAAAAAAATTAAAATAAAATAAAATAAAATACGAAAAAAGCAAACAAGATAATAAAAAAACAGTGAAACAAAATAAAATAAAACAAATTAAAATTAAATAAATAAAATAAGCGATAATAAATAAAAAATCCATAAAATTAATTAGAAAAAAATAATATTAAAATAAAATTTAAATAAAATGAAAAATAAATAAACATAAAAATATTATTTTTATCCTTCATTTGCAATTTGCATTAGGAATTCCAATATTGCCTCGGTTTTCAAGCAGTGGAATATTAGTACTCTTTCTGGCTAGCGCACCGGCCTTGCAATATGTCTCTATGCATCGGAATCCATATAAAATTGGCCTTGAAGACGGTGCCGATCGCATTCAGAGCTGCCAGGCATTCCTCAGCAATCTTTGGCCCAAAGTTATAACAAATGACTATCCACCAGCACGAACAATGTCAAAACCTGTTAATATCGAGATGAAGCGCCGGAAAGCGGCGTTGGATTGGGCACACCTTGCAAAAGGAAAATAATGGCATCCCTAAAATAATACTCGAGTGGAACCTTCAAGGTTCACGAAGGAGAGGACGACCCAGAAGTACATGGCTAAGAACGGGACTCGCTGAATGTCAACAAATGGGAAGCTGGCCTTATATTCGAGGAATTGCACAAAATCGTAATAGGTATTGTTGGTATCGATCTCGAAGATGTACAGTCTTTCTACTATTTAGGCAGCGTTACATCGATCCCTGGAGTCAAATAAAAAAGCTGTGGCTACATTAGGCTTTCTGCAAGAAATTTGGAATGCATCTTACATTTCACGGCGCACAAAACTGCGAACTTTCAACTCCAATGTAAAGTCGACTTTACTTTACGGTAGTGGAACGTTAAATACGCCGTCAGCTGGCACAGGCTCATTACAAGTTTTTGCAAACAGATGCCTTCGAAAAATTCTTAAAATATTCTGGCCAAATATTATCTCGAATGCTGACTTATGGGCCCGAGCCCAGCAGAAGCCAATACTATTAGAGATCCGAAAGAGAAAATGGCGGTGGATTGGCCATGTCCTACGCAGAGGAAATGGTGATATATGGTAACAAGGGCCGCCATTAACTGGAACTGCCAAGGAAGCCGCAGACGTGGAAGACCAGTGAATACCTGGCGACGACTGCTGGAGTCAGAAACCCTAGTCAAGTAGCTTAGCTGGAATGAAATTAAGAGATATTGGCGCAAAGCAGACCCGAATGAAAGAAATTCGTTGTGGCCCTGTGTTCCACACTGGAACTCTAGGAATTTATGATGATGATGAGGTGATGGATGGAATGCGTTAGTTTCCGCCCTATGCTCCGACTTGGAACGACACTAAATTGTATCGTTACAACATTTTTTTTTGTATTCAGTTTATTGTCAAGGAAAAAACAAAAAAAAGTAAATAAATTAGTACTTTTTTTGACGATTTAACTAAATGCAGTAAAAATTAGAGTGTTTCGTAATACGAGGGCAGTTCAATAAGTACCCGTATTTGATGTCAGAGGGCATTCCTGAGGGAAGTTCGTGTTAGCATCGCGTGCTGCCATCTACCAAACGACGGCAAAACAAATTTCAGACTTATTTATAGGTTAGTTTGGATTTGGCAGCTATTCGAGTAAGAAGTGTTTCGTGATTTTCGCTAAGATGGAAAAAGAGTAGAATCGTTCGGTAATTCACTTTTTGTTTTTGGGTGGGAAACAATGCGAGGAGATAAAAGCAAAGTTGGAAGCTGTCTATGGGGACTCATCGCCATATATGACCACAGTTAGATATTGGTTCAACAAATTTAAACGTGGGCGAATATCCGTTTTTGATGAAAAGCGACCAGGACACCCGACAGACGTGGTTATCGGGTTACCGAGGAAATCATTCAAAAAGACTACGACATGGTTCTCGCTTATCGACGAACGAAAGTGCGCGAAGTAACAGAGGCCATTGGTGTATCGACCGGAATGGCAACTAATATTTTACATGATAAGTTGACGATAAAAAAGTTGTCGGCCCGATGGGTGCCGCTATTGCTCACAAGCGGATGCGGCTGTTAACTTCGAAGCAGTGTTTGGAGCAATTTAAGCGAGATAAGAAGGAGTTTTTGCGTCGAGTTGTCACCGCTGATGAAACCACACCAGAAACTAAGCAACAATCAAAAGAATGGATTTCTACCGGTAAATCTGCTCCAAAGAAGGCGAAGACAGTCCCATCGGCCGGAAAGAACATGGCGACGATTTTTTGGGATGCGAACGGCGTCATTTTTATGGATTTTTTAGAAAAAGGGAGAACGATCACTAGACAATACTACAGTGAGTTATTGGACCGCCTTGACCAAAATATTGAAGGAGACGGGGCCGCACTTGGAAAAAAAGATGGTGCTGTGTCACCACGATAACGCATCGGCACTTTCATTCGGACTTGTCGCCGTCAAACTGCACGATTGCCGCCGCTTCCCCCGTATTCCGCTGATCGGGTTCCCTGTGACTTTTTCTTGTTCCCTAACATGAAGAAATGGCTCGCGGGAAAAAAAATTTAGTTCAAACGAGGAAGGCATCGCCGAGATAGAGGCTTATTTTGGAGAGTTCGACAAATCCTATGAGAGGTTAAAAAAATGGTCGGAGCGTTGGAGGAAGTGTATCTTTCTAAAAGGGGGCTATGTGGAAAAATTAAAAATAAAAAAAATTGGAAAAAATAGTCTTCATTGCTAACACGGATACTTATTGAACCCCCTTCGTACTTTTAATTTTTGTGTATCACGCATAATCTAAGCTGTTATTACAAAAAAAACAAGAGACAGTTTGGAGTGGCGTGTTTTTTAAAAAGTTACAAAAAAAATATTTTTCAAGAATTTTTAACAAAAACGTATAATATTTTTCTCAAAAAAGTGTATTTTATGCTAAAGAAAGAATGACTTTTCTAAAAATGCTAAAAGCATCGAAGACAATTTACTTCAGAAAGCTGTATTCCATAATTTTCAACATTGAATAAATTTCAATTTTTTTTTTTCAAATTTTCCAGCTCAGTTGCCACGTTTTAGACTCAAGTCTACAAATAAGCCAATATTTAAAATGATTGACGACAATGTCCAAAATACTTGAATCACTCGACATGGAATCGCTTACAAGTAGAAATCGATTATTGCGACGCATAAAAGCAAGAGCGTGAATGTGAATGCCTAAGAGGATATTTCAACGTGCACAAGAAGTGGCAAGCAACTTAGGTCAAAAAGACAACAGAATTAGCTCACCTCTACCGTATCGCCATGCTCCACCGTCGCCGCATTCAGTTCGTTGAGTCCACTTGCATGTTCGCCAATTAAATTTTCATCAACTCTTGTGGTCTCGGCAGTCATTGCATCGCCAATGGCCGATTGTTTATGATGACCCACATTATCATTCATAATCGGCTGGGCCGAGGGTGATGCAGATGCCGTCGTCGATGAAGACGCTGCATGTGCTTGTGTGTGTTGCTGTTGGTGTTGCAGCAAGGGATCGCTATTGCTACTTAAACCTAGTGTGGTCGGGCTAACTGGGGTCGAAGGCTGATGCTCCGGTGACATGCACATTGGTTCTACTGTCGACAACGACGTGGATGACGGCGGCGATGACGATGCAAATGTCGTCGAGGAAATATTCAATGTCGTTGTACTTGCTGATTGTTGTTGTTGCTGCTGTGTTTGTTGTGAATGTTGTTGTTGTTGTTGTTGTTGCTGTTGTTGTGGTGGTGGCTGGTTTGTGTGCATTGAGGGTTGCGAGTGCGCTTGAGGGTGATGCATTTGCTGGTGTTGCGATTGCGATTGGGAGGCAGGGTTGCTGACGGAGGACATATTTATGTCATTCGTTGTCTGTTTTTGTTGTTGTTGTTGTTGCTGCAGTCTGTTGTAGAAATCTTGCTGCTGTGTGGAAGAAGTGGAAGATGATAAAGCATCACTTTGCTGTTGCTGCTGCTGTTGTTGTTGTTGCTGCTGCTGATGATGCTTATTGAAATTGTAATTGCTATTATTATTTATTATATTCTGTGTTTGTTGTTGCTGCTGTTGGTGAGGTGTCAATACTAATTGACTGCAATTGCCACCGCTAACACCACCCCCACCACCACCACCAACACTGCCATTACTACTGTTGCGGTTAACGGTGTTATGGGCATTGCTTTGTTGGGCATTCGTCGACATTTGGTTGGGATTTTCAATTAGTTCACCCTCATTCACTGCCGTCACGGCGCCCATGCTACCACCACCACCACCGCCGCCGCCCTGCTGCTCGATGACTGCCGCAACAGCAGCCGCCGAGGTGGATGTTATTGTTGTTTTTGCAATTTGCAAGCGATGATTTACATGTGAATTATTATTATTGCCATTGCTGACATTATTACTGCTGTTGCTGCCGTTCATATTATTGTTGTTGCTATTGTGATTGTGGTTGGTGCTGTGATTAGCTACAAATCGTTGCAAATTTAATTGATTGTTATGATTGCTGTTGGAAATTGTTGATGAGGTTTGATTGAAATTCGATTGCTGCTGATGGTGCAGTTGTTGTTGCTGTTGATGATGTTGTTGTTGCTGCTGTTGCTGTTGCTGCAAAAGCATATTGTTGCGCGCAGCCAGCTGTCGGTAGTGCTGTTGTTGCTGCTGATAGGAAGCCTGTTGTTGTTGTTGTTCGTTGTGTTGTGGTGGAATGATTTGGAATTTAATCGCCGACTCCTGCGGCAAAGTCTGCTGTTGTAGATGGTGAGTTGACTGATACTGATGATGATGCAGCGGCTGCTGTTCGCTGGCATCGCGTAAACGACGCTCCGACCAACGCGAGTAAAGCTAGCGCAAGCAAACAAGTTCACATAAGTGTCTATAAAATCGAATACATATATTTTTTGTCGACCACTTGACCTACCTTCTGTCCAACTACAACATTCGGCGTACCGCCGTTCGCTCCCTGACCATAGCCATCGCCGAGACTTAGACGCTTCTCGCTAACCGATTTCAACAGAGTCGGTCGCCGCATAACTGGATGTGAGCAGGTTTTGCCATCGGCACACGAGGCGTCACCGCAGCCGCAGTCCAGCTGCTTGACCAAAGCGGCTTGACGCGACAAACGCTGTTTCTCCATCAATTGACACACTAGCGATTCCACGGTCTCGGCGGTCTTTGAGTTGGAATATTTTTGTCAGAAATTTTGCAAAGAAATAAGAAACATTAAAGTCAATATGGATGCTACTACTTACCGATATTTCAATATCGTTGCCAGAATCGGAATCATCGTCGGAAGTAACTGTGGATACTGCAGAAAAAACAAATACGCTTTAGTTTGTCGAAATAGAAATATTTATAGGTCAACTACTGGAACTGGCGCTAATGATCCTCAAAAGCATCCGCAGTTTCGGTAAAAGAACTGAGTCCCATAAAATAAAATAGGCGCTAAAGAGGTTTGATATAATTTAAATTCATTGCCACCCTGGCCGAAGGCTGAAAACTGAAGGATAGGTAGTGGAGCTCGTGGAGATCGATCAAAAAGGCTCCCACTATACTTAAGCTTGTATCCCCTTACTACTTTAGTGTCCTTTAAACTGTATTTATAACAATAAAGAAGTCCACTACTGGACTCAAACGATTCCCCGTATCGGCACATTCAGTCTGCTACCAAATCTCATCAACTCAACAGTGCCTTGTCGAAGGTAGGCCTTGTATGAAGAAGGATCCTGGATAAGCTGGCAACAATTTACCACGAGCATACTTTGGTATGAGCGACCGCCGTAGCCGAATGAGATTACCATTCGGGAGTGCTTAGGATCGGACCTCCGTGCGCGAAATAACAAAATGATAGACAAAGTTTTTTCTAATAGCGGTCGCCCTCTCGGCGGGCAATTGCAAACCGCCGAGTGTATTTCTGCCATCAGAAAGCTCCACATAAAAACCATTTGCCGTTCGGAGTCGGCTTAAAACTGTAGAACCCTCTTGTGGAACAACATCAATAGAAAGAGGAGTTCGGCCGAAGACCTAACAGAAGTGTACGCGCCAATTAATTAATTTTTTTTTTACAGAATGTGTCCTGATCACACGGATAGCGCTTGACACTGCGCCGCAGTTCAGCTAGCGTGGAACGAAACCAATCCAGTCATGAAAAATTCCTTCCATTAAAAGCCAAATGGTGCAGGGATCCTGGAACCCACATGCGAAAAGAAAAAAACTCTTATGACCGTCTCCCCAAAGATTCAAGATAATAGGTCTACACGGTAAGAGCAGGGACTTCGCATCCAAAGACTTTGGCGCAGCTGCAGGGACAAAACAGAAGTGCAGAGTGTCGAATATTACCTCTGTTACTGCCTCGCTTTAGCTAAGAAGCGACCCAGTTACCTAAAAGCCTCCTCAATCCAACCACGACTACACTTAATTATCAGAGGCTTTGAAAAGGTATTTATTTTGGAATGCAATATGGTCGAGGTACTGAAGAGTCTCTGCCTAAACTATGGACGGATCGTCAAAACTGAGCAAAATGAGGACAAACACTTAGCTTAGTCAAGAAGCCCATTCTAGTCCAGAAGTCATGTTCCCACGACAGTCGGTCCTACATAACTGGAACGATCCGGTTCTATATCCGGCCAAGGACTGACACTTCAGCAGCATTCCTTGTACATGAATAGGGAATGCTTATGCTGCTACAACAATAACAACAGTCCAGAAGTCAAGAAACTTTCATTAGTTCAAGTCCATTTTTTCTATATCCCTAATCCTTTTATTGACGCAATAGCGATTTTGGTTGAACATCAAAGCAATTTTAGCGTCAAACTTTACTGGATTCCCCAACGTAATGTTGTATTAGGAAATGTGGAAGCAGACTAGTAGGTGGACTAATCTGGATATCGGCAGAGTCTGGCATTTACTTTCGGCAACACTCGATGAATGACGAACACTAAACTTGCTGGCGCTCTCAATAACGAATACAGCTTAAAGCTCTACACAATAATCTTCATGGGAGCTTCAGATTTCTAGGCAACCATCTCTTCGATAATATAGACAATGTAGAAATAGGCTTGCTGGGTTGATTATAATAACTAAGAGATTAGGAAGGATTAAGCACATGTTCAGATAGGACTCCGGAAATATTTCCTGAACATTGCAATGAGACTCTATGAACAACGTGTTAGCTCTTTTTAAAAGAAAAACCTGCCGAATCTGAGCTAAGCTGCTCTACAGCTTATCGTTCTATTTTATCATCGTATACCACAGATAAATGGAAAAATTTCCTAAAGAATGCACTAAAAGCCGTCTTTTCGTCAAATCATCATGACAACTTTTTCCACCACACATTAGAACGTGAGCCTTTGTTTGTGGAGAAACTACTTTTTTGTACTATTGTCTAATCTGCAATTGCCTGCCTGCATGGATTCCCACACGAACTTTTTGAGAATGTTGAAGTTCCCAATGTTTGTACTAAATTTGAAGCCCAAACGTTCCAATAACTCAAAAAAAAAAAAACTGTTGAAAACTGAATGTTTCCCAAGGATTGCAGTCTATGAGGTTTTATTTAGTTAGAATTCTTGTCCTTTGACTTAGTTCATAACTTTTTAAATACTTTGTATACTTACACATAGGTTTCAGTTGGCTAACAAGCTCGTCCTTAGTCCACTCTTTCTTATCGCCCCAAAGTGTGATGCTCGGCGCAATAACAGCCATTTTATTATCGTCCGGATAAGGAACGTTTAAGTAGTGAACCAGAACAATATCCGGATTCTGAGGAAAAAAGATTTTGAAATAATTTTTGAGGGGAGGTCAAACAGTACGCGGAATGAAAAAGTTGCAGCAGGGAGGGGGAATCCGTTTGTGCTTAACGCAACTTGGCGACTCTATACAACAATTATAAATACAAAACTTCGGTCAAATCGTGTTAGTGACCTTTAAAGTATTAAAAAAAAAGTCAAAATAAAAACTGCCCTTTCAAAAAATATATATATGTATATAAATTGACTTTTTCTTAAAATTAAATTTAAAAAATTTACAAAAAAATTATAATTTTTTTTTTAATTTTTAAATTATAATTTTTTTTTTAAATCATTAAGTTATAAAATAGATGATATATGGTATAAATATTAAACTATCTAATAATTTTTTTTTAAATTAAAAACAAACATGTTTTAACCTTTAACAAAATAAAAAAGAATCATATCGGTATTGATTGAAGCATCGTTGTTCAAAAAATAAAAAAATGGCCTATTTAAATATACTGGTGTTCTGTAAAAAATAAAAAATTTTAAAAGTAAATAAAAAAAACTGTTTTTAAATACAAAAAAATGAAAAAAATGTAAAAAAAAGGAGTCGTCCTTCAAAAAGTCAAAATTAAAACTGGCCTTTTAAGATATGCTGTTTTATATATCTATAAATTTTAAAAATAAAACAAAAATGTTTTTAAATTAGAGAAAAACTGTTAAGAAAATTAAAAAATAATTAATAAAAAAGGCGTATTCAGCACTCAGGCCGGTTGATTGAAGCATCGTTGTTCAAAAAATCAAAATAAAAACTGGACTTTTTAAATAAACTGGTTTTTTTTTTTAATATAAAAACATGTAAAATTAAGAATATATAAAAAAGTTAAAAAAAATATATATGAAAATTACAAAACAGTATACAAATTAAAACCAAATTTAACAAAATTAAAAAAAACTGGCATTTCCAAATATGCTGGTTTTGTAAATATAAAAAAATATATATAAAGATTAAAAAATATAAAAGTTAAAAAAAAATAAATGTAAAATTTAAAATAAATAGATATAAAAAAAATTAAAAACAAAGTTAATAAAAACGTTTAAATTAAAAACAATGTTTAAATTAAAAAAAAAACTTAATAATATTTACAAAATATTAAGGCCCTTTTAAATACACTTTTTTTTAAATATAAAAAAACATTTAAAAATTTAGAATATACAAAAAATTTTAAAAAATTTATATAAAACTTACAAAAAAATATACAAATTAAAAAAAACTTAATTAAAACCAAATTTAACAAAATTAAAGCTTCGTTTCGCGAAAAAATTCTAAATATGCTGGTTTTTTAAATATAAAAAAATATATGTATATAAAGATTAAAAATATATAATAATAATATAAAAGTTAATAAAAATAAATGTAAAAATTAAAATAAATAGATATAAAAAAAATTAAAAACAAAGTAAGTAATAATATTTAAATTAATAAAAAAATGTTTAAATTAAAAAAAATTTAAAATTACTTACCAAATATTAAGGCCTTTTTAAATATACTGTTTTGTTAATATAAAAAAATATAATACAATAAAATAAAATAAGAATAATTTTTTTTTTTATTTAAAAATGTTTTAACGAAATTAAAAAAAAAATTAATATTAAAGCGCCGTCGTTCAAATAGTCAAAATAAAAACTAGCCTTTTTAACTAGTATATTTATTTTTGTAAATATAAAAAACTTTTTATATAAAAAAATTAAAAAACAAAATTTTTTAAAATAATAAAAAAAATAAAAAATTATAATAAAATTTAGGAACAAACTAACTAAAACAATACACACTTTTTTCTAATTTAAATTATTTTTAATTTAAATTGTTTTCTTAAATTTTAAACTTAAAATTTTTTTTTTGTTTTTAAATACTTACAAAAAAATTTTTGTAAATTTATTTATTACTATTATTTTATTTTTGAATTAAAAAAATTGTTTTAATTATAAAAATGCTAAAAAGAAGATATTTCATTTTGAAAAACGTCATACCGAAATTTTCAACATTGAATAAATTTCAAAACAATCACCTACATTTTTTCAAAACATTTTCAGCTTGCTCCTCATTATACTCAAGCCAACAAATAAATCAATTTTTAGAAAATTGCCGTCAATGTCCAAAATGCTTGAATCACTTGACAAGGAATGGCTCATAAACAAAATTTAATAATAAATCTGAAAAGTGTTTTGTACCTAAAGACCCTAGGGAAAACTAAATTTATTACATGTAAATTTAAAATTTCGCACTCCTCCTCCCACTTATAATATAGTAAACCGCGAACTTTTTGACCTTTCCTTCGATTAAACAAAATATACAAAATAATAACATAAATAAATTAAGGAAATGCAAATGAGTTACGCAGCTGCACTAAGTCACCTACTCACCTGTAACAACCAGTAGCACCTGCGATGAAACGTTGGCAGAATAGCAGAATGCACATAGCAGCCGTAGATGCACTATAAAAAAGTAGTAAAAAAAGTAAGAAAAAAAAATTATTTTATATGTATATTTATAAACTCTTTCCCCTTCAAAGTCCTACATAAGAGACGAAAATCGATAAAGTCCCTTTCGCAAAGGAAAACAAAAGCATAAAAATGCACTAAAATCACAGAGCGAAATCAGCGAAAACAAATTCATTTAATTAGAATATGGAAAAATTGCACAGATATGTGGAGTATGGGCAAAATTGAATTACATTTGACTTAGGGATATGCCATGCTGTGTGGACGAAAATAAAAATGAATGTAACAGCTTTGAACGGGGGGCAATGAGCAAAAAAAATCATAATAATAATAATGAAAAATAAAAAATATTAGAAATGAGTAAGAGCTGAGCCGCCTTGTGCCAAAAGTTCAACCCTTTTTTTCGAATACCAAATATTTTTCATTCTCCACCACTGCTCACATAACTGGCATGTGTCTTACGACGCTCGCATGTCCAGAAGATAAATATGATTTCTATCTTTTTTTGTTTTTGTGCCTTTTTTTTTTTGTTTAAGCGCCGAATGCCGCCCGCTGATGACTGACGGCTGATGCCGCCAACTGAGGCAACATAAACTACGCGAAAAATTGTACGCGAAACTCCCGCTTCCAATGACCCCCTCCCCATCCACCGTAATACCAACGCGCACTTGAGCGGCAAAACAACTGCTTATCGCTTCCCAATGACAGCAGCAGAGACAGAGCGTTTGTTTGTGAGGCTTGGGGCAGAGCCAACGTCTTGGCGTTTCCGTCTTCAAACAAATCATAAATCTTGATACTGTTCCGACGACGAAAGATGAGCAAGCAATGGCAGGAGCGCAAAGCGTTTGCCGGTGCAATGTGCACTTGCACATTAAACCAACAAAAAATGTAGAAAGATATGAGTGGAAAAAAATCAACAGTGAAAATCACAAACAAAGGCATTTAAAAATTGTAACAAATTCAAAGTCACGACAGGCAACAGCGCAGTAAAACAAAGACAACAACACGAAAAAAATTGGCGTTAAATTATATGAAATTTTTTGTTTCCTCCTGCCTGTAACCCGCCAATTGTAGTAAGTCAGCCGCCAGCAACAATTCCCCCAACCAACGTGAGATCAGCCGAAACCCGCAGTCGGGCGAAGCCGCCTGCCAAGTGCCAGGGTCGTGAGTTCGTTGTTGGGTCGACAAGTTTATACACTTCAGACTTGTAAATACACTTAACCCTTAACTTATTGCATTAGCAGCTTATCCCGTGCTAGAGCACCCATGCCATAACAGAAAAAAAATCGACTACTGTGGGATAAAAAAAAAACCGAAAACAAACTAAAGAAAAATCGACGAAAAAGTAAATATAAATATCCAGCAGTTTGGGCGTAGGCAAAGGGCGTCAGAAATGCAAAAAATGCCAAACAGTCACTCCATGTATGTTTCCGGCGGGAAATCATAATTCACGGATACACCGGCCAACCAGCCAACCAACCAACCCTTGGGCAAAGACACAACGTATGCTGCACATGAGCCACCGCCACCAGCATTGGCGCAAAGAAAATGAAAAGAAAAAAGCACACGAAGCCAGAAGAAAACGATCAAAAAAGAGAGCAGGCACTTTTTCTTAAATACTCTTCGAGTGACTGTTTGTAGTTAGTTGCCTTTGTTTTCATTATCTTGTAAATTAATTTCATGGCAGCGTCTGACTAACGACGACGCCAATCTTAAGTGGCCAAACATGCCCAACACCGCCAACCAACAAAAAAGCAGCCAACCAGCCAACCAGCCGACTGAAGAGTATGTGAAAAAAATGGGGGACAAATTAAGGTTATCAAAAGAGCTGTGAAACAGGAAGGAAACTAAACAAGCAAGCGCATGGAGTTGGTTCTAATTGCCTAATTGCACAGCAAGTGTTGTCCGGCCGGACCGGCGAGCAAAAAAAAACAACAAAATAAATAAAAAAAATTAAAAACAAAAGAAGACCGGTAATGACACGCGGAAATTAGCGAGAACAAAGTGTGAACGTTTTATGGCTACTTAAAGCTTTTCTCTATGGTGTCAACCACCAACAACAACAAAGCATCTGGTTACATTACCTCTGTTCCTTGCACTTTTAGCTTCATATGATCCTCGCGCGTCGTTTTGCCATCCTTGCGTTTCTTCCAGCAATAGCCATCGCGTCGATAGCGCACCTTTTTACGCGAATACAGCAGCAACGAACCGCTTTTCGGTCTGCAAATAGATGGAGAGGTTTTGATAAGATGAACGAGAAGTGTTTTAACAATTCGATTTTGTTCAATAAAGACAGAGACAAAACCTATTTTAAAATTAATCGGCAACCCAATACGAATGTGACTATGGTACACAGATGGTTCCAAAACGCTCCAAGGAGTAGGAGCAGGAATAGTGGAGCTTAGAGAACAGAAATTCCTAAGACTAAGTACAGATACCACGATTTTCCATGCGGAGCTCTTCGCCAAAATGGAAACAGGGCAAATCATATCCAAAAGAGGGTTCGAGAAGGTAAGAATTAAAATACTTTCGGACAGCCAATCCGTTCTCTAAGCTTTGAATAGCTTCATATTCAAGTCAAAAGTCTTAATAGAGTGTAACAATGCACTCAACAAATTGGCCACTCATAAATAGGTCTCACTGATTTCGGTACCAGGACATGAAGGACACGAAGAAAACGAGAAGGCAGACTTTTATGCCAAACAGGGGCAGAAGGCAACTCAATTTTTCAGCTTTAACAAAAATAATATAAAAAAGGAAACCAAAAAATGGATCCAAACTAAAATCAGACCACATTGGAACGGCACAAGCGGCCTTAATCACTCCAAAAAGTTGTTGACCTTCAATGCCAACAGAACAAAATCTGCTCTAACCCTAGAAAAAAAGAGCCTCAGACTACTCTGTGGAGCACCTACAGGTCACTTTGCATGTAATAAACACTTTAGCATAATAGGATTATCTAGTACAAAATCATGCAGGTTCTGCTGTGATGAAGAGGAGGCTATGGAACACTTAATCTGAGGCATTAGGTCACAGCAGACACAGAATGCTGGGCTCATACCTACTAGAGGAGGAAGACCTCCTAAGGAGCTGTTTCGATTCTTTGGTATACTAAATCATTACAAAAAAGTAATTGGGGGCGCACAATAGATCATTCTGGTCGGATAAAGACCTTAGACCAACCCGTACAACCATTACCATGAATGTGTCTCCTGCCGGGTGTCGTCAGTTTTTGTCCGGCAATCGCTAGGATGAACGCGCCAATATTTCTGACCTTTTTACCTCGGCTGGTGGCTCTATAAGTATGGGATTAAGTAATATTATCAGCGACCAATTCCCAGCTCTTTTTTCATAAAAGTAACCGGACAAAGAATATCAGTTACGAAAAATTTGGAGAAAATTGGTAAAGGGATTGACACAGCAAGTAGATGAACATATTCCACCTCGGGGAGGAAAAAATATTCATAAATTACAGCGAAAGGAAGGAGACATCCATAAAGTTGGAAATTTTTTCCTGGTTGTTATGATGAAAATTGAAGATTTTTTGGGTCTAAGAAATGCAAAAATTTTACAAAAAAAAAGTTGTTACATTTTGTTACATGTTTAAAGCCCAGCCACAATTTTGCTTGGAATGCAATAAAGCTCATGAAAAGTATATTTGATTACATTCATTCAGGTTACATTTATCTTTTAATTGAATTTACACTTGACGGTCCCCAGTGGCCGAAGACGGCCACGGAAAAGATCAGCATCGATCCCCAGGGACGAGGGTCATGCTCAACGTGTTAAGGATGCGCATTTTTTTTGGGTGAGATGTACTGAATATGGATCACCTACATTTCCTATCACTTGACGAACTTCTCAGATTCATGAAGATGTCAGGGATGCGGAAGAGAGGTTAACTGCGTAAAATCACCTTTTTTGCTCCAATTTTCGCTACACAAATCACTATTTAGGCGCAGCTTTTCAATGGTCTTCCGGCCAACTCAAACTCATACATCTACGAGTATACTGCGGTACCAGCCTGGGTCGAAGCAACATACATGTAAGGCATTAAATCGGTATACCGGTTATGTGCCCTCAGGGTGTGCGGCGCATACCGCACAATATTGTAGGATGCTGTATTAGTCCTCGCGGGTATGCTACCAATTAAACTAACTGCACTCGAATTCGCCAAAATAAAAAAATCATCGAACGGATCCAGCACAGCTGACTAACCGAAAGACTGATGGAGACACTCCATGAACGGACGATGGGCATATCGATTGATTACGAATATCACCAGATGGATAAATCGAAAGCATGGTCAGATAGGTTTCTATCTGACCCAAGTACTTAGCGGGCATGGATGCTTTAAGGCTTATCTGTATAGATTTAAGCATGAAGATGACCCGTAGTACTGCACCTTTTGCGACAGTCTAGTTGAAAATGCAGATCATGTTTTCTTTGTCTGCCCTCGTTTTGAGCTGGAAAGAGTAGATTTGAGTGATAGGGTTGCGAAGCCAATAACCTAGTAGATATCATGCTTGACTCAGAAGAACATTGGTCCGCAAGAATAGTAATTACCAAACTGCGTCGCGCTGAACAACAGCGCAGACTTTCATGAAGAGGCAATATGCCGCTCTCCCTCCCGTGGCGTCCCGCGGGAGGGAAACGGAGCTGGGGTGGGTTTTAGTGGATGAGTCGAAAGACAAGTCTCACACTTTTCGGCTTGCAATGCTTTTTGCCACCTCCATAAAAAAAAAATACTACAGGAAAAGTCGCTTAAATTACTACTACTGTGGACAGAGGTGTAAAAAAATGTCTTCAAAAAATAAAAACTTATCAGAAATTTTTCTTGAATATTAAGATGAACGGCCACCGTAGTCAAATGGCCGTCAAAATGAAGAACAACATTTTTCTAATAGCGGTAGTCAATGCAAGCCTCCGAGTGTATTTCTGACATGAAAAAGCTCCTCATAAAAAATATCTGCCGTTTGCAGTCAGCTTGAAACTGTAGGTGCCTCCATTTGTGGAACAACATCTCGGCCAGTGAATGGCGAACGCTGTCGCGCCATGATAAATGACGTTTTGATGCCGGATGCCGAAAATTAAAGCTCGTGATCCTCACAACAAGGAGGTTCCAACAAAACGGCAGACGGCGCTACTTGCCATACAACGCATGAAACAATGAATTTACGCCACCGCCGTTTCGGTGGGCAATTTATCTCTCATCTCGGACGAGTAGATTGGCCACTAAGAACTTTTTATATCAAACTTTTGGACTTTTATTTATGAGGCTATGTAAAATCTAACTGCTTTGTGGATAAACCAGCTTCGATTGAGGTATTGGAAGCCAACATCACTAAAGTTATTCACGAGATACCGATCGATGTCCCCCAGCAAGTCATTCCAAATTGGTGTTTACGGCTGGCCGAATTACGCGCAGTCGTGGCCAACATTTCAAAAAGATTATCTTTAAAAAGTAAATGTCATGAATGGTTCTACACAAAAATAATAAAGAGTGCCAAATCTACTTGAATTTTCGTTGTTTTTTTTTTTCAATTTAAAACCCGATACCTCTAAATTGATCACCCTTTATTTAGTTGTGATTGTGTACATCTCTCTTTATCTATCTTTTGGAGATCTTTAAATTTATCAAATTCAATAAAGACGCAATTACTTTCAAGTGACTCACCGAGTTTTGACTTCCTTGGACTGCCACTCATTGTGTTTATCAAAGCTGATAAGAATTGCTGCGATTTCCTGGAATATAAAGAAATAAGTTATATAAAATTTTTGCTGGAATACCGAAAACAAACAAAATTAGAGTTCAAAAGGTGAAAGAAAGAAAATATTAGCTTTATCATGGAAGTATTAGATGCGACGATTAGCGGAGCCTATGACGTCAGAGTGGGGAAAAAGATAAAGTGCGGTTAAAGATGAGGGAGGCGCCTATTTACGTAGGTCGATGAAGAAACGCAAACAGACACACATGTCTCGTACGTAATATGCAGTATACTCGTACATACTCACACGCTCGCAATTGCTGGAGCCAGTGGACACTTAAACTATGTCAAATACGTAGCCAATAAAATTATCGGGATTGACAATGGCAATTCAACTAATAACTTCAACTAATTCTTTAAGTTGGCCACTTTCCTTCTCAATGGAAAAAATCGACCATTATAATGATATCGAAGTCAGGAAAAAATAAAGCCAAGGCAGCTTCATACAGACCTATAAGCCTGCTGTCATCTCTCTCCAAACTGTTTGAAATATTGCTAAAACGAAAACTAATGCCGCATCTGCAGTAAAACAACATTGTTCCAGCTCATCAGTTCGGTTTTCGTGAGAAACACGGCACAATTGAGCAAGTCACTCGCATCAGCTCTGAAATAAGAAATGCTTCTGAACGACGGGAATATTGCTCAGCC
Source organism: Anastrepha obliqua (assembly GCF_027943255.1). NCBI lineage: Eukaryota > Metazoa > Arthropoda > Insecta > Diptera > Tephritidae > Anastrepha > Anastrepha obliqua. The sequence goes on from NC_072895.1 coordinate 28,648,967, forward strand.
ATATTTCTTGATGTAGCTCAAGCGTTCGACAGAGTATGGCACGAGGGACTTGTCTACAAAATCCAACGCACACTGCCACAAAGCTCACACAAAATATTAGAATCCAGTGTTTATGGTAAGATATAAAAACTACCTAACTGATGAAGTCGATATTACCACAAGGCAGTGTACTGGGTCCGCTTTTATATGTAATACACACGGCTGACCTTCCAACAAACATCCACGTTTGCTGACGACACTGCAATCCTATGTCACTCCGAGTGGCCAATAAGTGCGTCGGGTGAACAGTCATCTGAAACACATGGTAAAGTGGTTGGCAGACTGGCGCATCAAAGTGATTGAGTAAAAATGTAAGCATGTGACTTTTATGGTAAATAGAAGCGATAGCTCCAGTGTATATCTAAACTCCACACTCATTCTAAAGAATTAACATACCTTGGTGTTCGTTGGGACAGGCATCTGACATGGAAAAGACACATTGAGGCCAAAAGTGGACTGATAAAGTTCTTCATTGGCTAATCAATTCCCGTTCCGGGGTTAGCCTTGATCACAGAGTCCTTCTCTACAATACAATAATCAAGCCAATCTGGACGTATGCGTCACAACTCTACGGCAATGCAAGTGCCTGCAATATTGCAATTATAAAACGAAGCCAATCTAAAATATTAAGAATGGTAACTGGAGCGCCATGGTACATAACCAATGAAAATATCATCGAGACCTAAATGTTCCATTAGAGGCAGCAGAAATAGTAGTAATCCAACAAAACTGCTACCAAAGGCTGAGACTCCACCGAAATCCATTTGCTCGGTCGCTGTTGCACACCGTCAATTCGTCACGTCTCAGAAGAATTGACCTTCCAATCCTGTGGCGCATATTTGAGGCCCACATCGTCTACCCTGAAGACTTTATTCTTTGCGTTCGAGCGCTGGGAGAGGTATAGTTTCGTTGTATTCAAACTTTAAACGCGTTTTTCTCAAAATTATATTTTTCGAATTGGCGTACACGATAACTCGAAAAGTTATTGACCAATCTCCTTTAAATTTTGGACACATCTTTTTTATGATATTGCTTTCTATGTGTTTTAAGTTTTCGAAATTTTTTCGAAAAAAATATTTTTTTCGAAGCAAAAATAATAGGAAAATTAGCCCCAAAATCCATTTTTTTTTGTTTTTTTTGAAGCATTTTATTTCGTGAATTTGTTTTTTTTTTCATTTATTGTTAATTCATATAGAAATTATGACACTAATAAACAAAAAAAATTGGTTTTTTGTATTCAGGTCACTGACGCCGATGCTACAATACCCGCCGATTGAGAAGCCCGCTGCGACCTTCCTAGAAGAATTGATTGTACATCCGCCATTTCAAATTATGGGTTGTTGGTTGGTTTAAGGGTGACCCCGCATCGGAGTGCCACATAGACCGCAAGTTGGGCCAGTTTATGTTATATGATTTCCCCACCTAACCAATATTTTTATTGTAGATTTTGGTCAAAGATATTAATTCGTTTCGAGAATTTGATGAGAGATTCGATTTTCAGGTTCGAGAGTACTGAAAGATTGTCAATTGTTGGAGACCCAAGAAGAGCGAGTCGACTTCTGGCTAGACTGAGACAACTGCACAGCAAATGTCTGCTCGATACTTCCTCATCTTCGTCCTCGCAGTATCTGCAGTATCTGCACAGGTCGTTTTGAGGAACTGCGAGCCGACGTGCGTGAGTGCCCAAAAGGCAGTGGCCGGTGATGAAAGATATTATATGCCTTAGTTCGTGTTTTGAAAGACTTATAAGGGTTTTTGTCTGTTTCAGATTGTAGGATGACCAGATTTGTCTGGTCGTAACGCAAGTAGTTTCCACTCGCCACCTCCGATCAGCAATGCTGTGAAATTCTCGATCGATGAGCATTTTACATGTTGAGAGTGGAATGTGGATTGTGGGTAAGTTACAAACATTTGATTGCGCAGCTCCAGCTCTTGCGAGCTCATCAGCTTTGTAGTTACCTTCGAATCCACTGTGACCCGGTATCCAGATAACTTGGACAGAATTCTGAACACTTATCTCGTTAAGAGATAAGAGACAGGATCGAACCACATCTGAGTGGGTATACGAGGAGCTGAGTGCTCGAACGGCCGCTTGACTGTCGGTGAAAAAGCGGATATCCTCTAGTGATATTCTCTTTTCTAAGAGAGTTTTCGCAGCATACCAGATAGCGCATACTTCCGCTTGGAATGCGCTACAGTAATCTAAATGATAGATTGATGTGAGGGGAATTGGAAAAGATTCCAAATCCCACTTTGCCATCTTGTTTTGAACCATCTGTATATATTATCAGAGGGCCATCGATTTAAATTATTAAAATAAAAAAAAATTATATTATTTTAATGTATAAATAAACTGTATGCCAATTTTTAAAAAAATATATTGACTTCTTCATTTTAAATAATTTGAATGAAAATCAGAGAAAATATGGCCGTTTACAGGTATTTGTCCCCTTAAGACTAGTTAATAGATTCAATAAATAATAATAGCATTATAAAAAAAAAACTAATTTCGTAATTAGATAAAAAAGGATGCACAAAAATCAGTTTATTTTCTTTTTATTTTAATTTTTCTTTTCTAATTTATATAATTTAATTTTTTTATATTAATTTTTATTTTTTTATTTGTATTTATTTTTAATTTTTATTTAATTTAATTTTATTTCTCTTAATTTTTTTTCTTTTTGCTATTATCTTCAATCGCCGCGCCTTTCGTTTCCCACACATACATGTACATATAATATAACCGATATATATACGAGGCATATTTGGCAATCGTTTATCAAACGAATTCCACTGCTTTCACGAAATCCTCTGTCAAAAAGGAGCCTCAAACTGCGAGGCTTTTCACACATTTTTTTTTTCGAAATTTTAGAGGTATCTGTCCTCTCAAACTATGTGAAATATGTAGCCAATAAAATTATCGCGATTGACAATGGCAACTTAACTTAATTCGTAATTAGATAAAACAAGATTCATTAAAATCAGTTGACTTTCTTTTTATTTGATTTTTTTTTTTTAATAAATTTATTTATTTATTTTTTTTATTATTGTTTTTTTTTTTTATTTTATTAATATATTATTTTTTATAATAATTGTTTTTTTTTAGTTTAATTTAATTTTTTTTTAATTTTTTTATAATTTTTTTTTTATTTTCGTTTTTTTTTTTTTAATTTTTCTTTTTAATTTTTTTTTATTATTATATTTTTATTTTATTTTTTTTTTTTTTTTTTTTTTTTTGGTTTTGCTGTATGTCCATTCGCCGAGTCTGTCATTTCCCACACATAAATATAGAAAATAACCGATAATATAGGCATATTTGACAGTCATGTATCAAACGAGATGAACTGCTTCCACGAAATCGTATGTCAGAAAAGAACCTGAAACTGCGAGGCTGAGAAACTACTTTTCCTTCTTAATTTTTTAGTACCTACATTTAATGCAATTTTTTTTTTTTTTTCTTTTTTTAGAAAAGTCAGTAGCAGTAAAGATAAACCTAGCGTTGGTTTTATTCCCAAATAAAGCACAAATATTTCCCAACATTTATGTCATAACTTCTGATCTCGAGGATGCCATTTCACAAATATTTGATAAATATTTAAATTTCTTCCACTCAACGCTTTCAATTGTACTACACGCAAAGGGACACATGAAACAAAACAAGCCACTAAAATTTTACAGCGCACCCAACGTGAATGCGAGTGGTTTTATAAATCAAATTTAAGTTAATTAAGCGTCGCATAAGTGTTTCATATACACACACACATAAGAGTGCATTGTATGGACCCCCTAAGCGCAAAGTAGAAATGCAAGATAAGTAGTCACAGCTGCCAAAGCAAGGATGAGCGGAGAGGTGTAGTTAAGAGTAGGGGAAAGGTTCGCTACGAGAACACTCAGAAATTCTCAAGCAAAGGGTTAGCATTCAAGTATTCATGGCAATTTGTCGTGGCATATGCCACACACACACACACACACGCGCACACACAGGACCACATAGGGGCACACAGGAGCACTAAGCCCAGCCCAGCCTAGAGCAAGGCGGACACCACAAGAATTTTTGGCTTGCGACAGTTACGCTGGACAGTTGGTTCGATGGTGGAGCAAGCGAAGAAATTGCTGAAACGCATGAATATTTAATGTGGAAGAAGCAAAATAAAAAAAGCTTTAGATAAGCCACTTGTACCTACAGTTGGCAAAAATGTGTGTGTATGCGTTTTGCATATGAAATACGTCATAAATATTTCGGAACTAGTAACGAAAAATGGTTTGGATGCTAAACAAAGTCAAAGAGATGCATGGATAGGAAGTAAGTATGTACACAGACATATCTACATATATACTGGCATACATACGCACATATACACAGATATGTTTAGTAAAAAGTATAAATGCGCGCACAAGGACAACGTTGATCGAATTAGACGTGACACGCGGATTTGCCGCAATAAAAGCGCCTGCACACACACATACACATACATAAAAACACAAAAAAACTACAACAATCGCGGTACACTTACATAACTCTTGAACGCTTTCTCTGAGCTACAAAGAGATTTACAAAATAAGTAAAGCGAATTGCGAAAAGCGGCCTTTCACTTTTCCAGTTACGTTTGATATTTTTTAGATTTTATGGCATTCACTTAAATAAGTCGCTTGACAACGAATACATCATATTTTGTGGCACACGCTCGCTGACATCTTAAGAGCGCCTATGCATGTGTGCTGTACGTGTGTGGGTACACTAGGGTGCCTCACAAAAGTTGTGGTTTTTCCAACGGAATTATACAATTTTTATATTTTCGATGGTCCACCAAATATTAGCCAAAAAATAAATATCTACTAGATTATAATGACAAAAATAAAAAAAAAATGCACTCGAAGAATACTTCTGTTTTACATAATCATTTCAAGTTTTCAAGCTCCTCAAAAACACCGTATATGCTTGTTCTTCCCCTTAAGCCGACTGAGAAGTGCTAAAATGCGTACTAGGCGAATGAAATATTAGGGAATAAGTTATTATTGGGGATAGCTGATAGCTCTGGTAGCTACTGCTGTAAATATGATACTTTATAATTTTAATTATAATTTAATAAACAAATAATAATAATAATAATATTATTGGCGAATAAGTTCATAGCGTTTTTACCAAAGAAATCCCCGACGAAGTGCCAATCAAATGGCGAAAGAACTGACTGTAGCATCCACCGCATACTGAGAAATGATCTCAAAGTCAAGCCTAACAAGATCCAAACGGCGCATGATCTCACACCAAAGCAGCAACAAGACAGACTTGAGAGAGCGAAGGAGTTGCTTCGCTTGACCGAAAGAGGTCAATTTTCGAACATTGTCGTCCGAGGACACAAAATTTTTCAACTTGAGCAATTCGCAAACTTCTAAAACGATAGGGTTTATTTGACCGACCGTTCATAGGAGAATTTCATTCATCGATTGGCCACCAGGAGGCAACACCCGACACAGGTAATGGTTTGGGCCACTGTAACCGCAAATGGGCGCTCTCCAATCGTCTGGAGCATGGAGCCTGGCGTCAAGGCAAATGCGAAATACTATCGAGAAAGTATTCTGGAGGTTGCTTTAAAGCCGTGGGCAGACAACATTTCGGTGGCAGACCATGGACGTTTCAACAGGACTCGGCAACGTCTCACAAAGCTCGGGTGAACGAAGAATGGTGCTGAAAAAGCCATTCCCCGTGAGTGGGTCAAAATACCTGCAAGTCACATTCAGGCAGCTTGCGATTTGTTTCTGGACCGCCTCAAGGCCATAGTCAAGGCAAAAGGTGGTCATATCGAGCAAAAGTAAATTGATTCTATTTTCTGCTTTGTATTCTTCTCTGTATTATTTTCATACATTTTTTATTTTGAGTTGAATAAAATTAATTTTCCAAACTAAATGTATGACCTTTTTAATTGGTCGGACACTGTTTATTCGCCGTTGTTGTTTACAACCTCTTTCCACCTCTCGACCTCTTTGTTGATGCTGTTCCACCAAAAATCGCCTGGGCTCGTGTCAAAGAAGTTGTTGAGCCAGTTTTTAAACATGCGGACCTCTTTGTTATCGAAGGTAACGCCATTCATATGGTTTGACAGGGAGCGGAAAAGATGGTAATCGGTCGGTGCAAGGTCCGGAGAATACGGCGGATGTTGAAGGACTTCCCATTTGAGCTCTCGGAGTGCGGCTTTGACGACTTGTGCAACATGGGGCCTGGCGTTGTCGTGTTGTCGTGAAGGAGTATAGTTTGATCATGTCGATTAGGTATTTTCAGTCGAATAGCCGAAAAGCCTCCTTCACGCGGTGTAGCTGGGCAATGTAGAGCTCTTTGTTGACCGTATCATTCTTTTCAAGCATTTCCCAGTGCACAATGCCCTCCCAGTTCCACCAACACACATGTCATGATCTTCTTTTGTTGAAGCTCCGGCTTGGCTCTTGGGTTTGGCGTATCTCCTGGAGCCACCCACTCCTTTCTTTGCTTCATTGCACCATTTCTCATCTCTCGTGGCAATTCGGCAAAAAATGAGTTATTAGTGACCGCTCAATGGCGCGTGATATGTTGAGAAGGAATTTGCAAACGATTTTCTTTGTTTTTTTCGCTGAGTTAGTGAGACACCCAGGCTCCCATACTTCCAAGCTCCCAGACTTCCAAGCTCCCAGACTCCCAAGCTTCCAATTTTTCCGTAAATCCCATTTAATAAAGATGATTGAGAATCGTTTTATGATCGCAATTCATTTCTTCAGCAAATTCGCGACTGGTTTGGCGATCATTCCTCTGCTCCTTCAAAAGTAATTTGATAAGTTTTTCATCGAATCCAGAAGGCTTTCCGTTGCGGGACGTGTCATCGACGTCAAAGTCGCCATTTTTGAGCTTTGCAAGCCATTTTTGTGCTGTTGACTCGCCTACGACACCTTCTTCATACGCGTCGCTAATGTCTCATGCTGCTTCGACAGCTTTTTGACCTCAATGAAAAGCAAAGAAGAGCAGGTGTCGAAAATGTTGATTTGTGCCCCCTGGGTACTTCATTTCTAAGCCTCGAAACTAATAGAAAATTAAATAACTCTAAAATGTAATTCACATAGTTTTGTAGAGCACAAAGGGTTCTATCGAGTGAATACTGACGAGTCTGCCAAATAGCAAACAAATCTTTGTTAAATAATAGAAAATATAAAAACGCTATGAACTTATTCCCCGACCCAATAATTGGAAAATAACTCAGCTGGCTTTTGAGTACTGCACTCTTACAGGCGAACACGACTTGCCTAAACAAATTCCTATATTTTTATTGCACAATTTTTTTAACTGAACTTTATGAATAAAGAATTCGAAGTAAATGAGTATGCACGGACATTCGCAGCAAATTTTCACATTTGTCTAAAGGCAGTGAATCTTTGAATCATTGATATATTGCCAATTGTTGTGCAATCGTTGTTCATCGCAATGTCTCAATCGATTAGTGCATTCTTCACAATATAGCATGCGATAAATCATCCAAATAGTCTGAGACAATGGAAAGATGTTCGCCTTTCGCAAAAATTAAAACAAAAAAAAAAAAAAAAAAATAGATAGAATATTTTCACAATCGTTCCCAAATATGTATGTACATAAATACATATGCCAATAGCATATAAAAAAAAATACATAAATAAAATCGCTTCCTTATATTCGCACGTACTACAGCCCATTCTGTCGATTGCTCTCCCCTCATTTCATGGAGGTCAAACGAGAATTGCCAAAACGCGATTGCAGTGCCAGATGTTAGCTGCTGCGACCTTTCACTCAAAGTGCCTTCACTAAAATGCAAAAGATCGAATGTGATTTGTATAATAAATAAATATAAATATGCAGCTTCGCATCAAATGATGTGGATATACAAACTTATGCCTGCCTGGCCTGCATGGTTTAGTATGCATGGCTGTGAGTGGCCTGGCAAAAAATGCTGCGAATACCCTGGGGTAAAAAGTGTCACCATCAGCGAAAGTACTCGTTTGGTGTGGAATGTGAGTGAGAGCCGAACAGGATTGCCTTTGGCGATTTTTTTTTTTGTTTTTTCCCCCCATTTATAGGTATAAGTGCCCACGATGTAATACTGACTTTTGTATGTATTTTCGGTGAATTTGAAATATGTTGCTCATTCTAGCTGTTGTTGTCGTTGTTGCTCCCGTATGTTTACGCGAACTTATCAATTTGTTTTCCATTCTTGACGTTTTATGAATAATTTAAGTATAGAATTTTTGGATAACCTTTCAAATTTATATTCGAAATGATTTGCGAGCTGTTGCAAGTATCCTTCCTGATGCGAGCGCCCTTATGTGTGTTTGTGTGAGTGACGAAAGGCAACTGCTTAACAATTTGCAATGCCATCGCGAATGGTGTGCTGACGTACGCTCACCAATGCATTCTTATTTATATAAATATATAAACCCTGTAGAGGACCAGTTATATTGGGACCAGTTCTTTGCTCCCAATGCTGCGACTGTAACAAAAGTGACACCTTGGTACGCTACTTTAGTTTTGCTCAAAGTGACAATGAGTTTAGTAGGCAGTGGCAGTGTGGACAACGAGGTTGAGACCGATGCCCCAGTCGTGAACGCCGGAATGGTCGCAACACCACTCGTCCTTGAAAAAACCACAAACGATAACACAAACAAGAATTGCCTCTACGCCGCTATAACTGACTTTGGTATCCCCACAAAACTTATACAGCTGGGTAATGCATCCACCATATAGTCCGGACCTGGCACCAAGCAACTACCACCATTTTCCTCCATTGCAAAACTTCCTGAGTGATAAGATTTCCGTAACAAGAGGAGATTGTGAAAATCGATTACTAGAGTTTTTTTTTGCCAATAGGGACCAAGACTTCTGTGAGAGAGGTATTATGAAGCTACCTTTAAAATGGCAACAAAACGGTGAATATTTGATACATGGGACAATTCGAAAAATAGGGTTTTGAATTTTACGCAAAAATAATGGATTCCAAAGTTGGGAAATATTAAAATCGAACAATCCGTCGAAATAGTGCTATCGATTTGTTGCTTGTGAAGTCGCTTATTCGGTTAGTTTTATGGGTCACCGTTGAGGTTAAATATTACGTCAACCATCCAGAAGCAACTAAAGTGTGGAAATATGAAATCAAAGTAGCCGTTGGTGAGATTATCGCTGAAACCCGCAAAAATTGTACTGAAAAAAATTGCTTTGGCAGAGGAGTGGGCTATTGGAAAACCCACGGTGGGAATCGTTTGAATAAAATTCGGCGCGATTTTTCATAGCAAAGTTTATTCCTGCCAATAAAAAAAACGGATTGAAAAATATTAATTCGTCGTTTACCTATAGCGCAATAAAACTTCAAGCGCTGGAACGATGACCCTGTAGATGCCGTCACGATTTATTTACACATCATGAAAGCAAATCTCGCGGGTAACGAACGTTATGTTCCTACATAGATACTATGTACGTATGTATATACAGCCATTTCAAATTAAAGGTAAAAAGCTTCTGCAATATGGCCTTTGATTTCACTAAAACTTTGCACCTAACTAAAACTAAATTCATGCTTAGACTAACAGAAATCGATTCAAAAAAATTTTAATTTTTCACAGAAGTTATGGAAGTTATCGATTCTTTGTTTTTTGTTTTTTTTTTTATAGACTTCACTAAAATTTTGCAATTGGCTTAAATTCATGCTCAGGCTGACGGAAATAGACTGAAAAAAATTTTTTTCCACAGAAGTTATGTAAGTATTGACTTTTTTATCGATTTCACTAAAATTTTGCACGAGAGCTATCGACTTTTATTGATTTCACTAAAATTTTGCTCTTGAGCTAAATTCATACTCAGGCTGACGGAAACGAACTGAAAACATTGTTGCTATTTTTTCACAGAAGTTATGGAAGTATTGATTTTTTTATCGATTTCACTAAAATTTTAAACTTAAGCTAAGTTCATGCTCAGACTGACGAAAATGGACTTAAAAAAGTCTGACATTTTTCTCGCAGAAGTTATGAATTTTATCAATTTTTTTTATCGATTTCGCTAAAATTTTGCACGAGAGTTATCAACTTTTTTTTATCGATTTTGCACTAGAGCTAAATTCATACTCACGCTGACGGAAATGAACTGAAAACAATTTCACAAATTTTCCCAGAAGTTATGGAAGTTATCGACTTTTTTACCGATTTCACTAAAATTTTGCAGTACAGCTAATTTCAAACTCAGGCTGACGCAAATGGACTTAAAAAAAGTTTGACAATTTTTTCCAAGAAGTTATGAACGTTATCGATTTTTTATCAATTTCACTAAAATTTTGTACAGAAGCTAAATTCATACTCAGACTCACGGAAATGAACTGAAAACAATTTGAAAGGTATCGATGTTTTTTAACGAGTTCCCTAAAATTTTACACTTCAGCTAAGTTCATGCTCAGACTGATGGAAATGGACTTAAAAAAGTTAGACATTTCTCTCGCAGAAGTTGTGAACTTTATCGATTTAGCTAAAATTTTGCAAGAGAGTTATCGAATTTTTTATCGATTTCACTAAAATTTTGCTCTTGAGCTAAATCCATGCTCAGGCTGACGGAAATGGACTCAAAAACAGTCTGGCATTATTTTTACTGAAGTCATGAACGTTATCGATTTATCTTTGTTTTTTTTTCTTTTAAATTTTAAATTTTGTATTAATTTTTTTATTTTTAAATTTTGTTTCAATTTTGTTTTTTTTTTTAATTTTTTTTTATTATTTTATTTTATTATTTTATTTTATTTTTGTATTATTTGATTTCCTTTTTTTTAATATTTTATTTAATGGTTTTATTATTTTATTTTATTTTTTATTATAAATTATGAACGCTATCAGTTTATTTTATTTTATTTTTTTAATTTTGTTTCAGTTTTTCTATTTGTAAATTTCGTTTATTTTTTTAATATTTTATTTTATTTTTTTACTATTTTATTTTATTTTTTTATTATTTTGTTTTATTTTCTTATTATTTTGTTTTATTATTGTATTTTATTTTTTATTATTTTATTTTATTTTTTGATTACTTTATTTTATTTTTATTTATTTTTTATTTTTTTTTTATTATTTTATTTTTATTTTTTTTTATTTTTTATTATTTTATTTTGTTTTTGTATTGTAAGTTATGAGCGTTATCGATTTATTTTTGTTTTTTTTTGCAATTTTTGTTGATTTATTTTTTTATTTTTTAATCTTGTTTAATTTTTTTCGTTTTGAATTTACTTTTATTTTTTCTTATTTTTTCATTTTATTTATTTTAATTTTTTTTTTAATATATTTTTATTTTTTCTTATTTTTTTTACTGTTTTTTTTTTTTTTTGGGTTCCGTAAAAATTATGATGAAATACTGCTTGACTGATAGCCCTACCAACCAAATTCCGCGTCTGCAAATCGAATCAGGAAATGTTGACTGACTTAAGGTATTAGTACCTTTTGTTGGAGACTTTTTTGATCTTTCCTTACTTAATTTCAGTGCAAAAATGTCAAAAATTTTTAAGTCTATCTCCGTTAGTTTGACAACGAATTCAGCCCATGTTCGAGATAATGTTACCGAAATGGAAGACTATGCAGCAGAAAATCACTACTTTTTGTTACGTTGAATATGGAATGGCTGTATACTCGTTTCGTCACACATTTGGATTACTTGTATTTTTAAATTTCTAAAGCCAATGCAATTTTTACGCACCCAAGCGGAATGCTTAATTTTTTTCTTTATTATTATTTTTTTTTTCTTTGCATAGCTAACCCTTGCTAAGCGCAGTAAGTTCTACTTTTTCCCAAAAAATGTTGCTGTTTTTATTAATCTTTTGTTTTTACTGTTTTATTGGAAAAAGAATTAACGAAAACGCGTAAAAAATCACGGCGACGCGCAATTTAAAAGTTAAAACTTTTCACCGTTGTTTATGCAGAATTTTTCGGGCTGCCGGCAAAGACACTTTTTACCATTGTTGTTAACATATTTTGTAACTAGTTTGCCTTTTTTTTGCTAAAGGTATTTGGCGAATAACAATTTAACTTTTTGATTTTTACGCTTGCCGTACCACACCACCACCTCGTGTTTTTGTTTTTGCTTTTAAGGTTTCTACGAGCAGAAAAGCTTTGCATTTTCTCTTATTTTTGCAATCTCACTGTCCATTCTGCTCGTTGAGGTGTTTTATAGGCGAAAAATGCGCTGTCGCTTGGTTTTAAATTCGCAACAAAATTAAAAGCGTGTGGCAAGCCGCACCACAACCACAACACCAACGGACGGGCATAGCGACATGTGAGCGGTGAGCGGCTGGCGGCCTAGTCTGTGGCTGTTTCTCGGTGGCATCCGGTTGTGGTCGAGTTGTGCTGTACGTCGTGGGTCAAGTTGGACGGCGGCTAGTGCTAGTTGACACTCACTCACACGCACACTCACACACCTGAGATGTTTGCGGTGGCTAAAGTGGCGTTTGGTTTATGTATGAACTGTGCTGAGGTTGTTGTTATTGGTGTTGTTGGTGCACTTTTCGTTGTAAACGTAGCAAAATAAGCGTGCGTAATTTTATTTATGTTTGGCAGATGATGTTATTGCATTTTGTATGCACGTCGATGCCCCAGTAACCAGTAGCCAGTAGTCACCGGCTTACAGCGCAAAGCTGCTTGCCACAATGTACGTCCGCGTTCGCTCCAGGAATTTACAAGAGCCTCATCATACGCACCGTTATGCCACTTCGCTTACTTGCTGTACGTTTTTTGTTTGGTATTTTAATAAACTTTTATTTTTAATTTAGTCAGCTTGTTTGGCAAGTGTGTGTACATACACTTGTGTGAACAATAATAGCAGCGCAAAATATTGAAAAGTTTTGTCTATCGCTTTTTATTTAATTTCTTCTGGAGGGTTTTTTTATACAAATATGGTTTATGCCAGAACAAGTATCAAGTAACTTAATATAGGTACAGTGTAATCTTTCTTAAGCGGACCATCTAAGGGTCGGAAAAATGTATCCGTTTATGAGAAAAGTGTAATGGAAGGGTTAACGGGTTTTTGAAAGGTTGTCCGCTGAAGAGGAAGCAAATTAAAAAATTCGTAAGAATTTGTGGTAGGTGTCCGTTAGGAGAGAGTACACTGCACTATAGTTGTATAAAAAAAATTACAAATTAAAAAAATTATAAAAAATACTACTAAACACAAAAAAAAACATTAAGAAATTTAATAAAATATAAATAAATTGTCAAAAATGGAAATAATAGCAATAAGAAAAATAAAAAGAAAATAAAAAAAAAATAAAAATAAAATATATTAATAAAAAACAAAAATTAAAAAAAATAATAATAATAAAACAACAAAAACAAACTTAAAAATATTTAATAAAATATAAATAAATTGTCAAAATGAAAAAAAAAAAAAATATAATAAAAATCAGTACTCTCGAACCTGAAAATCGAATCTCTCATCAAATTCTGGAAACGAATTAATATCTTTGACCAAAATCTACAACAAAAATCTCGGTTAGGTGGGGAAATCATATAACATAATGAGCTCTAGGGCAACACAACGGACCCAACTTGCGGTCTATGTGGCACTCCGATGCGGGGTCACCCTTAAACCAACCAACCAACCAACCAATAAAAACAAAATAAATATAATGATACAAAAAAAAAAAAATAATAATAATCAAAAATAAAAAACAAGCTTAAAAAAATTTTATAAAATATAAATAAATTGTCCAAATAAAAAATATAAAAAAAAATTTAAAAAATAAAAAAAATAAAAAAAAACTTAAAAAAATCTAATAAAATATAAATAAATTGTCAGAAAAAAGTTTCAAAAAAATAATAAAAAATAAAAAAACTTTAAAATATTTAATAAAACATAAATAAATTGTCAAAAAGAAACTAATAAAAATAAAACTAAAAAAAAAAAATTAAAAACAATAATAAGAAAAAAAATAAAAAAATTTAATAAATACTAAATAAATTGTCGAAACCAAAAAATTAAGAAAAAATAATAATAAGAAAAAAATAATGATAAATAAAAAAAGTTTAAGATATTTATTTAAATATAAATAAATTGCCAAAAAAAAAATAACAAAAAATAATAATAAGAAAAAAATAATGATAAATAAAAAACCTTTAAAATATTAGTAAAACATAAATAAATTGTCAAAAAAATTAAAAACAAAATAATAAGAAAAAATAAAAAAAGCTTTAAAATATTTAATAAAACATATTTAATAAAACAAAAAAAATTAACAAAAAATAATAATAAGAAAAAAATAATGATAAATAAAAAGCCTTTAAAATATTTAATAAAACATAAATAAATTGTTAAAAAGAAAATACTAAAAATAAAACTTGAAAAAAGCTTAATAAAATATAAATAAATTGTCAAAACAAAAAGAAATAATAATAAAACAAACAAAAAATAATAAAAAAACAAAAAAATAAATAACAATAAAAAAACTTGAAAAAAATTAATAAAATATAACAAAAATTGTCAAAACTTTGCAAAATGTCGCGCTGCTATTATTGTGCACACAAGTGTACATTTATTATACTGTAACAACACGAACTTATAGTAAACATATGTACGCGCAAATGCACATATTCCGGTATCTATGTATGTACGTATGTGTGCATCTCCTCGAAGTGACATTAAGCACTCGCTTACTAACTGCCTCCCCTCTGCTCTGCTGCTGCAGCTCACAATCCAGCTCATTCATATAATATTTTTTGTTAGCAGTTCTTGGGTCGGTAAAATCGGAAGGTGATTTCGCTGCTGCCCTCCCCAACTCTTTCTACTGCGCGACTGGCACAGAGGTTACAAACGAAAGGTGTTGTTGCTGCTTCGCGCATAACTTCCTGTGCATCCGCTTGCTGGATGAGTGTATTCCAGTTAAAGTTTACTGGCCAACTGGCAAATGAATATTTGCGGTTGCTCTTAATTTACAAGTAGAAAAAATGAAAATAAAAATTCGACGAACGAAAATAAAAATACCACAGCAGAGTATTTTCATTTAAAATTTTTGTCACTTTACGCGCCGAAAATGAAAAAAAGTGCATGAGTCTAAAAATGAAAAAAAAGTCCCTGTCACGGAGACAATATGACCGACGACGTCATGTACTATGGTGTTTATAAAGTTGGTTTTATATTTATTTATGTAGTTGTAACTTTGATCGCACGATCCTCTCATAAACCAGTTGGCTTGCATATTTGGTTGGACAGCTGGACTGCTTTTCTTTTAATATCAGTTAGTGGGTTCGAGGAGGATGGTCGGATGAAAGCTGGCATGAATGAACTGTTGCGTCTAAATAAGAGTATTTTGCACATTACACATACATAGACACACCGTGTGTGGTGTCACCCAGTTCGTATTGCCAAAGGCTTCTCAAACAAAGTATTGAAGTTCTCATATAACTTTCCATGAAGGCCTGCGCATAAATGTTCCTCTACTTATCCAAGTTTCCTGTGAAGCTAAGTGGATACATTTTTTGCTTAAAAATACGCCTGTTAAACTTACAAAGGCCGCAAAAGATATCACCAGACAGGAAAGAGCGGCTGCAAGAGCGCCAAAGCCAAGCCCGTATTAACAAGAAGATGCATTTTCAAAACATTACCCGGAACGAGTTTTTTAAAAGCACTTGGAGAGACTTATCAGTGGGATATGACCTAGAATTACGTCAAAGTTTTGTTCGAAGATGAGGTGTTCGGGCCATAAACTAGACTTACACTACAGACATTCTAGTATTCTTAAAAACTTTGAGTTCATGCCCATGGTGCTGGATCTTTGTACACCCCCTTTGGGTCCAAGCGGTACTTTTGTTACTTCTGGTACTTTTCAAGCTGAAATTTATACTTCTGGAACCCTGTAGTGGTTTTCAAGCGGAAGTAGTCGCAATTAAGGAAGCAGTGAATTGGTAGCTTGCTTCTGTAATTCCTGTAAAATACGTAAAAATCTACTCCAACAGCCAAGTGGCAATTAGGGCCTTGCGCTTGTTGCTTGTGCGTTCGAAATTAGTCGGGGAGCGCCTGACTTCTCTCTCGATTCCATCCGAATACTTCGATATTAGGCTCATTAGGGCTCCCGGTCACAGCGACATAGAGTGAAATTGCTGGGCTGATGAGCTGGCTAACAAAGTGAACTTTGAAGACGGTTTCGTCGCGAAATGAGAGCATAGGAGTTTCCTTGAGAATCTGTGATCTACTCCTGGAAAGATGGGCCTTGCGTCAACTTAACGCGCGCTGGACTAGTACGCAAACGTGCAAAGTCGCGAGATCTTTCTGGCCACATATGGATTGGGGGCGCTCGAGGAAACTTCTGAGGCTAACAAAGCCGCAGCTCGCGAATTTGGTAGGTATCCTTACCGGACATTGTCCGTTAGGTATCCATGCGGTGAAATTTGGGACTGCTTTAGGTTCTTTCTGCAGAAGTTGTCTGGAGGTTGAGATGGAATAATCAGATCACCTTCTCCTCAGCTGCCCGGCTCTTGTCGGACAAAGGTTTAAGGTTTAGACATTTGGGCTCTCACTTTTTCGTTACACCGGTGGATATTACGTGATTAAATATCACACATCTGGTGAAATTCTTTAGTAGCTTCAAGCGGTTATACGAATGTAGTTAGCCACTGGCCCAAAACTCTTTCTTCCTTTTTCCACCTGTTTGGTTCCGTCTTAGTGCTCTATGATGCCAAAAAATAATAGATAACCCTGACGGGTAAGCAAAGTATTAAATATAGTTAGGCGAGCCTCGGACCACAGACGGGAATTTTATATCATATTTGTTGTTTTTATTTCATGGCATATCCGTGCGTACGCGCTCATCACACTGTTTGTACAGTCACACAGGAAAAATATCGGTTAGTGAATTGCAAAGAACCAGTTTTGAGGCTACTGCTTTGTTCTTCTTCATTGGAGCATCATCGCCCATATGTTTTTGGTATGGCCAGGACAATGTTTTCGTATGCTCTTTAAAATGCTCAGGTTATAGTGAAATTTTCCAAATTTTCAGGACACAATTACTGATGAATTGGAAGCATCTTCTCCTGGCCATGTGGCAGAGATTTCACTGCCATTCATTAACTAGTTTAGTCACAAATTATCAAGTCAAATAGTTAACATTCCACTATTTGACTAATAAAGTGGGATTAACAAACCAAACAATCGAAAAAAATGTAAACCACAAGGCAAACATCCCAAGTAAATGCACCCCTAAAACAAACAATTTACAATAACTGCAAGTTGCGTCAAAAACCACAAAGTTTTGCCACAGTAAACAACCGAGAAAAAAACAGAACTTAAACGAGCGTGGCAAAAACAGTTGCAACAGCAAAAACAACTACAAAAACAACAACAAAACATTCATCATTCACAACCTTTCGCTCATCAAGTCAACTACAACTCAAACTCATTCTCAGTCACCTCTGACCACAACTGCGGACCTAAGCGAGTCGCAGTCGGGGAGGAAGTCGCGCTTATTCCTTGATTCTTTGGCCACAAGCGCGTGCCAACAACAAAAAAGTTACGAGTATCCCATAAAATCTGTTTAATGTCAACACACCATTTAAAAGTGACAACTTGTCAGTGCTGTTGATGTCTTTCTTTAGATCTGCGATGTGCGATATGCGCGACTTAACTGAGTTGTCGCTGAGTTGAAGCTGCTTTTTGGTTTTTTTTTTATCTAATTCACGATTTTTGTCGTTTTTGTTTGTTTGTTTTGTTACAGGACTTAGTTGTTTTACAACTGTCATTGTTGTTCTACTGCTACTTCTCCTGTAAATAGTTTTTGATGAGCTTTTTGTTGTTGCCAATGCAGCTGGAAATGTTAAACAGTCGTTAAGTAACTGCAACGCGAGCAGCGCAACGAATGGTTGCTGTCGCAAAGAATGCGAATGAAGAGCCACAAACTGACAGTTGACGTGGAAGAAACCGTTACAACGAAGTATCACAAACGCCATACGCTGCATGTTTACCGTTATATTTGTGTATGTGTGTATATGTATGCAAACCGTGTAGATTTTTGAAGTTGCTATATGTTTTTATGTACGGCTTGGGCTCTCTCTTGTCACTGATGATGAATTGAAATATTTAAATTTGTTTACGCTTCGAACTTCGCGTTTTATTGCAGCGCAGAAATATCCCAGTATACACTAAGGGAGATGTTTTGGGATAATTTTCTTGATATTTTCGTAAGTATTTGAATGGAAAGAACGCTCAAATGCTTTAAAAAATGTACACCTCACTGAAAAATATTGAATATTTACCTCGATACGGACATAAAAATTAAAAAGGGTGACAGTTTTCGACAAATCACTCTAGTTTACAAATTCCAAAAACAAAAAAAAAAAAATTGTGTTTGAATTCGAATATTTCAGATATCACCGAGAGACAAATATTATTTTATTATTTTTATTTATATTTATTTTTTATTTTTGTATCCAGAACACATTTCATATACATGTAAAATTATGGACTTTGTGCAATAACGCCTACGATGGGCAGACATAAGTTTAGAATACAAGTTTAGACAAGTTTTAGAATACCCGCATATTTGCTAAGGATCTTCAAGAGCTACTTGAGACAGCGTAAGCTTCTATACGACACACCAGATGGCCAGAAAACTAAAACGGTAACGTTTGGAGCAGTCCAAGGATCTATTGTCGGACCCGATCTTTGGAATCTGAGCCACGACGAGATCCTGAGCATAGAAATGCTTGAAGACACATATGTCGTGGGATATGCGGACGATGTAGTGCCGGTCATATTAGTGTAAGATATCGAGGACAACAGGAGGAAGCTGCACGAAGACATATTAAGGGCCCAATTTTGGCTTAAGGACCATGGCCTGGAACTCGCCAAGCAGAAGAACGCCGCGGAACATCCTGATGACAATCTCGAGGTCAGCATGCAAGTAAGCGACACGTAAGTGGCTTAAAACTCGGTGAAACACTTGGGGATTCAACTCGATTACAAGGTTACGTTCTGAGCCCAGATACGGTACACGGCTACCAAAGCAGCGAAGATCACGGTAATGGGCTCGGGAAGGAGTGGATGCGTGGGATTCTAGGAAAAAACAAGCCACCACTAACGCTGCGAAACGGAGATGCCAAACCACGCAGCGGTAGAAAAGCTGATGGCACACTGAATCATGATGGATAGCGAAGTTGATTCTATAGGCAAATGGTTTAAAAAGGGACTTCGGGAAAGTGGCCCATTTCATGACTTAGGTTCTCTCGGTTGCAGTTTTTCAGTTATTCATTTATTTAATTTTTTAAGGACTCTAAAATTTCAACAGACAAAATTTTTAATAAATGATCTTAATTGCTTGCACAACGCTAGAGTGAAGGGATATCAAAAGAAAGAAAAGAGATTCAGCTATTAAAAACCATTTTTTTCTCATTTGCCAAAAGTTTGACACTTAAATCTGTGTGGTTCTGATGGTAAAAATTAACTATATTTTCATAAAAAATATATTAAAATTAAATAAAAAAAAATGTTACACCATTTCAATAAATCCTTTTGCTACAGTTATGAAACACACCGCTTACACAGGGTGGCGCAAAATTAATCAGCCTATCGGAAAATGTTATACTTTTTGTAAATGGCATCGTACGTCAAGAATATCGCGGCTACGGCTGCGGCTGCAGATTTTGCTGAGAACGAATAAACATCAACCAGACGGCGGACCACGCAATTGGGCTGCACCAAGCGGACCCTCACCGTGAATGCTAATGAAATGCATATTCTCGTACAAAGTAAGGCTGCCGCGAAAGTGATTCGGCAGCCGAACATTTCCGACGATCATTTTACATGCATTCACACACTCGTCCAATCAGTCGTTGTTCAGATGGCAACGAAGTAACATTGCGTTGATTTTTTTTTCACTAACGTCAGATCATCAGCTCATTCTGTCAAATTCGCCTGATAACCGGCCGGATAACCGTTTGTTATTGACCTTACCTTCAACATCTGACGACATCTGGCGATGTCCTTAAAGCATTTCGGAGCTTGCAACCGCTAGATCTTCAAATTCGAACGGAAGCGATGAAAGCGGCGTACAGGCTCAAGTTAAACGGAGTCTGGGGAAATGAAGAAAGCACTGGCCACTGTCAGATATACCACCAGTTATCGGAGCAGTGCACACTGTTCTCGATGCCATCGGGTGCCTTTCGTTAGCTTCGGTAGGAAGTATGCTGTTTTGATCCCAAACAGATATCAATGGTTAAGTCCAGAGAACCTATTAACGGGATACCAGCACACTTTCTACACCGACGGATCCAAAACCAGTGATGATAGTTAGACGAAGACACTAAGTACTCTTATGCCACAGGACAGATGGCCACGGCATTCCTTACGGAAGTCTATGCCATCTTGAATGTGGCGTACTGGCTAATTGAGAAAAAGTGGCGGGGCAGCAGTATTGGAATTTGTAGTGACAGCCAAACTGCACTGAAAGCCCTTGCTAACCCACGCTACTCTTCGAAGTTAGTCGGTGATTGTAAGACAAAACTGGACAGTGTTGCAAAACAGAACAAAGTTAGTCTTATTTGGGTGCCTGGACACTGTGGTATTACAGGGAACGAGCTAGCTGATAAATTGGCAAATGAAGGCTCTACAAGTATGCCACTAGGCCCTGAACCCTTTCTAGGTGTCAATACCGCATCGATTCAACTATGGATTGACGACTTCATGCGGTCTAGCCATAGAGGTCGTTGGTCTGAGTTGAACTCGTGCAGAGTAGCCAAGTGCTTTGTGAAAGAACCAAACAGGAACATTGCGACATTTCTCCTAAAACTCAGCAGAAAGGACCCGAAAGTACTGGTGGGTGTAATCACGGGGCACAATGCCTCTGGTCAGTATATGTCTGCCATGGGGGTCCTTGACAGCTCGATATGCCTATCCTGTCTTGATGATGACGACACTGCAGAGCATTTTCTCTGTAGCTGTGCGGCGTTTTGAAGAATCAGACTTGGGATATTGGGTTGCGATATACTGAGTATGGATATAGTTCATACTCTTCCTCTTCCGGATCTCTTAAGATTCATCAATGAATCCAAGAAATTTGTAGAAAAGTGACCTGAAACTAATTTATCCGTCTTAACACCCACTTTTTTTCTTTTCTATCTCAATTCTTTCTACTGAAATCTATCCAGGTGTAGTATAATGGTTTCCTGACTGAGTGTTTGGACTTATCCAACCCCCCAACAAATCTAATGTAATCTAATCTGACCTCACCTTCTCAATTCTTTTCACCATACAAGATCTTCGTTTTTGGGTGCTGAAAATTTGCGAGTGTTGCACGAAAAGTCATTACATTTGTACGCTCAAAGCAACTTCGTTTTGTCGCGTCGCTCGCCGTTCATTGGCGATATGGTCACAATTACTGACGAGCGCTGCAAGGCCTTGATAAACGACTTCTTACTGCCGTCATTGGGTAAGCGGGGCTTGGCGAATATGTAGCTTGAACAAGGCGGTGCAACCGCACACAAGCGCGTGCCTCAATGGATATTGTGAAGAAAGCGTTTCCTGGTCGCGTAATCTTATGTTTTGGCGAGTTAACATAGCCCGCTGTATCGGCCGGTTTCACCATCCCAGACTTCTTTTATTGCGGCTACTTGAAGTCGCGGGCTCAGACAATGGCAGCTCTTAAGAAGAATATTCGATTCCTAGGAGTTTCACCGGAAATCTTGCGGAAAGTCCTGAAAAATGCGATAAAACAGGCACAAATGCGCATCACCACTGGCGGCAGCCACTTGACGGATATCATCTTTTCTTCTTAACAGAAATAATTGTAAAGATCGAAATAAATATTTGCATCACTCGAAATCATTTTCTTGATTTAGTAAAAAAGTTACTCAAAAAGAAAATTGGATGATACACAGCCTTGGCTAAAAGTATGAAGCGTCCTACTTAAATACGAGTAATTTCAAATGTGGCTACCAAAGTGTCCGCTAAAGGGGGGTGTCCGCTTAAGAGAGAGTTAACTGCATTTTGGATCCTCTACTAAAAATGTCTATGAATTTCTATTCTGATTAAAACTTAAAAATAAACCCCAACTTGTAGGGACTTCAATTTCGTAACGCAACAAAATTGTTTACTGGGGCACTTAGTACATTTACATTGGTTCTAGTTGTCACCAATACCATCACAAGTGCTACACATACATACCTACATATCTTTTTTATCAATTTTATCGCTACAACTGCTGCTTGCACTTTTAACTTCTTCACTGCCTGGGTTATACAAAATTTATGTACATTCAAATCTAAATAAAACTGACCTCATTTGTATTCCACCGATGTCGCTGTGACGGGAAACTGTCAGCTCTTGGCAAGCTTTCCAAATTGTCTGGAAGTTTGATAGGTTCGCCATCTGTAAAGGAAATTAAAATGACCGAAATGGCATGAGTTATTTCGAGTAGAAAATGCAACGTAGTCAAATGTAAGGGAAATAGCAAAAAAATCAAAAATCAAATAGTAAATAGTAAATAAAGAATACGAAAACACTAACAAACATTCGTCAGAATTTGCAATAAAAAAATCAATTTATTCAATACGAAATGTTTACATTAAAGCACACTTAGAGAAGGCTCAACGAGCATTTGGTGGACGTGAAGCATTCATTTGGAAAATGCGCACACTAATGGAGCTGCACGGAAATCGCATGAATTTAAAAAAGGCTAAACAGAAGTCAGTAGAAGAGAGTTTAATACTTCACTGCTTCAACAAATGGAAGAACGTTAAAATATAGGAAAGACGAGGAATATTAAGATAGGAAAGATTAAGACAAAAAACCCTGAAAAATGGTGAAAGCTCGTGCATAGGTGTATGTGTGTGTTCACAGGTATATAATAAAAACGCACAGGTACTCAAAAAAAATTTCAAATATTTTATTCCCTCTCCAGCAGTCAGTTACAAATAACTATTATGCATACGTGAGTGCATTAAGTTTGATTTATAGTGTAAAATATTAAGTTTCCCTTAGAGATGGGATGCCTATACACATACACACACACATACAAGTGGCGCCTGCTCGTTTCATTTATCATATTTTAGTTCTCCCATTTCTGAAACATTTATACTCTAGAAATTCTATGCAAAATTTCTACCAAAACTGAACGCGACTGTGGGTATATGGATGCGTATTAGGGTGGTCCAAAAATGCATGGGAAAAAATTTATATTAAAATTTTTATGCTGCCGCCCCCCATAATGGTAAAGAATGAAAAATAAAAAGACCCGTATTTTTTTTTTTTAATCAGACCATATTTAATGGTGCCGCCGGGGCTTTGAAATATCCCATGTATTTTGCATAGGAAAAAAATACTTTTTCGTAGATTTCATGTAAAAACCTGGAAAATGAATATATTTTAACCGGATACCTCAGTTTCTCTTCATAATTGGTCAGGGAATAACAACCAATTATGAAATAATTAATTTTTTTGTATTAACTATTTTTTATAGAACCCCAAAAAGCCCCCATAAAACGAAAATCTAAGAAAAAATCGAAAAACAATATTTTATATTACTTTTATGAAAATAGTTAATACAAAAAAAATTAATTATTTCATAATTGGTTGTTATTCCCTGACCAATTATGAAGAGAAACTGAGGTATCCGGTTAAAATATATTCATTTTCCAGGTTTTTACATGAAATCTACGAAAAAGTATTTTTTTCCCATGCAAAATACATGGGATATTTCAAAGCCCCGGCGGCACCATTAAATATGGTCTGATTAAAAAAAAAAAACGGGTCTTTTTATTTTTCATTCTTTACTATTTTGGGGGTCGGCAGCATACAAATTTTTTTTTTGGACCACCCTAATGCGTATGTATGTATATAGCCATATGTATGAATCAACATTCTCGGCTTACTAAGACGACACCTGAGAAAAGTTATTGTATCGGACTGTAAGAGTGATGACACGATTCTACCTGTCTCCACTTCATAGTTCTAAGCGATCAAATTCAATATTCGTAAGGTATTCAAATTTACTCCTTTCCGGAGAGATATACATATGTAAGATCAGATCAGAGATCAGATTGGAGTACTTTTTCAAATAGGGTTTTTTGACAGACCACGCGCGACTACTCTCAAACTAAAGAATTGTTTTTTTTTTCAGAATTCATTGACATTTCACCAATGAAAGACTCACGCCTCAATAACGCTTACAAATCGTACAAATATATTACGAAAATCGACGCTCTGCCAACTTATGGCGGTTAGTGATGAGGCCCATTTTTGGCTCAATGGCTACGCCGTGAATCAAAATGGCCGTATTTAGGCTGAAGAGCAACCCGAAACCAAATTCAAACAAACAAAAGAAATAACCAGCTCCTCTCGCGAGAAGCTGCTCTCTAACCACAACAACACAGATTGGGAAGCTAGAAATGCCACGCTCAGGCAGATCGCTCAGGAAAAACTTGCCACAATAAAGACCACCAACAGCAAACCATGGATCTCTGACACCACTTGGGCCATCATTCAGCGCAGAAACGAACTTAAAAGGCAACTTATCAGCGATGACTCCCTTCGGTCAACCTACAGAGAGGTGCCGAAGCAAGTAAAGAAATCGGCCAGAAACGATAAGCGAAAGTTCGTTGAAGATCTTGCTAGCGATGCCGAAGCGGCAGCAGGAGTAAACAACATGAGACAGCTGTACCGTATAGTTGGCCGCCTAATCAACCAGCAGAATAACAGCTACCAGCCGATCAGAGATCTGAAAGTTGCTTTGCTGACTTCCTATGATGTTCAACTCCGCAGAGGGAAGAAACACTTTGAAGCAACTAGCAACATTGCTCTTAGCAGTATACCTAGCTTCGAAGTGAGCAACACAACAACCAACAATAAAATAACAACATCCTGCCCCAGCCTCGCGGAGATTAAGGATGCAATTAAGAAGCTGAAGCTCACCAAACTGAGGGTAAAGATGGCACACAGCCTGAACTATTAACAGCCGAGCCGCAAATATCAGCGGAAATTCTTCATCCCCACATCACCGCCGTCTGAAGCAATGAAAAGCTGCCTCCGTCCTGGACAACAGGTATCATAGTGAAGCTGCCAAAGAAAGGCGATCTGCGTAACTCCGGCAACTGGTGAGATATAACCCTACTTAACACGATCTACAAAATTGTAGCCGTGAACATACAAAGCAGGCTCAAACATATCGAACGCTCCTTAAGAGACGAGCAAGCTGGTTTTCGCCCTCACCGAAACTGTGTTGACCAAGCCAACACACTTGGGATTATAGTAGAACAATCAGTTGATTGGCGTTCCCCGCTTTACATGCTGTTTGTAGACTTCAAGAAGGCGTTCGACACTATTGAACGAGACGCAATATGGTTGGCACTTAATAGAAAGGGAGTTCCCGCTAAGATATTCCGCCTCATCAAAGCCCTCTGCGAGAACTCAGAACTGACAGGTTGTCCCCTGTCGCCCCTTCTATTCGCCATTGTCCTTGACGATGTCATGAACCAATTGACCCTGCACAAAAGAGATAGCGTATGGAGTTTCACCAAACATCTCGAGGACCTGGACTTCGTCGATAACAACTGTCTCCTCTCGCACAAGCTCACTGACATGCAAGTGTAGACGGACTGACAAGTCATCCTAGTATGCACTGTCGGACTGGAGGACAACATCGCCAAGACCAAGGCCATGAGAGTTAACTACAATAACGCAAGGCAGATATTGGTTGACGAATGTTCGGTGGAATTCGTCGAAAGTTCTGTTACCTCGGCTGCAGCATCACTACAGATGGTGGAGTAGATAAAGGTGTAAACTGCGGGCTAAACAAAGCAAGCGCGGCATTCGGGCGAATGCATCAGTATGGGGAAGTTCGCAAATCTCCAGGCGAACTAAACTACGAATATTCGGCTCATGCGTGAAGTCAGTATTGGAATACCTGTAACAGCGAATGGCGAACACTATCGCGCCATGCTAAACGTCTTTTTGATGTCAGATGTCGGATATAGAAGCCCGTGATCTCGACAACAAGGAGGTGCCGTCAAGACGGTTCCCAGACAGCATACGGCGCTACTGGGTATACAACCCGTGAAACAATGAATTTACTGCGTCGTCGTTTCGGTGAGCAATTTATCTCTCTTCTCGGACCAGTGGATTGGCCACCTTTGAACTATATTTGTGTGGGTATGTAAAAGCTAAACGCTTTGTGGATAAACCAACTTTAAGGCATTGGAAGCCAACATTACTAAAGTTATTCACGAGATACCGATCGAAGTCCTCCAGCGAGTCATTAAAAATTGGTGTTTACGGCTGGCCAAATTACGGCGCAGTTGCGGCCAAAATTTAAAGGGATTATCTCTAAAAAGTAAATGTCATGAATGTTTCTACACAAAAATTATAAAGATAGCCCTATCAATTTGAATTTTCGTTGTTTGATTTCAATTTAATTTCATTTAAAATCCGATTCCTCTAAATTGATCACCCTTTAAATGATACTCAGTCACTACTATCATTTACGAGCAATGCCATAGAAGAGTGTACTCTAGATTTTTATTAGCAAGTAATATTTCCTCAGCGAAACAATCACAATATGTTTCGAAGTCCAAAGTCATATCGCCGTATTACTTCTCGGAAATATAATTCTTATGTTGACACCAACAGCGCCACAAATAATTTATGGCCATACCAAATAAAGATCATCATTAACAATTTTACGAGCTCTCTTTTCAGTAAACAACTTTTTCAGCACAAAGAACTCAATGAATAATTACCTCTTGCACTTAGAGCAACCCATTACAACTTGACTCGCCAACAACTACGTACACCACCACAAAGTTTATTAAAATGTCAAACAACAACAAAAAATAATAATCATTTTTATTCAATTGTATGCATGTATGTATGTATGCATGTGGTTAAGAGTAAATAAGTCTTGGGACCAACTTTCGGCCAAGAGTAATTTAGCATCGAACTACTTATTGAGTCAGCGCCGAATAGTCTTCCCAAGCCAAATCCACCAAAGCTGAGCAGATATGGGTGTATGTGAGTAAGTATGTGTGTGTGTATGTAAGTATGCGAGTGATGTAGTTATATTTATTGTTGTTGTTTTTGTAGTGATGGCTCGTAAGTAAAACTAATATATCAAATCAATTTTTATGGTTGGCATTCATTGCATTTTGTCCACACGCAGCTAACTCGACTCGTACTGCCGAAGCCCAACGCAGAAGGAGGGGGGCAGTAAAAATGTATGAGGGGAAATATTTCAAAAAGTGCAATCAAACTTAAAATGCGATTGGCAAGTATGTACCTACTTTGTGCTAAGTTATTACCGTATGACTTAGGAAATCCCGAGATTACCGCTAGCTTCGGGGTAAGGCATTCAAATCGTTTTGGCTGAAAATTTGAGCTGGAAATTGCACTCAAATTTATGTATATTGCAATTGGCAGATGTATGTATGTGTAACGCATGTATTTTGGAACCATTTTTCGAATCCCGAAATACATGTATTTCTCTGTACATAAGAGCTACTCATTCCCGGAGTATTCTGTACTCTCGGGATTTCGGTAAGAAATTTCGGGAAACGTGAAATTTTTGGTGGTAAAAACTTTTGGGATTTTCAAGTAAGTCAATTTTTCGGGCGGTGGCCGCCGTAGCCGAATCGATTGGTGCGGTAGTAACCATGCGGAGTAGGTGAAGCACCAAATTGAAGAAGTTTTTTTCTAATAGCGGTCGCCCCTCGGCTGCCAATGGCAAACCTCCGAGAGTATTTCTTTCATGAAAAAAAACTTTTCATAAAAAATATCTGCCGCTCGAAGTTGGCTTAAAACTGTAAGTTCCTTCATTTGTGGAACAGCATCAAGAAACACGCCACGAATACTCCAAGAAAGAGTGTAAGCGCCAATTACATATATAAGTGTTTCGAGACTTCAGGGTTTCAAAAAATAAGTGCTGGGTTGAAATTTTTGTTAATAGTCCATTCTTAGGAAATCCCGAAATTTTCGGAATTCTCGGATTTACGTAAAAAAAGTTCTGGAAACGTGAAATTTTTTGGTGATAGAGCATTAATGTAATTCGTGGTTAATCCCGAAATTTTCGGGATTTCGGTAAGAAAGTTCTGGAAAAGTAAGTAAAATTTTTGATGAGAGAGCTTTACTGTGATTTTTAGTCAATCCCGAAATGTTCGGGATTTTCGGAATTTTGGTAAAAAAGTTCTGGAAAAGTAAAATGTTTGATGATAAAGCCTTACCGGCATTCTTAGTAAATTCCTAAATTATGGGGATTCTCGGGATTTCCATGAAGAAGAAATTTTAAGTGATAGAGCATTATTTTGATGCTTAGTCAATCCCAAAGTTTTCGGGATTTTGGTGAGAAAATTCTGGAAAAGTAAAATTTTAGATGATAAACCGCAATTGGAAAGAAAGTAAGTGTTTCGGGACTTCAGGGTTTCCAAATTAAGGTTCCGGGTTTTTTAATGATTACCATTCGGTAAAAAATTCTATCCCAATCATCGTAGACTCCATTCTATTATCTATTATTTGCTTTTATTTAATTCTATTTTATTTTATTTATTTCCATTTTCTTTCATTTCCATTTTCTTTTCTTTCCAAGAATAACACATCAAAGAATTCGCCATCTGCTGCATCTTCAATCAATTCAATTGCATTAATAATCACATTCCAAACATCTTAATCACGCATCATAAAGCACAAAAGCTTTTTAGTATCCACTTTAAATGAATTATCCCGAATTCAAGCTGACTTCGATACCGCAAAATTGAATTTGACTTAAACAAAATATAAACATCACTTCCGGCATCTCGAAAGTATAGTAAAAAGCATTAGTAAGTATGCCGCTTGCCGGTTAGTGTGCGCGTCTCAATGTACTCATTGATGCCAAATTTATACGCCACATGCCCGATAGTTTGTGAAATACTCAGATGTACGTCACAAATATTGTACATAATTTCAATAAACAACCAAAACCATCATTACCACGGAAGAAGTAAGCAGAAAAAAGCCACGATAATCACAGGCAGGCAGCCAGAGCGTATACGTGATTTTTATTACCCAACACCCGACACACAAACACACAGCGAAACGGTAGACAAGGGACGAATGTCAGCAAGCGAATATGCGTGCGTACTCGCTACTGTACTCTTCACACCTCATCGCTCTGCCCCGCACACAGAACACACACACACAGACATTGTTACTCCATTCCATTCATTTGAGTTTGTGTCGGTGTGCGTAGTCGTTTTTTGGCTTGTAAATAACTTCGTTTATTGTGGCAATGTGGTATTTATGAAGTTTTCGCAATAAAAAACTGCCTGCCAACAATAACAATAGCAACAACAGCAACTACTAACCACTACATACAATAATACAAATTGCCAACAACTTTTCACAACAGCAATAATAGTTGCCGGTTGACTTTTTTATTTTATTACACTACTAATTTGTCATTTCCTCCAAAGGGCCAATAAAAGGATCAGCGTAGTGGCAGTACAGGTGGAGGGGGGCGCAATGAATTGACTTTTGTGGTTTTACTACACCTTCACCAGTTCGTGTGATGTTGCATTGAAAGCACGCAAGTCATTGTCAATTGCTCAATCACAAAAAAATCTAAAAGTAGAAATTCATGTACCGTTATGCGTAACGCATACAAACCAAACCACACCACCCGTTTGACGCTTTGACATTTCTGACGTCAGGTAAACGTTTTAAATGCTTAATGAAGTGCCGCTGCTCTACCAACTTCGCCTACTGGTTGGCACCGAATGTGCGAGACAATGGCAAGGCAGGAGAAAACAGTCGTCCACATTTCATTTTTGTCAATTGTCAAATAACTGTGGTTTGAAAGAGAAAACTTTTAACTTTTTAACTGATGTTAAATATTTCATTAACATTTGTGGTTTCTTTGTTTTGTTTAATTTTTTTACCGGGTACCACAAAAATCGCAGTCACTGCAAAGACCCAGTGAGAAAATGCAGACTGTGGCCGAATGCGTTGATGCGGGACTAACATTCGGAAATGCACAGGTGGTTCGAAACCCCAGGCACGAAACAGCAAATGATGAAAAAAGTTAGCAGTCGCCTCTCAGCAGACAATGGCAAACTTCCGAGTGTTTTCTGCCATGAAAAAGTTCCTCATAAAAACCACCATCCGCAATTCGTAGAAGGCGGCATAAAACTGTAAGTCACTCCATTTGTATACGAACATCAATTCGCACACCACAAATAGGAGGGGGAGCTCGGCCAACCGGATAGGCGGATGATATCGCCGCAGTCAGCACAGCACGAAACTTTCAAGAAGCTCGTAGAAAACTTAATCAAGTAATGATGCGGACACTAACATGGCTAGATTCACATGGCCTCAAATTCACCACAAAGAAAACGGAGCTAATAGTTCCAACCAAGAAGACCACCCACTAGAATTTAGCATGCAAACTTGCTTCAAACGATAACCACAAAATATGTTCTAAAGTGCCTAAGCACAAGACCGGACTCAAGACTAACCTTCTGGGCCCAAATAATACACGCAGCAGTGTAAGCAAAGATGGATGACTTTGCCACTCAGTACACTGAGGGCAAACATACGTGGATCAAACCACAGGAAACGTGAAACGATCTCCACGCTCTTTGATCTCTTATTCGGAGCTGATCCGTGGGCAAATGCGATAAAGGCAAATCAACGGCGTAAGCACCCGGCATCAGTAGAACAAACAACAGCTCTGCGAGTTGTGATAAGCAGCTCAATACCGACTGACTTGCTAGCCTTCGAGAGGAAAAGTTATGGGCATTAAAGAAAGAGGGAATGAAAGAAGGAGTCAGCAAACTTGCAGCGCGGGGAATTAAGGACGAAATACTAAGGCTTTGGCAAGACCGCTGGAGGAACGAAGCACGCGGTAGATGGACGGTCAGGCTAATAAAAGACGGTGCCAAATTTCCGGAATATCTACAGCGCATGATGAGAAATTATTTACGAGACCGCAAAACTCGTCTATCAAACTTCAGAGAGTCCTCGTTGTATAGACGTCACATCAGGAGCGACAGAAGGATCAATTCTCGGTCCCGACTTGTGACGAGATATTCAATGTAGAAATGCTTTCGGGGCACGGCTATTTCAAGAAATACTTGTTGAAAATAGTGGAAAGTGAACATCCTACTTGCCCGCGAAGATGCTGCTGAGCGCACCTTTCTCCGATGAATGCGTTAGGAACGAGAACGTTCAACGTTGGAAAATGCAGCCTGTCACACAACCACTGAAAATATAATCGGCAAGATGCTAAGTAGTGAGAGAACCTGGGAGATCATCAGTAGTTTCGCGGAAAGATGTCTCCGTACAAAAAAGCGGGACCTAGATACAGGCAGGCAAGCACAGGCC
This sequence comes from Anastrepha obliqua, assembly GCF_027943255.1. Classification (NCBI taxonomy): domain Eukaryota; kingdom Metazoa; phylum Arthropoda; class Insecta; order Diptera; family Tephritidae; genus Anastrepha; species Anastrepha obliqua. The sequence continues at coordinate 28,680,336 of NC_072895.1, forward strand.
TTGGAATGAGGAAGATGTAACGTCACTCTGAAGTAATGCAAAGGCGGTTCCAGGGTGGGCGATGGTTCCAAGCGAGGGGCAGTTTTTTAGTCTCCGAACATACCAATGCTGAGACGGCAGCTTTGATGATGCATTTTAAACCTCCTCATCCACTGAAAAAATATAAAAAAAGGAATATATGCGTGCTTAAGGAAAACTTGCCGGCAGTAGTTCCTATGTTGTGATAGTCGATTGAGTTATCTTGTCTGCCTTTCGGTCCAGCGATAGTCCGAAGTCTACGGATCATGTATAGACGTCACAATTAAAAACCAGTGGTAATATGAAAGCGAATATGCTCTACAGTCACCAAATATTGTGGTACTACCACCGTCGCGCACCTATCCCCCATACATTAATGGAGGCTTCACAGATGAATAATCGTTGGAGAGTAGTTTTTATCCACTTCCTTAAACTCGAGTGGTGTCTGCGATGGCTTGTAGTTTAAACGTGATTCGCAGAAAATTAAGGCGAGACATCTAACTTTATAGACAAAGACTCTTCTTCACGATACGATACACTAGCGGTCTCAACACTCCTCATCAGCCGATCGAATGACTTTTCGAACTCACCTGGGCTCAAAAAAAAAATCCCCACTTCTAATCGAAACCACTTCTATAATCCTTATATCACCCAAATCGGCATTCATGCAACCGAGACACTTGCGAGCGTCAAGAAAATAATCGGCTAAGTCATCAAGAAGCCACCGAAACTCATGTCCTGTACGCCCGTGATCTGCATCGAACATTTGCGCGCCGTTTTGTTGGGCAGTAGGCAGTGGCAATTTAATGTCATTACAACCATTTGCCCTTCGTTGGTAGCATAAAAAGAGGCCAACGCAGAAGAGGCCTTCCTCTTCCTCTGCCAGCGCATATGACCCAGTCAACAAAGTCCTTCATTCGCTGCGCTATGTCTATGGCATCGTAAAGCTCGTACAGCTCATTGTTCAATCACCTGCGATACTCGCCATGGCAAACGTTCAAAAGTACAAAAATCTTCCGCAGAAACTTTGTCTCAAATACTCCACAATACTTGGTTCGTTTGACATGGAATCACTCAATACTAACCCCTTTTTTCAATCCATTAAAAATCATGGTTTATTAAGATTTTGGGTATAAAGTTTTAGCTACGCTTACACCTAAGCATAAGTTTCTCTCCTAGACAGTTATGATATTTCGTATTTACGATTATTTTGTGTTGAGAAATTCCCTATTGTTTTCACATATTTGCGGAGGATTGCCATTTCCTACCGGTACGCGACACACACCCTTCCAGCAAAAAAAAAAAGAAGACCACTTCACCTCAGCAGCAACTCAACCAAAGAGCAAACAAAGTGAGAACTCTCATGTCAACGTCGCGCTGGCTGTCAATGAAGAAGCGAAGGATTTTATTATTTCACAACTTAATATTGCAACTGTCCGCCAGGAGCAGCACTACGAGTGACTGAGGGATCCCGCTGAGCTGGCTTTGTTTTTCACTTTGTTAAACTCCACCAAAACTCGCACAAATGGAGGCAGCGAAGTACGAGTTGGAAAAAGTGCGAATAAAAATTTCAGAAGGCGCTGGTAACTGGGTGCTAAGTGAGAGCTTGTGAAGAGCTTAAAATAAGGTGCATATATGTGGACGCAAAAAAGTCATAAAGGGTAGGGATAACGCGTAAAGCAGGTGCCACCCGCATGGTTGCACTGTTAAGTTTTGCACCTCTTTAATATTTACGTATTTTTTATATTTTATTTTTTATTTTTTTTTTTGTTTTTTTTTGCGGTGTGTCCTTCTGCCCCACACGCCCTTTCGGATTTTTTTATTTCTCGTGTAACTGGTAATTTAGCCATGTTAATTGTGATAAATGTTATGCAAAGAGATAGTCACCAAAAAAAAAACACATCCAGTAACGGCAAAAAGCCACAGAATCGCGCAAAGAAAATAAGCAAAATAGTCGAAATCTCATAACTTCGGTTTAAAGTCATCCCTGCGGACATGAACGCGGATACCCGCTCGCACAAGAACAACAAAAGTAAAAGAAAAAGGATAAACAAGATGAACTATGAGTTGTGAGCTAAGTGAGCCAAGTACGAGCATTGCGAGCTCACAAGTGGTAACTGTGAATTGGGAGTTGTGTTGGCTCGCTAGTTGACTCGTCGTCATAACTTCTGCACGCAGTACAAAGCGTTTTTTTAAATGTAGCATAAATAATAAATGGGAATGGCGAACAGTATGCCACTTGCAACATCACTTTAAATGCCACACGCAATTTGTAAAAACGAGCTAATAAATTTGAGCGTGAATTACTTATGCCTGAGCGTGAATTACATGCATGGACATGTATGTGTGTGTGTGTGTGTATTTATATACAGGGACTGCACATTCAGTTCGTCCAACCTGACTGGTGCCTGCTGCCAGCTGCAGAATGTATTGTCCACTCGCTGTACTTGTTTAAATCTTGGTGGTGAAGTGCAACCACAATTGCAACAACAGCAACAGCGAGTGGTGCATGGAACGGGCAACAAACTACTAACTGGGAAACTATAAAGTAAATCTTTTTATTTAAAGTTAAATGCGAATTTCACGCAAAGGCAACGAGTGTGAAATTACTTTGTACTACTTCGCGCGCGAAGCTGCAGGTTGACAATTAAACAATGCCATTAAACTGTCTACAGCGCCTAAAACTATGCAACAATATTTTTAACGGTAGACAAGCGGCGCAGTAAAAACGAAAAATAAATAAATAAATAAAGGCTTTTTAACTTTGGTCGAAGCAAAGTTAGTAAATTTAGGATTTATTACAGCGAGTGGAAGTGAAATTGGAAAATCTTAAATTTAAAAAATAAATTATTTAATTTTGTTTTTTAATTTTTTTTGTATTTTTTGTAAAACAGGAGCCTTCAGATTTTCCCTTATTTCTGAGTATTTAAGCAGTCTTTAAAAAGTACAATATAAAAAAGAAAGTAAAAACATAAAATTTGAAAAATAAAAAAATAAACATGAAAAAACCTTTATTTTTTTCGGCAATGGTACGACGTATCGATACCGTTCGCCTCAACTGCAATTTCTTCATAGGATACAATTTTTATTTTTTGCTTTTTTGAAAAAATGCGGAATTTCAGAATTTTAAGTATTTAAAAAGTCTCTAAAAAGTAAACAGCATAACACAGAAACTAGAAAAACAAATAAATAATTAAGAAAATTAAATTTTTTTCGCAACAACGGTACGAAACAATGTTTTTTTCGGTTTTTTTTTTTTTTGAACATAGAGGTCCCTTATATTTTTTCTTATTCTTAATTCTCTAAAACGTAAAAAATATAATATATAAAACAAAACAAAAAAAATTTACAATTTAAATAAAAAAATTTAATTTAAAAAATTGAAAATAGAAATCAAAAAGTTTCATTTCAAACTAAAAATAAAAAAATTTACTTTAAAAAACGAAAAATAAAAAAATTTATATTAATTTAAAAAATTAAAAGTAAAAAAATTTAATTTAAAATTAAATTAATAAAAAAATTAAAAAAAAAAAAATTAATTTAAAAAATTTAAAATAAAAAGATTTACTTTTTTCCGCCACTGGTGCAACCTCTCGATACAGTTCGCTGCAACTGCGATTTCTTCATAGGAAACAATTTTTATTTTCTGCTTTCTTGAAAAAAATGCGGATTTTTTAGATTTTTTGAGAATTTAAAAAGTCTCTAAAAAGTAAAACATATAAAACAGAAAATAGAAATAAAAAAAATTAACTTTGTCGCAACTGGTACGAAACATTTTTTTCCCCCCTTTTTTTTTGTAGAAAATTGTTTTCTTATTTTAAGCCTCTGAAAAGTAAACAATGTAAAACAGAAAATAGTAAAACCAAATTAAAAATAAAAAAAAAATTATTTAAAAAATTAAAAATGAAAAAAATAATTTTTTTTCGCCAATTGGTTCGATACCGTTCGCTCTTTAACTGCGATTTCTTCATTCTTTATGCGAAACAATTTTTTGTTTTTGTCTTTTGTTTTTTTTGTTTTTTTTTTCCAAACCGGTCATTGATATTTTGTTTTATTTTTGAGGCTTTAAAAAATATCTACAAAGTAAACAAAAAATTATTTTATTTGGACATGGTATGAAAACACTTTTCGTTTCTTTTTTTTTTTTTTTTGTTTTTGTTTGAAAAATGCGGACTTTTTAGATTTTTTGAGTATTTTAAAAAGTCTCTAAAAGTAAAAAACATACAACAGAAAATAGAAATAAAAAAATTTAACTTTGTCGCAACTGGTACGAAAATTTTTTTATTTTTTTTTTGTAGAAAATTTTTTTCTTCTTTTTAAGCCTTTAAAAAGTAAGAGATATAAAACAGAAAGTAGGAAAAAAAATTAGAAATAAAAAAATTTTACTTTTTCACAAATGGTACGAAAAAAATTTTCTTTTTTTGTTACATTTTTTTTTGCAGAACTTTTTTTTCTCATTTAGCCTTTAAAAAGTAAAAAATAAAAAACAGAAAATAAAAAAAACAAAATTAAAAATATTTTTTTTTTTGTTTTTCAAAGATTAAAAATAGAAAAAAATTAATTTTTTTTCGCCAATGTTACGACCTCTCGATACGGTTCGCTCTTTAACTGCGATTTCTTTATGCGAAACAATTTGCAGTTTTTTGTTTTTAAATGAGGGGCCTTCAGATTATTTGTTATTAAAAGACGCGTGCTTACTTAGTCTTTTCACTTCAGTGGTTTATTTCGAAGTAACAGAAAACTGTGTGTACATGTATCAGTAAGAATAAAAAGAAAAATCAAGAAGGTAAGAAGATTCACGTTGCCAGATTTCAACACTCCTCCTCAACGTGGATACTTCTTTTACAAAAACTTAAATAATTGAATCGTTTACAATATATTCATTTGCTTTACAATATATTCATTTGCTTTACAATATATTCATTTGCTTTACAATATATTCATTTGCTTTACAAACTTTTCGTGTTTGACTTTCGCTAAATTCTTGGTAAAAATATCTGCAGTCATCTGTTCTGTGGGACAGTACGTTAATGAAATTCTGCCAACATTTACAAGCTCTCGAATGTGGTGATAACGCAGATCTATGTGCTTAGTACGATTGTGGTACACAGGATTAGTTGCTAGCTTCTGTGCACCCTGGTTATCGATGTGTAGTACAATTGGATCATCTTTCCAAAATCCAATATCTTTTAATAATCGTTGCAAATATACTGCTTCCTTGGCTGCATTCGATGCTGCAATGTATTCAGCCTCTGTGCTACTTAGCGCTATCGTACTCTGCTTCTTCGACTCCCAAGATATGGTACAGTGTCCATACAAAAACACGAAACCAGTGTATGACTTCCGGTCATAAGCGTCACTGGCCCAATCTGCATCTACGTATCCTTCAACACGTTTGCTACCTGCGCGATACGAAAGTTTACAGTTAATGCTACCTCGCAAGTATCTTAAAATATGCTTTGCCGCGGTCATATGTTCGATATGTGGATCAATATTTCTCTGGGACAGTTTTGAAACTGAGTGCAAAATGTCAGGTCTGGTAGTTATGCCCAAATGCATAAGCGCCCCTATCAAAGATTGATATTGCGTTACATCTGCCTTGCAACAGTTTTCAGTACACGCAACCTGATAACCAGCCTCCAACGGAACTGCTACGCTCTTACAATTTTCCATACCATACAGTTGTAACAAATCTCGTATGTATTGCTTCTGGCTCAATGTAATGGAACCAACTTCCCCATCGCGATCGATTTCGATGCCCAAAAAATGTTGCAAAACACCTTTGTCAACTACTTCAAATTTTTCAGAAATAAGTGCCTTCACCTTTTCTAGCTTTACCTTATTTTTACAAGCGATGATCATGTCATCCACGTATACCGCGATCAGAACTAACTCATCTTCCATATACATCCTGTACAAACATGGCTCGTCCTTACAAGCTACGAAACCAATTTGTTGTAGGACTTCGTCAAGTTTGAAATTCCATTGCCTGCCAGATTGCTTCAAACCATAAATAGATTTTCGTAACTTCAACACTTTTTCTGGGTTCTTCTTATCAACAAAATGTTCAGGTTGTTGCATATAAATTTCATCTTGCAGGTCACCGTTCAAATATGCGGTACTCACATCTAATTGGTGTAAGTGCATCTTTTCCCCTACTGCTATCGCTAAAAGCATTCGTATCGTTGCATACCGCACAACTGGAGAAAAGGTTTCATTATAGTCGATACCAAATCGCTGTTCACACCCTTTAGCTACAAGCCGTGCTTTGTAGCGGTCAATCAGACCACTTTTGTTGCGCTTTACCGCGAAAACCCATTTACTTTTAATTGCTTTCTTACCTGGTGGCAAATCGACATACGTCCAGGTTTTGTTCCTTTTTAACGCAGCGAATTCAACTTCCATAGAATTTTTCCATTCGTTACATTTGTCGCTTGAAAGTGCCTCATCAACATCCGCAGGAATATTTTCATTTACCGTACTATTAACGACATTATACTGCTTTTTAGGCCGTCCACGCTCACCCGTTCGCAGCAACTTGGGCCGACCTCTACCAACCCTCGCTACTTCATCAGCAGTCTCCTCCTGATTGTCGCTTCCAGACAAAATATCACTTTCTTGCTCCTCATTGTTAGTTGCAGGCAATAAATTATTCTGCTCACTTTCGCTTTCAACAAAGAACTGTAGCACATCTGTTTTTTCGATACTATCTTTGCCGCCGCTGTCAATATTTGTATTACTATTAAAATTCTCATTAAAGAGTACGTCTCGCTTTACAACAATTCTATTAAGCTGTTTGTCGTACAAACGATATGCTTTGCATTCTAACGAATATCCCACCATAACAAATTGTTTGCCTTTAACGTCGAACTTGGCGTGCCGTGTTTTATCTAACGCCACTGCAACAGCTCCAAATGTTTTCAAATGTGCGACCACTGGTTTTCTATCAAACCAAATTTCGTATGGTGTCTTATTCTTTAAACATTTCGTTGGACACCTGTTTCTCAGGTATGCAGCTGTAGATACGGCCTCCGCCCATAAATTTGATTGAACCTCAGCATGCAACATCATACATCGCGCCATCTCAACCAAAGTTCTATTGGCCCTCTCCGCCACCCCATTCTGTTGGGGTGTATGTGGCACCGTTAACTCATGCCGTATGCCGTGCTGGCTCAAAAATGCATCAAAGTCACTATTGACATATTCTTTACCATTGTCACTTCTTATAGTTTTAATTTTGCAATTGGTCTGACGCTCTACAAAGGCCTTGAACATTTTAAATTTTTCAAGTACTTCGTTCTTCGCTTTTAAAAAATAAACATAAATAAATCTCGACTTATCGTCTATCAGAGTCAAAAAATATCTTGAGCCACCAACAGACTTCACATTTATCGGACCGCATACATCACTATGTATTAATTCTAACAAATTCGCGGATTTTCTCTCCGACGCTTGAGGAAATGGTAATACATGTATTTTACATAACATACAAGTATTGCAACATGTCTGCTCATTTTTCGTCTCAAACTTCAAACCTCGCACCATATCATTTCGAGCTAATTCACGAAGACTTTGATAGTTTAGATGACCATACCTGTTGTGCCATGCATCAATGTTGCTCACCATGTACAAGTTCTCTCGCTCCAACTCTACAACATACAAATTATGTTTTCTGGCTGCTTTAAGAATTATGTCGCCTTTCTTGTTCTTCATACAACACTGCTCTCTCCCGAAATTGATTGTCATACCATGTTCTACTGATTTGCTGATCGAGATGAAATTCGCTTTCAACTCCGGCGAGTACAACACATTCAGCAATCGAACAGTTCGCTGTTTCGTTCTTATTAATACGTCGCCCTTACCTAATGCTGTTACTGCAGAATTAGCTGCTAACCAAATTTTTTCTTCATGTTTTTCAAAACGTACAAACATATTTCTGTTGTTACACATATGTGAGGTTGCGCCGCTGTCTATGTACCAACTCGATCCGTTGAATGTAGTCGGGGCATTCGCTGTTGCTATAACATTCATTGCCGCTTCTCCTGACTTCTGCTTCTCTTTGCACTTATTGGCAAAGTGTCCCCTTTTACCACATGAAAAACAGTTTCCGTTGAATTTCTTCTGCTGCTTTTTATTTGAATTTTCTCGCGCTACAAACGCTTGTTGTCCGTTGTCGTTCGATGGTTCATTTTGCCGCTTTTGCCTCTCTCCTTCTTCTAGAATTTTAACCTTCAGAGCGCTAAATGTGGGTAAACTATCCCGTGTTTCTATCGCTATGACAAAATTTTCAAATATGTTAGGCAAATTTGATAGGAGAATTATACTTAGCAATTCTTCTTGAATGACGATTCCAATCTCCGATAGCTTGTCTGCAATTCCGGTGAACGAATTAAGGAATTCCACCATACTTTCATCTTCACGCATTCGCTTATTTAAAAGTTGCTTGTACAGAGTCACTTTTTGTACCGGCCCTTGCGGCTTATGCACCTCCTGCAATTTCTGCCATGCTTCCGCAGATGTTTTGCAGTTCTTTACATAATTTAATTGATTCGCCTTCACGCAGAGTAAGATAGTGGCCAAAGCCTTCTCGTCGTTGACATTCCACAACGCAAGCTCCTCAGGATTCGATGGCTTTGTCCCCGTTACCGCTTTCCAGAGACCAGCATGGATCAGCACACTTCGCATTTGCACTGTCCATGTCTCATAGCTTGATTCATCAAGCTTCTCTATGCTGTACAACGATGCCATTATAAAGTAACTTTACTTTTAAATCACATGGAAACTTCTGGGCCCATAACCTATTAAAAGACGCGTGCTTACTTAGTCTTTTCACTTCAGTGGTTTATTTCGAAGTAACAGAAAACTGTGTGTACATGTATCAGTAAGAATAAAAAGAAAAATCAAGAAGGTAAGAAGATTCACGTTGCCAGATTTCAACATTTGTTATCATTGGGTTTTTAAAAAATCTCTAAAAAGTAAAAAATAGAAAAACCTAAAAATAAAAAATAAAATATCAGTTAATTTTTTCCCCCAAAGGTACGACTTCTCGTTACTGTTTGTTTTAACGGCGATTTCTTCACAGGAAACAAATTGTATTGTTTGTCTTTGTTGAAAAAATGCGGGAGGCCCTGAGATTCTGTTTTTTTTTTATTTAATCCCATGGCTATGCTTAGTTACTCTTCAAAGTTTCATAGTGGAATTCCCATAACTTTTCGACTTTTATTCAAATACTTACAGCGAACGAATGAAAAATCAGTGCAAAACAACTAAGCAAAAAATTTAAAATTTTTTAAAAAAGTTAAAAAAAAATCAATGAATTCTATTTATTTCCAGCAATTTTTAATTAGAGTTCCTGGAAAAATTGTTGGCATGCAGTTTTATAGCTCATGAAATTTTAGTATAATAAAGTGCAAGTTCAAAATTACTAAAAAAAATTCCGTTGATTTATAAGAAAATTTGATTGTTATGTTGCAATGTGCGGCCGCCGTAGCCGAATGGGTTGTGCGTGAGTACCATTCGGAATTCACAGAGAGAACGTCGGTTCGAATCTCGGTTGAAACATCAAAATTAAGGAAAAGTTTTTTCTAATGGCGGCGCCCCTCGGCAGGCAATGGCAAACCTCCGAGTGTATTTCTGCCATAAAAAGCTCCTCATAAAAATATCTGCTGTTCGGAGTTGGCGCACACCATAAATAGGAGGAGGAGCTTGGCCAAACACCCAAAGAATATTCATCACGCACACATTTATGGAGTTTCGTAAAATGTTTCTGAAAACCAAAAATCTAAAAACAAAAAAAAAATATTTAAATATTTTTGACAATTTAAATATTATATATATTTTTTATTTAATTTAAATATTTTTAACAATTTAATTTTTTTTTTTTCGATTTCTTCAAGGAATATTCATTACCTTCACATTTATGGAGTTTCGTGAAATGGGTGTGACTACAGCACAGACGTAACGCTATTTTACGTTTGTGCCAAAAAATTTTCCTCTGCGCTAGAAAGCCGGTAAGAAACCAAGTGGATGTACTTAGTTCACAGAAGAGTCTAACTAATACTATGAAAAAAATGCAAGAAAAAAAACTAATAAATAAATAAATAAATGCATGAAAAATAACAACCGGGTAGTAATGATTTTTATCAGCTGCACATACGCAAACACATATGCAAGCATATAAATCAAGGCGAGCATCTGTCAAATTGCAAAGTTCTTAAGAAGCCAAAAAAAAAAAAAAAGAAAAGAAAAAGAAAAGAATTTACAAAGAAAATAAAAACAGCACAGCAGCGCAACTTGAGAGCCAAGCAAATGAAAAATTCAATTCAAAAGATAGGACGTAAATTTGAAAAAAACGCATAACTTGGAGAATGAAAGTGACTAAGTCAAAACAACGGTTTTTCCAACTGAGAGCAAGACGAAAGAAAGAAGAAAGCAAAAAACATGTTTGAGACGTCACAGCGATATCTGTGTGCTCCTGCTTATGGGAACTACTCAAAAGCGCGACACTTGAAAAATGTCAAGGGAAAAATAAATATATTTACTAAATACATAATTACCTACTTACACGCATGCACCTACATGCGTACATACATACATGTGTATGTATACAACTGAAGCTGAAACATGCAGCTTATCGCTTGTTTAATGAGTACTAAGTGACTTGCTAGATAAGAAATATATACCTCCTCTTGCTGCTATCTTGGCGATGCACAGTGCGGCCGATTCCCAAAAAGCTGGCCAAAAGTCGAAAAAAAAAGTTTCTAGATAGAGTTTTTTTGTCTTTGGGTTGGCTACAGTAATGCCTTGAGTAGTGAAAACCGTTCATAGCAACGTCCTGTACCCTAAGTATCCTCTGTATTTTCAGTCGCAACGTGGCCTTCGTTTGAGCATCGTATTACTGTCGATGAATAGTGAAAGTTGTACACATTTGAAAGATTTTGTAATGAAGTAAATTGAACAAAACCAAATGGAATCATCTTCGGAAGGTTAGTAAAATACGAGAAATCTTTAGTACATATCAGTACCTCGATACATTTTTTGCAATTTTTTTTATAAAATTTGAGTTTTCAAACTGTATAGTAATACAACGCCGTCATATGCTGCTTTGAAACCTATTAAAGGTTACTCAAAAAAGTAATGGTTACTGAATAAAACAAGATTCAGCTGCTACCACTTGCTACCTTGCGACCCCGAAAACATATAAATTTACATGCATCTTGATTATGGTCTTGAATATACGCTATTTCACGTGAGGGGGTGGCCAATAGGGGTGGAAGGGGGTGGATTTTCAAAATTTTAAGATCAAATTCGTAATCAGCGACCCTGAAAACATAAATTAACATGCATCTTGATTATGTTCTAGAATATGCGCTATTTCACGTGAGGGCGTGGCCAATAGGGGTGGAAGAGGGTGGATTTTCAAAATTTTAAGATCAAATTCGTAATCAGCGACCCCGACAACCCCCGAGTAAGAAATTTTGAATCAATTACTTAATTTTTTGAGTTTTGGCCATCTTTTCGGGAATCGGCCGCAATGTGCGATGGGCTGTACTTAGTAGGTTTGTACGTATTTACATTTATAATGGTTTTACTCAGAACAGAGTAAGTGCGCAGCTCTTTTGCAATGTGTTTTAAATCAAATTTTGTTTATCTAAAATACGCTCAATACGAATGGAACACCGCTTTGTGATTTTTAGTTTAATATAAATTTTTTGAGTCGCAAATGCGACAGACTTAATGATAATTTGAGTAACAATTTTGCACAATTCTAACCCTACCTAAATGACATTATGCTTAAACAAAGTGGCGCAAAATTATTCACTCTATCGCAAGATTTATAATTTTTGCAACATTTTATGGACAGCTGCAGTTAACAAATAGACATTTAATGGAGTGCGTAAAGGTCAAAATAAATAATATTGTTTTTATTTAGTAAAAAAAATATATTCATAAACCGAATTGGATGAATAGTTTTGCGCCCCCTTGTATTTGCGGCCTCAGTAAAAATTTGGTCAGTCTGTGCACTTGAGGTACTTAAAAAAAATTTAAAAAAAAGAAAAATAAAATAAAAATAAATTAAAAAAAAATTAAAAAAAAAAAATTAAAAAAAAAAATTTAAAAAAAAATTAATATGGATAAGTTCGTGCGGTTTTACAACAGATGGCGTAACTTGATTATTATTCCATCGATCCACATTTCCAAACATTCATTGGAGAGCTACGACAACAAACGTCAGTATAAGTTTTTTATTTGAAGCGTAAACAACAATATTTTTACCACACTTGAAAATGTCGAATTTCGTGCCAAATAATGTGTTTTTGCGGGGAATTCTTCTTCATTGCACGCTTTAAAAGTGGTGATTTTGGCCGCGCCGCCAAAGTTCATGGATACCGAATTGGAGGAATTGCTCGATCAAGATCCGGCTCAAACGCAAGAAGAGGTTGCAAAAACTTTGGGAGTTGATCAATCAACCATTTCCAAACGTTTAAAAGCCATGGGAATGATCCGAAATTCAAATTTCGAAAAAAACCGCACGAACTTATTCATAGACCTATTAAAAAAAAAAGTTCAAAAAAAGAGGTTGTCTGTAAAGTTGGTTTACTGACGATAGTTTAACGTGACAACGTCATAAGAAAATACTGATGGAATGGTTGCATATTTTAAAACAAAATTTTAATTTTATTTGTTTGATAGATATTTTGTATGGATATAGAGGAGGAGGTGAATGGAATTGCAATGGAATAGGTCAAGTTATACTTACACAAACGTGAAAAATGACGAAACATTTATCAAATTCATGAAAGATATCTTCAATTTCGATTGTGCATCAGACGTTAATAAGTCAACAACACTAAGAGGCGTCATCATCGATTTGCCTTTTTCAAGACACTTTACACTCGAAACACTCCCTTTCATTTCCTACTTTTTCTATCATCGTCCTATTCTCTCTCATTACCATGCACACAGGAAGAAGGCATATGCAAATACAAGTATGTGAATTTATATACCTTCATATGCGCATATACATACATATATATGCTCACTCAAGTAGAACAGAGCCAGATGTCGAACGTTGCCGAACGCGGGGGCCGATTGTGCTCTTTGTCGTTCGTTCCGCGCTCTCGCTTGCAGTTCATTCAAGGTAACCTCAATGAGCAAGGTAACGACAAATGAGCAAGGTAACGGCAATGAGCAAGGTAGCACTAATGAGCAAGGTAACGACACATTTTTTCGTGCGTGCAGCCGGCTAAATCGAATTATAAGACGTTATCACGTCAAAAAATTAAAAAAAAAAATTCAAAAAAAAAATTAAAAACAAAAAAAGATAAATTTTCTAAAACGAGTGAATTTTTATAAACCACACCTGAACGTCAAGTTTTTTTCTGCATTTCATTTGACATTTTTTCAATTTCAGACTAACTCAATTTGAACTATGGAAAGATACACAATCGAGCAACGCGTTAAAGTTAGTCAGGCTTATTATGAAAACGGGCGTTCAAATCAAAATGCATATCGCGCACTTCGTGATTTTTTCGGTCAATTTAATCGCCCAAATGTGCGCACAATCGGAGTCTAGAGTTCATGTCAGAGAATTTTTATTGAAAACTCTTTCATGACAGGAATGCACTCAGATGTGCTGCAGTCCCGTACGCGGAGCGAAAGGTATTAGGAAAAACTCTTACCGTCACTTAAATCAACCTTTTCACTATAGTAGAGAACACTTTCGAACCAGCATCTACCAAATGGTAGTCACACACAAACTCAATCGACTACGGCGGCCACTTGCGATTGCTCTTACCACAAAAGCGACTCACCACCCTTCACATGGAGTTTGGAGTAAATATAAAAATATATGCATTTAAATTTCACTTAATTATATGACAAGCAGCCCTAGGCACTAAAGCAAACATATAGGTATATATATAAAAAAAAAATAAAAATAAAAATAAAAAAAAAGACTTAGCACCGAAACGGCACGCCAACTGCAAAGTGCACGAATAAACAGACAAACCATTTCTCTTAAATTACTTGCATGGCTTTCACCATTGTTTACGACTGGAACATACATCACATGCAATATATTTAGAAACATAAATTTAGCTACAAGTTCACACTTACATGCATATGAACGTGCAACAAATGTAGACTTACAAGTCTGAGAAAGAAAAATAGCACAACACTTTTGCTAAGCGTAAAAGCGTCGACGTTTATTTGTCTTTCAAAAGACATTTGCCCATGAAAAAAGCGGATTTGTGTATATTTATGGCCAAAAATTGCCAAACATACAAATTTGCTAAAAAAGACAATCTGTTAAGTTAAAAGAAATGAGTCTGGGTTAGGGCGGAGTATGAAGAAAACATTTAGCTATGAAAAAAAAGACGCACTCAACGCATTTAGCACTTGAATGGTAAATTGTCGACCTCATAGCTTGTCTTGAAGAACTACTGTATACCGCTAAGACTACAATTTTTGTTTTTTTTTTTTTGCTTTGGAAACCATGGAAATAAAGTTTCAAAATTTGTATAAATCAAAAATAAAAATTCAATAAAATCTCACAAAAAATATTTATAATTTTTAGAAAAATTTCGTGTACGCCTTTTCGTAGCCCATAGCGTTGATTCTCAAAATTTTTTCTTTGTTTCCGTTTTTTTTCTACATTTCTTCATATAATCGCAGTAACGAATTCTAGAAATTTTTTGTATGAAAGAAAGCACTCAACACTGTCAAGAAAATATAAAAAAAATGTCAAACATCAACGCAATTTTTGAGTCGCTTGAAGCATACAATTTTGAAAGAGCTGATTAAAACGTTTAAAAATTAAAAAACAAATAAACAATTCTAATAAAATGGTTTTTAAATAAAACAAAATAAATAAAATTTTCTAAATTTAAAACAAAAAAAATTAATAAAAATTTTCTAAATTTAAAACAAAAAAAATTAATAAAATTTTCTAAATTTAAAATAAAAAACATAAAAATTTCTAAATTAAAAAAAATTGACAAATCTAGAAAATTTTATGTAATGGTTTTTTATTCTAAAAAATAAAATTACAAATTTAGAAATTTTTGTTAATTTTTTTTTTTGTAATTTAGAAACTTTTATTTTTTTTTTTTTTGGCCTTTAAATTTAGAATTTTATTTTTTTTTATTTAATTTTTTTTTATTTAAATATTTTTATTTATTTATTGTTTTTTGTTTTATTTGGAAAATTGTATTTTATTTTTTTATTTAAAAACAGTTTTAATACAATTTGACTTTTTTTTACTTTTCAAACGTTTTAATCATTAATTTAGAAATTTTTTTTTATTTTTTTTGGTTTCATAAATACAATTTTTTATTTTTTTTACTGAGTTTGCAGTTTCAAAAAACGTAATTCATGGCAAGTCTTGACACTTTATTTCTTTTTCATTTAATTTTAGTAAATGTTTTACAAAAATACAATTCATTTTACAACAAAATCCATATAAGTCAAATTTCAATCTTTGTGAAAATTAAGAAAACAAATTTTATTTAAAATTTTTTTTTTAATATTTTTTTATTTACAAATTTTTTTAAATAAAAAAAATTTAAAAATTTTATTAAAAATGAAAAAGTTGTTCTAAATTTTTTTTTATTTATTTTTATTAAAAAGTTGTATTAAAAATTTTTTATTTGTTTTTATTTAAAAAAAAATGTAATACAACTTTTTAATTTTTAATAAAATTTGTTTAATTTTTTTTTTATTTAAAAAAATTTTTAGAGGTAAAAATTTTTACTTTCAAAAAATTTTTACTTTCAAAAACTTTTTTTACTAACAAAATTTTATTTTTTGCTGTCAAATGTGTTTTCTACTTCAAATTATTTTTTTCACTTTCAACTTTTTTTTACTTTAAAAATTTTATTTTAGCTCAAAAATTTTTTTAAATAAAAATATTAAAAAATTTTATTAAAAACTAGCAAACCCGGCCCGCCCACGGTGGATCCACGTTTTGGCATATATTTCGAGACCCTAGTCATCAATAAGTATGAAAATTACCCCATATTAAAGCACTTATCAACAGCTTTCATTTGATACCCATATTGTACATACACAACCAAAGGTTACCCGGGTCCACGTTTTGACCTATATCTCGAGACCCTATCTACCAATAGGTATTCAAACTATACGGAAACCATCTTCAATACCTACTTAACAATGTGTGTAAGTTTGGTTTAATTCGGTGCAAAGACACGGCGGGTCCACGTTTTGGCATATACTTCGAGACCTTAGTGATCAATAGGTATGAAAATGACCCCGTATTAAAGTACTTATCAACAGCTTTCATTTGATACCCATATTGTACATACACAACCAAAGGTTACCCGGGTCCACGTTTTGACCATTTTCCCGACAATTATTCGAATTTTTCTCACCTTTTAAACCTTCCCTAGACCTCCACGAATAGTTCAAGTACAAGATAAGATAAATCCGTTCAGCCGTTCTCGAGTTTTAAGCGAATATAGGGACAGATTTTCACATTTATATATGGGGCATTCTTTCTCAACGGGAGACCCCTATCTGTCCAAAAATGTTTTTGACCTAGAGAGTTCTAATAGGGCTTAAAATTTAGCTCTTTTTATCTTCTTTTCAATACAGAGTGGCCAAAAACGAAATTCAAGATGACTCATTTAATATGGCTAAAAATGTAATCAAAATTCATTAAATTCATTCTAATAACCTATACCAAAAAAAATTCATTTCAACGGAAAGAGTTGTACGAGGTCTCAAAATTTTGCTAATAAAGTTTACTTTAAAATACAAAATGAAAAATTTTAAAATCCAAGATGGCGGCCACAACATGGCGGCTAATTTTTTAAAACTACTCAAATCCACTTAAACCCCTGAGTAACGAGTTTCATGCGAATTCATGAGTTTTTTCAAAAATCCGTCCGCCATATTGGATCCGCCATTTTGAAATTTGGAAATCTAACACCAGATTTGTAATCAGCGACCCAAAAAACCCCCGAGTAATATTATACATTTTAAGTGGATTTGAGGAGTTTTAAAAAATTAGCCGCCTTGTTGTGGCCGCCATCTTGGATTTTAAAATTTTTCATTTTGTATTTTAAAGTAAACTTTATTAGCTAAATTTTGAGACCTCGTACAACTCTTTCCGTTGAAATGAATTTTTTTTGGTATAGGTTATTAGAATGAATTTAATGAATTTTGATTACATTTTTAGCCATATTAAATGAGCCATCTTGAATTTCGTTTTTGGCCACTCTGTATTGAAAAGTAGATAAAAAGAGCTAAATTTTAAGCCCTATTAGAACTCTCTAGGTCAAAAACATTTTTGGACAGATAGGGGTCTCCCGTTGAGAAAGAATGCCCCATATATATATATAGATTAAGAAGTTGTATTAATTTTTTTTTACTTTAAAAATTTTATTTTAGCTCAAAAATTTTTTTAAATAAAAATATTAAAAAATTTCATTAAAAATTAAAAAGTTTTATTAAAAATGTTTTTTATTTATTTTTATTAAAAAAAATCTAATACAACTTCTTAATTTATAATAAAATTTTTTAATTCTTTTTTATTTAAAAAAATTTGTAAAGAAAGAAATTTTTACTTTCTAAAACTTTTTACTTTTAAAAACTTTTTTTACTTTCAAAATTTCCTTGTTTAGTGTCAAATCTTTTTTTTTTTACTTCAAATTCTTTTTTTCATTTTAAACTTCTTTTTACTTTAAAATTTTTATTTTAGCTGGAAAATTTTTAAAATAAAAAAAATAAAAAATATAAAAATTTTCACAAAGATTGAAATTTAAATTATATGATTTTTGTAGTAATATAAAATGAATCATATTTTTGTAAAAAAAATTATTAAAATTAAATAAGAAATAAAAAAACTGTGTAATCTTGCATATTTTGCAACAGCAAATTTGGTCAAATATTAATAAAGTAAACTGAGACACTAAGAGACAACAACAACATCGCAAACAACAACCAAATCGAGATTTCAGCAAGTCGAACGAGAAATGCTGCGATATGACATTGAAATCCTTTGCCTTAGTGAAGTACGATGGACCGGCTCTGATGAATTTCTATCTCCTGCCAGGCATACCGTCCTACTATACTCTTGCACGGTCCCAGGTAATTCACACACTATGCCCCAACTAAGCCTTAGAGAATCTCACATATAAAGGTTTTAACCACATCCATTAGCTTACGTCGTACAGTATTACGCCTAAGCACGATAGACCGATCCCAATCGGATGAGAATCTTTATCAGAACGTTCCGAGGAAAAGCAGGATTACCCGACCAAGATAACTTTTTCACACTAGCAGCTTCGCTCAAAGGCAACGATCAAGGATTTTAGCATGAATTGGAATGAGTAAGAGACCTGCTGACCAACCGGCAGAAAATGCAGCTCACACAACAGTGAAACGTGTGGGCTGAAACTGCTGTTGTTTTAGTTGTAATAGCGCACAACAAACCTGATAAACTTTAAGGGGTTAGGGGTAGTCAGAGGCCCGAAAAAATGATGATTTTCACGAATTTTTTTTTGCTACTTAATGAATTTATTTAACAAAAATAAAAATATAGCATGAAAACATCATATTTTAACTTGACTTCACCAAAATTTCAAAAAAAAAAAATTAATAATTGCAAAAGTTATCGCTGTTTGTGTGAAGCCCGTTTCTCCAGAAGTCCCTTGCGGTGAACATCACAAGTCCTTGCAGATTCATCTAAAACCAATCGGACAAGAAAAATTAGTTTTATTAATAGATAATCTTGTGCCTGATCGAAGCTTTTTTTGTTTTTTTTTAAATGAACAAAATGGCGGCCTCAGAAAATTTTTTCCAGATTTTAGAAAAAAAAACCAACAGTTAATTGTTAAAAAAAATCGAAATTTTGAAAAAAAAAAAAATCCTTCGATCAGGCACAAGTTTTTTATGTTTTTCAAAAGCTGTATAAATTTTATTTAAATCTACGTAGCGGTTTTTAAGTTACAGTGTTCACCAGTTTGAAAAACATAGTTTTGAGAAAAACGCATTTAAAGTTTTGCTATCGGCTCCGGAGCGGCCGAGCGCCCTTTGTTAATTGTTGAATAACTTGAAAAGTATTTGTCGGATTCACTTCAAATTTTTACACAATATTTTTAAAACATTATACTTTAAGAAAATGCAAAAAAAAAATCGATTTTTTGAAAATTCTGACTACCCCTAACCCCTTAAGGGAATGCTGTTGAAGCGACAACCCTTTCAGTACCATATCTCTGGATACATAGAACTGACTGCCTTAAGAGCTGACCTGAGGTTGTTAAACTTAGCCGGATTAGGGAAGACGGAGACGGTAGTCCGCTGCATCATGCTTCTGCAAAAAGAATTATGTTGCATATGTCGAGGTTCTGGGGACAGCAGTGAAACCCTTTTGAAAGAAAGACGATGCGTCTAGTGGGCAAAGACAACTCCTATAATAAGATGCTAATTTATCTATGCAACTTAAAGGCAAAATGTGAAATTCAGTTAGGTAGGTAGGTGCAATGGCTGAAGTACCACTCTGGCACTCCCCAAGTAGCCGTTTAATACCACTTTAAGAGTTCCAATGAACAGAAAACTACAGGTAATCGGAGATGTTAATGTAACGAAGAAAGTTGATGGGATTTAGGTTGGAGCACTGCCTCAGACTGTCGAAGAACGGAGCACCCAGTGACCTTGTCGGGCATTTACAGAGAAAGTACTCAATAGTTTCCTTCTCTGAAAGATCCTCACAGCTTCTGCAATTGGGGGTTAAATGGTAAGCACAGCTTTTCTGCCTGTGTCCCGATCGTCCAATGACCGGTAAGTACAGCTTTGGAAATTGAATGACGTAAAGCCCTGAGGAGTTTCAGAGTCTGCGTCTATTGTACTGGGACCACAGGTTTTTCGCGATACCACACGAAGAAATGGAGCTCCATTTTTTATGCGCTTTCCTGACAAATAAGTTGTGCGATTCCCCTTTAGCAACAGCCAGGGGGATGCCCATGACCGGGCAGGAGATCTCTGAGACCAATTCAGCCGACCCCTTCACTGGCAAGCTTATCAGCAATTTCATTTTACTCGACGGTCCTATGTCCTGTATCCCAGATCAGAGACATGTTAGCTGCACACCTAAGAGATTTGATCACCGCCTTGGTTTGACCAGTTTTGATCTGCATCATAGGGTCGCCAAAACCTTGATTGCAGCTTGACTATTGGAAAAAAAACTCAATTAAAAATCTATGAAACATTACGAATTTTTTTTTGCATATTTCTTAGATTAAATCTGTCTGAGGTTAACAAATCGTTTTAAAAGTTGACACACTTCTTTGGAGTGGTTTTCTGAAGGCTGGCTGACCAACCACAGATATGATAATTTGATAGTTGAGTGATGGAGCTACTTAATATCTTCTCAAATCTCGAATGCTTAGTGTGAATACGTATAGAGCTTAATGGAATACAGGAAGGTGTCTTGAGAGGTTATCTCGAACAAAATCACTCCTCTTAAGAAATTGAACACAACTCACTAATCTTTGGACTACAAAAGACAATTTCCAACTCTGATAAAATGAATTGAGCTCTACAAGCATAATAAATCAAGAAATCTTTGTATGCATGAACCACCTTTTCTTGTGCTTAATCTTGCTTTCCTTTGCATCAACTTCCTTCAGGTTACGTTGGGCTACTTGCAGTGCAATGGCATTTTCTTTTATGGGCGCAAATAATACTTTCACGGCTTTCAATTTGGCTTCCTTTCTTAGTTTTCACAATAAAAAACATTAGTAACAATTAGCGTCATAATTCTCAGGTGTTGTTGTTGCTTCATGTCAAAAGTTAACTGAAACAATAATTAGCTACCTGAAAGCGATTCACAGGAATTGCAAAAAAATTCCACAACTATAGCAGATCTTAGGCCACAAATGGGTACAATAAAACAATGAATACGAAAGTATATTTGCACACACATACATTTACACATACATACATACATATACACATACATACATACATATACACACGTACATGTGTTTGTTTGTATGTACCCTTAGGGAAAACTGAACCAACGAACTGTTACACTCTTCGCTGTAGAGTTCTGTAATGCTAAAGAAAAAGTGTTGCCAGCCGATTCCCACAAAAAAAAAAACAAATCTTAAGTTCTGAGACAGAATTTGAGTATAGCGCACCAAACAGTATGCGTGTAACGGCAATTTGAAAACCTACGACTGAACTTTTTTTAAGTGTGCGCAAGGTATTCAAAGCCTGCACATTCTTATGGTAAATCGACATTCGAAAGTGAGTGGGGGGAATTATCGTTGGACCTTCCCCTTCCACTAGAAACCGGTCGCAGTTCGCTGGCAACAGCGGTGCAGTCAACATTGCTCCGCGCGTGAAAGCTGTTTTAAAAGTGTGTTAGGATTTTGCAGTGGCGAAAATGCAGCGATCGTTGGAGCAATCTTTTTCGACTCTCGAGGCATCACCCACAAGGAGTTTCTACCTCCAGGAAGCACTGTAAACCCGGCATTTTACAAAGAAGTGCTCTTCGGCTGAAAAACCGCGTCGCCCGGGTTCGGCCGGACCTCGTCAACAATTGGACCCTTCATCACGACAATGCGCCGACGCACACCGCCTTCCTCTGCACCTCTGCATTGGCCAAGATGGTCCTATATTGAAGAATATTAGTTGTATAAGCCAAAAGGTTTAATAAAACTGGTTAAAAAAAATAAGGCTCATTACTTTTCAATCAAACCCTGTATAATAAAAGACAAAGTAGAAGACGAAGAATGCTTCAAAGTGTACTAACTTTTCAATGAAGTCAAGAAAGATGGCAGGACTACTTTTTCCTTTCACAGAGCCAAGTAATCAACAGAAACGAAAAGAGGTCGAAGATCTTTTGTGCAGCGGGCCATAAACCGAAATGCAGCGATTAGAGAACTGACACATCTCGAAATAACGACGTACAAAATTTACCAGTTGCTTAAATTTCTAGAAGGATCTTAGTTCCAAACTAGTGGAATTCCCTGCAGGGTGCCAATAAATTTATGTTTGTGTTTAAAAAACAAGAATAGTTGCGACTGAAATCAAAGACACAAAAAAAAAACAAAAAAAAAACATTCAACGGATTAATGAATTCCCACAAAGCACAGGTATGCATGCAGAAAGGGAAATGGCATAAATTGTTTATGAAATACGATTGAAGACAGAGGACAATGGCAGTAAGAGAAAAAAAAACAATAGTAAAGTCACACAGACACCAAACCACGGTGGCCATAATGAGAAACGAATGCCAGCGGCGAACTAACCTCAGACACAATACCTGAGCAAATCTATGTCCTGCTCCCCTCTGCGAACCCCGTCGTCGCCGAATATCTCAAGGAAATGCAATTATATGACTCCGCCAGCGACAGCGACAGCGACTTGTACTCGTATACGGAATTCATTTTCATTTTTCACAATACGTGGACAGCGTTTGAAGCGTTGACGAAAATGTAACATGACGAATATGAAAAGCATTATACAACAGGTATAGTGGTAAGATAGCATTGGAATGCCAACTGTTTCGCGCCAAGTCGCTTAAACAATTCAAAACTTGGAAATATTCAAAATGGGATCATTAAGCTACGCCACGGATGTTGAGAAATGGATGAATGAATGAAATGAAATGAAATTTATTTAATGCATTTATTAAAGTTTTACCCAAAAGCAAAACTCAAACTAAGTATTACATATGAAATAAGCAGAGCAGAGCAGAGCAGCGTAGAGGAAAGCTGATGGCTGACAGGGCGTATGAGCGACACAAATGCATATGGCAGCGTACAAAAAAATGGGCAAACTTAATAGAAAGAACCTAAAATTAGGATTGAGCTGATTTCAAGTAGAGCAGAGTAGAGTGGAGCAGAGTAGAGGGGAGTAGAGTAGCGCAGGAATGCCAGTTCAAGCAGCCCGGCCGGCAGGTAGGAAAGACGAAATGTTAGTTTGCGCTGATGAACTGCCTGCTTTGTCGCTGTTAGTGCTCGTATTCTTGCCTGTTGCCTAGCCGCCAGCGCACTATGTACTTATGCATATGAGCCATTTAAGCGACGTATGTGTATGCGAGGCGGAAACATATGTCGGGAAGGTATAAAAATTATATTAATATGCAGTCGCGGTTCACTTTTACCACTTTGTATTTAGATTTTTTTGCTCAATCGTAAATTCACTATTTTTATAAGTTGTTTTTGTTTTTGATTTGCTACATTCATTTTTTTTACAACTCTTGCACATGCAAGGCTGCCTTGACGCACCAGAATGGACAGAGCCGCACACAAAGACGAGATATATGTATGTATGCACGTCATTTATACATTTTTTATGGGGTTGTGCTTGTGTTTCGGTAACTCACATTTTTTTCATACCTTATTTTTTGTATTTTTTTTTAATTTTTTTTTAATTTTTTTCTTTCATTTTTTTAAATTTTTTTGTTTCATTTTTTTAATTTTTTTTAAATTTTTTTTTATAAATACACCGTTTGTTTTGTGTGCATGTGTGTGTGTGTGTGTTTATTTTTCAGTCGCCTTGTAAGTTAGTAAATTCCCCGGTCGCGTTTGTGGTTGAAGATTTTCGCGCGTCAAAAAAAATCGCTTTGACCACTAAACTAAGGTAACGTGAGAAGAACAAAAAAAAACAATGCACTCCAAAATGGAATACAAAGGCAACGCGAAAAATGTTGTATTAAGAACCTTCATTTTAATTCTATTTACAATTCTCCATCCAGTTGTCGTGCCACAAAAGCCCAGCCAGCTGCATGTGCACATTTTTTTCTTATTTTTTTTGCTGATGAGATATAATTTGTTTTAATGTTGGTATTTATCATTTCGCGCACATATAATTTTCATTACTTAGCGATCTATTTTCAGTAAAAAAAATTGCAAAAAAAAAAATATTTCCGAAACCTTTAAAGTAAGCAAACATTTATTTTAGAGAAATTCTCGCTGATCAAAAAATAAAGTGAAATTTTAAATTCGAATTCAACTCCGTCAAAACCTTTTTTAGGTTCATAAGACTGTCATTGACATGAGTGCCCATGTTTCGTGTCCCTATTAGCATTCGGTCAAAGTTGCACGCGTGCCGTGTGCAGAAAAACAGGTACATTTTTCAAACTTCCAAATAAATATTTTTACTAATTCTAAGTTTTAACAGTTAAAAGATAACATAATAACGGGCGGTTAAGTTTTAAGGGCCGGTGTTGATTTTGAATAAAATACAATTTTTTTAGGAAATTATTGTCATTTCTCTTTACTATGATAATATTGGTATGGCTCAATTACGTATGGAACAAAATATCGGTAAAATAGCCACCGCGGCCTAGGCGGCACACCCCCAAAAACCACCAAATGCAAATAGTTCCTTATCTAAAGTCTGGTTAAGTTTCAAGGGCCGGTGTTAATTTTGAATAACATACAATTTTTTTAAGAAATTATTGTCATTTCTCTTTATTATGATAATATTGGTATAGCTCAATTACGCATGGAATAAAATATCGGCCAAATGGTCCAAATTGTCGATGTCGCTGAGGCATAATTGAGGTTCTATGCCATTAATGTTCCGAATTATTTCATCCTTTAGCTCTTGAATTGTTGCTGGCGTATTGACGTACACCTTTTCTTTCAAATAACCCCAAAGAAAGAAGTCAAACGGCGTCAAATCACACGATCTTGGCGCCATTTGACATCGCCGCGACGTGAAATTAATCGGCCATCAAATTTTTCGCGCAAAAGAGCCATTGTTTCGTTAGCTGTGTGACAAGTGGCACCGTCCTGTTGAAACCACATATCGTCCACATCCATATCTTCCAATTCGGGTCAGAAAAAGTCCGTTATCATCTCACGATAGCGAACACTATTCACAGTAACTGTCATTTTGGAAAAAATACGGCCCAATGATGCCGCCGGCCCATAAACCGCACCAAACAGTCACTCTTTGTGGGTGCATTGGTTTTTCGGCAATCACTCTTGGATTATCATTCGCCCAAATGCGGCAATTGTGCTTATTGACGAATTCACTTAGGTGAAAATATGCCTCATCACTGAAGATGATTGTACATTCACTGTTGCCATTTCCTGCCAACATTTTGACCATTCACGACGCTTGAAATGGTCAAGAGGCTTTAGCTCTTGAGTCAATTGCACCTTGTAAGCGTGTAAATGCAAGTCTTTATGCATAATGTTCATCAACGACGAGCGTGAGAGGTGCAATTGTTGGGCGCGGCGACGAGTTGAGGTGGACGGACGGCTCTTCAACCACACTATCGCGAACAGCAGCAATATTTTCTGCAGTACGAGCATGCACTGGTGTCTTCACATCTCCTACAGACCCGGTTTGCTCAAACTTTTGCACAATTTTTCCGATTGTACGCACATTTGGACGATTCAATTGACCGAAAAAACCACGAAATGTGCGATATGCATTTTGAACGCCCGTTTTCATAATAAGCCTGAATAACTTTAACGCGTCGCTCGATTGTGTATCTTTCCATGGTTCAAATTGAGTTAGTCTAAGACTGAAAAATGCCAAATGAAATGCAGAAAACAACTTGACGTTTACGTGTGGTTCACATTCAACATCGGGCCTTAAATTTAACCACCCTGTGCACAAATTTTTAGATTAATAAATTTAAAAATTTTCTCTGAAAAAATTCTGGGCAATTCGCTTTTTCCCGGCCTTTTAACTGTATGTATATAACCCCTTAAATTTGCTTCTGGAGTCAAGCTACATAACGCACGCCGGTGAAGCTCTGCGGAATAAAAATCAATGGACGCTTCTTGGAACCACTTTAAATGAGAATTAAAATCTGTCGATTATTTTTTAAGCAAGCGCGCACGAAATTTATAGGCCTCTACTTCTGCACTAAAATATGTAAATATGTACTCGAAATTAATTTGATATATTCAAAATGCATGCAAACGGTAATGCTAAATTAATGAACTTCGCTAAATACTCGCAAGTGGCAGAACAATAAGTAGTGTAGGCTGAATGTGGCTCTAGCGGAGCGCTTAATGAAGCCAAATGGCGATTGAATAGAGTTCCGATCAACACATTAATCTAAACTAAATACAAATATTTATCTAACAAATTAATATTGGCACCCGAAAAATTATAATATTGCATAATAACAACTAAATTGTTTGCTGATGGCCGACCGTTCCACCAGCACAACAACGAGCACAGCAACGACGTACACAAACACGCATACAACCCCACCACCGATAAGCCAAATAAATAACCCCAACATGCCGATTAGCCGACCCACCACCACCGCCGCCGCCTGCAGTCACTTCACACACACACACACACGCGCACACAATGTCCGTATGTCCATGACCAACATCACCACCACCAATTGAGCAATTCCAAACAAAAATTCGGACAAATTCAAAAATTCACAACAATAACAAATTGATTTGGTGCACATGCAGCAAGCTTGTTTGCATCGGCGTGGCTTGACTTTTGCACCCGAAGCGCCAGCTCTTTGCCGCCGGCTAATTTGTAGTCGTTTGCCACATATTACAACCGGCGCTGGTGTTGCACGGCAAACTTGCGGCAGCAGAGTGCCATCCGACCATGCGATTGCAACATAACAGCTCGTATACAATGCAACTGCCTAATAAATCTATTTTAGATTCACCTAATCGTACCGAACGCACGCACGCACACACGCACACATTTGCCAAACTAATTGTTCGTATGGTTCGAATGGACAACACCGTATTAATCCAAATTACCATCAAAGTGATTTAATTGCTTGGAATTGCCAGCCGAACCAGCAATCGAACCGGCCAACCGGTCGTGTACCTGTCTACCTGCATACTAGGTTGTTCAATAGGTTTTGCGGTGCGATAAGAAAAAGACAATTTTATGGTATGAAATGCACTTTATTACTCAGTAAAGTCTCCCTGAACATCAGTTCAACAGATCCCCATGCATGAATTCCATCACTGAAGTGAGAATCTGAAAGAGCTGCAAAATGTGTTTTCATAGCTCGCCAATGACCTCATCATTTGATGAAAAACGCTTTTCGCTCACATATTTTTTAGTTCTGCAAACAGTTGGAAGTCACTAGTGGCCAAATCTGGTGAATACGGCGGATGCTCCAATGATTCCAACTTTAATTCATGGATTTTAGCCACTGTCAAAATGATCTTGCGACGCGATGAAAAAGAATTTCTTTCTTTTGAAAACTGAGTATTTTTTCACAAATTTTTCCCTCCAGCTGGTGTGAAAGGTTACTATAATATTCAGATTTTATTGTTTTACCAGTAATCCATCAACTAAATTTCTTTCGCATCACTAGAAATTGATGCTAACACCTTCTTGGCCGATTTCTGAACACGAACTCGTTTCGGTGCCGAAAAACCAGGCTCACACCACTCTTTAGTCAATCGGTTTGATTTAGGATCATAGTGATAGACCCAAGTCTCATAAATAGCGATGCATTGACGCACAAACTACACTTCTTTGTGCTTTCGAAAACCCTCAGAATAGAATAGAACAGATCGCTTAAGGTGTGACGGGTTCAAAAAATCGAATTTTTTACATTTTTCGTAAGAAAAACATCCTAAAAATATACTGTAAAAATTTCAGAGAGAAACTTTAATTATTTGTAAGTTATAGCTAAAATAAGAGAGCGCGCCGTAGTGTGTATGAAAGCGTGTGACACGCCAGCAACAGCTACTCTGAAACTTTAAACGAGTTTTTCTCAAAACCATGTTTTCGAAATTTCGGGGCATCACTGACTCAAAACTATTCAACCGATTTGGCTAAAAATTTAACCCGTTATTCTAGACACACATATCTAGATCCCGGATCTTTAAAACATTTAATTTTTTAATAATAAACTATTTAATTTAAAGAATTTATGACGAAAAAAAATTAGATTTTGAGAACTTTTTTCACAAGTCCGCAATTTTGTTTTTGTTTTTTTATTTTTATTTATATTTTTGGTTCGGGAACTAAAATAAAGTCTACAGAATAATAATCTCTTTGAGTTTTTTATTTCATATGACTTTGGAAGGATGTGTGTGTTCCCCGAATCAACTCATCTTTTTTTTAAGGACTCCACTTTGACGTCAAAAATTTTGAACAAATTAATATAAAATTAACTTTAAAAAAATGTTGTTATATACTTCAAAACACCAATAAAAACATGTAAAAGCTTTAAAACGATCGCATTTTATTTTCTTTTTAAAAAAGATTCTTGAAAAAAACGTCGAAATTTCGGTCGTTACACCGGACTACTACCTTAAAATGGATCAATTGTACAAAGCCTGCTGAGGTAGGGTATATCAGGCTTTTTAAAAATCTTAGCACATTTTAGTCCAATTTTGTTTAAGTGATATCTGAGGCTACAGTGGCCTATAAAGTAACCAATTAAAAGTCTTAAGTCTACTCAGCTAAGTGAAAGTAGTTTATTAGAAATTCCTCTGTCCGGCGTTAGGCATTGCTTCGCTTGTCGCTGACCGATAGAGTTTTGCCAGTGTTCAACGAACTTTTTCACCTCTCATCTCCTGAGAATTTCATTGATGTGAGCCTTTGTAAGTCCACAGAAAAGTTCAGGACCAATTAGGGAGATATTTCCTCTCTTTTTTTGCTAGATGACCGCTATTTCATTTCCCTCGTGTACTACGTGGTAAAGAACCCAACCCAGTAATAATGTGTTGAAGTTCGCTGGCATACTAACAAGATTCAGGCAGTCATGTGCCATTCTTGAGGTTATTGTAGGTGAAAGAAGGGCTTTCAAAGTCGCCTAACTATCGAAAATTGTGGAAATGTGAGCTCCTCGCATAATTCTACGGAGACTTTCCCTATGATCAAAAAGTACCGGGAATGTGATGTTGACTGTTTTCTTCGATTGCCAAGGCGTAATGCACCATGAGTACCTTCCATCGGACCAGACACTCAATAAAGAATATTATTTATCCGTTTTGAAGCGTTTGAGAGATGCTGAACGTCGCAAACGGCCGGAAATGTGGGCAAACAATTATTGGATTTTGCATGTTGATAACGCGTCATCGCACCGAACCCAAATTGTGCTGGATTATTTGACCTAACACCAAGTAATACCCTCGTACAAGCACCGTATTCACCTGACATGACTCCGTGCGACTTCTTTTTGTTTCCCAAGTTGAAGTTACCACTTCGTGGAAGGAGATTTCAGTCGGTCGATAGAGGAGATCAAAGAGAATGCGACGAAGGAGTTGAAGGTCATCCCTTCGTCGGCCTACCAGGGGTGCATCTAGGACTAGGTTAAACGTTGGCATATTTGTGTTGCCTCAGACGGGTCATATTTTGAATGAGATAAAATAAATTTGCCTGAAATTTAATTCTGTTTTGTTTTATTTAAACATTCCCGGTGCTTTCTGATCATACGGTATCTCAATGGCATGTATTTCTGCCTGGAGGATTGTTGGATAGAGTCCCATTGGAATCGATTTTTTGAATTTAGACCCATTGATTCCCGCCCCTGTTCTACCATCTTCTAATTTCGAGCCATCAGTGTACCATAGCTGGGATCCGAATTCGAAGGTGATAGAAATAAGTTTCCAGGCCGTGCGTCATGAATGAGAACTTGGAAGTTCGCGAGGAGAATGGGTTTGGGAGCTACTGTATTCACCCTATAAAGAATATGTCGAGTACGTTGAAAGTCTTCGAAGACCTTTAGATGGCCTTTCATATCTCCACTTTTTAGGTCGGAGCTGCCTTTTAGTGTTAAGGCACTCAAACGTGCTGCTTTTTCAATTAAGATGGACCCCCGCTGCATAGAAGCACACCTAACGCGTCAGTTGGGCATGCTTTCATTGTGCCTGTTATACCAACGCAGATGAGGCGGCACAATTTGCTGAGGGCTTCTACTAAATGTCTTTCAGTCACTCGAGGATTTTCCAATATGATATTTTCCTGTATTTTTTCTACGAATTCTGGTGGTGTTGATTTCTTTTTGTTCATATCCTGTCGGACGTATTTGAGGTGGATCGTCGAACACCGTCTTTGCTGGAGCTTCTTCATCCATGCGCACGACATGCCCTAGAAAACGCAGGCGTTGGATGGCGATGCATTGAACTACGCCAATGTCGGCGTTGAGCTCATACAGCTCGTGGTTCATTCTTGAACGCGCACAGGACCGAAGATCTTACGAAGAACTTTTCTCTCGAACACCCCAAGAGCGGCTGCATCGCTTTGTGACACTACCCATGTCTCTGTGCCATAAAGCAACACGGGGTCGATGAGCGTCTTTTAAAGTGTCAGTTTGATCATGCGAGAGAGGGCTCGACTACTCAATTGCTTACTTAGCCCATTGTAACACCTATTAGCAAGAGTGATTCTCCGTTTGATCTTCAGGCTGATATCGTTGTTGCTGTTAACGGCGGTGCCAAGATAAATAAATTCTGGCACAACTTCGAAAGTATAGTTGCCCGCAATGACGTGCGTTCCTACACGCCGTGTGTTCCGCGTTGTCGACAGCATATACTTCGTTTTACCCTCGTCCCCCGCCAGACCCACTCGTGATGATTCCTTTTCGATAGCAGAAAACGCAGCCGTGACATCTCGCTTACAGCGGCCGATAATGTCAATGTCATCGCCGTACGCAAGGAGCTGGACACATTTGTAGAAAATAGCGCCATTAC
Source organism: Anastrepha obliqua (assembly GCF_027943255.1). Classification (NCBI taxonomy): domain Eukaryota; kingdom Metazoa; phylum Arthropoda; class Insecta; order Diptera; family Tephritidae; genus Anastrepha; species Anastrepha obliqua. The sequence continues at coordinate 28,710,992 of NC_072895.1, forward strand.
GATGCACACCTGCTTTTCGGAGCACCCCTTTCATCACGAAGTTGAAGAGGTTGCATGACAGTGGATCGCCTTGTCTGAAACCTCGAACGGTACTGAATGGCTCGGAGAGGTTATTTCCTGCCTTGACGGAGCTGGTTATTTTGCTCAACGTCATTCTGCAAAGCGGTATGAGCTTCGCTGGTATACCGAACTCAGACATGGTGGCGTACAGGCAATCTCTTATCGGGCTATAGAACGCAGCTTTATAGTCGACAAAGAGATGATGGGTGTCGACTTGCTTTTCATGAAAATCTGGTCTGGTCGATGGTCCTTCTTCCTTTGTTTTTAAAAATTCCAAAAATAAATACTCCAATTACTGGGCGATACTTGGTTTTTTCCATTGTAGAAAATACTGTGGCACGTCGATGCTAAATGTCTTGTAAACAAAGAGTGAATTGGCAGATTGATATGAAACTTCACTGAACGTTCATATGAAGAGGGTGCCAACATAACACAAAAAAATGTAAGCCACTAGCAACGTGTTTACTTTTCGAAACGCAAAACTTATTGAACAACCTAGTATTCATGTATGTATGAGTCTATGTATGTTGATACTAATGTACATATGCAAGTGTATGTGTACATAAGCCTACTACATCAATGCAGCCCGCATCTGCACCATTCCACCAACTAAACAAAGTCAAAGTTTTCTCTGGTCATTGCGTCACCTAATTGTTAGTTCAAATTCGTTACATTTAGTTTGGTTTCGATTCCAAAGAACGCTCTTAAATTGACTTTATTTTGCACGAAATGAATGTTGAAGCAATCATTTGAACAGACCAAAGCGAAACGCTTCAGCTTAAGCAGCAAATCATTGCACACCTAAGGTTCAAAGGCAGCTCTGTTGCTTGCTGCTACGTGCAAATACTCCAACTGCTGGTTTGTTTGGCTTGTTAACATCGGATGGCGTGCAGCCACGCAGACGACCAACATAACAACAAAAAATTATCACCACAATATTTTGTCAAATGGAAAGCAATCGATCAGGACAAAGATTAATTGCATCGCACTTGTGCAGACACACCTGCCGATTTACATGTGTGGAGGGGAAAGAAGAGGAAAGGATTTTGCAATTTAAGATTTTAAGAATCAAAGAGTTAGGCCTTCGGTCACTGTGCTTATAAAAAGAAAAAAGAAATACTTGCAAGCAGGCTAGAAACTCAGAAGTGTTCTTTGCTATTCCTTCAAGCTTTGGCGGTAGGTATAAATTTACTATGTGAAACAATTTTTTCCTGTTCTTTAGCTGCAGCTCTGTACAATTCCAAAATGGGCTTGTGTCATAACAATACCTTGAAAGCATTCCGCTCCGATGTGGTGCAGATTTAGTGTGAAAAAGTCTTAGAAACACAGCTATAGGAACTACGGTAGCGGCTCAGTAATCCAGACACTCGTTACTCCGGGCACCAAAATCAATTGCGTTGGACGCTTTCAGATCTAACACTTGTATTAAATGTTTGTCTTAATAAACCAAAAACGCAAGCTATGGCCCATACGGCAAAAAACTAGGCACACAAATGACAAAAAACAGCTTAACAGGCTCACAAAACATTTAAAAACCACACTAAAAGATGCAAAGAATGCAGAATTTCAAGAGTACTGATCCATCCTCTCGCCTGCGTAAGCTACGAACTATTCACTGTGGAAGGCAACGAAAAAAATGCTACAAGCAAAATCTCACATTGCACCGACAAAACATCCAAAGGTATCTGGCCAAAACTTGAAACAAGGAAAAAGCTATCGAATTTGCGGTTTTTCTATAATTTCGGAATCAAAATGCGGAAGAAGCGCATAAAATTGAAAAATATTCTCAATGCCGTTTTTTCTCGCTTTACTTGAAATTGAAATTTGAATAGGTCGGGCCAAAGAGCACCAACAGATTTGGTGGCTCAGGCTAAAAATCCCATTGTATTTAGAGCTCTGCAAAAAGAGTTGATAGTCAAGGAGGGAAGGAGAAAAGTATCAGAGAAAGAGATAGGGAAGAAAAGAGACAGAGATAGTTAGTCCTGTAGGAATTTTCTAGATTCCCTGACAAATCTGTAGTTCGTCTTGGTCCACCCATATTTTTGATTGCTATTTATTTTCCGGCTCATATCCTTATACAAAGTGGGTCATATAGCGTTTGCTTTTTTTGAGAATGGTAACACAACCTATTTTTTTTGAGAATGGTAACACAAATGACATGTCAAATGTGTTCATAATTTATTTAAAGGTTTGACATTTACGAAATGGGACACTATATGCTTGAATAAAATTGGGAAATATTGAAAACCTGTTTCCAAAGTGGTGGTGAAATTTGAAAAAAAAAAACAAAAAAACAGATTTGCCAACAAGACAGTTTGTGGATCAATTTGTTAATCGTGTTGGCGAAAGTGGATCGTTAATGGGTAAAACAAACGTGAACGTGCTCCTACAGTGCGTACACCCGAAAACATTGCTGCTGTAGCCGAAAATGTGAATGAACATCCAACAACCTCAACTCGTCATCGTTCTTAAGAATTGAACATTTCACGCACTTCTTTGAGGAGAATTTTGCATAAAGACCTCGGTATGAAGGCTTACAAAGTTCAATTGGTGCAAGAACTGAAGCCTAATGATCATCCAATGCGTTTTCGGTTCGTTCAATGGGCAGAAAATCGTTTGACCGAAGATGAGCATTTATACCGAAAAATCATCTTTTCTGATGAAGCTCAATTTCACATCGGTGGCTACGTCAATAAGCAAAATTGTCGGATTTGGGGCTCAGAAAATCCACACGTTACTGTAGAGAAGCAAATGCATCCACAACGAGTCACTTTTGGGTGCGGTTTTTGGTCTGGCGGCATTTTCAGGTCTTTTTTTTCGAAAATGAGCGAGGAGCCGCGGTTACAGTAAATGGCGAGCGTTACCGTGACATGCTCAACGAGTTGTTTCCAAAAATTGATGGGGATGACATGGACGACATTTGGTTTCAACAGGACGGTGCAACTTGTCACACTGCCAAAGTTACACTCGAACTTTTGGCTACCGGTTTTGAATTCCGATATCAATTGGCCACCTCGGAGCTGTGGTTTAAGCCCGTTGGACTATTTTTTGTGGTGATTGAGGAGAGCCGTTAAGGACAAATGCTATGCGAACCATCCAGAGACGATTGATGCTTTAAAACACGAAATCGAAGTTGCCATTCATGAAATTGGAGCCCAAACAATCGAAAATGTGCTTAAAAATTGGGTTGATCGAATGGCCTACTGTAAAGCCAGTCATGGCAGTCATTTGAACGATATTATTTTTCATTCATAAATGACAATGTTCAATCTTCAAAATAAAAAAAAAATTTGAAAAAATATTAATTAATTAGTTTTTTTTTATAGCCGATTCAAAAAGCAAATTTTACATGGCCCACCCTATATTATGTGTTTACTACCAAACATTCCTCCAGCTTATTGTGGACATTTCAAGAATCTTAAAAACCAGAAAAAAAATTATAAAAATAGATTACTTTTAAAAATTATTAATAAATGTTCATGAGTTATTTCATTAACCCTATCGTGGTTGGTCTCCTTGCCGCGGGGATAGGGCTTAAATGAAGGCTAAATTCCTTCTTAGGAATTTAACCTGTCATGAACTAAGAGGGAAGCTCTGTATGAGGATTGGTAGAACACCCTTACACGCTACGGCGTGTGGGATGCTCGTCCAATCATCTATACAGAGAGTACCGTACCAACACATTCCCAAGTCAAGGTGTGCTTGGAATCGTGCCGAGGGCTGAATGGTGCAGGGAATTAAAACGTGTGCATCGCGAACGGAGTTTCCCTCTCGAATACCTGGCCGCCTTCGAGAGTAACTGTGGCCTTACCGCGGTAAGGGGCGCTGCCGCGGAGGACCCCATTACTTCCCCTAAATACTCGTTGGTTGTGGAGCTTGACGTAGTCAGGCGAAGCAACCGTAAGAAATAGATGAAAATGAATATACAACAAAATGAAAAAAACAAAAAATATGTGCCGCGCTGCGACACAATACCATCCTCCGAGGAGGATACCCTGCTGGCCTCCAGCCAAGATACGGCTGAGTCAGCAAAGAGTAAGGGAAGTACCAGCCATAGCACACCCTTACCAAACAAGCAACAACAACAACAAACAATTCTACCACAAGCATCGAAAAAGGCGGCAGACGGCACTCAGAGAGAGAGTCAGGTCGCTAAAAAGCACAAATCCGAGGGTGCTCTCATGAAATCTCGCTACACGAAGGCGAGGTTCATTCTAAGCAAGATTGCCAAAAATGAACTCGCTGGAGCGACTGACGAGCGCGACGCGGCTGACAAATCAAAATACCAGCAGGTGGTTAAGGAGTATGAAGACTTCTTATCCAAAAAACCTAAAGAAGACGACAGGAAAAAAGGCGATGCGCTGAAGAGAAACAGGTCACAGGACGTGATCGATCAGGCACCGAAGAGACCTAAGGTGTCCAGCAGCATCGAAGAAGCAAAACAACGACCGTTCAGTGAGGTGGTTAAGGATAACCTCCTCTATGCACTAATTGATGAAACCACAAACAGTGGCAAAGTGGTCCTGCAGAAGTGGGGGCAAGTGGAGGCCAAACTGTCCAAGCTCGTGCTAGACAAGCATGTGGTTGGAGCACAGGGCGGAACCCTCCCCTCCTTCGATTCTGCAGGAGTACTTCGCGGCTGCAGGGTCATCAAGTGCGACGACGACTGGTCAAGGGTTGTCTTAGAAAGGTGTGTTGCTGAGATCAGCAGCACACTGGAAGGCTTAAAACTTAAGCTAATTCCGGCCAAAGACATCCCTTGCCCTCCTCGCGCTCGCATTTGGCTACCAGTGATGGACTTGAGCGGTGCAGAAGTGCTGAAATACCTCAAGTCACACAACCCTGCGGTGCCGATGGACGACTGGGCAATCGTGAAGGCAGAAAAACCGCAAAAGAGCAGCATGTCGTTCGTTCTGCAGATCAACGACGAGTGTCTACCAATACTGAAACAACAAGACAACAAAATGCGGTTTGGTCTAAGAAAGGCCAAACTGAAGATTTTCAAAGCAGACAGCAATGAAAATGAGGAGGATCCAGACGAGGTCGACAACAACATACAGCTAGAAAGGCTAGAAAAGCTGGACCTAGCTGAAGACGACAATAAATCCGATGCCTAGAGCCATACAGGTGAATCTGCAGCACTCGAAATGTGCTACAGAGAACTTGGATGTCTTCCTCAGGGAAGGGGACATCGACATCGGTTTCATACAGGAGCCCTGGGTCAGAGACAACGAAATTAAGGGGTTCCAAAACAACAAGAGCATCAACATTTTCTACAACAAAGCAGACGGTAAGCCACGGTCATGCATAATCACCAAAAAACACCTAAAAGCTTTTCTGTGTTCTGATTTTAGTACTCCTGATTTTACGGTGGTGAAAGTGGAGCTGCAGAAATCGGCGATATACCTGGCATCGGTGTACATGCCACACGAGAAACCGGCGCCGCCAGACGAAGTGGCTCGTTTCCTGACAACACTAAGCAGCACTGACAAACTACTGATGGGCTGCGACGCAAACGCTAGAAATGAGCTCTGGGGCAGTTCAGAGACGAATGAAAGAGGTGAGTCACTTTTTGAATTCCTATTAAACACCAACCTAGACATATGTAATGTAGGGACCACCCCAACCTTCACTTTTCCGAGCTCGGCAAACTTTCCTGGCTGGGAAGAGGTCTTAGACGTTACCCTATGCACAAACAATAACTCCCAAATAGTCACAAATTGGAGGGTATCCGACAAGAGATCCTTCTCGGACCACAGCTGGATTCTCTTCGACATTAATCTCAAGCTTGAGAAACCTCTCCCATATAGAAATCCTAGAAGAACAAACTGGCACACATTCCGCAGAGTGGCCCAGTCTAAACTTCAACACTTAAACAGAACCATAACGTCAAAGGAAGACCTAGATGAGAAAGTAAGAGCTTTCGAAACTTCCTTGACGAAAGGACTTGAAGCTTCATGCCCTGCCACATATGGTAAAACAACTTATCCTACCTGGTGGAATGAAGATCTAAGTCAACTCAGAAAAATGACAAGAGAAATCTTCAACATCTGCTACAAACACAAATATTTCAAACCCTACAAAGACTGCCTTAGGGAGTACAAGAAAGCAATCAAAGAGGCTCGGACAGAGGCTTGGAGAGATTTTTGTAGTTCCATAGAATCAACCAAAGATACGGCCAGACTAGGCAAGCTTTTATCCAAGGAACACTCCTGCCCTTCCTTCTTGAAGAAAGACACCGGAGAGTGGACAAAACCATCGGCCGACACACTAGAACATCTTATAAACACACACTTCCCAGGCAACACAGAATACATTGAGAACAATGCTGACAGTGTTCAAACATCCAAAATATCACCCATTATAATCAACCACATCGTATCCCAAGATAGAATATTATGGGCGATAAAAAACTTTGAACCATATAAGGCAGCCGGTCCAGATGGGATATTCCCAGCCATGCTGTGGAACACTCGAGAAACGACGATTCCCTGGCTGGAGGTCTTTTTCAGGAAAAGCCTTATGTTAGGGCACATACCAAAGAGCTGGAGGAGGGTAAAAGTGATATTTATCCCTAAAGCTGGTAGACGCGGTCATGATACAGCGAAGGATTTCAGACCCATCAGCCTATCCTCCTTCATCCTCAAAACTCTCGAGCGACTGTTGGATGTATATCTCAGGGAAAAGATTACAGACTCAACGATTTCACCATCTCAACATGCCTATCTCAAAGGAAAATCCACAGAGACAGCTCTTCACGAGGTTGTAAGTGCGATTGAGAGGAGCATAGAATACAAGCAATACTCACTAGTCGCTTTTCTCGACATAGAGGGGGCCTTCAACAATGTCACCACAAGATCCATAATTGAGGCTCTTAACATGTTAGGCATAGACACAGGTCTCAACGAATGGATAGAGAACATGCTCAAAACTAGAATAATCATCGGTGAGGTAGGCAGCAGCACGATAAAACGCTCTGTCAACAGGGGAACCCCTCAGGGAGGAGTCTTATCCCCTCTACTGTGGTTACTAGTCGCCAACAACATCCTCACCAAATTTAACCAAAAGGGAATTAAAGTGGTGGCGTACGCGGACGACATAGTGCTTATGGTTTCAGGAATGTTTCCAACCACAATCAGTGAGATTATGGAAGGAGCTCTGGTATTACTCAGCAATTGGGCCACGGACTGTGGTTTAAGCGTAAACCCGAGAAAAACTGAACTGATGCTATTCACCAAGAAAACCAAGGTGCCAAACTTTAATCTCCCAAAACTAAACGGCGTCAGCCTCACGCTAACCAAACAGGCCAAATACCTAGGCGTTATCCTAGACCCCAAACTCAGCTGGAAGTCCAACGTAGAGTACAGGGTAAAGAAAGCGAACATAGCACTTTACACATGTAAGAGAATGTTGGGAAAAAAATGGGGTCTCCAACCAAAATTAGCCAACTGGTCCTACACAGCCATTGTAAGGCCAATACTAACATATGCGGCACTAGTTTGGTGGCCTGCAACAGAAAGGAAATACAACAAAACTAAGCTGAACAAGATACAAAGAACAGCGTGTATCCTAACTACAGGAGCGCTTAGCACCAGTCCTACTGAAGCGCTCAATGTACTAACACATCTATTGCCATTAGATTTACACATCAAAACAATAGCTACTTGCAGCGCGGTGAGACTCAGAGACATAGGAAGCTGGACAACAAGGCCGTACGGTCACAGCAAGATCCTCCTACAGGGACCCCCGCTGCTCAAAAACGGATCAGACTACACAGTCCCCGACCTAAACTTCAAGAAAGGCTTTACGGTAAGCTTCCCACCGAGAGCCGAGTGGAGCAAAGGAGAGGTGATTGGAAGACATGATATCGAAATCTATACCGATGGTTCTAAGATGAACTGTGGTGTGGGAGCTGGCTTCCATTCGGAGCCACTCAACCTATCTCAATCAATTCGTCTTCCTGATTATGCCAGCGTGTTCCAGGCAGAACTTTTAGCGATCAGAGAAGCATGCAAATCCCTAGAACTCTACAAGGTAGTTGGTGCAAGAGTAGCTATCTTCTCAGACAGTCAAGCAGCTATCAAGGCCTTAGACTCCAACTACATTTCATCCAAACTGGTCCTACAGTGTAGAGAGAAGCTGAAACTGCTCAGCCATTGGCTTGAAATTACCCTGATATGGGTTCCCGGTCATAGGAACATACGAGGCAATGAGATAGCGGATGAGCTAGCAAGAAAGGGCTCAACACTAGACATAGCAGAGGCGGTGGCAGTTTCCACCCCACTGAACAAACTTAAAGCATCTATTGCTTCACACTATCATGCTTTAGCCGAAAGAAGATGGAAGCAAATACCTACATGTATCACAACAAAAAACACATGGCCGTCATATAAAATCCAAAGGACGAATGACCTGTTAGGATGTTCTCGGCCAAACATTTCACGTATCACTGCAACCCTTACAGGACATTGGAAAGTAGGGGATCACGCAGCTAGACTCAACCTACCCTTTAATCCTATCTGTAGAAGCTGTCAAACGGAAGGGGTGAAGGAAAGTCTGTTCCACTATTTATGTGAATGTCCGGGACTAGCCAGGGCACGACTCCGATCCTTCGGTAAGCCTTTCCTACAGCAAATTAAGGAGATCTCAGTCATCGAGATAAAAGATTTGCTCCTATACTTGGACCTCACTAAGTGGATCTGACCCGGAAACACCAAAAAAACAAAAAAAAAAAAAACAAAAAAATGCAACAACAACTCATCATTTCACGAGATAGTGGTATTAAAACGGTGCTGGTCACTAATTAGGAGCATTTCAGCTAAGAAATGTTCAACCACCTCAACAACAACAACAACAACATTTCATTAAAGTTATTGTTTCAAATAAAGCGCATCGTTTTTTATTGTACTAATTCATTTATAGGGCATTCAATTATTTTTGAAAATAGTCTAAGTCAATTAGAGCTTTAAAAACCACATTTTCGTATGAAATTCATACAAAATTTCGTATTCATAATAAATTTCCATTAATAAAAACTAAGAAAATTATAAATTAAAATGTCGCATAATATAAAAATATTTTTTAACTCATTCGAACGCAATTCATTAAATATCTCGAAACAAGAAATATATGACTTAGACCACTCTCACAATTATGGGCACATATGTATGTTCATACCATATATGTATGTATGTATGTGCTCGCTTGTATACCAAAAGTAATTTGTAAATAATAGAACGTGAGAATTTTCATACACTTTATGTCTGGCGGTAGCAGTTTGAAAATTAAAAAGCACTATTTAAGGTTAATTTTATACCGATGGTACTTTGATACCCCCCGACTATAGAGACAGTAATAAAAGGGAAAATGCATTAAAAATGACGACGTTAGCCAAATCCAAAGAGGAAGTGGAAGTGGAACACAATCACAAGCAGAAAGCAGCCAACCAGCGAGTAAGCAATATTTATTGAGTACGTGATCTTTGACAAGTCCTTATGTGACCATTTTGAATTTTTTATTGGACACACAAGTACAGCCTAGTGAGTGGAAATAAGCAGAAAAAAAATAAAAGAAATACATGTATGGTTAGGTATGTGTGCCTGTGTGTGTGAAAGACTAAAGATCTAAGCACAAAAATTCGGCAGCAGCAAGTGATTTTTTGCAGCAATAACGGCATATGTGCGCCTACATTAACATACTAAATATGTATGTGTGCATATGTGTGTGTGTAAGCAGTGGCAGCCAAAGGGCGGTCGCAACTCGCCGCCAATTTAACAACTAACTATAAGCTTATGCATATACAAATTGGTGGCTTCTGAAAGTTTTCACCCGAAAAACGAAACTATTCAAAAGTAAATCAACTGCTGAGTGGAACATGTCTGTGTCAAGGTAATTCTTGAAGAGTTAGTGTCCCCAAGTGGCGACTTATTAGCAGAGAATGTCTCAACGGAGCGCTGGAAGTTGTTTGAAATATTATTTCTTTTATTCTACGAGTGCCTTTATTCAGCGGCTCAACTTATTGATGGTGTGACGTGCGCGCACAAAATGTGTATATATGCATACACACACACATACACACATACGTGTATATTTTTATATAGCCATACATACCTACATGCCTTTATCAGGTGTGTTTGGCACTTCCGCAAATTGCCTTCAAGCAATCATAAAATCATTTTCGGCAAATGTCTGGGCGAAATGAAAGGAATTGGGCTTTTCACAGATGAAAAATTGCAACATTAATTTTTAATTAATTTCGTCTTCAAGTTAGTGATGAATATGAATGGAAACGGGTGATACTCCTTAGGAGACAATGAGCTGTGACAAACTGATGGCAAAGCAAAAGGAGAAAAACTGATGCAAGCAAGTTTTAAAGCTTAAGAGAAAAAACTAAAAAAATTCCACAGGCTAGGCGCCGAGAGAGTGATTGAGAAGATATACGTGCATACACAAGCTGAGAAGAAATCAGCAGGTGTCGCCAACATCAAACCGTTTTGAAAGAATCAGCTGATTTGCTGACATAACCGGTTTAATCGCAGTGGTTTGCGCACAACAGAGGTCGCTAAAAACTGAAATTCTGTTGGTGATATACGAAAATATGAACTCAGTGTTTTAAATGTAATGCGGTTTATAAAGTCGCAAAGATTACGCTGTTATGGTCACGTCCTAAGAATGCGCAACGAATGACTCAACAAGTTTTTGAAGCGAAATCAAAAGAGGCGAGAAAGAGAGACCGAAGGCGGCGAAGTTAATCACAAGACATAGATTATGACATACGAAAGCTGAGAATTCAACAATGTAGAACGACAGCGAAATGTAGAAATAAAAGGCAAAACCGAAGTTACTGTAACAATTTTACTTCGAACCGCCAAGCCTTCGTATGTATTGGACTGGGGAATAAGTTGCTGTTTGCTGTTTGGCAAAGGATAAGCATTCAGTCGATAGAACTCCTTCTGCTCTACAAAATTTTTAAATTTAATTTTTTATTAGTTTCGAGGCTTAGAAATGGAGTACCCAGGAGGCAAAAATCGACATTTTCGTCACCTGCTCTTCTTTGCTTTTCATTGAGGTCAAAAAGCTGCCGAAGCAGCACGGGACATTTTGCGACGTGTATGGAGAAGGTGTCACAGGCGAGTCTAAAGCACAGAAATGGTTTTCAAAGTTCACAAATGGCAACTTTGACTTCGATGATGACACGTCCCGCAACGGAAGGTCTTCTGAATGCGACGAAGAATGTTCCAAATCTCATTTGAAGGAAAACAGTCGCCAACCCAGTCGTAAATTGGTGGAAGAAATGAGCTGCGATCAAAAAACCGTTCACAATCACTTTCATTCAATGGGATTTATCGAAAAATTGGGAGTCTGAGTACCTCACGAGCTCAACGAAAAAACAAAGAAAGCCGCCTTCGAATTGCCTTTCAGCATCTCGCCCGCCATCGAGAAACACGCGGTCATAAACAAAGCTTTTTGTACAGAATCGTCGCAGGAGATGAGAAATGGTACCTATACATCAATATGGAGCAGGGAAAGGAGAGGGTGGCTCCAGAAGATACGCCAAAACCGAGAGTCAAGCCGAATCTTCATCCAAAGAAGATCGTGATATCTGTTTGGTTTGGCTGGGAGGGCATGGTGCACTGGGAAATGTTCGAAAATAATGACACGGGCAACAAAGAGCTCTACATTGCCCAGTTACACCGCGTGAATGAGACTATTCGACTGGAAAGACTTCATCGACATGGTCAAACTATACTCCTTCACGACAAGACTAGGCTTCTCGTTGCACAAGTCGTCAAAGCCGCTCACCAAGAGCTCGAATGGGAGGCTCTTCAGCAGCAGCCGTATTCTCCGGATCTTGAACCGACCGATTCCCATCCTTTCAGCTCCCTGTCAAACCATATGAAAGACGTTACCTTCGACAACAAAGAGGTCCTTCTAAATCAATAACTTCTTTGACACCAGACCAGACGATTTGTTGGCGGGAGAGCATCAACGGAGGTTGTAAACAGCAACGGAGAATATATAATTGATTAACTGATTAACGTAATTCTTGTTTTTATTTAAATAAAAGTCTCCGATAAAAGCGCTACGAACTAATTCCCCAACCCAATACATCGTGGCGATACTAGGCAGGTAGATAAGTAGAAATGGGAGTCGGCCTCTAAACCAACTCACTTAGACCGTAGCCGATCCATTGTGATACCAAAACACCAGTTTATCTACTACTCCTCATTAAACCATTTCGTTTTAAGTGCAAACCCATTACTCTGGCTGACACTTACGAGTATATACTTAAAGTCATCAGTATCATTCATGAACGATGAGCTAAAGTATCCTTACCTAGTGCCACGCCTCGAGGGACAGTAACACAGAAGATGTCTAACGGACTCTTACTCCTCCTCATTCTTGAAGTTTCCACACTAATCGAAAGAAGGGTCGTTCAGTCATTTAACATGTCTTTGAGCGAAAGCAACTAACAGGGAGGCGTTTTTCGCTGACCGATTAAGTAGCGCCCACCCGGCTAACGGCATCCCCCTGTTAAAGGGCAATCCATTGTTAAAGGGCAATTGCACAACTTGATTCTCAGGAAAGCACAGATCAAATTGAGCTCCATTTTTTCGTGTGCTATTTCGAAAATCCCTTGGCCCCTACAGTAGACGCAGGACACTGAATGTTCTGGGGATTATATGCCATTAAATTTCCAAACTTGTAGCTATGCTAACTGAGCATTTGAAAATCGGCACACAGGCAGAAAAGCTGAGCTTACCATGTAATCTCCATTGCAGAAACACTATGGGGACCTTTCAGAGAAGGAGGGACTATTGAGCTCTTTTTCTGTAAATTTCTGAGTTTGGCAGCTAGACGTCTAAGGTCACGGGGTGCTCCCTTCTTCGACAGTCTGGGACAATGTGCCGAGCTAAATACCATCAATCGTCTCCATTACATCAACAGCTCTGGCTGGCTGTAGTTATCTGCCCGTTGGAGGTCTCATATTGATATCAAAACGGCGCTCTAGTGCTACTTTAGGAGTGCCAGTGGGGTACTTCAACTATCTCACCTACCTACAAAACGAACGCCATCCAACATCCATCACCATTTTTCTGATTGGATCTGTTGGATCGTGTGAAAAAATCACTACGGGTGCCACGTTTTAACAGCCGAAGGGAAGAAACTGAAAAATGTAAGACTCTGATTGCTATACCGAAAATAGAGTTTCGGAATGGTTTCGAGAGGTGGATCAAGCGCGGACATAAGATCGTGGCAGTGGCGAGTACTTTGAAGGTAAAAATAGGAGGAATACACTTTGTGATCCAGATAGAATAAGAGCGAGTTTTAAACTACCTCAATGGTTTTGGTGCCATGATGAGGTTAGTTTGAAGCGATTGTGCACTGTGGGACAGACTCAGGCTCATGGTCCATTGTGATGCCGCGTGGGAAATTTGTCCTCACCACTCCTAAATAGAGTGTGCACTTTTCAAAAATTTTATAAGATCACTGATTTCTGCGGAATTTAGATCTTCTATTTCATCAAAAAATTGTCTACCTAAATTGGTAAATCTACGTCTGGTTAGAACAGGACAATGGCACAGGTGGTGCGTGCATGATCGTCTCTTCGTCTTCCTGATCTAGATAGCTTCTGCAGAAGCAATGTGCTTGCACTCCTATCCTCTGGGCTTGTCCGCCTATTAGGTAGTGCCCCGTTATAACTGAAATCAGTGTGCTAGGGCTGTGTCTCTTTTGTCTTTTCAGAGAGGTGCGATAAAATCCACAATCGACCAGATATTTACGATACGCCAAGTCTAGGAAAATACCCATAAAAGGAGAATCGACACACACCACCTTTTCGCCGACTTCAAAGCTGCATTCGACAGTACAAAACGGAGTTACAAAAATGCCGCGATGTCTGAGTTAAGTATCCCCGCAAAAAGGTATTCCAGCAGCGCCGTCGGAATTGGGAAGGACGTCTCCGAGCCGTTTGATACCAAACGAGGTTTCAGGCAGGGTGACTCGCTGTCTTATGGCTTCTTTAAACTGTTGCGAGCTGCAGAACTTAATCGCTCTGGCACAATTTTTTATAAGGGCGTACAATTCTTGGCGTATGACGATGATATTAACATCGGCCGGACTTAACAACCAGGCTATTAGTTCTGCCTTCTCTAAACTGGAAGAAGCAAAGCGAATGGATCTGGTGGTGAACGAGGACAAAACGAAGTACGTCCTGCCATCAAACAAACAGTCAGCGCACTCGCGTATCGGCACCCATGTCACTGTTAACAGTTATAATTTTGAGGTTGTAAAAGACTTCCGTTTATTTAGGAACCAGCATTAATTAAGACAGAAAACAATGCGAGGCTTGAAATTCAACGTAGAATCTCTCTTGCCAACAAGTGCTACTTTGGACTAAGTAGGCAATTGAATAGTAAATTCCGCTCTCGACGAACAAAACTAACACTCTATATATAAGGCTCTCATCATGCCCGTCCTATGGAATGGCACAGAAGCGTGGACAATGGCAACTTCCGATGAAGCGTCCCTTGGAGTGTTTGAAGGAAAGATTCCGCAGAAGGTTTTTGGATCTTTGCACGCTGGTGACGGCGAGTATCGCAGACAATGGAACGATGAGCTGTATGAGCTTTACGACGACATAGACATAGCGCAGCAAATAAAGATCTAGCGGCTACGTTGACCGGGTTATGTCGTCCGAATGGATACAAACGCTCCGGCTCTGAAAGTATTCGATGCTGTACCAGCTGGTGGTAGTAAAGGAAGAGGAAGTCCCTCTCTGCGTTGGAAAGAGGAAGAGGAAAGTCTCCTCTGCTTTGGAAAGATCAGATGAATAAAGACTTGGCTTCACTTGGCGTTTCCAACTAGCGCCGGTTAGCACGAGAAAGGAATGACTGGCGCGCTATGTTAAACTCGGCCGAAATCGCGTAAACGGTTATCGCGGCAATCAAAAAGAAGAGGAAGAGGTGTGACGGTATTTGTACTAATAATTCAAAGAAATTTACGCTTTAATTGAAAATAAAGTTAAGCAAAATTCGAGTGAATGAAAAATTTTAAGCAACTTATGGAGCTTAAAGTCTACGCCATATTGAATGCATTCGAAAGCACTTCGAAAATAGTGCACTCTCGAGGTTTCCTCATTCACACCTACACACACACACACACACACACACAGATATGGCACAGGTAAGCGTAACTAATAAGACAGCCTTTACGCAAAAGACTCACAAAAACGCGTCTGAGGACAATAACGAACACACAATGAATAGTTACGACCGCTCTGACCGACGACGACACACAGCCACACAGCCACACATACATGCAGATAATTATAAACATACAATACACATCCATATATGGGGATTTATTTGTGTAAAACAATACCGTATGTTTACCACAATAAACGGCCCAAATGCCTTAAGGTACGCGGCCAAAATCCGCGTGGCATTAGAATATAAAAACAGGTGAAAAATTGTTGGCCATTGTTGGCTGTTGGTTTTGAACGGGTTTTGTTTTGAAACGAAGCTAACGAAAAACAATAAAATATTATTGCAAAAAAACAGTACACGCACACATGCAAATCTAACCGACATACAATAAAATGTGTAGCCTGTACATTTGTGTGTGTGTGTGTGTGTGAGAAAGGGCATGCGAGACCGTGGAAGAGACAAAATATTATTACATAAGGATAATAAAATGAATGTGGCCGACAGACAAGCAGCCGAGAACAGCACCACAACGGAGCCGTGCCAAACAGCCTTAACAGCCAAACAAACAAAGCCAAACAACTCAAAGGGTGTTGTTGTTGTTGCTGTTGGCTTTGTTGCTTTATTATTTGCATACAAGTATGTTTTTGTGCGCGTGTTTGTGTGTGTAGGTAGGTTGATAGGTAAGCACTAAAAAATATAAACTGTGCCCCTTGGCGGTAATCGTGTACGAAATGTGAAATAAAACAAAAGTGTCGCTGCTGTCATTGCAACAATTGCAAGAAGCAGCGACAACAACAACAGCATAGTCATTATTGCGCCCATATGTGTGCGTGTGCGTGTGCATGTACGAGTACTATGTGGCAGCAACACTAACCTCTTGTTGCGTTTTTCCAAACGCATTTCAAAACACTAACACAGAAAAGCCGGCACATCAGCACAGACCTCAACCCCAGCACAACAGTCGTATCTGCCACACACCGCGCGCCGGGCACACCCTTGTCACTCCGTCATTCCGTCTCTACGTCACTACATTACCCACACAAGTGCGCACTCGGACATGCACTTTTGAGCGCTCAGAACGCGTTTCGCCCTCCATCCATGCGCCGCTGACTCCCTCAAGCTCTGCACTAACTAGAACTTTTATTGTGTTGTTAGAAGTGCCATATGCCAACAACAAGAAAAACACAAACAACACAGAATGGGTATTACGAGTGCACGAGACAACACTCGAAACGCTTTAATGCAATAAAAAGCGATTGTAATGAGGCTCATAAATGCGTTTAGAAACGCTTTAACACTCATGTTTTTGGGCGAGGATGACGACTTTCGGATGGTTTGTTGAATGGATTTGTGTTTGGGGCTTTGGTGAAATCTCAGCTACTTACTATAGAACCAAATAAAAACATATGCGAGTTTGTAACAGACACAACATGTGTATGTATGTGTGTATGTATATATGTATGTATGTATGTATGTATGTATGTATGTATGTATGTATGTACGTAAGTAGGCATATTCCTGTACTCACCATGCGAATACCTTCACCCGGCGGTATACTACTCCAGACATTCCGTTACGCTTTTAGTGCATAAAGGACGCAACTAACATTTTTCTCAGTTCAGTTCAGTCAATTGAAGTTCCAACGCCCAAGTGAAGTTTTGTGTATTTGCCAGCGTCTGCGACCAGTGTGAATACTCTACACTACATTTTTCACACACTCGATTGGCATATGAAAACAATTGTCGAAACAAAAGTGGAGCAGGTGGGGAGGGAGCATAGATTACTTGCCCTTTCTTGCGTTGTTTAGCATAAATAATAAGCCTACAAAATTTTCATTATGTAATTCACGTGCTACCGAAAATACCTGGCTTATTTCATATGTGTCTGGGGGCATTTCAAAACAATGGAACAGAAAATTGTGGACATGGTGGCGGAGCTGTTGTTTGAGTGACACAACTCAGACCCAATTAGCACAAAAGATGCCATTTTAGATGCCGAACCATCTTGATTTAACTATGAATCTGCCTATGTTGTCTATTTTCTTTTCTGAAATCTCTTCCAAGTTGAACAACGAGAACCCCCACTCGATCCTCCTGGCATGGTCTCACATTTTCATTAGCCGAACCATCTTGATTTGACTATGAATCTGCCTATGTTGCCTATTTTCTTTTCTGAAATTTCTTTCAAGTCGACCAACGAGAATTCCTCCAGCATTCTATGTAGTACAGCAGCCGGACATGGGCACTCACATAGATAGTGAAATACTATTTGCTTAGATTCTTCTTGATTGCAGCTTCTGCATCTATCGTTGCACGGCCACTCGATCCTCCTGGCATAATCACCCAAAGACCAGTTTGCTCGTGGCTTTCTTAACAACTCATCAGTTCTGGATTTGTGAAAATTGAGGATTCCCACAGATGTGGTCGATTTTCTGACCCCATGATAAAGAAGATAACAAGGCTGGAAGGGCATGGAGGAAGAGGAAAACAACCAAACGATGACTGATTTCCATTGTTGTTGTTATAGCAGCATAAACATTCCCCACATATGCACTGGGAATACTGCTGAAGTGACAGCCCTCGGCCGGATATAAATCCGAGTCGTTCCGGTAACGTAGAACCGACTGTCGTGGGATTTACGTGGTAATAGCTGCTTGGTACTACTGACGAACTCCATCAAGTTGTTAATATCAATGAGTGCTATTATATCAGCAGGCATGGCAAAGAGATGAGAGCCTTTATGCTTAAATCTTAGCCCTCCAGAAGCCGGGCAGTTAAAGAGAAAGTGCTGAGATGACTCCACCTCTCCACCTCATCCTTCATGTAACTGATGCAAAAAGAGCGCCGAAGTAATGTCGAGTCTCACAACTTGTATACGAAGCGGCCAATGTTCTGCAAGAGCACCCACGAAATTAGAGAGGTAGGTTTTTATTAACCTGGTTTAATCCCTCGCCCACCTCCGTTCCACTCGTGGCCAGAAAGATTTCGCGACCTTACCAGTTTGTATACTTTCCCGGCGCTCGCTGAGTTGGCGTGAAGCTCACCTCTTCAGGAGCAGATCGCAGGTAATAGTGAACGCGATCCCAATCCTCTCGTTTCGCGATATAACTACCTCACAGGTTCCCTCTCTAGCCAGCTCATCTGCCTCGCAGCTCCTGCGATGTCGCTATGACCAGTTACCCAGACGAGCTTTATATTGAAGAAGAATTCGGATGCAATCGAAAGTGAAGTCAGGCATTGCCCAACCACTTTTGAGTGCACCATCATCGAGCCCAGGGCCTTGAATGGCGCTTGTCTGGCCGTCACAGTTATTACACAAGGGAGCAGCCAATCAGCTGTCTCTTTAATTACTGCTACCTCTGTTTCGAATACACTGCAGTAGTCCGGTAACCTGAACTTGAGTCTGACGGCAAACTCCTTGCAGAATACTCCTCCGCCAACCCTTCGATCCAATTTTGAGCCATCGCTTCCATCCGCCCCCTCTTCGCTTGAAGGAGTGTGGGAGAGAGAATTTTCCATTCGCACTAAGCAGAGGTGCGCATCGATTAGTCGCCAAAGGAATGAAACCAAAGTTCTTAAGGATACTTGAGTGCCTTGTACCCTGAGCCTCTCAGTCTAATTGCGGCATGAGCAGTCACAGCTTTGTCTACACCTTTGTCTACAGGTACCACATTTAGCATTGCGTTAAGCGCTAGAGTAGGAGTAATTCAAAGCGCCCACTGATTTCAATGAAGACTTCGGATTCTCTTTGGCTTCTTTACCGATGCCATGTTTTTCGGTGAGTTCCGCCAGACAACGACTCCATTCGAAAGAATTAACATTATAAGGGTATTATAAGCCAAAATACAACTCTAGGCGAAAGGCCCCATCTTTTGCCAAAAGTATCGTTGCATCCATAGAAGGCTATTGTGTCCTTCCTTATCCTCTCCTCAATGTTGAGCTTCCACGTTACCTCACTGTCAAAGATTAGACCCAGGTACTTCACCTTGTCAGAAAGCACCAACGAAAGCACTCCCTATTGAGGGTAGCTGAGCTCTGGGTATTTTGTATTTCTAAAGTCTTGAGATGATTCACCGATAGGCCGCAATCCGCTGCCCACCAACAAAGAACCCCTATTGAGGGGAGTTGAGCTCTGGGTAATTCTGTAATTTCTAGAGTCTTGAGATGATTCACTGAATTACCGGAATCCGCTGCCAACCTAACAACTACGTTCAGATATGCTAAGATGCATCACATCGTGCAGGGTATCTTAAATATTTCCTCTAACAATTACCGCCACGCCGTCCGTGTAGGCAAACACCTTGCCCCACCCCTTCGCACCAGGTACTCCAGCAAGTCTTTGACAACGGCAACTCAGAGAAATGGAGAAAGAGCATCGCCTTGTGGAGTTCCTCTCACCTCTCCTGTGGATGGAGAGAAACACCACCCCACTCTGCCACGACGATTCTGTTGTTAAGCACTCTGTTGCTAAACCTAATAAGGTCGGATCCAAGCCCCAGTTTATCCAAAGATTTAGTAATTGTCTCCGGGAGGATATTATTAAAAGCCTCCTCAATGTCGCGAAAGGCACGCAATGCGAACTCTTTCCGATATCGAGCCTCCTCTATATCTTTAACAATTAAATGTATGGCAGATTCTACTGATCAAATGATTCAGTCAAAATGTCAAATAACGTTCCAACAAAACAGCATTTGCGGGGAGGTTTGCTTTTGTTCTTCAATTTAAAGAAAAGTGCAACAGAAGCACATCGTTTACTCTCAGAAGCTTATCCTGAATATACTCCAGAGGTTAGAGTATGCCAGCAGTGGTTTGCACGTGATTTTGACCCAGAAAACAAAGAGCGATTAAGTCCATAAAAAAGGTTTGAAGACGAAGAATTGGAGGCATTACTCGATCAAGATCCATGTCAAACTCAAGAAGAATTTGGAAAAACATTGGAAGTCACTCAACAAGCCATTTCTAAACGTTTAAAAGCAGCCGGATATATTCACAAACAAGGAAATTGGGTGCCACACGAATTGAAGCCGAGAGACGTTGAGAGACGATTTTGCATGTCTGAAATGCTGCTTAATCGCCACAAAACGAAATCGTTTTTGCATCGTATTGTCACTGGCGATGAAAAGTGGATTCATTACGATAATCCAAAATGTAAAAGATCGTATGTGAAGCCAGGCCAACCAGCCAAATCGATACCAAAGCCGAATATTCATGGTTTGATGGTAATGCTCTGTATTTGGTGGGATCAGAAGAGTGTGCTGTACTATGAGCTGTTAAAATCGGACCAGACGATCACGGGAGAGCTATACAGGCAACAATTGATACGTTTGAAGTAAGCAATAGCCGAAAAACGGCCAGAATGGGCGTCCAGGTACGAGTAATTGATTTTCCATCATGACAATGCTGGGCCAGATGTTGCAGTACCGGTCAAAAATTATCTGGAAATTGCCGGATGGGAAATTCTACCTCACCCGCCTTATAACCCAGGCATAGCTCCTTCTGATTACGACTTGTTTCGGTCGATGCAGCATCACCTTTCTGGAATACGGTTCACCAATGTTGAAGGTATTAAAAAATGGCTTGATGACTTTCTCGGCGCAAAAGATGAGAATTTTTTTTCGGATGGAATCCGTAAATTGCATGAAAGATGGGAAAAAGTTCCCGCTTCCGATGGACAATATTTTGAATAAAATATTTTTTTACTTTTATACTTAAATAAATGGTTTTTTTAACAAAAAAAAAAAACGAAATTAATTAGTTGTACAGCCAATATCTTACACATTTCCTTGCTGCTATGAAATTTATAGGAAATGAGAAGTAAGGAAATATTTCGGCTACAGATTCATTGCAATTTCTACAATATTTAATCATTCGAAAAGTTTTTATGCAAAAGTTCTATAATGAAACAAATACAAACATTCGAGAATTTACATACAAGCAACAAAATCCCATGGAGTAAACCACCTACCAAGCACCAAAAGCAAAAATCGACAATCACAGTCGCATTCACATATTGCAACAACGAATTATAATAATAAACTAACAACAACAATAGCAACACTCAACATTCAACATATTGTATTGTGTTTAAAAACAATTGGCATACACATTTTATTTATATCCTCTGTGTATGTGTGTGTAAGTATATAAACAAAATAGGTGTGACATCAAAAATAGTCTAAAGGGACAACGACTGTATTGTTGGTGTAACGTACAAAGTTGGGCCAAGTGTTGCTCCCTGAGGTAGTCATAATGAGCCCGGAATAAATACAAAGGCGCATTTGTACTTTCACATGTATATGTGTGTATGTGTTTGCATGTAAGTACATATTCATATAGCAAAAGCTCGTGCATCTACGGCCTATTCCCCAACTACGTGGCGCGGTGGCGATGGCGGAAGTGTGTAGACGTGCGCTATGGCAAGTTGTTGGTGGCGTTGGTGTCTCATTGTTAAGGCGCGTGGCCTGTGAAAACGCTTGGAATAGATGTGAACAACTTAATGGAATCAACGAATATATTTGCTGCGAGATATTTTTACTTTCTAAGTAGTAGTGAGTGCTGACATTTGAAAAGAAATTAAATGACGTTTGGAAAATTGTAAAATGTGCCTCGCGTGTGTCCAGAAAACGTGGGCTAATTGAATAAAAATGCTGAAAAATATTACTAAAAAAAATTGTCTACTAATGATAACAAGACTTCTTCAGAAATGTTTGCTGTCTTGTTTTTTTTGTTCCCAACAAGTTTCATCACTGATTCCATTCCCAAGTAGAACCGTTTTTCCCACACACTGGTAATTTTGTCGCAATCAACATAAAAAAAGAAACTTCTAGGCCGGTATGAACCTCTAACAAAACTAAGCTGGGAAATTTCACCAACCAAGTAAATAAACCTACCAAATCAAAGTCGAAATATCCATCCCTGCTGGAAGTGCAATCAGGTTAAAAGAGGTTGGCCTCTGGAGGCAGTCTCTCAAGAGACATGGTAGCATTTTTAGGCAATTAAAACCGTTTTTCTATGAACTTCGAACAGATCTCTCTATCCGCAAACTGGAGTTTCAGGGACGTCTCAGGGCAATCTTTCCAAGTAAGCAAGATTGGAAGGTGGGGAAAATCTGCTGCGAAGCTGGTACCTTTGCCTTCACTGACGGCTCCAAGTTTGGAGCAGGGATTTCTTCTAAATCGGCCAATTTATCAGATGATGACACAAACCGAATTTAAGAATTTCCGAGATGGGCATTTTACAAGGTGAAGTTCAAAATAAATAAGGCTGGCGTCATAAAAAAGTTTTTGATGACGCCATCGCCTTCATGACTTGGTGCGCTGGAAGTTACATCGCTAGGTGATTTCCAATGAAATCGCATTTTAACCATCAATCCCTCACCGTATTCGCCTGATATTGCTCCTTGTGACTTCTACCTATTCGGAAAATTGCATTTCCTCATACCAAAAGGACATCCTGAAGGACATTCCGGTCAATTACTTGAAACACTCTTTCGAAAAGCTTTTAGATCGCGCAAAACAGTGTATCGAAGAGGGGATTATTTTGAATAAATAAACTCGAAGTTATCAGAACAAAGCTCCTGTCGTTTCTATTTTAGCTCAGTCTTGTTGATTTTGACCTTTACCTTGTAATACTCAAACTCGATTACTCCAACCTTAACAAGGATTGTTCAATATATAGAAAGTTAATTTATATACCCAAATATTAGAAAGCGATGACTTAAAAACCCACGCTTTCGAAAATTTAATTGTCCTAGTTTCAAAAAAGATAGTCAATGGAGGCTAGGATTGGTGACTATGGAGGTTGATGAAGAAGTTTTGGCATAGTAATTTTTTCTGTAATAAATTTCGAAATGATATGTTGTGGTCCAGAAAAGTTTAGATAGTGCCCGGCACAATCAAAATCGAACAAAATCAAACATATGAAATTGTGGCGGTGAAAACTTTTACATATTTGGAATTTAAACTAAGTTATGACAACTCAGTGGGCAACGCAATCGATGAAAATGCAAGCAGCCAATAAACAAGCTTCTCATTTTCACAACTCTTCAAATCAAAGCTGCTTAAAAGATCGTGCAAATGTATTTTACTCAAAGTAAAAAACTGGAAGGAATCACCCAATGATCGGGTCAAATGGAGACATTTTGTTCAGCACGCCAAAGCGCACACAGAGTTGTACCGCTTACGCTTTTTCCCACCAAGAAAACAATACTAAGCAAACTCGAAAACGCTGTTGCCACTATTCAGTTTTTTTTTTTTCATTCAGTTCTCGTAGAAACTACTTTTCCAACTCTTTCACTTTACCGGATTGAGTTAAAAGAGTAATGTTTGTTATGTGACGCCCAACTTCAACGGTAGTTCGTAGTGCCTCTGAGATCAGTCAGACCCAACAGTAACCTTTACTTCATCATTACTGAACCTGCATTTTGCGGGCCGCGTGCCTTCTTTTTGAAATCCACTTCGTCTTCATGAAATCTGGCAAAAAGTTACCCCGCCCTAAAGCAAAATATTTCGAGCAGTGCGAATGTGCACTGGTCTGAAGGCATTGAAATTCATATGTATGTGTGGAAACTGGGTGACTGCGTAGGCGCCGACACCGGCAGATGATTTCGCATGCTTGGTGAACAAAGAAATCAAATTGGGGGAGAATTGAGCATGCAAAATCAACCGTTTATGACAACCTTCAGCACTGAAAATCATGAGTGAAACACGCCCTATCTGGCACAGGGACTTTGAGTTGTACACTAGTGGTAGATATTGTACAGTCGAAGGGTCTAAAAATAAGTGATGCATAATCCACGAGCTATTAAATCCTAGCAGATGCCAACCACAAATAAGCCGCTTGAGGAGAGTATTGGAAAAAAAAAATAAAACAAAAAAATACAGCAGAATTTGCATTTAGGCGCATCAGTAGGCAATGCACGAGTTAATGCTATCAGCACGGGTTAAAAGTTGTAGGTGGGAAGTCCTATTGTACCTGTCGTATTCACCGGACCTGACCCCTTTCAGTTTACGCAAAATCGTATTTCAGAAATACGGTTCGCTTCAACCGAAGATACTAAAAATTTGTATGATGTTTTTTTAGTCTCAAAATATACAAGGTGGCGCAAAATGAACCACTCTGTTAAAAGATTTATAATTTTAGCAATGGCGTCATCGGAAAACGGCCGCAATCATATTTGATACTTGTGGACTAGACAGCATATAACAAATTGTTTTAATAAAATTTTTAAAAAAAAATTTTGTTATAAATTTTTTTATAAAAATTTTGTGATACAATTTTTTTCTGAAATATCTTTCTTAAAAATAGAGAAAAAAATATTTTTTCTTAATTTTGTTTATTGTTTTTTTTTTATTATATTTTTTAAAAAAGGTCTCTAATAAGAGACCTATGAAATATCAAGGTGATTTTTTATTTAAGGTTTTTTTTTTTAGAACTAACAATAACTTCGTTAGACAGGCGAGATGTGATAACTTTCCAACTTGTTTCAAAAACAGTTTTAAATTTTTTTATAAAAGTTTTATAACAAATTTTTTTATTAAAATTTTTTTGCAAAAATTTTGTTATAAATTTTTTTATTTTTTAAATTTTTTTATAAATTTTTTTTATAAAAATTTTGTGATACAATTTTTTTGTGAAATATCTTTCTTAATTTCTTCTGAAATATTTAAAAATAAAAAAAAAAATTTGTTTCTTAATTTTTTTGTTATTTTTTTTTAATTGGTTTTTTTTTAATTTATTTTATTTTTTTATAAACACGTCTCTAATAAGAGACCTTGAAATATCAAGGTGATTTTTTATTTAATTTTTTTTTAGAATGAACAATAACTTCGTTAGACAGGCGAGATGTGGTAACTTTCCAACAAAAAACAATGTCAACGCCAAATAATAAGAACAGGTCTGTGCCAAGCCATTAGTAGCCCGTGATTATAGGTGCATTCATCAGTAACGCACACCCGGACATTTATTTTTATACTTATTTTAAAACTATTTTATTTTGCTAAAAAATACTTTTAAAAATAAATAAATAAAAAGTATTGTGTGTATCACAGGACTTGCTTCTTGCAACCTTATCCACTTTTAGCCATTAGGAGCAAAACAGGAACAAGTATGGGGACATAACAACAAACAAAGATGGAAATATAGCCAAATATAAAAAAACAACTTAGCGAGTCTTCAAAAACGCATTTAAAAAAATGTTAAAGCAGTTTCACAGATACATTTGAGGTCCTGCTCACACGAAAAGTTTTAACTGGTCCACTGTCCACATATTTTTTAGTTTGTGTGCTAAAAAAAATTCAGAAAATGTGCGTATGTATGTGTGAGCTTACGCTGAACCTGGTAACTCGTCATCCGTCTACTTGGAAGCGCTTCGGTACTTACTAATATTCAGTGGCATTATGGCCGCTTGCATCTGACTGAAGATCTGCCGATGATGGTGATGATGATGCGGATGCCCATGATGCCCACCAACTGCCGCACCGCTGAAATACAAATGATTCTGATGCAACGCCAACTGTTGATGATGATGATGGTGGTGGTGGTGATGGTGATGCTGTGGCGCATTGAACGCATGCTGTTGCAGGTGATGTTGCATCGAATGATGTGTTTGCTGTTGTTGCAGCGAATGTTGTTGCTGTTGCTGTTGTTGGTGGTGCAGATGGTGATGGTGGGCCAGGGGATGTGAAAGCGGGTGGTGGAGTTGCTGTTGCTGCTGTTGTTGTTGGTGGAGGTGGGCTGTTTGTGGGTGATGTTGCGGCAGGGCCAAAGCCAACGCATGATGAGCTGTAGCACCAGCGCTCGCGCCAATTGACATCACCGATTGAGCGCCGCCACTTGCCGACGCAGAAGGTGGTGGTGCAGGCGGTAACGACGGCGGCTCCGCTGGTGGTGTTGGTGGCGATGCTGTTGCTGCTGTCACTTGTAATGCTGCAGCACCTCCACCATATTGGCGTGTTGTTGTGGTCGCTACCGCTGCTGCCGTTGCAGTCGCCGTTGCTAGAATGTGATGATGTGTGGTTGTAGAACGTTGATTTTGTACTGTATTCAAACTGTGTATGGAGGCGTGTACCGCCGATTGATAGATAATACCGTTATTCGACATAGCCGTCATCGACTGGTGATGATACATCGTGGGGCCGGCACTGGGCGGCGGTGCTGCGGCCGCAACTGTGGCTGCTGCCATGGCAGCGGTGGCGGTGACCGGTGCTAGCGGAAGCGAGCGATAGCCGGCCATCTGGGGTGGGGTGGGGTGTTGTGTTGTGTGTCTGCTTTTTGATTTCTCTGTGTTTATTTTATACCTTATTTGCTGTCTTTTGGAAACATTTTCCGATTTGTCGTTTTTCTTTTTTTCTTTTGATTAATAAACAAGTTTTACGCGGTACTCACAAATGCGGCACTTAACTTGGAAGTGCCTTTCCGATGCGAACGCGTTTTCGTACTACTTGAAGCCGAAGTGATAATTTTGATGCTCTTTTTACTTATTTCCTTCCTTTAAATAGCTATGAAATATTCTATTAAGTTTATTTATTCATTAAAAAAAAACTCCATTATAGAACAAATAGTCTGGTCTCGTACCAGAATGTTCTTGCACCGGGGGCATTTGAGTAATATTTATAATAAATAATGGGGTTCGTGCTGCCTTCAACCCCTAGCAGAGCTCCTGAGACTCTATTAGACTATCTCCCGAGGGATTTCCTGGCTAATTGCCTACCTAATTGCATGACCACCCTGGAAAATTATTTATTTGGACACACGTCAATTTCCTAACTCTTCTGGGAACTCATAGAGAGCTAGATTGCACTGCACCATAGATCTGTTTTCAAAATAATTATTCCACACGTTTCACAGAAAAAGATGAATAGGATAACCTTAAGAACCGTGATCGTGGTCAGTGGCTATCTGCACTGACGGCTCAACGAAAAATACTAAGGTCGGCAGTGGCAGCTACTCAAAAGTGCTGCAGCTAAGCCTATGTTTGCGGCTAACTGACTTCTGCGTACACCCTTTTCAGGTGCTTGGCCGAGCTCCTCCTCCCATTTATGGTGTGCGTCTTGATGTTGTTCCACGAATGGAGGGACCTAAAGTTTCAAGCCGACTCCGAACGGCAGATATTTTTTACGAGGAGCTTTTTCATGGCAGAAATACACTCGGAGGTTTGCCATTGCCTGCTGTGGGGGACCGCTATTAGAAAACACCTACGTTTCTCTCTGAATTCCGAATGATAGACCCACACTAACCGATTCGTCTACGGCGGTCGCCTTTCAAGCCGAGTTAGTGACTACAAAAAACAGAGCTTGTGTTATGAGTCAGGGACTCTACTCTGATATGCAAGCTATGCAGTGTCGTGGTACTTTATCCAAAGTGGCAATCGAGTGTGAAACTATTCTAAATGAGCTGGCTAAGCGTTGCACCAAGAACATTGCCTAGGTCCCTGGACATCGCGGATTTGCTAGCTAGTAGAGGAACTGACCTTAAATCGTTCTGCCAGTAAGTGGGCATTCCATTATCTTCAAGTAAGTTCTGGATCAGGTCGGTCTATATCGCGCAGACGAACAGTAGACGGACCACAGAGTCTACATGTGAACAAAATATCCTAAAATGTGTGAACACAGAACTAAGTCTGTCATCAATCCAAACCGGCCTTCCATTAGCCCAGTGGTTGGCACCATCACAGGGCACCGCCTAATAGTAATGCTTGGGAGCCGTTTGACAGCTTCCTGTAATGTGTTTTGCCACAGCTGCCGGAACGAGGACGTGGGTTAGAGTGGTCAGCACTTTCCCTGCCACTGCCCTTTTCTTGCCAGAACGCGACATGACTGTCCACATTCTGACTTCTTTGGATGTCTGACAGATCCAGAGTCCACAGCCATCCGCAATATTTCATCGTTTATTACAGATACGAAGTACTTTCATCACGTCGGGAATTTAGGGCGAAGTTTGAGCCCACACTCGTGATATCACAATAGGCTTCCAGGCCTAAGTGGACTGCTCTACACTTTCATGCAGCGGCAACCACCGTAAGCTAACCTAACCTCAAGTGGAATCCGTATAGAGAAAAATATTTCTGAAGAGTTATTTTACAATAATTTCTTTGTCATGCGAATAAAATGAATATTATTTAGAGGCAATGGCAAACGTCCCAGTGCATTTATGCCACGAAAAAACTTCGCATGAAAACCAAAATCCTCCTCTGAAAGGTCCTCACAGCTTTTGCAATGGGGATTAAATGGTAAACCTAGCTCTATTGTATTAGAGCAACTCCTACACAGCTACGAGTTTAGGAATTAAATAGCGAGAAGTCCCCAGGGTTTTCTGAGTCGGTCTTACTGGGTTCGAAGGATTTTCGAAATAGCGCACGAAGAAACGGAGGGAATGCCGATGGCTGGGTGGGAGACCGCTAAGACCAATTCAGTCGACCCCTAACTGGAATGCTCATCAGCAACTTCATTTCCCTCTATTTTTACATGTTATGGGATCCAAATCAAGGAAATGTTAGCTGAACACCCAAGGGATTTGATATCCTCCTTGCAGCAGTTGACTAATTTGGATCTGCGCTATGGCGTAATCAGATCTTTGATCGCAGCTTAGCTATCGGAAAAAATGTTAATATCTCCCTCGCTCTCGCGTTCCCTAAGCCTTCTGCATGCCTGCAAAAACTTCTAACTGAAAAACACTAGCAATATTCGGCAGTTTTAGGGAAATACCCAATAAAATTGGCTGATTTAGAGAAACCCCTTCTCCGGCTCCAGAGTTCATCTTGGAGCTGTCAGTGAAGACAGAGGTATCAGCATCGGTACAAATCTTTCCCCCTGCGTACTTGAAAATATTGCCCCTGCACAACCATCAAACTCTGGTTTGCGGATGGAGAGATCCGTACGAAGTTCAGAGAAAGACGTTGTTAACTGCCTAAAAGCGCCTCCTTGCGGTTGCGCATACAGAACCTTCTTAACAGATGAAAGGAGTGGGCTCTATAACGTGCAAGGCGCACGGCCCACATCAGTGCAAAAAGCAGCAAAGCGATTTCTGACCGGTGGAGGCCGGTGGCAGCAGTGGTGGGCTCTTTGTGACTGAGCTCTTTGTGACTGCGAACGTTGGACCTACAAACTCATACCACTTGAGATAGTGGTTAGTGAGAAATCATGGAGACACCGACTATCACCTTTCGCAGCTGCTCAGCGGGCATGGCTGTTTTCGGGAACACCTGCACCCTTTTAAGCTGGTAGGCAGCCCTATCTGTCCAAACTGCTCGAATACTGACGAAAATACAGAACACGTGATTTTTTATTGCAACCGCTTCAGAGAGGAACGAGCTATTCTCGAACATGCCCTACGTCGTCAAGCATCCTCCAGCACGCTCATACGAGGTATGCGCGCAACCAGCAATATTGAAATCCAACGTAGAATCTCTCTTGCCAACAAGTGCTACTTTGGACTAAGTAGGCAACTGAGTAGTAAAGTCCTCTCTCGACGAACAAAACTAACACTCTACAAGACTCTCATCATGCCCGTCCTAACGTATGGCGCAGAAGCTTGGACGATGACAACATCCGATGAAGCGACGCTTGGAGTGTTCGAGAGAAAGATTCTGCGTAAGATTTTTGGACCTTTGCACGTTGGCAACGGCGAATATCGCAGACGATGGAACGATGAGCTGTATGAGCTTTACGACGACATAGACATAGCGCAGCGAATAAAGATCCAGCGGCTACGTTGGCTTAGTCATGTAGTCCGAATGGATACAAACGCTCCGGCTTTGAAAGTATTCGATGCGGTACCAGCTGGTGGTAGCAGAGGAAGAGGAAGGCCTCCTCTGCGTTGGAAAGATCAGGTGGAGAAGGACTTGGCTTCACTTGGTGTGTCCAACTGGCGCCGGTTAGCACGAGAAAGAAACGACTGGCGCGCTTTGTTAAACTCGGCCAAAATCGCGTAAGCGGTTATAGCGCCAATTAAGAAGAAGAAGAAGCTCACACGTTCGCATATAAGATCATGACGCAACTCCGCCATACTGATTGGGAGCACAAAGCGATGCAGCAACAGTTACAGCAGTAGCAGCAGGGAAGGCGGACACTTTCTGACGAACCGACGACAAGCAGAAACTTTTGAGTGAAAAATTCAATACAATATCGTACAGATGACAAGGCGGTAGTGGTTGAATATAACACTACTGCAACTTTTCCGATGTATCCTTTACTTTAGAACCATCTGTATAAACATAGTTTGAGTAGTTGGGACTATCGACAGCGTATTGCCTTCAGAAGCTAGACGCAGGTACCTGTTGTGTCTTCGGACATAAACGTGGCTTTACACAGATGTTATACTTTTGTAGGGTAGAATTAGCCCTCGAGAGATCGCCGCCGAAGGCCAACCTCCTTTAACTTGATTGCACCTTGAACAACGATGAAAATTACATGAAACTCGATGGGAAGTAAGTGCAGAACGACATTAAGGGCAGCACCGGGATAAGTTCTGCATGCCCCGGTAATGCCAACGCAAGCAGTTTGCCTTTGCATCCTTCCTAGTTTAGTGACATTATAGCCGAAGAGCTTCCCACCAAACCAGGCATTCCTAGGTTAAAACTGGCGAAATCACTGCGTTGCAAATCCAAAGAACGACTTGTGGAATGAAGCCCATTTTTGGGCGGATTTGAAAGGGTTAAAAAGCTATGCAAGTAGAACGCCAAAAAAGGCCTTTTTTAACCGATATCCGTCATTGTGTAACTTCCAATGGAGTTTGGCGTCAAGTGTGACTCTTAGATACTTAACTGCCGCTGACAGCGGGAAACCATGGTTGTGGAAGTTTAAAATGTGGAGGTTTATTTTTTTTTGATAAATAGCATCAGGTCCCTTTTATAAGAGTTGGCACTAAGCCTGTAACTAACAGCTCAGCTTCGTAGAATACACAGAAGACGTACGACGATGGATGTGTACGGTGTAGTGCTGATGTGCTGATTTACTTCAATGTGGTTTTTTGCATATTATAAAAAAAGAGTCTAGAGTTCTAGCTTAAAATATTACTATAATTTTTTAATTTTTTTTTTCTTTTTTTTTTGCTTTTTTCTTCAATATAATATTCAAAAAATCTTATTTTGTTCTAGTACGTAATTAAAAGCAGAACTTCTTTTAGATGAGAAAGCAGCTTAAAATGCGCCCACCACCTTGCCGTTGTCTATACCGCACTGAAACGCAGTATTTCCTTTTCTTCTTCTTCCTAGACATGCTGCCATCGCAATCGCCTCTCACTACCCCCAAATTATGGCACTCTGTGTTTATTTTTGTTATATTTGTATCTGACAAAGGAGCTTTTATGGGATTTACTTGTATTTGCTTTTCGATTGACGCGCCATACATATCAATCGCTCGCATGTATGTGTGTGTGTGTGTACATTTAATTATATTACATTTGCATTGATATTTTTATTATATTACAATTATTGACGGCATTAGACATCTTTAAACAAAATATGTATTTTTTTTTTTTTTTTGAATTCGTTTAATTCTTATATCTTCACAGTGTTCACTTATTTGGCAACAATTAATTTAACATGAATTTTCATTAACTAAGTAATTATCACAGCGAAAACAATGCTTTCGACGTTGTTAAATTTAATACTAAATTTAAGTGGTGCCGTGAAGCGGCATTCACTCCATGAAGCGCCAACATTTCTTTCATTCGTCACAATTCATTGCTTTATCTGAGCTAAAACAAAAACCAAAAACAAATTCGCATACATATCTTAAATTGATAATATAAATGTATCTATGTACATACACCCATTATACATACATGTAAGTATGTATTGGTTGGCACTTTTTATCTGATACATAAATCTTTGGTGGACACAGTCGCAGTCGCATTCCGGCTGCTTTCGAATGTACGTAAGAGAGGAAAATCTTATCGCTTAACCGTTTTTTGCGCCCTCGCCTCATTTCTTGCGCTTTGCACACGTTTGTGCAAGTATGTGTGTATGTGTGTGTATGAAGATAATAAGATATTTTATTTAATTTATAAATATAATAAAGGTGGCTAATGTATGTATAGATTTATGTACGTTTATTTACTTTAACTTTGGCTGCTCCATGTGCTCCGGTAAACACATTTCAGTTTTAATAATGATTTTGTTTATTCTTTTATTTTTGTTTTCGTTTTTGTTTTTGTTTTTAATTATATTATACGTATGTATGTAGGTACTTTTGTCTTGTTTACAAATATGTTTTTACACACTGGGCTACTGTTGTTAAATTTAGTGATACAAGCCGAGCCAACTGCATATTTACAGCTCAAACGAAGCTATTTGGCTTATAAGGCTGAGTCATGATAAAATAAATACATAAATTAATAAGTATTCTAGGAATTTTTTGTTTTTTTAACATTTCGAAGCACATTTTTTGACAGTTCAATATATGCCTATATTCCATGATTTATAGATTTCTGTAGCTAGAAGAAGAGACTGGTGTCAAAGTGAATACGACTTATTATCGGGAAAATGTTTTAGAAGCTGCTTTAGAGCCGTGAACACGCAAACATTTCGGTCGTAGACCATGGACGTTCCAACAGGTCTCGGCACCGTCTCATAAAGCTCGTGTGAACCAAGAATGGTTAAAAAATCATGTTCCACACTTTATTTCGTTCACACAATGGCTTTCGAATTCGCCAGACGCAAATCCGATGGACTATTCCATCTGGTCCATTTTGGAGAGCAAGGTGAGGACTAAAAATTATGCCAGTAAGGATACGCTGAAAAAACCGATTATACGAGAATGGGCCAAAATACCTCAAGATCACATTCGTGCAGCATGCAACTTATTTTTTGACCGTTTCAAGGCTATAGTCAAGGCAAAGGGTGGTCATATCGAGCTAAAGTGAATATATGTTAAAATTCTAATCATTTTTGAACAATTTTGTCTTTGAAATCAATAAAAACTAATTTCACACAAAAAAGTTATGGTGTTTTGAATAGATAACACTTCATATCGTTCACCCGTATATATATAAAAAAAGTTATGTTTTGCAATGCGCAGAAAAAAAACAAACAAAAAAAAATTCCCCAAAAAGAATTTGTTAAAAACTATATTTCATACTACCTAAAATAACACAAATGTATAAAAATTAAAAAATATATATTAGGTGCGCAACTAAGTTCCCGCTGTTTGTCAATAGATGCCGCCAGCAGTGTGTGCTAGTCGATTCTAACATAACCTAAACGTCATAAACCAAGCTTAGCCATATGGTAAACTAACTTCTTTGATACATTGATACAAGTGATTTTGCTTTGGTATCAAATACTTTTGCTTTGTGAGAATGTCTGATTTTGTACCGAATAATCGTCATTTGCAGGAACTATTGATTTTCCGCCTTCATTCGAAAAAAACGACGGCTGAAGCGCATCGAGAGCTACAAGAAGTTTATGGAGATGCTGCTTTAAATTAAACAACGTGCCGAGATTGGTTGCGTCGCTTCAAAGGAAGGCCAAAAACCTTCGAAGACGTTGAATTGGAGGCATTGCTCAATGCGGATGTTGAAAGTCGTTTTTTCGCCTGTGAACAACTGCTCTAGCGGCAAAAGAATTTTCTGCATTGCATCGTGACTGGTGATGGAAAATGGATTCACTACAGCAATCCAAAGAAAAGAAAGTCATGGGGACTGCCCGGTTATGCTTCTACGTCGTCGCCTCGGCAGAATATTGATGCTGCGAAGGTTATGCTATGTATTTGGGGGGACCATGTTGGTATTATTTATTATGAACTGTTAAAACCAAGCGAAACCATCACTGGGGATCGGTAGCGGTTTCAATTGCGATTGAGCTGAGCACTGCGCGAGAAGCGACCGCAATACGCGGAGAGGCATGAAAAAGTAATTCTACAGCAATGTCACACTCGGCCTCACGTTGTCAATCCTGTTAAAACCTACCTGGAAACACTGAAATGGAAAATCCTACCCCACCCGCTATATTCTCCAGATATTACACCGTCCGATTATCAACTGTTCCGATCTATGTCACATGGTCTAGCTGACCCGCAGTTCCATTCATATGAAGACATCAAAAAATGGCTTGATCCGTTTATAGATTCAAAATATGAGCAGTTTTACCGGGACGGTATACGAGATCTGTCAAAAAGATGGGAAAAAGTAGTAGAAAGCGATGGGAAATACTTTCCATTTGCAGAATAGAAACAGCGAGAACTTAGTTACGCACCTAATAACTATTGAGATTTTATATTTTGGCATAGAATCGCTCTAAATTAAAAACACCAAATGTTGTGTTTTTTCGCTATTTTATGTCAAAGTATCTCGAACGAAAAGCCAGGAGCTATGCTGGAATTAGATGCAGACTCAGCCCAACAAAACCTTCCGGAAAATTGAAATATTGTTCTTGGCTCCACTTGTGCAGTTCAAGTTTGTAAAATTTATAGGAAAAAATACATTTATAACCTTTAAATTCTGTCTTCTTAAGTCACACGCTACAGGCTGCAAACAACACCTCAAACAAGCTGGACGCAAAGCTGCTAAGGTGTGTAACTGCCTCTCCGGAATTATGCCGAACATTGGAGGACCTAACAAAAATCAAGGCTACTACTTGCAACAGTTAGCCATTCCATAATAATCTATACAGCCTCGATTTTGGCAGAAGCTATGCTACATGAATCGTACACCAAAGAGCTGAAAGGGATACACAGGTTAGCCAATATCAGAGTGTGCACGGATTGCCATACAGTCTCCAATGAAACAGTCGCTGCACTCGTTGGGTGGCTAACCATTGAAGTTAAAGTTCGTGGCTTTGCCGGCTAATCGGGTTAGGAATAGACAAACAGAAACACAAATTGATGAATGGCATTGCCAGTGGGACACAGCAAAAAGCGGAAGATGGATACACTCCATAATTCTACACTTGCGAACCTGGAGGGAACGGATACATGGGAAACTGAATTTCTAATATGTGACCCAGTTTCTTTCTGGTCATGGGTGTTTGAGACAATTCTGTGTCGATAAAGCCGACGGACCTAAAAACGCAGTCTTTGACGGCGTGCGATTCACGGAACTGCGGAGACTGGTCGAACGAGAACTGAACTGCAGACTGAGCGCGCATATGAACTCGTTGGACAAATGTTGTCTTCGCCTGAAAAGTGGGAAACTGGAAGCAATTACATAGAGCCAGTAATGATAAGACTGTAACAATAACGTAACCAGAAGTTAATTCACCTGCCCTGCGAAGGGAAGCCTTCAATGTGTGTCCCGCGAGGAACTGAGAGGAATGAGTGAAGAGGGTGATTGAAGTCCGTAGGCGCTTTCCGCATCGGTCATGCTTATAGCACAGGCTATACGTGTCTTTAGAGAATTTAACTGCCCGGTTCGCATACCATAAAAAAAAATTGGATGATAAAACTACGCACGATGAGCGACATATATGTACATATAAATAAAATATATTGACAACTGTTCGCTGTGATTGTATTTTGAGAGTCGTGTAGGCAAATATTAAACTAACAAAAGTTGATTAAAAAAAACTTGTTTCAATATAAAACTGAATATTTTCTTCACATTAGGGCTAATATTATAGATAGACATAGATCTTTTTAGGTATAAATACATATAAAGTTCACATCGATTTTTCTTAAAATTTATATAAAATACATAAAAACCTTTAAAAACACTTAACAACGATTAACAAACATTTACGAGGGTTGCCTTTAATATTTTGCGCCTTTACAACACTACCTTGGATGAAGGGCCGAACTCTCGCGTAAGGGCTCAAAAGAAGAGAGTTTTTGAACATTGAACAGATCGAATTAGCACTCATTTGACACCTTTCGCAATCGCCCTGATTTAGCATCTACTGATTTCGTTTTATTCCCGAACATCAAAAAATAAATGCCAGATGCACGTTTTTCAATGTCTGAAGAAGCTTTTGA
Source organism: Anastrepha obliqua (assembly GCF_027943255.1). NCBI lineage: Eukaryota > Metazoa > Arthropoda > Insecta > Diptera > Tephritidae > Anastrepha > Anastrepha obliqua. Next base: position 28,747,166 of record NC_072895.1, read on the forward strand.
AGCCTTTAAGGGATTATATACCGTTAGAAGCCGAAGAAAGCGAATTTTCCAGATTTTTTTCTGAGGAAATATTTAAGTTTATTGATATAAAAATGTATACAGGTATCATCTTTTGAGTGGCAAAAGTGCTTTGAAAATTGGTTTAAGCGAATGCAGCAGTTGCCTGCCAAGGAGAACATTTTGAAAAACAATAAAGCCATTTTCATTATTATTTTATATCCCGATCATTCATTGTTGCGCACAAAATTTAAAAAACAACCTCGTAAAATACATAAAAACACCATAAACATATAAACGACATTTAGAAATCAAAACAAGAAGATTCACATTAGGAAAGACACTCATTGCAGCACAACTGCGTAGTTCGGTAAAGGCTAAAACATTTAAGATATAAATACAAAAACAAATAACAATAAAACCAAGGACGTTATGGTTGTGCGGTATTTGATTGAATTTGATTGATAAAAACATAACATTTGCATAGGTGAGTCATGGACATAATATTTCACTTTAAATGGTTGTGTATTTAAATTTTTTTTTATTTTCAGCAAAAGCTGACAAAATTCACCTGAATAATTAAGAAGTAGCAAAAGTGCAAGCACATACACATACACTATTGAGCAAAACTTCAGCAACTTATTTGACGATAGCGATAACTGGTTTTGAGATGCATACGGCAATACCAGGCACGGTGTTTTTTATTATTTAACAATTTTTTTTTTAATTTTTAATACCTTTTTTTAATTTTTGTTTTTACTTTTTAATATCTTTCTTTTATTTTTTTTTTTATTCTAAATTTTATTTTTAATTTAATTTTTTTTTTATTTATATTTTTTTTTTTTATAATTTATTATTTTATTAATTTTTTTTTTAACTTTCTTTTTTCAATTTTAATTTTTTTTTAATATTTTTAATTTTTTATATTTTTATTTTTATATTTTATATTTTAATTTTTAATTTTTTATATTTTTATTTTTTTTTTTATATTTTAGTTTTTTTTTTTAATATTTTTATTTTTTTTATACCTTAATTTTTATTTTTTTATATTTTTAATTTTTTTTATATTTTTTATTTTATTTTTTTATATTTTTAATTTTTATTTTCTCTTTATATTTTATTTATTTTTTTAGTTTTTATTTTTTTTTATATTTTTAATTTTTTTTTATATTTTTAATTTTTTTTCATATTTTTAATTTGTATTTTAAAATTATTTTTTTTAATTTATAATTTGTTTTAATTCTTTCTTTACATTTTTTTATATCTTGCCTCTAAATTAATTTTTTTTATATTTTTTTTCTATTAACGACTCTTATTTTATTATTAGTATATAGGAAAAGATACTAATAAGCAATTTTCATTTGTTAATTTATTTTGATTTAATTTTAATTTAATTGCTATTCACTCGCCATAAGGTCTGCTACTGCTACGAAACAGTCTTCAAATCCCATTTTTCATTCGTAAGAACCTAACCTTCCCAGAATTGAAATATTTTCATAAACTTTGACAAATCTGCCTTAACATCTGATAAATATATACGCACTTTTGTGATTTTACAGTTGTTTAACTAATTTTTCCCATTCTAATTTCCTGAAAAAAAGATGTCGGCCTGTCGTTATGTGGAGAAAATGCGCAACATCACAGCGAAAAAAAAATGTCAAAAATCAACGCGCCGCTTGAGCCACTTGAAACTTGCATTTTGTTGGACTAAAATTGTGTGGGCTATAAAACTGCATACCCAGAAATTTTCTTAAAATTGTCACAAAAAGTTTGAAATTTTGATGAAATTTGTTGACGATTTTTTTATCCATTTTGCACCAAATATGTTATGAGAAAAAAATGAAAATGGTAAAATAAAAATTAGTCTTCAGATCTTAGTCTTCAGACGCTGACGCTTTACCCCCCGCCCCCCTACCTAAGTACCGACAATGGAATATTTACGTTTTTGTTGATCTTTGATAATTTTTTGCATGCGATGTTGAGAATTTTCTTCCACATAACCGACTACCAATCACCGTGTTATCTCTCGAAGAGGTGATCACAATTGGCCACCGAGATCTCTTGATTTAACACCTTGTGACTTTTTTCTTTGGGGCCACGCCAACAGCTCAGGGTCGATTCAAGACCTCAAAGATGGAATTCGTGAGGCTATCGAGGACATAGGGCAGCCACTTTGCAATTCGGTGATGGAAAATTTCATGAAAAGGATATTGTTCTGTAAGCGTGGTCGTGGTGGTCATTTGCCTGATGTTATTTTCCACTATTAACGGCATACCTTCCTCTTTATAATGAAATAAACATCCGATCATTTATATTAAAAAATAGCATTTTTCTTTGAATATCAAAATAGCACCTCTTATTGGAAACCCCTTTACTACGGACTATATAAAAAAAAATGAAAAAAATTTAGCTTGAAAAATATTTGGTATATTATAAAAAGAGAAAGTGACTTAATTATATGAACACAAGTGTAGTTTATTGTCTTTATTGTCATAAGTAATATATTTTTTAAATGAATTTAATTTTTTTTCCGAGACTCACTCTCGACTTATATTCCATGACAAAATAAATGTATAAAAAAATTATTATAATCCAAAGGAAACTGATTAGCAAACGAGAACTAATTCTTTGCGAAAATTACACTGCTTTGAGAGGCTCGCATGACGGACGCCAAACTTTTCCCCATTTCGTCCGTTTTTTGTGTTTTCCAAAACTGGATAACTAAAAGTTGCCATAATTGGTGAGTACCACAGACAAATTTTTTGGTTCGCCAGATAAAAACCTAATAGTTACTGTTGTTGTTGTTACGCCATTGACAATTTCCCATACATTTTTGTG